>NC_092875.1:69762653-71153278 GCF_028372415.1 Notamacropus eugenii | reverse complement strand
GATACTCCACTCTGAGCATTTCCTCTAACTGTTCCTTATTTCTGGAATTTTCTCTCCCCTCCTGATCATCTCCTGGCTTCTTTGACTTGCGTCAAATCCCTGCCACAATACCACCTTTTATAGGAAGCCGTTCCCAACCTCTCTTAATTCTAGTGCCTTCCTTCTTTTAATTGTTTTCTATTTATTCTGTACGTTTTTATATATTTGTTTATCTCTCCAATTAGATGCCGCTCCTTGAGGGCAGGGACTATCTTTTGCATCTTTTTGTATTCCCAGGGCTAAGTAGGAATTTAATAAATACTTTTTGGTTTTTCTGAGGCAGCCCTTTGCCTGTTTGATTGGCTCTAATTGTTAGTAAGGGTTTTTGATGTTTATTTATTTTGATATTGAACTGAAATCTGCTTCCCCGATCTACCTGGTTCCACCCTCTTCCCTGTACTAGAATGTCAATTCCTTTAGGGTAGGGACTTGCTCACCTTTGTATCCTTATGTCCAGATGCCTAATAACCTCAGGCATACAGCAGGATCTTAATGAATGCTTAGGGACTGATTGGTAGGGCCCTCAAATGTACAGTTATTTAGTTTCTCTTACATTTTTTTCCCCTCCAGCCTAAACATTCTCAGTCCCTGTACCATGAATGTTCATTTGTTTAAATCCTAGGCAAGAGGTCTGGTTTCGAAGTGGGTATGGTGGTATGGTTTACTTTAAGCTTATATTGTTATTTATTTCTGAAGGGTCATAAAGAGTCTGACAGAATACCCCCAAAGGACTGGAGGACAGAAGAGTATAAATATTGACCTTGGACCCCTCATAAAACTTTGCTCTCATGCATATATCAAATAATATGTATTATAGTCATCAGTGTTTGTATAAAGCTATTATCATTTTTTTTATTTGAATCTCTAGCACTTAGCTTAGTATAGTGCTTGGTGCTTAATAAATATTTATTGACCTTTGAAAAGAAGGGCAGATCCCATGGGAGATTATATCTTATCTAAGCCTTGCATTTCTCTTGGTGCCTAGTATAGTCTAGTATTGCATACTAAACAATATTTATGAAATGAGTTTTATATACAGATTCATATCCCTGATTCTTTCTGGGTTGGGGAAGCTCTTCCTGAGAGGTACCAGCTGATTTTGGGGTGCTTGGAAATTTCTTTAATGGAGGATTTTAGTGGAGGACTTTTTCTCTGATACTCAGAGAAAAACGGTAGAACAGATGTAGGCTAGCTATAAGGAGGGACTTTCTTATAATGACCACTTGTCAGGGAATTTATAGAGGAGATTCCTTGTCATACAACTCTAGGCCCTCTGCTCCCTTCCAACTCTGAAATCCTATAATGCTTTTATGATTTCAGCTGTTGAGCAGAGTTATTAAGATAGGTTCAGGGGTTAGCACTTCCACACACATCTAGATATAGAGATATGTGGGGTCCAAAGTTCACTATTCATGATCCTATCCTGAGAAGTAACTCTTCCCCCTACTTCTCCAATTATCCCTTATATTTCATGTATATGAAAATGTTCATGGATGAGAGTCACATGATATGGACAGGCATGAATGATTTATAATGTGCATCTGAGGGGATGTTCACAATGATGAGGACAGAGCTCTACTTCAGTAAAACGTTCTGTTGGATGTTAATTGTTACATTTGTCACTACTCTTTGGCATCAGAATAGAGTAAGCCCTATATAGAATTAGGATAAGGCCTATACTTGTGATTTCTTTGGAATAAGAAACTCTTAGTGGAGAGGCTTTCTCTGTCAATGCAAGTTGGCACCTTTGAAGCAACTTTTCATCCTGGAGAGGTGCCAATCCATATAGACAGATTAAGTGACTTGCTGAGGGTTACATGACTTTTGTGTGTTAGAGGTAGCATTTGAATCCTTCTCACTGACTCTGAGGCCAGGTGTCTATCCACTGTGCCATGCTGCCTATATTGAGAGTAAGACAGTTAAAAATTGGTTTTCTGGTTGTCAGGATATGTGGATTATAGGCTTGGCTCTTCCACTGAAGTTGAAGCCTTGAAAAATTCACTTCCCCTCTCTAGGCTTCAGTTTCCTCATTCTATAAAAGGAGGAGGATACTGTTAGATAATTCAGAGACAATAGATAATCCTTGTTTATTTTTCCATTTTGTTCTCTTAGTTAACATTTGGAAGCCCTCCATATCTTTGTATAAGTCTTCAAGAATTGATGTGGCTGAAAAAAATTAATCAGCTGGTGGTCAATCTCTTGGGCTTACTAACCTAGCTGAAAAGAAGAGCCTCCTTTCCATATTGGGGAAATGATATTAAAAGCTATGATCTGGGGCAGCTAGGTGGCACAGTAGATGGAGCACTGGTGCTGGAGTCAGGAGGACCCTAGTTAAAATCCAGCCTCAGGCCATTAGTTGTGTGACCCTGGGCAAATCTCTTAACCCCAATTGCCTTGAAAAACCCCCAACACTGATCACCCTTCCTCTAGTACCTTTTTGGATAACAAATTACTGTTCCCTCACCCTGCCACCCAAGGAGGGGCAAGAGGTTAGGTTTCTGGAAGGGGTGGTGGTGGAAAGCTTTGTCCTAATAGTCTGAGGCTGGATTGTCTTGACCACAGATGCCAAAGGCACAATCATCCCTGCTCACTGATTACTTGCTAGCCTAGTCATCCTTTCCCCCTCTCAACCTTCGTTCCTGTGGTCCGGATAGTCAGACTCTTGCTGGGGAGGCCAGGACATAGCCAGCCTTGCTCTCTCTGCCTCTCCCAAGTCCTTTCCAGGAGTTCCCAGTTCCCTTGAAGAACCTCTGAAATGCCAACGGGAAGTGTGTGATGTGAGAGGGACAGGGTGAATCCTGCCCTCTGAACTTTGGCCGGTCCTTAGTTACTTGATGACATAATATTTGTAAAGCGCATGGCAGAGTGCTTGGCATTTTGGAGGCTTTCCCTTAGGGTTGCCTGTCTAGCACCCTGAAGCCTTTAAGCATCCCAGCCCCCGGATGCTGGCAGCTCTGCAAGGCACCAAGAGGCCTCAAACACGTTGTCAGTGCTCAGGGAATGTTGATCAATTTCTCCATCTGGTAGATGGATACAGTGTTTCCCCAGAACGAAGCTGATAGGGAGAAAAAGTCTCTGTGAACCTTAACGTTCTCTAGCACGGAATCATAGGGAACCGGGCACTGGCTTCTCCAAGCTGATTTAATAGACTGCCCCATTTAAATAGACGGGGTGGCAACGGCGTTAGCACTGTAAGGGTTAAAGGGACCTCTGGCGCATGTGCATTACGTCGCTTCTTCCCACCTCCCTCGCACGAGTCAGCTGACCTTGCAACCGGCGTCGGGCTATAAAAGTACGGGGCGTTGACGTCAGCGTCCTCTTCCGTCGTCGCCGCCGCCATTCTCGGCGCGACTGCCCCCAGTCGGATCGCGAGCCGGAGAATCCACCGCCATCCGCCACCATGGTGAGGGCCGCCGCCCGCTTCGGGGACCTAGGCCGTGCTCTGGCCCGTGCGGGGCGAGGGGGGCCGCTCCCGGGCCGGGAGAGCCGGCGAAGCGGGCTGGGGGAGCCCGGGGAAGGCCGATGGGGGAGAAGAGGAGGAGGAGGCCGCCTTCGCTGCCGCCATTTCGGGGAGCTGCGGCAGCCGGCGGTTCCGGGCACGCGCCCCCGCCCAGCCTCCCCTGTGGGCCTCGCCCGGGGGCGCGCGGCGCCCCCTCCCAGCCGCCCTCCATCCCGGACCTTGGGCTAGGTCCCCTCGCCTTGGCCGGGCGGGCGCTTTCAGGGGGAACGCGGTTGGATTGGAGCCGGGTGATGTGGCAGCGGCTGCGGGGGGAGGGTGGGGGAGGGGAGGCGCCGGTTCCGGGCTCGGCCCCCCGCTCCGCGCAGGCCGCGGGCGGTACTGCAGCGGGGCCGCGCCCGGAGGGGAGCCCCCCGGGGCTATTGGGGACGCGGGGGCCTCGGGCGGCCCAGGCCTTCTGCGTGACCTTGGACGTCCGTAGAGAGGAAGATTTGGTCATATGGATAAAAAGGAGGCGCCTCGGTAGTCTGGGCGAGCCCGGCGGTGGGGGCCAGGGCGTGGGGCCGGGGTACCCCGGTCTCCCTGGGCCCCCCTGCCTGCCTGGGCCCGACAGCCCGAGATCCCGTGACGCGCTCCGGACCGGACCGGACCGGACCTGGCTGGCCTTGAGCTACCCGCTGCCGCGCAGAGCCTGTCAGACCCCCCGACGGTTTTCTCTGGCTTCCTAGGTGAACTTCACGGTAGACCAGATCCGGGCCATCATGGACAAAAAGGCCAACATCAGAAACATGTCTGTCATAGCTCATGTGGATCATGGCAAGTCAACCTTGACGGATTCCCTGGTTTGCAAAGCTGGCATCATTGCTTCAGCCCGTGCTGGTGAGACCCGCTTCACTGACACGAGAAAAGATGAACAGGAACGTTGTATCACTATTAAGTCAACGTAAGTCTCCTGTAGGTGCCAGGATGTTACTTAACATGCGGATGATTCGTAGGCATGTGTCTTCCCCACTTAAAAAAAGCTTTCCTTTTCATTCGTTATCTTCCTTTATTATTATTATTTTCTCCTGCTTTACTGCTTGTATTTGTGTTCCAAGGCTTAGCACAACTACCATCTCAGCTTTTAAAATTGTATTACCTTGGTATTGGGGTTTTGGGGACTTTACAGGGATGTTCAGTGATCTGGCTCAGCAGTTTCAAGTCAAAACTTTGTGACTTGGCTGAGATCTTATTCCTTAGAGAATGATTGATTCTCAAAGTAGAGTTGGGGGGGTGTCTCTGAGACCTTTTTCAGGGGGTCTAAGGTAAAGCTTTTAAGGTGTTTTAATTTCTGATGTATTAAATATAACACATAAACAAAAGCTCTTTGAATGTTTTTTAAGAGTGTAAAGCAATTCTGAGACCAAGAAGTTTGGAAACTTCCACAAAAGAATGTAAAGCAATTAGATGACTAAGTGATCTTGTCATCAGGAGGTGGGAGGGGAAAAGGGAAAGGCATGCATTGAAATTTCTAAGGTTTAGGGGCATCACTTATCTTTCATAAAGTAATACCTTGGCCAATGACCTGGCAACTTAATGTCATCCCTTGTCAGAATTTTTGTATGTGAATGTGAAGAACCTTAAACTCCACTTAAAGAGAAAAATGTCTATTTTTAGTATGGGAAAACCTTGTGAAATACTTCTCTTGAATTTAAATTTGTGAAGATCCCTTTGCACTGACTGCATAATACTGATGGGTCCTAATTGGATTTCTTATCTTCTGGTGTTTTTTTGTCTTCAGTGCCATCTCCCTCTTCTATGAGCTGTCAGAAAATGATTTGAACTTCATCAAACAGAGCAAAGATGGTTCTGGCTTCCTTATCAACCTCATTGACTCACCTGGGCACGTTGACTTCTCATCAGAAGTAACAGCTGCACTCCGTGTTACTGATGGTGCCTTGGTTGTGGTTGACTGTGTATCTGGTAAGCTTATTTTCAACTGAGGAGGAGCAGTTGACTAGAAAGAGGGTATTTTCTATTCCAGATTACTTGGCTAGGGGTTTTACCTATCACCCTGGGCCACTAAAAATACTTTCCCTTCCTCAGGTGTGTGTGTTCAGACTGAGACTGTACTTCGCCAGGCCATTGCTGAAAGAATCAAGCCTGTCCTGATGATGAACAAGATGGACCGAGCCCTACTTGAACTGCAGCTGGAGCCAGAGGAACTTTATCAGACATTTCAGCGAATTGTAGAGAACGTGAACGTCATCATCTCCACCTATGGAGAGGGCGAGAGTGGCCCAATGGGAAACATTATGGTGAGTCTGAGGAACAGATTTCCAATGTGGTCTGGCCAGAAATTTGTGGACTAATTGTTGAAGATGATTAACCTGATAAATTCTTAAGAGCTGATTCATTTCCAGGTGACCTAGTCCTCTAGGATCTGTTAAAATACCTTAAAATTGATTGTCTCTCTTGTGACCTCATAAAGCCTCAATCTATCATAGATGAAAATTCAATTGCTAAACAAATTATTTAAGGCAACATTTTCTTCTAACATGGGAACAGTTTTGTCTAATTTTTTGGTAGAGGGTTAATATTGGGGTAATCATGAAATTCATTATTTGGGACTGATGTGGCATGAAGGTTTAAGGGCTACAGATTGAAGTCTGTGGTACAGAACTGGCAATAAAAAAACCATTCCACCTAATGCATTATAATGGGAGGATTAGGAGAGTAGGCTTATTTTGGAGGGGCAAAGTAGTGCTGATTGTTATGAACAAAGGTTCTTTTTCAAACTAACAAGACTATCTTTTCCTAGCTTTGGAATGTTTTAGTGGTATTGTGGACTAGGGTAATGTGCCCCTTACCACAGTATAATTTGCCTTTAATAACTAGTTTGGGTATGTACCTTTCTGGAATGGTCATATGGTGACTTTTAGACTAAACATTCTTTGAGCATATTTGTTGAGAATACTACAGTTTCAGATGGGTTTTTTGATCATGAATTCACTTTTAGAACCAAATCTGATTGTCATTAATTAACTCTAGAGAAATCTTGGAATTTTTTAAGAGACTTAGGAAATAGATATCCTTACAAACTTAATTCATTATGTAAATTGGAGATAAGGACATTTGAAATATATATCTTTCAGTTGATCAGAGAATGAGATGAGCTGTTAGTATGAAAGTTATTCAAGTCTGGTCATCTAAATTGTAACTAAATCTTCACTTAGATTTGTCATTTGGGAATTTACAAAGTCCTGTATGTCTCTGTATGTGTATTGAGTTCATTGAAGGTCCTGGAAATTGAGCTTAAGACTTTTATGTTTGATAGGTAGCTATCTGACCTACTTTCCTTTAATCTTTCAGATTGATCCAGTTCTTGGTACTGTTGGGTTTGGCTCTGGGCTTCATGGTTGGGCCTTTACTCTGAAGCAGTTTGCAGAGATGTATGTGGCTAAATTTGCTGCCAAAGGTGAAGGTCAGCTGGGACCAGCCGAACGGGCCAAGAAAGTAGAGGACATGATGAAAAAATTATGGGGTGACCGGTGAGTGGGCTTAGAAACAAGGTTTCTTTCATTAATCTAGAAGTGGCCCCTATTTGATCTGTGTTGCAAATAGTTATTTCTCACAGGCCTTACATAAGTTTTGAGTACAGGAAGACTTAGTATTTTAGTTTGCTACTATTCCTTTTTTCTAATAAGGTGGAATGTTTTGCTTTTATTCTTTTCATCTAGGTATTTTGATCCTGCCAATGGGAAATTTAGCAAATCTGCTACTAGCCCTGATGGAAAGAAATTGCCTAGAACTTTCTGCCAACTCATCTTAGATCCAATCTTCAAGGTAAAGGAGATAATAGTGATTTCTTAAGTATTTTTTAATTTGATTGTTACGTAGGTGTTCATGATGATGGAATATTTCTTCACTTTGACCTGATGTCTCATGAAGAAATCTGACCTCTGAGAAGCATTGTAATTGTTAATCTGTAAAGATAAGGCAAATGTGTTTTCTGTAGAAGAGTCATTAATTCCTTAAATTTTTTTGTGGGAAAATAAAAATATTACTTTGAGAAATTTGAGGAAATAATTATCTTTATATATGTAAAAGTAGGAAAACATTGTTTTTTAAACTTAATCTATGTCTTTGTGAGGCACAGACCTTGCCTAAATGTGTCATTGATACATTTTACTGTTTTTAGTCTTTAGATGAGCTTGAAACTAAGTTTTTGAACCAGTAGGCTTTCTTGTTTTGACTAAGTGAATTTGTTCTTCTGCCTTAGGTATTTGATGCAATTATGACCTTTAAGAAGGAGGAGACTGCAAAACTGATTGAAAAACTTGACATCAAATTGGACAGCGAGGATAAAGACAAAGAGGGGAAACCACTTCTGAAGGTGAGGAGCATGGGTCTATGACAGCTTTGAAACCAGGGTTTAGAAGCTTCTTGTGGTTGAAATTGCAACCTGCTTTCTTGGTTGTGTTTCAGGCTGTGATGAGACGTTGGCTGCCTGCTGGAGATGCACTTCTCCAAATGATAACCATCCACCTGCCTTCCCCTGTAACTGCTCAGAAATATCGCTGTGAACTGTTATATGAGGGTCCCCCTGATGATGAGGCTGCTATGGGTATGGTTTGGTTTTTTTTTTTTTTTTGCCACTTTTTATGGAGGGTGGAGGGCAAGGGAATTGGAATTAAATGACTTGCCCAAGGTCACACAGCTAGTAAGTGTCAAGTGTCTGAGACCTGATTTGTCCTGACTCCCTGGGGCTGGTGCTGTATTCACTGCACCACCTAGTTGCCCCCAGTATGGTGTTTGTTTTTTAAACCTAGGCACAGACAGAAATCTTGGTGGAGCTCTTTGGTCCTCAGAGCAACATTGCTATTTCCAACTATGACCTACCCTGCTAGATTGGTCATTCTTTTATCTACTTCCTGATAATCAAGTGACTTTTTTCCATTTTGCTGAACTATAAACTGAATATTATTCAGGTGTTTCCTATATGCAAGGTCCAACTTGTACAGTTACTCTAAATGACTTGACATGTAGGTTTAAGAAATGCTAACTAAACAAGATCAATTTCTGAGTAACAGCTCCAATACTGATTAAGTTTTCCCAAATTCATTTACATTATCACAGTAATAACCATGTATGAAGCCCGTTACACCTGTTGTTACTTTTCTTCTCAGGTATTAAAAGCTGTGACCCCAAAGGTCCCCTGATGATGTACATCTCTAAAATGGTGCCAACTTCAGACAAAGGCAGATTCTATGCTTTTGGCCGTGTATTTTCTGGTCTTGTTTCCACCGGTCTAAAGGTCAGAATCATGGGACCCAATTATACCCCTGGGAAGAAGGAAGATCTCTACTTGAAGCCAATTCAGAGGTCAGAAGTTTATCCTTTCTATATTCTAAGGAATAAGAAATAGAAGTGTTTGAAATTGTCTCAGTAGCCTGAAGTGAAGAATTTTTTGTGATATCACACTTGACATTGCTGGTCCCAAGTTCTTTGTTAATCACATTAAGATGTGATTAATCAGCCCACCGTGGCTGACAGAATTTTGAGCTGTTCAGTGATGAAATAAAAACTAGGATTGGAGCCACTTTGCCCACCTTAGAGCTGTATACCAAGAGTATGTTTAAATAAAGAGTAACTTGTCTAATTCTGGTTTGACTTGGATCAAACTCTTTAAGATCCAGAACCATTCTTGTGTCTTCTAAATTCTCTTTAGCTTTGTAGCCAAGCATTGGCTGCCAGGGACCAGCTTAAAAAAAAAATAGCTGCCATTTTGCTTCATGAATTACTCAGATATCCAGTCAAACAAGCTGAGAGACCTATGGGTCCTTATCTTTCCCTTCTTCCCTAGATGAGCAGTTTGACAATTTCATGTGCATAGTAGTTAGAAGATATTTTAGATCATGAGTTGGCAAACCACTGCCAATTGGTTTTTGCATTTTTAAATGCAATAAAACTTTGATAATGTAAAAACCATTTTTAACCAGGCAAGCCAGCCCCCCTTTAGATTACAATAAGATTTACTACTAGGAATGATCTTGTCTATGTCAGAAGTTCTCGACTTGACAATTTTTCTTCAGGACAATTCTGATGATGGGCCGATATGTTGAACCCATTGAAGATGTGCCTTGTGGTAACATTGTTGGTCTGGTTGGTGTGGATCAGTTCCTTGTGAAGACGGGTACCATTACTACCTTTGAGCATGCCCACAACATGAGGGTGATGAAGTTTAGTGTTAGCCCTGTGGTACGAGTAGCTGTTGAAGCCAAGAACCCAGCTGACCTGCCCAAACTAGTAGAAGGACTGAAGCGTCTGGCCAAATCTGACCCTATGGTCCAGGTAGGTTGCTTTGAAATGTTAATTTTTCTTGATTTGTCCCAAATCAACTAAAAATAAAAGGGGATTTCCTTGACTCTTAGGAAATTTCACTGTTTCTTTGCTCAATTGAAATCTTTCAGTAGCTTATCTGTATTACCTGAAGGAGACAAGGTCAGGAGGGATATATTTTCTCTTAAAACTGCTTTGGTGTCCCATCTTTCTTGCCAATTAGATTAACAAATGAGACATCTATGCTAAAATAGTTCATGTTTCTCATTATATGTTGGTTCTTTTTTTAGTGTATCATTGAGGAATCTGGAGAACATATTATTGCTGGTGCAGGGGAGTTGCATTTGGAGATCTGCCTGAAAGATCTTGAAGAAGATCATGCATGCATTCCCATCAAGGTAAGCTCCACATCTTTGTTTGGTCTTAAGAAAGCAGGGACGCAGGGATTGTGAATGTCTAACTTCTCTTCAGACTAGTTGGCATGAATGAATTTGAGCATGATGGGAACTGATGATACTTACAGTTAAACACTCTTTGTTAGATAAAAGGAATATTAAAGACTTGTCACAACTCTTATTTTGTACATCCTTAGATGCCTTGTAATTTTTTTTAATGTTAGAGTAACTTGTCTGCTTTTGTTTTAATTAACTGACTTGTATTTTTTCCTGTGCAGAAATCGGACCCTGTTGTTTCCTACCGTGAGACAGTCAGTGAGGAGTCAAATGTTCTCTGCCTTTCCAAATCTCCCAATAAGCACAACAGGCTGTACATGAAGGCCCGGCCCTTCCCTGATGGCCTGGCTGAAGATATTGACAAAGGCGAAGTTTCTGCCCGTCAGGAGCTCAAGCAAAGGGCTCGGTACCTGGCTGAGAAGTATGAGTGGGATGTGACTGAGGCCCGTAAAATCTGGTGCTTTGGCCCTGATGGAACTGGGCCCAATGTTCTCACAGATATCACCAAGGGAGTACAGTACCTTAATGAGATCAAGGACAGCGTGGTGGCTGGATTCCAGTGGGCTACCAAGGAGGTAGATAGCTTTAAAATAAATGCTGGGATATTGTATACTGGTTATTCAGCTTTAATTCTGTTAGCACTTAATTTGGGGACTGTTGAGGTTCTAAAGCAGATGAATTATACCTTGTATGTAAGGTCCATAATTACATTTTGGATTTTTTCCCCCTTTAGGGAGCACTATGTGAAGAGAATATGCGGGCAGTCCGTTTTGATGTACATGATGTGACCCTGCATGCTGATGCCATTCACCGTGGTGGTGGCCAAATCATCCCCACAGCCCGGCGCTGCCTTTATGCCTGTGTGTTGACTGCTCAGCCCCGTCTTATGGAACCTATCTATCTTGTGGAGATTCAGGTAAGAAATATGCTATGCTACTTGAGATGTCTTGGGGGAAAAAAAAGCTCTTGGTTGCTCTGACTTCATCTTCGCTACACTGTCATGTAATGTTAACTTTTTAAAAATTCCATTTAGTGTCCAGAACAAGTGGTTGGGGGCATTTATGGTGTCCTGAACAGGAAGCGAGGGCATGTGTTTGAGGAATCCCAGGTTGCTGGCACCCCCATGTTTGTTGTGAAAGCCTATCTGCCTGTCAATGAATCTTTTGGTAAGTACTTAGAGTAATAAGACCTTTCAATAAAGAAGGCATACTAACTTGTGTTTCAGACTTTAGTTCTGTGGCCTTGATCTTATTTTCTTTTCTCATTGGTGCTTGTGAAGATCAAATGAGTTTTGATGATTGTGGAAAGTAGTATACAGTGGTTTATAGACGATGTTGGTTAGGTCATTGTAACGAAAACTTACTTTAGAAAAATTTTTGGTGGGGGAGATACTTTTCAGTGTTGCAGATCGGTCATTTTTATGTTTAAGGTGATGTTGGTACTTTTCGTTTGAATTTTAAACTTTTCCCTTTCTTATCCTTTCCCTTCTCGTCTAGGCTTCACAGCTGACTTGAGGTCTAATACAGGTGGCCAAGCCTTCCCTCAATGTGTATTTGACCATTGGCAGATCCTGCCTGGAGACCCCTTTGACAACACTAGCCGCCCTTGCCAAGTTGTGGCAGAGACCCGCAAACGCAAAGGGCTGAAGGAAGGTATCCCAGCCCTGGACAACTTCCTGGACAAATTGTAAAAGCTCTTTCCAACATCAGTTCAGACTCCTGTTGGACTCTAGCATAACACCAATGCAGCAAATTGTTAAAACTGCAATGACATCTCTTTGCATATACTTAATCAGTTCATAGCAACTTGAGACTTTCAAAACACATTGATATTCAGCCTTATAGGTTTCTGTGTTGCACATGACACATTTGGGGCCCACTCGGTGCCATAACTTGAAACATTTCCACTTGATGCAACTTGAGTTGCCTGTTTCCATATTTATTCAAGTCTTCAAAGAGGTAGAAAAAGTGTCCTCTTTGCAGGGTATATTTGGCCAAGGGGGGGTGGGTTGGGATAGGTAATGTTTTTTTCATTTTTCAAAGGGAAACATAGTGCCCCCCCAAATTTCAAGAGTGCATTAAGAGGTTTTGCTTGGGTAAATGGCCTGTAGTGGATCTTCAGGAATGGTGAGGGGAATGTTAAGGAGATATTTTCTAGTTGGCCAGAAACTAGAAGGCAAGAAAATTTTGTGCAGTGTGATTGTCATCATGAACATCTACAGATGTATTAGTGCCATTGGAATAATAAATTTGATATGGTGATGAATATCAATAACAGTGTTGAAGTGATTCATTCCAGGTATGGGGTTGTCTTTTACTTCTGGGTACCACTCTTCATGTGGTTTCTCAGCAAGTTAACTTAGGATCCAGTTAATTACCAAGTGCTTTTTTCCTGCATTTAGATTTCAACAACTCATTTGGTAGTGATTTTGAACCATACAAGCTCAACATTTGGTTAATGGGCATTTATTGAAAACCTAAGTATTGGAGAAATAACTGCATTTACTGCTGGGGATTATGAATGGATTTTTTTTTTTTTTTTGGTGCTAAAGTAAAGTCCATCCTTGGCATATGTGGTTTGATTGTATTTGTGTGAAACATCCAAAATATGATCAGCCCAGGTTTGCTGTCCTCCACAGATTATATATTTTACTTCCCATGATACATTCTCCCAGAATCTTAACAGTATTTGGCTTTCCTTGCTGCAATTTGAGATTGTGGCCTGGATAAATCTGTAATACACTGGAATATGAACTGGTAGCTGAAATTGTCTTACTCTGTAAGAATGGTAGCTAGAGATCCTTGCTGTTGCATTCCTGAAGTGGTAAGGGTGTTTTGAATGTGGAGTAGCACTTAGAAAGGGGGTTCAGCCAGAAAGTTGACTTGGCTGCAAAAGAGGGAACAATTAGTTTCCCTCAGGAGAAAAAGCTAGGATCTGTAGAAGGCCTCAGCTGCTTTAGACTTAGCTCTTGGACATCGTTTTCTAAAAGAGTTTTTACTCAGCTTTCACAGGTTTGCTAAAATGCCCGTTGTACCCCATGTGTGATTTGCTTCAAGTGCATTTAACTAAATGAAAAGAATGCCTTAAAAGCCCAGTTCAGTCCTTTACATTTCAAACATTGCTAAAACTAGTACTTCAGATTTTCTTGTTAAGAGTTTGGAAGATCACAATGCAATAAGTATTTTGAGCTGTGACTAAAACTTAATTCTGGTGATATTTATACAAGCCTTTGGGTGGTGCATATACTATCGAACTACTGGGAAAGGGAAATGTGGAGGCAATTGTATGACATTCTGAGTTTGTAAACTTGATTGTACTTGACAACTTGAAATTATTTAATATGCCAGGATGAGATGAGAGTAGCTGTTGTCTGCTTGTATTATCTCCGTGATAATCTCATGGGATCCTTTCTCTACTCACATCGCCATCCTACTTACACATTCACTTTCTCACGTGGACTGCAGTAGACTGAATTTCCCTGAAATTCCTGAAGCGCACATCTGACCAAGAACTACGTGAACTCTACCCTGAACTCTAGCACCAATCAATCAACATTTCCAGCTTCAAACATTCCCTACGTTTTGTGGTCCAAATTCTGCCTAGCTGTGTGTCCCAGTTTGCCTCCGTTTCCTTTTCTGTAAAGTGAGCCGGAGAAGGAAATGGCAAACCCCTCCAGGATCTTTGCCGAGAAAGTCCCATTTGGGATGTTGAGGAGTCAGACTCGACTCAACAGAGCGACACGCTGCCGCATTAAAGGGACGTGGCTCAGTCCAACTAAACTGCACGCATGAAGTGTACACGCAGGTGTAACAGTCGTGGTGACAGCCGCAGCTGGAGCATCAGCGAGGTCCGATCTGAACTCGGGTCGTGCTGACTCCAGGCCCAGCGCTGTACCCGCTACACCACTACCGTCCAGTCTGAGGGTGCCCGCCTCTGGCCGGTCGCCATCTCCCCCACGGTCTCCGAGGGCCTTCAGCTCTGGCTCTAAACCGCTGGGTTGGGACGCCTGGGAATCTTCCCCAGTCACTTCCCCACCCTGGTCTTCATAAGGGCGAGAAACAAAGCTTTTCAAGGTCGCTTGATCTGAGTTTTCTAACTCTCCATAAAATCCTCTCAAGACAAAGCACTTAGAGAAACGCCCGCCAGCCATTACGTAGAAAAACTGCACGGGCCTGCACGGAGGAGAGAAGGAAAACAAACCCCAGCTTTTGGAGCCAAAGCCCCGGCTCCGCACTCGTAGGGAGAACTAGGAACCGGAAACTAGTCTTTCTTCCTCCGCCTCTCTAACTTGCACCGGCAAGAGCCAATCAGTTTCTTTTCCAACACGGCCTTGTCCCGCCCTTCTTCCCCTCCGCCCTCTAGGGCCAAGCAACTCAGAGACCAACAGCGGAGGCCCCTCCTCCCTCCCCTCCCCCCCGCCCGGCTCTCGTGGGCGGGGCTTTCTCGCAAAAGTTTCTCGGGCCTGGTTGGCAGGGGAGAGAGGGAAAGAGAATGACAGCGCGCTGTGGGCGGGGGAACGTCGGAGCGCGATGACGTTACCGAGACGGGACAGAGGATAGGCCAATGGGGGCCGGCGCGGTGACGACAGAGCATGTCGGAATGCTGCGGCGGCGCTGACCGGGTGCTGAGGTAAGCGCCGGGGCTGGCTGCAGTCTCGCCTTCCCTTCTTAGACCCTTGACGGGACGCCGGCGGCGCGGGGCCTGAGGTAGGAGGCGGGGGAGGCCTGCGGGCCGGGGAGGGCAGTGCGGGGACCGTTGTGTCGTTTGGGGGAGGTCCCCGCGGGGGTCACCGAGGGGCTCGGAGGAGAATGGAGGTGAGGGGGCCTCGGCGGGGCGCGGGGCCCGAAGCTGAGCCGGGCGGGCAGGCCTTGGAGGAGCAGGCCAGGCCGGGGAGGGGAGACGGGATGGGTGGAAGGCTGTCCTTGGCCCCGGGTTGTCGTGGAGCGTTTAAGGGGTGAGGGATTGAGGGGACTGTCCTGGCCGGGCGTGGGTGCCAGGGAGGGTTGGGGGGAGGGACGTACAGCATCCCCAGCCCCTCTAGCCCCACCCCGTTAGGCTCCTAACTCCTGGAAGGCTTGTCCTCCTTTAGGCCGCTCTGCCCGGTGCTGCAGCCCGTCTCTCCCAGGCCTGCTTTGTCCTCCTTGTCCTCCTGCGGCCGTTTGCGCGTCTTTTGGAGGCTGGCCTGCAGCCATGTCCACGTTCAGGCAGGAGGATGTGGAAGACCACTATGAGATGGGCGAGGAGCTGGGCAGGTAAGAGTCTAGGGCAGGGAGAGAGGGCTGATAATGGGGGAGAGCGAGCAAACATGAAAGTGGACTTCTGCTTCCTTCTCCTCATTCAGGGAGACGGGTTAACAGATGACAGGTTAATGTTACCTTTTATCCTTTGTCATAGAAAGACTAAGGAAGTTTGAAAAAAGTTGAGTTTCTTGTGCCATTGTCACCAATTCCAGCTGCTTTCATTTTTTTTTTTTGTGAGAAAAGTTTAAATCCCCTGACTCAACAAAGTAGATAATTTCCTGTAAATCTGTATACTTGGTTAGTCCTAAAGTCTCCACTCTCCCACGGAGCCTCAAACCTTATATGGTGAGTTTTGTTCAGCCATCTCTCTCCTAGTGCCGCCTATAGGCCAATCCGATGATGTCACCAGATAAAAATGTAAATAACTGAGTATTGTATGTGGGTTCGGCTGAAAAGAGTTTCTTCCCACCGCATGGGCCTCTTTGTTCCTTTAAAATCATACTCTGCTTTTGGAATTTCCTCAAGTTGAGGCATGTAGGTTAGTAGGATGAAAGTAACAAGGTAATTCTTATAATAGTAGCTCACATTAAGTAGGACTTTAAGGTTTATAAAACACCTTCCTTACAATAAATAGCCTTAGAAAGTAGGTAGTGTCTAATCTGTAATGAGAAGACTGAAACTTAGAAAAATGAAGTGACTTGCCTATGGTTACATTTTTTTAGAACTGAGATTTGAACTCAAATTACTTAATACTATGTTGCCTGATTTTTTTGGATTTCTCACGTAGCTGAGGAATATTGAGCACTTACTGTGAGCTCAACTTTGTGCTTTTTTGTTGGAGATATAGGAGGAGTGTAAGGTGTAATTCTGGACCTTGTGGCTGCTAAATACTTGCTGGCTGGCTTAATGGGGTTTGTTTTTAAAGTATAACTGGAAAGACAAACGTTAAAGGAAACAACAGAAATGAATGAGAATTTGTGTGGTACCAACTCTCAGGAAAATAGAGGAGTTTGGAGAAGGGAAAGAGAATGGTTTAGCATGATCAGGATAGACTTCTTGGAGGAGATGGGATTTTATTGAGGCCTTAAAGAATGGGTAGGTAGGCTTTGGAGAGGTAGAAGAGTGAGTGGGGCATTCCATGTGGGGGTTGAGGAAGAACCGAGGCTAAGAGTCTGGAATGAGCTTGGTGTCGTCAGTGTAGTAATGAGAAAGACTTGACTGAGTGGGTAGTTGCTGTTGGTAAGGGCAATAAAGCTGGGGTTTTTTTTTCAGGGAAGTTAGATAACAATAGATAGGTAGATCAGGGCCTGATTAAGAAATACTTTGCACTCCTGTTCTTTTATGACTTCTGCTTTATGTTTTTTTGATTTGCATAGTTTTTTTATTACCTATTTTCTTACCTGGAAGGTCATCCAACTGCGTTTCTTTCCACTTTCTGGCTATACTGCCTCATAAACACCAGTTGGGAAATTAAGGGAACAATATCCAACCCTCTATATATACTACCCAAAGGAAATCTGGTGACAGTGTATGAATGTGTTCTGAGTATGAGGACATCTGAACCTAATCCTATAGAATCATTATTTTCAGGGACCAACCCAAAATTGGCTTATTCAAGCCCTTTTCCCATAGCTGAGTTATGCTATCATAGGCCTATCTTAGTTCTGGCAGCTGCTGTTTTCATTCTTTCCTAGAGTTAGTAGCCTTCCACACCTTATTGGAGATTGTATCTCTGGAAGAATCCCAGCTATCTGCAGGTGTCTTGGGTGCTTTGTCCATTGTTGTGGGAGAAACATTTATGGAGTCTGAACACAAGTCTTCTCACCTGAGACATCTAGGAGGAATAAAGAAGGCTACCTCTGCTTTTCTAAGAGCTTTTCTCTTTTCTCTCTTTCCCTTCATATTTTCCCTTATCTTGCATCTTCCCTGAACTCTGTACAGTGGGCAGTTTGCAATTGTGCGGAAATGCCGTCAGAAGAGTAATGGGATGGAGTATGCAGCCAAGTTCATCAAGAAGAGGCGATTGTCATCGAGTCGTCGGGGGGTGAGCCGGGAGGAGATAGAGAGGGAGGTGGACATTCTTCGGGAGATCCAGCACCCTAACATCATTACCCTCCATGACATCTTTGAGAACAAGACAGATGTAGTGCTGATCTTGGAGCTGGTTTCTGGGGGTGAGCTCTTTGATTTCTTGGCTGAGAAGGAGTCTCTAACTGAGGAAGAGGCGACCCAGTTTCTTAAGCAGATCCTTGATGGTGTCCATTATCTGCACTCCAAGCGGATTGCCCACTTTGACTTAAAGGTGAGCCCTGCTTTCCTGCCTTACCTTTCCTTGGACTTTTAAAGGGATAGAGAACAGCCTTCTCTGGCCATTCTGTTCTTTCTTGAACTTGGTGTAAAGAAGGCCTTGGTTTGAATACTGCCTCTGCACGTAGAAGCTGTGTGACTCTGGGTAAGTCACTTAACCTCTCAGCCTCAGTTTCCTCATTTGTAAGAGGAATGGGTTGAACTCGATGGCCCCTAAGGTCTAAACACTTAAGTCTGTAATCATATGATCCTCTTGTTTCTGGCCCTGAGAATTCTGGCCAGTTCTAGAAATGATGCTTTGCCCAGTATTCTTGCTTCTTCAGCCCCTTCCTTGTTTCCTTTTATGGAGAGGAGTTAATTTGAGTATTTAAGCCCCTATTTGTTGTTCCATTTTTCTGCTTTTCTTTCATCTTGGGCTTTGGGCCTTTCTAGTTTGTTGCTTTTTGTAAAACTGTTCAAATGCAGTTTTTTCTTTTCTGCAACAGCTGCCATTCAGTTCTTGGTCTGTTCTGGGAGGGTTAGATGGCTTTCTAACATAAGCTCATGATTTTTTTTCTAATTTGGAGCATATTTGACAATAATTGTTGCACTAGATTTATCCTTAAACCCTACAAAGGATTTAAACCCTGATTTTCTTCCCTTTCTTACAGCCAGAGAACATCATGCTTCTGGATAAGAATGTGCCCAACCCTCGAATCAAGCTAATTGATTTTGGCATTGCCCACAAAATTGAGGCAGGGAATGAATTCAAGAACATCTTTGGAACCCCGGAGTTCGTAGGTAAGTGGCCATACTATGTAGTAGAGGTGATAGGGTCCTGAGTTCTGGGAAGAGGACTATGTTGAACATTTAAGGACTCCCAGTTGAATAAGTTGCTTTTTCTGGCAAAGGGAGAGGCTAAGAATGCTGGCTGCAGCATCTCTTACAACCCAAGTATGCCTGGCTTTCCTTACCACAAAGCCTTCTGGATTGCAACCACCTATTTCTCTGTTTGTCACGTTATCCTCTCTTTTGGGCATATAGAAACTCAAGTGCCCAAATTGTGTCTTGTTAGGTCAGTGCCCAAACTGACTTAACATTGTTTCATGTTAGGATATTTATACTAGAGTTGATCTTTTACAAAGTAGGACTGATCCAACTTCTCTTCCTATCTCTCCTAAAGCTCCTGAGATTGTGAACTATGAGCCCCTGGGTCTGGAGGCAGATATGTGGTGAGTGAGAGGAGGTGATGTGTTAGGCTCCCCTGATAACCTTCAGTTCCCCAGCAGTTTGGCTAGGATTCAGTTTCCCAATGGAAAAATATCTGAAATTATTGTTTCTCTTAGTATGACAGGTGAGGCAGCTTTTTTTTAATATAGTGTCTCTCATTCCTTTTTACACACATCTCTTAAAGGAATGGGAATGATCAGACCAGTCCCTACCTCTAACAGCCTTATGAGGCTCAAGGCTAAGGCAGGGAAACAGATTGACTTGTTCCTATGACTTCTTCCCTCACTTGAAACATTAAAACCCAGTGGTAGGGATGGGATGTAGGTCTGCCATTGATCTTTTGCTCTCTTCTCCCTCCTTCTTCCTTTCTCCAGCTAGTCTCCCTGATTTAATGCATCATGTTTCCTAGAAGGAGCCTATATTTAGTCCACTATACAGGGAGCTGTCTTTTGGCCATCTCAGTCTGGGACTAGAGACTGGTGAATGCTTCATGGCATTACCTGGCTTCTTGAGCTCTGCTTTGGTCCTCAGAGTATGGAGATGATTTTTAGGCAAACTGGTACATGAACCTACAGTATTAGCAATCAAGAGCCATCATGGAGTTGATATGATCCAATTTCCTCACTTTACAAGGAGGGAAAATTAAGGTCCAAGGAGGGGAAGGTTTTTGGCCAAGTGTATAAGGGCATACTTGCCTATGTCTCCTAGTCTCTGAAATCCTAGGAATTCTAGTGAGGTTTATCAACCTTATATCCTTGCCATCTTCCAAAAGTCTCCTTTCTGTAGTCTTCTCTGCTTTTAAACTTTTGCCTTGATCATGGCAAGTCCAGAGTGGGGTTGCCACTCTTTGTATCCAGAAATGCTCTGGATAGAGCTGTGTTGAAGAAAAAGCATAGGCTTTGCCCCTTCTGTGGGCCTCATTATTTCTTCTTAGTAACTCACTGGAGTTATAGAATAACGTTCCATAGTGACCCTATTCCTTTCTTCTCTTTCCTTTCTCAGGAGCATTGGAGTGATCACATACATTCTGTGAGTATTTTCATGTTTAATTCTTCTTGCAAATGTCTCTGGTTAGGAGAGGATATCAATGGCATGTCAATTCATTCTCCAACAAGCAATTTTTGAGCATATAGAAAATGTTTTGCCCTGTAATTGATGTTGTGGTGGATAGCAAAAGAGTAGTTGTGTTTCTTGTCCTCAGATGGGGAAGGTCCTTGTGATGCTCATTCTGATTGTCCTTGTGTTGCATGGCTGGCGCACATGGGGCTCTATGGTTGGTACTACGAATGCCAGAAGGCTCAGTAGTTTCCTGACTTTTCACAGGAGGGTGAAGCATACTTCCCTCACTTATAAAATGGGGTAAACCAAGTGGTTGTTAGTTATTGGAGGACTGAGGAGATAGGTCTTGGGTGATGACCTTGTGCTTTCTAGAATTGGCAACGCAGGGCTGTACTTGGAAAAGTGCTGTTTAAACCCAGACTGGTTATTTGTCCTGCTAAGTAAAAGAACAAGGACTTTGTCCTTCTCATGTTTTTGGCTCCCGTGACTTCTGGAATTTGTTTACCTGATGCAGGCATTGGGGTACCTTGACTCTTGGGCTGGTGTGGGCTCAGAGGTTTGATGAGCCCTCTTTGATGAGATCTATGTATATTTTTTCTAGTTTGAGTGGAGCATCACCATTCTTGGGTGAAACCAAGCAGGAGACTCTCACCAACATTTCAGCTGTGAACTATGACTTTGATGAAGAGTACTTCAGTAATACCAGTGAGCTGGCTAAGGACTTCATCCGTCGGCTGCTTGTCAAAGACCCCAAGTATGAGGTTCTGGGGGCCTTGGGAGGCGGTAGGACTATAACTGAATGGTATCTATGGTGTGGGAAGAATTTGCTTCGGTAGTAAGAAGGCTTGGATTGGAATCCTACCACTGCTGCTCACTAATATTTAACTTTGACAAAGTCATTTATGTTCTTGGGACTTGCTTATTGGTTAATGGGGGCTTTGAATGGATATCCCTTCCAACTCTGGACTAGAGGTGGTGGGTCATGAATGAGTCTAATTTCTCCTTTTGTTTCTTCCATTTAATTAAATCTTTAGTCAATGAAATGATGTATAAAAACTAACAAATTTGAGAATTCAGCTACACATGAGGGATGGGATATTCAGTTTTGAACATATATATATACAGAATAGAGCTATTAGATATTATTTCTCTCCTCCCCACTTCTGTCATTTTGGTTCCTGCTTTGTCCCTTGAACTATTCCCATTATTGGCCTAAGGGAATAATGGATGTTATTTACTATTTTCAAGCCAATGAGAATTTCAGGCACAGAATTAAAAAAACCAAACAAACCATAACTTGATAATGAACATCAGAGCCAAATGCTTATCCCAAAAAGCAGGTACAGCCATTCACCCATCATTTTGATGTTTAAATCTGATGTCGACAAATTGCTCCTTCTTTCAAACTGTTGACTTGAAATATCACTCTCCCTCCTGTCCTGGCCAGGTGCTTCAACTAATCTTTCTGTGACTTAGTTTTTCTGTTTGTCAAGTAGGAATAATACATATCACACTTACATAACATGGGTTGAGGTTGGAATCAGATTGTGTTTGAAAAGTGTTTTGAAAGTATAAAGTGCTATATAAACATATGATGGTATTATTCCAGGAAAAGGATGACCATTGAGCAGAGCCTGGAGCACTCATGGATTAAGGTGAGTAGAGTTTAGCCCACTCTGCCCTTGGGTTCCCAGGGCATTGAGCTCATAGTTTGGAGGAGCATTTTCATGGACTAACTTAGTGGTTTCAGTCAAAACTGAACTTGACTTTTTGAGTTGTCTCAGTCTAGCTTTGTTCATAGGATGAGAATGGTGTCTTCCCATTGCAGGGTATTTTGGGGATTCTATACCTGTAGTCTGCTGAGGGGCAGCCATTGGGCAGGGTCAGTGGATAAGAGAGACTGATCATGTCCAAGGAACGCTGTTTGTCTTGTAGCTTCTTGGAGAGGAACTTGGGGAAATCCTGAAGTCCTGCTTCTTCGCTACACAGCCCTAGTAGGCTTACTTGAAGACTTTTTTTCCTGGATAGTTTTCCCCTCACATTCAACTCATACTGAAAGAATTTCACAGCATTCTTCCCTCAGTACCTGATCTTGTCATTAGTATAGAGCATTCCCTAGCCCTCTTTGCAGGTCACTTTGCCCTAAAGAAGTCCTTGTATACCCAACTACTCTCTTACCCCATGCAGGTGATTAAGAGGAGGAATGTGCGGAATGAGGACAGTGGCAAGAAGCCAGAGCGTCGGCGACTGAAGACAACCCGTCTCAAGGAATACACTATCAAATCCCACTCAAGTATGCCCCCGAACAACACATACATCAACTTTGAACGCTTTTCTAAGGTTCTAGAGGAGGTGGCAGCAGCTGAAGAGGGCCTGCGGGAGCTGGGGCGAAGCAAGAAACTGTTCCGTGAGGACATCGAGGTCCTGACTTCTATCTACGAGGAGAAGGAGGCCTGGTATAAAGAGGAGAATGAGAGCATTGGCCAGGACCTGAGACTGCTTCGCCAGGAGCTGCACAAGACAGAGGCACTGAAAAGGCAGGCCCAAGAAGAGGCTAAGGGAGCTCTGCTGGGGGCTAATGGGCTGAAGCGCCGGTTTAGCCGCCTGGAGAACCGCTTTGAGGCCCTGGCTAAGCAGGTGGCATCAGAGATGAGGTTTGTTCAGGACCTGGTCTATGCCATGGAGCAAGAGAAACTGCAGGATGGGGACTGCAGTGTGCGTTAGTGGTTCTCCAGGCTGGTGGAGAGGTGTGCCAGCAGAGGGGGCAGAGTCAGATTAGATGTCCAACAGCCCTCTGAGGAAGAGGGAAACTGACTGATAATGTGGATGAAGATAGAGGATCTGGAAATGGCTGCTCTCCTATGTCCTTACCTCTCTAAGGGCCCTCTTGCAAAGAGCACAGACAATGCTGGCATTCCTTTTATTTACCCTCCCTAAGAGGCTCTGATTTTTTCTGAATCAGGGACAGGAGGCAGGGATTGGCCAAAATGGAATGTCAGCATGAAATAAGAATGTACTGAGCAATAACAATTTCTGCAACACTGCTGCTTACCCTGGCTTAGTCACAGTTTGGATTGGGTGCATTTGAAAGACACCAACTTCCTTTTCTGCCTCAGGACTGAAGAAGTTTCCCATAATTCATGCAACTGAGGGACATCCTAGACTTGAGGGTCACTGCTGTTGTCACCACTACCCCCTCGCCTGGTAAAGCAGAAAAAGTACAAATGTTTCTTATGCCACTGGGCTGTCTAGCTGATTGTCTTCTGCAGGAGCCTCACCCTGGTGGACTCTGTCACCAGCCCCTGAATGGAGAACAACATGAACAGTGCCTGTTAAATGCACCTGGAGAAATTCTGAACAGGGTCCTCATATCTTGAACTGACCTTTTTTGAAAAGATTCCATTGTTAGCTGAGACTTGCAGCGGCACAGGCTACTTGTAGGGAGAAGCCATAATGAGAAGTGAAACTACATGAGAATGAAACAGGACACCCTCCCAAAGTTAGACACAGCTGGAATATATATGTATTTTTAAAAATATTCTAGCCTCTTCTGTGTAAATGCACTGAGAGAAAATTTTGCTCCTGTGTAAAGTGTCAGTTGATATTAAACACAGACCATTTAAACTGTCCCAGCATTGAACAATGGACCAGGCCCAGTGGCCCTGGCACCCTCCTTACTCCCAGTACCTCCTGGTCATTGGCCTACTGTTTAGGCCCATTTGTTACCCTGTATATGGGTGAAAAGACATGCCAACAGTTCATCTATTCCCAAACATTTTTCTTCGGTTTATGGCCATGGCTACAGCAAAGCCCAGTACTATCTGTGACAGTGTTTCAGACTCATTTATTACCCAGAGTTTTTAGAGAAGAGCTGGACTGGTTCTTTATTTTTATCTCTCAGGCCAGTCTGCCCACTTTTATTGCCTTTTCCCCTTGCTGCTGGCAATTCTATTGCACAGGGTGTCCCAAAAGTCTTAGTGCAGTTTAAATCTGTTTGGGCTTAAACACTGCTCTAAGGCTTCTGGGACACCGTGTATTTTTTGAAGCCAGACTGCTAGAAATCCTTTAGGCCATTTTCAGTTGCACCCAGGCAAGCTCCTTGAGGGCAAGGACAGTGTTTTATTTTTCAGGATTGTTTTTTTTCAATCTGCAATTACACTTGCTCTACCTACCTCAGAATTGTTGGGGGAAAAGTGCTTTGTAATATGAGTTATTATCTTGCTTTCCTCCACAGCACCTAGTACATAGTACCTTATACTTGATTATTGACTCTTTTTTGAATGCTGAGTCAAGCTTTTTGGGTTTGGAGACTTGCCCCTTCTTTGAGCTCCTAGATGAGCAGTTAATTGTAGGATTGAGCAAATTCAACCGAAATCACATTTAAGAACCTACTCTATGTAGAGTCTACTAAATGCTGAGAGAGAAAAATAAAATTATGTGGTTCCTGCCCTTATGGAACTTACAATCTTGTAGGTCCTATTTTAGGTTTAAAACCAGGAGTCATTTGATCCATTGGGGTCAAACTCAAATAGAAATGGGGTTACCAAACCATAAATAAGGTTCTCTTAGGGCTGCAGATTGACTTAGAAAACAACACATTCACATTATCTGTGTTCTATTGTATTTTTATTTATTTTGTTAAATATTTCCCAATGATATTTTAATGTGGTTCAGGCCTGAGTATTGCAGGCTACAGTGTGGTTGGGGCTTCTGTTTGACACCTCTGATCTGCTGTAGCTTCAGAAACGAGTCCAGAAAAGTTGTGACAGGTCCAGAGGGGAAGGGAAAGGATGTTCTAAAAGGTGTGAGTTGTTCATGGGATCCTGAATGTAGAGCTAGAAGGGACCTTGGGGGTTGTTTACTCCAACCTTCTCATTTTTCACATGAAGAAACAAGACTTAAATAATGTAGGGAGTCCTTCAGGGTAACTTGATGCATCTCTGACTGTCCAGGTCAAACAGAGCCCCAGGTAGTCTTTACAGATAATGTCAAGTATTGGTCGAATCTGCAGTGGTGCTTAACAGTGCCCTCAGAGCCTGGGACTACTGGGGAAAAGACACTTACAAAGTCATGCCCTCAAGGAGCAGTTTACTTAATCCAAGGGTCCCTTTATGGAGCTGGCTATGAGGAGAATTCACTTTTTCCTATGGGTTTTCATATAGAATTGGAGAGATGTTTCCCTATAGATTGAATCAAATACTTTTTTTGTGAATAATGAGTTCGTATTGTGGTCAGACTCATGACATGGGTGTTTCTCATTCTAGCATCTCTTATTTCACTTCTTCCTATCAGCCTTGTCTCAGATCATGCTAATTCAGTGTCTGGGGATCTCAATTCTGGTCTTCTTGGAACTTAGTCTTGTTCTTCTTTTGGGTGGGGTAATTTAGGTTATGTTATAGGCAATACTCTCATACTTAGCCACCGGATTCTGCCTTCTGACAAATTCTATCTACTGGCCTGAAAAGAAACCAAATCAAGTTTGAGGTGGTAGGTTTTGTAAAATGAATTAGTGCTCAACATTACCTAATTCTTTAAGTTTGGAAATCTGTAAAAAATAGTTGACCCAACATAAAAGATACCTGTACAGTCTTTTCTTAGCCTAGAGAGTGAGTGATTGGGCATGCTTTTAGGAAACTGAGGTTAGGGATGGGCTTTTCCCAACTATAGAAATAAACTAGGAGTTTCTCATTTTTGACCTCTCCTAGTGAAATTTTCCTCTCTTTTCATATTTACATACATACCACTTTTTGGAGCTCTAAGATATTGAAAAGTCTATCCCGTGGAGAAAAATGAGTAAACACTTTCCTTTACCCTCCCTGGGTCTCTTGAACGGAGATTGAAGGAACTGGGGCACTGACAAATCTGAGATTTGGCTTCCTCCAGGATAAACTGTTGAGGGACAAGGGAACGTGAAATACCTTCTGTTGTAGGAGTGGAGGAAGAAAGTTGGAGCCATCTCAGGCAGTCATCTCAGATCATTGGTACCCCAAAGACTGATGCACAAGGTCTGAGATATGGGTGGTACTACACACCACGACTGTTGGAGTGTGTAGTATGATGGTGTGAAGTGTCAGAAACATCCTCTCCCTTGGGATTACATTTGTGGGGGAAGAAGGGAGTTTCTCTGTTTAGCTGTTTATAGAGGGACAGAGGGACCCAAGAATCATAATAGTGATGGTGAAGGAACCTCCCTCATTCATTTAAAACTTTATTAAGGCGTTAATATATGTCAGGCATTCTGCTAGGTGCTGGGGACATAAAGACAAAAATGAATTCATTCTTGCCCTCCAGGAGCTTCCATTTTACCCAGAAGAGACAAGTGGTCTCATGGTGTCTAAAGCTTCCTGGAGAGCATGGGGGCAGGGAATCTGGTTCTAGGGGAGGGGGCTCCACACCCCCCACCTCCTTGGTGCATGGCTCCTGCCTGGTCAAGACTTAATGCCTCCTACGCTCTCCCTATGCTTTGTTAGTCCCACAGATATATGTAACCTGGAATTCTATAGAGTTCCCTAGTCTATAGCTATTGTATATGCATGTTCCTGAGTGCCTGTAATGCACATGCATATGCAATATGTCACAAACTGAAAGGATATACAACTTCTATATTTCTTGGACCCCTGGGCTGTACTCTTGTTCATTCTCTGGATTGTAGGGAGAAAGCCCAATCCTTAAGGCCTAGGCAGGTTTAATTTTTTAAAAATTGTTTATTTTTTAATATTTATATTTTTATTTTGAGTTCTAAATTCCCTCCCTAGCCTTTTCCCCTCCCATTGAAAAGGGGAGGAATATGATACCTATTATATGTGTGAAGTCATGTAAAACATTTCTGTATTAGCCATGTTACCAAAAAAATAAAGTGAAAAAATATGATTTAATCTATACTCTTGAGTTCATTTGTTCTCTCTCTGGAGGAGGGTAGCATTTTTCCTCATGATTCCTCTGGGATTGTGGGTCATTATATTGATCAGAGTAAGTCTTTCACAGTTGATTATTGTTAACAATGCTGTATTGTGTACAATGGTCTTCTGGTTCTGCTTGCTTTATTTTGCATCATTTCATATAAATTCCCAGGATTTTCTGAAACCATCCCATTCCTCATTTTCTGTATCACAATAGTATTCTATCCCAATCATATACCACAGCCTGTTAAGCCATTTCCTAATGCATGGGCATCTCCTCATTTTCAATTCTTTGCCACCAGAACAAGAGCTGCTATAAATATTTTTGTACATATAGTTCCTTTTCCTTTGATCTTTTTGGGATACAGACCTAGTAGTGGTATTTCTGAGTCCATAGGTAGGCACAGTTTTTTTTTTTCTCCAAATTTATTATTTTATTTGTTTTCAATTTTCAACAATCTCAACAATGAATTCCAAATTTTCTCCCCCTCCCTTCTCACTCCCTCCCCAAGACGACATGCAATCTTATATGGGTTCTATCAAACACATTTTCACATTAGTCATTTTGCATAGAAGAATTAAAATGAATGGGAGAAACCATGAGAAAAACAAAACAAAACAAAGAAAAAAATAGTCTTTCATTCTGTGTTGTGGCTCCATAGTTCTTTCTCTGAATGTGGATGGCATTTTGCCTCATGAGTCCTTACATTGCTGTGAAGGGCTACATCTATCAAAACAGTCCTTGCCAGTGTGGCTGTTACTGTGTATAATGTCCTGGTTCTGCTCACTTCACTCAGCGTCGGTTCATATAAGTCTTTCCAGGTTTTTCTGAAGTCTGCCTCTTCATCATTTCTTATAGTACAATAGTATTCCATTACATTCATATACCACAACTTGTTCAGTCATTCCCCAATTGATGGGCATCCCCTTGATTTCCAGTTCTTGGCCACCAGAAAAAGTTACTATAAATATTTTTGTCCATGTGGGACCTTTTCCCATTTTTATGATCTCTTTGGGATATAGCCCTAGAAGTGGTATTTCTGGGTCTAAGAGTATGCACATTTTTATAACCCTTTGGGCATAGCTCCAAATTGTTCTCCAGAGTGAAAGGACCAGTTCATAGCTCCACCAGCCATTAGTTACAACATTAGTGTAACTCTTTTCTCTCATCCCCACTAAGCAGGCTTTATTTTTTAAAATCTTCAATTTTTAATTAACCAGGGACTGTTTGGCCTAGAGGCCGAAGGGCTACCCGAGCCTTCTTACCTCTCGCAGGTCTTCGGAGATCAGCCAGATAAACGTGTTGAGAGAAGAGACTTTCCAGAGTCGAACAAGGGTTAGGCTTTATTCAGGGTCTTAGTTACATGTGCAGGGTGAATTCTTCCTCAGGAGAGAGGAATCCTCCTCCTCCCAAGGGGCAAGGATCGTACAGCAAGAGGATGGGAGCGGAAGGGGGGGGGACCCTCTTCCCTCCAAGGGCCCCTCAGCGCGAAGAGCTCCCGGAGGGGACTCCGCATCCAGAAGAGGGCCTTCAGGCTTTCCTGTCCCTACTTAAGCTCTCCCGCTGCATAGTTTGCACGTGAATACTGTGCGTGCTCTCAGCCCCTAGCTAGTCAACAACAGGTGTGCTCAGACCACGGGCCAATCTCAAGGGTGGGATGCTCTCCCCAGCAAGTTTCCCACTGAGAAGAGGTGGAAATGCACGAGATAGCCTGTGTTTCACGCCTCAATTCCCAGCTGTTCCCTGGGGGGCCTCATGAGAACTCTGAGGTTTAGAAGTCCTCACCTTTACCTGCCCGAGACTGTCCACGTGAAAACTGAGCTTACACCCCCAACAAGGGACCAGTTATTTTGTAGGTTAATTAGGTTCTTTGCTTCCTTCCCTTTTGATTGTTTCACTACTTGTTACTATTGCTTTTGAAGGGAAAGCTGGGGAAAGGAGTAGAAAATGAAATCCCTATACACTACTTAAAATTATCGAGGACTCCCCTTTCGCTTCAAGACCTTTTTTTTATGTGAGTTATGCCTGTCAATATTGACTGATTAGAAATTAAAGCATCTTAGCATTATGAAAAGTTTTGACTTTGTAGACCCCCTGAACCACTGATATAGGAGACTGTTATCATGTAAAGAGTTTTTGTAGAGATCCTTGAGAATAAGGAAACCTTTGTATTATTTTATATCCATGGGGAAGAAGGATCATAGAATGTTAGAAGTAGATGGGACCTGAGAGACCATAGAATTCAACCTTTCTTTTTCTTAAGAAGAGGCAAAGACAGGCCCAAAGTGGGGAAATTTTACAGGGTGGGAAACAGGCCCGAGAGAGAAAAAGTGATTTATCTAAAGACATACAGTTAAGTAGTAGAATCAAGAATAGGACCCAGGCCTCTGGTCTCCCAATTCGCATTCATTCTTTCCACAACACTATTGTTTCTAAATATAAAACAACTGAATTTTCAACATTTTGAAAAACATAACCAGTATAAAGGAGAAGAACAGTTGAATGACTTCCTGAGGTCACAGAGATCCTTAGTGCCAGGGCTGAGATTTGAATCCCAGGTCTTCTGATTCCAGTGTAGTTTGTAAACCTTAAATGAATGTTAGCTACTGTTACTCCTAATAGACTCATAGAACTAGAAGAGAACCTTTCTAGAATATATAATGTCAGAACTGGAAGGTATATTAGATCATTTAGACCAACCTTCTCTTTTTACAGAGGAGGACACAGGCCTAGAGAAAGTTTGTTCAATGGAGAATTCATTTCTCTGGCCTTTTAGTCCAGTGCCCTTTCCAAGATTTGCTTATATACAAAATAGCCATATTTTCACCATCAAAAATAATGTAATTATATTATAATTGCCTACATTGTAATCACTCACTCAGCTACATTATTTCCTTTGGAAAAATTTATTCAATGTTCTTGCTTAAGACCACTCCTCAAAACAAAACAAAGCAACACAAACATTCCTTCCTGCTTCCTTTCCCCTCGATCCCCTTTTTAGATTGTCACCTTGTCATTGGCCATTCTCCTTTGTCCTTGAAGAGGATCAAAATGACATCAGTATGCTAGAGTCAAGTTTCAGTGTATCCAATTGTGACTGATCAGACCAATATGAGCTGAGAATGCTCTACCACCAATCTGGTGCAAATAGTCCATGTGCACATTTTGGGTGGATACTCTAAATTTATACATCCTGTATTTCCTTTGAGCTGTTTCAATTCTGCTTTGCTCATAGAATGTAGCACCTTCTATGACGTGAGCACACCATGCTGAGCAGTCCTGTGCCACTGGCTCCCATGTCACACAATCAATTCCAAAGCTCTTAAGAGTGACCTTGAGAGTGTCCTTGTATCTCTTTTTCTGACCACCGTGTGAACCCTTGCCTTTTGTGAGTTCTCCATAAAATAGTCCTTTTGGCAAAAGTACGTTTTGCATTCGAACAATGTGGCCAGTCCATTGGAGTTGTGCTCTCTGAATTTGTTTGAATGTTTGATAGTTTAGTTTGAGTAAGGACTTCAGTGTCTGGTACCTTCTCCTGCCAGGTGATCTTCAGAATCTTCCTAAGACAGTTCAAATGGAAATGATTCAGTTTCCTGGCATGGTACTGGTAGACTGTTCGTGTTTCACAGGCCTTCAACAATGAGGTCAGCACAAAGGCTCTGTAGACTTTTAGTTTGGTAGTCAGTCTAATACCTCTTCTTTCCCAAATTTTCCTTTGGAGCCTGCATGCATCAGCCTCATTATCAATGTGTACATCCCTGGAAAGTACACTGCCAAGTACACGAAGCAAGAGACATCATCTTGCTATACTGGTGCTATGTTTTCCCTTAGGTGACTTGGATGAGACTGGATATAAATTGATACTGTAATGCCACAACATTTTGAAGGTTTTAGTACCTGAATTGGTACAGTTCATTGACTGAGAGATTTGGATGGATTCCCTCCATCTAGATCAATGCCAAACTAAGCCCTCTCTAGAACTTAAGGAAGTTTTGGATCTTGTGGCTTAATGTATATGGGGAATAATTTCAGGGATAATAAAGTGGCTAGTCAATACTGACTTATCTCTTAACAAGTTCTTACTGTTATATCTCTACATAGTATCATATACTATCTCTATATACTGTTATATCTCTACATAGTATCATATACTATCTCTATATACTGTTATATCTCTACATAGTATCATATACTATCTCTATATACTGTTATATCTCTACATAGTATCATATACTATCTCTATATACTGTTATATCTCTACATAGTATCATATACTATCTCTATATACTGTTATATCTCTACATAGTATCATATACTATCTCTATATACTGTTATATCTCTACATAGTATCATATACTATCTCTATATACTGTTATATCTCTACATAGTATCATATACTATCTCTATATACTGCTATATCTCTATATACTATTTTATTGTCTATATAGTATACATAGTATATATATATACACACTATATAACATATATCTATATACTATCATATACTATCTCTCTATACTGTTATATCTCTAAACAAGTATTTACTGATGGTTACAATATGCAGGTACCTGTGAAAGATACAACAATGTAGCTTTCAACAATGTATCAACAATGTATCCAACAATATGGATGTGGTACCTGGCCTCTGGAACTCTCATTCTAGTTAGGAAGATAAGATAGAAATGCATGAAAAGAGCAGTCACCATACAAGCTTATTTATAGGCAGTGCCAGATGAGTAGTATAGACTTATTTTCTATGACAATTCAGAGGAGACAGAGGAAAGGTTGCTGGGCTGGGGTGGTCATGGAGGGGAGATATTGGATAGCGTTTAGATTTGGTGATGTTGGGCTAGGCAGTGTGATCAAAGACAAGGTCCTGGAAGGTATCATAGATTTGGAGCTGGAAGGGACCAATGCCCTTATTCTATGGATGAGGAAACATGCCAGTAAGATTGTTGTTTGCCCAAAGTCACAAAAGTATAAAGTGCCATGTATATTACGACATTCAGGAAGCAGTGAGGAAATCAGGGCGGCTGAGCTGGAGAGTTGTTAATGATGCTGCTAGAGGGATATCTTTGAGTGAATGTACAGAAGCCCTAACTTTTCAATTTGACTCACCTTGTCTCAAGTCCTCAAACTACAGAATTAGCTGGTGGGACATCCCTTCGTCTCAGGGCCCTTTTCAAGCTGTCTGTGGAGGTTGATCACAGAACACAACCACCAGGTGGCAGACTTGAATTGCATGTATTTACTACTCCAGAGTTTGCAGAATTGCACGGTGGTATCTCTTTGGTATATTAGGGAGGGAGGCCCTTTAAAGATTATCTGGTTTAATCCTTCCCTTTTTTAGAGGAGGAAACAGGTCCCAAAGTGTTGGGAGACTCAGCCACGAAAGCATTTTGGAAAGTACAAAGCACTACACATGTGTAAGTGGTTACAAATTCCAACCTCAAGGTCCTGTAGAGAGTCTTAGGGGAAAATGGGGGTGACATGGTTTAGTAAATGTCTTCTTCCCCTTCCATACCCAGCCAGGGAGTACCCCAGCATGAAATATGGAAGAGGGTAGGAACATCTACTTTTGGGATGGCTCTGGTTTTTGAATTTTGGGATCACAGAATTAGAGCTGAATCTCAGAAGTTGTCTAGTTCAGCCCCCCTCTTTTTATCCTAAAGAACTGAGGCTCAGAGAGTGATTGGCCTAACATCATACAGGTAGAGCTGAGATTCAGTCTCAGGTCTTACGATTCCATCTTCCCACTGTTTCACACTGCCGATCTGGAACTCACTGTGAGACCCATGGAGAGAGGGGTCAGCCCAAAGCCCTGGCTGTTCTAGCAGGGTATCAAAGAGGTGACCCTTGGTCTAGCCCAGACCATCCATCTGGGGGGCAGCTTCACTGGGATCTGCACCTCCTTGGTGATAGACCAGGCTGTTGCAGTGGGACTGAGCTATTTCTCTTGCTACACTGAAGATAGTCTCTTCTACCCAGCTAGTAGAAGGGGAGGATCATCCTTCCAGCATCTCCTTGAAAGCCCCAAATCACTACTCAGTATTATGGTACCTCCTATAATAATTTTTCCTTTTTGCAGAGCCAGGTTTACCTTCCCATTTCTTTCCTGTTTGCCTGAAAGCTAAAAGTGAGTTTATGTTTCTGGAGTAAAATCCGGCTGATGGTGGGAGGAGCTGGCCAGCACTTTAAAGAGAATTATACTGGATGGGGTTTGGTCGTGTACTACACACCCACTGAATATTAATGTTTCTCTCCTTCAGTTTTCATGCAAATCCAACAAGACAGGATTGCAGAGAATGCTGTATATAAGGTCTGTGGGAGGAAGATGTGACTTTTCATTGGGCTTCCTGCCTGATTGCTTTGCCGGCATTTTCCAGAAAGTCTGTGTTGGCTATTTCCTTGGACCGTCAGTTAGTCAGGGAGGCAATTCTGTAGTGGAAAGAAAAGACCCAGGAGACCTGTGTTGTGCTACAAATTCACTGTGTGACTTGGGTAAATTACTTCCCTCAGTGGTTTCAGTCTTTCTCTGTAAAATTATGGGGTTTGGATGAAGTCTTTTCTATTGTGAAAGCCTGAGTCTCCAAGCCTTTATGGAGGCTTATAGAAGTCCAAGTCCATGTCTCCTCCCCTTGTGGGGCAGAGGGCAGGGCAGTTGTCTCCCCCTGGTATGCAATGCAGGGAGGGAAATAATTCGAGGAGGGACCTGTGGTAAACCGACAGCTGCTTCAGTTCTGCCCAAAATTGGTCAGGAAGGCTTGGGTCACCAGGTGGTACTATTAATAACTCTGGGTAAGCCTGTCCCCAGGCTGGCTGGCAGCTTCCATAAAGCCTGAGCCGAGGACCCAGAAAGTCTTCTTCAGCCCCTGAGACCTTTAAATCCCATGTTGTGAGACAAAAAAGAAAAGTAAGTACAAGAACCAATCTTCCCCTGCCCCCTCTCCCTCAAGGTGTAAAAAACAGTTGGAAGAAGAAAAGTGGAGAAACAAGATACACTATTAAAGGGCCCTTGGACACACAGATCCTTAATGGCATTAAAATGTCCTGGGGCAGCTCAGTGCAGGGCAGTGAGCCCCTATGACCTCTCACCAGCGCCGTTTGAGATAAGGGGGTGAGAAAGGGGAAAGAGAGGAGGAAATTGAAAGAGGGGGATCAGACTTTTCCCCACTGTCTTGACCATCTGGAGCTGCTCGGATGATCTTGTGCATGTCTAGTTTATGTGAGGACTCTTTTGCTGTTCCCTGGTGTTGGCCTGATCACTGGCTGTTCCCCTGGGGGAGGATTAGATCATTGGTTTTCATGGTAGCAAATGGTGGGGGCTGAGGAGGTCAGGAATATGTTCCTGTCCCAGGTTCCTCAGTCCCTGAGCTTGTCAACCCTTCTCCTTAGGGCACCATTTTTAGTTGGTCCCATCATGGAGAAGAATGGAAGTTGTTGTCAGTCCCTTTTAGGGGTGGTGGCTTTGTTATTTTGGGGAGGTGGTAAATGAGGTGAAATTCTGTGGTAGATTTAAGGGCAGAATCAGGCAGTCCAGTTACTAGTGGGAGACTCCAAGTCTGATGGCCTTGGGATCCTGAAAAATTCCCTCATCTCCTTCTGCCTACTTGTGGAAGAGTGACCCTTCCTTGTCATGATGCTGGGTCTGTTCGGCTAAACGTTAGATGATCTACTTTGGGTTTCTGGGTATCATGGCTATCATGGTGTAGTGGAAAAAGCATTGTATTTGGAATCAGTGGACCTGGATTTGCAACCAGACTTTGCTACATGCTACACCTGTGACTTTGGGCAGGTCCCTTCCTCTCTCTGGATCTCAATTTCCTTGTCTCTAAAATGGGAGACAAGGTCCCCTCCAGCTCCAAATCTTGAGATATCTCGGTAATATGATAGCAGGAAGACATGGTAGAAAACGTTTTGAGGCATGGATAGGATAAATCAAGAATATTTCTATACTATGAACAGAAAGATAGATCCCTTGGGGAGGATGTGAACTCTGTGAACACCTTGCTTTTCTCTTGGTATGAGTGAACATGTTCATTAATTTTCACTTGCTTAATAGCTATACTTCCCTCCCTGCTCCCCTCCTCTTTCCAGTTAAGAGCAGCCAGGTGGTGCCTGATGATTGGGCTGCCTTTCTGGGTGGGGGAGGGAGGACCTTGTAGCCCCTGGGTGGGGCCTGGGGGACTTGGAGGCCACCTTCCTTAGAGTAACTGCTGATGATGGGGAAATGGATTGAGTGGAGCTTGACATGTATAGCAGATGGTTTGCAGAGGATGTGTTTGAAATGAGAAAGTGGAAAGGGGGGGTAAGATGAACATATGTGTTTTCTACATTGGAAAATTTTTCCTCTCTTTCCCTATACCTAGTAACTTTCCCACGAGTTGGATTAGGCCTCGTAAAAGAGGATGAGATGATATCTTGTGTGGGGGTTCATGGAAAAGAGTCTGGAGGGTCTCTTTTGATTTACTAAAAAATCCTCATATTTATATAGTACCCCCAATTGTTCTATTGAATCTTCCTACCACTTCTGTGCAATTGTGGAGTGAGCTAATATTATTCCCCTTTCAGAAATGGAGAGACTAGTCTGTAGAGGAAAAGTGACTTGACCAAAGGGCAGACAGGGAGTTAGTGACAAAATCAGCATTAGGGCTTGGAACTCTTGGATCTTCTGTCTCCCAGACCAGTACTCCTCTCCCTTTTTTCATACTTGATGGAGCTTTGGGTCTCTTGTGTCTTTTCCCAGACCTTGCTCTAGTTGGACAAATTCAGAAGTCAAAGGGGATGGGGTCTTGGAATTGCTTCCCTCTAAAAGGAGAAGGGAATGACTGGGATCGAGATGATAAAAGTGAGAGCCTCTCTTCCCCCAAACTCCCTAACACACCAGAACTTTGGGCCCGGCTCAGAACCAGGGAGGGAAGTAGGGATCACTTTGGGGGCTTGAGAGCCCTAGGAAGGAGCCTAGCTTCTTTGCCTGCCAAGTGCATGGAGTTGGTGCTGACTTGGCATGGGAAAGTGTCAGCCACGGGATGTCACATTTTTCAGGACAAACCATGTGCCTCTTGGGGAGGAAGTCAGGAGACATCCAGAAATTTCCTCGGAGTTCACCTTCCCATTCTCTGCCCTTCCCATCTCGTCCTTTTTGCAGTCAGTTACTCAGTTAATTAACTTCTCATAGGTACTGAGTCCCTCCTGTGTGCTAGGTACTCAGAGAATATAATTACAGCAGAAATGAAATGATACAAGGGGAAATGGGGTTAGGTCTCCTTCATTCTCCTTCTTATCTTTTACCTGTCTTGGTGCTTTGTATACATTAGGGACTTAGTAAATTTTATCTGAATGAGTGGTCCACTCTCTAAGGACTGGAAGAATTTAGAAGGAGAAATTATTGTGGGCCAAAGGAGCCAGGGAAAAAAATAGCAAGACTTAGTATTACAAGCTTTTTGAGATGGAAAGGTCTCTAGATCATGGTCAAAAGAATGCTAGAGATGTCATTTTTTTTTGGAAGCAATCAGGGTTGAGCCATTTGCCCAGGGTCACACAGCTAATGTCTGAGATGAGATTCAAACAGGTTTTCCTGACTCCAGGGTCAGTACTCGATCCACTGTACCACCTAACTGCCTCCAACTTTCATTTTACAGAGGAAGAAACTGAGGCCAAGGTAAAACAGGTAGCAGAACTGAGATTTGAACTGTCTGGTTTCAAGCTGGCATTTTAAAATTGTTTTAATTTGTTTTTACATCACTTCAGTTTCAGTATCTCTTCTGTTCTGTCCTCCCATCTCTCAATAGCCATTCTGGTGTTCTTTGGACTCCCCCCACTTTTTCCTGTAATGCTTAGTGATTATGAGGAGAGAAAGCTGAGATGTGAAGATATAAATTGGGATATGAAAAGATTTTTACAGGCAGATATGATAGGCTGGCACTAATAAAATGAAATCCAGTAGGGTTAAGTAAAAAATCTTATACTTGGTTACATAAAAAGCTCACAGTATAAGGACACATTCAGCAGCTAGGTGGTATAGTGGAGATAGTACTGGACCTGGAGTCAGGAAGATCCCAGTTCAAATCTTGTCCTTAAGACACTTAGCTTTGTGACCCTAGGCAAGTCACTTCACCTCTGTCAGCTTTAGTTTCCTCTTCGGTAAAATGGGAATAAGAATAAGGGTTATTGTGAGGATCAAATGAGATAATATTTGTAAAGTGCTTTGTAAACCACAGCACTATACATATATAGTTATTATTATTATTTTTATTACTGGGATTCAAACCCAAGACTCTCCTGACTCTAAATCCAACACATCTTCTGATAGATACACTTTGCAGGAGCTTCCCTAAGAAAGTATAGTGTTCAGAAAGAGGGGGGCGACAGTCCTTCTTTGCCCTTTGCACTCAGACCACATCCGGAGTGTTATATCTACTTTTTGGGTCTACATTTTAAGAAGGACTTTGACAATGAATGAATGAGTGAAAAGGCATTTACTAAGCATTGACTACTTACGTGTGTGTGTATTTGTCCTTTGTTTTCAAAGAGGACCACAGCATTAGAGAAATGATGACATGACTTGCACTTGACTTTGTTTTGAATGAGGGAGGGCTGTGCAGGTCACCAACCTCACTTCTCCTCCTGAGCCATCTGGATCCTGTGTCATTCATCAGGATGACAGAGACAGCCCAGGATGCAATGGGAGACCTTGGCCTTTTAGACTAAGGTCTTTTCAGGTACTCACTTAAAGTGAAGTAATGCCCATTCAGTGACTAGGCCTCTTTAAAAAGTAGTCAGAGGGTTGGTCCTTTTAATAGAAAAGAAAAAAAATACTAGACATAGTGCTAAGCACCAGGGAGACAAAGGTTAAAAAAGAAACCTTCCCTGACCTTATTCTAATAGGAGAAGACAATAAGTACATTAAGGGGAATCAATCAACTTGTATTTAGCACTTTCAGGCACATGCAAAACCCTGAGGATATAGAAAGGCAGGAGAGACAACATAGACAATTGTGTGTATACAAAACCCATCCATCCATCCATCTGTCCGTCCATCCGCCCTCGCATCCATCTGTCTATCTGCATGTTTATGCATTTATACCTGAGGTTAAGAAGACCTGAGTTCAAAGATGGTCTCAGACCCTTACTAGCTATGTGACTCTAGGCAAGTTACTTATTCTCTGATGCCTCAGTTTCTTCCACTAAAAATGGGAGTAATAATAGCTTCTACTTCACAAGATCAAGTGAGATAAAAAGTACTTGGCACAGTGTTAGTAGGTGCTTAATAAATGATTCTTCACTTGTTCAGTCATTCACATAGTGTAAACAGGAAATAATTTCAGAGAGCAGCACAGAGAGTAGGGGCAGAAGGTGGCATGACACCTGGAAAAGCCTCTAGCAGAAGGAAAGGTGAACGGAGAGGACAGTTTTGATCTGGGAAGGGGGAAGGGAGGGTGGTGATAGAAGGTGGGCAGCAGATACATAGTGAGATGGCCTGGGTGGACAGCTACATGGCTGGAAAGGATGTAGAGCTAGAGCATGGTTTGGGATGTAGGGTCAGTTATATACAAAGATACAGTGGATTAATTAGATGAATTTGCACATAGACACCAATCAACCAAGTTGGACCCTAGGATGGGAGCTCCAAGGATGAATGAATTATCTTCCCCAAGGACCCGGTCATGACTTCAGCAAGATGTGGGCATGGAGATCCAGGTCTCTTCTGGTGCTGGTCTGGACAGAGAGGAGCAGATGTTCAGAGGAGGTGACTAGGATGGTAGAGGGCCTTGAGATCCTAAGGGTCTTTGGGAAGAACTAGGGATGTTTGACTTGTTGATAGAGAAGATGTATGGGGTGGGGTGGTGAGGAAGACATGATTATATTCTCCAAGTATCTGAATAGCTGATGTGCAGAAAGAGGGATTAAACTTGTTCTACTTGGCTTCTGGAGGAAGGATTAGGAGCAATGGGCAGAGATTTCTGCTCTCTGTAAGGAGAAGCTTCTTAATAAGTGGACCTACCTACAGTGTCATGCACTGCTTCGGAAGGTGGTGAGCTCTCTATCCCTGGAGGCTGGACTCCCTTGTTGGAGGTGTTGTGGGAAAGATGTGGGGAGGCTGGACTAGATCTTTTCTGAGGTTTAGAGTTGGAAGGCACATTGGAACATGTGAGTCCCATTTCCTCCTTTTACAGATAGAGAAACTGAGGCTCCCAAAGAAGAGGCAACTTGCCCAAGTTCATACAGGTAGTAAGTAGTAGAATATGGATTGTGTCTCAGGTTCTCTGACTCCAAATTCAGTGATCTTAATATTTTACGGGCTTTCCTCTCATACAAGATTTTACAGTCCCTCACTTTCCTTAAAGATGAAGAGACTGGGAAAGCATTAAATACAATGAACCAGACAGTCATATATAAATATCATGAAGAAGGATTTCATGCATTGATTCATTCTGTTCATTCTTGTACATAGTTCCAGGATTCTATAAGTGAAGTGCACATTGGTTGACAATGAATTGGCTAGCGGGGTTAGCCTGCCTCAGAATAGAAAATTAGCTCATCGATGAATGTGGAGGACTGCAAAGCTCTCAAGGCATGGCCCTTTTCATTCATTAATTGACTCATAAGGAAGATGACCAGAGACAGATGGGCAGAATTTGGGGGGAGGAGGCTTCTGTAGGGGCTAAGAGGGATAATGGGCAGGGGATGAGATCATTTGAGGACTTCAGATTATTCTAGGAAATGATCTTACTACAATTACATCCCCCATTATCCTTAGGAATCATGGCTTGGTGGAAATGGCAATGAATTCAGTCAGAAGACCTGTCTTCAAATGCTGGTTCCAGCTTTCCTAAGCCTCTCTAAGCCTCAGTTTGTTCATCTGTAAAGTGGGGACAATAATATTTGAACTACTACTTCCCAGGGTTATTAGAGGGTTAAGTGAGCTGGAGTAGAGAAAGTACTGAGTCTGAAGTTTGAAGGTTGGGTTTGTATCCTGGCTTTCCCAGTTACTAGTCATCTGTCTTCAAGCAAATTGTTTAACCTCTCTGGGCTGTTCTTTCTTTGGTTATAAGAGGGAAATAATTTTTGCCTTCCTAGACCTCCGTGGGCCCATATTAGAAGTGCTGTAAACCTTTAATTTCTATAGGAATGTGAATTACTATAATAATATCACATCTCATCAACCCTCAAAGGGCAGGGTTGAATTTCATGTAATTGGTAATAAAATCAAGGATCAGGGAGGGAAAATGTTTTCTTCAGGGTCACTTGGACACAATGACTGATCTCAGGCTACAACTGAGAACCCTCTGATTTCATTTGTTTAAGAATCATTTATTAGGCATCTGTTTTGTGCAGAATATCTTGTAATCAGGTCCTTGGATCAGCTGGCTTACCTTAAACTTGGGGGCTTGAACCTATCCCTTTTGGCAGTAAGTGTATGTATAGTGAGGGATGGGAAGGAGGTCCTAATTTTTCCCTGTTGGCTTTTTGTGGCATTATTGGTATTGGCCTGTCTTTGTCCCTGTCACTCCCTGGCCTCCCTGTTTCTGTTCTGTTCTATTCTTGGGTCTAGTGGTAGCTCAGCTTTACATTTTTCCGTGCCTTGGGGAAAAGGACAGTCCCTGGAAAAGGCAGCATCAGGAGAGAGGAGGTGGGCCTTCTTGGCCACATCTGAGTAGTCCAGGCTGGGTCAGATGACTTCTCCCCAGCTGGCCAGGGAAATGTCTCTGGTGCTAGGGTGGTGGGCACAGCTGTTAGGGGCAGGAACTTCCCAGAATTTATGTTACTGGAGAGTGGAGCTAGGGACAAGGAGAAAGTAGAATTTAACTCTTTCCCTTCCCCCTACCAGTTCCAGAGAATTTCCATCTGAGTCCCCTGAGATTGAAATCATTTGGGACCATCATTCAATATTTCTAGTCTGAGCTCATGCAAATTCCTTTCATATAGTCCCATCTCTGCCCAAATGGCCCTTTCCCACATCTATACCTTTAAAATCTCAGCTTCAGAGTACCTCCCCCTCTGCCTCTGTCCACCTCTTGACATTATTATTCATCTTTCTCTTTATTTATTTGCTAATTTGTTTATTTTTAATATTTAATATTTTAAAGTTCCAAGTGCTCTCCCTTCCTTTAGCCTTTTCCTCCATCCACTGAGAGGGAAAGAATTATAATATCCATTATACATGTAAATTCATGTAAATCATTTCCATATTATATATTTTTTTTTTGCAAAAAAAGCAAGAAAAATAAAGCAAGTGAAAAAGTATCCTTTAATCTGCACTCAGATTTTATTGGTTTTCTCTCTGGAGGTGCATAGCATTTTCCATCATGGGTCCTTTATAATTGTCTTGGATCATTTTATTGAGCAGAGTAGCCAAGTCATTCATAGTTAATCGTCATACAATATTGCTGTTACTGTTTACAATAGTCTCCAGCTCACTTCACTTGGCATCAGTTCATATAAGTCTTCCCAGGTTTTTCTGAAACCACTTCCCTTTGTCATTTAGTATAGTACAAAAATATTCCATCACAATCACATACCTCAACTTGTTCAGCCATTCTCCAATTCATGGGCATCCCCTCAATTTCTAATTCTTTGCCACCATAAAAGAACTACTCTAAATATTTTTGTATGTTATATAGGTACCTTTCCTTTTAAAAAAAATCTCTTTGGAATACAAGCCCAGTGATATTGTTGACTCAAAGGGTATGTACCTTTCTATAATCCTTTGGGTAGAGTTCCAAATTGTTCTTCTGAATGGCTGGACCAGTTCAGAACTCTACTAACAGTGCATTAGTGTTCCTAATTTTCCACATCCCCTTTTACATCGATCATTTTCCTTTTCTTTCACATTAGCTATTGAATTATGTTGACTTAGTGACCCACTTTTCTCAGCCCTGTTTATCAATCAGTGCTGGGTGAGGCTGTGTTGAGAAAGGTGACACCAAGTCTGCAGCTTTCTGTATTACCTGTTCTTTATCACGCACCCCTACTGGTGACTATGTTGTTACTCCTACCTGGATATTGTCACGTACTTTGCCACCTTGGGGAGAAACTGAGATGCAAGGGTCCAGTCTCTTTTGCTGACATCTGAATTGTCTTTTTCTCATATGAAAGTTCCCAGTAAAAGCTGGCCCCACCATGAAACCATCACTGATCTTTGGTGATCAACCTGTCAACTTTAATTCTGTTTGTCCTGAGTTTTGCCTTATTCTTCAGGGTAAAAGCTCAAAGGAAGAATTTTCCTTTCAAACTAGCCAGTTGGAAAGGTGTGAAGTGGGTACCTCAGAGCTGTTGTAATTTGTTCACTCATTAGTGATTTAGAGCATGTTTTCATATGATTATTCATAACTTTGATTATTACTCATCTTTCAAGGGCCAGGTCTAATATTCCCTCTTTCAGGAAGTTCTCTTTCTCTCTCTTTCCCCTTTGTCTCCCCCCTCCACATTTATAGTGATTGCTAATTAGACTTTATAGACAAACATTAAGGTTTTATGTAAATGTGAATTATTTCACAGCCCTCTGTACTTCTCTTATATTCGAACTTGTATGAAATGTTTTTGGTATTTCTATTTTATCTTTCTCTGTTAGATTGTAAAGCTCCTCTAGGTCAGGACTCTCACTAATTTTTGTAGCTTTCTTAGATGCAAGGACATGCATACAGTAAATGTGTAATAAATTCTTGGGGGAAGGAAGGAATGATAATTTAAATAGGTGTAGTGTTATAAAGTTTATAAAGCACTTTTTTTAAAAGACAGAACAGTGAGAGGTGGGTAATGCTGGGGAGAGGGGATAGTATGAATAAAGGATTAGTATGGGAGGAGGGAAAGGGCAGGATGAGATTAAGAAATGACAAGCCTGTTTAGTTGTAATGGAGAATAGACTACATCGATGGGAGTAATATAAGATACAGTTGGAAATACAGAGTAGCACCTGGCTGGGGAGTCTGGTCAATGATGGTCAAAAATTTTGGACTTAATTAGGTAGCAATGGTGAGCTACTGAGGGCTTCTGGATAATGTAAACCAACTCTATTCCCAAGGCATCTCTTTTATGGTGACTTCTTTTTAGAAAGAAAAAAACCCAACACCAAATAAAACGAGTATTTTAATATGCATAGTAGAACAGAAAAAAGACATGAAATTTAATCTCTATTATGTCGATCTTGCTTCTGTTTTTAAGAGTAACACCTTGGCACCAGAGCATGCAGGTTAGATTTTACTCTTTTGCCCCCTTTCTACACTTAAGGGGATTAGGGTTATATAATCTCTTTGCCATTGGCTTCAGCCCCCACTAATAGTGGTAACCCAAGTGTTGGGGGGTGCTCACCTGCTTACTAGTCATTTAGCCACTAACAGATTAGCTTTTGCATAGAAATATTTTTCTTTTTTCTTTTTTTAAACAATTCTTATCATATATTTATTTTCCACTTAATAGTACTTTATTTTTTCCAATAACATGTAAAGATAGTTTTCAGAAATATATCATTCAAAAAGTATAATCACAAAAATGCAAACTTATTCCCTCAACATGTAGGAGGGAATCCTCCCTTTGCATTGCTTCAGTCTTTGGGGAGGCAAAGGGGATTAGGTTCGTAATTTAGTTTGGTTCCCATGGAGCTCAGTGCCAATTTCAAGTCCAAAATCTCCCTCATGCTCAAGTACCAGCTACCCTGGGCATCTCAGGAATTTCATGTGAGGCTGTCTCCAAGGTCAACACAGCTCAAACTCCCGGGTCCTGTGAGACTTACCTGTGCACTTGAAACTTAGGACAAATAACACAGAACACAAACACCTCCCAATCCAGTTCTCAGAGCCCAAGGTGAGTAAAAGAGAGGGAGCAGGAAAAGAAACGTCCTTCCCCTCTCACTACCTCAGTTCACAGCATCTCTTATGAGGGTGAACTGGGATCTTCACCCTCTGAATGCAGCCAATAAGAGAGCAGTCGGAAGACAGTGTGTCAGAAAAAAAAAACCAGCTGAAAAAGATCAATTGGCTTAGTCTCACCTGTTTTCAAGATGCAGGTAGCCAATCAATGGACGCTACTCTCCACCCGTATGGTAGGGTGCATTGCCTGAACTGGGCATGCCTAGACCAGCCTGGGTTACATAAGTATATGATAAATTCAACATTGTAGCTTTTGGAGTTTTCCTACTTGTCTTGTGATTCTTTGCGACCTTCTGTTTTCTACTGTGCATTAAAAAAAAGCTTCAATTGCCCTCTTTTCTTTTTTTTGGCAAATCAATGACTAATTCTCTTTCTTTCCTACTCAATTGGAAAATAGGAAAAAATTTGGAATTTTGGAAATTGGAAATTGGACAAAAAAAGATGAAACTCTTGTAACCAAATATGCACAAATAACCACTTTGTCATGTCCAAAGATGTACATATCATTCTGCACCCTCCATCCTTCCTAAATGGTTCTCTGAAAGTGTGGTTGGTAATCACATTGATCGGAGTCCTCAGGTCTCCCAAAATTCGTACTGTCACTCTTTGGATTATACCGAAAGCCTGGCCTTCTCTTGCTCCCTCCACCTTCCTTGGCCCTATCTGTAGCAGATCCTTCCTTCCCCTTGCTCCACAGTCCTTTTAATTAAGTCCAATTATTCTCTTCCTTGTTTACAACATTCTCTTGTCTCTGGGTTCACATTGTTTATTATATCTGAAGCATCTTCTCCTTACTATTGGATTCTAATCAAGGGCTCCCTTGTTAATTAGTATTGTTAATACGAATACTATTATTATTAATTATTATTATTAATAACAGCTGACATATGGTGCTGGAAGGTTTGCAAAGCACTTTACATTATTTCAGCTAGGTTGCTGTGGGCCTGGAGTCAAGAAGACCTGAGTTCAAATCCTACCTCAGACACATACTAGCTGTCTATTTGCCTTAATCTACTGGAGAAGGAAATGGCAAACTACTCCAGTATCATTACCAAGAAAACCCCATTTGGAGTCACAAAGAGTTGGGCATGACTGAATGACACAACACCACTAATAACAACAGGTAACATGCTGTCTTCTCCCTTTGTGTCTTACACTGGCTCTCTCCTGTGGTCCTTTCTTTCCTCATCCTACACTTCTTGGAATTCCTAGATCCCATCAAAATTCTGCTCAAGCACCATCTACTTCAGAAGACTTTTCCTGATTCCCCAACTGTTAATGCTCCCTATTTTTGTATTTATTATACATTACTATTCATATACATAGTATAGACTTATATAATAATATGTGACATAATATATAACATATACAATAACATGTATAATTATATAATATGTTTAATAATATATAATATGATTTATAGGACTATTTACTTTGTAATAAACCTGTATTTACTCCTCTGTGAACTCCGAGGCAGCTAATAGGTAAAGTGGATAAGATGCTGAACCAGAAAGGTTAGAGTCCAAATCCAGCCTTAGATACTTGCTGGGTGATGCTAAGCAAGCAGCTTGACCTTTTTTTTTTTTTTTAAATTTCTGTTTCCTCATCTGTAAAATGGGCTAAAGATAGCACGTACCAACCAGGATTATTGTGAGGATGAGATGAAATGATATTTGCAAAGGACCAGAGATAATAAGACACATTAAGAAGAAGAAGAATAATATAATAACAATACAACATTTTGAAATTTACAAAGTCCTCCAGGATGAGTTCTTTGAGAACAGAGACTGTCTTACTTTTCTATCTGTAGTTCTAGCACCTGGCACAGTGCATGGCACATAGTAGGTGCTTCATTAAATCTTGCTGATTGACTTGATAGATGAAGAAGTAGAGTCTAAGAGAAGTTAAGGAAGTTAAGCTAGGAAATGTGAAAGGCAGGATTTGAGCCGGAGTTGTCCTAATTCCAGATTCAGCATTTTATTCATGGCTCTCACACAGCCAGCAGCTCCTCCATGCTTTAGTAGATGGCTTTTGCAATTTGTTGCTGGACCAAAAATGTCATCACCTAGTAACCAGTTTGATGATCACATTTGACCTTAGATAACTTGAGAGTGATCACTGGGTTACTACTTGGAGATGGCAGCTGTTGTGGAGTGAGAAAGGTGAAGGTTCAGCCCCTCTCAGTTTACAGATGAGACCCAGAGATGTGAAGGTCATACAGAGAGTAAGGGACATTCCAGGTCAAACCCAATTTTTCTGATTCTGGAGTGTTTTTTTCCCTTACACCATGCTGCACTGGATTGTGGGTCATAAGACTTGAATTCAAATCCTGAATGAGCTTGCTATGTGACTGGATCTGTCACTCCCCACTTCAGACCTTAGTTTCCTCATCTGTAAAAATGAAGAGATTGTATTTAATCTCTTGGGACCTCTCTAACTTTAACCCTCCTTGACCCTCCAATCGGTAACAACATTTCTCTCCTGGGTGGTGGGATCATAAATCTCACATAAGACATTTTTTGTTGTCAGTACTTTAAAATATTCAAAATTTTGTTCTATGGTTATTTGTGCTCTATGCAATGACCTTTCTCCAATACTGCCCCTCAGCATGGAGGTGACCTTTGGCTCTCAAAGGCTGTGCCAGCATGTTCTTCCAAACTGACAAGTGTAAGGACAGGCTTCATGACCCACAGCTGACAGATGGGAAGTGATGAAAGATGGAAAGGGGAGAGAATGCATTAGGGTGGCTACTCAGCAAGGCATTTCTTTGGCCTGGACACTTGAAGTGTCAAAGAAAGATAGCAGCTGTCTATTTGTGTCTTATCCTTCTACTAGACTGTCATTTGTATGAGATCAGGGGACCAGGGCTTATCCAATCTTTGTATCTCCTTAACCTGCCATAATGAAGCATTGTTGTTGTGGTCACTGGGTCGTAGCTGACTCTTCATGAACCAATTTGGGGTTTTCTTGGCAAAGACATTGGAGTGGTTTGCCATCTCCTTCTCCAGCTCATTTGACAGATAAGGCAACTGAGGTAAACAGGATTAAGTGACTTGCACAGGGTTATACAGCTAATAAGTGTCTGAGGCTGGATTTGAACTCAGATCTTCCTTATTCCAGACTCAATACTCCATCTACTGTGTCCCCTAGCTGCTCTAATGAAGCTTAAGAGATGGTTAGTAAATCGAAATGAACTGATGATTACCCACCATGTGTGAAATCACTGTAACACATATGGTCAAATCCTGGAATTGTAGTTACATGACCTTCTTCTGTCTTATTTTATGATTCCTTCAACAGAGATATCTAATACCCCATGCTTTAATCAACTACATTCATGAATTGCTCTGCCAAAAACTTGAATCACCAGGTGGCCAGTGTTCTGATGATCACCCTCTTCACCTTAGGTAGGCTGGTCCTCAGATAGCAGATGAGACATTGGTAGGATCTAGCGGGACTGGAGCCACTCTTGGATTAGTTTTCAAGAGCCCATGAGTTCCTCCATGCTCTGATGAGACAACAGAGGAGAACTGAAATGGAGGGACATTGTCTTTCATTCAGAACACTCCTTGGGTGACTTTTGGGGCTAGAGTATTGAGGGACATATGGTTACATAGCTATCTGAAAACTGTATGGAGTTTTAGTGGATTTCAGGTTCAATGAGTAGGTTACCACAGTATGGGATGGTGGCCAAAAAAATCTAATGCCATCTTGGGCTTCATTAAGAGAGGCATAGCTTCCTGGAATATGGAGATCAAAGTCCTACTAGACTTAACCCCAGGCAGACCACACTCTGTTCAGTTATGGTCATTATATATTTGGAAGAAAATTGATAAGATGGAAAGCATGGAGAGGAGTGTAACTGGGATGGTGAAAGACTTCAAGATCATGCTATATGAAGACTAATTGAAGGAACCAATTATTTCTTGGAGTGTTTAACCTAGAAAAGAGAAAACTATGGTATGGGGGCAGGACATGATCACTCTGGCCTCATAGAGCAATAATCATCAAATCCTTGATATAATCGAAAGATTTCTGGTGGAAGAGAGATTCAGTCTGTTCTGTTTGGTCCCAAAGGGCAGAACTTTGAGCACTTGGGGAGGTGGGGGAGTTGCAAAAAAAATAGATTTAAATTTTGTGTAAAAAACAACAACCTTCTTAACAATTAGAACTATGCCATAGTAGAATGGGCTGTCTCAGGTTGTTGAGGCTTTCCTCTCCATGGAGGTCTTAATTAAGGCAAATCCTGGATGATTGCTTAGATATGGTGTAGTGGGGATTCTTTTACGTGCATGTAATGATCAAGATGACTGCTGAGGTACCTTCCAACTCTGTAAAGTTGTGATTCTGTGGTCCTATTAGGAATTGGGGGTTGGGGCTCCTTCACCTTCAGGTGAGATCTGGGCACTGGGTACAGTGAGCTCTTTATGGGTAAACAGGGGAATGTTTTACTAGTGTTATGGTTGATTAGTGCATACCTAGATAATATACCCTACATCTTTCCATCACCCTCAAATCCATCACCTCCATGTCTGAGAATTCCTAATCCTCCTTCTCTGACCATAATCTATTGGCTTTCTTTCTTTCCCTTGGCTTTCCCTTACCAAGCCCTATTCTTTGTCCATACCATGACCTCCAATCCCTTGATCCTTCAATTTTTTCCTAGCAGAAGGGAGTGGGGTTAGGTTATGAAGGACTTTGGACACCAAACAGATGATTTTGTATTTGATTCTGGAGATGGTGGGAAGCCACTGTAGTGTACTGTCGCCCACTGTGTGTGTGTGTGTGTGTGTGTGTGTGTGTGTGTGTGACATGGTCAGACCTGCACTTTAGGAAATTCACTTTAGCTGGTGAATGGAGATGGATTGGAGTTGGGGGAAACTTGAGTCAGGCAGACCTACCAGCAGACTACTGTAATAGTCCAAGTATGAGGTGATGAAGACAAGTGCCAAGATGGTGGCAGTGTCAGAGGAGAAAAGGGGATGTATTCAAAGAGATATTACAAAGGTGAAATCAAAAGGCTTTGTCAATGAATTAGAGCAGGGACTGTCTTTTATTTATTCATTTTTGTATCCCTAGTGCTTTAAACAGTGCCTGGCACATAGTAGGCACTGAAACGTGTGCTGACTGACTAACTGACCTCTGGCTTTGATTCCACCACTTTTTCTAGTATATCATGAACAGTGCTATCGCTCACAAGGTCCTTTAGTCCTAGCTCTCAGCTCATCTGACTGTATGATGTCTTCCAGGATCCCTGTTTTGTTTCTTTACCCCATAAGCCGGTTGGCTATGGACACAAAACATTATCATAGACAAGTTCTTGGTTCTATTTGAGTACCAGAACTTACTCTAGAGAGGTACTCAATGGATTATATTCTTTCTTCTTTTTCTATAAACAGGTCAGCCTTGAACTGAGATTTCAGGGCCTAGTTTTCTTTCTTAGTCTTTCATTTAACCCTGGGCAAAGTTCAGTCAAATTAACACCATACAGGATACCTGTGTGCTCTTAGGCCCCAAGCTCCTTTAAAGTAGTTTCCAGGTTTTCAAGAATTCTAGATTGTCTGATTCCTAAGGGTCATCATCACTGTCTCTACTTTGGAGCAGTCTGAATGGACATAAGACGGTGAGGATGGGTAGGGTGGAGAATGTTACTAAGAAGAGGTTATTCAGATTCTTCCCCTCTTCCATCTTGTGGAGACTGCATTTTTATTCTCACTGGGATTTCTGGATTGACTGGCACAGGATTGGTCAAGCTCAGCCCCGTGGAAAGAGCACTGGATTCATAGTAATCAGGAGATCTGGATTCAAGTCCAGGTACCATTCCTTGCTAGTTGTGTGACTTTGGGAAAGTCATTTAACTTGTAAGTCCCAGTTTCCTCATATGTAAAAATGATCGAATATATGTGACAGTAACTAGGTGATGCAGTGGATAGAGTGCTAGTCATGGAAGATGAATCTTCCTGAGTTCAAATCTGGCCTCAAACTCTTATCAGCTGTGTGACCCTGGGCAAGTCGCTTAACTTAGTTTTCCTCATCTATAAAATAAGTTGAAGAAAGAAATGGCAACCATTCTAATGTTTCTGCCAAGAAAGAAAAAAAAAGCCAGATGGAGTGACAAAGAATTGAAAATGACTGAAATTATTATCTGATTTTACAGATGAGGAAATGGAGATTAAGGGACTTGCCCAGGGTCACAATAGCTAGTAAATGTCTGTGACTAGATTTGGACTCATATCTTCCTGATTCAGGTCCAGTGCTCTGTCCATGGTGCCACCTAGCTACCTCTCTATTGACTTTATAGTACTTCAAGTGCAATACAAAAGTCAGTTTATTTTTATTCCTAGCTTTTTGATCATTAGCAAGGCATTTCACTCTCTGAACCTCAACTGCCTTGTGAATAAAATGGGGAGAAAAATATTTGCATTGCCTACCTCACAAACTCAAGAAGAGGAAAGGGCTCCTTTGTAAACCTTTGAACACCTCAGGGTTTGTAGAGGGATGAAGAAACTGATTTTCTTGTTTGGTCTTAAAGGGAAGAGCTAAGACCAATATGGAGATTGCTTTGGGGGGAGCCACAAGGTCATTTCCAGATTTGAAATATTCCTATGGGAAGGCTGTTGAGGAAGAACTTCCTAATAGAGTCACCCCACAATGGACTGCACTGTCTGAGCAGGTATACCTTAGGTTCTAAGGGCCCTTTCAGCTCTAATAATGGGTGGTTATCTGCATTCTGTGGGGAGGGGGTGAAGGGGGTAAGGGAAAGTAGATTCATGCTTTAGACAGGGCTGAACTGGATGCCCTCTGACATTCTAGGATCCTGTAATTCCTAATCCAGAGATGGTGGGTGTACATGGTCTCCCAGTGCACAGGAGGCACTTGGTCAAGGTCTGTCAAATGGAACTGAACCGGCTGGCACCAAAAGATAGAAAAACAGGTATGTGTATTTAATGCTTAAGTAGATTGTGGCCATCACAAAACAGATCTTTAAACTTTCCATCTCTGAGACCCTGGCAGTTGAACCAAGGAAAGAAATGATTGCTTGTTCGCTTTGTCTATCCTTCTCCAGAAGGAGATTCCCAGGTAGTCTCAGATTAAGTTTGGCTCCTCAGGAGGCCTCATGGAGGCCTCTCTCCATGGCCTGGGCAGTCTTATGGACTTGGTTCCATGTTTTGTTCCTTTGGCATGATGAAGATCTGCCATTCCAGTGAGGGGCAGGTCTTTCTCATTCTCTTCCCAGAAACTAGGAGCAATTTAAGAGTGTATTCTGGATGTCTTCCAGGACTTGACGGCAAAGCTCATCTCTGGATTTCAACCCATCCAGATGCACTAGAATCAGAAAAAAATGGTTTAGAGCATGGGACCTCAGGGGAACAGTATAATGGAAAGGACACTGGAACCAGAATGTCCAAGTTTGAATTTAGACTCTGCCAATTATTAACTGTGTGACCTTGGGAAAAATCACTTAATCTCTCTGAATCTCATAAAGTCCAACATAAAATATGAGTGCTGGGTTCCATGATTTTAAAGATCTTTCCCACCTCTAAATCTTATTTTTTAAATTAATTTTTTCCAATTATCAAACATTTATTTTTTCTCCTTCCTACATCTTCCTCCCCAATTTGGGGGAAAAAAAGAAAAACAAAACTCTTGGAACAATTAAGTGCAGTCAAGCAAAGCAAATTCCCATATTAGTCATGACCAAAAATGTGTTTCTCTTTCTGCACCCTGAGTCCAGCCCTTCTCTGTCAATTGGTAGGCAGCATTCTTTATTGCTGGTGCCCTAGAATCATGGCTAATCATTGTGCTAATTTTAAACTTAGTCCCTTCTAGTGAAAGTGTCTCCAGATGTACTAGGTGTGTTAAGGTAGCAAGCATGTTTTAGTAGATAGGGTTCTAGATTTGGAGTCAAGAAGTCCTGGGTTCAAATTCTACCTCAGATACTTTCTAACCCCATGACTCTGGGCAGGTTACAACTCCTCAGTTCCCTCATCTATAAAATGAGGGGGTTGGGTTCCACAACTTCTAAAGTCTCTTCTAGCTCTAAATCTATGAGGGGGAAGGTTGTTGGATTGAGAGGCAACATTCTCATAGATGAATTTGAGAGAACAGGTTAGTAGCTATTCGTAGAACAGGTGGGCTTTGATGGGACATTTAAAGGATGATGTTTCTGATGGAAGATGGTGATGCATTGGCTTTACTCAGTGATAGTGATGGAGTCTCTGTCAATGAAAATCCTTGAATCACTTTTTGTATGGTGAGAACAGGTTGCTTGGAGGTTGTGGCAGGTGACTTGACCTCAAGGCCCTTTTAACCCTCAAGCTTTAGAGAGTCATGCTGGGGACTGGAATTTGTCCAAACCAGGAGTGGTAAAGATATGCATTACTTACGTTCAACAAAGTCCCCTTGACTTTCAAGTCGAGAAACCTAGGTTAGCTTTGCCACTTAGTCCCTGTGTAACCTTGGGCAAATCCCATCCCCAATCTAGGTCTTAGTTTCCTCATCTAAAGGGATCAGGCTCAATGAACTCTAAGGCTTCTTCCAGTTCTATAGCCTTTGACAAAGCAAAGAATGCCCCTGAGGTTTAGGGATGTAACTCACCTACATCCACACCGTTGTTGTCCATCTCCTGTCTGTATTTCTGGTACATGGGCCAAACGTGACCATCAAAGAGATCCGGAGGGTCAGGGACCTCATAGTTGCGGGTACTAAAGAGAGGAATGAGATGGAAAGTGAGGTTGTGGCACCCAGATCCCTCCTGCCTGGGATGATAGAACTGAGAGGGACCCTAGAGGGGATGTCAGAATGGGCCCTAGCCTGGGTTTCAGAAGACTTGGTTTACAAAATGTTTTCCTGACAACAATGAGTGATAGTAGGATATGTAACTATTATCAAGGTAAGAAAAGTGAGGCCTACAGAGGTTAAGGGATGTAATACATCTAGTAAATGATAGGGAGCTGTGTTCTGAATGGAAGGCTCTCCAGGCTAAATGACTCCAAGGCATGTTATAGAGAGAAGGCATGGATTGGATAAGATGACGGAAAGCATATTGGATTTGGCATCAGACGACCTGAATTCAGAGCTTGGCTCTGCTACCTACTATGGATGTGACTTTGGGCAATTCACCTAATCTCTCTGGGCCTCACTTTCCTTATCTGTAAAATGAGGGGGGTTAGAGTAGATATCCTATAAAGTTCTTTCTATCTTTAAACCAGATCTTATGACTTCTGAGGTCCCTTCCAATGCTGAGATCCTGTGATTCGGAGGCCAAGACTCTTTTATCTTTTTCACAGCACAGCTGTCACTGTGAGCCTTGAACCCTCCTCCCCTCCTCACCCAATCCTCACTCCCTTTTCACACATTCCCCAAAGTGTCAGGGTGGGTGAGAATTTGCCCTTGCTCAGTGCTCCCCTCTCTTAGTCTCCAGGCAACACAGGTCAATCCTGGGTTGAGATTCAAGAATTGTTTTGTAATTGGGCAGAGCATTTTGGCCTGGAGACAGAGAAACTTCATCCCAACCAACAAGTCCTTGGCCAACTTTCTGTTTTCAATTTCTCTTTGGCCACTACATGGGGTTCTGACCCCAGAGAGCATGGGATAGGGGAAGTGCAGCTCATGTCTTGGGGCAAGACAAAGAGAAAATTGCCATATCTTTTGCCCTAAACTCCTTCTCTCTGGGCTTCTTTGCCACTGCACTATAGAAAGTTGGTTATATGAGTTGGTTGTGTCTCACCTCATCTGTTAGATTGTGAGCATCTTGGCTGCTCTGTACCTAAGAGGTATTGGTTAATGGATCATAGGGTCTTGTCCATAGCACCTTCACACGTTTGCTGTACTCGATTGGCTTGAACAGAATCAAAAAATCAACCTGTTCTTGAGTCAGAATCCTCCTTCTACAATATCCTTGACAGGTGCCTATTTAACCACTACTGGAAGACCTCAAGAAATGGGGAACTCATTACCTTATCAGGAAGCCCATTTCACTTTTGGACAATTCTAATTTTAACTGAGGCAGTTTTCCCTTATATCAAGCCTAAGTACACCTCTCTGCAACTTCTCTACCTTACTCCTAGTTCTGTCTTTTGGGAGCTGGCAGAACAAGCCTAATCTTGCCTAGTACAGTCTTTGAGATACTTGAAGGCAGCTATAAATTGATTACATTACTCTCATCCCTTCCGTCCCCAGGTGTCTAGGTCCCCCAGGTGACTGTGGGAAGCATCAGGCAAGGAGATTTGTTCACTGGCCCAATGCCTGTGGTCTCAGTTTACCTTCTTCTCCTCTTGCATTCCTCATATGGGACTGCCAAAAAGTAACGGCGACTGTACAAGTCCAACAAGGGCCTGGGAAGCAGGGAAGACAAAAAAGATGGATGGTTAGTGTTTCCAGTGATGATTGCCCATCACTGCAAAGACAGTTTGCCTTTCATTGACTCTCAGGCATTCCAGGGGATTGGGAATTGGCCTGACAGTAGTAACTGTTAGAAAATACTTTTAAGTTTATAAAGTGCTTTGCACACACTATTTCAATTGGCAACAACTCTGAAACAGGTGCAACAGGGATGATCTATATTTTAGATGGAGAAAAGGAGGCTCTTAAAGGTTAAATGACCTGTATAGACTCATACATGTCTGAATCAGGCTTTGACCCCAGACTTCAGATCTAAGACTGTTCACTATATTGCATTGTCTCTGAATCTTTGGCTGGGTTTGCCAGTTGGAAATTTTGTTGCTCATTTAAGATTTGGGGCATTTAGGCCAGTATTTTCAATGGCCACAGCTTGGTGCTGATGAGGATGAGGACACCAGCTGGAGCTTGTTGTGGGACAGCACACTCTTTTCAGCCACCCCCCCCACCCCCCCCACCCCCCCCACCCGCCCCAATATGGGCTAGTGATTTTGATGGAATGTGGGTAAGGGAGTGTGAATGGTTCAACACTGCCCATCCCAATGATGAGGATACAGCTTAGAACATGACTCCTATAGTTAGGGAGTGGATTTCTCCCCTTTTAGGAGAAAATGTATAGGTTATGAGTCACTTACCAAAAGGGACCATTTTTATTTAAGCCAAATGAACTAGTAAGGAAATAAAAATATTTTTTAATCTAAGGCAATTTTTTTTAGTTATTGGATTATATCTAACAAAACAAAACAAAAAAAAGCCCAACCCAAAACCCACCAAAGGAAGGTCTCTAGCAAATTGGATAAGTTCTCTATGGAGGATTGTGAGAGGACATGGACTCACACAGGATGAGAAGATTTGGAGATAGGCTGGATCTGCCTCATGGAGGAGAGTAGATACCTTGATGAGATTATGGGATCCATTCAAGCACTTGAGCGGCTGGGTTCTGCCACAGACTTCCTGGGTGACTTTTGGCACATTGATAAACTTCCTTGGGTCTCAATTTTCTACCTTTACAATAGCTTTGGACCTGCCTACTTCGCAGACTGTGAACTTTCAGTGACAGTGTCCAAAGTGCCTTAAAAAATTAAAATTCAAACTCAAGGTGTAGCCTCATAAAACCTAAATTAGTTTATTTGGGGAATCAGATGTTCTTCATAACTGAAATTTCAGGGCAAAGATAATTGGGGTCTACCAGCAAGTATTTTTTTTTTTTTTGAGGCAGTGGGGGTGGGTGAGTTAAGTGAAATGCCCAGGGTCATACAGCTAGTAAGTATCAGAAATTGGATTTGAACTCCTGACTCCGGGGCCACTGCTCTATGCACTGAGCCATCTAGTTGCTCCTACCAGCAAGTCTTGACGTCTTCCCTGAAAGTGCTTCAAGCAGGTGGCCAACACTAGTCACCTCCTCTTTGATTGGCTGAGGATTCCCAGTGGGGAGGGAGCAGAGCCTCCAGTGGGTCCCCTCCCCCAATTTACCCTGGGATTTTACTGACAGCATCACTTCACCCCCCTGAGGCATTCTTCTTTAGGTCTTGGAGAAATGGGAAATAAAGTCATAGAATGTCATAGTTGGAAAGAGAAAGATGGAAAGAGACCCTCAGATGTAATCAAGTCCAAGACTCTTGTTTTATAGATGAGGAAACTCAGGCCCAGGGAAGGAAGGAGCTTTGCTTAAGGTAACAGGCTCCTCTTCAATCAGAGTTTGAGGCCACTCTCTAAAGAAAGAATTGGGGTCAGACCCATATTATGTCAGGCATCTTCTGGAAGTTGTTGAGAAGAAGGATTTAATTTTCAATAAATAAGTTGAGTAGTTTTTTGTTCTTTTGAAGTAGATATTGTGGTGGTGTGAGGGTGCTACTGATTAGTCAAGGTTTTATGGGCTAGTACTTCATGGCATCCTCCTTTGTGGGTATGTCCTTTATGGACACATTCTCATCATCCCTGTCTCAACAAATAGTTCTCTGGGTAAAGCTGGGCTTCGGACAGCAGTCCATCACCAGACCAGGGTCCCAAACCTTTTTAGCTCAGTAGGCCCTGTAAGAGACAGCTAGATGGTATAGTGTATAGAGAACTGGGCCTGGAATCTGGAAGATCTGAGTTCAAATGGCAGACATTTCCTAACTGTGAGATCCTGGGCAAGTCACTTAATCCTGTTTGCCTCAGTTTCTTCATCTGTAAAATGACCTGGAGAAGGAAATGGCAAACCACTCCAGTATTGTTGACAAGGAAAACCCCAAAGGTGGTCATGAGGAGTCAGACATGGCTCTAAACAACAACAAAAGTCCTTTCAGTCTGGGCCTCCATTGGCATAACTTTCCTGAATCCAGGGTTACCTCTGTGCTAGGGAGAAGCATCAGAGGAGATCATGGGATAATAGGACCATAGATGTAGAGCTAGAAGGGACCAGAGAGGCCATCTGGTACAAAATCCTCATTCTACAGAAGAAGGAACTAAAGGCCCAGGGATATTAAGGAACTTGCCCAAGGTCACACAAGTAGCAAGCCTTACAGGTGAGATTTGAACACAGGTCCTGTGACTTTACACTACACTTTACATGTTACCTCATTGAACAGAGAATCATTTAAGTTCTACTCTTAGTATGATACTGACAAGAATATTATATTATTATCATCATCCTCAGATCATATAGTCATAGTTGAAAGGGAGGTCACCAAGTTCAATCTCCTCATTTTACAAGTGAAGGACTGAGGCCCAGAGAGGATAGGTGACTTGTCTGAGGTTACACAAGTAGGGTGTGAAATTTGAACCCAGGCCCCCTCATTCCAAATCCAGAACTCTTTTCCCTGCACCACATGGTTTCCAGCCCCACTCAAGTTCTCTTCATTGAAGACAGGGGTATGCTGGAGCCAGCTTGAACTGTGTTTCTGAGAGCTGATTGTTAAAATTTCAGGATGAGCATTTGAACCACAGAAATCAACAGACTCAAAAAAATAAAATAAATTAAAAAAAGAAACCAGCAAACTCTACAAATCAGGGTTTGATTTGTTGTTTTTTGATAGTCAAAACTCAAGAAAGTGAAGGAGAAAATTAAACTAAGAGTTATGTTGTATGTACATTTTTTTAAGAGCAGCAGTTGATAAACATTTATCAATACACCCCTGTGTGCAGGTAACTGGGGGTTCTCAAGTCTTTGCCAGTGAAGGTCTAGTGGGTCTCTAGTGTGTCCTACCAGGTTGGAATGGCTTTGAGTAGGAGCCAGTAACAGCCTGGGTGCCTGTGTCTGAGTACCAGTCTAGATGAACCAAGGATAGAGTGCTCATCACCCAACTTGAAGACTGGCCATCAGCTATTGTTTTTTGGAGGTCACAGCAGTTCATGAGTATTGTTTGCTAAGGTGTTGATGGATAGTGATCTGAGCTAGTGTGCTGGAGGAAGTTCTAGATCCTTGAAGCATGGCTTAGAAAATGGATGAACTTTGGTCAAGAAGGATAGAAAGCAAATGCATTTTGGGAATGGCCCTTGTCTCTTACTTGTAACTGTAGAGCAGGAACCCTTCCAGGATGAGGATGTGGGTGTCGTCGGAGCCGGACTCCAGGGAGTTGGGTTGGATGTTGACCCCATGTGTGCGGGCAAACTTCATGGGGTTGCTTAGCCATGCGAGGACCGTGTTCAGCATGGCCTCCATGTCCAAAGACTCCAGTGCTGGGAGGAGAAAAGGAAGACAAAGGAGGAGGAGATAAGCGAAGGCCATTGGAGATATGGGCACACAGAAATGTAGAATGTGCACCGTTAGCTAGAAACATTTCTACACATTAATAAAGACAGAAAAAAAGATACACTTCCTAGAGCAGACACTGTCCTTACCGTCCCATTGCTTAAAGCCGTCTTCCCCGACTTCTATTTGATCTTGTGGCTGAAATATAGTGAGCAATAAAACATTGCTGCAAGCTCAGAATTATCAGTCCCCTAAAAATCTCGAGATGACCACCATATCGGAAGATTTAGAGCTGGAAAGGATTTTAGAGAGCACCTAGGCCAACCCCCTTGTATTTTAAAATAATGAATATTTATTTATGAACCACCCTCTGTGTGCTGGGAATTTTGGGGCCCAGGGCACTCAGACTCAAAAATGAGATAACCCTTCTCCTCAAGGAGCTTATACTCCGTTGGGCAACCCCCATATTTTACAGTGAAGAAGAAATGGGGACCAGAGAGGAGAAAGGATTTCTCTCTGGTCACACAGCTGGAACCTGAACCCAGGGTCCTTCAGCTCCAGGTCTGTTCTCTTTCTATCACTACACTGCTACTCTGACCATCATCAAATGGTCCCTTGACAAAACTACTGAAGGCAATAGGACTTCAGTGAAGCTAAAGTTCTGACCAGTGGAATTTTTTTAGGCACCAGACATTATATAAGGGAGGCTTTTTTTGGGTGGGGGGAAGGGAGAAGAAGATAGATGCTCCTAAGGATTACACCTATGGGCGTTTGCCATAGTCCACTTCCATCTTCCTAAAATGGGAGGAGAAATAGTAGTGTTTGTGGAGAGCCAGACAAGTAGCAATTGAAAGGCAGAGAAACTCTAATAATGGTAAGTCATCAGACGCTTGGCGTCTGGATCAGAGCAAGGGTGATGGGTAGGACCAAAGGCTAGTGAGGGGTAGGGTAGACATTGGGAATCTTGTGTTTAATGCCTACGCATCTGAGCTTCAGGCCCAGGATATGTTTTTCTGACACTCTGCCACTGATTAGTAGAAGTGGTAGAGCTGGGAATCACGGGATTCAGGATGCCCTGAGGTCTTGGAGAAGCTGGTTAAGCCTGAGCACAATCTCCTTTCACATCACAGTTATGAATAGGCCCTTAGATGAAGTGTGTGTGTGTGTGTGTGTGTGTGTGTGTGTGTGTGTGTGTGTGTGTAGTTGGTGGGATAGGGTGGGATGTGGCCAGGAGAGTGGAGGAGGGAGGGATCCAGACACCATTCTTAAGACCTAACTTCTATTAAAGTCCCAGACTGCTCGGAGTAGCTACTGTTGGGAAGCTCTCATTAGACAGGCCTGTCAGCTTGACTCCAACCTAGGCTATAATCTAACCCTGAAACTTTGGTGTTGTAGAGGTTTCTATTCAGGTGTAGGATTGTATTGGATGATGAAGAGAGCATTGGATCTGAAGTTAGAGCATTTGGGTTCTGGGCTGGAACACTGATGGACCCAGTTCTAGACCAACATATGAACACTATGAACATATTCTAGCACAGTGAACTATTGTCAACTTTATTATAAGCAGGAAACATTCTAGTCTGAAACACTAACAAGATGGCAAATGAAATAATATAGGCAAAGTGCTTCACAAACCTTAAAGGGCTGTATAATACTTATTATTATTATTGCTACTATTAATAATGCTAATGATGTTCTAGGATGGGACGTTGATATTGTTCTAGACTGGAACATTGAGGCCATTATAGATTGGAATACTGATAGTGTTCTAGGTTAGAATGCTCTAACATGCAAATAGCTGAGGTCCCTTGCGCTTCTTTCTCCTGTATCGGTCAGAGAAACTCTCTTACTGTCCTGCGCTAAAGGACGTACTTTCTTTCGGTGACAATGGTGACCCTGTCTAGGCTTAGGATGATTACCTTATAAAAGTCATCCTGGTGGATCACACAGCAGTTTGGTAATGTTTTGATGAGTCTATTGGTCAGTGTGGTTTTTCCTCCATTGGTCATGCTAGGGAAAGAGAATTAAAATCAGGTAATCATGGCACAAGGGCACCCCAAATCTTAAGCTTTAGTAGCTTAATATAGCTTCAAACTGTACCAAGACTTTTAGGACACCCGGTATAATTTATCCTTGGATAACATTCATAGGCATCAGCTTTTTTTTAGGAAGTGACCATTCACTATAGTCCCTGATAATAATCTTTCATTCATCCATTCAAGGTCTATTAAGCTATTGCCATGCCCTGAGCATAAACAGACAGAAATGGGAATGGTCCCACCCTCAAGTAACTTATTTTCCTATTTTCCTTTACTAAAGCTTTATGGACATCTGGTACATTTAATTTAGGATATGTTCTGTTTAAAAATTATGTTGCATGGTATTCAACAGGAACTCAGCCTGGGAACCTCAGGAAGGAGAGAGGACATGTTGATACAAGAAAATGATGAGATTAAAAAGAAAATAAATGAGGAGAGCTTATGGTGCCATAGGTAGAGATGTGCTAGGCTTAAGACTTATCTCTGACACATGCTGGCTATGTGACCCTGAGCAAGTCAGCTAACTTTTTAGCATCCCCTCCCCCAAGGAACTATATAAGGCTACAAACTGTAGCTTAGGTGCCAATCTGTATGGGTAAAAAAAAAAAATCTGTTTGTCTCCTAGAACCTCCTTAGACAAATGAAGTCTAACAAATGAAGTTTATATTAAGTTTAATAAAAAAGCAGAAAGGAAAATGAAAGGCTAGATAACACAACAGAAGTCCATCTTTTTAGAGCCAAAGGTTTAAGAAAAGCTGAAGGCTTTACATGTTCAGAACAACATTTCCACTTTAAAAAAAAACCAGACAGTTTCTAATTCTGTTATATAAACTGCATGGAAAAGATGGCCATTCAGATATAAACACCACTGAGTTTTCATTTACTTCTCCCATTTTTATTTTCAATGCAGGTCTTTTTCTAGAAAGGATTTCATGGGATCTAAGCTAGAGTAGAAAGGGGCTTTAGAGGTCATGTATTCCACACTCCTCATTTTATGGGCGAAGAAAATGAAGCCTGGGGAGTTGAAATGATTTGCTCATGGTCACCTGGATAGCAGGTGGAGCAGATGGATTTTAAACTCAGTTCCCATAATTCCAAGGCTGGATTTGAACTCCAGTCTTCCTGACTCTCATCCCCAGCTCTATTTTGCGATAACTTCCCCTATATAACAATAAAATCATAATAATGCTAATTGGATGTTATAGATGAATAGAGGTGATAGGTCCCAGAATTAGAGTTGGAAAGACTGTCAGAAGCCATCTACCAGTTTACAAATGAGACCCAGGAAAGTTAGGTGATTTGCCCAAGGTCACACAGGACACGTCAGAAGCAGTCAGATCTTCTGACTCCAGAGCCAGGCTTCTTTCCACCTTATAATTTTTCAAGTATGGACAAGAAGGAAAGGAGGAAACAAGCGTTTGTGAAGTACCTACTGTGTGCCAGGCACTATATAAAGTGCTTTACAATATTATCTCATTTGATCCTCACAATAACCCTGGGAGGTAAATGTTACTGTTATCTCTGTTTTACAAATAAGGAAACTGAGACTGAGGAAGGCTAAGTGACTCACTCAAGGTCATACAAATAGAGTATATGAGGCAGGATTTGAATTCAGGTCTATAGACTTGAGCTACCTCACTTGCTTCTGAGCCCCTTTCCCCTTTTCTGAGATTCTAGAATTCTGGAATAAAAATGACCAGCTCTTTTCCCTCCCTAGTTCTAGCACACTGACTGGGTGAAAACAGTCCAGTTGGTAACATCCTGGACAGAAAATCTGCAGGTTGGCCTAGGGAGCTCCACAGAGGATTGGGGGAGATAGGGTAGCGTCTCCCTAATTCACTTAGCTATGACAAACTCTCTCCTTTCCCCCACCACCTCTGAGATCTCACCCCTCTTTGCCTCCTTCTCGTCCCTCTTTTCTCAGCTGCAGGGTTTCAGAACACTCCATCTTGATTTCCCTGAATCCAGATGGCACAAGTCTCAGTAAGGCTGACTGAGAAAGATCCCAGTCCTGGAATGGGGGTGGGCAGACAGATGGGCCTTTTCCCTTTAGGTCCTTTCCCTCCCTCTTTACCATCTAATGACTTTTTGTCTTCCTACTAGGAAAACATCCCCTGCCACTGAATTCCTATGCTGAATCCTATGGTCTGCAAAGGACAAAGGGACACCTCCTTTAACCCCATCCCTGGGAGTGGCTCCATCTGGTGACCATATCACCTCATCTGTCCTTTCTAGTCACCTAGCACCCTTGTCTTCCCCACCTGTTATCTTTCATATTCTTCCCAGAGCAGCCCCTCCAGAACCCTAGCAGGGCCCCCACCCTACCTCCTACTCTTTCTTCTTTCCCTCCAAATAACTCCTCTGATCCCACAGGACCCTCACTCCTCTTCTTACCCATTCTCTCCACAGAGCCCCTGCTCTTAGTAATCTTTCAGATTCCTGAGTGTCTATCACAGATCCATGGCAGCCTCACTTGTGGGGGAAAACACCCCAAACAACAATTTAGGCATACCTTCCCTAATGGGATTAATAAATGACAATGAAATCTCTCTGTAGGGTCCTGAAGGATAGTTTCAGCATCAGTTTGGCAGGTAACCTTAATTCCAGCTCACAATTCTCTAGCGCTGTAAGCTTTCCCAAGCACATTCCTTCCTTCCTGTGCCCTTATGAGGTCATAGTACAGATATTATTATATTCTTAATGTTCGTGATGAAATTGAGTCTCAGAGAAGTAAAGTGATCAGCCCAAAGACACACAGTTTTTAAGATCATTGAATTTTAGAGCTGGGAGGAACTTTACTTAGATGGCTTCTGGTTAGAGGCAGGGGGGTGGGGTGAGTGGAAAGAATTTCAGATCTGAAATCAGAGGAAGCTGGGTTTGAATCCTGCCTTTGCATCCTGCTGTGTGACCTTGGGAGAGTCATTGTCCTTCTAGGGAAATCTAACTGAGGGGGTTAGATTAGATTATCTCTGGGCTTCTCTCTAGCTCTAGCTCTATGATCTTAGTTCAACCCTTTCATTTTACAGAGAAAATGTGGCTCAGAGAGCGAAAGGGATTTGTTTAAGGCATACACTTAGCAAAAGGCAGAGCCAGAACTCAGAACTCAAGCCTTCTGAGCCAGGTGCACTGTGCAGCCTCTAGATGACCCACATAACTTTCTAACATTCTCTTCTTTTCTCCTTCCCCCTCCACCCCCATGCTATGAATTTCACTAAGCCATTGTCATGGACAGCAGGAAGCAGGGCACGCCTGAGGTGGAAAACCCAGGTTTTGGCCAAACTCACCCTCCAATGCCAATGATGTACTTCATCTTCTGTTCCTTCTGTGGGTGGGGAGTGGTGGCAGAGATGGGCTGGGGTGGTGCCAAGGGTAGGGGAGTGGGAGGCAATATGAACAAAAGAAAAGATTCTCAGGGTAAAACCACCTCCCTGGTTCAGTTTTAGACTCCCCTCTTGGCCTTCTCTCCTTCTAGTCGGCTGCTCTGTGGCCCCCCCTTACTACTTCATTGAGAAAACCCAGCCTGACTTTATAGCTCCAGGAATTTCCACTTGGCCCCCTGGGAGGAGGAGATAAGGGGGGCTCCTTTTCCACTCCCGACCAATCAGATGGGCAGGGCCATTTCTGGGGGCTGGGGAGTGTCTTGTGGCAGCTGCACCTGTTCCTCAACCCCTTCTCTGGTTAGAAATAGCTTCCCTTTGCCTAAATTAGTCACAGGGCATGGGGGAAATGTCACCCTGGCTGGCTCCTCAGGCAGAAGGGGTGGGGGGATTGGAGAAGGGGGTAGGGCACAGCTCAGTCATCACTTACAGAGTCTCTGGGCTAGAAATAATATTGGCCTTTCTTGTCCCAGGAGCCCATCTGTGACATTAACATAGTTCCCTTTCTGTTTGTCACTTCAAAGTGTCAACTCTCACACCTCCAAAATTAGAATGTTTGAGTTAGGGGGGAAATCTTGGAACAGAGAATGCAGACTCTCAGAGCTGGATCATGGAACACAGAATGCTAGAGCTTGGAGGATCTCAGAACATTGAATATTAGAGCTGGGCCTTGGAGCACAGAGTGCTAGAGCTGGGTGGAGGGGAGGGGACTTTAGAAAATGAAATATGAATCTTGGAGCTGGAAGGGACCTTCTAACATAGAGATTAGAATTTGGGGCTGACTGAGAGTTTGGAGATTGTTTTGGGGTGACTCCTCTCACCTCCCAATATTACAGGCAGGAAAGGGGGCAGGGAAAAGTGGCTTTCACAAAATCGGCAACAAGTCAGGGATGTCCTGACCACCACTTCTTAAGGGTCTTCCCACTGACCTGTGGCTGGTTGCCTTTCATTTAATTTCTATCCTTCCTTTGCACCTTCTTCCCTCTTCCTTTCTTTGAAGGAAGAGGGAGAGGAAACAGTAGAGCGTTAAGGTGATGGGAGCTCCTGAAATGATGGGGAGGGGGAACAAGAATGAAGAAAGGGGAAGGCAGTTGTCCCCAAAGATCACTTTTGCCTCCTTCATCCTTCCTGTCAGGCTAGCCATGGAACTGTTCACCTCCTAAATCTTCTCCAGTCAGCATCCATAATCCTGAGAGTGGATATTTATATTGCATTTGAGGAAGTCAATGACACGATGTGTAGTGTGCCAGGCCAGGAAGACATGAGTTCAAATCAAGCCTCAGACACTTCCTAGCTGTGTGATCCCAGGCAAGTCTCTTAGCTTCTATTTGCCTCAGTTTCCTCAACTATAAAATGGGATAATAATAGCACCTACCAGCCAGGTTCGTTGTGAGGATCAATGAGATAATATTTGTAAAGCACTTGGCACAGTACCTGGCACAGAAGTGTTTGTTAAGGGTGACAAAGCATTAAAAATACCGTACAGGGTGTTTCCTAAGTCTTAGTGAAGTTTTAAGTTGTTAGACGTTAATTATGTCACTCAATCCTGACAACCATCCTGTGGGATAGACAATATAGAGAGCATGATCCCTGATAAGAAAACTGAAGCTTAACCTCAGTTAACCTCTCAACCTCAGAGAGATTAAATAACTTGCCTTGTTCACTAATCACCTTCTCCCTATTTCCACACTTGGTACTGTAGATAACACTGAATTTTATAAGTCAAGACACCTGGGTTTAAATCCTAGCTCTGACAGTTATTATGAACTACAGGGTTCTGGTCAAGGAACTTCATTTCTTTGCTCCTCAGAGAGATCAAGAGGCTTAATCTCTCTGGTCCTCAGTTTCCTCATCTGTAAAATGAAGTTCCTCCTGATGCTAACATCAGCGTTCTATGTTCTAAAGTCCTTTCTAGGTCTGATTGTCTACATTCTAAGGACCCTCCCAGCTCTGACCTCCCTGACCTCCTGTGTCCTAAGCTATTTTTCAGCATGGATGGTCTATGTTCTGTGTTTTCAGAATTATTCCAACTCTCATGTTCTGTGCGGTCTAGGAGCCAATCCTTTATACTAAGTCAGTGAGCTGCAGACTCCATTTCCCAACTCTGACCTCTGACACAGTTAGGAAGAAGAGAATGGAAAGTTGAGAGGAGTTTTCCCTGACCGCCTCTTTTCAAGAGTGTGAGGCTTGGGCTGCGAGAGACTGCTAAAGTTCATGGGCAAATGAAGTCACCAGGATTAGTCAGACTGTTGGAAGAGGCTGCCTCTGCCAAATCCACAGGCCTGAGGCCTTGGCTGCCCAGCAGATAGGATCATCTCTTGAGATGTGAATCTGTGCGAAGGCATGTAAAAAACTCCAGATAGTCCTAAGTGAGTAAGATGGTTGAGAGAAGACCAGGTATCCCACAGGACTAATTGTGTGTGTGTATACACACACACACACACACACACACACACACACATATATACATATACATACATACGTATACATATAGTATTTTACTGTTATAATATTTTACTAAGTTTCTATAATTATATATTAGGTTTCATTCACTATTATACAAAAATATTGAGTTGTAGGGAAGGAAAAGTAACATAGGATATATAATTATATATATTTAATTATGCTGAATTAAAAGTAATTGAGTATTAGACAATTAGTTTCCATTTCAATTTTTCTTTTGGTCTTTCAATATATCCCTTGAGATCCCTGGGGTACTGTAGAGTCAGACTTGGGAGTCACCACCCAAAACTTTCAAAGGCACCCCCTTTTCTTTCTGGTAATTGGGGTTAAGTGACTCATCCAGGGTCATACAGCTAGTAAGTGTCTGAGGCTGGATTTGAACTCATATTTTCCTGACTCCATGGCTGATACTCTATGTACTGTGCCACCTAACTGCCCCCAAAGGCACCCCTTTTCTTAAGGATGAAGTCTAAATGCCTTAACCTGGCATTTGAGGCCTGCTTCAATCTCTCTGTTCCTCGCCTACTTTTCCAATCTCATTTCCCTTTGCTCCTCTAGACTCACCCTCCACTGCTGGAAGTGTATAGGGTTTAACAGTCCCCAAAGATATGTGCTGCTCTGTTCATCCTCCTCCTCCTCCAAAATAGCCATGCCTAATTTGATTGCACTTTAAGGTTTACAAATAATAATAGTGAGTATTACATAGCGCTTATTGGCACTGTGCCAAGTGCTATACAATTGTTATCTCATATAATCTTCACAACAACCCTGAGAAGTAGGTTTACAGATAAGAAAACTGAGGCAAAAAGAGGTTAAGTGACTTGACCAAGGTCACTCAGTAGGTGAGTGTTTGACTCAGGTCTTCCTGACTTCAGGTCCCGTGCTCTACCCACTGTGTTACCTCCCTGCTCTGAGTGTAAATGGGAGCTAGGAAGAGCAAGGGAATTGTTGTTTCTTTGAACACATGAGAAAACTGAGGCCTAGGTGGGTGAAGTTACTTGCTCAAATTTGTGGGTCTGGTAAGCGTCAGAGCGAGGGCTAGGTTCTGTCTTTGGTCTTGTCTTTGAGCATTTTTGTCAGTTATTTGGAGGGAAACATGGATTGCAGGATCTTGGGGTCACAGATTTAGAGCTAGAAGGGACTTAAGAGGTCACTGAACCTAATGCCTTCATTTCACAGGATGCTAAGGATATTGAGGTTCAAAGCATTTACTTAGCACAGGTGGTTAAATTACTAACACAGGTGGTAACTGACAAAGCCTGGGTTCCAACACTGGTCATTTGATTCCAAATCTAGTGCTTTTTCTACTGTATCAGATGGAGGTGTGGGTAGCTAACATGCAACACAACGGAAGCAGGAATTAAGAAGATCTTAACAGGCCAACATAGAGGTTCCGAACTTTTCTGTGTCATAGAACCCTTTAACAATCTGGTCAAGTCTATGGATCACTTTTTAGAGTAATGTTTATAAATATATAAAGTGAAATAATGGGATTACGAAGAACATTCACCACGTGGAAAACATTATCAAAATATTAGAAAAACAAATTTACAGACATCCCCCCTCCCTAAAATCTATCCATGGATCCCTCGGAAGGGGAACAGTCTGTGGGCCCTAAATGAAGAAGCCTTGGGTTAGAAGGACAGGCCAAATCCAGTGGATTTTAATTGGAATAAATGTAAATTGAATTGAGACAAAGGTAAAGTTGGTTTTTTTTCCCTCGGGATCAAAAAATCAACTGCACACATATTGGGTGGGAGAAGGCATGGTTAGGCAGTGGTTTGTGTGAAAGAAAGCTTCTGGGGTTTATAAACAGACCATCAGCTCAGTGTGAATCAGTGGTGTGATTAGGAGTCAAAAGAGTGATTAGTATATTGGCTTCATTAGCAGAAGCCTAATATTCAGAAAGTTAAGAAGTCCTTTGCCTTGTTCAGACCACATTGGAAGTGTTGGGTTCCATCATGGGTACACCATATTTAGAAAGGGAATTTTGTATTGCTTTATGGTGTTTGCCTCCAACAGAGTCCTCCTCTGATGCCTTCTGGTGGTGGGACCCATCCTGCTAAGATTTGGGAAGCTAACTTAGAGATGGATTTGATTTATGTGACTGTTTTCCTATCTTGGGGATAGGAGAGAAATCTCCAAATATATTCTGGAGCTAGCAGGGGTGGGGGAACATTTCATAAGGATAAAGATAGCCCCACTATCCTCTTCTCTGAATACACTATATCTGGAGAGTTGTGTTCATTCTGTAAATTAGTTTGGGTAAAACTGTCATTTATATTATATTGGCCCTGCCTATCCATGAACAATTACTATTTCCCCAGTTATTTAAATCTGATTTTATTTATATAAAATGGTTTTTAAAAATAAATTTGTTCATATAGTTCCTGGGTTTATTTTGTTTTACTTTCTTTTGTCTGCACCATGATCTTCCCTTTCTCATTTTTATTTTTGGTAATTTTAGTTTTTTTTCTCCTTTTTCTTAATTAAATTTGCTAATCATTTAAGAAATTTTTGGCATTAAACACCTCTCAAACTTGATTGTATTTGTCACTTTAATTGTTTCTTTTGTTTTCTGTTTAAGGGGAAGGCCTAGAAAATAGATAACATGCTTACTTTTAGTAGTTGTATGCCTCAGAGGCCAATATGTTAGCTGAACAAATTTTAGCATATCCAGTATGAAAAAGACAACAGAAATCTTGCTAGGTAGAGAGAATCTTGGGTGCTGAGAACTCAGATCAGGTCAGGGTCAGGTGTGATTGATCGAATGCCAGGGATTCTGTAACTCAAGATAGGACCAAGAATGAGAGTAACTAGAGTCTGGAGACAAAGCCAGGTGCTGAGTTGGAGAACAGGTCAGAAAGTGGAGCCTGAAGTCATAGGGAATATGCCTAGCTTGCAAGTGAGTAGCTAATATACTACCTTCCTTCTGTGCTGAGGAGCTCAAGAGGTTCCTTGGGAATGAGACCAGCACCCCTGTGTGGAGTAATGGATTGAGTGCTGGGCTTGGACTAAAGAAGACCTAGATTCGTATTTTGCCTCTGACACTTACTAGTTATGAGACAAGGGCAAATCACTTAATCTCCCTCATCTGTAAAATGAGAGGGTTGGACAGGACTAGATAGACTTTAGGACTCTTCTGTCTCTAAGGATGATGTAGGATCATAGGTAACTGGACAGCAACTACTTAAGAATGAATGGAAGGAGAGTTTAACATCTGGTTCAATTTCATGTTATTACCTATTAGTCTGTTTAAATAAATGTTTTTGCTTTGAATTTACTGTTACAGACTTTCTCTTAAAAAATTAAGTATTGGTGGGGTCTTTTGAGCCTTAGGTTTAAAGAGATGACTAATCCAATAGTTCCAAGGTCCTGGGCAGGGGAGTTATATAACTGACAAAGGGCCATGTTGTATAGGGGGTGGGGCCTAGGGCTATGTCTATTTTTATTAATTTTTGCCCTTATAGTAAAAATTTCCCATCTTCTGCTTTTCTGTGGTTTATTGGTTTATGCCTTTTCTAGTTTCTTTAAATGTGGATTCAATTAATTTAATTTCTCTTTTAAAAAAATTTATTGATTGAGGCATTTAGTGCCCTAACTTTGCCACTAAGTATTGGTTTGGTTGTATGTGTCATGTCACCATTTAAGTAATTTGTTATTATTTTTCCAATTTGTCCATTAACTTATTCCTTGTTGGGTAAATTGTTTAGTAATTCCCATATGAGCCAATGACTTTTGTTCATCTTATTATTGTGTCTTTCTAGTGGAATTGCAGACAATCGAAGAGGAACTACAAGAGCGGGTGACCCAATGGCAGTGGAGAGACTTTTCAGTTGTTTGTGAGTCCAATGGTTTTCTTGGCAAAGATACTGGAGTGAGCAATTCCAGCTCATTTTACAGATGAGGAAACTGAGGCAAACAGGGTTAAGTGACTTGTCCAGGGTCACACAGTAAGTGTCTGAGGCTGACTCCAGGCTTGGTTCTCTATCCACCACAGCACCACCTAGCTGCTGTCTGTGGTATGTGAATGCAATGGGATAGTGAATCTTTTTTTTTTTAATTTTTAAATTTTTTTTTTGTGAATCAATAACATTTATTAAAATAAGAATAGCTTACACATATGTGATATTTTAAGGCATCAAGGTGCTGAATTGGACGCTTTCTCATTGGAGTCTCATAACAAACCTGAGGTAGGTACTACAGGTATTATCCCCATTGGTGAGAGTGTCTGAGGTTCAGAGATGAAGCCACTCGGCCATCCAGAGACCATTCAATAATAATGATAATAATAATACCAATAATAATATAACAATAACAGCTAACGTTCTATAAAGCACTTTACATATATTATCACAGTGGATCCTCATGACTATTATCCTCATTTTACAGATGAGGAAACTAAGGCTGAGGTTAAGTGACTTGCTCAGGGTCACACAGCTAGTAAATGTCTAAGGCTAGATTCAAACGGGTTTTCCTGAGGCCAAGGTCAGCACTCCATCCACCCAGCTGCTAAGACACTTACTAAGTGTGTGCTATTTGCATAGCACTGTTAGTCACTGAGGATCCAAGAACAAAGGCAGCCAAAGGCCTAGCTCCCAAGAAGGGAAAAAAGGCAAGAGGTTAAAGTCAGGACTCAAACCCAGGTCTCCTGACTCCCCAAGATAATATCTTTGTAATTTTCTCAATTAGCAAAAGTGTTTTTTATCCCTCATTAAAAAAGAAAAAAACAAACCCCCTGTAACAAATATGCATAGTCAAGCAAAACAAATTCCTATTGGCCATGTTCAAAAACTCCATGGCTCATTCGGCAGTGTTAAGTCTGTCACACAGCTGTCTGGAGTACCACCACCATGTTCCTGTTCCCCAAACCCCCTAAAGTCAGACAGCCTCTGGCCACTCTTAGAGGAGGGGGGGTGGGCACCTTCCTCCTCCCTCCTGGAGTCTCTATGGAAACATTTGAATAGGCAGTTTGGGGTAGTGCAGAGAATACTAGACCTGGAGCTGGAAGGCCTGAGTGTGAACCCTGACTCTGGCTAAGCCATGTTGTCTCTCAGGATCAAAAGAGATGGAACCAGGTGTTCCCTCAAGTCCCTTCCAGCTGTTAACAGGTTCTAAATCTCCACATTCACTGTGTGACTTTGGACAAGTGCTATTTCTGTGCTAGATCAAAGTTTCTGCCTCTAAAATAAAGGGGTCAGCCTAGATGATCTGGATGTTTTCTTCCAGCTCCAGAATCATTGGCCTATTACTTGCAGACCCAAGGAGGGCCACAAAGATGAAGAGCCACACGTTTGGAGCGATTGTGAGTTTCTCAAGTTCAACTCCAGGGCTCTATCTCCCCCAGAAAGCAATGGTTCCTATCCCTCCTGGGACATTTTACATGAGATTTGGATTCAAGACCTTGGAGCAACTGCCCCTTCTGCTACTGACAGTGAAAAGAGAAACCTGAAATGTCCATGAGTAGAGTGGGCACTCGGAGGCTCAGAGACTTCAAGACTGAGGGGTCATCTGGTCTAACTAAGTGAGGTAATAGAGGCCCAGGGCGACAGTGTGTGAGCAGCTTCTCTGTCCCCTACTCCAGTGACCACTCCCCGCCCCCCCCACTTTGAGGGGAGACTGGAGAGGAGAGTTGGGTTCAAGTTTAGACTGCACTTGACCCTAAGGTCCCTTCCAGCTCAGAGGTTTGGGGATGAGTGTCAGGTAAATGGAAGTAAAAAGACTTGCACTGTCCTCACCATCTGGTTGTGCTCAATGAGCTCTTTGGCGATGCTGTGGGCTCACAGTCAGCTTTGGGTTTATCTTCTCTCCACCCCATGCCTCAGACTACAAGCTCCTCCAGAAAGGAAATTGTTTGATACCTCACTGAACAACTGGCTCTCCCCCTCACTACCTGAAATTATTCCAAACCTTTTCATTCCTTCACAAGCTTCTCATTCTCCAAACTCTCTCAACGAAGGACTTTGCCTCACACTTCACTAAAAAACTGGTCATTTGCTTCCTCCTAGTTAGTCTCTCTTCTCACCTCAAACCATCCTTCACGTAGCTGCCAAGGTGATTTTCCCAAAGTACAGGTCTGACTAGGTCACTCCCCTACTCAACAAACTCCAGTATCTCCTTATTACCTTCAGAATCAAACACAAAATCTTGTTTGCTATTAAAGCCCCTCACAACCAGATCACTATCTCCCTTTCTAATCTTCTTACATTGTACTACCTTTCACACACTGGGCCATCTGACTGTTCCTCACACGTAAACACTGTCTCCCAATTGTTCCTTTTCACTGGCTGAAACCCATGCCTGAACGTTCTCCCTCCTCACTTCTACTTTCCCTGTTCTATGGCTTCCTTCAAGACTTAGCTTGATCTCACTTTTTGTAAGGGGCCTCTCCCAGTCTCCTCCCTCCTCCCCACCCCCTCACTGCTTTCTCTAGGAGATCACCTGTGAAAATGGGAGCTCCTTGAAAACAATATTACTGTCACTGTTTTATAGATGAGAAACTGAGGCTTCCACAGTAACACAAATCAGTTTCAAATCTTTGGCCTCATAATCCACTGCCCTTTCTAGTCCCGAAGCATTTTCCGTCAGCTGCTCTGCCTGGCTTTGACTCCCATGAACATCACATCCTCTGGTACCCATCATGCCAGGGGGTACACCCTCTGGTGGCTGCAGCTTCCTCTTGTATACTGTCTTCAACCTTCAACTGTAAACTCCTTAAGGGCAAAGACTCTCCTTTTTCTTACTTGTGGCCTCAGCACTTAGCACAGTGCCTGGCACATAGTAGGTGCTTAATAAATGTTTACTATTAGCAAACTTCTAGTTCTATTAGAAAACAACGGGCATCCGTCAAACTTGATACGTCCAAAATGGAGCACTATCTCCCTGCTCCCCCTTCTCCATTTCCTGATTTCCCTACAAATTCTGCCTGGGGTACCAAGCCTTCTTTTATTCAACCTAGTTCACAACCTGCCATCCTCTCCCTCCCCTTGACGGCCCCATAGTCAGTTCCCAAGTCCTACTGATTCTGTTCATACAGTAGTTCTCACAACTGGCCACCTTGTTCTACTCCCGTGGGCACACCTGGTGCAAGCCCTCATCCCCCTCGAACCAGGGCAATGGCAATACCTGATGGGGGTGGGGAGGTGTCTGCCTGCCTCCAGTCTCTCCCCACTCAGCTGCCAAGTGATCTTCGTAAAGTGCAGGTCTGACCATGTGACACAAGGAGCTTCAGTGGTTCCATATTTGCCAAACAAAGCTGGCATTGAAAACCTTCCAATAGCACAGGTCGGTGGAAAGCCTCTTGGATTTGGAGTCAAAGGTTTGAATCCCAGCCCTTCTAATAATCAGGTGAAGGCTTACAAAGCACTTACCTCACAATAACCCACAAGAGGTAACTGGTTCAAGTACTAATGCCTCCATCTTCTAGAAAAGGAAACTGAGGCTCAGGGAGCAGAGGGGATTTGCCCATGGTCACAAAGGTGAGTGTGAAGGCCTGGGTTCCCAGGCACCCCAGGTTGGCAGACATATTGAGGGCTCTTTCCACCAGATCACATTGCCTCTCATTGGGACTTTACCTTCCCTTTTGTCCAGTAATAAAGTATCTTTGGCAGTGCTGCCACAGAGGGTTTCCCTCAATTCATCACTTTCTTGTATTAGCTTATTCCCATGGGGTCACTGTGCTCAGTAGGAGCACCAGTGGTCCTCATTACTAGAGTCTTCTATGGTAACAAGTGTTATTCTCCCCATCTCAATGGAGAAAACAGGCTCAAAGGAGGTGCTGAGACTTCTAACTCCAGGTTCAGCACTCATCCCGCTATGCTACCCTGGCTGTTAAGTCACTGAGCCAGCAGTGGGACAGAATGCAAGAGGCTGCCATGTGAATATTCACTGTTTGGAGGACAGGCTGCAGAGAAAAAAGAGATCTCATTGATGACCTAGGCCAAGAGAACCAAAGTGAGACTCACAAAGGTCTGATGACTTGTCAAGATCACTCTTCTTTCTCTACATCCTAGTCAAGTCTTTCCCATATTCCTTATACCCTTGTATGTATCATCTGATGTTGAATAAGGTTGGAGCTCCTGCTGAAGGCTTTGCCACATTCACTGCATTCATAGGATTTCTCTCCACTGTGAATTCTCTGATGCTGAATGAGGTTTGAGCTCCGACTAAAATTCTTCCCATACTCATTACATTCATAAAGTTTCTCACCGCCATGAGTCCTCTTGTGTTGAATAAGGCATGAGTTCTTACTGGTTTTCTCATACTCATTACATTCATTGCGTCTCTCTCCACTATGAATTCTCTGATGTCGAATGAGATCAGACCTCACTCTGAAGACTTTTCCACACACATTGCATTCATAGGGCTTCTCACCGCTGTGTATTCTCTGATGGTTAATAAAAGTGCCTATCTGCCTGAAGGCTTTGCCACACTCATTGCACTGGTAGGGCTTCACTCCAGGATGAATTCTTTGATGCTCAGTAAGGTGTGAGTTCTGACCGAAAGTCTTTCCACATTCATTACATTTATAGGGCTTCTCTCCACTATGAATTTTCTGATGCTGGATAAGGTTGGAGCTCCTCCTGAAGGCTTTGCCACACTGATTATACTTATAAGGCTTGTCTCCACTGTGGGGTTTCGATTTACATATGTATTCTGAACTTAGCCTGCAGCCATGCTCATGCAAATCACATCTCTGGGTTCTCTCTTCTGGAGGATCTGTCTCATCTGGAACAGGACTTGAGCTTTTACCACATTTATTTTTTACAGAGGGCACACTCGTGCAGGTGGTCCCATTACCAAAATCTCCCTCTTGGTTATGTGAGTCTTCCAGTCTTTTCCCTTTTGGCTTTTCCTGTTGCACCTCTAACCTGCCCCCCAATCCAAGAGTTTCTCCAGTTTTGGAGTCCTGGGAAATGGCCCCTTGTAAACCTACCAATAACAGCTCCTGTGATTCTACTTTGGAAACTTTCTTTGGTGAAACAGACCCTCTGTTTTCAGTTTCATTCTTAGAATATGGGCGGGGGCTGCCCTTCTGAAAGTCTTGATCATCAACCTCCTCTGGCTCCGCGATCTGCAGCTTTTCCTCTTCCTCCATCTGGAAGATGTTGTCTGGCTCGGGAACTGGAAATCATTCCAGCCAAACTGGTCTACCAGTTATTCCTTGCACACGTTCCACTTCCGACCTCGGCGCCTTTGCCCAGGCTGTCGCCGAGGCCTGGAATTCTCCACCTCTTGGGTGCACCTCAGGTTCAGCTGGAGAGCCGCCTCCTTCAGGAAGGTGGCAGCCTTACCTATCCGTGCATAGGCACGACGCCTTTCTCACCCCGGGCCCTCATGCCAGAAGGTGAGCCCCGTGAGGCCTGGGGCGGCTTCCTTTCAGTCTGGCCATCAGTAACGCCGCCAGCCAGGCAGCCCGGCCCACGCTCCTGGGATACTGAATCTTATGGAAGAGTCTGAGGACATTTAGAGAGACGATTTGTACAAACTGATGTGGAGCAAAGTAAGCAGAACAAGGAGAGCGATTTATATTCCGCTCATAAGAACGTAATGAGAGGCAACATAGGCAAACTTGAGAGCTCTGTTCCATGGAAGGCCCAGGGGTGACCAGGGAGGACAGACGCCTCCTGCCTCTCTGAGCTCTGTGTGTGGAATGACGCTTACACGTTCAGACACGGCCTGTTTGTTCTGATTAACTTAACAGAGAAGGATTCTATCAGGGTCAGAGATGAGGAGTCATTGATAACAGTTATGTAACAAAAGATACCAATAAAACATTTTTAAAAGAAAAATGATGGGTTCACTCAGTTTCTGGTCTATTAGCAATGAGGATTTGTGAGGGAGAAGTGGTGTCTGGGGCATCAAGGGCATGGATGAGCAGAAAAGGAGCCGAGCTGGTTATGTGGGGAGAGTGAAGGAAACAGATGAACAGTCTGAGTGCTGTACTGATGTCCACAAAATATATAAAAAAACCAAACCAACCCCCCAAACCAGAGAGAATACCCTGAGCTGGTTGGGTCCTCTATGGAGGATTGAGGGAAATGAATAAATGGAAAAGCATTTATTAAGCACCTACTATGCACCAGCCCTGGTAGCAGGCATAGGGAATACAAATAAGAAAGTGAAAAAGTCCCTGTCCTTAAGGAGTTTATACTTTAATGGGAGGACAAGACACATAGAAGAGTGGTGGGCAGGGAAGGAAGGGATCTTTGGTCCGGGAAGTCATAGGGATAGTTAGGGAGGCCATGGGGAAATTAATTAATATGCCCTTTCCAGAAGCAATTGTAATATTAATTTAATACTCTGCCTAGAGCAATGGGTATAGGGGGTCCAGAATAAGAGGTGAGAGGGTATGACTGGATCCAGAGTCTGGGACCAGTTAGATATAGTGGTCTAGGTGAGTTTGTACTTGCTCACCAACAGGGCAGTCAAGCCCTTGGCCAAGCTCCAAAGCTAGAAGGATCAACTGGAAGGAGGGAGGGAAGGTCAGGTCCAAAGGGTAGCTGTTCCAGGTGGGGAGAAGGAGTGCAGCAGCAGGGCAGATGGAAGACGCGTGGTGAGGGTGTGGACAAGGATTGCACAGAAAGAGTAGGTGCAGATAGGCGTGATCTGCTCTGGTAGAGGCACTCTAATGAGATCATGGATCCAGTGAATGAATGAAGTATTTCTACTTTGATTTCAGAAGTCTATAACATACCATATAAGATTTTTTGTTTTCTAAATTTATCTAGGACTTCTGGTGTGCTGAAGAACATGATTTTTGTGAGCCTTCCAGTGTGTATTTCAAAAATGTCTATTTCCCTGTTTTTCATTAAATTTATTCCCTCTCTCTCTCTCTTTTTCTGTCTCTGTCTCTCTCTTCCTCTCCCTATCTCTACTTTCTCCCCTCTTGGTCAGTCTTTCAGTCTCTGTCTCTCTCTGCCTCTACCCTTCCTTCTCTATCTCTCTCTCTCTCCCCCTCTCTTTTTATCTCTTTTTCCCTTCCTCTCTCTCCTCCTCCTTCTCTCTTTCTTCCTCTCTCATTCTTCCTGTTTCTTTTACCCTATCTTTTTTTTCCCTCTCTCTCCTTTCTCCCTCCCTCCCCTTTCTCTCTCTCAAATCTAGCTGGAGTTAGCAATTTGTTCAAGTCTGTAACATTTCTTATTTACCTTTTTGCTTGGTTATTATATTCTTGAAGTTGGCTGCAGATTGTTACCTTTTCTATCAGTTTCAGCATGTGAAGATGTAAGTTTTTCCTTGGCCCAATCCAACAAACTGGTATGTAACTTGGTCCATGTATATCTATCTATGTGAGCATTGCATTCAATTCAGATTGAGTGCTTCATTGATGCTTCCAAAATATGAGAAGGACCAAGTTGTACATGGAACTGGGGAAAAAATGAAATACTAAATAAAAAAAGAAAAGAACCAGAGAAAGGCTACCATGTTGGGTGGATGCTCTAGCATTCTGAGTCTCAGAGCCTAGGTCTGAATCCTGGCTTTACTACTTACTACCTGTGAAACCTTAGAAAAGCCCCTTTACCTTGTTGGGCCCCAGTTCTGTAAAATGAAAGGACTGGATTAGATGCCCCTGAGGTCCCATCCCACTCTAAGTTTGTAATACTATTGTGATATCCATGCACAAGTAGGTTAATTGGTTCCCTGAAGGCCAGCCCTTTGATATTGGATATGTCTAGGGAGATGTGACTCCTGATTGGCTGAAAGAACACTGAATCTATAATATGGCAGATGGCATATATAAGTGAGAAATACTTCAAGGGGAGGGAATCAGAGAGACAGGTTAAGAGAGAAGGCACAAACTTTTGAATGGCCACTGAGATTCTTTGGAGAGGCGGGCATGTGTGGGAAGCTGCCCCCTTCCTGACAATGTGATCTTTGATTCCCAACACTGGCATCTCTAGAGATTGCTAAGAGCAGGCTGCTCCAGTGAGATAGTTCTTGCCTTGATTGAAAGATTTGTTCTTGCTCTTGAGTTGGAGTGTATTTTTTCTCTTTTATATTCTGCCATCTACCCTAATCTATATCCTCCCTTATTACTGTTTTACTGTTTGCTTGGATAAATGTATTTGGTTGCTATCTGTGATTGTCTTTTATGTAATAAGCATTTGGTGAGAGGGATCTAAGATGACCAAGAGTAAACTGTTACCCTTCCTTTCTGAATAACCAAGGTGAGTGGCTTTATCCTGAACTCTGAAAAGAACATAACACCCCTAGACAGCAAATATCTGACATGGAGTAGATAGATATAATTCTAGACTGACATGTCTCTTGGAAATAGGAGAGTAGAGGAGTGAGTGCCCAAGTCTCCTGCTCTGCCCAAAGGTGGAAATCACAGTTTCCCTGGAGACAAGGTGGGCCAGATCCCAGATCGGATCATATCTATCTAAATATATCCCTAAACTTGGGCCACCCCAGGGCCCTGTGGCTCAGGTCAAACCTATTAAACTATAATCCTATGTTATGATTTATAGATTTATGTACTAGTGAATGCCCACACAAAATTCTAGATCTATTAGAGTATCTTATTTCCTCAAAAATAGTGATAAGATTCTTATCTTTTTTGGGGTTATGCTCTGGGACACCAGTAATTCTGATGCCTCCATTCTGATCCCCCCTTCCAGATACATGACTTTTTCCTTCACTTTTGATTCTTTTCCCATTTTTATTATTTTCTGAATTTCTTTTGTGCACCATTCTCTTAATGGGCAAGGGTTCACCATTCCCAGGTTGACCCAAACAAACCTTTGGCCATCTTCATGCTGTGAAACTTAAGCATCATGAAAACTTCCAACCCCCACTCTGGAGCCCTGAGCACCCAATGGGTAAGAGCTCACCACATTTAGCTGAAACCAGATCTTTCATACTGTTCTCCTTCCATCTTCATAATGTGCTCTAGATTACATATATTTACCCTCCCTTCCCCCCCATACTTTCTGACTTTCCAGCACCTCTAACTCTGGGGAGTTTTTAAGTGAACACTTCCATTCCTGGAAACATCATGTCAATCAGTTTCCCTATGACTTCACTCATCATTTCTGTGATTTCTCAAAGTACCTTTCCCTGGCCACTACTCACTTATATTTGTGTTGTTTTTTCTATTAAAATGTAAGCACCTTTAGACCAGGGACTGTTTTCCGTTTTGTATTTGTATATCCTCAGTGCTTAGTGTAGCATTTGGCGTCTAGTAAGAAGTGCTCAATAAATACTTTTTCATTCACTCATTGATTCATTGATTTTCCATTTCAGCTGCATTGCCTATCCAGATTTCTCTTGAATTATTTCATCTTTTTGAATACAATTCAGTGAAATGTTTCAGTTAACAGTCCTGCTATACTTTAGGATCATAATACTTAGAAGGACTTCAGAGATCATCACCCCTTAATTTTACAGACGAGGAAACTGAGGGCCAGAGGGAAGTGACTTGTCCAACTTCAGTCATAGAGTAGATAACAAAGCAATGATTTGAACCCAGGTCTTCTGACATCAAGTCTGGCTTTTCCTCCCACCATTATAATATCCTATCTCTTTATCGTACTATGTTGTCTTTGCTGTTATTTTCCATTTTTATCAGACTTTTTTCATTCTCATTCAAGGTTTCTTAACTGCATTTAGTTCTTCCCAAGGGTTTGTGCTCAACTATCTTATCCTACTTGAATTCCAGTTCCTTGAGAGATCCAGTGTTCCATTTCAAACAAACCTCATTTCAGACCTGGAAACTGGGCTAAGATTGAGATGGGGTGGAAGGAAAGGGAAGGGAATATGTACTAATTAAACATCTACTATATGCCAGGCAAAACAATAAGTATGCTTTACAAATATTATCTGATTTGATTCTCACAAGAACCTTAGGATAAAGATACAATTATCATGCCCATTTTACAGTTGAGGAAACTGAGTCAAACAGAGGTTAACTGACTTGCCCAAGGTTGCACAGCTAGTAAGTATCTGAGGTTGGATTTGAACTCAGGTTTTCCTGACTTTAGGACCAGAACTTTCTCCATTTCACCATCAGCTGTTTCTGAAACTTAAGATCTTGGGTCTCTATCTAGAGGAGGATTGGGATTTCCATGGTCTTTGGGCTAAGTGGCTAATTTCCTGCTAAGCACCAAAATGAAGTTTTTGCTTTTTATCATATCCTGTTTACCTCCTGTGTTGGGGTGGTGGCAGTCAGCTTTACCATTCCTATTTGGATAGACCTTGGGATGGGGCTCTTGGGGAGGATATGAGGAGAGGAGAAATTTTGGTGTTGTTCTTATAGGTTTGGGTTTGTGAAGTCTGTTCTTATTAGGTAGAGAGTTGTGCCTAGGTTATGACTCTGTGCTTGAAAACCAGCTAGGCTTCTCATAGGTCTGATGAACTGTTTCTTTACTTTGTGTATGGTGAGGAAGGGTTCAGCCTAGTAAATACAAAAGCCAAGTCACCCTCTGCCCTATTGCCTTTAAGTGAATTGCTTAGAATATTCAGCAAATATTTATTAAGACTTTCTTAACATCTACAGGAGGCATAAGGAGGGATATACAACAAGAGGTCAAGAAAATGAAGAACGGGTCAAGGAGACGGAAGCTGGGGAAGGGGGAAGTGGTGGGAATAAAGATATTTTAATTGTCCTCATTCTTGCTCAAACTCCCCACACTTCCACCTGGACAAGTTTTCTCATCTGTAAAATGAGGGAGGTTGGACTAAGTGACTTCTTTGTTTCTTTCTACTTTTTTTGACCCTGTGATCCCAAGCCTATCACCTTGGGTGAGATGGGAGATGCACAAATTTAGAGAATCCATTGAAATGTTCACATGGACCATTGGCACCTGACCTTCTGTGGTAGAGCTTTCCAAGCTCGTATTGGTCTGATTGGCTACAATTGGACACACTGTAACTTGACTCTAACATATTTCTCTTGGAGAATGATGGACAATGACCAACCAACCAATCACCTTGGGTCACCTTGTGCCTTTCTCTTTTGACCTAAAAAATAGGATAGCCTCTAAATACCTCAACAAATGGGCCACTGACCTGGCCAAGTGTGGAACTTTTTAAGTATACTTCCTGACTGGGTGGTCATGGGCATCTCAGCACCCATTTCCTCATTTGCAAAGCAGACAATTGTGAGAAAGGTGCTTTGCAGACCAAAGAGTATTGTAATCTGAGCTAATATTATTATTTGTTCATTTTCATTTGTCGTTTGTTAAGGAGAAGTTTAAGGATGTTTAATTAAGATCTACCCTTTAATTGAGGTCACTGTCATGAAGGGCAGCTTTTATCTCTCCCACAACCTATTTCTCAAGACTCTGATCAGATGTAGAAGCCTGGACTATCTTGGATGGATCATGGTTATATAAAAACCTGGAAGTGTATGAAGAAAATGCTTCGTAAACCTTAAAGCACTCTAGCTCTGTGAGTTATTGTGGAGAGAATCATGGGTTCATAGATTTAGGGCTGGAAGGGACCTTAGAGATCGTCCAGCCCAAATTCCCCACTGTACAGATGAACAAACTGAGACCAGAGAAAGGAAGTGAATTGCCCAGGGTCACACAGAGGGTTGGTGGGAGAGCTTGGTCCTACTTCATTAATTCTGATTTTACTACCTCTAGTGGAGAGCCAGAATTCACAAAATTTGGATTAGAAGCTAGACCACTTAACATCTGCGAGCACTTGGAAATATTACTATAACTCTGACTACATTAGGGCTAATGATCCTGGCAACCCTTACCTCATAGGGTTGTGGAGGCAAAAAGTGCTTATAAACATTGAAGTGATACAGAAATGGATACTGTTATGTAAGACACATTTAAAAAATTATAGAATTAGGCCTTCCCTTACACATTTAGACTTTCCAATATACGGTATATACATTATACAATTGATGCTAAAATTCCATGCAATGACCTATTAATAGGAAAGGGCATATTGGGATAGGATGATATAACTGGTTATCCCCCAGTCCAAAGAACCATCTGAGGTCAGTGGCTTTGAGTACATGGGGAATAATTCTGAATATCCATGGTAATGTGAAACCCTTCCTTCAAAGTATTTCCCTTTAAAAAGAAGAAATATATACCCAGCTAAAAAATCATCAAGTTTGATGAAATCATATTATGTTATGGAAACTCTTGTCTGTCAGCAACATGACAATAACTTGTTAGAGCTGGGAGGGCCCTTAGAACATAGAGTGTCAGAGTTGGAAGGGACTTTAAAAGAACATGAAATGTTAGAACAGAGAATATCAGAGCTAGAAGGGATCTTAGGACCTAGAATGTAGAATGTCATAGCTGTAAAAGGACAGGGAATGTTATAGCTGGGAGAGGTATCTTAGAACAGAGAATGTCAAAGCTGAGAGGGCCTTAGAGCACAAAATGTCAGAGCTGGGAGGGATCTTAGAATATGAAACAGGTAATGTCAGAGCTTCAAAGGATCTTAGGACCTAGAATGTAGGATGTCAGAGTTTGGAGAGACCTCAGAATAGAAAATGTCAGATCTGGGAGGGCCCATAGAACACAGACTGTCAGAGCTGGGAGGGCCTTTAGGATACAGAATGTCAGAGCTGGGAGGAATCTTAGAATATGAAAAGTTAGAGGATGTCAGAGCTTTGAGACATCTTAGGAACTAGAATGTAGGATATCATAGCTGTAAAAGGCCTTAAAACAGGGAATGTTAAGAGGTGGGAGAGACCTCAGAACAAATGTAGAATGTTAGAGCTGGGAGAGATCTTAGAATACAATGTCAGAACTCGGAGGGATCTTAGAACAGATAATGTCAAACCTGGGAGAGTCCTTAGAACAACAACAGAGAATATTTGAGCTAAGTTTCCTTAGAATAAAGAATTCAGAATGTCATAAGAACAGAACTAGTCTAGTTGAACCTGTCAACCAGTACTAGATAATTAGCACAAATTAGCCTGAATTACAGATACAGATGCTCTAAATCCTATTCCTTCAGCTTCTGAAGACCAGCATGGTCTAGTGGAAAGAGCTCCAGATTTGGAGTGATGGCACTTGTTTACCTGTATGAAGTTGGGCAGCTCACTCAGTATCTCTGGGGGTCAGTTTCCTCAACTGTAGAGAAGTGGTTTGACTAGAAGCCTCCGAAGGCCCCCTTCAGTCTGGATGTTCTGTGGCTATCTTCTAACTGCATGTCCAGTTCTAAGAGCCTATGACATGCCCATGAGCCTATGACAATGTGGGCATCCCCTATGGCCTGGCAGGTTCTTGCCTTAGGCCCTAATACTACAGACATCTGCGATTTCATTAGGGTGGGTGGTAAATTCAGCTCCTCTTTACCATAACAGGCAGTCTTTAGGAGTTTCTGTGGCCAAAACCCCCCAAATCATCCCCTGGTAGACAGAGTTTTGGTGGTGACTCTGAGCCCAAGTTCACTTCCTTAGGAAAGAGGCTGCAAAAGATTTCTGCTTCTCTGTAGGGGATCATGATTCTATAGCACGTCACAGTTTTTCAAACACTTTCTTCCTGACAAGTCTGCAAGGCTGAACAATTGACCATACAAACTAAACTCTCAAACCTTTTCTGGTGTGATAGCATTTACCAAGACTCAGGTTCTAGGGGCTCAGTCTCTGAGAGCCCAAGATCATGGCAGCCATGGCAAGGAAAGGCCTCAGAGGGGCACTTGGTTTTGTTTCTGAAATGTTTCAGAATTCACCAGTTTTCATTTTCATGAAGTTGGTTAAAACAGTTAGATGTAGGTGTTCTCATTGGCACAGGTCTTGTGGAAGTCTCCTTGCTTTAATGACATTTTGCTTTCTGAACCTGGATCATAGGGTCATAGGGTTAGAGATGGAGGGGACCTTAAAAGACATTGAGCCCAACCTGACTCATCTTACAGATGAGGAAACTGAGGCATAGAGAGGTCAAATGACATGTCTAGGATACAAAGCTAATAAGGGTCTGAGGTGAAATTTGAACTCTAGTTTCCTGGACTCCAAGTCCAGTACCTATCTACTAAGCAATACTCCCTCAATTTGAAATCATTTGCATCTCTTCTTAGCATGTGGTCGCAAGGCTGGACAGAGTCACCTTGCACTGTCATGTCTTTTTCTAGGCACAAGATTGTAAGAACCTTAATGAATATTGATGTCTATCTCATTTTTGGAACCCGTGAAGGAAACCTGCATAGGGAAGATTTGCAAAAAGTAACCGCTAACCTAGGTTTCATTCCAGTTTGGGTGGAGAGAGATGGCATAAAATAGAGTGTCTTGGTTTGGGCAAAACCTATCATTTTATTTAATTGGATAGTTATTCTGGGACTTATTCCCTCAGAGAGTATTGTAGTCTCTTGGGAACTGGATAGACTTAATGACAGTGAGAGACAGGGCTGGTGAATGAGTATCAGAACTATTGAATGTCAGAGCTAGGAGAGACAATAAACAGAACATCAGAACTGGGAGGGCCCTTAGAACATGAAATGTCAGAGCTGGGAGGGCCCTTAGAACACAGAATGTCAGAGCTGGGAGGGCCCTTAGAACATGAAATGTCAGAGCTGGGAGGGCCCTTAGAACACAAAATGTCAGAGCTGGGAGGGCCCTTAGAACACGAAATGTCAGAGCTGGGAGGGCCCTTAGAACATGAAATGTCAGAGCTGGGAGGGCCCTTAGAACACAGAATGTCAGAGCTGGGAGGGCCCTTAGAACACAAAATGTCAGAGCTGGGAGGGCCCTTAGAACATGAAATGTCAGATCTGGGAGGGCCCTTAGAACATGAAATGTCAGAGATGGGAGGGCCCTTAGAACCCAGAATGTCAGAGCTGAAAGAAACCTTTAGGATACAAAATATGGGATGTCAAGCCTGATAGGAACCTCAGAAAACAGACTGTCAGACCTGGGGGAGGGTAGGGGGAGGGAGGCTTAACAATTACCTGCTCCAGTCTCTATTTTTATAGAGGAGTAGACTGAGACCCAGAGAGGGAAAGTAACAAAGTCACACAACTTATTAGTGGTAGAACAGTTTAGACCTTGGTCTCCTAGGTTCTAGTCCAAGGTTTTCCAACTACCCCATGCGACTGCAATTCATAGTGTCAAAAACATGTTTAAAACTGTAAGATTTAACTCAGCCCAGTACTTTCTCTTTCCAACCTACAAAATGTTCCAGGGGCAAGGAATCTGGGCTTGTAAGTGAAAGTCGATGTCTATGCATATTTTTTCTTTTTGTCTTCTCAGAAGTGAATAAATCCCCAAACTCACATGAGCTCACAATCAAAGAATCTTTAGGTCTGGAAGGGGCATGAAAACCAACCTTCTCATTTTACAGGGATGAAGTGACTTGCCCAAACCCATCCAGCAAGTCGGTGGCAGAGACGGGGCTATTCCCCAGATTCTATGCCTCTCAGTTCCACTGCACAATGCTAGTTTGCTGGGATGAACTTGTAAGTTTACCAAACTTGCTGACTGCCTTGACACTGAGTGATGATGACTCTGGGGTTTAAGACTAAAGGCAGAGTTTTTGAACAAGATGCAGAAGGAAAGACCATTTGCCCATATTGGGATGGGTAGGAGTAGGGAAGTGGCCAAAAGGGTCATGTCTTAATCACTCTGCTTTCAGTTTTCCAAGGGCTGCCTTTGTCTAACAATGGGAGTCAGAGAATTTGTGGGATAACCTTCCATCCCCTCCTTTTCTAAAAGGCGTACAGTCCTTGGGGATGGGGTAGATGAGGAGCTATTGGAGGAAGCTGGCAGCAGCCCAGGGAAACAGCCCCTTGTGTGAAGGTGCTAGGCTGATATGGAGACCTTAGGTAAGATTCCTGGAGCCTGAAGAATATCTGTGGTTAGAGGAAATCCTGGGTTTGGGCCCCAATCAATACATGATGCCTTCAACAATCCCAAGGCCCTCCCAGCCCTCACGCTTCTTTTTCGATGAAGAGATGTGGTCAGCAAATCATCTGGGTCCCTCCGGGCCCCATAGCCTTTCCAACAAGTGTGGAGCAAGTAGGACTCAAGAAAAAGATGAAATAAATATTCACATGTGCTTGGAGCTCATCAGTCTTATCTAGCCATGAAACCTCTGCAGGTCTCAGTCTTCCTTGTTCCTCAAGAAGACTCCCTAGCTGCAGTCAGTTTAGAAAAAGCTTCCTCAGTTAGCATTGCCATCCTTTGTAGCAAAGGCAGATGGCCCAGGTTCAGTGACCTTGGAATAGAACTGTAATGGGAATTAGATTTTAGATCATGGGAGCTGCTCAAGAAAGAATCCAAAGTGCTGAACACATCCATTGCTTAAAGAGTATTGCCTGCTGATTGTTTGCCTCTCCTGTCTCCCCTTCAGGTTTTCTAAGCTTCTTAGAACCACAGGTTTTTGGGAAAGACCACTGAGATTTCATCTGGTCTTACCTCTCCCTCACCAGTCTTTGCTGATTTCCTTCAGTGACCTTGGGAGGCAGACTGTGCCATTGTGGACAGCTCTCCTGGTTAGTTTTCCTTCACCGTGGAGCTGAGATTCACTTCCCCAGGACATTCTTTTGTTCTAGTTTTGTTCTCTGGAGTCAAACAGGACAAGTTGCCCTCTTCTTCCATGTGACAGCTCTTCAGAGATCTTGTCCTTGGATGGAAAAATGGAAATTCTTCTGAACTGTAGAACAAATGCACACAAACATCCAATAGTATGGTGTCATGTGCTGTCCCATCTGCAGTCCTGGCATGGTGGCCAAGGGACCTTCAGAATCACAGAACAGAGTGGGAAGGAATCTTGAACATTGTCTCATCCAATTCCCTCATTTTACAGAGAAGGAAACTGAGGCTGAAAAGAGATGAAGGGACTTGTCTGAAGTTATACAAGGAGTTAATGGCAGAATGGAGGCTTGAACTCAGGGCTTCTGCCTCTGAGTGTACTGTCCTCTCCTCTACACTGTGAAATCCTGTATTCCTAGACACAGGGTGTTGGGGCTGGGTTCCAGGTAGCCACCTCTCTGGAGGAGGTTCTTTGTGCAAAGGGACAGCTGAGTTTCCCACTAAGGGGAACAGTAAAAGAGAGGCAGTTAATCCCTATGGTAAGAGGTATCCTTTTGTGATCGATTGTCCATCGGAGTGGCAGCCACAGAAAGGAGAGGTCTAAGTGGCATCTGATCCCAAGTCTCTCCTTTGGGACCAGTTCAAGGCTTTTAAAAAAAGTTCCTCTCTTTCCTTCCTTCCTTCCTTCCTTCCTTCCTTCCTTCCTTCCTTCCTTCCTTCCTTCCTTCCTTCCTTCCTTCCTTCCTTCCTTTTCAGTAGGGTGAGATTGTTCGGGGCTGGAAGGGACTTTAGGTCATTTAGTGCAACTTTCTCATTTTATAGATGAGGAAGCCAGGGCCCAGAGAGTTGAAGCATCTTGTCCAGATGACCCAGGCAATAGATCCAGGATTAGGATTAGATCAGAACTATACATAGAAGCCACACAGTAGCCTCTCCTCCCCTCAGGTAACAGTTCTTGGGGAGAGGCTCACAGAATAGGTTGTCAGGGTCAGGTTCCATACAGCCTGGGTGGGTCTGGTTCATCATGGATTCATTGCCTGGGAGCACTGAGAAGAAATTCAGTGACATGACCATGATTATACAGCAAGTATGTGACAGAGGCAGGACTCAGCCTAGGTCTTCCTGACTCCAAGACTATGCTGAGCTGAATCCATCTGATCATGTTCATTTTGGAGGAGAGATCCATGAAACTCAAAGTGGTCTTGCAAGCGGAGTTTGTCAGGGCATAGCTACGTGTTGGGGGAAGTGTTCATGTCAGAGACTGGTGGGCACTTTGCCAAGTACTGAGAGGAAAACCAGGGTGTCACTTGGTGCCCAGGGCACTGGCTACATGATGCTTAAAAAATGGTCGTGGACCAAACTATGAGAGGATTGGATGTGCTGATCTGCCCTTTCATGTATCATTTAATTTGGGACTGTAATCAGAATAAGGAGTACAGAGTGAAGACTATGGGAGATGAAGACAGATCCCTTCTATCTCCACTTCTTTCTTTTCTGTTCACATCCCTCTGAGGGCTGTGGAGTGGGAAAGGAGAGGGGATGGGAGGGTGACCCTGTTTGAGAAAGTGCCAATGCTGGGCTGTTAAAAAAATAAAACATTTTCAAGCAGCTGCAGAGGATGTAAGATGTCTGAGACAGATGGGAGGTGGTGCCCTTGGTAGGATGGTATTCAGAATGAGATGGCGATGAGCTCTGGTGGGCACCAGGAAGTACAAGAAGCAACTGGTAGCTGGATTTCTTCTTTGCTTCCATGTCTGGGAGCTTGGATTCATGACATGCTAGAGGAAGAAACATAAGTTTGGTTAATTTTAGAAAGAAAAAAGGAAGTCAGTGATGGACATAAAAGAAGGCATCTTCACTCATCCTTCCCCTTCTCTCCTTTACTCACTGGTCATGTTTGGGGAGTTGTAATATTTCTTGCTCCTCATGCTATTTCCAGATTCTTCCTCTACCTAAGCAACTTTCCTTTGAGATTAATGCCATTCAGATTTATCATCCAACCATGTCCTGGTGGCTATTCTCTACTAACTCCCAGGCCCTGTGGTGTACTGGTAAATATTTAAAAGCCAGCTCTCCAGAAAAAAAATGTCCATACCATACACTTGTAAGTTTAATCTGCATCATTAATATTTCCATCATCACTTTCTTACATGTAGAAATCAACAAAGCAATACATCAAGCCCTGATTTGTAGCATTTGCTGATTTCTAAATATAAATTTAAATTTATAAAATTTAAATGAAATTGATGAAAAATTTAGCAATTGGCTCTCAAGCAATGGTGTGAGCTGGCTCCAGCACACCTCTGCCTAGGAAACTTTTCTTCTTTTCCTAATAAGCTAATTGCCTTCCTTATAATCTTTCTATTCTGTCAAACTCCTGCTTTCATACTAGAGGATTTCAACATACATATCAATACTCCCTCATACAATCTAACTTCCCATTTCCTTAGCCTACTTAGTTCTCATGACCCACTCCTCTCTTCTATACCTTTGATCTTGCCATCACCCACCAGCTGTTCTTTTTTCCATGTTTAGGAACTTCAAAATTCCTTTCTCTGATCACAATATTTAATAATTTTATCTTTTGCTTTTCCATATGACTGCTGAGCATGTTCTTCATTCTCATTGTAATTGCCAGTCTCTCATCACCCAGTTCTTTCTCAGGCCATCATCCCTGGACCGGCTGTATACTTTCCTCCCTTCCTTATCTCGATTTCTGGGGGATTCAGTTCAAATCTACGTTATCTTTCACACTTGAATCCCTTGCCCCTTTGTCCTGTTACCAGGACCTTACAAATCCCAATTTTGGATTGCTCTTATCATCCACTGCCTTGTTTCCTATTCATGTGCTGCTGAATGGAATGGAGGAAAAATCACAAAATGATGCTGAGTTCACCATAAATCTATGGCACATAGTCTCAGCTGGGTTCTTACTGCACCAAGGCATTTCTTTTTTTATATCTCTCTACTCCCCATATTATCCCATTCTCCATGGCAGCTATTCCAAACCTTTTCATCTTTTCTTAAGCCCTCCTCCACACTTTTTCCACTCTTCCCTCACTCTTTATTTAAGGACCTAGATTCCCATTTCACTGAAAATTTTAGGATATTGGTTAAGAGTTTTTTCTTCTCCCCTTCCCATCTCACATCACTCAGATATCTTCCTCCACTGTTTTCTTCTTGACCCCTGTCTGGTGAAGAAGTGATACTTCCCCTTCCTCTATAGGTACATGGTATAGGTACTTCCCCTACTGCCTTTCCCTCCTTCCTTGCAGATTGCCCCTCCCCACTATCATCTGCTTTCTCAAATCTTCAAAGTTTCCCTATCTAACAGCTCTTTTATACATATACTTGCATCTCTCCTTCAAAAATCTGTGCTCAATTTGATTATTCCCTCTAACTATAATTCAAAATCTCTCTGGTTTTTTATTGAACTCCTCTACAATGTCATTCATACTAGTTGTGTCCACTTCCTTTCCTCTCACTTGTTAGTAAACCCTCTGAAGTCTGGCTTCTAACCTTATCACTGAGTGGAAGCTGCTCTTTCCAAAGTTATTAATGGTTTTTAAATGGTCATCTCATGGCCTTTTCTCAATCCTCACCCTTCTTCTCTCTGCATCCTTCAACACTGTTGATCATCCTGCCTGGTCTTCCCTCTTTAAGATTGTTCTTTCTTGGTTATCTCCTTACCTGTCTGACCTCTCCTCAGTCTCCTTTGTGGAATCTTCATTCAGGTCATACTAACTGTGGTTGTCTCCCAAGGTTCTCCCCTAGACCGACTTCTTTTCTCCCTCTACACTATCTTGTATCTATCTCCAATGATCGTCTCTATACATGATTCCTAGATCTGTATATTCAGCCCCAGTCTCTTTCTTGAGCTAGTTATTTCCATCACTCAGTATTTTTTGGTTATCCTGAGCTGGATGTCATTAACATGTCTACAAGAGAGCTTCTTATCTTTTGCCCAAACCCTCCCATCTTCCCTGTCTCATCTAGGCTCATAACTTTGATGTCATTCTTGACTCCTCTCTTACATTCATTGCACATATGCAACTGATTGCCAACCTTTGTCATTTCTGCCCTCACATCTCTCATGTACATTCCCTTCTCTCTGCTCTTACTACCATGTCCTTCGTACACACCCTTATCACCTTATGCTGGGATTAGTGGTTTATAATTGGTCCCCCTGATTCAAGTCCCTGCCCATTCCAATAAATCTTTAACTCAGTCACCAAGCTAATTTTCCTAATTCACAAATATGAACATGCCACTCCCCATTCCTCAATAAGCCCCAGGAGCTCCCTATTATCTCCAGGATCATATATACAGTCCTCTGGCATTGAAAACCCTTCACAACTTGGACCTTTCTGACTTTTCCAGAACACTTTCCTCCTCTCTACTCAATCTATAATCCAGCTACACTGACCTTATTCTTCCTAGCACAAACACCACCCCACAGCTCCCATTTTAGGGTTTGTTTTGCATTCCTGAATACTATTCCTCTTTACTTTTTCTTAACTTCCTTTGAAAACAGAGTTCAAATCCCATCTTCTGCAGGAGACTTTCCCCAATTCCTCCCCCATCCCCATCCCCAGGTACTTACTGTCTTTCTGATGAGATTATTTTTCATCTAGTCTGAATTTATGTTGCACGTACATAATTATTTACATGATGTCTCCCCAGTTAGAACCTGAGCTCCTTGAGGGTAAGGACTGTTTTTTGCCTTTGTATTGTATAGTATTTAGCATGGTGCCTGGTACACAGCAAGTGCTTAGTAAATGCTTGTTGATTGATCAATTTATATCATCCCCAACAAGAGTTCACTCAGCCTCCACTTGCAGACCTCAACGAAGGGGAACTCACTACTACTTGAGGCAACCTATTTGGACAGCTGTCCTTGTTCAGAAGTTTTTCATTATTTCCACCTTAAACTTGCCCCTCTAAAATACCTCCCAATTTCTCCTGGTTCTGTGGTCTGGGGCCAAGCAAAGTTCAGAAGTTCTAATAATTGCAGAGTGGCCACGTTCCCTCTAAGTCTTCTCTTCTCGGGGCTGAACATCCCCAGTTCCATCCGGAGTTTGAGGTTAGAGGCTATATAAATGCTACTTATTATTGTTACTGTTATTATCTGCGTGTCCCCAGGTATTCATTTAACCTCTAGCACTCACAGTTCACTTGTGAAAATGAGAGGGTGGACTAGAATAGTATTTAAATAGTATTTTAAGGTTTGCAGAGCACTTTACAACTATCTCATTTAATCCTTACAACAATCTTGAGAGATAGGTACTACTATTATTTTGCCCATTTTACATTTGAGAAAACTGAGGCAAATGGCAGTTAAATGACTTGTCAAGGGTCATACAGCTAGTAAGTGTCCAAGGCTGAATTTGAACTCAGGTCTTTCTGACTTTAGGTCCACAGCCACCTAGCTCGAAGGTCCCTTCTAGCTCTACATCTATGTTCTTTTGATATCTCTAAGATCCCTTCTAGCTCTGATATTCTATGAATCTCTGAAATAAAGAACTCAACCTCAAGTTTTGTGCACGAACCTTGTTTCCTGATCTTCTGTGACCACTGAAGACCTGCTGAGGAGGCAAAGGAAATGACAGTGAGTTGATCACTCTGGGTGTTACCACTTCTTCAATACAATAAAGGTCTGAGATCTCTAGGTGGGCCCTCCTCTCTGATTCTCCACCAACCAAGATGTTATCCTTCTATGCCTTTGTAGACAATTCTCCTTTACTTGTAGTTGATAAAGTCTATCAGATAGTGACCTTCCCTATGGCCAGGAATGTCCCCACATCTGGTGAGTAGTGAGGGTCCTTCTAGAGGCAGGCACATTATCTCTGGTTGGGCTGATACTTACAGCCCATCATGCAAAGTAGCAATACCAGAGTCTGTGCCCCATTGGCATAGCCTGGTAGAAACCAGGGTCCCCTCCATGCCCTGAAATATGAGGAGAAAGATGGTCAGGGTGTGAGAGCCTAACAAACTCTGGGTTTCAGCTCCACAAAAGGTTACTCAGCACCTACTCTGTGTATAATCCCTACTAAGACCACTCCATATATGAGGTGCAGTGGATACAATAAAGCAAAAATAAAGCAACTTCTGCCCTCAAGGAACTTATATTTTACTGGTGGGGAAGGGGATTCATCATACACACAGACAAGTAAATGTAATATCATTTGAGGAAAAGAAAACACTAATGATGGGACAATCAAGGTAGTGTTTCTACCAGAGGAGGTGTCTGAGCTAAGCCCTAAAGGAAGAGAAGAATTCTGAGAGGCAACAAGTTTCATTTCAGGCATGGGAAAGGCTGATTGTGTTAATGTTTGGAGGTGGGAGCTGGAACGGCCAGTTTGGATGGAATGGAATGTGCATGAAGGGAAGTAGTGCAAAAGGAGACTGAAAAGGCAGATAGGAGCATAAAAGGCCTTAAATACTAGGATGAGGAGCTTGCATTTTATTCTAGAGGCCATCAGAAGCCACTGAAGGTTTCTGAGCAGAGTAGTGACATGCTCAGACCCATGGCCTAGGCAAAGTCCTTTGGCACATATATGGAGGGAGGATTGAGAAATTAATGGTGGAGAGATTGATGAAATAATAAAGAGTTTTTGGAGTCACTGAAGGGAATACAAGCTCAAGTGTATCTTATCATTCTTAAAAGGCTTTAGGTACAAGTTTGCCACAGAATCCCTCCTAGCTAAGCTGTGAGGGACTGAGGAGCTTCCTTCAGCTACACCACCTGGTTCCACTACTGATGAGCCCAGGAGCTTTGACTTCCTCTGTTACCAACTTTGGCCAATTTGTCCTCGTTCAGCAGCCTAGTGGTCCCCTACTCTGGCATGGGGCTCACAATATCAGTGTGGGACTTAGTGTAGATGCCCAATTGGCTTAGCCCTCTGACACACAGAACTCCCAAGTGCAAATGAACCATTAGTCTCAGCGTCCCTTGTAGCAGGCTTTGTAGGCATTCACTACCATATCTGGTCACCTGGGAATTTTCTTGAGAGTTTTCGTGGACAGTGGAAGTTTTGCAAAAATTTAGTGGACATGCAACTTTTCTGGACTAAGTCCATTATATTTTGTTTTAGAAAATCACAGAATCTCAGAGTGGCAAAGGACCTCAGAGTTCATTGGATCCAAACCCAAGCCTAGACAACTGTCCCCTTTACAACTTAATTTTCCTTTTTAAAAAGCTAATTTTATTGATACTTTTTGTATGCACATCACCTCCATTTCTGAATATATCCCTCTCTTCTCTCCTGCCCCTCCCCTTAACCTTGTAACAAAGAGTAAAAGAGAAAGAGCAAAAAAGCAGAAAAATTAATCAACATACCACCTGAGTTTGGAAGTATATGCAATGTTCCACACTAATAGTCCCCTAACTCTTCAATCAATGGAAGGAGGGAGGGAGGTGCATTTTATTACTACTGGGGTCAAGTTTGGTCATGATAATCATACAACATTCATTTTCATTTTGGGGGGAAGTACCAGATTAATTTTTAATAATTTTTTATGTGTAGTTGTAGAGTGACTGCCATGTGCTTCTTTTCCTCTCCATTCCTTCCCTTGAGGGATCTTACTCTTTGCTGACCTTCTAGATTGGTATTGGTAAAGGCATTCACCATCAAGGTATGATGGAAAGAAACTAGGACTGAGGAAGACAGGATTTAGAACTGCAACAATATCCTTGTACATCCTTAGACATTCTATAATCTAGCTGGGGAAACTGAGGTCTAGAGAAGGGAAGTGACTTCTAAGGTCATATAGTGGGTGAATTATAGAGCTGGCATTTGATTGTATGTCTTCTGACTCTAAATTCATGGTCCTGCTTGTTATGCCAGGCTGTTTCTTGTGACTTTGAGTCACAAGACCTATTTTTGACACTTGTTAGCTGTGTGACCTCAGGCCTTTAGGGTTATGATGGATCACAAGCCTCAGTTTCCCCATCTGTAAAATGGGGAAAATCATCCTTGCCTGACTTACTTCACAGGGCATATTGGGAAGAAAGTGATTTTTAAACCTCAAAGTGCCATAGAAAAGAACTATTTACTGTTATCAGATATTGCACCACAATCAATTATTTACCTTTCCTCCATTGTCTCTGGCTTTTCTTCTGCCCTGTAAGGAACCAAGCATATTTGTGATCCTGGGAACTCAGAGACTCAGGGGGTTAAGATGGCCTCAGAGGGCATCTAGACTGTGAGATGAATAGGAACCCCCCTCCTCTAATAGACATGCATACATCTCCACCATGTGGTTATCCACCCTCCTGAAGGTCTCCACTTGTCATATCCCCCCAGTGCCTTATGTCACCCAGGCCCACCTCAGCCCCTCCCAAGGGGAATTTCCTCTGAAAACAGAAACTAAGAAGAGTCCCTATTCACATAATCACTATATAGGCCAAAATTGGATCTTCCAACTTTTCATCATGGCTTACTTCATACACGAAGATAGTGTGTTTGGGATCTGATTGACCAGGTCACAGCCGGCCTGAGGCACAGACTCTCGGGCCTCTATTCCTCTAAGGGTATTGCTCCAAAGTACCATGGCTCTCAAGTTCTCACAAGCACGGTCACTCCCTTTTAGGTGAGAGCTATGCTCCCATCCCAAGTCTCAAATGCACCTTCATGGATCCCAAGTTCCTTATGCACACTTCCTTGCTTTGGTGCTCTCATTATCTAAATCCACATGCACACCCATAACAATCTTTCTATGCTATGGTTTTCATAATTCTTTGACAAATCTTCCAAATTAATCTATATCTATTTCTATATCAATTAATTACTAAGCATTTATTAATCACCTACTATGTGCCAAGCACTGTGCTAAGTACTAGGGATAGAAAAAGCTCTCAAGCAGCTTACAATCTAACGGGGAAGACAAAATGTAAACAACTATATACGAAACAAACTATATAGAGGATAAATATGAAATAATTAAAAGGTGGAAAGTACTGGAATTAAGAGGGGTTAGGGAAGGCTTCCTGGAGAAGGTCAGTAGTCAGAATAGAGGTGGGAGAGCATTCCAAGCATGGAGCTGGCTAGAGAAAATGCTGAGAAAGGGAGGGTCCTGTTCATGTAACAATCAGGAGGCCAGCGTCACTGGATCGAAGAGTTGAAGAGTGAAAGTGCAAGAATATCAGAAAGGTAGGAAGGGGCTAGGTTATGCAGGGCTTTGAATGTTAAACAGAGAATTTTGTATTTGATCTTGGAGGTGACAGGGAGCCACCTGAGTTTATTGAGTGCTGTGTGTGTGTGTGTGTATGTGACGCGATCTGACCTGTACTTTAGGAAAATCACATTAGTGGCTGAACAAAGATTGGATTGGAGGAAGGAGAGACTCTCTAGTGGGCTGTTGTAGTAATCAAGGCATAAGGTAATGAGGGCCTGCACTAGGATGGTGGCAGGGTCAGAGGAGAGAAGGGATGTAAATCTGTCTATCTATCTATTTATCTATCTGTCTGTCTGTCTGTCTGTCTGTCTATCTATCCAATCTAGTGCTCCAAAAGTCTTAATGCAATTTAAACCTTTTAATAACAGAAAACTACACTGAGATTTTTAGGACACACTGTGTATATGTTATACATACATATATACATGTGTACAAATATACATATGTAGTATACACATATGTATTTATGTGCATGTGCATACATATGCAGTCATTGATAAAAGTAGTACTAGCATGGGACCAAGAACAGATTCTTGAGACCCTCAATTAGATCTCCCTCCAATCTGATCTCGACATATTTTTGATAACTCTTGGAGTCTGGTCAAAATAAGTGGCTCTGAATCCATTTGAATGCACATGCTCAGCTATCCAGATCTGTTCATCTTTTTCATAAGAAAGTTCTCGGGGGCGGAGCCAAGATGGCAGAGTAGAAAGACGCAAATACACATAGCTCCGAACCCACAACCAATACAACATCTGTATAAAGTAACTCACGGCGAATTCTGGAGCAGTGAGGCCACAGAACAGTGGGGCGAAGGAGATTTCTGTTCCAGAGGGACTGCAAACCTCTCGCAAAAGGTCCATCACACTGCAGACACAGAGCCCAGCCCAGACCTGCCGCGGCCGCAGCGCCGAGAGGAAGAGATCCGAGCAGGCTTCAGGGATGGGATCTCCAGTGGCTGCACAAGTCCCTCCACCCACAGGTGATGGGGGTTGGTGAGAGAGTCTCTTTGGCGGGTCGAGAGGGGAGTGGGGTGCCCCCATAGCTCGGGCCCCCTCGGGAAGCAGAGGCTGGGAGGCGGCGGCAGACCAGGGCTCCCCAAGCAGGCAGGAGCCTGGATCCATTGTTGAAGGTCTGGGCATAAACCCCCTGAGGGAACTGGGCCTGAGAGGCGGCCCTGCCCCGACCTGAGCACTTGAACTTAATCTCACACTGAATAGCAGCCCTGCCCCCGCCAAAAGCCCTGAGGCTGGAAGCAGCATTTGAATCTCAGACCCCAAACTTTGGCTGGGAGGATCAGGAGGCGAGGTGGGTGTGAGGAGAATATTCAGAGGTCAAGTCACTGGCTGGGAAAATGCCCAGAAAAGGGAAAAGAAATAAGACTATAGAAGGTTACTTTCTTGGTGAACAGGCATTTCCTCCCTTCCTTTCTGATGAGGAAGAACAATGCTTACCATCAGGCAAAGACACAGAAGTCAAGGCTTCTGTGTCCCAGCCCACCCAATGGGCTCAGACCATGGAAGAGCTCAAAAAGAATTTTGAAAATCAAGTTAGAGAGGTGGAGGAAAAGCTGGGAAGAGAAATGAGAGACATGCAGTCAAAGCATGAACAGCAGGTCAGCTCCCTGCTAAAGGAGACCCCAAAAAAGTTGAAGAAAATAACACCTTGAAAAATAGGCTAACTCAATTGACAAAAGAGGTTCAAGAAGCCAATGAGGAGAAGAATGCTTTCAAAAGCAGAATTAGCCAGATGGAAAAGGAGATTCAAAAGCTCACTGAAGAAAATAGTTCTTTCAAAATTAGAATGGAACAGATGGAGGCTAATGACTTTATGAGAAAGCAAGAAATCACAAAACAAAACCAAAAGAATGGAAAAATGGAAGATAATGTGAAATATCTCATTGGAAAAACAACTGACCTGGAAAATAGATCCAGGAGAGACAATTTAAAAATTATGGGACTACCTGAAAGCCATGATCAAAAAAAGAGCCTAGACATCATCTTTCATGAAATTATCAAGGAAAACTGCCCTGAGATTCTAGAACCAGAGGGCAAAATAAATATTCAAGGAATCCACAGAATACTGCCTGAAAGAGATCCAAAAAGAGAAACTCCTAGGAACATTGTGGCCAAATTCCAGAGTTCCCAGGTCAAGGAGAAAATATTGCAAGCAGCTAAAAAGAAACAATTCAAGTATTGTGGAAATACAATCAGGATAACACAAGATCTAGCAGCCTCTACATTAAGGGATCGAAGGGCATGGAATAGGATATTCCAGAAGTCAAAGGAACTAGGACTAAAACCAAGAATCACCTACCCAGCAAAACTGAGTATAATACTTCAGGGGAAAAATTGGTCTTTCAATGAAATAGAGGATTTTCAAGCATTCTTGATGAAAAGACCAGAGCTGAAAAGAAAATTTGACTTTCAAACACAAGAATGAAGAGAACCAGGAAAAGGTGAACAGCAAAGAGAAGTCATAAGGGACTTACTAAAGTTGAACTGTTTACATCCCTACATGGAAAGACAATATTTGTAACTCTTGAAACTTTTCAGTATCTGGGTACTGTGTGGGATTACACACACACACATGCACACATGCACACACACATAGAGACAGAGTGCACAGAGTGAATTGAAGAGGATGGGATCATATCTTAAAAAAATGAAATCAAGCAGTGAGAGAGAAATATATTCAGAGGAGAAAGGGAGAAATGGAATGGGGCAAATTATCTCTTATAAAAGAGGCAAGCAAAAGACTCATTAGTGGAGGGATAAAGAGGGGAGGTGAGAGAAAAACATGAAGTCTACTCTCATCACATTCTAAAGGAAAGAATAAAATGCACACTCATTTTGGTAGGAAAACCTATCTTACAATACAGGAAAGTGGGGGATAAGGGGATAAGCAGGGTGGGGGGGATGATAAGGGAGGGCATGGGGAGGAGAGTGCAATTTGAGGTTGACACTCATGGGGAGGGATAGGATCAAAAGAGAATAGAAGTAATGGGGGACAGGATAGGATGGAGGGAAATATAGTTAGTCCTATACAACACAACTATTATGGAAGTCATTTGCAAAACTACACAGATTTGGCCTATATTGAATTGCTTGCCTTCCAAAGGGAAGGGGTGGAGAGGGAGGGAGGTAAAGAAGTTGGAACTCAAAGTGTTAGGATCAACTGTCGAGTAATGTTCTTGCCACTAGGAAATAAGAAACACAGGTAAAGGGGTATAGAAAGCTATCTGGCCCTACAGGACAAAAGAGAAGATGGAGACAAGGGCAGAGAGGGATGATAGAAGAGAGAGCAGATTGGTCATAGGGGCAATTAGAATGCTTGGTGTTTGGGGGGGGGAGGGGATAAAAGGGGAGAAAATTTGTAACCCAAAATTTTGTGAAAAGTTAAATAAATAAATTTAATTAAAAAAAAAAAAGAAAGTTCTCCCCGAGATACTCTGTCAAACGGTGGACTATGGTAAGCCTATGGTATTTCCTAAACCTATCAAAAATGGCAGTGAGGTTAGTCAGTCATTAGTCAATATGTGCTGCTTCTTAGTCATCACGGTTTCCATTTGTAAATCCTCACATCAAGATTCCAAGGTGAGTCCACTGGGGAAGACTTTGCTCTTGGCTCTTTCCTAGAAAATCAAGGTATTTTTCTGTCCCTAGTCCTGTTGCATCATCGTGGGCATCTCAGCAGTCACTTTTGTCACTTTCAGTTTCCAAGGATGTAACTTGTCCAGTCTTGGTGACTTGAATTCATTGAGGGCAAGATAGGCAGGCACCGAATCTAGATAGTACTAATGCTAATATACATACATACATATATACATATATACATACATGTGTATATATGCATATATGTGTGTGTGTGTATATATATATATATGTATGTATGTATGTCCTTTGGAGTGGATACTCTCTCCTCATTCATCATGGGTTTTGATTCTCTATTAATAATTTTTGTTTCATCATTCACAGTCTTACATCATTGCCCTTGGCAGAGAAAACAGAAGTTAAAGAACAAATCAAATTATATTTCTGCAGTACTTAGCACAGGCTTTGGCACACTGTACATATTTAATAAATAGTTATTCCCTAAATAAGCGTTGAATGGTTCTACCTTCTTTCTCATTGATTCTTCTACTCCAAAACCTGATTCTATGTTTTATTTGATTTTCTTCTTAGACCTAACAAAACTAAAAATCATAACACCAAAAACCCCCAAAATTGAACACAGCTTTTTTTTTCCTTAGAGGAATTTCAAAATTTCTAACAATATTTTCAAGGTTTCTTTTGACAGTGTCATTTGTCCCCATGTAAACTATTAGAAGCAACGAGTGGTCATCTGGTTTAACACGTCTTGGGAGGCCCTTCTATCACATGCAAGATACATGCTGAGCTTTTTAATTGTTCATGTAATGTCGCCAAACATGAGCCTCAGTACCTATTGGTAAAAAGTTATCATCCGCCTCTACTCATCTTTTCTTCCTCTGCCTCTATCTCCTGGTATCACCTGTGAATCTACAGCAGGATTCCTTAGCATCTAAGCAGATTCTTTCTCTTTAGAGAATCTAGCTTTTCCATCTACAGCATGGGTATTATGAAATCCTTTATCAGTCTAGGAAAACCTGTGGATCCTTTCTCAAAATAACATTTTTAAGCGCAAGAAATAAAATGCAAAGGAAACCAATTCTACTGATGTATGGTTATCAATATATACATATATAGGCATGTGTGAATATGTATGTGTATGTGTGGGGGGTACTAGGTGGCTTGGAGTCAGGAAGACTCATCTTCCTGAGTTGAAATCTGGCCTCGGATACTTACTAGCTATGTGACCTTGGGGAAGTCACTTAACTCTGCCTCAGTTTTCTCATCTGTAAAATGAGCTGGAAAAGGAGATGGCAAACCATTCCAGTATCTTTGCCAAGAAAACCTCAGATAAGGTCATGAAAGGTCAGATACAACTGAAAATGACTGGACAACAACAATATATATATATGTATATGTGTGATACACATATATCCATGTGTGTATATCTATATTTATCCCAATTTCATGTACTCCAAGTTAAGAACCTGTGATTTACAGGAGGGGCCTTATCTCAATTACTCATGTCCAAGTGCTCAGTATTCCTTCTTCCTTTCCTCTCTATGTCATATTCATTAATTGGTCAATCAAACTCTTCATGTGGGTCAGAATATCCTATCTCTTTAGATCCCTTTTTTCCTTTATTTTTACATCAAAGACCTCTTCCATTTATTTTTTAAGGAACACTTCATTTTTCCTGATAACATGGTGGATTCCAGGATTTTGTAAATCTGCTTTATGCTCATTCTACTGGTAGTAGAGTTATATATAGGATGTTGGTTACTAGATTCCAATATGGCCACCAACTCCTCCCCAAAGCCCTCCTGCCTGCATGCACAAAAGTGTTACATACCTTTCTCTCCTGGCCCTGATTCTTTCTTCTTCATATCTGAAAGAAAGAAAAGCATAAGACATAGCTCATAGCTATATGCAGCAACATGAGGAGAAGTCCTACACCCTTCTGTTCTGGAACACATTAGATGCCCTTAGGTCGAGAGCATATTTTATTTTTATATCCTAATAAGATGAAAATATACAGTAAATTTTTACATCTACTATTGCTCATGTTAATATAGTCAGAGAGGCAGGGCAGCTACCAGCTGTACTAACTAATGAAGATGATTTCTCAGTTGAATGCTGCATGGCTAACATAGACAAAGATGGGGAGATAGAAAAATTCTGGGCTGGTATTCCCCAAGCTCATCCTTATACTGTGGTTATAGAGCCGATTGCCTTGACAAGAAGGAGAGAAAGAAACCTAGGTGAGGCCTCTCTGTACAGCTGTTGGGGATTTGGTTACATGGGCAACCTGTTTTCTTTGTGTGGTGCACGGATCATGGAAGCACCATGAAGCTGTAGGCACAAAGAACATCACAGATGACAGTGACGCTGTTAAAGATGCAATGATGGTGACCTAAATGACTTTTCTGAGCTCTTCCTCATGCACTCAGGAACAGGACCCTGGCTGTCAGATGTTGAGAGATACTTGGAGTTAACGGTACTGCACAGAATTAAATCAAGAGGGCTTGGGGACTGCTCTTGGTCCAAGAGCTTTACTCCCTTCCATGGATTCTGTGATCCAGCTACAATGGCCTTCTTGGTATTCCTTGCACACAACACTCCATCCTCCAATTCTGTGCATTTTTACCAACTGACCTCCATGCCTGGAATGTTCTCCCTCCTTATAGCAGAATCCTGACTTCCTTCCAGATTTAACTGACATCCTACCTTATGCAGGAGGCTTTTCCCTAGCCTACCCACTGCTAGCACCTCTTCTCTGAGATTACCTATTTACACCATATGTGTCTCATCTGCAAATAATTATGTTTATGTTGTCTTCCCCAGTAGAGTATGTAAACTCCTTAAGCTTAGGGACTTTCCCCCCTTTTCTTTCTTTGTTTTTCTAGTGCTTAGCACAGTGCCTGACACTTGTTTTACGTGTCTAGTAAATGCTTTCTGACTAATAGCAGTCAAACTTGAATAGCTCCAATATTCTGAGACACAGGACAGAATCATCAAGTCTTGCTGTTAGAAGGGATTGGGGACATCAGGTAGATGAGGCAGAGACAGGAAAGGGTAAGAGCTCCAGAGTCAAATTTTGACTTGATGCAAGGATAAATATTGTAGCAATCAGGGCTGTCTAAAAGTGGAATGGGCTGTCTAAGGAGAGCTAAATTTCCCATCATTGCGATTGTTCAGGTGGAGACCAGATGACCATAGTGCTGAATGTCAAGTCCTTCTGAGGTTTCTTCCAACCCTGAGATCCCACGGTCCCCATTCGAGCTACAAAACACACTCATTCCTTCTATATGATGGCCCTTTAAATATGTAGACAAGGATCGTGTGTGTTGTCCTTTCCCTTCAACTAAATCTTCTCTTTTCCAATTTAAGTACCTTTAGTTCTTTCAACTATTCATCATAAGACATGGTTTCCAGATGCCTCTTCATCTTAGTTCTTTCCTTTGAATTCTTACTCATTCCAAAGAACTTGCTTGTATGGACTTTGAAGGATCTCTTATTTCATTGGTATGAGAAATGCTACCATTAACTGAGATTGTAGTACTCTACATCCCTTATCAGATAGTTTCATAAATTTCTACACATACACACACACACACATACTCACACACATACACACACACCATCACCTGGTAACCAGCATTCTGATGATGAAAGTCACTGGCCCTTCCACCAAGAGATATATCAGTCCATCATGAGACCCCCTATATGAAGCCTTTCTCAGTTGGTGAAACCTGTCCCAGCTTGAATTCATTCCATTGGCACAATTTTTTGAAAGGCTGGAATCCCCCTCTAGGCCTCAGGGAAGAATGGGAGGGAGACCTGAGTGGAGGATTTTGCATTTCAAGTGTGGTTCCCAGGAGAGGACACAATGCTTCTGATGTACTCTGAGTATATAAGAGCTGGAGTCCTGAGAGGTCTTGATGGGATCTGGCAAGACAGGTCATGGAGAGGGTGCTCTGGAGGAGGTGAGCATTTCAGGCTTTGGGGCAAAACTAACACTTACTGTTGGATGCAGTCGGGAATCTGCACATGTTCCATGGGAATGAGTTGTTCCAGTTCTTCTAGGCTGTGCACATATTGGATCTTACTGATAAACTTCACACTAGGAAGAAAATACAATGGAGTTGCAGGTAAAATTGATCACAGTTGGTGGGAGGTGAGTGATGAAAAGTGATCAAATATTTTAGAGTCTGAGGGACAATCTAGGGATCATTTAGTTCAGGAGTTCTTAACCTGGGGGGGGGGGTCCCTGAACTTTTTTTTTAAGTTTTGATAACAATATTTCAATATAAGTGGTTTCCTTTGTAATTCTATGTATTTTATATTATGCATTTAAGAACACAATTCCAAGAAGGGGTCCATAAGTTCCACCATATTGCCAAAGGAACAATTGCCAGGACACATTAAAAGGTTACAAATACCCGATCTAGTGCAAGCCCCTTGCTGTATCAATGAGGAAATATAGGGCTAGAGAAACGACTTGCCCATGATCATATAGCTAGCAAAGGGCAGATAGAGAATGAATAATGGACCTCAGAGCTGGAAGGGATATTAGAGGTCACCTAACGCATGTAGACATACCTTCTACAGCATAACTGACAGACAGTCATCCAGATATCACTTCTAATCATCCCTATCATCTCCAGAGATGATGATGAAGATGGTGTTGATGATGACTTGCTTTAAGATGGGTATACATTATCTTACAACAGAGACTGGGGGCAGAGTCGGCCTTCACTAATGCCCAAGGGGGCCGATTTACTGAATCAAATCTAGAAGGAACTTCAGAGACCATTCACAATTCTTTCCTTTTACATATAGGGAAAGTGAAACTCAGCCGGGAGATGGGAAGAGCATGTTACAGTGGAAAAAGCCCTATATTTGCAGTCCTGGACCTGTGTTCAAATTTTGGATCTACCACTTCTTGCCTGTGTGACCTTGTCTCTGTGGGCCTCCGTTTCCTTAACTATAAAATAAAAGAGTTGTACTTGATGGTCTTTAGAGTCCTGTGCATCTTCAAATCTACGATTCTAAGAAACCTGCCGAAGTTCACACAACCAGCAAGTGGCAGAGCAGGGACTTGACTCTAAGGCCAATGCTCTTTACACTTTGCCACATTTCCATTGCTGTTCAATTCAGCTGCTTTTTGGCCTTACATGTCAGAGATCAGTGACCTCTGTTGGAGAGACTCCTCTTTGCTTCACCCCTTGACCCACACTGGTCAGAAGGTTCCTTGTTTACCTGATGAAGGGTCTGGAGATGGCCAACACTGTTCGAATAAACCAAGAGGGGTGGACAATGATTAAGGATTTCAGGTTTTTCCGAAGCCTGTTGGAAAAGGTAAAAAGGAAAAAAAAGAAGATTCATTCAATCAACAAACATAATTTTATATTCTCTTTCCTTCCTTCCTTCCTTCCTTCTTTCCTTCCTTCTTTCCTCCCTCCCTCCCTTCCTTCCTTCCTTCCTTCCTTCCTTCCTTCCTTCCTTCCTTCCTTCCTTCCTTCCTTCTTTCCTCCCTTCCTTCTTTCCTTCCTTCCCTCCTTGCTTCCCTCCTTTTTCTCTCCCTTCCTCCTTCCTTCCTTCCTTCCTTTTACTCTTTCTAGACAGGGACTCATAATTTTGTTCAGGCTGGAAATGCTACACCTCATTCACTGCCTCAGCTCTACTACTGATCAGCATAGAAGCTTTGAAGTACTTTGTTTCTCACATGGGCCAGTTTGCCTCTCCTTAGGCAGACTGGTGGTCCCTTGCTCCTTGGAGTTCAAATATATTGGATTTCAGATATCAACTTAGCCTACTGCAGCTCAGAACTCCCAAGTTCAAGCTATCTACTCACTCCAGCCTTCTAGGTAGCAGGGATCATACGTGTTTGCCAGCAAGCTCAGTGATTGACATATATTTCTTTACCCACCTTGTATAAGACATAATGCTACTATACAATGAGTTAGCTAGTTGGTACAGTGGATAGAGTGCTGGACCTGGAGTCTGGAAGAGTTCAAATTCAACCTTAGACACTCTGCCTGTCTCAGATTCCTCATCTGTAAAATAGGGGTAAAAATAGTACCTACCTCCCAGGGTTTTATGAGGATGAAATGAGATAACATTTGCAAAGTGTTTTGCAGACTATAAAATGTCATATAAATGCTAGCTAATATTATTATTATAATGCTCCGGGTAATATAAAAGTATCTTAAACATTCAAACCCTGCCCTTGAATGTGGGCAAATCATCTAATCTCTCTGTCTCTCAGGCAACTCTTTCAGACCTATAGGCTACAGCGAGGTGGTGGTCTGAGAAGTTAGAGGGAATTTCCATGTCAGTGAAATCATACAACCTAGGTGTATTGACACAATAATATCTAATACTAATGGTTGTAGAATGGCAGATTTAGAAGGGCCCTTAGAACACAGAAATGGCAGAATTGGAAAGGCTATTAGGTCTTAAGAGAGAGCATTTTAGAGTTAGTATGGATTTTGGTAATCATCTAACCCAGGCAGTTTGGCTAAGCCAATGAGACCTTCTCAGAATAATGTTTTTAAATGCATAAAGGATCATAAAGAAAACTAAGAGTTGGTGAAAATAAAGATTAATTTTTTTCCAATCCAAGTTTAAGGACCTCTCTCATTTAGATCAACTAAGCCTAATCCTCTCATTTTACAGATGAGGAAACTGAGTCACAGACTGGGTAAGTGATTTGTTCAGAGTCACATAATACTTCAGTTGAGCAAACTGGGGCTTGAACCCCTTCCTTGTTGACTCCAAATCCAGCATTTTTTCCACAGTAACATTAGTTCACCTGGTACTCACCTTCTGTCAATCATCTGATAACATTTCTTCAGCCAGCCAATCCCTGGCATCCTCCGCCGTGGGGTGGCGCCATTCAGGTACACAATCATATAATCTTCAGCCACAAGGAGCTCCAAACTGCTAATGACATACCTGGGAACCAAAGTCAGGAATCTGTGAGTATGATGCCTCTGTTTTCTGTAACCAGATACTTGCCTCTGACACTGGTTCAGCAGCCCCTCACCCTCACAGCCACTGTCCACTTGTGTCAGCCATTGGTGTGTGATATTGCTGATGAGGATGGCCATTAGCCCTTTGCCTACCCTTGTTCTTCTTGATGCTAACTCAGGATGCAACTATCTATTTCGTCTCTTGTGTACACATGATGAGGGTGGGTGGGTCCACAGCATGCACCAATTTTTGTAAATAGACACAGAGAGGCAGCATTTGTGGTGGGGGAGTTTAGGAAACCTGGATTCTTGTTCTAGCTTTACCAGGAGTTTGCCTAACATCCTTTGGCAAATATTTTTACCTTCCTGGCTTCAGTTTCCTCAGCAGTAAGGGAAGGAATAAACATTTATATAGCATCTAATATGTGCTAGATACTGTGGTAAATGTTTTATAAATATTATCTCATTTGGTTTTCATGACAATCTTGTATGTTATTATCCCTATTTTTACAGCTGAGCAAACTGAGGCAAACAGAGATTAAGTGACATACCCGGGATCACACAGCTGGTAAGTATTTAGGGCTGGATTTGAAGTCAGGCTTTCTTGTTTTGAGGCCCATCCCTCCATCTACTGCATGACCTAGTTGCTTCTTTCATCAGTGAAAATGCAGGGATCAGACTAGATGTTCCTAAGTTTCCCCTCAGCTCTAACATTCTAAGAGTCTATTTCCTAGATATTGTCTCCACTTTGGTCACCTGTTCTTGCCACTAGGAGGACCTGTCATCCTGGGCAGTGCTCACTACTAAAGACAGACTGATATTAATAAGGACCTACGCACTGCTGGCAATTGGGATGATTTTGGATGGATGTGGGAGCTACGGCTATGATTTACGGTCAGTAACAGGGCTGCACATTGGCCAAGCATAGAGCTGAGTCTGGATCCTCAGGTGAAGGGCCACTTTATTCTCATACACAGAACTATAGAATTATTTTGGAAAGTAAGATTCAATTAAATGTAGCAAACATCTCTTAAATATTTACTATGTGCAAGGCCTTGGGCTTGGCTCTAGGGATAAAGAGATGAAAAAGTATGCTGCTGTTCCTGACCTCAGAGAGCTTATATTCTAATGGGGAGGTGGGAAGGAATTTACATATATATTTACATATATGTAAATAAGGTAGAATGTATGCAGATTTACTAGGTGATGCTGCGAATAGAATACAGGACTTGGAGTCAGGAAGACCCGAGTTCAAATCTTGTTTCAGGTTTTTTAGTTGCTGGGCAAGTCACTTAACATTGTCTGCCTTGCTTTCCCCATTATAAAATGGGGGTAATAATAATACCTACCATAAGGGGGTGTTGTGAGGATTAAATGAATAAAAGTGTAAAGTGCTTTGCAAATCTTAAAGTGCTGTATAAATCCTAGCTATTATTATTATTGCTGTAATTACTATCATCAGGCAAAGGAGAGTCCACTAAATACAATGAAGAATTTGAGGAGGAAGATATACTTTCCCCTAGGGAGAAGTCAGGGAAGGCTCCATGCCATCTTAGTTGTGCTTTGGAGTAAGGGGGGAGGTGCGGGACTTCATCAGATAGAGGTTCTTAGAATTTAGGACAAATCCCCCAAACACCTCTTGCCCTCTCTGTCTCCTCCATGCAAAGAGCTGGTCCTTTCCATCTCTAGAATTTGGTGATTCTGTCATACCCATGTGATCTTGGGGAAGTCACTTCTCACTTTTCACATCTTTAAAATCAAGGGCTTGTACTAGATGACCTCTGGTTATCTTCCAGTTTTTAAAGCTATGACTGCATGAAAGTCAGAGGCCCAAGTATTCAAAATCCTTCACTGCTCCCCTCTCATCCACAGAGGTAGAAATTCAGACTCCTTTGTTTGTAAGGTTCAAGGACCTTTACAATCTGGCACCATCCTGTCTTTCCAACCTTATCTCATATGACTTCTTTCCATATACTCTATGACTCAACCTGGACAACTCTCTGTGGCCTGAGCTCAGCCTAGGCTTTACTATCTTACTACCTTTGCTCATGCTGTTGTCATGTCTGCAATGCCCTCCTTTCCCTTCTTTGCCTGTTGACTTTCTAATCATCTTTTAAAGCTCAAGTAATAATAACTTATGATTATGTATCATTTTACATATATGATTTCATTTGATACTCTCAACAAGCCTGTGACTTTTATTGTGCATTTTATAATCATTTAACAGATGAGGAAATTCAGACTCAGAGAGATTAATTTAGTTGCCTGTGGTCACCCAGAGAATGTCAGAGATAGACTTTGAACTCAGGTCCCACTTATTACTACATCATGCTGCCTCCCTTACTTAAATGCCACCTGCCAAAGAAGCGATTTGGGGGGTCCTCTTTAGGTCTGTGACAGCACCTTGGCACCTCTCTATAAGCAACTTACAGTACCATAAAATGCAGTTATCTATATTTGTCTTATTTCCCCAGTAGTGCCACAGATGTAGGGATCATCCAAATTTTGCATCTCCTTCTACACCCAGTTGAGTATTCATCATAAAAGTCATCTCATTCCCAGACAAGTCTGCAGCCCCATGCCAGAAGGCTTCTGTGAGGCTGAAATCCGCTTCTGCTTGACCCAACTTACAAGAAGAGATTTTCCATTATGTAATGGTAATCCGGAGAGTTACTGTCAGGGAGATAGCAGGCTGCAAAGACGATGATAGCATTCAGACCTTCACCATAGTACCCTGGAAGAAAAAATAGACAGTGTATTACAGAGTGAACACTACAGACAGATTCAGTGCCCTTCGTGGTTCTTCCAACTCTTTATTAGTGCATAAATTTGAAGCAAGTCAGTACTTTCCTGCCTTCTTTCCCAACTCTCCAACCTGTGTATTTCTCAAATGTTTCATGAGTCCATTCCTTCCCTCCAGAGTCCCTAATATGCCCTCCACTACCAACATTTCACAAGGCCATGAATTATGCTACTTAATGCTCCTCTATGCTAGAGCTGAAATGGACCCAGAGAAGCCTAGTTCTCTGCCTTCAGCTAGTGAAATGATTATTATTCCATTTTATTTTTATTATGGGCCTGATACAGACAGTATCATTATTATCCAAGGACCAGACTAAGTAGGGCCATGACCGTGATGCATGACAACTGTGTACTGAGGCATAGGGTGCAATGTAATTTATGTTGGTGGAGACAGTATCTGCATCCAGGAAATCACAGAAATGTAAAGAATCATTTTTTTGGAAAGGTACTTCCATGTTTGTAAGTGCTTCACATAAAATATCAGGGCTAGAATGTATGTCAAAGATCATCTACTACAATTTTTACTTGTAGGACATACAACATCCTTGACAAGTGAATTTTCTAAGGTCCTCTGCGACTGTATATAATTCTATCTGAACTCCTCCCACAGGTGTGTGTTAGCACAGTGCCAGGCACAGGGCAAGTGCTTAATAAATGCTTGTTTCCTTCCTCCCCTCCCTCCTTCCTTCCTTCCTTCCTTCCTTCCTTCCTTCCTTCCTTCCTTCCTTCCTTCCTTCCTTCCTTCCTTCCTTCCTTCCTTCCTTCCTTCCTTCCTTCCTTCTCTGCAGTGATGTCTAGGAAAATCTGAGCTCCTCTTTCCCACTTCACTTTCTAGCTCCCCTCCAACTGATGAGAGGAGAGGCGGAGGAGACAAAGGGGTTGACACCTCCCCTTGGCCCTTTGGCTGTTTTCATCATAGTGTACAAATAGAAACCTCTTCAAGTGTGAGAGAAATTATTATTTTCCTATTATAGTAATAATCAGCTATTAAATTGCAATCCAGGCTTTTCTCCTTTTGTTTCCTCATCTAATGCCCAGTGTCTGTAAAACAGTCAATCTTTGCAGGATGTGACTGATTGATGAGATTGCCCTAACCCTCAGGGAACAAGCTCCTCAATCTTGGGCCAGACTTTACCCAACTAGGAGACATTACTTCAGTTTAGAGTGTAAACAAAATCCAGTCTGGGCAAGTTCTTGCCATAAGGAGAACAGCTGTGTCCTTCTGCCCCTTCATTAGAATTTAGGGTGACCAACCTCATAAAGGAGAATACCAACCAGAGTGATCTAGGTGGAGATGAATTCCTTTGTCCAGATTGCTGCAGGTGGCTGAGTCTCATGATGTTCTCAGCAGGAGGAGCTGAAGACTTCTAGCCCACCACCTCATTAAATGTCCATGAATTAAGGATGATTTTCACTTCTCAGGGGGCATTTAATTTAAAAAGAAATTAAGATTTTCAGGCTCTCCATGTTTTTATCTTTAGTTTTCCAAGAGAAATTACTGACCATCAATTTGTTGATTATTAGCTAGCCTAATTAATAAAGTGATTATTAATTACCCATAAACTGTCTCTCAGGTTTTTTCATTTGTCATAAGTGATTATTTGTGTATCTGTTTTTAAGCAAAAAAGACATACAGTCATTGACAGTGACTTGTGTCCAAGCCTGTTTGAAATGGAAAGGGTATAAGTTAACACGAGAAACTGAGGATAATTTTCATCAGCTTAGGCTGAGATGAGGCTGGGGATGGGGAGTTCATCTGAGAGAGAAAATTTCTGCAAAGTAAGTGATTTCTGAGTTATATATAACTCTAGACTGCTTATGAATCCAGAGAAAGACTTAATAAGGAAACAAGCCAGGAGCAGTAAGAAGTGGAAGTTGGCGTGTTTCTTTAGGTAATTGCTGTTCACATAACATTCAGCCAATGTCCCACTGGACTATGCTATTGGGCTTCTGTTTAGAGACCTCTAGTGACAGAGAATCCACTACTTCTTGAGGCAGACCACTTTACTTTTGGAGAGCTTTCGTTATTATGATAGAGGCAGGTAGGTAGCTCATTGGATAGAGTCTTGGGCTTGGAGTCAGGAAGACCCGAGTTCAAATTTGACCTCAGACACTCACTAGCCATGTGACTCTGGGCAAGTCATTTTTGACTTAAGTCAGTTTGCCTTAAGAAGAAAATGGCAAATCACTCCAGTATCTTTGCCAAGAAAACCCTATACAGGGTCACGAAGAGTTGGACATGACCGAACAGCAACAACCAAATCATTAGGAAGTTTTTCCTAATGATGAGCTTCAATTTGCCTCTGCAGCTTTTCCCCATTAGTCTGTTTTCTCCTCATTATAGTCTTGAGAAAGTAGCAATTTTTATCTTTTTTTGATTGATGAGAAAACTGTGGCTCTGAGAAACATAATAATTAGACCAGGATCACAAAGATGGTAGGTGGCAGAATTGGCATTTGTTCTTAATTTCCTGACTCCCATGTTTGAAATAGCCCAAGAACAGTTAAAAAAAGAAAAGAAAAAGGGTTTTGATAGACTTAGTCCTCCACAGCAACGCAAGGACCTAAAACATTTCCAAAGGACTTGTTGCAAAATGTCATCCACATCCAGAGAAACACCTATGGAGTCAGAATGCAGAATGAAGCAGAATATTTTCTCTTTTGTTATGTTTGGTTTCATTTAGTTTTACTCATGCTTTCTCCCATTCATTTTAATTCTTCTATGCAACACAACTAATGTGAAAACGTGTTTAATAAGAATGTATGTGTAGAATCCATATAAGATTGCATCCTGTTGTGGGGATGGAGGGGGAGAATTTAAAACTTACAGAAGTGACTGCTGAAAACTGAAAACAAATAAATAAATTTGAAAAAAAAGAAAAAGAAAGAAAGAGATGTGAAACTTAGAGGAATTTTATTTTATTGTGTCTGTCTCTTTGGGCCTTCCAAGGACCCAGGTGAATCAGAGAGGGAAATGAGGCAAATTAGATACTGGGACATCTCTTCACATTAAAAGGTTGCCAAACATGGGGTGGGGAGCACTGTGCTAGATAAAAGACCTCCTGTGACAGAGTATGTTATAAAAGGATGTGATTTATGGCCATCAAAATTACTTAGTGGAGTTGAGGTCAATGGCAAGGCCTGAAGGAGAAAGAAATATAGGCAGAGTTTGCAGAGCATGAAGGGGAGAAAAGCCACTATGAACAACTTTATTTAGAGTTTCTGAAAGCTGTGGAACAGCTGCAATGAATCCAGTTTAATGATCTATTAGGATCAGACTGGATGATTTGGCAAGAATCTCTGTTCTTTTGCTATCCTTTGTCCTTGAGTAATGTTGCCAGCATCTACCATTCTCCCCTTCTCATATGAGCCACTGGAGCAAATGGGGAATCTCCAACACAGAAGAATAGATGAGGGAAAGAATGAAAAGGACTGAGATGCCTATCCTAGCTAAAGGAGCTTATAACCACATGATGAGGAGGATAGCCTTTCTCAACTTATGCATTAATTTTTCACAAGTTAAACTGCAGGATGCCATCTGCCATAATTCATTGGGATTAGAGGGAAGAGGGAAATTCAGAGAGAGAGTGATACTAAGGTATGGGGGCTGAGCCAAGATAATTGAACCAATGACTATATTTAAGATTAAAATATGTATTATCCCTTTGATATGAATTTAGGAAGTAGCATGGGGAGAAAGGAAAGAAGTTTTTGGCTAATGAAAGCCAAAGGCAAAAAAGCTCCTTTCCTTTAAAAGGAACAGTTCAGGCTTTGAGTGTCCTCTAGTGTCCACAGGCAATAACTCACTTGAGATGGATAGTTTTGCGGATTAAGCAAGTCAGAGAGAGAACAGCTCAAGCAGAGCACCACCTTGTGGTTGTCTTAGATGTTGCACTCTAAATCATTTCAAATCTTTCTGCCCAATTGTATGTGCCCTACAGATGTTTAAGCCAAAGTATCATAGACAAAAATAAAGGAACCCAAAGACATCCTCAGCACTCACCTCCATGGGTCACCACCTTCATATAAGGCTTGATCATCTGGAGGTCAATTCGGTGTTCCTGCTCACCAATGATGACCGTTCTCCACAGACGCCCATTAGCAGCACCACCTTCTTCAGCTGCCCCATCCCCAAAGAGGTCTGCACTGTCACCAGGCATGTTCTTAGCAGTGGCCACAGGGGTGTCATCTGAAAGCAGGACATGAAAAGTCATTATTTTTGTCTTCTGAGGCAGCGGAGAATGAAAGACTTGTCATTGTCCTTAAGTCCATTGGTTCAGTGAAAATCCATTCATTCAACAAATGTATTTATTAAACTCCATGTGCAGAGCACTGTTTGGTGAATGGAAAGACTGGATAGACATAATTTCTGTCCTCATAGAACTTAAATTTATTGGATACTTATTGCATTGGCACTGTAGGATATTACATATTATTTATTACATATTATTACATATTTATTTATTATAATATTTATTACATAATATTACATATTATTATTTATAATAATATTACATATTATTATAAAGATAATTCCTGCCCTGGAAGAACTTACCACTATTTGGGGAAGACAAGACAACAACAATAATAATAGCTCCCATTTCTATAGTGCTTTGAGTATTATGAAATGCATTTCCTACAACAACCCTATGAGGTAACTAGTGCAGATTTTCTGCAGATGAAGAAGCTAAGAACTCCAGCAGTCAAGTGATTTGCCCAAGTCACAGTTATTAGATGGCCGATCAGGGACTCAAACCCAGGTCTTCTGACTCTTCCTATTAGGATCAGACTGGGTGAGCTGGGAAGAATTTTGGCTCTTCTGCCTTCCTTTTTCTTTGGGTAATGGTGCTAGAATCCTTATGAGCCATGGGAGTACATGGGGAATTCCCAGCACAGAAGATCGAATATGGGAAGCAAACAAAGAGGGAGAAATATCCATCTCATGTAGAGATTAGAGCTGTTCCAAAGCAGAATGGGCTCTTTTGAGAGGGAGTGGGACCCCCCTTCTTGGAAGTCACTAAACAGAGGCTGCCTGATCTTTGTCAGGTATGTTATAGTGGGGATTCCTTTCTTAGACAGGTTGGACTAGATGGCTCTTGAGGTATTTTCGAGCCCTCAGTTCCTGTGACATTGTAACTCTGTGACTTGAGACAAATGCTCTTTTTACAACAGAGCACTATTGCCTTTATAAGACCATCTGAATCATACAGCTTAGAAAATCAATTGTACACTGCCTTGAGTTGTTTAATGTTGTTGTGGGTGTTAGATTCTCCTCCCAAACTAGACTGTGGTCTTTGTGTGACCAGGGACAATGTCTCACATCATTTCTTTATCCCTGGTTGTTTCTAATATAAGGCTAAGTATATTCAATAAATGTTTGCGGATTGTATGTTCTTTAGGCCAGCCCAGGGTCTATTGTAATTGGGGGTCAGTCACTTTCTTATGAATAAACTTAGTCATGTTTATTCTCTGCTCAAAAACTTTCAATGGCTCCCTATTGCAAACCAGGTAAAATTCAAACTCCTTTGATTGGCATTCAAGGCCTATGAACCCTTCCACACTGTGGTTTAGCCAAACTAGAGGACCCCTGTCTGTATCCTGAAACTCTGCTAACTATTCCTAAATAAATCTGGAAAGGAATTTAGTCTAGTACTTTCATTTTACAGGTCAGAAAACAGAGGACTGGAAAGGGGAAGTAACTTGCCCAGTGTTATACAAGTACCAAGTCAGAATGTGAACCCATGTCTTCTGGCACCAGACAGCTAAGTGGTACAATGGATAGAATGCCAGAGTCAGGAAGACTCATCTTCTTCTGTTCAAATCTGGCCTCAGAAACTAACTAGCTATGTGACCTTGGGCAAGTCACTTAAGCCTATTTGCCTTAGTTTCCTTATCTGTAAAATGAGTTGGAGAAGGAACCACTCCAGTGTCTCTGCTAAGAAGACCCTAATGGGGTCACAAAGGGTTGGATATGACAGAAAAATGCCTGAACAACAAGTGCTGACTTCAAATTCCATGCTCTTTCTACTTCATAATGCTGCTTCCCCATATTGGGATGTTCTCTGTCCTCCTTTTCACCTGTTGAATCCCTACCCATCGTTAAAGTCCAAGCCAAATACCATCTCCTCCAGGAAGCCCTCCCTGATTTCCTCTCCCTCACTCCCACTGATAACTACTTTTCTTTTCCAGACTTCACATAGCATTTTGTTTTGTGCTGCTCTAATGCAAGTATGACGCAATATTGTGTATTATTGTTATCTGAATTTGTGTCTTATTCTCCTACGGGGCTCTAAGTGACAAGAAGAGGGCAGAGACCAAGACTTAGCCAAACTTTGAGTCTCCCCTGGCGCTGAGCATAGGACTCTGTACACCACAGATGCTTAATAAATGTTTGCCCAACAAATTCAAATGAAATGAAGAGATGAATGTGCTTTGTTGCTATTTAGCCCTCCATGGGTAACCAACTCTTTAGAACTGTCCTTAAGGTGGCTTTGTAAATAGCCACTTGTCAAAGGCTAAGATTAGCCTGACTACTGACTGTTTCAGACACCAGGAACTGGTATTTTTAGCTCCAAGGAGCCTAGGGGGTTGGGAGTGGGGTTGGGGTGGAGGTGGGGCAGGAGCTAAGTCAGGAAGGGGCTGGGAAATCTTTGTCTCTGGGACAGGGTAAAGTAGAGTGACAAGTCATGAAAGAGGGGAAATTTGAGGATCGATTGAAGCAGAATTCTACTTTTAAAATGGGCATTGTGGAAATCTCTGGGTCCTACTTACTAGCTTTGTGAACATGGTAATGGTTCATTTAACCTCAGCTTCCCCATCTGTAAAATGGGGATATAATTCTCCCTGCCTCATAAGGCAATTATTATTATTATTTTTTTTTGTTATAAGGCTGAAACATCGAGTCAGCGTGCATTTATAAGCACTGGTTGTGTGCCAAGCACTATGTTAAGCCATGCAGAGGCAAAGTAGGCAGATCATCATTTTTTAGCAGAAAGGAAGCACAGGGACCATACAGTTGACCCCTGTCATTTTACTGAAGGGCAGCTGGGTGACACAGAGCAGAGAGCACCAGGCCTGGAGTGAGGAAGACTTGAGTTCAAATCCAGTCTCAGACATTTCCTAGCTAGGTGACCTTGGGCAAGTCACTCCACCCTGTTTACCTCAGTTTCCTCATCTGTCAAATGAGCTGGAGAAGGAAATGGCCAACCTCTGGTGTTTCTGCCAGGAAAACCTCAGATGGGGTCAGGAAGAGTCAGATATGACTTTATTTGACCTTATCCTGTCTGACCCGATCCACGCCGACCCTTGATCCCACAGCCCCATGACCCTTCCCAGCTCATTGGCTTCCCCCTCATAAGGCAATTATGAGAAAGGGTTATAAAAACCAACCTAGATAATTGTAATTATTATAACAATTATTAAAGCCATCAGATCCTGATGAACTGGTCCTAGAGAAAAAAAAAAGGTCAGAGCTAGATGGGGCCTTGCTTAAAACAAAAAATGACTGTTAGAGCCTTGAAAGCTGAGCATTGTAGAGGGAAAAGCTCTACATTTGGAGCCTGAAGACCTGGGTTTGAATCTTGACTAGGTTACTGGCTAAATCTGAGCAAATCAGGATCTTTTCTCAGCCTCAGTTTTTTCAAATGTAAAATGGAAGGGGGAGAGGCAGGGACTAAATGGAGTGGACAAAATGATCCCTAAGATCTCTTCTGCCAGAAAAGCCTATGAATGTAAAACATTGAGCTGAATAGGACACCTTAAAAGTCATCTAGTCCAATCCCTTAATTTTACAGATGGGAAAACTGAGGCCCAGAGAGATGAAACAATTTGTCAGTGGTCACATGGCTAACTTGTAGCAGAGCCCAAAGTCAAACTCAGGTTTCTTGATTTCATTGCACCAAAATGTCTCCTAATATTTATTGAATGCTTACCCATTGCCTATGAAATTTCACATTTTTATGTTAGTCTGGCCCAAGTTAGAGACAAGTGGAGATACTGCCAATGAGTTAATGCTTGTACTAGCCATGGCATAGTGGAAGGAAAACTGGAGCGGAAATGAGATGATCTGAATCTACTACTTACTCCCTGTGTGAATTTGTTCAAATGCTTTCACTTCTTTGGGTCTTAGTTTCCTCATCTGTAAAATGGGGGCACTGGATTAGATGATTTTTAATGTTCTTCTCAGATCTGAAATTCTATGTTCTAAGATTTCTCTTAGCTCTGATACTGTGTTCTGTACTCCAGGAGCCCTCCCTAATCTAGCATTTTGTGTTCTAAGTCCCTTCCAATCCAGGCATTTTGTGTTTTTGTGTTTCTTGCTAAGAGAGGTGAATTTCTGAAGTTTCTTTAATACACATATGGAGAACTTGAAGAAGGCTTAAAATATCACTCAGGTGGGGTGATACACCAAAGAAACCTTGAGAAGCCAAAATAAGGATTGAGCCAGATTCCAAGATGATTTGTTTTTTTTATAGTGCAGACAGCAATAAGGAAATGAATTTCTCTTTTGAGTCTTCAACCAGAGACCTGGTTTATAATCACTGATAAAAAAGGAGATTTATGTGGGATAGTGCTTTAAGGCTTGCTGAGTACTTTATACTCATGATCTCTTTTGAGTCGCATTAGAATTATTATTCTCATGTAGATAAGGGAACTGAGATTTAGATAGATTGATTTTTCCAAGGTCAAGCAGCTATTACGTTTCAGAAGCCCATATGAATTTAGATCTCTTCTAACTCTAGTACCAACATTTTTGTAATTAAAGGCAAAATAACACTCCTAGGTCATTACCTTCCCACTCTAGCTCGTTGCCATTTCCTAGGAATTCCAGGGAATCTGTCTCATCTGGGGTTTCGATGTCATCCACGTTGATATCCAGGTCATCAGGGGTGTCCAGGAAATCATCGGACAAGACAGAGCCCTCGCTTTGGTCCAATGAAATGTTGATTTCAGGAGCAACGAGCGTCTTTCGTTTACGATGAGCCCCGTTGAAGTTTAAAGTGTTTGGAGGAGCTGGAGGTAAATTTAAAAATTCAATAAACATTTACAAAGGCCTGATTATGTGTAAGACATGTTTAGTGCTGGGAATTAAAAAAAAAACCCAAACAGAGCCTGCCCTCATGAAACTTAGACCCTTCTGAGGGGGTAGATGGGGATGGGTATGCAAATAACTCTGATACAAATTAGAATAAGAAAAGAATGTGCAGAGTACAAAGAGAGGTATGAGAAACTGGAGGAGAGATCACTTCTAACAAGAGGGTTTGGGCAAGGCCTTAGGAGAAAGGTAGCACCTGAGCTGACAATTGAGGGAAGGAAAGGTGTTTCACAGGTGGAGATGAGGAGGAGTGTGTCGGTGTTGGGGAGAAGGACAACCTGCACAGATTCACAGAGGATGAAAGGGAGGGGCAGGGCAACATCAGGGAAAAGTTAGTAGTGGTTTAATTAGAACAGCACGTGGGTCTAACGAGCTATCAGTGAAGCTGTGAATGAGTTCAACCATTCTGGAAAGCAATTTGGAATTATGAAGTGGCTAAAATGTGCATTATTCTATCCTAGAGATTCTACTCCTAGGCCTATACCAGGACAAAAAAGAAAGGTTCTCTATATGTCAAAACATTTATAGCAGTACTTTTTGTGGTAACAAAGAATTAGTAGGATACCCTCTAATTGGGGAATAGCTAAATGAACTGGAATACATTGTGATGGAAGAAATGCTGTGAGAAACAATATGATGAATACAGAGACATGGAAAGAAAATAGATGCAAAGTGAAGCAACACAAACCAAGAAAACAATATACATGCTGACTACAAACAATGTGAACAGAAAGAACCACATGTACCAAAGAATCTAAACTGAATGCTTTGGCCAAAGCCACAGCAGCCCATGGAACAAATAAAAATACACACAGGCCCTTCTCTGATGAGGGCCCTTCTGCTTCTTCAATGATAACAGCTGGAAGGAGGGCAGAGGTGGTGACTACCTAGAGAGAACCAGTATAGGAAGAAGAAGACAAGGGTCACACAGGCTGAGGGGGACAGCCTGGGCGTTTGATGTAGATTCAATAAAATGTTGATGTGTTAGATAGCATGATAGATAGAATGAATGGTCAAGGGGTGACATAGTTAGCCCTGTGAAGGATGGACTTCAGGGGTGGGGCACCCTGCAGGGAGGGGACTAGTTAGAAAATTATTGTTATAGTTTTGGGGAAAGGTGATGGGAGTCTGAACTGAAAAACTCCCTAACAATTGATACTTACCACAGTACTTGGCACATAGTCGACTTGTAACAACTAGAATTCTCCAAAAGTGGAATGGTTTGCCTTGGGAGGTAGTGGACTCCTCATCATCCAGAGGTCTTCAAACAAAGGTTAAATGGCCACTTGTTGGGCCATTTATGTGTATGTTCTTTGTCAGTGTGAGGGACAGATGTGATATGTAGAGGTAAAATGGACAGTATATAGGAACTGATGGATTATGGATGAGAGAAAGAGAGAGACAGAGACAGAGAGAGAAAGAGAGAGAGCAAGAAAGAGAGAGAGAGAAGAGAGAGACAGAAAGACAGAGAGACAGAGGGAGAGACAGAGAGGGATAGAGAGGGACAGAGAGAGGGAAAGAGGAGGGAGGAAGGGAAGGGCGGGGAGAGAGAGAGAAAGGGAGAGAGAGTTAAAGACAATTTTCAGTGAACAAACTTTTATTAAGCACTTACTACATGTGCCAGGTATGCTATGAAATGAGTTGCAAGTAAAGATTGCTTCCATCTTTGGAGATGTATCCCCAGCATCTAGCAGAGTGCCTGGCACATAATAGGCACTTAATAAATACTCACTGATTGATTGATAGGAAGGAGAGTGGAGAAATGAAGAAATTGGGAGGCTTGAGAAACAGGGGGAGAATATGATAGGTTTAATTTGGAACACATAGGACATTCATGTAAAACATGAATTACAGGATCTCAGAGTGGGAAGAGGTCTTGGATGCCATGTCCCTGAATGAGAAGTCCTGGCATGATATGCCCCCAGAGTGGTCATTCAGCTTTTGTTGAAAGACATTTAGGGAGGGCCCTCACAGCCTTCCAAGGCAGTCCTTTCCATTTTTGGATAACTCTAAACTTCAATGTGCCCTTTGGCAATTCTCATGTATTCATTTTTTTTCAGTTCTCTGGGAACAAGTTGAATCAGTGTATTCCCTTTTCCACACATTGGTTCTTCAAATATGTACAGTGAGCAACAATGATATCTTTCAAGTCTTCCCCCCCAATTAAATAACCCCAGTTTCTTAAACTGATGCTTATATGTTCATATGATACTGGAGCCCTTCCCTGCCAGGACCACTCATATCTGGATTCACTCCAGCATCACAATGCTAAAATCCGAAACTGAACACAACACTCCAGATGTGGTCATGGTCTCCATGCCTCTCTCCATTCAGCTCAAGCTTCCATTAGCCTTTTTTCACTGCCATATCACAGGGCTGGAGTGTAACGGATAGAAAGTTGACTTTGGAATTAAAAAGTTCTGCCTCTGACCTGTAGTAACTGAATAGCCAGTCATGTAACCCTTCAGTGACTCAGACAAATCCCTAAGATGATAAGTTACAGAGAAGTTGCTGATATACATTAGTGGAGGGAGTTGCCACACTAGAAGTTCCCCACAGATGAAATTACAGGTCCTGCAAACAAAAAAGTCATAGTATTGACTCCTATCAGCTTTTCAGTCCACCAAACAACTACTGTATAATCGTGCCTCTCCTCTCTTGTGCTGATAAAGTTGACGTTTTGAAACCAAGTCTAATACTTTGCATTTATTCCTATTATACTTCTTTTTAGAAAGTTTTATTGAGGGGGTAGAGATAAGATAAGATGGACCTGCTCTAGCTCTACCCCCATAGCCCATAAAATACCTGTAAAAAATGACTCTAAACAAATTCTAGAGCAGCACAAGCCACAAAACGACAGAATGAAAGAGATTTCTAGCCCAAGACAGACTGAAAGGCTGACAGGAAAGATCTATTGCACCAGGCTTGGAGTGGAGTGCAACCCAGCCTTGGCCTGCTGCATGGAAGGACTGGAGCAAGCTTCAGGGCATGGAATCATGGGTAACAGCTGCAGTTCCCAGATTTCTCAACCCACAAATGCCAAAGACAGTTTCAAAGGTCAGTGAGAAAGCTCTTTCACCTGGGTGAGAAGGGAGCAGAGATCAGCCACAGTCCTGGCCCCAGGGCGGCATCAGCCACTGCAGCAATAGCATCCATTTTTGGAGCTCTGGGCCTAAAGACCCTGGGGAATTGAGCAACTGATCTGGGTCTCAATCCTGGGTGGCAGTCCTGGGGTGAGGAGGAGCACTGGTGTGGTGAAGCTGGTGGAGGGTCTGGAAGGGAATCCTACTTGCAGATTCTGGGCAGAAAAGAGGCTCATGGTTGCTCACAGACCAGAGTGCAGGCCAGGAGAGGAGTAAACTCCTCTCTCTTGATTGTGCCACCTTGGAGGAACTGAGAACTTATAGGTCTCTAGAGTATACCCTCTACTTGACAAAGGACTCAAAAGTCAAGTAATTGGCTGGGAAAATGCCCCCAAAAGGGGAAAAAATAATACTATAGAATGTTATTTTCTTGTTGAACCAGTATTTTCTTCCATCCTTTCAGATGAGGAAGAACAAAGTATACCATCAGAGGAAGACAAAAAAGTCAAGGCTTCTACATCCAAAACCTCCAAAAAAATATAAAATGGTCTCAGGTCATGGAAGAGCTCAAAAAGGATTTTGAAAATCAAGTAAGAGAAATGGAGGAAAAATTTGGAAGAGAAGTGAGAGCAATGCAAGAAAATCATGAAAAGAAAGTCAATAGCTTGCTAAAGGAGACCCAAAAAATGCTGAAGAAAATAAGACCTTTAAAAATAGACTAACCCAAATGGCAAAAGAGGTCCAAAAAGCTAATGAAGAGAATAATGCTTTAAAAAGCAGAATGGGCCAAATGGAAAAGGAGATTCAAATGCTCACTGAAGGAAATAGTTCTTTAAAAATTAGAATGCAGCAGATGGAAGCCAATGACTTTATGAGTAGCCAAGAAATTACAAAACAAAACCAAAAGAATGAAAAAATAGAAGACAATGTGAACTATCTCACTGAAAAAACAACTGACCTGGAAAACAGATCCAGGAGAGACAATTTAAAAGTTATGGGACTACCTGAAAGCTGTGATTAAAAAAAGAGCCTAGACATCATCTTTCATGAAATTATCAAGAAAAACTGCCCTGACATTCTAGAACCAGGGGGTAAAATAAATATTGAAAGAAATCACTGGTCACCTCCTGAAAGAGATCCCCAAAGGAAAACTCCTAGGAATATTGTAGCCAAATTCTGGAGTTCCCAGGTCAAGGAGAAAATATTGCAAGCAGCCAGAAAGAAGAAATTCAAGTATTGTGGAAATACAATCAGGATAATACAAGATCTAGCAGCTTCTATATTAAAGGATCGAAGGACTTGGAATATGATATTCCAGAAGTCAAAGGAATTAGGATTAAAACCAAGAATCACCTACCCAGCAAAACTGAGTATAATACTTCAGGAGAAAAAATGGTCATTCAATGAAATAGAGGACTTTCATGCATTCTTGATGAAAAGATCAGAGCTGAATAGAAAATTTGATTTTCAAACATAAGAATCAAGAGAAGCATGAAAAGGGAAGCAGAAAAGAGAAATCATAAGGGACTTGCTAAAGTTGAAGCATTTGCATTACTACATGGAAAGATAATATTTGTAACTCTAGACTTTTCTTGATATTTGGGCAGTTGGAGGGATTATATACATACATACATACATACATACATACATACATATATACATATATATGTATACAGAGAGTACAGGGTGAGTTGAATAGGAAGGGATGATATCTGAAAAAATAAAATTAAGGGATGAGAGAGCAATATATTGGGAGGAGAAAAGGAGGAATGGAATGGGCAAATTGTTTCTCATAAAACAGACAAGAAAAAGTTTTTTCAGTAGAGGGGAAAAAGGGGGAGGTAAGAGGAAAAAAATGAAGCTTACTCTCATCACATTTAACTTAAGGAGGGAATAACATACACACTTAATTTGGTATGAAAATCTATCTTACACTACAGGAAAGTAGGGGAGAAAGGGATAAGTAGGGTGTGAGGGGGATGATAGAAGGAAGGGCAAATGGGAGGAGGGAGTAATTAGAAGTAAATACTTTTAGGGAGGGACAAGGTCAAAAGAGAGAATAGAATAAATGGGGGTAGGATAAGATGGAGGGAAATATAGTTAGTCTTTCACAACATGACTATTATGGAAGTCTTTTGCATAACCACACATGTGTAGCTTATATTGAACTGCTTATCTTTTCAGTGGGGATGTGTGGGGAGGGAGGAAGGGAGAGAAGTTGGAACTCAAGATTTTAGGAATGAAAGTTGAGAATTGTTTTTGCATGCAACTGGGAAATAAGAAATACAGCTAATGGGATATAGAAATCTATCTTGCCCTACAAGAAAAGAGAGAAAATGGGAATAAGGGAAGGGACGGGTGTGATAGAAGAAGGGAAGATTGTGGGAAGGGGTAATCAGAATTCATGGTGCCTTGGGGTGGGGGGAGGGGAGAGATGGGGAGAAAATTTGGAACTCAAAATCTTATGGAAATGAATGTTGAAAATTAAAAATAAATAAATTTAATTTAAAAAACCTTTAATTGATGTATTTTGTTTTAAATTTACAAAGTTACAATTATACCCCACTTCAAGAAAGCTCTCTCAGAATAAAGTAAAGCAATTAAATAAAACTAACAATTCAGAGACATTATCTGAAAATACATGCAACATTCCTCATCTGGAACACACCTGACTTTCTATTTTTAATTTCTTTTAATGAACAGAAGTCTCTTTTCTTTCCCTTTCACCTCTGAACTCTTGATGGAAGAAGGAAAAAAGATAAAACAAGTTCCTTATGACAAAAATGCATAGTTAAGCAAATTAAATTCCTCCACTAGCTGTATAAAAAAATGCATACCTCATTTTTCACCCTAAATCCATCACCTTTCTGCAAGGGAAAGTGTATTTTATCCTCAGTCACCTGAAATCATGGATGTTTTTTCTATTGATTACAGTTTTTAAAGCTTTCAAGGCCATTGTCATTACAATGCTGTTTTTAGTTAACAAATGATTTTCCTACTCACTTCACTCTGCATCAGTTTAAGAAAGTCTTCCCATTTCTCTCTAGAAACCATCTATTTAACATTTCTTATAGCACAATAGTATTCCGTGACATTCAAAAACCACAACTTATTAGCCCTCCTTTAATTGATGGGCATCTTTTTTTATTTTTAGGTTTTTGTACTGTAGAAAGAGTTGTTATGAATATATTATATAGGATCCTTTTCTGCTTTTTTGATCTCTTTTCGCTATAGGCTTGTCAGTGGTATAACTGGGTCAAAAGATATGTACTGGTTAGAAATTGGGAGGGGGATATAAAATTTTATTAATTATTAAATTAACTAATTAATAATTTTTGAACAATTAACCATTAAATTTTATGTCATTAGAGTCAGATGAACATACATTCAAGCCTGTCAGGATCTGTTTGTATCCTGAATCTGTCATCCAACATGTGATCTATTCACTAATATTAGCTAGTCTCTCTCTTCTTGAGGCCCCTGATTTTTTTTTTAAACAAGTCGTTCATCAAATTTACCACAAAGTATTCTCAATTCAAAGTTCAGCTCTGCTGTTATATCATGTTACTTCTAGGCCAGAGCTAGCTATCTTACCAGTTCTTTTCTTGTATGTGGCTGTTATGTGTTAGGAAAGATGTCGACCCACGCTGTATCTGAACCTGGGTAATAGATTATGTTCAAACAGGCTTCTGCTGCACTTCACAAATACTTACAGAGCCACTTGACAAATGGGAAAGGGAACAAGGTTCCTGGGTCATGCAGGTCCTTGGAGTTGATCAATAGCAGATGCAAAAAGAGAATTGGGATAGGACTACAGTTCTGTGGCAGCAACTGCCAGGGATGCTGACTCAAAAATAACATAGTCCATCCACTGTGTTAAACCTTATTCCCTTCTACAATTGTGCCCTTAGCACTTTAAGCATGATGGATCAATAGAATGTGAGGATGACCCCCTGAAGGTTGGATGATCTTTCTGTGTCAGTTTTATAGGAAGATATGGACAAAAAGAACTCCACAGGATGGGCAGACATGGATGGATCAGCACAATAGTGACTGAATGAAAAAATCATTTGTTAAATGCTTATTAGATGCCAAGCCCTATGCCAAGTGCTAGGGATCCAAATGGAAAAAAGCAAAACAGTTCCTGCTCTTAAGGAGCTCACACCTCAGTTAAGGAGGCAGGACATGAAAGGTGTGCTGTGGCAGCTACAATGGCAGGTCAGAAGTCTGTTACAGGATATTACAGAGTGCCTTAAGAAAATACATGAGGCTAATTATCTGCACTTATGGTTCAATGATAGGAATGTTCTGTTAGACATAGGGTAGCAGCTCTGTAAGGAGGACCACTTGCTGGGGTATAGTGGGAAGAGCACTGGTTTTGGAGTCTAAGAACCTGGATTTGGATACTACCTCTGATTTCACCCTCAGAAGGGGAAGGGACTTGCCCAAGGTCATAGGGAAAGTTAGTGGCAGAGCCAGGACTTAGTTCCAAGTGTTCTGACATTCAGTCTCCCAGGATTACAAATTGACCAAAATTCATTTTCATGATTGATAAAACTCATAAACCAGTGTCCCTGAGCAAACCCAGGTGGGCAACTCAGGTAGATACTTACAGGACGTATCTTCAACGGGACTTCCAAGGGTGTCCATCCCTGTCTCTTCTGGGAGAGGTCTGTCAAACCAGCCCAGGAAGCATCGATCATGGCCAACAGGCAAAGCAAACGGCAAAACCAAGAGGGTAAGTTGAACAAAGCAGGTTCAGAAAGATGCATTCAGGGAAGGAAGGAAATAACATTTTCTATCATCAGTCGGTGTTCAGTCAAAGCTTGTTCAATTCTTAATTGGCTTAAAATGTCATAGACATAATGGAATAAACTGGGAAGGACCTTCCAATTTTAGCTCATTAGCCAAGTCCTGCTTTTTTTAAAAGGTGTCTCAGTGTTTGAAAGACTATCAGGGAGGGTTGAGTCTCAGCCATATCTAAGCACAAATTCCCTCTACAACATCCCAAGGGCTCATCCAGCTTTTTCTTGGAGACTTCTAGTCAGAAAGAACTTAGTATCTCTGGGAAGTTCTTCCTACTGAGTGGAAGTCGTCTTCCCTATAATTTCACCCAGTCTTTCAGCGTTACAAGGAAACTCAGAGGGCAGCTAGTCTATCCCATACCTGGACAGAAAACCCCACTGCAACATCCCCAGAAAGTAGTCATCTAGTCTTTACTTAGATACCTTTAATGATTCCCATTCCAGTGTGAGATAGCTATGATTGTTAGGAAGTGTTTTCTAATATTCACCCCAAATTTGCCTTCATAATTTCTACCACTTACTCCTCGCTCTGTTCTCTTGGGATGAGCAGAGAACAGTCTCATCTCTCTTCCATGTGATGGCCTTCCAAATACTTGAATACAAATAACATGCCTTCCCAGATGGAAGAGGGAATGTGTCTGCTCCCTCTTCCATATGTCTGTATTATGTAAACAAGTGTTTGTTTTCACATTCTACCCCCCTGTTCTCTAATTACTTGTTAGGTGTGAATCTTAGCTCCCCAATAGGACTATCACCTTCTCCAAGGCATGGATTTAGTGTTACCTGCTAATCTGGCATCCCACTGAGCCTAACACAGGGTTGGGCATGGAGCTTGTTATTCTGGAAAGACTTAGTGGCAGATATCTTGGTATCATGTTCCAGGGTTGTGAAGCTTTGTCTGAGCTCTTAAAAGTTCAAGGGGTATGTGGCAGACAAGTCTAGCCTTGATGGAGAAAGTTACAGGAAGAGTAGGTACTAAAGAATCAGGCCACAAGGTACCTCTTAATGACTTTGGTCTGTGCTACAGTGGATAGAACATTGAACTCTAGAGTGAGAGGAGCTGGATTCAAAACTTACCTCTGGGTCACAGTACGTGTGGGAACCCTGCCTCCGGACCCTCAGTTTCCTTAATTATAAAATAAGGGAGTTGGATTTAGATGGTTCCTGAGGTCCCTTCTGGCTTTCAATCCATGATCCTCCTATGATCCTTGTGAAGGAGGCAGGGGAAAGATTCTCAACCCTCTTTTACAGACAAAGACTCAGTTAAAGGGAAGTGTTTAGAAAGCATTATGCTATACTCCCTCCCCACCTCAGTTCAGAAAGGGATATTGATTCCCAGAAGAATAAATTACTTGTCTCAGGCCACCAAGCTCCAAATACATTTAAATAGAGGCTATGCTACATGGTGCTATGTGGTGCAATACATACACAGAAGGAGAGGTAAGTTTGAAAAGCACTTTATGTATTTTATCTCATTTAGTCTTCTCAACAATCCTACGAGGTAGGTTTGTTTTTGTTCTGATTTTACAGATGGCTGAGAGAGGTTAAATGACTGGCCCAAGATCACACAGTCAGTATAGATCAGAGGGAGATCTTGAAGTCAGATCTTTCTGACCTTGGGCCCAGAACTCTGTCCGTTGTGCCACACCATGTGGCCTTAGTTTGGAAGATCTTGGCTCTGTGTGTGTGTGTGTGTGTGTGTGTGTGTGTGTGTGTGTGTGTGTGTGTGTGTAGGTCTTGTGGAGGAGACAAGGCCATAGGCATCCCTCCTATTGACTGGAAGTAACTTAGAGATCTGAAGTTGGAAGACCTATGAACCTTCCTGCTAAAGTCTAAAGAAATCTACCACTCTGGCTCTATCCTGCCCTTGCTTTCCCTTTCTTACCCTTTGTATTCCTGCCCTTGGAAACCTCTGGGGGTTCCATGAAGCTTTCCTTCATGTGCAGTAACAATGCTTGTAATAAAGGCCACTGCTTTCAACATTAATTGTCCAGTCTTGATTTTTTGCAAATGTCTCTAAGACCCCCATATAGATTGGGATCCATGCAAGTGGAAACAGGGTTCACGGACATTAATTCCTTCAGACTGAGCTGGTCTTGACTTGATCATGAAGAGAATGTACCCAAAGCAGATTTGGTTGAAAGGTCTCAATTATCAACCTTTGGGAAATTTACATGGTCAAAATTTAGCATGAGGAAGGGCCCTTGCCCAAGCAGAGACACTCGACTTCAAGAATTCTGTGCTTAGCCATCCTTTCCTTCTCCCGCTAAGGAACAAAACCATTGTGCTACTTCTAGACAACCACCTTTCCAAATCTAACTACCCTTCGTGTGATATTTAACTCTGTTAGAATGGAAGCTCTTTGAAGTCAGGGGCCATCTTGCTTGCTTGTCATTTTTGATAATATTAATGACAACATTTCTATGGTGCTTCAAGATTTTCAAAATATTTCTTCACAGCAAGTACGTGAGGCAGATGGTGCAAGTGTTATCACTCTCTGAATTTAAAAAGCTGAGGCCTATAAGGGGGAAATGACTTCCCCGGGCTCCCACAAGGTATAATAATGACAATTATAATGACAACTCACATTTCTACAGTGCTTGAAAGTTTACAAAACACTGTCCTCACTGCAAATTTCAAAGTTTGGCTTTGCTACTTAAGATCTACAGGACCTTGGACAGCTCACTGTTTTTGGATCTTTCACACTGATCTCTTGTATGACCTAAACCAGCTTAAAATATAATTGGGAAACATCTAACAAAGCAAATAAAAATATGATAAAACATAGATAACATTTAAAAACCAAGTCAATACGTGACCCACCAAGGTCCTTATGTTAAATTTAGTGTTCCCCATTTCTGTTTGAATTTGATAACACTGGTCCAGATGAGCTTTATGAATCATTTTTGGCTCTAAATCTATGATTCTATAATTCTTTGCAGATATCTTATGCAGTTATAGCCATGGAATAATCCTATCTTGGAAACTAGAGTTGAAAAGGGTCTAACATAATTGTAATAATTTTGTTGTTGAGCCATTTTTCAGTAGTGTCTTACTCTTTGAGACCCCATTTTTGGTTTTCTTGGTAAACATACTGGAGCAGTTTGCCATTTTCATCTCCAGCTCATTTTACAGATGAGGAAACTGAGGCTAACAGGGTTAAGTGACTTGCCAAAGGTTACACAGTTAGTAAGGGTCTGATGCCAGATTTGAACCTAAGTCCAAAGATCTATCTATTGGGCCACCTGACTGCCTTAGTGATTTTTATTGATGAGAGAACTGAGGCTCAGAGAGCTGAAATGATTTGGCCAGAGTTGCACGGCAAACACTAACAATAACTTGCATTTCTGTAGGGTTTTAAAATTTATAAAGTATGTTCTTCACAACTCAGTGAGATATCAACAATGGTACCAGTATTGTCACCTGCATTTTACAGGTAAGAAAACTGAGGTATAGGGAATGTGTGACTTGTTTCAGGTAACACAGAACACTATATCTCAGAAACTGGTATCCTCTGCTAGTCAGTTAGTTAGTCAATAAGCATTTAATAAGCATTTTCTATATATCAAGGTGTTGGAGATGATGCAAAGAAAGGCAAAAACAGTTCAGGGAGCTCACATTCTGATAGGAAAGCCAAAGAATTAATCTTTAGGGGTCTGAGCTGTTGTTGGCATGAATGGAGCAGATTTTCTCACTCCAAAGTCAGAAGACAGAGGCTCACATCCTGACTCTGCTACTGATTACCTATGTGACCTTGGGAAAATAATTTAATCTCTCTGGGCCTCAGTTTCCTAATCTGTAAAATGAAAGGGACTAGATTAGATGATCTCCAAGGATCCTTTCAGCTCCAGATCTTTGATTCTCTGGTTTTTCAAGGGGATGTTGATTGCCCTCCCTCCTCGCAGTCAGAGAACCTCCAAATACCCCAAGGATTTCCACAATGCACCTGGAGCCTGACAACGTATGCCAGAGGATTTTTTGAACACAGACTCTATGAGGAAGTAAGAAAAAAATGTCTTCCTTACCTTTCAAGAGGATGCTCAGACAATCCTCCCTTTGGGATTTGGCTCCTTTTGTTTGAATCTTACCTGGGTCCTGAGCCTCTCTCCATTTCTGAATTTCCTGAATCAGGGGAGCTTGTTTAAGGCCCCAGCCCCACCATTTTGGTCTGTACTGGTCAGATGATGCTGAGCTTTACCCTATAAGATACTGGCTCTCTGGCAGTGAATGAGTTCTGACTAGGAAGATGCTGGGACCCAGTGAGCATGCTCCAGCATCTTACTCCTCCCTCGGGCATCACTACAGCATCAATGCAGAATGGGAGATGCACCAGCAGACCAAGCCTTTAGCAGAAGGACACGCCTCCAGGGAGGAAGATGCTTATCCCTCCCTTTCTAGTCAGCTCATTCTCTTCTTAGGTTATACCAGTCCACTGCATCCATCTCTCTGGGCCTGACTCCTTATGTCCAGCTGCCCCCTCTGTCTGCACCCCACCCTCCCAATCTGGAGGTCAAACCAGATTCATGCTCAGTTTGACCTCCCTATGCCCTGCCTGTGGCTCTGGACTGGGACCGACCATGCCAATGGATAAGAGAGGATGTGCTGTGGGGGGTTGGATGGGAGAAGAGTCAGAAGACCTGGGTTCTAGTTTTAGTTATAATTCTCATTAGTCATGTGACTATGGGGTAGGTAGCATGTTGCAAAGCAAAGGGGGCTAGAAATGGAGTCAGAAGGCTTGGGTGAAAGTCCCAGCTCTGACACTCACTACCTGTGTGATTAACAAATCACCTAGCCTTTGGGTCTCAGTTTCCTCAGATGTAAAACGAGAGAGTGAGATTACAGACTCTTTAAGGGTCTTTTCAGCTCTAACCCTATGATCCCTAGTAGTCACATGTTAGAGCCAGGCTGAACTGGTTCAAAGAGCTAATCATTAAATTTTCATTATGAGCATTTATATCTCAGACATTGGCAGATGTTACAACTCAGGGCTCCATGCGTTGTTTTGTCACTTGCCTAGACTTAAGAAAGTGATGACAGAACATCAATAATGCAGATTTAATTTAAGTCTATTGTGTGCATTTTTTTCAGAGAGCCAGTAGTTAAATGTTTAGCAGCATACTACTGAGCCTATGCCCAGTTTCCTTAACTGTAAAATGGAGATAATAATGTGTTCCTTGCCTCACAGGGTTGGTTGTTATGAGGGAGGCCCTTTGTCTACATTAGACTGCTACAGAAGTACAGACTATTATTATTTATACCAGAGACTCTCATTCTTTTCTGTTCTCCCAGGGCAATGGACTGGAAGTCTATTTCTTGGCATGTCAGTGATCTGCTTTCTAGCCTCTTCTAAATTAGGACCTACGTGGGCACTTATGTGGTCTGGAGGTACAGGAAGTGGGACCGTGCTGCTGGAAACCCTTTGTTCTGACTCTCAAATGACATGTATCCTTGTGGAGGTTTGATTTCATCATTCCTTTGCCCCGTAGCCTTCAGCTAGTTTTCTATTTCCTTTAGTAAAATATAAACTTGTTGGGCTGGCATATGACCCCTCACAGTGTAATGGCAACCTATCTGTTTAGCCTTGGTTTGTATCACTCCCCTCCATAAAGTAACAATAATGAAGATGATGCCAGGCACTGTGCTAAGTCCTTTATAAAAATGATCTCATTTGAGTTTTACAGTAACTCTGAGAGGTAGGTGCTGTTATTATCTCCATTTTACAGATGAGGAAACTGAGGCAGGCAGAAGTTAGGTTTCTTGCTCAGGGTCACACAACTAATAAGTAGCTGAGGTTGAAATGGAACTCAGGGCTTCCTGAATCTAGGTCCATTGCCCTGTGCACCACGGCACTCCCTAGTTGTTGCTTATACTTTAACCTTACATCCTTCAGACTTCCTAACCAGAGGATTAAACGTTTAGATCTGGAAGTGATCTTGGAGGCTGTCATTTTATAGATGATGAAACTGAGGTTGGGAGAGATTAAGTGACTTGCCCAGGGTCATTCTGCTAGTAAATGTCTGAGGCGGGATTTGAACTAGCTCTTCCTGCCTCCAAGTTTAGCACTCAATTTGCTATGTCACCCACCAAACTTGTCCTGTTTTTTTCAAAACTCTGTGCATTTGTGGAGGTCCTCCCTCAGGCCAGGATTATACTGCCTCCTCATTTCAGTCTGTTGAAATCCTTCTCTTGTTCAAGGCCTAGTTCAAGTACTACCTTGTTTTATAAAAATTTTCCCTGATTTCTTCAACTGAAGCCAATCATTCCCTGCTCAGATTTCTGGGGAACATTTTGCCCGAATTTCTCCTTTGCTTCTATTATACACTACCATATGTCATATGCTTTTAAAGTTTATTTTTGCATGTGTCATATCCTCCTATTAGATTAGAAGCTCCTTGAAGGCAGGAACCACATTACTTTTTTTCCCCCTCTTTGTATTTTGGGTACTGAGCATGGGGTTTTGACACAGTAGGTGTTTAATAAATATTTTCTGGATGACTGCTGAGATAAGCAGACCCTAGAAGTCAATTAAATTCAATTAACAAAATTTGAGTGTTATAAGGGACTAGTTCTATTCCAGATCTGCACAACTTGGCAGTATGTAGGTACCAAAATTAAAATAGGTTAAATTTCTTCAGCCCACAGATAGGTTTTTAGGAGCTCACTTTCCAAATAAAGGTACAATTAATGATTAAATTATTTTGCAAATAAACCATATTTTTAAAAAGGGAAATTTCAATTAATATCAATTAATTACACTTATTATTTAATATTTTTATTTATCAAGAAATGACTTCTCTCACACTAGAGACAGACTGATGATAGTTGGTTGCTGTGGGTCATGTGACAAACAGAAGAGAACGTGCAGCGGCAATCTACCGGCCAAGTTACATGACAGGCACAATAGTGACTAGTGGAAGGTGGATTAAGCAGGGGAACAGACAAAGCACTTGTTACATCTTCACTTTCTTTTACATTCTCTACATTTTTCGTGGGCCACTCAAAATCCTTTGGTGGACTGCAAGCAGACTTTCAGGACCTATGTTGTGCAGGCCTGGTCTGTTCTAACCCATACATTTATTCCAACCATCAATTCTATGCAACCATTTATTCCAACCCATACATGAAAAGAATTCTCACTATAACACAGCTGGTAGATGATCATTTGGCCTCTGCCTGAAGACCTCTAAAGAGAGGAAATCCTCTATAGCTCAAGGCAATCCATTCCATTTTTGGACAATTAAATTTTTTAAAAATGTAATTTTATTTTTTTCAATCAATATAAATTTGTTTTCTCTCCCTCCTACTGTCCACCCCCTGACATCTAACAATTAAAAAAAGAAAGAAACCCTTATAACAAATATTCAGAGTCAAGCAAAATAAATTACCACATTGGCAATATCCAAAAATGTTTCTCATTCTGATTTTTAATGGATAACTCAATTAAACAAAGAGTATTATATGCAAAGCCTATGCTAGGCACTTAAGATCAATAGATAATGACACAGTATAAGTTCTCAAGGATCAAATATAGTCTAATGGGTAGGTCAAATACACTCATAGCTGTGATACCAGGGAGACTAGGGTAAGTGTAAAAGAGAGACTTATGAGAAATCTGAGGGGAGGGAGGGAGGGAGGGAGGGAGAGAGAGAGAGAGAGAGAGAGAGAGACAGAGAGACAGAGAGACAGAGAAGAGAGAGAGAGAGAGAGAGAGAGAGAGAGAGAGAGAGAGAGAGAGAGAGAGAGAGAGAGAGAGAGAGAGAGAGTGAGTTCGGGAATGTGTTGGAGAAAGCTCAAACTACTTTGTGAAAGCCAATTATTAAATTTTCAGCGTGAGCCTTTATATCTCAGAAATCAGCAAACACTACAAATCAAGGCTAGATTTATTGTTCTGTTGTTTGTCTAGACTTAAGAAGGTGGATGGAAAAATGTTAATGGAGAAGGTTAAATTTAAAAGTATATACCTTTTTGGGGACAGCTTATTGTTAAACATTTATTAGCATTCAGTGGCAGAGACCACTTTCACCTAATAGGTTCTAAAAAGGCTCTCTGGAGGACCTAGCCTTTGAAGGTAGTTAAGGACTTCAACAGACAGAGATGGGAAGGGAGGTAGGGAGTTCATTTCAACAGACAGTATAGACAAAGAGACAGGCAAGAGAGGAAGATGGTATGGAAATAGGGGACAGTATAGATTCGGCGGAATGTGGAATATGTGAAGGGCAATGAATGAGGTAAAGTTGGACTGGTAGCCTGCAGACAGATAATGGAAGGCCTTGAATGTCAATGTGAAGAATTTATACTTTATTCAAGAGGCAATGGAGAGCCACAGAAGCTTTCTGAGTAGTTGATTGTCATGAACATAGGTAGCACATTAGGAAGATTATTCAGGCAATGCATGAAGGATGGTTTGGAGAAGGGATAGACTGGGGGTAGGATGATGTATAATGAAAAGGATACTATACTTAAAACTCAGGAAGATGAAGGTTAAAATCCTACCTCAGTCATGTACCAGCTATGTGACTTAACCTTTTGGTGCCTCAGTTTCTTCATCTGTAAGATGAAGGGATTGGATGGCTTGTAAGGTCCCTTTCAGTCCTAATTCTATAATCTGAGGGCTACAAGCTCAACTTGAGTCAACATGAGTGAGACATAGCAGTCAAAAAGCTAATGTGAGTTCAGACTTCGTTTAAGGAGAGATGGGATCCAGAAGAGGAAAAGAGGATATTCACATTGTCCTTGACCACATCTAGAATTTTGAGATGGTTCAGGTTAAAATAGACATTGGTTAACAGGAACATTTCCAGATTAAGCAATCAGGATGAGGAAGAAATGGGAGACTAGCCAATAAGAGCATCTGGTGAAAAAACCTAGGGATCTTTAGCCTAAGAGAAGATGTAGGGGGTTCATGTGGTCATTAAGTATTGGGAGAACTCTCCCGTAGAAGACACATTAGATTTGTTTTGCTTGGCCCTGGAGGGTGGCACTAGCGATAGCAGGTAGCTATTGCTGAGAGGTACAGGTGGGCTTGATGAAATGAAATACTAATTCTTAGAAATGTTCAGAAGTGAAATGGTCATTAAACAATAGGTTGAATTGATCTTTATTGGGGATAGTATAGAGAGGATTCAGATATGGGTGTCTATGACTAGATGGCCTGAGATACCTGAGATTCTATAAAAAGGACCTGGATTTAAAAGACCTGGTCCAGAAGCCACCTCTGATCTTATTAGCTATATGATTTTGGGCAAGACAGCATTTTCTCTGGCTGTTCTCCATGCTAGGAATGTCCTCCCCTCCTCATTTCTGCCTTTGACTTTCCCTGGTTTCCTTCAAATCTCAGCTAGTCTGCAAAAGGCCTTCCCCAGTCTTCCTTAACCTCAGTACCTTCCCTGTGATATTTTCTCCAATTTATTGCACATATATTATTTGTATATGGTTGTTTTTATGTTATCTCCTCCATTAGACTGTGAGCTACTTAAGAGCAGAAACATTTTTTTTGAACTTTATATCCCCACAGTTCAGCACAGTGGCTAGCACACAGTAGGCACTTAATAAGTACTAGTTGACTGACTGACTTCATGACTCTGTGCCTTGGTTTTCTCATCTATGAGATGAGAAGAAGAATAATATTGCGCTATCTCTGTTAGAGGAGGGTTGTGGAGATCAATTGAAATAATATGTGCAAAACAGTTGAGTTTTGTTAAACAGCTGGTAAGCTACCACATCGAACCATTATACACGTCATCATGAATATTTCAAGCTCTGAAGAGACTGGTGATGGCATCTAGACTCATCTTGATTCACTTCAAGTTATTTTTCTATGCTTCTAAAACATGCGAACATGTAGCCCTCCACAAGACCACCATTCAAGTTGGAGTCCTAGCTCAGCTATTGTAAAATGAGGGGATTGGAACAGATGATCTTTCAGGTGACTTCCACCTATAAAACGCCCTTTGAGCATCCCCAAGAAGGACCAATGAGGTGGGTGCAATAGCATTCCCAGTCCCGTGGAGGCAGACATAGCAACATCAAGCCTGCAGCTGGAACCTTCCTACAGGGAGTAAGCTCATTTTGGAGAATGAGGAAACAAAAGCTCTTCTTAATTTAGGACTGAGTTGGCAAAAATATTGCACTTAGAGACTAAAACTTCACAAGAAGCCCACTGTCCTCTGAACACTGAGTTACTGACACCCGAGGGGCACTCGCTGCAGCTGCCACCAGGAAAATCCACTTGGAGACTATCTTCCTTCACACCCCCAAGTGTCTCTTTACAATATCAACTTTCTGAACTGATTCTCAGTATGCATTTACAGATGATCTTACTCATCCAGTTACTGCAGAATTAAGACAAAGTATTGCCTGAAAACCTGCTTTTGGTGTTACCTACCTGTGTGAATCTGGGCAAGTTAGTTTTGTTTCTCCCATAAAAATGGAGTTGATAATATTTGCATTACCCTACTTCTCAGGGCAGTTGTGTGGAACTCCTAGAATCTTAGATCTAGACCTTAGAGAGCATCCAATCCACTCTCCTCCTTGAATATTTGAGGAAACTGAGGCTCAGAGAGGTTGTGACTACTTGTGGTTATGCAGGAAACAAGTGACAGAACGAGGATTTGAACCAAGATCCCTTGACTACAAATCCAGAATTCTTAACTACACTATGCTGCATTTCACTTTTTAAACCTTAAAACACTCCATAAATGTGAGTCATTCCTATAAATAATAATAAAATCAGAGAATCATAGAATTGTAGCATTTCAGAGCTGAAAAGCAGCTTGAAGCTCATCAGATCCAACTTCTTTATAGTTGAATTGACTCCCAGAGAGGAGAGAGGCTTTCCCATGGTCACACAGGGTCAGAATGAAAACCACGTATGGTATTTTTAATATAATATTTGTAAAATAGAAATTTACTAATAAGAAAAACAATTACGTTAATCAACGAGCATTCAAGTGATAATTATGTACAAGGCACGAGAGTTACAAAGGAAAAAGCAAAATGGTCCTTGTTTTCAAGGAATTTACTGCCTAGTTAGTCTAGAGGGGGATTGTAAGATTATACATTTAGAGCTAAGTCCCTTAGAGGCCCCCATTTTATAGATGAGGACACTGAGGTATTGAGAGAGAGGTTAACTGACTTGCCATGGGTCATGCAGCTAGTGAGTATCTGAGATGGGATTTGAAAATAGGTCTTCCTGATTCCAGTATTTCTTTTACTCTACCACACTGTCAGTGTATATTGTTGTGTACAAAATAGATACAAAAGGATTTTGGGAGGATGAGGAAAGGTCTCATTCAGAAGGTGGCACTTGAGTCATCCCTTGAAAGAAACAAGGGATCCTAAGAGTAGAGGTGAGGGAGGAGAGCATTCAAATCTGATACACAGGTATGGATGGGGATGGGAGTTGGATTGCTTTATATGAGAATCATCTCTTTACTTCAGGCATTTTCTCTGGCTCTTGCTCAGAACACTCTCTTTCCTCATCCATACCTCCTGGCTTCCTTCAAGTCCCATCTAATACCCCACCTTTTTATAGGAAGCCTTTCTCAATCCCTCTAAATTCTATTGCTTTCCCTCTCTTAATTATTTCCTGTTTCTCCTACATATAGCTTGTTTGTACACATTGTTTTCCTTGTTGTCTCCCCTGTTTAATTGTGAGCTCCTTGAGGGCAGGTACAAAAATGCTTATTGATTGACTGAAGGACTAATGTAGCTAGAAAAGTAGAATGGAGCTGGGTTGTGAAGGCCAAACACAGGAGTTTATATCTGATCCCTTATTAAATGACACACTTTAGCACTTTAGCAGTGCATTCCCATCTTATCACATGATGTGTGTGTGTGAGGATTAAACTCAATGGTACCAAGAGAAGGGGGAATGGATGATATGGCCTTTTGACATTCAAGTCCAACCCTAGAACTCAATGATTGGGATGAAAAACCTAAACAACAGGAATTCAGAAGCACCCAACAGGAGATTAAAGAAGGGTCTGAGGTTTTCCAGCCACACATTGACTTTTGTTTCCAAGTTTTCCTTAGGATTTTTGAGCCAAAGGAAAGCTGCCTGTTGTTGGTATAACTCCTATATTGATGGCATGCTAAGGTCTATGAAGCTCCTTTCCTGCAACAGTTCTTTGAGTTAAGTATTGGTGAGGGACGTTCTCCTTCTTTTACAGATGGAGATAATTGAGTTCTGGAGAGAGGAAGTGACATGTCCAGGGATGTAAATGAGCTAGTAAAAGAACATGGGATAGAACTCAGACCCCTTAAGTGCTCTACCTTTCCTCTCTATGCCATGAATACTGTACTAAAGGGGACTAAGCAATAGTTTTCAAAGACTTCTGACTTTGCTCAGTGGTCTCACTCAGTTTTTTGGTATAGGTCTTTTTCTCCATCTTCAAGGATCAGCTTAGATGCCACTTCTTTAGGGAACTCCTAACTTGCTAGGTGAAAGTGGTCTCTCTTGCCACAAGTTCTTGGCTTTGCTTGGACCTCCTTTTCGCATCACAATGACTTGTGCACTTATTCTTCCCCACATTAGATTGTAAATCCCTTGTAATTAGGGTCTATCATATAGTCAGAGGACCTGGATTCAAATCCTCTGCCAATGTGATCTTAGGCACAATAATAATTACTACTAATAATTAATAAAAGCTAACATTTATGTAGCACTTACTATGTGGCATGTCATATGGCATGTGCCATACTTTCTCATCTATGAAATGAAGGAGTAGGACCAGATGAACTTTAAGGTTGCTTCTAGCTCCTAATCTGTGATCCTATGGACCCTTATAAAATGTTTGTTGGATAGAATTGAATTTTCTGATTTTTACTTGTACCATGGAAAGAAGAATTAATGGTACAACTAAAGGTTTTGGAAGAGAAAAAGATCAACTCAAAAGACAGGAATCCAAAATAAACTTCTTTAGAAGAGGTGGCTTGCATATCATCACACTCAAAAATATCTGTAAATGAATGGAAGAAACGGAGATGAGTAGTATTGCCAACCAGGGCTATATAAGATTTTGGAGTAGGGAGAGCTCAGATGGGAGCTTTCCTGGGTGCAGTTCCTGATAGAACTAATAAGTTCCAACTCAGAGATGAGGGTTTGGGAAGCCTGACTTGCAAGAGATGTAATGTACTGTAGAAGAATGAACTATGGATCCAAAGTTAGGAGACCAGGGTTTGTATTCTGTCTCCATTGAGTACTAGTTGTGTTGCCATGGCCAAGTCACTATAATTCCCTGAGTCTCAGGGAATTTCATAAACCATAAAATGCTAGAGATTCATGAGCCTCTGAACTATTGTTATTATGCCGTACTTCTCTGGAGAAGCAGTCAACATGGTAGAAATATTACACACACACACACACACACACACACACACACACACACACACACACACACACACACACACACACACACCCCCAACTCTCAATGGCAGAGGTTGGGAAGACATACCTGGGGAAGTCTTCATCCTGCCATTCCTCCTTCACATCCACATTTCCCATTCGCAGAGTGGCTTCAGTGGTTCCCATGGTGATGGATCAGGGATGGAGAAAGCTTGAAACAGGGAGAGGTCTGAAATGGAGGATGGAAATGGGGAGAGATGAATTATTAGGAACTTCATTTGGCATCATGCTGTCGGTGTTATGGCATCAGAGAATGTTAGAGCTGAAAGGATCCTTGGAGATCATGTGGTTGAATTCCCTTACTCTTTGGAGAATGATTGTAGTTAAGTCTCATGACTGAGATAACACAATTGATAAGCAATATTCGCCATTCCCTACCTTTCGTTTTCAGTAGGCTCCATCATAATGTCTCTCACATTCATCTCCTCTTCTCTAGTCCCAATGCCATTACTCTAACACCAGCCCTTGCTACTTCCTGATGCACCTATTGCAGTAGTTTACCCAACCTTCAATGCCCAGCTCAGAATGCTTCCTTCTTTAGGAAACTTTCTCTGATTCCTCCCAGTTGGTAATTACCTGCCCTCTCAGACTCCAGGTAACACTTTGTGCCTTTCTAATGCGTGTATCATGTAATATTGTGCATTGTAATTATTTTTATTGGTGTCTTATCCCACTACTAGACTGTAAGTACCATGAAGGCAGGGAAAGAATTTTATCTAAGCTTCAAATTTCCCTCACCATCTAGAACAGTAGCACACACCCAGTTCTGCTCATAGTAGGTGCTTACTACTTTGCACAGCCCTCCCTCACTTAAATCCAATTCATGATATGTCATCACCTCTCTAAGGTCATAGTCTTCTTTGAGAACAAAGGACAAACAGCTTAACACATATTTGTTGAATGAGTGAATAAGAGCTGAGATATAGAGTTGGAAGAAATTTCAGTTAAATTAAACAAATATTAAGTACTTCTTATGTATAAGGCAACTTATCTAGCACCCTTATTTTATAGATGAGGAAGCTGAGACTTGAAGTAAGAGACTTTTGTCCAAAGCAGAAAGTAGCAGAGGCAGAATCTGAACCCAGATCTTTTGATTCTCAAACTAGTGCTCTTTCCACTGGAGTGCTTTCCCAAGGTCATTTTATAGAAATCACTTAGAATGAACTAGACGTTGGCTATCTGTGGCTACCTTTTGAATGATTCTCAGTATTTTTTGTTGTTGAAGACCTATGGACAAAGCTGGGAAGTGGACCTATTTATTTTGAGCTCTCTATCTCACACCTTTTTCTTTTGTCTCATGGCATATCCCCCATAAAGATCTCACAACACCTCCTTGTTGTCATTGTTGCTGTATGTCCTTCATTCTCAAAGACGACTGTGATTGGTTCAGAGTGAATGTAAAAGACAACAGCACCTTGCGGTTACTAAAAGTAGTGCTTCAAGAACTCATTCAGCCCCACTCGTCAAAAGATGTCCTCAAAAGAGCCCTAAATTTTTAGACAAAGCATTTGGGCTCAACTCTCACCTATTATTTTGTTGTTAATGGTTTTTCAGTTATGTCTGACTCTTTGTTGATCCCATTTGGGGTGTTCTTGGCAAAGATACTGGAGTGGTTCACAATTTTCTTCTCCAGCTCAATTTTACAGATGAAGAAACTGAGGCAAACAGGGTTACCTGACTTGCCTGGGGTCACACAGATGGTAAGAATCTGAGGCCAGTTTTGAACTCAGGAAGATGAGTATTCCGACTCCAGGGTTTCACTCTATCCACTATGCCACCAGATGCCATTACTTCTTATAGTTGCTTATTATACTTGTGCCCAGTCTGTGATAGTAGTGCCTTCTGAACTCACACTGGACTGATCAGTCACAGCCAAACACACTGTACTCTGACTCTGACACTGAGATGTCATTCTTCTTCAAAAATGAAGGACGAACAACATGATCTTGGGTATGCCCCTATTGGGTCGTCAGTTTCTTTTTCTATAAAATGAATGGATTGGTCTTTAAGAAGGTTGTCCTTTCTTGTTTATGGCCCTATGATAATATTTATGTGAGAACCTCCAAAGAAAAGTCAATCAGTTTCAAGTAGACTCTGGTTTGAAAAGAGACCCAGACTAAGAGCTTGACTTTCCCCTTTGAGAATCTGATCATTGTTTGTGTAGGAAGTGTAGGAAGACAGTATAGTATATGCCACTTGCAATCTGACCTCTGCTGGGAGGTGTAAGGTGGTAGAGGGGGGAGAAAGCATCAGAATAAAAATCAGCTATATTCTTCTCCTCCTGCAGCTGTTTCTAGAAGAAGGTTTAAAAAAATGAAAAATTTATTTCAAGTCATGGGGCAGTAGCCTCCATTTCAGTTTCCCTGTAGTAGACACTGTGTTTCTGTCTCTGTTTCTATTTGATATAGTGTCACAGGAAGAAACTGCTAAAGCCTTCCACAAAGAAAGCCTTTCAGCCCCACATCTGAAGCTGTTTTCATTCCAGAGGGACCTGTGTCATCCCAAAGCACACTGTCAATATAGAGTACAGCCAGCTACAATATACATCATGCAACTATGGGTGCATTCAGACCCAGATTTCAGAATACAGGAGGACAATGTGGGTGTCATCTAAGAAAGAAACATATGGCATTGAATAATTAATATATTTTAACCTCCTCCATGGATGGAGGCAGGTGTGAGGGAAGGCATACCAAATTTGGAAGTGAAGGCCCTGAGTTTGAATCTCAGCTCCATTAGTTATGCCTTATGTGATTTGGAGGCAGTTCCCAAACCCTCTCCACCTCAGTTTTCTTTGTAAAATACCAACTGGATGCTTTCCATAGTCTTTTTAAATTCTATTAATAGTAATAGTGATAGCTCACATTTACATGGTGCTCAAAAGTTTGCAAAGTACTTTATATATATCTCACTGAGCTAATATTCTAACATTGCAAGAAAATATGGAGTAGTGAATACAGAACTGGTTTTGGAGTTAGGAAGACCTGGGTTCAGATACTGTCTCAGATATTTAACCAGTGTGTGACCCTGAGCATCACGCAATCTAGCTGAGCTTTATCCTCATCTGTAAGAATGAGTTAACATATGTAAAGTGTTTTGCCCATCTCGAAGTACTATATAACACTAGCTGCTATTACCTACTTCAAAGATTGTTCTGGGGTTCAAATGAAATTTCACATGGAACATGTAAAGGAACCAGGGAAATATCAGCTATTATTCTAAAGTCTCTTTTCAGCTCTGACATTCTAGGTTCTCAGGTTTCTTCTAGGTCTGGCATTCTGTGTTTTTTGTTCAAAGATTCCTCCCAGGGCTAGTATTCTATGTTCCAAGGTTTCTTTCAGCTCTGACATCCCATGGTCCATCAGTTGGTCCCTTCCCTACTTAAGAACACACCTTATACAATGTTGCGTACACCTGTCTGTATGCTTTTGTAAATTTCCAGTCATTTCAGCTTCGGTTGCCCTCTCGATACAATGGCTTTAGGAGAAATCACCTTAATCTGTGAGCTTCTTGGGGGAATAACGTCCTTTCATTTCTTTTTGTTTTCTCTCCCTAGCTAAATGCACCTCCCCCCCCCTCCACCCCCCCTACGAATACACTTTCTAGTAAAGGGCTTGCAAACGGTAGGTACTGCATAAATATCGACTGATTTAATTTTTAAAAAGCAAATAATTTTCTCTGTGCTTCTACCGAGGAATCTAGTTCTTTAAAATGCCTTCTCTCTTCCCCTCAACCCTCCCCCTCCCGGAAAAAAAATTATCCCCTCAAAATCCGCTTATGATGGCTTTTAAAAAGACTTCAGTTGTTCCAAATAGGAAATGGATGGAGACCGAAGCATCCTGTAGGCCGCCCTTCCCGGGGGAGGATTCAGGTATTAACGGAACCCATAAATCCATCCCCCAAATGCGGCAGATCTCTCATCTCTCCCATCCCTGACGTACAGCAGGGAATCGATTGGGACAATGGCTGTTTAGGGATGCTTTTCCTTTGGTTCTGATAGCTGACTGATGCGCGCCCTCCGAGATGCAGAGGATGCGATCCATCTTGGCCAGGGTTCCCTGGCCACCCGGGGAGAGGCAGTGGTGGAAAAATAAAAGGGCGGTAGCCAATAAACATCTCCAGATAGCTCTTTGCTTCCGCAGACCCGAAAGGCTGGAAGGTGTACTCACCGCCGGGCGATCTCCTCTCCTTAGGAGCGAACAAAGGCCAGACGCCCGCTGGACCAGCTGTGCATCCCTTCCTTGCTGCCTCGGGATGGCAGCTCCCTCAGAGAGAACGGGGACGGACTGGAGACATTCCTTCTTCTGTGGAAGGTTGGCGGGGCTCTGTGTCGTCCAGGAAGGCCCAACAAATGAGGGTCTGCCGTTTTTGTCCGCAGAACTGAGCACCCTCAGTCATGTTCTCCCTATGCCGCAGCTCCTGCCCCTGCTGCTGCTTTAGCCATCCGCTGCCTTTCAGGTATTTGATTATCCCCAGCTCACAGCTGGCTGAGGCTTAGGGCTCTTAAGACAGTTAATTATGCTGCTAGTCTGTGTGTGTGTGTGTGTGTGTGTGTGTGTGTGTGTGTGTGTGTGTGTGTGTGTGTGTGTGATGTCTGATACAACAGTACATCCCCCTTCCAGTATTCATTCCCTTCTATTGGTTAGAAGAGGAGTAAATATTTCTGAAGCCTCTTCATAGGCAGAGACAGAAGAAATGATTCTTGGATGGTGCACTGGGAGCTAGAACAGTAGTGGCCTTATTCTTAGAGACTATTTGGGCTGGAGATGGCTTTAGGATATAGAACATTGACTGGCAGAGAAGAAAAAGACCTCAGACACAGAACACAGAATGTTAGGGTTGGAATGGATCTGAGAACACATTCACAATATCAGAACTGGCAGGGAATTTAGAGCATAAAACATAGAGTGTCAGAGCTGGAAGGGACCACAGAACATGGGATGTCTGAGCTGGAAGGAAATTTAGAGCACAGAACACAAAATGTCAGACCTGAAATGAACCTTACAACGTACCACAGAGAAGGTCAGATCTCAAGAAGGTCTCTGAGCAGACAACATAGAATGCCAGAGCTGAAATAGATCTTAGGATATAGAACACACTGACAGAGCAGGAACGGCCTTTAGAACATAGCACACAGAATATCAGACCTGGGAGGAACCTTAGAGAAGAGATTATAGAAGGTCAGAGCTCAGAAAATATCTAAAGAAACTTATTCAGTTTTCAAAGGAGGGATTTGGGACCCAAAGAGAGTTAGTGACTCTGTAAGGGTCACACAGATTCAATTCATCAAACATTTATAAAGTATCTACTATGATCAAAGCATTATGCTAGGCATTTGGGAAACCAAACCAAACCAAAATCTAAACCAAAACCAGACAAAAGAAGTCCTTAAGAAGCTTGTATTCTACTGAGGGTGGGGATGGAGAGGGATATTGCATGTTTACAAATAAGTATTATCCAAGGTAAATTGAGGAAGTCAGCATTACCTGGAGGAAGTGAGAAAGGAAATCAAGAAAGGCTTCTCAAAGGAGGTGACATTTGAATTGAAACTTGAAGGAAGTCAAGGATGCTGAGAGACAGAGATGACAAGAGATGTGCAGGAATGAGGGTTGACATACACAAATGCATGGAGGTGGGAGTGAGATTTGGGAGATCTCACTCCACACACAGGTGGAGTGAGAGGTGTGGAGGTCAAGAAATAGTTAGTAATTAAATGAGTTAAGAGAGTTTGTGGCACAGCCTAAACTAGATCACAGGGCTCCTCTTTTTGTATTGTACCATGATGCCTCCAGGTGAGGGAGAAAATGATGCCACAGGTATGTCCTCTAAATGATACAACTGGCTTCTCTTCCACCTTAACTAAAGAACATGGTTAGATATTCAAAAGGTAAGGGGAAAAAGAAAACAAAGACTTAGACATAGGAAAGAGACAGCTGGTGGTGCAACCAATAGAGGGCTAGACCTAAAGTTAAGAAGATGAGTTCAAATCTAGCCTTAGACATGTATTAGCTGTGTGATCGTGGGCAAATCACTTAACCTCTATTTGACTCAACTGTAAAAAGAGGTTAATAATAGAATGTACCTGATAGGGCTGTTGTGATGATGAAAATGAGAAATTTGTAAAGTGCTTAGCACAGTGCCTGGCACTGTAAATGAATGCTTATTCCTCTCCTCCCCACATTGTGCTCTGAATTTAGAACCAGAGGACTTGGATTTGAATACCCTGTCATTTACTATGTGACCTTGAGCTAGTTTCAGCCCCCTCTGGGTTTGTTTCCTCCTCTGTAAAAGGAGTTGGTTGGACTAAATGGTCTCTTATGAATCTAGATTTATGATTCTAAAATGGCTTGGGTTTGAATCCTAGATCTTTGATTTACTGTATCTGTATGATCTTAGGCAAATCCTTTTAGCTTTCTGGGTTTCAACTTTTTCACTTTTGCAACATGAAGGGATTGGCTTATGTAGTTCATCCTTTAAAGGTACTCTTTTTTTGAGAATTAGTAAGAGTTTATTATAAAAGCACATGAAGGTAGCAACACATTGAAGGGAGATCAGAAGCACTGGAGATCAGTCATTTTAAGGTACTCTACCAATCCCCACTCACACTGGTAAGTTAAGTCGTAAGGATTCTGGTTACTACTTTCCGTTAGGGATCTGGGGTTAGCCTTGGGGGTGTGTGTGTTGGGGTTTGTTTTTTTTCTAGTGCTGTATCTCATTAGCCTCTTCTGGTATGTTTTTCCTCATGATAATCACTTAGTCAGTCTTAATTAGCTTTTAGAAAGGGGTGTTTACTAAGTTGGTATCTTAAGAACAGTTGCTACAGATAATTTCCTCCAAAAGTATGTGTCATATTACCTCGCATATATGTATATATGTATAAGGAGAGAGAGAGAGAGAGAGAGAGAGAGAGAGAGAGAGAGAGAGAGAGAGAGAGAGAGAGAGAGAGAGAGTGAAGAGAGAGGAAAGAGAGAGTCCAAGGGAAAGTGGGCTCAAACCTAGAGGTTTTGGCAAAAGGGAACTCACAGGTCCTGGAATTCCTTTTGCTAGGGTCCTCAAGGTGTTCCCCTTAAGTACAGTACATCTTTTTTTCCTGCTAGGCTATTTGTAGAGACCAGAATTTTCAGCCAGTCTGTCATTGGCTCCTAATGCAGACACTGACCCCAGTTGTATTGACCCAGTGTGTCTGGGGACACTGCTAGCATGCTGACTGGAAGATGGAGGATCTGGAATCCTCTGGACACTTCAAAGCTTTCAGATTCCTTCCTAATTTCAAATACCTAATTCTGGTTCCAACAACTTGATTTTGTAAAGAGCCAAGAAATGTAACCAAAAGCCTCAGCCTATCTGAACAGGTTTCCAGGCCTCTTTCCCATATAGGGAACAATGGCTAATGGATTTCAGTGATAAATGCATTAGGGTGGTACAAGTGATTTCAGAACCACTCTTACACCCAGATGATCTCTAAGTTCCCTTTCTGCTCTAAATCTCATTATTATTTTGGGATAAGTACACACATATACACACAATTTACACTGAGAAAAAGAGAGGTCAAACAGAAGCATAGAACTAGAGAGTGAAGGCTATCCTCCAAGGGAATCAGGAAACACTTTATGGAGGAGGTGATGCTTGAGTTGGACATTTGAAGTTAGGGATGGTGGAGATTCACATACACCTGGTTTCAGCCAAACTGGCTGTCTCTGTGCTCTACACAGTGTCTTCTTTGCTTATAATGGGCTCTTCTCCACCCCTTATACTTGCCTCTTAAATTCTGTACTGTTCGTCAAGGCTCAGCTCCAATTCCACCTCTTCATTGAGGCTTTCATGAATTTCAAACACATAAATTATATAAGTGATTTCCTTAATTTTTCAAGAATCTGTGATTTTATCAATGTGGGTGGTGCCTCCAATGATAAAGATTGTATCTACAACTTTAGATAATCTTTGAAAATTCTAGTTACTGAAAATATATCCCTTTGCAAGTCAAGCTTGGTGATGAGTTTATCCAAATTTAGCTGATCTGATCCTCAGACAACAGGCATATATTTCACTCCTAGGCCAGACAAGAAACCTCTCTAGTGGGGGTGGAGCCAAGATGGTGGAGTAGAAGGATGGACCTGCTCTAGCTCTACCCCTATAGCCTATAAAATACTTGTAAAAAAGGACTTTAAACAAATTCTAGAGTAGCAGAAGCCACAAAGTGACAGAGTGAAGAAGATTTCCAGGCCAAAGTAGCCTGAAAGGCCAACAGGAAAGGTCTATCACACTAGGCTCAGAGTGGAGTGCAACCCAGCCTTGGCTGTACAGAGTGGCACAGACAGGACTGGAGCAGGCTTTGGGACATGGAATCACTGGCAGCAACTGTGGTTCCCTGTTTTCTCCACCCACAAATGCCAAAGACAGATTCAAAGGTCAGTAAGAAAGCTCTTTCACCTGGGTGAGAAGGGAGCCTGGTCTGGCCCCAGCCCTGACATGAGGGCAGCAGCTGCCTCTTCAGCAGCAGCATCCATTTTTGGAGCCCTTGGCATAAAGACCCTGGGGGAATTGAGTGGTACATCTGGGTCTCAGTCCTTAGTAGCAGTCCTGGGGTGAGGAGGAGCACTGGTGTGGTGGAGCTGGTGGAGGCAATGGAGAGGGAATCCTACTTGCAGATCCTGGGCAGAAAAGAGTGCTCATGGTTGCTCACAGACCAGAGCACAGGCCAGTAGAGAAGTAAGCTCCTCTCCCTTGATTTTGCCACCTTGGAGGAACTGAGAAGTTACAGATCCCTAGAGTATACCCTACAGTTGACAAAGGACTCAAAAGTCAAATAACTGGCTGGGAAAATGCCCCAAAAAGAGGAAAAAATAAGACTATAGAAAGTTGCTTTCTTGGTGAACAGGTATTTTCTTCCATTCTTTCAGATGAGGAAGCGTACCATCAGAGGGAGACATAAAAATCAAGCTTTCTACATCCAAACACCCCCAAAAATATGCAATGGTCTCAGGACATGGAAGAGCTCATGAAGGATTTTGAGAATCAAGTAAGAAAGGTGGAGGAAAAATTGGGAAGAGAACTGAGAGCAATGCAATAAAATCATGAAAAGTGAGTCAACAGCTCGCTGAAGGAGACTCAAAAAAATGCTAAAGAAAATAACATCTTTAAAAATAGACTACCCCAAATAGCAAAAGAGGTCCAAAAAGCCAATGAGGAGAAGAATGCTTTAAAAAGCAGAATGGGCCAAATGGAAAAGGAAGTTCAAAAGCTCACTGAAGAAAATAGTTCTTTAAAAATTAGAATGCAGCAGATGTAGCAAATCATCTCACATAAAAGAAGGAAGAAAGAGCTTTTACAATGGAGGGGAAGAGGGGGGAGACGAAAGGAAATAATTGAGCCTTACTCTCATGGGATTTGGCTTAAGGAGGGAATAACACACATTCAGCTGCATATGGAAATCTATTTTACCCTGCAGGAAAGCAAGGCGGAAAGGGATAGGAGAGGAAAGATAATAGAAGAGACAGCAAACTGGGGAAAGGAATAATCAGAAGCAAACACTTCTATGGAAAGACAGGGCAAGGGACAGAATGGAATAAATGAAGGGCAGGATAGGAAAGAGGGAAATGTGGTTAGTCTTTTACAACATAGCTATTATAGAAGTGCTTTGCATTGTTACACATATATGACCTATATTGAATTGCTTGCTTTCTCCATGAGGGTGAGTGGGGAGGGAGGGAGAGAATATAGAACTTAAAGCTTTAAGAATGAATGTTAAAAATTATTTTAGCATGCAACTGGAAATTAAGCTATACAGGCAATGGAGTATAGAAATCTATTCTGCCCTACAGGAAAATAGAGGGGAAGGGGAATGAAAGAAGAGTAGGTAATAGAAGGGAGGACAGACTGGAGAAAGGGGTTGATAGGGTGCATGCTATCCTGGGGTGAGGGGTAGGGAGAGATGGGGAGAAAATTTTGAATTCAAATTCTTGTGGAAGTGAATGTTAAGAACTGAAAATAAATTATACATAAAAAAAAAAACCTCTCTAGCTTTGGTAGTCATCTGATAGGTAACTGTTAAACTCTGTCTATTCCTTAGCTCATAGTGCCCAGGTATTGGATGGTAATGGGAAAAGGAAACAGACTCCTAACCCTGGCTATCCATGGGCTGAGTGGAGAGTATAGGAGGAGGTGGCAAGGGGGCAGTGATTACTTTCAATGTACTCTATGTTATTTGTCACTTGATACTTTTGTGGTAAAACAGTGCTTTCTATTTTAAGTAAGTTGTGCTTACTGTGATGGGAGGCTACATGATAAATCTTGACTGGATCAAATTGGGTGTATTCAGTGAATGGGTGCATATAATAGGGCCAATTAAACTGGGATTGCTGTTATATATTCTGTAACACTTAGTTTGTGGTTAACTCATTCCTTTTCATAACGTAGGTAAGAAAATGTTTGTGGGTTTTTGTAACTGGCATCTTCACCTTTCTTTGGTGAATGTGAATACATTGATATGGCTTGTTAGAGAATGCCTATTTCCAAGCACACATTTATATGCATCTCTATTGACAAGCTGAGACCTTTTTTTCCTAAAATTTTTCCTAAAGTTAGGATACTGAACATTTTGTCCTCTCCCTCTGTTAGGATCTAGGCTAGTTTCCATATGTACAATCTCAAGAGGAAGATGTCACTCCTTTAAGTGGAGGCTCTATTATCTTTTCATCAAAATTATGTGTTTTGGGATCCTGGAAAGATGACTGAGTCAGATGTTTCCTAGGGGTAGCTATTCCCTTATCTCTCTCTCTCTCTCTCTCTCTCTCTCTCTCTCTCTCTCTCTCTCTCTCTCTCACACACACACACACACACACATACACACACACACACACACACACAAAGCATAAATCCCCCAGCAATGGAGGATAGTATAATCAAAAGGACCGCAAGGGGTAGAATTGGAACCCACAATTTAGGACACAGAGTGATTATTATTTTTTTTTTTACCATGGAACATTGTTTTTATTCATATTACTTTCACATAACTTCATGCCTGTAAGGAAAGGCACATCAGAAAAAAGGGATGATGAAGCAAAAGCTATAAAGGTGTAACAGGACGAGTTAGAGCTGACCCCTATCCATTTCAGGACGCCACACTGGGGGCCTGCCTAGATAACCTAGGGGCTTGTCAGTAGGGGTAGAACTAGATGGATTCAGGAGGAAGGGTCTCGTCCTTGTTTGCAACGTGGCAGTTCTTTGTCCTGGCTCCGGATGTCCAGTGGAGAAGACACCCATATAAGGAAAGGTGATAGGTGATAGGTCCTAGGTAGGGCTTAGGAATGTACTTAGGAATGTACGTAGGTAAAACTATAAATGTATGTGCTTTAGAGGAATAAAACGGAGTCTTCACCATCTTTGTCTCCCGCCCCATTCATTACTCACGAGATCAAGGCCTCTTGCCGGACAAGAGCCTTGGGTCGGGGTTAGGGGTTCCCGTAAATGGTCTAGGAGACCCCAACATAAAGGCAATAAATTAGAGATTGGTTAGAAGAGAGATTTCAAACATTGTACTTCAGCTTCAACTTTCTGAGGAATTATTATATTAGATATTATGAAGAACTATATAAGGATATAGACTATAATTCAGAGAGTACAATTTCAGAATATATAGGAAGAGAAATAATGAAGAGAACAAAACAAAGAAATTCTTAGAAAAAGAGGCTGCAAAACTCTAATGAACTAAGGAAATTGGAGGGGAGGAGAAGAGGATGAATTTTGAATTTACCACTTAACTGAAAGGGGAAAAGGAAAGGAAAAGAAAAGGACAGAATAGACAACTAAATAAATCAATAATTTAAATAACATTCTAAGTCTAGGGAAAGAGTTGACAAATGGTAGTATGAATGAAGGTAGTTGGGAGAAGAGAGCCTGTGGGAATAAGACTACATCAAAGTAGTTTAAGTAAAACAGAGTAGCAGATAAGAAAAAAAGTTCCATAGTCTATTTCTTCAAAGAAACACATCCAAAAAGCAGAGACAGACATAGAATCAACTTGAGCAAAACAAAGCAAAATTAGCTGTGTATCAGGTGAATCCAAAAAAGCAGGAGTTTCAATTATGTTCTTAGATAAAACAAAAAATAAAAAAAATATCCTCAGTAAAAATAAATGATAAAGTAGCATTATGCCTAAAGGAACTATAAACAGCAAACCGATATGAATATCAAATACATATGTACCAAATGACATGGATCTAAATTCATAAAGGAAAAGTGAACTCAATTGCAAAAAGATATAAATTGTAACTCTACTCAAGTAGAAGATTTTAATATTCCTTTCTCAAAGCTAGACATATCCAACAGAAATATAAACAAAAGGAAAGACACAGAACTGAACCAACTATTGGAGAAATTTAGACCTAAAAAAATGGTGCTTTCTGAATGGGATGAAAAAAGAATACAAACACACACATACACACATATATGTATCAATACCACATATCACTGTAACAAAAAATATACCATGTATTTGGGGATAGAATAATTGCCAATAAATGTAAAAAGAAGAAATACCAAACACAGCCATTATAGGTTAGGCATTGAACTTGTGATTTAATTGATATGGTAAACCCCCAGGTGAGAAGGCTCCCTCTACCAATGCAGGTCATCACTTTCTTTGAAACTTATAGTCTTAGAGACTTGACTGAAATCAAGCAATTACTACATGGTAGTTCCAGGACTTGAATCTAGGCCAGCCCTGTACCCACTTGTTTATTCTTCCTCTTAAAGATTATGGTACAATAAAAATTGTAGGACCAAGTGCTATTGACAACCTCATTGCCCATTACTCAGTTTCAGGTCACTGTTCTAGGGTGGAGAGGAAGGATTGCAATTGCAAAGGAGCAATTGCTCTACCAAGAAATGAGTCACAGTTCCAGGGAGGAGGTGAACTATGGTTGTGAGACAGCAGGGGCCCTTCCTGGGTAAGGACCATAGCACAGACCAGAAGTACAGTGACCACACCTTTTTTTCCAAATCATATCAACTTGGAACCACCAAAAACTTATAGATTCCCTAGAACTAACTGTGAAAACACCATGATGAAAACATCTGAAGCTTGGGACAATGACCATCCCTACCTTTCTGAGGTAAGCAGAATCCAACTTCATCATAAAGTCCAAAGTCAAGAAGTCAGATGGAAAAATGAGAAAACAACAACAATAACAGCAAAGAACCTGATGATAAAAGGCTACTATGGTGACTGGGAAGCTCAAGATACAAACTCAGAAGAAGACAACAATGTAAAAACTTCTATAAGTTAAGCCTCAAAGAAAAATGCAGATTGGATACAAGCATAACAACAATTAATAGAATTGCTAAAGAAAGAGCTAAAAAAAAGCAAAAAAAAATTTAAAAATCAAGAGCAGTAGAGGAGATATTGGGAAAGAAATAAGAGCAATGGAAGAAAATTATGAAAAGAGAATTAATATCTTTGTAAAAAAGGCATAAAAACAAAGAAAATAACTCCTTAAAAATGGAATTGACCAAATTGTAAAAGAGGTGCAAAATCTCACTGAAGAAAAGAACTTGAAAAGGAGAATTGGCCAAATGGAAAAAGAGCTACAAAAACTCATTGAAGAAAATAATTCCTTAAAAATTAGTACTGGTCATGTGGAAGCTAATGATTCCACAAGACATCAAGAAATAATAAAACAGAGTAAAAAGAATGAAATATGGGAAGAATGTGAAATATCTCATTGGAAAAAAAATCTGACCTGAAAAACAGATCGAAGAGATATAATTTAAAAATTACTAGACTACCTGAAAGCCATGATAAAAAAAATCTAGATATCATATTTCAAGAAAACATAAAGGAAAACCATTCAGATATCTTAGAACCAAAGGGCAAAATAAAAATGAGAAGAATACACCAACCACCTCCTGAAAGAGATCACAAAATAAAAACTTATAGGTATAATAGTAGCCAAAGTCCAGAGTTCTGAGGTCAAAAAGAAAACACTGGAGATAGTCAGAAAGAAACAATTCAAATACTATGGAGCCACAGTCAGGATCACACAAGATTTAGCAGCTACCAGGTTAAAGGAGTGGAGGGCTTAGAATATAATATTCCAGAAGGCAAAGGAGCTAGTATTACAACCAAGAATAACCCTACCCAGCAAAACTAAGTATAATCCTATGGGGAAAAATAGTCATTTAATGAAATAGAGGACTTTCAGGCATTCCTGATGAAAAGACCAGAGCTTAACAGAAAAAACTGACATTTAAAAACAAGATTTGAAAGAGGCATAAAAAGGTAAGTATAAGTGAGAAATCATGGGGAACTTAATAAGGTTAAACTGTTTATATTACCAAATGTAAAGATGATACATGTAATTTCCAAGGACTTTATCATCATTAGGACAATTAGAAGGAGTGTCCTTAGACAGATGGCATGGGTGTGAGTCTATTACTTGGAATAATCTCAATTAGAAAAATGAAAGGCTGAGAAAGAGATATATACTGGAAGAAGGAGGAACGGGGAAGAATAATGGGGAAAATCTCACATAAAAGAGGCATGCAAGGAAGAGTTTTTACAGTGAAGGGGAAAATATTAACAGTTTTTTAAGTCTAGACATTCAATAAATCAAGTCCTAATTTGTAGTAATTGCCTATTTCTGAGTTGTCAGTGCTTACACTGAGAATTAATAACCTAGCTCTTGGAAAGACAGAGAGCTGTGGTGGTGGTGTGTATGAGATATAGCAAGAATAGGAGGAATTAAAGAAAATTAGGAGCAGTTTTTGAACTGTTGCAGAAGGAAATAAGCAGAGAACAATATACACAATGATTACGTAAATAAAAAGTTTACTAAAAAGAAGTCAAACTAAGTGGAAAATCAATGAAGACCCCAGGGAAAAGGTAATGGAAGTATACCCCTTCCCTCACATCAGAGCTATGGGGGATATGATGGCAGAATATCACATATATTGTCAGATATAATCACTGTATTGGATGATTTTGCTTTTTTGTTGCAAGTGAGTGTTCAATCTGGGGGATGTATATGAAACCACTGATGTAAAGACAAAAGACATCATTAAAACATTAAGAAAATTAACTGTGCCTCGAGGCCATTCCCTCTTGGCAGTGGCCAAAGCTATCTGGAGATAAAGAAAACTCATTAGAATACTCTATTAGATTTGAGTAATGTTCTATATTCTTAATTAAAAAATAATGAAGTTGATAAATATTTCTCCATCTTTAAAAAAACTCCTATACTCTAACTAATTAACTTATTGTCATGTAATTTGCTGCTGAGTTTCCCTTCATTTCCACCCCCCCAGCACCCCAAGGGCCTTCCACAAAATTTATATTCCCTTTCCCTGATGTAAATTATAGGTTGATTAAATTCAATGATACAAAAAATTTTTAAAAAATACCTTGTTAAGAGTTCAATTTCTCCTAACAGTTTAATCTCTCGCTTACCTTTGCAATTTGTTGATGGTCATTATTAAACTTCTGAGAAGATGTCTCTGTTTTTAAAAATTAGGATAATTCTCAACATACTCACTATTTTTTGTATTATCTTAGTTCCCTGTAGATAATGGTCTCCAAAACAGAATACATAAACTCTAGGACGTACACAGAAAGATTCACTGTAGTGCTGGGAGAAAATGTCAGCACTTCTACTTATTTTTCATCTGAAAAAATCAGAAATTAAGCTTTACACATATATGGATATGTATACATGAACACACATATCTACATATATACATAGAAGTATACACACATATAATATTAGCCTGTATCTGACATTTGATCTGTATCTGTCTATATATCATATAGTCACATATGATATGTAGTACTGGAGGGATTCTGAGGGAAGAGTGAGAGGTTTACAACAAGGAATGGTGGATACTGGTGTCCCTACTCACTGGATCACTTTCAACATATTATGACATACTGCAGTTTATGAATGCATAATTAAGTGAATTCATGGAGCATGTTACCTAGTTTTAATTAAGCTAACTCACAAAAGCAACAATTAATTTAAAAAGATTGCAAAGAACCTGTGGATCAAAAATAACACCAATGGTGTGAGCATAGAATAAGTAGGATGTGGCCAAGCTGATGTTGCTGTTTCTGGTATGAACTTCTCATCAACCATACTAAGAAGGGAAAACCACAAATGATTTCATGAGATCTGATAAGGAGTTGAATGAAAAAATGTAAAATTATCAAGAAAATTATTTGAAATGTGGATTTACATTTACTGTTCTTTATTCACAACAAACCCTGCCCAAAGTACTGATTTTTATGAAGCCACAGAGATCACAGAGACATTTAAAAACTAAGCTTTTGTTGCTGAAAAAGATGTAAAATTCTTCTTTTTCTACACTTTATAAAAAACTGGAAACAAAATTTTGCAATCTGTTTTAAAAAAATTCTTCCAAACCAAGAATTTAACGAGTTTTGAACCTATTTGACAAATAGATTGAAATTCAGCCTATCTCAAAGGTTTGCAAGTTCAACTGAATGATGTCAAGGAAGATAGAAATTTACTAGCTAAATTTCAACAAAAACCTGTGCATAATTTGTGTATTAGATTGAAAAAGTGAATCATGATTTCAGCTCAGAGATGCATTTCTTCCATTTGGATTTACTCATTTTCAACTCTGACAGCTGTGAATTAAAAGAGATCTATGATCTTGTTGATTTGAGAGCCCCCTTCTCCCACTCTGTTAGAGAGTTCTAGTGGAATTCTTTGGTCATTCGCCTGTCATTCCTTGCTCCTTTCATGTAACCAGCCCATGTTTGTTTCCTGTCATACAATTATGTGATGAATGCTTTATTCTTGTTCTTCAGAGTTCTTTGTTGATTATATGTTGCAGCCTGTTTGCACCAACCATTTTCCTTTCCATTGTCCTCTGTGTGAAATTTATGTTTAGTTCTTTAGGTGTGGTGATGTTCCATGTCTCAATTAATCAGCTAATCAATTAACAAACATTTATTAAGCACCTACTATATGCTAGGCACTGTGCTAAGCATTAGTAAAATGTTAGCCATTAAACCAAAGATTGAAATAAAATGAACTTAGAACCAGACCTTGTACTGCAAAATGTAAAACAGATTTCAAAAAAAATGATGAAACATATTAAGTTACATTGCTTTCATTCAGTCACTCAAACAGTCAACTACTTATTAAACACCTTCTACATGCTAGGCATTGTGGACATAAGTACAAAGAATAAAATAATCTTTAATCATGAGTTTACATTTTATTGACAGCAATAACAAGGAACTATAAAAATACAACAAATATAAAGCCAATAAGCATATCTTTGTGTGCACATACACACAAAATAGTTAAGTACAAGGTAGCTTGGGATGTACTAACAGTTGGGAGGATAAGAAAGAGGCTCCATGCTGAAGATGGTGTTTCAGCTGTATCGTAAAGGAAGGGAAGGACTCTATTAGGCAGAGGTAAGGAAGGAGTGAATTCCAGGCCTGGGGGTGGTGGTAGATGGAATACTGTTGGTAAGGAGCAGAGAGAAGACAAGTTTGGCTGCATTGAAGTGTGCAAGTCAAAGAATAATGTCCAGTGAGGTTGGAAAGGTAGGTTGGGGTGAGGCTATGTAGGACTTTAACAGCTAAAAAGAAAAAATTATATTCTAGCCTAGAAGCAATGAGAGGCCACTGGATTTGGTTGAGCAGTGGGTCACGTGGGCAAATCTGTTCTTAAGAAAATTACTTTGGCAGTCATGCAAAATAGGTTGGAATTGTGAGAGATTTGAAGCAGGGAGAACAAGTAAGAGACTGTTGCAATAACCTAGCTGAGAGGTGATAACTGAAGTGGTGTCATTGTGAGTAGAGAGAAAGAGCCAGAGGCAAGAAATGTTGTCAAGGTAGAAATAGTAAGATTTCATTAATAATATTTTTTTTTTAGTAAGAGCAAAAAGGTTTCTTGTACCATTAAATAAAATTATTTTAATGCTTATTTCACTTTTATCTTTTTAAATTTTTTGTAGAACTTTTAAAGCATATATCAGTTCAGTATTACATATATATATATAATTAATAAATATACACATATTATAGGTATATACTCCAAAGCATTTTACTGGTAGGGGTGAGCTATCAAAATAGTATGAAGACCATGGCTATAAGTAACAAATTTCTATGTTCTGAGCAAAGCAAGATACAAAAGATAACTGTTCTTGTTTAATGTGTGCTACCCTAGCTAATACCATAGAATCTCTTTGAACTAGAAAATGGAAATATCACTATCCTATATTAAGGGTGGAGCCTTAATATATAAAAAAAAGTTGGTGAACTACGATAGGTACTTATTACTCATCTGCAATATTCTTACCTTCATGAGGCATCCTGGAGCTATTACTCCACACAAGTTGACCTGAGATCATAGGACTTCGTGTTGCCTAAATAGATGGTGAAGACACAGGGGAACCACAGTGCTACCATCTTATTTCCAGCCCTTCCAGAGACCAGAAAGGGCCGAGGAACAGCTGATATGGTGTTTGCTGCCTAACAACTCCAGGAGAGATGCTAGGAGCAGAACAGAGGTCTATATACAACATTTGTAGATCTGACCAAGGCCTTTGACAGTTAGTCATAAGGGCTTATGGAAAATTATGTCAAAATTTGGTTGTCCAGAGAAGTTCATCAATATTGTACATAAATTATATGATGGCATGTTTGACTGGGTTCTGGATAGTGGAAAATGCTCTCTTACCTTCCTAGTCACCAGTGAAGTGAAACAGGGCTGTGTGCTTGCTCCCATGCTTTTTAGCATGATGTTTTCAGCCATGTTGTCAAATGCTTTCATCGAGGATGAACACAGCATCAAGGTCAACTACTCTACTGATGGTAAGTTCTTCAATTTGAAAAGCCAAGACCAAAGTGGAGGGAATGTTGGTGCATGATTTTCTGTTTGCAGATGACTGTGCACTTAATGCAGCCTCTGAAGCTGAGATGCAACAAAGTATGGATCAATTCTCTGCTGCCTGTGCTAATTTTGGCCTAATAATTAACACCAAGAAAACACAGGTGCTCCATCAACCACCATCACACCATCCATACATGGAACCATCGGTTTCAATAAATGGAGAAGTTTTGAATGCTGTGGATAAGTTCACTTACCTTGGTAGTGTACTTTCCAGGGATGTACACACCAACAGTGAGGTGGACACACGCATTGCCAGAGCTAGCTCAGTGTTTGGGAAGCTCCAAAGAAAAATTTGGGAGAGAAGAGGTATTAGACTGACTACCAAACTAAAGGTCTGCAGAGCCATTGTGCTGACCTCATTGCTCTATGCCTGTGAAACATGGACAGTCTACCAGCACCATGCCAAGAAACTGAATCACTTCCATTTGAACTGTCTTAGGAAGATTCTGAGGATCACCTGGCAGGATAAGGTACCAGACACTGAAGTCCTTGCTCCAGCTGAACTGCTAAGCATTTAAACTATGCTTCAGAGAATGTAACTCCAATGGACTGGCCATGTTGTTCAAATGCAAAATGTACGCTTGCCAAAAAAACTTTTATGGAGGACTCACACGGGGCAGGTGGTCACATGGTGGCCAGAGGAAGTGATACAAGGACACCCTCAAGGTCTCTCTCAAGAACTTTGGATTTGATTGTGCAACATGGGAGACACTGGCACAGGACCACACAGCATGATGTGCCCACACCAGAAAGGGTGCTGTTCTCTGTGAGCAAAGCAGAATTGAAACAGCACAAAGGAAATGTAGGATGAACAAATTTTGAGTAACCACCCCAAATGTTCACACGGACTATCTGTGCCCAATCTGTGGTAGAGCATTCCGAGCTCATATTGGTCTCATCAGTCACAGTCGTACACATTAAAATTTGACTTGATCATAGTGATGTCATTTTGGTCCTCTGAGAATAAAGGACAACAGCCATTACACACAAAGAGTACTTTTCACCAAACTTCATTAGGATGCAAAAGTTCTGTGCATTGTTTGTGTTTTTTTACTTCCTGAGAATGGCAGTCAATTTATCACAAAATCCCTCATTGAGAGGCCAGTTGTTGTTAAATCAAGGAAATAATATGGACAAGAGAATCTAATCAATTCTTTTTTTTTTCATTTATTTTCTATACTTTCCCTTCCTTGACTCTACATGATATCAATTTAGTTCCTATTAGGAATGGCCACAAAATTAAGTTCTGATCATTCAGTCAATTGACTAACATTGATTAAGCACCTGCTATGTGCCATATTCTGTGAGAGGTGCTGAAAATACAAGTACAAAAAATGAGACAATCTTTTATTCTTGAGTAACTTATTTCTAATGAATCATTATTGTGAGTAGTTTTGATTTGTAAGATTCCTAGTGTAGCATCTTGGAACACTATTAAAATTTTACATTTCTTTGGAGCAAGGTCTGTGGTATACTCTTATTAATATTCACCAAGCATCTATCTAATAGGTGCTTGACAAGTATTCAGTTAATCGATTTATGTTTAAAGTAAAGAGGAAGTTTGGCATACAGTCTGTGAGTGGCATGACAAGGAATCATTGACTCAGAGAATTTTTGAATTGGAAGGAACTAAGAGGTCATATAGTCCTGTTCCTTTGTGTTTCAGAGGCCCATAATGATTAAGTGACTTGTGCTCTGTCATGAAGCTAGTAAGTGACAGAGCTCCTATGCAAGATCCATAGTAGGATAGATAGGAAGCTGTGAGAGGTCAGATTAGGTCTGATTATAAACCTAGTTAACAGTCTGGTTAGTATGCATTTATTAAGCTCCTACTATCTTTCAAGCACTGAGCTAAGCATTGGAGACACAAAGAAAGGCAAAAGATAGTCATAGCTCTCAGGGAACTCACAGTCTGAGGGAGACAACATATAAATCACTATGTACAAAGAAGATACAGACAGGATAAATAGGAGAAAATCACCAGAGGGAAGGGACTAGTGTTAGTGGAATCAGAAAAGGCTCTGATTCAGTACAGTAGCCTGTATAGTAGTGTCTGTGTAATATTTTATATTACACAGAAGAGGACACGTCACCAAATGCACACCATTTGGAAGACGATAGCCAAATATTGCAGCAGCTGCCCACAGGGCAAAACCCATTATCTAATTAAAAGTACAAGCACAGCTTTAGGTAGGCAGTATGCCATTACCCATTTGTACTTCAGCCAGGACGTTGCAGGATATCTATACTGCCAGACCTGCCAGACGACAACCACAAGTGGTCAGAACAATTGCATTGGAAGAATGCCATCTACTAAGTCACTAACATGACTTCATTCAGCACCTATGGTTTCACATGTCCAAGTATTATAGTCCAAGTGTTAAGCAGATCTGTTCTTGCCTAATTTGGGGGTAGAGATAAGGAAGAAGAAAGCCAAATCATGGTGGCACTCAGCATAAAATTCATGGAATTGTTCCTCTGATGAATAAGATGGTCACAAGGAAGGAGGGACAATGCTTCCAACATAGTAGAAAGAACTCTGGATTTGGAGCTGAAAGGTTTAGGTTCATATCCTCCTTCTGACCATTGAAATCAGTATGGTACTGGACAGAGTCAGTTTCCCTCTCTGGACCTCTTTTTCCTCATATGGATAATGCAGAGGCTGGGCTAAAAGATCTTTCAAAGTCCAGAGATTTATAGTGTTTCAAAAGTTGGAAAGGACCTCAGAGGTCATTTTGTTTAACTTGCAGTTAGAGTTTTATGATAGTGTAGGAATTTTAAAGGGCAGCTAGGGGGTGTGGTGGACAGAATGCTGGGCCTGAAGTCAGGAAGACCCAAGTTCAAATCCTGCCTCAGATATTTACTAGCTGTGTGACCTTGGAGAAGTCATTTCACCCTGTTTGTCTCAGTTTTCTCATCTGTAAAATGAACTGGAGAAAGACTTGGCAAACCACTCCAGTATCTTTGCCAAAAAAACCCAAATGGAGTCATGAAGAATAAGACACTACTTAACAACAGAGGAACTTTAAAATTTCTTTTAAGAAGGATAAGGGAGAAAAGTGGTGAGAAAAGTGTAGTGGCAGTGACAGGTGGATTCTTCCCAAGTGAATATGAGGGCTAGTGAAAACTTCTCAAGAACTTAAATCTGAAGTAGATCAGACTCCAGGCCTGAGTTTCAATTTCTCAGAAATCATATGATATAGGGAAGCTTGAAGTTGTGAAACCACCTTTCACCTCTCTCCCCAGATTTGCTTGACCCATTTCCTAATCATATTGTCTGAAATTAAGTTGCTTGCTCAGGCCCTTGACTTCCATTTCCTTATTTTTTGTATCTGGGGCAAATTTCTGAAAATAAGTTGTTTGCTCAGGCTCTTGACCAAAAGAGTAAGGGGGGGGGGGGCTTGTGGTTTTTAGCTACGTAACCATGTTTCTGCTTCTGTACTGTGCCTCCCTCCTGTGGACTGCCTAGGGGAAGGTTGATGCCTGTTTCTTGCAAGAACCAAATAAAGGACTTTCTGTTTTTATCTTGAGATACCTCTGAGTAGTCAATTTGAGTAGGGATCTCGCCATCCTACACACAAGAGATTGACTAATGTTACTGGAGTCTTTTCCTTTCCTTGTCTCAACACTAGGATTATTAAGAGAATACTGAAAAATGTGATAATTTTAGTGAAAATGCCAAAACAATGGAGAATCTATTCCATTCTCTGTTTTTCTCTTTTGTTTTAGTGTCTCTCCCCCACATTCATTAATAAGGTTCTTAAAAATACATATTTAAAAGTTTTGCTTATTGGTTATTAACATTTTAAACAATTGTTTGCTAGATAAAAATAAGATAACTTACCTGCCTTCTGAGTTTGTTTTTTGCTATAGAGAGTGTAAGTGAAAGGAAAACTGTAGATAACAGTCTGTGATTAATTGAACTGGCAGGGAGAGTCCATCTTGGTAATCAATCATCTAAGGACTCCAGCCATTTCATGAATTCTATTTGCAATTAGTATTTTTAAGGGCTTCTCTCTTTCTCTCTCTCTGTATGTCTGTCTCTCTGTCTGTCTTTCTTTTTTACAGAAGAAGTATGCTACAGGAGAACTGGGACTATTGTTTTAGACCAGGGGTGGGCAAACTATGGAGAGACCAAATTAGGCCTAAAAACTGTTTTTCTATGGCCCTTGAGCTAAGAATGTTCCTTATATTTTAAAAATAAAGTTGTATTGTATTAAGAAATGCAAAAACCCTTCTTAGCTCAATGGTGGCACAAAAACTAATCTTATTATCTCCAAGCAAACAGATAGTTTTATTTAGAGGACTCTAGAGAATCAACAAAAAAATCTAGTTGAAACAATCAACTTCAGAAAAGTTACAGGATATAAAATAAATCCACATCCATTATTATCATTTCTATATAGTACCAACAAAACCCAGCAGCAACAGAAATTCCACTTAAAATAACTTCAGATAATACAAAATACTTGCCAAGACAAACCCAGCGATTATAAAACACAATGACAGAACAATTTTCACAGAAATAAAGACAAATTTAAACAATTGGAGGAATATTAATTGCTCATGGGTAGGCCAAGCCAATATAATAAAAGTGATAATTCTACTTACGTTAATTTACTTATTCAATGATATACAACTCAAAGAATTATTTTATACAGTTGGAAAAAGAGTAATAAAATTCATCTGGAAGAAGCAAAGGTCAAGAATATCAAGGGAATCAATGAAAAAAATGTGAAGGATGGTGGCTTACCCCTGTCAATAAAATATTTTTGAGTTATATCCACAATATATGTATATTTATTTATAAGTTTTATATACATATGTAATACTGTACTGGTACATTATGTACTTTATAAATTATACACAAAATTTAAAAGGATAAAAAATGAAATAAGTATTAAAATAATTTTATTTAATGGTACAAAAAACCCTTTTGCTCTTACTAAAAAAATTATTATTAATGAAATCTTACCATTTTTACGTTGACAACATTTCTTGCCTTTGGCCTTTTCTCTCTACTCACACAGACACCACTTCAATTATCACCTCTCAACTGGATTATTGCCAACAGCCTCTTAATTGTTCTTCTTGCCTCAAATCTCTCACAATTGCAGCCCATTTTACACAGGGCTGCCAAAGTAATTTTATTAAGAACAGATATGCCCATGTGACCCACTGCTTAACTAAACCCAAGTGGCTTCCCATTGCTTCTAGCCTAGAATATAAATTCTTCTTTTTAGTTTTTAAAATCCTACCCAGCCTCACCCCAGCCTACCTTTCCAACCTCATTGGACATTATTCTTTGACTTGCACATTTTAATACAGCCAAACTGGTCTTCTCTCTGCTCCTTACCAACAGTACTCCATCTACTACATCTATACTAGGTAGGCTGCTTAAACCTGCTCTTCTCTTTGATCAGCTACCAAGTTCTAAGGAAAATTTTCCTTTGAATGAACAGTTGCCAACCTTTTTTGCTGCAAGTCTTCATGGTCCTTTCATCTCAAAAAGGCAGCAAGGTGGCACATCGATTGAACACTGGGCCTGGAGTCAGGAAGAACTCAATTCAAATCCAATCTCAGATACTTATCAGTTGTATGACCCTGGGCAAGTCACTTAACTGCTGTTTGCCTTAGTTTCCTCACCTGTAAAATGAGGGTAATAATAGCATCTACTTCAAAAAATTGCTTTGAGGATCCAATGAAATAATAATTGTAAAGTGCTTAGCACAGGAAGGGAGTATCTGGCACACACTAGGTGGTATAGGCTGAAATTTAGTACTGCTAGGTCATTTTCTTTCATTTTTTTTCATTGATCCCTTGATGTTCTTGACCTTTTGTTCTTCCAGATAAATTTGTTATTATTTTTTTCTAGATGTACAAAGTAATTGTTTGATAGTTTGGTTGGTATGGCACTGAATGTGTAAATTAATTTAGGTAGAGTTATAATTTTTATTCTATTGACTCAGCCTACCCATGAACAAATAATATTTCTGTAGTTCCTTAAATACGTATTTATTTGAGTCAAAAGTGTTTTGTAATTGTGTTCATATTTTTCCTTGGTGTGTCTTGGCATAATTTTCATATTAGCTATGTTGCAAGAAAAAGCAAGAAAAATAAAAATAAAAAATAAAAAAGTGAAAAAGTATGCTTCCATCTGCACTCAGAGTTCATCAGTTCTCTCTCTGGAGGTAGATGGTATTTTTCATCATGAGTCCTCTGTAATTGTACTAGATCATTGTATTAGATTAGTAGCTAAGTCGTTATTGTTGATCATTGTTACAATATTGTTGTTACTGTGTACCAAGTTCTCTGGATTCTGTGGCAGTTCATATGTCTTCCTAGGTTTTTCTAAAACTATCCTCCTTATCATTTCTTATAACACAATATTCCATCACAATTTCATGCTACAACTAGTTCAGCCATTCCCAGTTGATGAGTATCCCCTCAATTTTCAATTCTTTGCCACCATAGAAAAAGGGATGCCATGAATATTTTTGTATTTATAGGCCCTTTTCTTTTTTCTTTGATGTCTTTGGGATACAGATCTAGTAATGCTATTGCTGGGTCAAAGGATATGTACAGTTTTATAGATCTGTGGGCACAGTTCCAAATTATTCTCAGTTATGGTTGTACTGGTTCACAATCCCACCAACAGTGCATTAGTGTATGTATCTTTCCACATTTTCTACAGCATTTGCCTTTTTTTTTCTGTCATGTTAGCCAATTTGATAGGTATGAGGTGGTACCTGAGAATTGTTTTAATTTAATTAATATTGATTTTCAGGATTTTTTCATATGAGTCTTGATAACTTCTTTGGAAAACTGTCTGTGCAAATGAATAACAGTCCCAGCAGTAGCAGAGACAGGCCTGAGAAATTATGGTGGTAAATCAATGTGTTTTTGTGGGACTACATTACAAAATGGCAGGGGGTCAGAAAAGGAAAGAGGAGACGTGGTCGATAGAGAGGAGTGTGGATGTGTCCAGATCAATGTACCGTAGTTCCACAAAAACACATTGATTTATCACCATAATTCTTCAGGTCTGCCTCTCCACTATTACCTCTACCTGCTTTCTGCTTTCACCCCTGTTGCCTTGTGTATACTTAGAAAGAAATCTCTTACTGGAGTCTTTGCTGCTGGTCAGTTGTTTTTTCAGTCATGCCTGAGTACGTCAGGATACAGAAGAGTCTTATGTTATTCAAATTTCCTTTCCTTTATATTTGGAGATCTTTTTCCTGGTCACTTATACAACTTACTATTTCTGTTTGTTAAATTTTAACCACCACATCTTTGAGTATGCAGCCCTGTTTTTTTTTCTAGTGTTTATCTATGAATTTTTAAAATTGATATTTCACTTTCATTGTTCAGAAGTTCTAGGCAGTTCTCTTCTATTATTTCTTGCATTATGGTGTTCAGGTTTTTTTGTCTAGTGTTCTTCCGACCCATAATCCTTAGATTGTCTGTACGGATCTCATCTTTGAGAACAGTATATTTTGATTGGATGGAGAGCAAATTTTCTTTTAATGCCGTCTTTTTTTGCTTCTCTTCTTCTAGATTGTCCTTTCCTTATGTGTATTTGCATTCCCAATCCATTGCTATCCCTTTTGCTTCTTTGGTGAGACTTGTGGTCTCAAATCAAAGTTTTTCTAATCTGTCCATCATTTTTGCTATGTAGGCCATAAATTCTGCTCTTACAATCTTCATTTCTCTTTTAAAACACTCTGGAACACTACCTTGTGGTTCCATGTTCTCCTTAAATTCCCCAGAGTCCTGTGTCTCATTAAATGTTAGATCATTTTCCTTTGTTTTGTAGTATTTATTATTTATTAAATCTGGAGGCCATATTCCTTCTGCTGTTAATGCTGTTAATGCTTCAAAGATTTCTGTTTGAGCTTTCTTCTTCCTGAGATCTTTGGTTGTTTTTAGTCTTTTTTCCTTATTTCCTCTGATTTCTCACTTTTGGAATCCTTCTCTTTGATGATGATTTCTCTGAAGGCTGTACCTCAAAGCCAGTTCACAGCTCACCAGCCTAGGTCTCTTTCCCAAGTGATTTTTGGGCAGTTGGATGATGGGCTTTTCCTCTCAGATTTAGTGCAGTGCTGCACAGATCCCTCCTCCTCCCCTCTTTCCTCCCACTCACACATGGTGTCCTGTCCTGTTCCCTTTGCTTAGTTCTCTGACCTGGCAAGTTCATGGTGCCATGCTGTCAGAGGTGACTCATGTCATTTGGAGTTTTACTCTTTGAGATTCTGGGATCAGGTGAAATATGGGATTGAGCTGTATTTCAAGACCAGACATCTATCTTGCTCCTTCCATTCCTCCTCTTTCTTGGAGAGATCTTTTGTAACAGTGCTGCTGTTGCCACTGGTCACTAAGGCCTCAGCCAATTTCCAAAGCCTGGAGCCCAGATCTCCAAGGCACTGGAAAGAAGGGTGATAGTGGTATGGGGCTGGATTTATTGAACCTCCTTTTTAACTTATGTTCTTGACTTTCGCGAGTAAGGCTACAAACATTACTGCACCACACCACACATTACTTCAAGAAAGAGATTTACTGACCTCACAAGTTCCACTGGTGGGTGCTTTGCTCAGTTGAATCAGTTCAAAGGTTTCTCAATGCCAATTCTTGTTGGGTATCCTTTGCTACAGCAAACTCAAGCTCTTTTGTTAACTGATGAATATAAGTATTTCACTTGTTTCTAAATAAAACGTAAATTACCAGGGGACTTGCCTGTATCAGATCCAATCCAGAATAATTAATTATTTGTATTTGTTGAGTGTATCACCTAAAAGAAGTTGTCTCATCTTTCTGTCTTTGTAGAGATCTCCTGGACTGAAGGAAATGATTCAAAGGAGACTGATGGAGGAAATTCTGAGATTCTGGTATTGAAAAAGGACTTTTCCCTCTCTGGAGGTCACAAGCATCCTTTTGGAAACAGGAGAAGGAGGAGGAGGAACACATTAAACTAAAAGCACACTTTGGGTCGTTTCTCTTCCACATCTGGCTTTGAACATCTTGAGATGAAATGACCATAGCAGGGGTGAGATGGAGGTTCAGGCTACAGGAGGATGAGCAGAAATCATGATGGAAGGGTCAGACAGGTCTCCACCTAGGCAGTTTCTAGCAGACTCCATGCCACCAAAAGCACTGTCCAAAACAAACTAATGACCTGAAAATACTATAAATCTTGTAGGAGATGAGCAGGAGGGAGCTTTATTTCTCCACTTTACTTTAAATCCATCAGCTTGAGATAGGAAATCATACAGAGAACATTCCCAACTGTATTGGAAACTTAGGAAGGGGTGGGAAAAATTTATATTTCTTTTGCATTTTAGTTCCAAATTGTTAAAACTATAGGATCACAATATATTCAAATCTCTGAACGCATAGGTGCCAAGAGACCTGAGAAGGTAAAATATTTTCCACAGAATATTGCAAAGAACTGAAAATATACATTGTAGACTCCACATTTTAAAGATCTGAATGATATTTCATCTTCTATATCGGAAGGGAAGCTGGGATTTGAAGGGAAATGATGAATTTAGCAAGGTGCCATGATGGAGAAAAGTGTGGGGGGGAACCACCGGGGTTTGTTTATACTCAAGGTCGCCAGCGTCCCGGTGTGGAAGACCGGGAGTCCCCTCTAACTCAGATACCGAGAAAATTCGAAGCCCTTGGCTGGATTTTCTCTGTTTCCTCGCTTAGGAGCTAGGATTCCTAGTGAGCCGCCCCAGCGTCCGGCTCGATCTGCCAGGCACTTATCTGTACCCCATGCGGAATGCAGTAAAAGGGACACCGGCCTTGAAAGGCATCTCCTTCGTCCTCTGCTTCCCAGGTTGGCACGCCTTCTTTTCCCGGAGCCCGGTGAGCATCTCTTCTCTTCTCCCAGCCCGCCTGAGAGAGGGCTCCGAGGAAGCTTCGGGCCTGGCCCAGGGCCCCGCGGTGAGTGCGCCCATGGAAGGCCCGGCCTCCGAAGGGGCCGCGGGGAGTGTGCCCGAGGAAGGCCCAGCCTCTAGAGGGCCCCGTGGGGAGTGCGCCCGAGGAAGGCCCGGCATTCAGAGGGGCCGCGGGGAGTGTGCCCGAGGAAGGCCAGGCCTCCGGAGGGGCCGCGGGGAGTGTGCCCGAGGAAGGCCCAGCCTCTGGAGGGCCCCGTGGGGAGTGCGCCCGAGGAAGGCCCAGCCTCTAGAGGGCCCCGTGGGGAGTGCGCCCGAGGAAGGCCAGGCCTCCGGAGGGGCCGCGGGGAGTGTGCCCGAGGAAGGCCCAGCCTCTGGAGGGCCCCGTGGGGAGTGCGCCCGAGGAAGGCCCGGCCTCCGGAGGGGCCGCGGGGAGTGTGCCCGAGGAAGGCCCGGCATTCAGAGGGGCCACTAAAGGGAAGCGGGGCAGGGGCTGGGCTGAGGAAGCGCTAAGGGAGACCCGGGGCTGAAGCGCGGCCGGCGCTCCGAGAACGGGGGCTTTGAGAAGGGCTCCGGGGATGTGCCGCCGCGAGGGTGGCGTTAAGGAAGCCCTGATCTCGAGCGGGGTGTCCAGGGACGCAGTGACACTGGATGGGGGGGGGCTAGCCTCGTGTTGGGTCTGCGGGTTTGCTGGGGATATCTGAGGTGGGTCACACGGTCCTCGAGCGAGCAGTGGGCGCGTGCCGGGGGCGTGAAGCGCATGCGCGGGCGGGGAGGGGGAGGAGGTGGGCACGAAGGTCACGTGCTGAGCGCCCCTTTCTCCCTCCCTCCTCCCCCTCCCGGGCCGGCGGGGTTCTGTGAAGACGCCAAGATGGCAGCGAGCAACTATTACGGTTTCGCGCCCGGTGCCGGCCCGCCGTACAGGTACCTCCCGGCCCCGCCGCCCCTTCTCCCCGCATCCCTCCGGGAGCTCCGGCCTCCTCCGGGTCCGGTCTCCTCCGTCTCCGGGTCCCGGCGCCTCAGAACGGAGTCGGACCGGGACTGTGGCGTGTGGCGGGGGGGAGCTGGGGGCGGCGCTGCGGGCCCGGGGAGGGCGAGGCGCTGCCAGGGCCGGCGTGGCTTGGCTCCGTCCGTCACGGCCCCTCAGCCGCGCCCGGTCCTCCTCCCCTCGGGGGCCTTGGACCGGCTCCGGCCGCGGCAAAGATGGCGGCGGGGGCGGGGGACGCGGGGGCAGAGCCCGGGATGCACGAGTAGCGACGGGGGTGCGGGGTGGGGCACAGCCTGGGATGGGGGTGCGAGGGGAAGCTGTTGATGGAGGAAGTTAGAAGGGATGTAGAGGGTGGGCAAGGCCCAGAATGGGGGTGGGGGGCATCGAGAACACGTAGAGAAGGTTGGGGGGGACGCGAAGGGCAGATAGAGGAGGTTCTGGGGGCGGGATAGACCGAGGGGAAGAGAAGAGGGGGTGCGGAGCGTGGGCGGGGGAGGGGCGGGGCAGTGCGGGGCCTGGGGAAGGATACTTAGGGTGGGGGGAGGATAGAAGGGGTGCTGGGGGATGGGAGGAGACTGTGTGGGCGGCGGGGCTTCCGAGGACGTGGGCAGGGTTGGGGGGCCACGGTGCTGGGGGGAGGCACAGGAGCTGGAGGGGTAGGGGACGCTCCAGGGGTGTGTGGCAGGTAAGCTGGAGGGGTAGAGCCGGGACTGTTGGGGAGGCATAGCCACGGGGGCATAGCCACGAATAGGAAGGTGAGTGTGGAAAGCCGAGCTGGGCGTTGGGGGGTGCGGTGATTATGAGAAAGCGATGAGTGTGCTGCACATGGGCCATTGGGGGGCATTGCGGGTAAGGGGGGGCAGTAGGGAAAAAGAGGTAGGAGGAACTGAGGGAGCAGTGCTAGGAGTTTGGAATCCTGGGGGTAAAGAGATGGGGGCAGGGATCTGTGGGATACTTTGGAAGGGGAAAGATAGGAGGGAAAGGTGGGAGAATGGGGGAACTAGGGAGATACAGGGCACCAGGAATTTAGGGTACAGCCAAAGAGAGGAAAGATCAGGGACCTGACAAGAGTGTGAAGAGGGGGCTGCCCGGGGGTAGAGTGGGGAGTGGTAAAGGGGGCTGGGAATTTGGCCAGGTGGACGGTGATGATGAACAGTTGAGGTGGTGGAGGGCAGGGAAACAGAAAACCTGGGCAAGAGTGGGAAGTGGAGACAAAGAATTCTGTAGAGAGCAGGTAATTTGGGGAGCTTCATAGGCAGGGAAGGCCCTTCCTAAGTATTAATGCACACTCACAATTTCCCAACCCTCCCTTAGGAATGGTTGTCATGCTTTTCTCATTTTCATTACCTGCCTTGAAGAAGAGGGAAGGTTTTCTCTTTCCTGACAACCTGCCCCCCCATTTTTGGTTTCCACTCTTGTTCACCAGTAAGCCATACCATTTACTACTCCCCTCCCTCCCTACTTCCAGTTCAGATGCTTCACATCTTTGCATTTTTAGCCTATCCCATATGTATCAGTAGCCAATTCCCAGATGATGGAGATGACTGCCATTGGTTACCAAATACCTTAGGTTCTTGCTCTTTCATGTTCAATGCAGTATTTGCGTGTCTCCACCCAGTGTACTTCAGTGATTGGGATCAGATGGCAGATTACCCTCATCTTTTAGTTTATAACACTCTTCTACAATACTGTTTTTTAGCCTTGGCCTCTTTTTGTTTGTTAAGGAAATAGGCTAAGGAAGCCTGGATTTGGGGACAATAATTCAGAGGAATGTCAATGTACTTATTTAATGTATACAGCACTTGAGGAATTCTGTTTTGCTGCAGCTGCTGGTAACAGATTTTATGAGAAAAGTCCTGCTGGCCTTCCGTTTTCCTTGAAACAGATTATTTCATTTTTGATGTTTTACTCAATTGTATTGTTCTCACAGGGTTATGATTATTGTTATTTTTTGCCAGAAGTCCACTTGCCTAGTTACGCACCTTGTTAAACAGCAGAGAACTGTACCTATGTACTCTAGTCAGATGGTGGGAGGAGGGAGGATATGCTTGAATGCTGAGCTTTAGTAAATCTCTGTTTGTAAAATGTTATTTATTGCTGCTGCATTTTTATGTTCTGATATGTTGATGAAATGTATCCCTAGCTGTGTATGGAAGAGTACTGTGAATGAAGGGGTGCTATGAACAGCAGGATTTTGGTTGTCTTTAAAAGCATTTGTAAGGTATAGCAACTTGTCATTTAAGAAAGGACTGAATTTGATTGAGAGCAAAATATGGAGGGAAAATGATGATACAAAGAACTTTGACCTAAGATAATTAACATATTTTAGATTTGAATGATAGTAAGTAGGATATTATCTTTTAAGTTGTTGCTTGGCTTAAGTTTCTTTAAAATGTGGATCTTCCATATTGCATACTAAGTTAAGAGAAAAAAATATATATATCATGAAAAAGAGAATTAGGTGGCAAATCTTCTTAAGGTATCTCCTTTATTGAAATATTTTAGCTAGTATATTCTGTAAATAGTGACAATATTCTTGACATCCGTTAAGATTATGCCTGCTTTACTTGTTAGACTAATTCTCAGATAGTTGTTTCACCATTAATAAATAGGCACTGATATGAAACATTTCAATCACTGATCAGCAAGGTATATTATAGAAAATAATTTAGGCAACATAGTTTTGATTACCATCTTGATTTTTTCCCGCTTGTTTTGATTGTGTTTTTAAATAAAATGTCTTATGAGCTTTAGTATTAATACCATAAGGCTTTAGAATTAAAGACTAATTCCATTTTGTAGAGTTTAATTCCACATTGTTTTAAATTGATATCAAGCACTGTTTTGGGCTTCAATGAGTAGGAGAGAGCTGTTATGGAAGTCTCATTACAATTCTGTATGTGCTTAAATCAGATTGGTGGTCAAAATGTGTATGTAATATGTAATTTTGGAAGTATATTCTATTAGAAAGCAATAAACTATCTCTGAAATGCATTTTTGTTTTTAGTCTTGGTAATTTTGGAGATTGACCCATCCACTAGCTCTTTCTTGACGTGGGCTTAAATCTGTATATAATCACTGCTATATTTTTGTGTAATATTGTATTCAGTAAAGATGACCTTTGGTTTACAGGTCCTTAGTTTAAGAAACATCATTTTTTTTATATTGAGGGTATTAAAGCGTCATGTTCTAGTTAGTATCTTATCAGCTGGGTAGCTTTAATGCTTTAATCTATTTTTAACTTTTGTGTTAAAATATTAGCTATTTGAAGTCTGAGTGTCAGTGCTGAGTAGTAGCAGTGCGTGGTAGAAATTTTAAGTAGCAGTGAATAGGTAATGAACTCCTGAGGTCTAAGGTAGGCTTTTGTAGTTCTCACCCCCCCAACATGCACTTCTGCCCTCCCATAGTGAAGAGACCAATAGCATTTGCAGCCTTGATCGTAGCTGATGTTAAGGATCACAACTGTTCATTCTCTTCCAAAGAAAGAACTTCCTTTTATTTAAGAAAGGCCTAAGGCAGTGTTCTTTACCTTGCCATACTGAATGAATCTGCCTTTGTTTTAGTTTGATTACTTTTCTTGGTCATCCAGATAGTGGTTTAATATGGTATTTTCTATTGTATTCTCCAAACCTTAAAAATCCTCCTCAGAGCTGGGAAGCTGAGGAATATGTGGTAGGGTGTCATCAGTGTAGTAATGATAACCCCAGCCCTATCTCTCAAAAATCTCTCCCAAAGGCGATATATAGACACTGACAAGCACCGGAGTCCAAACGACCTGTGGGGAGCACCACATGCAATCCCAGTACTGGCAGATGGAAGATCACCTAACATCACCGATTGTGGGAGCGCTCTGTCAGGTATGACTGAAACCTGTTTAAAAACGGTCCTGGTCATACCCAGCCTGGCCTCCAGGTGGTGCAGTAAGGTCTGGTGATCCACACTATTTGACACCCCCTGGTGAGATACACCACTTCAAATAGAAGGTCCTCCTGGTCTATTGTGGTGAGCCATTCATAACAGGATAACCACATTTAATAATAGTTTGACATTAGTTGCTTGCAGGGGAAAAGAGAGCTTTCTGCAGATGGACTGCTTTCTGCTGTTCCTAAAATTAATGGAGATAAGCACATTTGGTTAAAATAGTTACATTTTAATTAGACTTACAAGATTAATTTACCAAATTACCTCTGGCTACATATTGTAGTTCAGGATCCGTTTGCATTTGAGTTCTGCTTATACTTCCCAAAGGAGGACAATCAGAAGGCTTTTGAGAGTTGTTGGTAAGGAAATTCTACTTGTTTCGGTAGTTTGGGGATTTTTTTTTTTGGAGTCTTTTTCATGCACACGAAAATATCTCAGGGATTGAGTCAGTTTGTGTAAGAATTTTTGTACGAATTTCTTCAAAACTAATTTTCTGGATTGCACCACCCTGAAAATGAAAGCTTAAGATATTTGTTGAGCACAACTTTTAAAGTGAAAGGTGTATGTGCATTTTGGTAATATGACAAATACAATGGTAAGACTAGATGGTTTGACATGTACTATTTTGAGTTTTCGTACCATCAATTACAGAATCAAATGGAAATGGGAAGCCATCTCCCATGAGCTAAAGACATTTTACCCAAAGAAGCACATCATTAGGAGTTTTGGGTGCATCAGTTTTTTTCATAGGATGTATTTTGCATTTAAAATTATGTCTTCTTTGAACTTCAGAAGCCAGGTTTTGAATTCTCATCCTTATTTTGAATTTTTAACAGTTTTTGTGTTTTGCTGAACAGTTATCTGTATTGAGAAAATATGTATAACTTAAAATGAATACAACAAATATTTCATTGAAAAGAAACTTTGAAATGCTGTTTTAAAGCTTTTTAAAAAAAATTGGGTGAGTTTCTAATTTCAGACTTGGTAAATAGGGGGAAAATCCTTGATTGGACTAGATAGTGATAAGGGAGTGCTGGAAATATATATAAAAGGTAATTAAAATGCCTTTTTAGTCTCTGGTTTTTTTAATTTTAGAAATTTCAAAAAATCCACAAACTTTTTATGTTAAAATATAATACAAATTATATTGCTCACATACTTATAGAAGAATAAATAGATCGTAGTCAGTAGGTGACTATAATAATAATTTTATAGGCTTTTAAGATTTCACTTAATTAATTAATGATTTAGATGAGTTGTTTAAGAATTTATTACCAAATGAAAAGTCCTCATGTCCAGGACAAAGTAATGTCAAGCTGAAATTGTTTTTTATCCTGGTTCTGATTTATAAGGTCTGTTAGGTAGTTTATTCATAGCATCATTGAATGTTAGCATTGCATTATCCAAGATTATCTTAATTTTGACTAAAAATGTCTTTTATAAAGCAACACAAAGGTAGGATTTATTTGTATGTTAAAATCTTTTTCAACACCTTACTTTTGAAATTTCCAGTGTTAAGTTCCTCTTGTCTGCCACCAAGAATTATGGTCCAAACCAATTCAATAAGCATTAAAAGATTATCAAGTGCAAAGTCTTTTGTTAGGTACTGGGGATATGAAGACAGAAACAGTCCCTGACCTCAAGGAGCTTTCATTTGATTGAAAACAGTAGTGCAATTGAGAACCTTGCAGGCAGAGGCAGAATGATGAAGTGGCATCAGTAGACTTGGGCTCCATTCTCTGCCCTTCCGTTAACTAGCTGTCTAAACTTGGGCAAGATATTTCATTCCCCTCTCTGGAACTTTTTTTCCTCATGTATAAATGAGAGTGTTGGACTTGATGATGTCAGAAATTCCCTTTCATCTCTAGAATCCTGTGTAATAACTTGTTTTTTTTTCTAATAGCTTGTAGAATTTTTGTAAGAATAAAGTGTTGGCAGCATGCCAAACAAACTAAACCCCCTTCTCTTCTTTTACCCCCTTCCACCAATGCCCCTCCATGCAATATCTTGGAATAGCCCATTTTGAAGATTAGTGTAACCCCTGCTACGTGGGGATAATTTTAATTTGAATATCGTGGTTTTAACGTTGCCTGAATTGTACTCTGCAAATTAAAAAAATTAACAAAATATTCATTTGTGAGTATGTCTATGCTTGGGAATGGAGTTGCAGAATTGCCATCTTTTGTAGATGTGAGCAGAGGGTATGTGCATATTTTTTTTTATTTTTAATTTTTTAAGGTAAGTTGGATTTGAAGCAAGTACTTTTTTGTTGTTGCATTGCTGTAATTGAATTCCAAGGCACTTTTCTTTATTATTTACTGAGAATCCCCAAGCTGAGAATTGTCATATTTTGTAACTGGGAAATTTATTTCAGAAAATTGTAATTGACCAGTGGGTAATTCAGCTGTAATTGTTCAAAGGGTAAATGTTTGGGAGATGATTTAACTTTAGTGTTTAGAATTTGGAAATTAACCTTTTCAAAATTCTAATGACTTCCTCTTAATTTAATAGAATTTTGTGTTGGTTTGATGTTTTTATAATTAATGAAAAGCTCCAGTTGCATTTCTTGGTTTTTATGCCATGCTTTAGAGATGAACATTGTTGTAGACATGGCTTTGGAAGTTTTCGGTCCCTTTAGTCATCATTAGTCTTGAGTCTCATTGTACATTTTTATTGTCTTGGTTTATAATAATAAAAAGAATGGTTATTATCGTCTCTAGTCTTACTGATAATTCTGAAAATTTTCTGTTTGTTCTGCTTAAAGGATATACAGTGTTTTTTTACCCAGCAAAATATGTATCGTACATACACTTAATATTTTACCAACATTGTCATTAAACAAGCATTCAGTTGATTTGGACAGCCTCCTGGTGGACAGCTATGGTGATATGGCACACATTTTTTCATTATGATTGTACAAGGGTGACTGCAGTTATCCTCACCCCCAAATCCTATATAGACCCAGCTCCCTTAGTGATGAGTGAGACTTCCATCTCCTGGAAACCCTGCCTTAAGCATTGTTGCTTATTGATAGGGTGGATCCTTGGCTTTGATCACATTACCCTTAGAGCTAGTGTGACCCAGTATGTGATTTGGAGTTACATAATTGACCACATCTAAGTTAAAATGGATGATTGTCTTATAATAAGAAGGTAAAGTTGTGTTTATCCTTCTAGGGGATTAAGGTATTTATTTAATCAAATTAATTATGCCTCCTAGTACATTGGACTATTTTCTTAAGGTCATGGATTAACTAGAATTCCTGATTTGAAATGAGTATTTCATTGAGATCATTCTTGAGATTCTCACTCTTTAAAAAAGAAGTATTCTTACTGCTTTCTAAACCTTCTAGAACTGTCAGAATTAACCAAAATGAAGTCAAGTACTGTGTGAATGGATGTATGTGTATATACTGTGTATTGAAATTGGAATGTATCTTGTCCTTAACTGCTAATAAAGATTTAAAATACTCTTTTTAATGGATGTCTTGAGTGAATAAAAACATCTTTCATGTCTACACATTTGAAGAGAAATTCCTAAAATACTCTTAAGCTATACACCTGAGTTTCCTACTTTTAAATTACTTATAAATGGTTGAATTAGATTGATCACCAATTTCCTTTCCCACTCTTACGGTTTGTGATTCTATAATTATACAAATCTGAATGTTAACTCGCATTTGTGATCCAAGAGAAAAATATTTACTTTTTAGCAAAATTTTATTGGGGAATTTTGATTATTTCATTGTTACCAAAGTACTAGGAAAATGTTTTTTTCCATTCTTGTCCCATTTAATTCTACTAAAAGTGAACAGGATTTCATTTTCACCTAAGAATGAACTGGGTTGTAGGACTGACAATTTTTGTGTTTTCATTTTATCCCATTCTTCCCTTGGGGAGAATCCTCATAGAGATGGATCTTTCTTCATTGTTTGAGAGTTAGTGTTGTATATTGGAAAGAATATTGGACTTCAAGGCAGAAGACCTGGGGTTCCAGTCCTGGATCTGCCACTTGGTGTCTGTGAGACTTTGGGCAAATCACTTCACCACTCTTCTGGGTCTCTCCTCATCTGTAGAATGGGGATGATACTTGCCCTGCCTACCTCACAGGGTTGTTGTGAGGGAAGTACTTGATAAATTTTAATATGCTTTATATAAACGTGAGCTGTTGTTATTATTTTAAAAAGAAGTACTGTCAGAAATTTCAATATTATGACTTAAGAAATAAATATTATTTGCCCTTTTTTCTTGATAAAATGTTTTATAATTTTGTATTAATATTCTTTCAGTGATTCTTTGAAGATTCTACCCAACATATCAATAATGACTACATGCAAATATAAAGAGACATTATATTCTTCCTCTTGAGTGATTCCTAAATATTTTACCACTTGAAATAACTACAGATTTTTTTCCTTTGGAATGTGCTTCTAGATGGAATATAAGTATTATGTTTGAAGCTTATGCAGTATTCACAGAAGTGCCATCATATTTTATATTTAAGAGTTTTTGAGGAGCATTGATTTGGTGGAAAGAATATTGGAGTTGGGAATCAGAAGATCTGGCCAGGTTCTGGTTCTGTCACTAATTTGCTTTGTGACTTTTGATAAGCAGAAATACCCTATACATCTCAATTTCTCAATCTATAAAATTAGGGGGTCAGAATAAATAAGCGTGTAAGGTTCCGTCCACCTATAAAGTGATATGATGGTTCTCTTAAAATATACTGGCGATGTCATGGTTAAAGAAAGAAGTTGATATCCTGATAGGTAATGAGCCCAGGCAGCAAATTTACCATAATATAAAACCATTAAAGGAAGATGTGCAGTGCATATGTCTTTTAAAGACTGGTTTTGACTCTAATTGGTAACAAGTTTTAATTTCTTCACTGGAGGATTTTCGTTCTCTAAGGTCTAGCCTTAGATGGAATGGATGATTAAATAGCTATCAGCATTTGCCAAATTTATGGAAGGAGGAAAGCAACGGGTGGTTTTAAAGCAATAATTTTAGTTACTACTAACTGTAAAAAGAGTGTTTAACACCAGTAATATTTTGTAACACTTAACTCATGATACCCTTACAGGTTCGTTTAAAAGATGTCAAAGGGATGAGTGTTCAAAATCATGTTATGTTTAACTGGATGAACCCATCAGTTTTGTTGTATACTCAGATTCCAAAGTCTTATAATCAGATCTTTGCTTTCATCAAAGCTACTACTTATTAAATGATTTCCCAGTAACTTTAAGCAAATGCTAATTAAGTGCATTTTGTATGCAGAGCATTAAGCTAGGTGGTTACAAAGACAAAGTACTTGCCCTCATAGAGCTTATATTCTGAGGTCCAATATGTACGCAAATAAGTAAACATTAAATAAATACTATATGTGTGTGTATATACATACACATATATATGTATATGAGTACAAAATATATAAAGTTATACCAGAATTTAAGAGGAAAAATATTAACAACTAAATAGTACCTGAGTTGTGCTTTGAAGCAAGCTGGGGATTTAGCTGCAAAGAGGCAAGTAGGTAGCACAATGGATAGATTTCTGGGCCTTGAGTCAGAAAGATCTGAATTCAAATCTAGTGTAAGATACAACTGGACAGGTCAGCCTCCGTGCCTCAGTTTCTTCAACTGTAAAATGAATATAATAATAGGACCTACCTCCTAGGGTTGTGAGAATCAAATAAGGTCATATTTGTTAAGCACTTAGCGCAATGTCTGGCACCTAGTAGGTGCTTAAGGAATACTTGTTACCTCCCTCCCCAGAGAGAGATGCATTTATATTCCAAGCATGAAGGTCACCTATTCAAAGGTATGGTGGTGGAAGATGAAATATGGGTGGAGAGCAACTGATAGGCCTATTTAACAAGAACATAGGACTATGTGAAGGGGAATAATATGAAATAAGTATGGAAATGTAGGTGGAGATGACATAAAGGTCAGCTTTATCCTAGAGGTAATAAAGAACCACTTAAGATTCTTGAGTGGGAAAAGTGACATGTTCATGTCTGTTAGGAATATTAATTTGGCAGTTATGTGAAAGATGGATTGACTAAAGGAAGAGAATGTAAGCATGGAAGCCAATTAGAGTGCTATTGCAATAGCATAGGAGAGGTGAGACTTTGATATAAATCACTGGCTATGGAAATAGTGAGAAGGGGACAAATGAAAGTTGTGAAAAAAGAAGTGATTACATTTGGCAACTGATTAGACCTAGAGAGAAAGTCTTGAGAGAGGGAAATAGGATGTAAATTTGGAAGTAGAGTGGTGCCTTTTATATGACTAGGAAAGTTTGTAGGAAGGGATAGATTTGTGGGGAAATGAATTATTTTGGATATGATTCAGTTGACATGCTTGAGGAGGCCTACAGTTGGAGATGTCCTGGACATAGCTGATAATAATGAACCAGAGTTCAGAAGAGATTAGGAAGGGATGCATGAATTTGGGGGTTATCTGCATATAGATGGTATTTGGACCCATAGATATTGGGAAGGTTTCCAAGAAGAATGTGTAAGACAAGAAGAAAACCCAGGACGGAACCTTGGTGAATACAAACACGTAATGGTTGGTAGCAGACTGATGGTCAGCAGAGAGGACTGAAATGGAGTGGTTAAGTAGGAGTGCTAAGAGCAGTGTTAGTGGAAACCAAAGGAGAGGAGCGTTCAAGAGGAAAGCATCACAAACAGTGCCAAAATCTGCAGAGAGGGCAAGTAAACTGAGGACTATGTAGGCAGTTGAAATCATTGCTAACATTGAAGAGAGCAGTTTCAGTAAGGTGGGAAGCCAGCTTCCAAATTTAGTGGCAAATGAGGAAATGAAGGCAGTGACTGTAGAGGACCTGTTCTAGATATTTAACTTGGGTAAAAGAAACTTTAGTATGATAGTTTGAGGAGATGATACGGTTAAGTGAAGTTTTTTTTTCTTTTTCTTTTAAGGGTAGGAAGGCCTAGCCAGAAGATAAAGATGAAAAAGATGAGGGCAAGCTTCTGGAGAAAATAGGGTCTGGAACCAGAAGGTCCTCAAACACTCGCTAGCCGTGTGACCTTGGGCAAGTCACTTCATTTCTATCTGCCTTAGTTTCTTTAGCTTTAAAATGGGAATAATAAAAGCATCTATCTCCCAGGGCTTTTTTGAGGATCAAATGATATAATGTTTTAAGATGCATAGTCCAGTACCTGTTATGATATTGGTGTTTAATTTAAAGTCTCTTCCTTTGTTCATTCCCTCCCTTCCTGTCTCCCTTCCTCCCTCCCTCCCTTCCTCTCTTCCTCTCTCCTTTCCTCCTTCTCTCCCTTTCTCCCTCCCTCTTTTCCTCCCTCCCTTCCTCCTTTCCTCCCTCCCCTCCTTCTTTACTTCCTTTCCTTCCTTCCTTCCCTTCCTTCCTTCCTTCCCTTCCTTCCTTCCTTCCTTCATCTACCCCCAACTATCCTCCCCAGGGTAGTTATATTTATCATTTATTTCTATAAATATTTAGTATATACCATTATATGTATTATGTGATGGAAAATAAGTTTGTTGTGAGTAGGAATTGCTTCATTCATTATATTTGCATATACAATATCTGACACAGTAGGCACTTAATAAATGCTTATTAATTATGTTTGACACGTCATTCTACTGCATATCATTCGATATGTCACAAAATCATATCAAGTTCTTCCTGCTTAGTGTCTCTTATCTTTTGTACTTCTTCACTATTGCAACCAAGCCAAGTCTTCTGCTTCTGTTTCTTTTCTTTCTTTTTTTAAAAATATGGATACTTATCATTTAATACCACTGACAATGCTTTCTCTATTCCCTACTTAGGTATAAATTTAGAAAGGTCACCTATTTCCTTAGGTTTAATCAGCAAGTATTTATTAAGCAGTTAATGTGTACCACTTTGCTAACTGTTCATGGTATCCTTAAAATCCTTCAGATGTTCTCTTTGTGTCAGGAACTAGGCATTTGAGTTCAGTCTTTAAACCTTTTGCCAGATGTCTGCACACTGTCCTACTGATGTCATCTCTGTTTGCCAACTCCTAGTCATTCTGAGAAATGTACTGTATTTCCATAATTTTTATACTTGTTTTGTGCCACTCTCCAGTTGTATTGGTCATATATTCTCCTTCTGGTCAAAAATTAAAATTTGACTACTGCATCCATGAGGTCTTGTTGGAGTAGTATGAAACTGAGATGACTTGTTTCTTTGCCTTCTTCACTATTAGCCAAGCTAAACTTCCACTAGTTAAACAGAGAGTACCAACCTTATAAGTGTGTAAATATTTTTCACTCATAGCCTATGTTCTTGCTATAATCTTAATATAAATTGTAAGTGTTTACTTTGGGTTTAGAAAGTATTAAGGTCCAATTGCGTGCAGAGCTCTGCCTTAACTGCTTGTAAATTCCTAGATACAAAGGAATGTATATGTTTGCCTTTTTTTGATATTAATAGCTGAAAGAATAATCATGTTTTATGATAATGTTAATGGTGATGCTATTTCTTGGGTCATAGCAACTTACATTTACATAAAACTTTGCAGTTGACAAAGCACATTTAGGGCAAAGATGATCTAGACCCAAGTAGTCTAGTGGGAATCTGATTAATTATAGAAATGAATTTTAGATTTGGAAGGGACTTCAAAGGTGCTCAAAGTAGGAGTCCTCTCTACAAAATCTCTGACAAGTAGTTATCCACCTCCCTTTTACAGTTCTCTAGTAGCAAGGAACATATTCTACTTTTGACACTGAGCCCACATCTGCCTTTGCAATTTTCCTGTGTTATTTCTAATTCTGACCTGTGGAACCAAGCCAAGCAGTTTTACTCACTTTAGTGTGATAAGTTAGATGCTTGAAGGCAACTATCATATACATCTTGAATCTTCTTTTGGGTAACTATTCCCAATTTCATCACTTTTTTCCAATATAGGTAGAACTTCAAGTTCCTTCACCCTTCTGATATCCCTTTTTTGGATGAGTTTCTCCTTTTCATCCGGTTTTATGTTAAAAATGAAGTCTGTTCTATCTGAAAGAGGTGAAGAGTTCAAGGGAATACCTCTTCACATTCCAGAACTATGAGGAGCAATTGGGTGTGCTAGAGTCAACTTGAATTGGCTTGAGCCAATTATTAAATTTTTAGTGTGAGCATTTATACCTCAGCAATGAGCAAATGCTACAGATGAGGGCTTGAGCTTGATTTATTTTGTTGATTAAGAGACTTTAAAAAGTCATAGAGACAATGTTAATGCAGATTAAACTTAAAAGTATGTTATATATACATTTTTTTTTCCTGGAGCACCTGGCATTAAATGTTTACTAACATGCCTCTGGAATGAAATATATTCCTCTAAAAATGAAAATAGAATTGGATAGAACTGATGTGGCAGAGGGAAAGTTTGACCTGTATCAAGAAGTTGGAGAATAAAAGAATGTCATAGGTTGATGAGAAGGACTATTGTACATTTTTAGCTAAAAAACAAAAATAGTTTTTTTTCTGGTTAGGAGAAAGCTAGGTGCTCTTTGAGAAGGCAGTAACTGACTTTATTTCAAGAAATAAAATAGGTTCATGCATGTTTTCAGGCTAGAGATCATCCACTAAAGGGTCAAAGGAAGAAGAGAGTAGTGGTCGTTGGTGGCTACATGCTTAAGGGGTACTGAGGTAGTTTTTTGTAGATTCAGTAACAGTAAAGAAATATGCTTTCCTACTGTGACATGTGTCCAAGACACAACAGAAAACCTTCCAAGATTTGTCAAAATATATGATTGTTCTGGTGATTCACATGAGGACACTTGATATTTCCAGAAGGAACCTAGAAAGCATTCCTAGAAGTTATGAAATCTTGGACAGGAAACTGAAGACGACAGTAGAGGCACAAGTAGTATTTTCATTATTGTCTCATATTGACAGCAATTCAGAATTGAAAAACTAATTTGAGAAGTGATCAGATGGGTGAGATCATAAGATCATAGCTCTAGACTTGAAAGGGAGCTCAGTTGCCAGCTAGTACAACTTCTTCGTTTCACAGGTGAAGAAACTGAGGCCCAGGGTAGGTTGAGTTACTAGCCCAAGGTGGTAATTGTCATAGGTGTGATATCAGAATAACAGTCTCCTGACCAGGGATAGAGTACACCTAACAATGACCAGTAAGAATGTACTTGTGTCTTGCAAATCTAAAAAAAAGGCCTTAAACCAAAAAGGATGAAGGAGAGAGAAAACTGACATATATTTATATCTATCAAGTTAGATACCATAGAGTAGTTTCAGAAGAAAGAAGGCTGGCAGTTGAAGACTAGTAGTAAAATCCATGATCTCAACTGTATTTATGCAAATACCTAGAATGTAAATACCAAGAGAGAAGAAGCAGAAGTCTTGACGCAGACTCAAATTTACCTTATAGGTATCATTGAAATTTGATGGTATGAAAACTATGTTCAGAATATGGCTCTGGATGAATATACCTTATTCAGAAATACAAGATACAGGTCAAGCATAGGGAGAAAGGACCTATGTGTACAAAATATTTCTAGTGGCACTTTTTTGTTGTGGGAATGAATGGGAAAGAAACAGGATGCCCATCATTTGGGCAGTGGTTGAACAAATTATGGTATGTGAATATAATAGGATGTTGTGTCATAAGAAATTGCAAAAGACATGAACTCAGAGCAACCTGGGAAGATTTGTATGAACAGAGTAAAATGAGCAGGACCAAGACAACAATTTATTAACTATAATAATTATAATAAAATATATAATATTATAATATATCATTATATATTATACTATAATAATAAAATATAATAATAATAAAGCAAGCCAACTTGAAAGACTTAAGAACTAAGTACTTAACAACTTAAGAACTAAGAACCAATAACCTCCAGAAGACTAATGATAAACATGCTTCCTACCTCATGAGAGGTGATAAAGTAGAGGTGCTGAAAAAGTCATACGTTTTCAGGCATGACCAATGTGTGAAATTGTTTTCCTTGTCTTATTTGTTACAAGGAGGAATTTTATTCGAGAAGAAGAGGGAAGTAGGGACTAATTGTAGTGATGCAAAAAATATGAAAAAGTATCAGTGAAACAAAAAATATACACAGAAGAGAGCAGAAGGCGGTTCAGAGATCAGCGGGCAATGATAGTAGTTATGTTAAATCTAATTTGTATGTTAAAAACCATATTGTATATAATAGAATCTCACACTGTCATATGTAATCCTCTCTCTTTGATGATGGAAATTCGTGTTTGTTAAATTAATAATGCAAAAATTATTTTTAAAACCCCAAAGGGACAGTACTTAAAAATTTAGGGTGGGGTAAGGTAGTATTGTCTATTAAGATCCACTCAAATTCTTTAGTACAGAGGATGACTCTCTGGGACTGGCAGGAAAGGGGATGGGAGTTGGATGGGAAATGTAGGTTATGTAAAAGCAAAACGTATTAGAATTTAATTTTTGAAAAAGAACATATATTTGTAAGGAAATCCAAGAACCAAAAGGGAAACATGGTAGAAAGTTTTAGGGTGAAGATGCACAGGAGAGAGAAGTGATTTTGTTGTTGGAGTAAATTATGGATCACCTAGACAGGAAGAAGAAATAGATGAAAAATTTGAGAAACAGATAATATGCCCAGCAAAGAGGCATGAAATACTACTGATGGGAGACTTTGATTATCCAGTATATATCTGGCAAAAACAGAGTAGCTAATCCTTTCTTGATTAACTTCATCCTTCAAAACACAGAGGAATCAGTAAAGGGGAAATGTTTAGACTTTCTACCTTTTTTTTTGTATCTCCAGTGCGTAGCACAGTGTGTGTCATGTAGTAATTAGCACTTAATATATGCTTTCTGTTTGATTGATTGGACAGATTCTGGTTGACAGAAGAAACTGGTTTCTGGGATAGAAATGATAGGAACCTTGGGTTTGTGGTAAAGAGAGGAAAACTAGATATAGTATTGACATGTACCCTGGGTTTTGGGAGAGTAGATTTCAAAAGGTTCAAAGAAATATTAGGAAGAAACTCTGGGCTAAAAAATCTGCAGAAGTCAGCCCATAAAGGGTGGGAGATACTAAAAAATGGAATTCTGAAGACAGTAAAACTTCCAGTGAAGAGGAAAAATAGAATTTATCTGAAGAATACATGGTAGCTACACAAAGAACTCCCCAACCAAGGTAGATTTTAAAAATAAATGTACAGAAGGTGGAATCCAGGCTAGGTAACAGAACTAGTATGGGACAGTCCTGTAACAATGTCAGGTTGAGTTGAGGCTGGTAAGGGAAAGTAAGTTTTTCTGAACAGCAGCAACAATGACATTACTCAGAAAGAAAAGCCACACTGAAGTGAAGAGAAAAAAAAGGACTAAGACACGGGCTCAGGGTGAGGGCAACTGACACCAGACATAAGACCAGCTGCTTCTCTCTCATCTTGCTTCTGGTTTGGTTTTGTCTTGACTTTGTCCTGGAAAGGACAGACCAAAATTGCTTGATAGGGAATCGATATCCAATATACATAAGAAGATGGTAAGATAATACCTATTGTAAGATAGTACCCTTCCTGAATTCAAGTCACCTGATACAGAACTGTAAACCTCAAGCACTAAAAAACTGGAAGAAGTGATTTCTGAGACACTAACAGTGATATTTAAATGATTGTTGAAAAGAAGAAAGGCACTAGAGGGTTAGGAAAGGAGAAAATGTTCAAATTTAAAAAAAAAAGAAAGAATCTATAAATTATAGGTCACTGAGCTTGAATTTGGTTCATGAAAAAATTCTAGAATATTAAATATTGAAGAACATCTAGAAAAGAAAATAATCACCAAAAAGTCCCATGCCAAACAAAAAGAAAACTCAAAGATTTGGTTTCATCAAGAATACATCATGCCAAATTAGTCTTATTTTTTGAAAGGGCGCCTAACTGGTTGATCATAGAAATTCTAAAGATACAATTTATCTGAAGTTTTAGCAAATTATTTGACAAGGTTTGTTATGACATTCATGTGGAGAAGATGGAAAGATGTGGGCTAGATGAAAGTACATGAATTTGGAATTAGGTGAGTGCCTTCTCCTTTTCCCTCCCTTCCAACATGTCCAAAGACAATAAGAAACATAACTGCATAGGACATTTGAATAGTAGTGCTTCAGTATGCTTCAGTACACTTTTTAATAAGGTTTGCAAGACAGTATACATATTGTATTTGATCCTCACAATAGTCCTCTGAGGAAGGTACTATTGACTCTTTTATTTTTAAATTTAAATTTAATTTTTCCAGTGGATAAATATCCATTTTCTTTCCCTCTCCGACCTTCCCCATTAGAAATAAAAAGAAAAAATCCTGTAACGTGCATAGTCAATGAAGCAAATTCCGACTTGGTTGTGGTCCAAAAATGTCAGTAGGTGAGAGTAACTTCATCATTAAGTTATCTGAATTTGTGGTTGGTCATTGTATTGATCAGACCAGAGTTCTTAAAAGGCTTTCAAAATTGTTCATCTTTACAAGGCAGTTATTGCATAAATTCTTCTCCTGGCTTCTGTTCACCTTACCTTGTATTAGTTTGCACAAATCTCCAATTTCTCTGAAAGTGTCTCGTCATTTCTTATAGCTCAGTAGCATTTATTACATTCATATACCATAATTTGTTCAGCCATCCCTCCAATTAACAAGCATTCCCTTAATTTCCAGTTCTTTGCTACTGTGAAAAGAGCACCTCTATTTTTGTACTATACTTTTCCTTTTTCTTGAATCTCTTTTAGATCTAAACTTAATAGTGGTATTGCTGGGTTAAAGGATATGTAACTTTTGGGATGTGATTGTAAATACCTGTACCACTTCACAGCCTCATCAGTAACATTGATGTTCCTATTTTCCTGATGCCCTTTCAGTATTTGTCACTTTCCCTTTATTTCATCTTTGCTCTAACTGCCCAAATCTGTAGAATATTGTTGTTTTTATTTGGTTATGTCTGACTCTTCATGGAGCACAGCATGCCAGGCCCTTCTGTCCTTCAGTGTCTCTGTTCCCTTAAGCAGAAAACCCTCTCTTATAATTCTCTACTTTACTCTCCTCCATCTACTCTGTAACATAAATATGTATGTATATATATGTACATGTGCACGCATGCATATATATACATTAACACACATATATTCAAGGTATTAGATACTTCTCTTTCCTGCTCTTTCCTAGTTCTTCTCTTTGATGACTCCTCAGTCTTTTCTGGTTCTTCATCTATATCATGTTGACTAACCATGAGTGTCCCCTAAGGCCCTGCCTTTGTCCCTCTTCTCTTTTTGTTTTATGTTATTTCACTTCATGATCTCATCAGCTCCTATGCTGTTCAGTTATCGTCTCCATGCAGATGATTCAGAGATCAAGATACCCAACCCTTGTGTCTCTCCCAAGCTTCATTCATGTATCATCACAACTACCTTTTCAACATCAGGAACTGGCTTTCCATAGGCATCTCACACTTATTATTTGCCCCATACACACACTTCTAAATGGTTGTCAAGTACCCCACTATCCTTTCAGTCACCAAGACCTGAAATCTAAGTATCATCCTCGATTCCTCACTTGCACTCAACCCACATATCCAGTGCATTGCTAAATCTTTTTTCTTCTTTTGCAACATCTCTCCTATATGTCTTCTCTGTACTCACATGAGGGCCCTACTGCAGGCCCTCATTACTTTTCACATGGACTTGAAAAGGCTTAAAGATATATCTCCTTCAACTTCCTCACCATTCTAATCCATCTTCCTCTTAGTTGCCAAGGTAATTTTTAAAAAAGTATAGATGAACCTTTCTTCCCCTCTTCCCCAGTGTGACTTCTCCAGTGACTCACTTTTACCTCCAGAATAAAAAAAAATCTAAAATCTTGTTTAGTATTTAAAACTCTTCATAACCCAGTCCCTTTTATACTTTTAAAATTTTTGTACATTTACTCTCCTCCTTGTGCTCTGTGGTACAGCTCTGAAGGTCAGCTACATAGGTCTGCTGATGTACAATATAAAGTTCTGTCTCTGTGTCTTTGTGTTGACTGTCTCCCGTGCCTGGAATGCTCTGACCTTTCAACTCTAATTCTTAGCTTCCTCGGCTTCTTTCAAGATTTATCTCAGATCCTAAATTCTGTAGGAGGCCTTTTCCAGTCCTTCCAGCTGCTAGTGCCTTGCCCTCTGGAATTACCTTCCAAATACTCTCTATAAATTTTGTATGTATGTAGGTATTTAAATGCTGTCTCACTCATTAGAATGTGGCCTCCTTGCAGGCAGGGATTGTTCTATTTTTGTCTTTGCATCCACAGAGCATATAGTGTCTGGCACATAGGAGCTTAATAAATGTTTGTGATTGATTCCTACTATTTATAATGCATGGCCAGGAATCTGGTTTTGGGGACTTGCACCTTAATGAAGCATATATGTGTGTTTATGTGTATGTGCATGTACACATGCTCACACATCCAAGGGTATATGTTTAGGTTTCCCTCTTGGTTTTAGTGATCTATAAGTACCTGAACCCCTTGAGGGAAGTGGTGTGTTACAGTGGGAAAAAAAAATTGACTCTGTAAGTCATAGGCCTTGTTTTCAAATCCTGATTCTGTGTGACCATGGCCACTTAAATTCCTTGGACCTCATAGCTTCTAAAGGCCCTTCCAGATACAGAACTCTGATCTTCTGAACTCTTTCATTTTTGTTTTTGTATCCTCATTGTTTAGCACTATACCTTGTACCTGGGGAGACTCTTTATAAGTGTTTATTGAGTAGAATGAATTGTTTCTACTCATATATCTCAGAATAATGGTCTCTTCCCCTTTGTTTAGGATGGAACTCCAGGCTGTACTTTGGTTTCTTCAGATATCGAGCCCTTAATGAAGTTTGAGCGTTAGATCAAGCACCACTGCTTAGGAAAACTTTTTCTTGCAACTCCCACCCCCAAATGTCAGTGCTGTCTCCTCAGATCATTTTTTATTGACTTATATTTGTATGTGTTGTATTACTTAGCAGAATATAAAACCTTTGACAGTAGGTTCTAGTTTTCATTTTTCTGTTTATATCCCTCAGCTCAATACTTTGTAAATAGTAGGGAGTCAGTATGTGCTTACTGAAATGGATTGTTGAGTTGGCAGTCCACTTATGCAACCACACCTCTAGTTCAAGTCCCTTCTTGTTTACCTTGACTATTATTGTCACAGGTTTGTTGCTGTCAGCTCAGCTTCTAATCCCTTTTCTTTGCAGTTCATCCTCTGTATAGCTGTAAAAGAATCTTTCTTAAGCACAGGTCTGATCATATTATTCCCTTCCTCAAAAATATTCAAGGGCCTTTATGAAAAAATAGCTTCCTTAGCCTGGTAGATCTGCCCCCAACCTCCCTTTCCAGCATTATTTCACATAATGTTCACAGCCTTTACTGGCTCGGTATTCCAGCCGTATTATTCCTGATCATGAGAGTCTGTCACTGACCTCCATATGTTGGCACGTGCTGTCTCCCTTGCCTGAAATATGCTCCCTCCTCATGTATGCTTATCATAATCCTTATCTTCAAGGCTTTACTCTTTTTTGGTACTGTGCTCTTCTTGCGTATATTATCTTGTAATTACTTTAATAGACAATTTGTATTCACTCAGAAGGTAAGACTCTTAAGGACAGAGTCTTTTTTTTGTTTTTGTATTCCCAGTTTTTAGCATAATTACACATAACTGATACTTAATAAATATTTAATTGTAATGGTAATTCATCCTTTTAAAAGTAACCAAAACATGATTTTAATTCTTAAAATACAACACCGAGAGAAGACAGTTTTATTCTTCCCACCTTTGAGTCCATCTTAACTTATGAGAGCAGTGCTCTCTCCATGTTTATCCATTTATTTCTCTCTGTCTGTCGCTTTCTCTTTCTTTCTCTGTCTCTCCCCTCTTTCTTTCCCTTTTGGGATCCAATTCTCTGAGGGTTTTTAAAAATTTACTTTCAGGGAGGAAAATAAGAGAAAGACCTTGGCCAGATCCAGGCAACATGTAGAGGTAGATAAGATATGATTGTGGTTTTTAAGGTCAGTCATGTGGAAGACAAGTCAAGAAACTTGTTGTTGGTTCCATATTTTACAACCAGGAGAAATGTGGGGGAAGTTAATAGATCTTGAATAAATGTGAAGAAACATTTCATAAATTTAGGGAACTTATGTGTTTGTTCTTCGTTTTCGAAGAAGACTGTGACATCAGAGACATGATGACATGACTTACACTTGACTTTGTTTTGAGTGAGAGAGGGCTGTGCAAGGTCGCAACCCTCATTTTCTCCTCCTGAGCCATCTAGATCCAGTGACCAGATATTCATCAGGATGACTGGAGATGGCCCAGCTAATAGTTTTCAATAGGACAAGGAGAGAGTACTCTCTCCTCCTGAGGGTCTGTCTGAAACATGAGGTTATTCATGAATTACTTATGGTGAATTATGGTACCATGTTTCCTGTAAATTAGAGAGATATGTACAAGAGGAATGGATTAACTCAATAAGTACAGAGTTCCCCTTCCCTGGAAGTCTTCAAGTGACAGTAGATGTATTCATAATCCTCCAGATGTCTAGAAACATGAGATTAAAAAAAAAGTCCTAATAGAGAACATATAATTGTTGTGCACCATCTTGCTGGGATCACCAGTCTAAACTCAGAGATTTATTAGCATCTGTGGAACTGGTCTGGAACTAAATCAGACTTTAAAGCAATACTGGCATACCTGACCTACAGTTCAGAGCATTGTGGCCACTTAGGACGGACAAAAAGAGTCCAGAAAGAGTTATACCTTAGATTCAAATTCTTGGGATTGATCCCAAATCAACTATGTAAGAATGATCAGGTGTTTATCTGGGGTAGAACATTTGGCCAATGCCTTGGTTCGACTATGTAATACCCGAGGCAACCTTTGAGATTTTTGTTGATGTGGCAGTTTTACTCTTACATTGCCCCAATATTAAATCTGTCTAATGAGTCCAATTAACTTTAAAATATTTGTAATGTGCTTTAAATTTTCTACCAGTTTTTAGAATCTGTAGGTGAGGGAAGTTGAAGTATTTATTGTATGTCAGACTCCTTCTAAAGATAACATTTGAAAAGAAGAAATGATGACCATGTATTTAATTTGTTATGTGGTTTCTTTAAAGCCCTCAAATTGGGCAGAAAGCTTGCCTCTGATATCAGTGACTAGTAAATTAACCATATGGATGTTATGCAGTAGTTGAATGACTGAACTCAGTAATGATTCAATGGATTGATGTCAGATACCCCAGAGACCTTGGCTCTGTTTTCTTCAATATTTTTTTCTCTCAATAATTTGCATGAAGGCATAAGGGCCCTAAATTTTTAGATGACAGAAAGCTAGGAAGGTTAGCAAATATATTTCCAGAATTGGGATCCAGTAAAATCTCAACATACTAGATAGATCTAATATGAAGAAATCTAGTGAAGTTAAAAATTAAATCCTAAACTAGATTTAAAAATACAGCAAAAATAAAGGATGGGGGGAAAGGCAACGTAATAAGCACAATGAAAAGAATTCTGAGTTTGGAAAAAACTGTCTACATTCATGATCTATCTCCTCTCATTTCTCAACTTTTTGTAATCTGTCTTCCAACCTCATCACTCAATCGAAACTTCTTTCCCACCAATAGTAACTTTATTGCTAGTATTGATGACTTTTGATACTGTTGAACCTTTTCTCAAACCATCTTGTATCTCTAATTTTCAATCTCTGCTTATTTATTCCTGCACTTGCCCAGGTCTTCCTCATCTTGAAAAAGAAACCCTTGCTACTACTATCCCTCCTTTCAGGAGCCTTTGTGATTAAATTTTCTCCTCAGTCTGGCATTTAAAAGTCTATTATAATCTTACCCCAAATTTCCTTCCTATCTTCATTTCATATTATTCCTCATTACCCACTGTCTGTTCCAGCTAAACGGTTCCTGAACATATCTATCATCTATCTTCATGTGTTTACATAAATTATCTCTTTTACCTGAAATGTATCCTCCACATGTCTGCCTGTCATGATCTAGCATAACTAGAAAAGCTTTCTATATCTGTTGCTTCTACTTCCTCTCCTTTTCATCAATCAATCAATAATCATTTACTAAGTTTTTACTTTGTGCAGGACACTGCTAAAATCTGGGGATACAAAGAAAGTCAGCACGCTTTCTGACCTTATCACTCAGCTGAAAGTACTGTGTCCTGAGTTGTTTGTGATTTCTTAAATGCCAAATTTGATGAATTTTTTCAACTCACAGCTTCTCCTCTGGGTAGCATTGAACACTGTTGTCCATTCTCTCTTCCCAGATACTTTCTCTCTTGCGCTTTCCTCTCTCCTTCTTTCCCCTCCTTTCTCTCTCTCGACATAGATCTCTCTGGGTGCTACTCCTCTGAACTTCCCTAGTATCTATCTTGGGCCTTCTGCTCTTCTCCTTCTAAACAGTTTCCCCCCCCTTTCCATTCATTTTTTAAACATTTAAAAAATTATGAGTTCAGATTCTCTCCTACCCACCTATTGAGAAGGCAAGCAATATGGTACCCATGTACTTGTGAAACCATGAAACTGTTTCAAATGGTGTTCTCATCAACTCCCATAGATTCAATTATGATGTCTATGCAGATGATTCAGATCTATACAAATGTATTTGTCCATACTTAACCTCTCCTACCTCCAGTCTTGAACTGGATATCCTGTAATCTTAAATTTAGCATGTCCAAAAGTAAACTTGTTATCTTTCCCTTGACCCTCCTCCTTTCAACTTCTTTATTATTGTTGAAGATTTCACCATTCCAGTTATCCAAGTTGTCAATCTCCATTTAATTCAGTTCACATTTATTAAGTACTCACTGTGTGCTAATCACTGTGCTGAGTGTTAGGGATACAAATAAAAAGAAAGACTACTACCCTCAAGGAGCTTACAATCTAATAGCGGTACAGCATACAAGATGAAGCTGAAAAGTGAGGAGTATCCACCAGAGATTCTCTGACAAGGAGGGCACCATGCTTTTTGAAGTCAAAACCAAGCAAAGCTGCTGATGGAAAATGAAGAGTTACGTGAAAAGTATGAGAGCTCAGTATAAATGAAGACTTTGGGAACAGTTTGGTATTCTACCCTCTAGTTCTCCAATCAAGGGTATCATCCTTGAATCCTTACTTTCTCATCATATATAGCCAATCTGTCTCTAAGACCTGTTGATTTCATTTTTGTAACTTTTCTCAAATGCACCCCCTTATCTCCTCTGACGCTGTAACCCCTCTGGTACAGGCCCTAATCAACTTAAGCCTGGATTATTGCAATAGCTACTGGTAGGTCTGCCATCCTTGAGTCTCTTCCCACTCCAATCCTTTGTCCACTCAGCTGTCAAAGTGATAAAGTGATAATATGACTATGTCACCTCTTTTTTACCCCTTACTACCATTCAGTAAATTCCATTAGCTCCCTATTACCTCCAGAATCAAAGGAAAAAAAATCTGTTTGGTTTTTGAAATTTCTTTTGCCTTACTTCACATACTCTTTGATCCAGTGACCCAGGCTGTTGCTCCTTGCACATAACATTCCACCTCCGAACTCTAAGCATTTTCACTGGCTATTCTCTATGCTTAGAACACTCTCCTTCCTCAACTTTGGCTCCTGGCTTTCCTGGCTTATTTCAAGTCTCAGCTAAAGTCCCATCCTCTATAAGAAATCTTTCTCAGTCCTTAATCTTAATGTCTTTACTCCAAGCCTATCCCCAATTTATCCTGTATTTATCTTGTTTGTACATAGTTGAGCTCTGTGAGGCCAGGGACTATTTTTACCATTGTATCTCTGGTGCCTGGCATATGACAGACTCTTGTTGAATTGTTGACTGTTGACTTTCTGTCAAGGTAACCCACCATTCTTCCTGTTACCCAGATTTGCCACCTCAGAGTTGTCCTTAACTCCCCACTCTCCCTCATTCCATGTATCTAGTTATTTGCTTGATACTTAATTTTTTTTTAAATCAGTTTTTTTTTTTTACTCAGCAAAAATATGCCTTGTCCTCTTTCCCTGTCCTTCCAGGTGAGAATGAAAAGAAACCAAAACCTGGTGATATGTAAAAGTCAAGCGAAACAAATTTTTGCATTAATCAGGTCCAAAAGGAGCATACACACATGCATACATACATACATATGTACATATATATGTATATATACACCTACACATGAGTGTATGCGTATGTGTATGTGTGTTTCAAGCTGTACTCTGAGGCTTTCACTTTTCTATGAGATGGTGAGTAGCATGTTTCATCATTAATCCTCTGGGATCATGGTTAGTCATTACACTAATCAGAGTTTCTAATTTTTCAGTCTTTTGTCTTTAATATATTGTTGTCACTGGTTTTGTTTACTTTGTCAGTTCATACAAGTCTTTCCAGGTTTCTCTGAAACCATCCCTGTTATCATTTTTTATAGCACAAAGATATTCTGTCACATTTCTATACCATAATTTGTTCATTCAATCCCTTGTTGATGGGTACTCCCTCAGGTTCTATTTTTTTTGCCACCTATGGTGGAGCTATAAATATTTTTGTTCATCCTTAGACCAAACTTTCCCTTAATCCTCCTTCCTTCTAATTCCCCATTTCCCTTCTCTTCTCTCTCTTGTATGTTCTTGTTGAGTGAAATATATTTCCATACCCAACAGTGTCTATTCTTTCTTCCTTTGACCATTTCAGTGAGACTAAGATTCAACTAAGGTTCCTTCACTCTTACGCCTTATTTTATAAACGTATGCATTCTGATTATATGAGGGAATTCCCCTAATCTTCCAGTCCCTTATCCTCTTGTTTATTCCTCTTCCCTTCTCCATTTTTCTTTTAAAACTATCGGGATATAACAGAATCCCTCTCAGCCTTTCTGTCTAATTAGACTTCCACTGTGACCCCTGATAATGATGAAGGGCAGAGGGGACATGTTATCATTTCATATTGTGGTTTAACCTTGTTTAGCCTCTTATGATTGTTCTTTTTGTCTTTACCTTTTTAAGTTTCTCTTAACTCCTTTGTTAGAACTTCAAAGCTTCTGTGCTGTTCTTCTATTCCCGAATGTTTAGAGGCCCTGTATTTCTTTCCCCTGTAGCAATATACTTAGTTTTGCTGGGTAAGTTATTTTTGGTTATACTCCTATATATCCTTTGCCTTCTGGAATGCTGCATTCCAAATTCTCTGCTCCTTCATAGTGGTGGTTGCTAAAATCCTGTGTGATTCTGTCTGTGGATCCTTGGTATCAGAATTCTTTCTTTCTGACTGCTTGCAGTATTTTTTTCTTTGACCTGGAAGCTCTGAATTCTAGTTATAATATTTGTTGGAATTTTCATTTTGAGGTTTCTTTGAATACATTGAACTGAACAGAGATTGAATGGACAAATCTAATGCAGATATCTCAGGAACTGAGTGATTTCATTTGCTCATTCAGCATATTCTTATTTAGCACTTGCAATGTGTAGGGCAGTGGGTTAAGTACTATGAGGAGATACAAGTGGGAATTTCTAGAAAGGAAGATAACTTGTAGGTGGGTTGCCTGATGGAAGCTCTGGAAGTAAACTGCTTTTATTGTTTACTTTGGGATTTGAATTGAGCTAAAGCAAGACTTATGGTTTTCTGTGATTCATCAACACTTTTTTGCCTACCAGTTTAGTGAGAGTCAGCAGTATGATGTGTCAGCCAGGAAAAGCTCATGTGATTTCAGGATACATTAAGACAGGGATGGCTTCAGGAATATGGAGGTATTAGTCTTCCTGTGCTCTGCATTGGTCAGACCATATCTGGAGTATTGTTTTCATTTCATAGTTTACGAAGGACATTGAGAAACTGGACAGTATCTAGACAAGGACTTGAGGCCATGTCATGTAAGACTTAGTTGAAGAAACTGGGGACATTTAGCCTGTAGAAAAGAAGTGGTGGATGTGATAGCTGTCTTAAAGTATTTGAAAGGCTGTTATGTAGAAGAAGGATTAGAATTGTTCTGTTTGGGCCCATAGGGCACAACAAAGAATAGTCAATCCTTTGAAGTTACAGAGAGGCAAATTTAAATTTGATGTCAAAAAAATTTTCCTAACATTTAGAATTGTCCAAAAGTATAATGGGCTGTCTCAAGAGATATTTGGTCCCCACTCCTACCCCTCAATAGAAGTCATCAAACAGAGGCTGGATGGTACTTATCAGGTACATTATAGTACCTATAGGTAGGACTAAATGGCCAGAATTGCAACTCTAAAATTCTGTGGTTCTTGTATTTGTGAGACCATCCAAAGCATGTATTTTTAAAAGATAATGAACTCATACTTCACTTTTACTTCATCATTCCTTCTTTCTTTCAAGATTGGATGAAGATAATTACTAATTAAACTTTGGGTAGATATTTGGAACTCAGTCAGTAGGCATTTATAAAGTACCAAACTCTGCTACTAGGCACTCGGGATACAAAGATAAAAATGAAACAACCTCTCCCTCAAGGAGCTTACATTGTATTGAAAAACAATGTCCATATACAGTAGATATACAAAATAAGTACAAAGTCATTTCATGAGGGGAGATGTGCAGTTTGGGAGGGAGGTCCTAGATGTGGAGTGGGGAGTGGAGATTAGGAAAGGCTTCATGTAAGAGCTTCTGCTTGAGCTGAGTTTTGAAGGAAATAAGGGATCCTAAGAAGCAGAGAAAAGATTATGTTCCCCATAGGAAAAAGACAATATAAGTGAATGGAAGTGGTGAATTATAAAGGAGTCATAAGATCATACTAATTAATCAATAAGCATATATTAAGCACTTCTTGTGTAGCAGGTATGTAGATGGACAACAAGTGTTTATTAAGCACTTACTTTGTGCCAGGAATTGTGATGAGAGCTGGGGATACAAGTGTAAGCATGGAGAAGCTGCCCTTCAGGATCTTATATTTGAATGGATGAAGCACACACACACACACAAACAGGAGGAGTGAAGGATGGGGCATGAAAAGGTCTCTACATGAGGACCTAATGGTGAAGTCCAGAGAGCAAAAACACAGCTGAGAGGAATGAAGAATGACTGTCCTGGGCCAAAATTCCGAAAATGGAAGACACTTGAAGGGACTTACCAATGGGAAGAGGGGGCCAGCATGGGTGAGAACCCATGGAACTGAGGGAAGGTCCAGGGTGAAATGGCTGCTGAAATCATGGTGGTGAAATCCAGAGAGTCAAAAGCACAGCAGACACTATGTTCAATACTGAGTACATAAAAACAAAAATGAAACAGTTCCTACTATTATTATGCTGGTAAGAGACAAGGCTTAACAAAATGTGTAGGAGATCTCAGGATTTAGATTTAGAAGGCACTTTAAAGGTTATCTAATCCAAGCTCCATACTTTATATGTAGTACAGGCTCTGTGGCTACTATCCCAAACCTCCATTCTTATTGCAAGGCTGGGTCCCCAAAGGGCTGATGGATACTTCTCCCCTCAGAGTTCTTAAGATAACCTTGAGGAGTGGGGAGTGTCTAATACTCTTGCTTATGAGTCCCCACCAATGTGTTTCCCATCTTAATTATCATTTAATATCAATTAGCCAGACAGACTTGATTAGCTTTTTGAAATGAGTATTTACTAAGTAAGAACATTTGGTACAAAACATTCTACCAAAAGTCTGAGATATACTTTCCCACAAGTACCTACAGAATCCAAAGAAAAGTGGGTTCATGTGACAAAAGGATGTAAACATAGAGTTATCAATTAGTGGAAGTGTTTCTCACTTTGTGGATTTCTCACAAAATTGCCATTAGATATGATTCAGCTTTCTTCTGGAAGTGCCTCTTTTCAGGCAGCCTCTCTTCAGTTTATCAACTCCTAATGTAGGTGCTACTGTCAGCCATGCTGTTCTGGATTCACTTCTAGGGTGCCCATGGGAAGCTCTTCTAGCTCTTCGAAGTTCACAAGATCATCTTCTGGTCAAGGACACAAAGGGTGTTTCTTTCCCTCTCAGGGACATGGCTGAAGCTGCTTAACCTTTTGGTTGACTTATCAACTATAATTGCTGATTTTGAATTAGCTCGTTTTTGTCTAAGCCCCACAAGGTGTGACTGATTTTTCAGTCAGTCCTAATATATTTCCTATTTAGCATCATTTCTTCTAATGACTAGAAGCAATTTACTTCTTACAAATTGATGAAGGAATTTTGGTACCTAGTTTAATGCCATTAATTGACTGATACATTAATTCAGTCTATACCTTCATATACTGATGAGTCCCAGAGAAGTTAGGTGATTTGACTATAGTTACACAGAGAGTGAGTAGCAAAACTGAGATTCAACCTGTGTGCTCTGATTCAAATTCTCTTTTTGTTGTACTGAACTCTTCTCCCCCACAAGCTTTCTCATGTTGCTGGATTTGAAATACCAAGATTCACAGTGTAGAGCAGAGATGTCAAACTTGGACTGCAGGACTTCCAAGGGTGTCTACAGAATTATATGTATATACATACATACATTCATGTATATAAAACACAACATGGATAATGGAAATTTATGGTTTCCCAAGTCAGTATATGGCAGCAGAGGTCCATTTCTGTTTGTTTGATATCTCTAGTGTAGAGCTTATAGTCTGTAAGTAACCTTAGATATTATCTAGTTCAACCTTCTCATTTAACAGTTGAGAAAATTAAGACCCAGAGAAGTAAGGGATTTGTACAGGTACAAAGTACAATACTTGAGTATACAATGAGTAGGAGAGCTGAGGTTGAAATCCACCTCTTCTGACTTCAAATTCATTATTCTTTCCACTATAACAATTTGAAGTGTTCAAGTTTAGGATTAAAAGATGGTTAAAAGTCAGAACTTGTACCTTCATCTTTTTCCATCTTTGATGATATTGTTATATGACAAATTATTTCTTTTACAGAGTAATTCCTGGCATTCCCTTCTAGATGATTGGCCTTCAAAAAGCAATTTATAAACACATGAAAAAAGTGCTTACAAATTTTCATATTAAATTAACATAGTAAAACATTAATTTGAAGTCCAAGGACCTGGGAAAATTGATTTATATAGCTTTATTTGGTATATTTATTAAATAAGAATAGAAGAGGTACTTATCTAGGTGAAGAATAGCAGCTCATATGTTTATAGGATCATAAATCACAGATTTAGAACTGGAAAGGATGTCTCAGTTACAGAGAGGTTAAGTGACTTGTCCAAGGTCACACAGCTGGTAAGTGTCTTAGGCAGCATTTGAACCTCAGGCTTACTGACTCCAAGTTCAGTGCCCTATCCAGTTATTCCTAATTGAATTTAGCTTAACCAGTTTGCTTATTGTGTTATGGTATTAAGGTCTAAGATTTTAGACCTTCTTAGTATTAGAAAAAAGCAACAAGAAAAACCACAGATCTGTGTGTCTGCTTTCTTATTTACACATGACTTTATGATAGTCTTTTATATACAAATTGAGGGAACACTTGATGAGAGTAGTAGGAAGAAGGCAAACTTCAAGGGACAATATTCTACAATGGACTTCATCTTAGCATTTTGCAACTGACTGAAAGATGTAGAGAATATGAAACCCTACTATGTGTGTATATATATTTTGTAGATCAAAACACTACCTCGAAGACTCTCTTTTGCCAAATGTCTTCTATCCTTATGTCAGAATCGTTCATAATTCCTTGAAAGATATAACAGCAGAAATAGTCTTGTTTAGTGATCCTCTGATCATAAATGTCAGGCAAGGCATAAAGCAGGTGATATATGTACTTGCCAAAGATGTTTGCTACTGTGAAGAAGGTGGCCCAGCAGAGTCCAAGTTTAAAAGGGATTCCCTGTAGAGGATGAGTTAGTCCTAGTTATCTTATTTGTGGATGATATTATGCCAGTTGTATGAAACCCTAGTGTTGGAGTCTCCTGAAAGAGAAATATAACCACTCAGAAGAGTTTAGCTTGATCGTCCACCCCTGAAATACTAAGTGAATAAAGGATACCTGTTGCATTAGTGGTGTCATGCTATTGGCTGAGCAACCTATAGAGCCACAAGGATGTATTTTGGGACATTCAGCACAAAATGATATTGAGTTGGGCTGGACCCAGAATTAAATAGGAGGTGGTTAGGCTGGAATACCTTCAGGAAGTTATAAAATTAAAGACCCCAAGCTTCTGAAATCAGACATGTATTTTTAATTCTGCATTCTACTAGTGTTTTTACATGGCTGAGAGATATGGAAAACATCAGTCTCCAAAGAACTGAAAATTCATATCACATGGAAGACAGTGGAGAGGAGGCACATGATGGGTGTGAACAATCAGGAATGTTGAAAATAAATAGGAATAAAAGATGACATTAGAGAAATGTGTAAGGAGGAAGAGAAGACAGATTGGTTACATGGTGAAGGATGGCAGATGACCAGAGTGCTGCACTGGTGTTCTTGAGACGTTGGGAGAAATTGAAGAAGGTCTGCAGTACATTTGGTAGACTCCCGTTGGTGAACTTATGGGAGAACATGGACAATAGTTACACAGCTTGTATAAGCATGGATGGGTTACCATCTGTATTTGAGAGAACACCCAAATTAATGAAAGCATGAATCTATTTGAGTATTGCAGTAATACACTTTTATTTTTCCTTTAAAAAATCTGAACTTAACCCACACCAGTCAAAATGATCACTTCCATATACACAGTAGACCTGAAAAAGAGGATTGTATGTGAAACTACAAATCTCTATTCTGTACAGTTTGAGGGCTAATTCAAGAAGCAGTGGAGGACCATGTCTTTAAATATTTGAAGGGCTACTTATATGAAATTCAATTCAATTCAACAAAAATTTATTAAGAACCAACTTTGTTTAAAGCACAGTGCTAGATGCTGGAACAAAATAGTCCCTGCCCTTAAGTAGTTGCATTGTACTGGGGAGAAATGTCATGTATGCATGTAAGTACAAAGTAAACATCAAACAATACAGCCTGTAGTCCAGCATCCCAGGCTCTGGGCTTACACAGACTAAGTTCTATACTTGGGCCTACAGCCCAAATTACATCTCTTTGACTCATTTATCTTTTTGCAGAGTTCCCCTTGTCTAGGTTGCTTCTGTCTAAGCACTCAGGGAAATAGTACATATAAGATATAAATAGCCTTTATTTTATCCCACAAAAAATGCAGGTAATGCAAAGGATTTCTCAAGGTCCTCTTAACAGTATAATATATGGAACTGCATATATATCATATATTATATGTCAAAGGGAGATATGATTGTCCTCCTCTGACTAATATTACCTTCTCTTCAGGGACCTTTAGAGCCCTCAGACTTATGACACCACTATGTGGTTTGGATTCCTCTTGGACTACAAATAAATCTGAAATTGTTAGGTCCTTCCTAACACCTCTCAGCCCCTTACCCTGACCAGTTCTGATGAGTCCCGCCTACACCCCAAGGACCTATCTAGGATTCCAGGCTTCCAGTACTTAGGCTTAAGGTTAGGATTCTTCTACCTGCAAGGGGAAATAAATTTGGTTTTGCTACAGAGATAGTCTTCATATTTTAACAACTCCCTTTCAAACTTCATATATATCCTCTTACGGTTCAACTAAGGGCTGAGATACCATGCCACTGCCTCCTCACAGGTGGGAACAAGAATTTAATATCTAGGAACTTTCTTGAGACCATGATAGGCCCTAAAACTGCTTCTTACTTCCCTCTTTTTAGACCATGTGGAAAGTGGATGAAGGGTTAGACTTGCTCTGTTTGACCCCAGAAGGCCAGTTGGCCAAACAGGAAGTTGAAGAGTGTATTTCAGCTCGATAAAAGGTAATATTCCTAAGAAGTAGTACAGTCCAGAAGTTGAATGGGATGCCTTGTAAAATAATAAGTTCCCTCTCATTGCAGATCTTCAAGTAGCAACTGAATGATTGGTTGTCAGAATTGTAGAGGATATACCTCTTAGGACTGATTAGACTAGATAAGTCTGATGAGATCTCTATTGATTCTGAATGAAAGAATCTTAGCAGTACTTGAGTCCAAACCGTATTTGAGCAGGGATCTCCCTATAGCAAGGATTTTGTGTCACAGATATCCTTCAACAGTCTTGTAAAGCCCTTCTCAAAATAATGTTTTTAAATGCTTTAGATGAAATACATAAGATTACAAAGGAAATCAATGGTTAGTGAAGATAAAGTATGATTTTTTTCCCCATTCAAATTCACGCTTTGGAAGTAGGCATCTCTTTCTGGTTAGATGGTTCCTCCACTAACCTTCATTTAAGGAGTGTGTCCAAACTAGCCATGCCTTTATTCCTTTCCAGGCTGCATGCCAGTTTTTCCTACTGTGCCTCTATAGGTACCTTTATTTCTGCCCTTATCCCATCAACCCTCCACCTTTCATGCATTGTCTTCTCTCATAATTGTATTGGCATTCCCAGTGCCTGGCACACAATAAGCTCTTCATAAATGCTCATTGACTGAGTAATTTACTGATCCTTTGAGATATATTCACTGTGGACCTCAGCTTGAGTTGCTCTTCTATAGTATAGGTGATGAGACCCTATGAGTCATCTTTGCTTTTAAAAAAATCCAAATCTCCAAAGTTTTCTCTTGGTGTTGGTAGAATAGGTATTTTATAACTATAGGGAATGTTGGTTATGTTGTTCAGAAAAAAAGACTATAGTGATGTTGCATACAAGTATTTTTCATTAAGAGACTATAATATAATGGAAAAATACCAGGCAAAGAAGCAGAAGAACTGGATTCTAGTCCTGCCTTTATTGCAAACATACTGGATGATGCTGGGCAAATCATTTGACCTCTTTGAGCCTGAGTTTTCTTGTTTGTAAAATAGGATTATATTACTAATATTGACCCCTCTCAAAGAATTTTGTGAGGATCAAATGAGATGATGGATTTAGAAGCTCTTTACAAATGTCCAGAAGTGGTAGGATCATAGTATAGAATGTTTAAGTTGGAAGGAACATCAGACATCATCCAGTCTATGCCTTTCATTTTATAGATGAAGAAACTAAAGCTCAGAGGGATGGAATGACTTGCTTTAGGTCACACCATTGTAAGTTTTGGTATTGATGTTCAAACTCAGATCTTCTGACTTCTTGTCTGTCTTTCCACCATATCCTAGTCATGTTTTCATTGGTCTTAGTAATTTCTTTTTGTAACACAAGTGCACTTTATTTACCATTAAACTAAATTGTCTATACTGTGAAATGTAGACAGTTCTCAGCCATTGTTACTTGGTGCATTATTATAAAATGATTAATGCCATTTGTTCTCTGAGAAATCGTATTTTAGCCTGAAAGGTAGTGCTGACCTAATATCTTTTATAATGAAACTTTAACTCAATGGATGGTTTTATGTATGTATGTATTAATGTAGGTAAATGTGAACTACACAATATTTATTGCCTAAATTGTTTGGGATAGTTTTGTATCCAAACTTCTTAAGTAATTTTTAAATGAAGTGCAATAAACTGGCATAACAAGATCGTAAAAAGAACAGGAGAATGTAGAGTTTTTATTAATCATTCTCTTTTTAGAGGCCCAAATATTACCTCTCATTCTTTCACAACAGTTTGTAGAGGCTGCTTTTGTGAGAGAGGTGAAAGCATCATAAAACATCATAGATAAGAGATGGTTTTGCTTCATTAGATCTGTTTCGCTGTAGAATTATATATTTATTGTTTAGGCACCATGGCTTTATTTTAAGAGCTGGATTGGGTACACTTGTGAAATATGCAAAGTAGTACCTTAATAAATAAATGTATTATACTTTTGGGAATACTAATTTTTTTTAACAAGTAAGAAAATAAAGTGAAAAAAAAATGATTGGAGGCATCTTTAACTCTTAATTCTCTACCACTCCTTGTGTCTTGTCCAGTCAGTTGCCAAGGCCTATCATTCCTACCTTTGTAGTATTTCTCACATCTAGTAACTTTCTAAACTCATGACAGTAACAATCCTAGTATTTTTGTTCAGTTTTTTCAGTTGTGTCCAACTCTTTGTGACCCCATTTGAGGTTTTCTTGGCAAAGATACTGGAGTGGTTTGCGATTTCCTTCTCTGGCTCATTTTACAGATGAAGAAACTGAGGCTAACAAGGTTAAGTGACTTGCCCAGGGTCACACAGGTAGTAAATGTCTGAGGCTGGTTTTGAACTCAGATCTTCCTGACTCCAGGCCCCAGCATTTTATTTACTGCACCACCTTGCTACCCCAACCGTAGTATAGGCCCTAATTACTTTTTAGGTATTGACTACTATAAATTGGTCTAACTGATTTTCTTATCTCCAGTCTCTCCTTTTGCTAGTACATCTTCCACACACTGCCTGAATGATATTCCTAATTAAATACAATGATTGTGTTACTCCTTTACTCAGCATCCTTTGGTAGCTCTCCGTTGGCTCTTGAATAAAGTATTATGATTTGACTCTAGATTCAAAGTTTTCCATCGTCTGACTCCATCCTATGTATTCATCCTTATATCATATTCTCTTTTACATATTTGATATCTTAGCTAAATTTAACTTTTTTGCTCATTTGTGCCCTGCCTTCTCTTTTCCATGCCATTGCTTATATTATCCTCTATACTCCTCTGCTTCTCCAGTTTCTATCTAGTCCCTCCTTCTAGGGTCAACACAGACACTGCCTTCTTCCTAGGTGAAACAGGACTCTCCCTCCTCAAATTTCTTATAGCACTTTGTCTAGATTTTTCTTTTGCACTTATCTCACTCTCTACTGTATTATTGTTTTGTATGTGTGTGTACTTGTCCATACCTCCATTAGATTGTAAGCTCCTGAGTAGGCCCTTGTCATACCTGTCTTCACATCAACAGTGCTAGTGCCTTGTACATAGGACCTTAATAGATGTTGTTGAATTGAATACTGAAAGAGAATAATTTGCCATGATTCTTTTGCGTTCTTTCTTATGTGGGCTTAAGTATTTTAATCCATGTAAGCATTGTTTTCATTGTTATGGATAGATTTTTAATGCTCATACTATGGGATAAGCTTTTTAAGTAAACATGTTCTGATAGTTTTTGTCTCTTACTACTTATATTTCAGTTTAACACATTATGTAACTAATAGGTTAGATCAAATTGCCCTTCTATAAACAGGTGCGTACTATTATAACAACTCTCTGTACAGTCCCAGGGCTCTTCTTCAGGGCACTACCCAACTAGAGTGGGCAGAGGGTTATATTATTAAAGTTAAGTTTGCTGCACAAAGAAAAGTACCTTGATTTTAGGAAAAACATTAACCTGTAAGTAGATTCAAGCTTAAGTGAGATAGCTAAAATGTAATGTGAATGGATTTTTGGACATTGAACTGGAATTCATATTTAAATCTCTAAACTAACCTGATGGATTCTTCTGTGTTTACTTTGGTTCTAGCACTCAGCCTGCTACTGCTTATTCTCATTCAAGCACTGCATCAAATTATTCAGTTCAGTCAAGTCCTGGAGTGTCCCAGGCTGTGACCCCATCTTATGCCCCTACAACCCCGTCGCCCCGGCAGATCTCCTCAGTGGGTTTTGGTGGATACCAGGCCCACTCAGGGCAGGACTACAGTTATAGCATTCGTCAGCAGGAACCAACCTCGCAGCCTCCCACAACATTGAATTACCAGGTATTAGACTCAGAAGAGCTTCTGATAACTTTTTTTTTGACAGCTGACCTACTATATTGATATTAATACATGCTGCCTTCAAATATAGGCAGTACCTCTATAGTGAGATCTTTTGAAAGGAAAAGACAGATGAGTATATCTGGAAAATTATGTAAAATAATTATATAAAATTATATTAAAAATTTTATTAATTATTTACCGAGGAAGCTTTTTTTTTTTTAACATATAACTTTTTTTCCCCAGTTCAAATATATGAGATGTTATTGTTGGAGGGGAGCTCAGAGATTATCTAGTCCAGTTGTCTTTATTTCCTGGTTGAGGAATTATAGTTTATAAAGTTAAAATGACTTGCCTCTAGCTCCTCTAGCAAGTTAAAGGAGCACAAACTAGAACCCAGGATTCATGTTCTCCAGTCCAGTACTTCTTCCATTATTTCCCTTTGTACTGATTCTTATCATCACTTTTTGTCACAAAGAGAGAGCAGTGAAGATAAAAATGAACAGAAATTTAAGAGTGTACTTAAAGGCTACCCTTGAGTTTTAGATTAACCTAATCTGGAGGGAAATTTGTGATTTACATTTGGGCTAATATAGTACTTTGGGGAAATTCTAGGGTTTTTTTTTTCCCTGATTTGCAGATATCAGTAACATGGCAGAGGAGATGGACAGAGTCAGGATTCAAACTTCCTGACTCCCAAATTCAGAGTTCTTTCACTCCCCTCATACTGTATATGGTTGTGGGACTTTTATTTTATGCCAGGGGCCAACAACTTCTTAATTTCAAGCAAGTAAACTAAGCTGGGTAGATAGGTTCAACCTATGGCTAGGCTTAAGGATTGGGATGCAGAAGGAAGAAAGGAGAATGATAAAGATAGGTAGATACAAATGGTAGATGATAGAGTGTGAATGCCCCTTGTAGGATAACTTGGTGTTTGAGTCCCTCTGATAAGCAAGAAACTGCCTGTTTCTTTGTCAGTTTTTTTTGGAGGGGTGGTGGTGTATTTATGTATATGTGTTTGCTAGTAGCATTATGAAGTGCCTACTATGTGTCAGTCACTGGGAATATAGATGCCAAGCATGAAATTATATTTGCTCACAAGGGGCTTACAGTCTAACAGGTGCCATCATAAAGTCTCAAACTAGTTATCAGTCCTCTCTCCTTTCCCCCATCAGAGTCTGGTCAGAACCCAAACAAGAAAGCTTCTTCCTCCCAGGTGGTAAAGTCCTCCCTCTGGGATCCATCCATCCATCCATTTCTATTTGTCAAAAAGGTTGATTGGAAGAGTTGGACAGTTTGCCTCCAGCTACTAATATGGGCTCAAGGTATCAGAGGTATATGTACCTCACTCTATTCTGGCCACTGTTAAAGCTTATTTAGAGGAGAGTGACTTTGGGTAAACAGGTGGGGCACATCTTGGAACCAATATTGGCATAAGTAACTGCCATATTCTACTTTGAAAGATTAGGAAGCGTTTATAGCTTTTGGGGGGGCTTTTTTGGCCAAGTTGATGACTGGATTTATCAGTCTATCAAAAATGTTTATTGAGCCATGTATTGTTCTAGATTAGGGGGTGGGGAACGGGTCCTCAAGTGTGGCCCTTCGACTAAATCCAAACTTCACAGAACAAGTTTGGATTCGATCAAAGGGCCAGACTTGAGGACCTAGAGGATCACATGTGGCCTCGAGGCTGCAGGTTCCCCACACCTGTGCTAGATGATATGAAAAAGTATAGGATAGGCTCACCTCCCAAGATCCTAAAGGCAAGAATTATCCAAAAAGTTCCATCCTAGCCCTCTTGGTTATTTTGTGGATTAGGTAAAAGCATTGTATGGCAGGGGAAGTCTGAGAACCCTTGGAGAGAGTTCTGGTACTTAGTATCCTTGTGACCTGGGACAAATCACTCTGTCTCTGAGCCATAGTTTCCTTTTCAGTAAAGTGAAGCCCTTTGACTAGATTATCTTTCATTCTTTTTAGGTCAGACATTCAAGATTTTGTGTCATTTTCTACATTAGGTGACATCCCTTAAACATTCCTCAATATAAGAACTCTATTGTGTAGTGTCTTTTGATATTGTCGCATGATCATCTTGGCACTGTATAGTAGTGTAGGAACACAGTGCAATGAAATGTCATATTCAGTCAGTGATAGTAAGAATTTGATCATAACTTCCTGGGGTCTAATAGTTGACATTTTGGACTGAGGGCAACTTGATATAGTGGAATGAACATTGAATTTGGTCTGGACTCAGAACTAGGCCACTAGAACTACTGCCTACCACTTTTGTGACCATGGACAAGTTCTTTCCCCACTCTGGCCATTCCTCTCTAAAATGAGAGGGTTAGACAATATAGATCTAAATGTTAGGCTTTCAGTAATAGACTAATTTTCAAACTTTTGGAAATTATATAATCTTTTGCAATGATTTTGATACCCTTGAACTTTTCTTTTAGAATGGTATGGAAACAAACATTATAAAGGAGGTAGCAAATTAATCCTATTTTATGTTGCCATCTTTTAATAAAAGTTATAGAGATGTCTTCTAGAATTTTAGGGTTTCCTTGGACATAGTTTGTAGACTGCTGCTCAAAATAAACCAACTATGCCCAACTTATTTGAGGAATGGAGTTGCTTTTGATTTCCCTGAAGTCTGTTGCTCACTAGTGAAGGTGGGTAGCTATTGGAGACTGAAGGAGAGATGCTAGGGATTCATTTCCTGAGCAAGGGAGAGAACTACTCCATGAACAACCAAGGGGTTAGGTGACTCAGTGGATAAAGTGCTGGAGCTGGAGTCAGGAAAACCTGAGTTCAGATCTGGTTCAAATCAAATACTTATTAACTTACTATCCTGGGTAAGTCACTTAACCCCTGTTTCCTTCAGTTTCCTCAACTGTAAAGTAGAAATAATAATAACACCTATCTCTCAGGGTTGTTGTGAGGATCAAGTGAGATAATATTTTTAAGCACTTGACACAGTACCTAGCACTTTATAAATATTATTATTAAATTATTATTAACCACGCTGTTTTCCCATGCATGGATAGTCATGATTGACCAACCAGAAAGCTTTAGTCAGTATTAATGATGTTTTTTCCCACAGTGCTGTTTAAAGATCATTTATATTCACCTCACTTAGTTCACCTCGTTTAGTTGGTATAACCCAGGGGTGGGAACCTGCGGCCTTGAGGCCACATGTGGTCTTCTAGGTCCTCGGGTGTGACCTTTTGAACGACTCCAAGTTTTACAAAACAAATCCTTTTATTAAGGGGTGAAGTTTACATTCGGTTAAAGGGCTGCACTTGAGGACTAGAGGGCCATATGTGATTTTGAGGCTGAGACTTCGAGGCTACAGATTCCCCACCCCTGGTATAGCCTAATTAAGCACCTTTTCCAGAAATGTGTTGTTTTCTAATTTGATATTTGAGAAGATGCTGGAAACATATCTGAAGTTTCATTTTCTTTGAAAATTCACCGATCACTTCCTTGTGGAAAGGGATTTCTGTTCTAGTATGGGTTCATGGGATCATATAGTTAGACATTTAGAGATAAAAACCTCTATCTCTTCACTTGACATTTGACTTGACTGAGATCCAGAGATGTTAATTGACTCACTTGAGGTCACAGAGACAGAAGGTGACTATCTGTGGAGGATAACGTTAGTCCCCTGGACTCCAGAGCCAGTACCCTTCCATTATACCATGCTGCAACCCTGTAATTGGATGTGTTAGCTTTTATTTATAATGAGAGGCAGATTTGCTTAATATAATGAACTCTGAATTTGTGGTTCAGATTTTGGCTCTGCAGCTATAAGTTGATGCGTGTATTGCCTTTATCTCACAGGACCTCACTTTCTTCATCTTTATAATGAGGAGGTTATGTGGGGTGATTGATCTCTCCATTTCTTTCTAGCTTTAAATCCTGTCTTCCTAACTACCAGCATTTATGGTAATTGAGTGTAAATGACTTGTCTCTCCAACCAGATTGATGGCTCTTTAAGTTAGGAACCCAGTCTTATACCTAGAACTGCAATAAGAAATGTATGCCCTTGAGGCAAGATTTGAAAATTACGTTCCCTGTGTCTAGCAGAAGAATTAAGTCTTCCTTGTAATACCTGACTTGGTTCATCACAAAATAAATCTATCATAGTACTGTGGACATGGATGCTTAAGTGTTCATTGATGCCAGTAGAATGTGAGTTCCTTGAACTTGGAACTTTGTTATTTTGTATGTCTAGTGTGTAGCATGGCGCTTTTCACATAATAGTTAAAAATATCTTGCTACATGCTTCTTAAATAGTGGGTTGAGAAACCTCTGACGTTTAAAAAAGGAATATTAAAAAATATTCTTTTAAAATGCCGTGCTTGTCCGTGTTATACCCGAAGTCATACAGATAACTAGCATTTATGTAGTACTTCACGGTTTGCAGGGTACTTTACCTCCGTATCTCATTTGATCCTCACAACAACTTTGCAAAGCACACGCTATTATTATTATTCCCATTTTTTAGACCAGGCTGAGAGGAGTTAAGTGATTTCCCTTGGATCATACAAGTGTTAGGTGTCTGAGTTAGGATTTGAACTTTCTAGCTTGCTTACAGCTACCTCTAGTTTTGCTTATACCTTTTTGCTTCTCCCATGGTACTCTGCATAAGGTGCTCAGTATGAGAGGCAATGTGGAATAATGGAAAGAACACTGGACTTGGAATCAGAAGACTTTGTTCCAAATCCTAGGTCCACCACTAACTAGACATATTATCTTGGGCAAGTCAGCTAACTTTTTATATTCCTCATTTATAAATGGACAATGATAATAATACTTGATTGTTGTGAGGCTTAAATGAATTCATGTATGTAAAGTGCCATATGAAGCATTGTTCAACATAAAAACAATCTAACATACAAAAAAGATTGGTTATACACACATATACACATATGTGTACATACACATAAATGGATTTAATTTAGTTTGAGTTGATTGTTGTTGAACTGTATATTCAATTGACATTTACATCTGTTCTCTGAAATATCTTATGCAGGATAGTTACAGTTATGGACGATCCCCACCTGCTAGCAGCTATGAAAATAAACCGTATTACCAGCCTACTGCTACCCAGACTCAGCACACTACCACAGACTCTTACTATCAATCAGGTGGGTGGTGCATAGCATGTACATATATAAAAATACTTTGAGAGCAAAGGGTAGTAGCAGGGGGATGGATTAACTTTTTCTATTTGAAAATAAATTCCAGGTACACATGAAGACAGAAGATGTTGTGAATTTCAGGCATTGTATATTATCTCCTAATGTCTCAAACAAAGCTTATAGACATAGGATAAAAGATAGAATAAAAGATTTGACAACTAAGATTATTAAGAAAGTTGCCTCAATGCAGAATCAAGTGATAAAATTCTCTTAATCTTGCCACCACCCACAAATGTGCTGCCTCCATAGTCAAGAGTTCTGAAATCCATTTATCTCACCATAATCTACTGACTTTCTGCCTCTTTTTCTGCCTTCCCTTACAAAGGCTTACTCGTCATTTGTACCATGACCTGCAATCCCTTGACTCTTCAATGACTTCTCAAGTCATCTCCCCTACACTAGCCATTTTTTATTCTCCATATCTTGACCCCTTAGTGAACCAATTTAACTCAACACTGTCTTCTTTTCTTGAATCCTTAAACTTCTTATTATATTGCTGATTATTCACAGCTAAGCCTTAGCCTTGGATTACACCCATCATTTGCCACCTTCATTCCTACACGTGTGCTTTTGAAAGAGGTAGATTAAATTATGCAACTCTTCTGACTGTCCACTGGAAATTTATGTTTTACAACCTCAACTTGACCTCCACTGCTGCCAGGCAATTCTATTATACCTTCTTTGTCAATTCTCTATCCCTGTCTTCACAGCAGCTCTTCCAAATCTTTTCATCCCTCCTCAAACCTCCCATAATCCCCTTTTCCCTTACTTTCTCAGCTAAGAGCCTTGTTTTGTATTTTACAGAAAAAAATGGAAGCCATTTACCATGAGCTCTTTCTTCCTTCTTCCCCATCTCCAATCACTCAGATACCTTTTGCCATCTTCTCTTCCTTCACCTTTGTTTCACACAATAAAGTAACCTTACTCTTTACTAGGATGCCATTCCATCTTGTCTCTTCCAGCAGATTCCTGCCTTCATCATCTCCACTTTTTCACTTATTTTCAGTTTCTTCCTGTCTAATGGCTCCTTTCGTACTGCCTACAAACATGCCCATTTCTCCCTCATCCTGAAAAAAAACTCTCATTTGCTTCTTCTGTCCCACCTAACTATGGTCCTATATCTCTTCTACTCTTCGTAGCTAAATTCATTGAAAAGGCTGTTTACAGTAAGTGCCTCTACTTTCTCTCTTTGTACTCTCTTCTCAACCCCTTGCAGTCTGACTTCTGATCTTATCATACACTGAAACTTCTCTCAAGTTATTAATGACCTCTTAGTTACCAAATCCAGAGACCTTTTCTCAATCCTTATTCTCCTTGACCTCTCTGCAACATTTGACACTGTTGATCACCCTCTTCTCTTCTGTCAAAGTTTTCATGACACCACTCTCTCCTGGCTCGTCTCCTATCTGTGTGACCACTCTTCCTCTGTCTGTTTTCCTGGATCCTCATCTAGATCACACTCTCTAACCATAGATGTCCTTCAAGGTTCTGTCCTGAGTCCTCTTCTCTTGTCCCTCCATACTCCCTCGCTTGGTAATCTCATCAATTCCATAGATTTAATTATCACCTCTATGTTTATGACTCTCAGATCTATTTTCCTTGCCCCAGTCTCCCTGCTCATCTCAAATTTCACATCTCCAACTACTTTTCAAACATCTCCAAACTGGGTATCCAGTAGACATCTTAAACTCAATATGTCTAAAACAGAACTCATTTCTTTCTTCCATTCTTCCTCCCTCTCCTCCTCCTCCTCTGACCTTCCCTATTACTGTAGAGGGCAACACTACCCTTCCAATCCTTCAGGTTCAAATCCTGGGAGTAATCCTGGACTCCTCACCATCTCTCCCACCCCCTATATCCAAGCTGTTGCCAAGGCCTGTTGATTTCACCTTTGTAAAATCTTTCAAATATGCCTCTTCCTCTCTTCTGATACTGTCACCACTCTGGTGCTTGTCCTTATCACCTCATGCCTGTTTTGTTCCATTCCATTCCAGCTTCCAGTTATCCATTAAAGTGATTTTCCTAAAACCACAGGTCTGATCAACCCCCCCCCCTTTTTTCCTAATAAACTTCAGTGGCCCCCTGTTGCCTCCAGAAGCAAATCCAAAATGCTCTGCTTGGCATTCAAAACTCCTCATAACTTAACCTCTTCCTACCTTTTCAGTCTTCTTATACCTCACTTTCTAACATGTTTTCTTCAATCAGTGACAGGATTCCCAGCTGTTCCATGAACAAGACACCCTGTGTCTTGACTCTGGGCATTTTCTCTGGCTGTCCCCCCATACCTGGAATACTTTTCCTCCTTTACTCTGACTACTGATCTTTCTGACATCCTGTAAGTGCCACTTAAAATCTTTCCTTCTACAGGAAGCTTTTCCTAATCCTTATTAATTCTGATGCTTTCCCACTCTTAATTATTTCCTATTTATCCTTTAGATGGCTTGCTTGGTATATATTTGTTTGCATGTTGTCTCCCTCATTAAATTGTAAGCTTCTTGTGTACCTGTTGCTTAGCACAGTGCCCAGCACAAAGTAGGCCCTTACTGAATGTTTTTTGATTGAATTAGTATCTTGGTAAGGTCCACTGTTTTAGAACTGGGAAGAATCTTCATTAGTCCAACCTCCTCATTCCAAAGGCTTTGGTTTATTATCTAATTACTAAAGGAGATTTTGATCAGCAAAGCAGTGTTATAATCAAATTCAGACTCAAAGACAGGTAGCCTGTCTCATAATCTTTCCAGACCTTTCACCATTTATAGTCCATGACTTAGCCTTTGTGAATCTTGGGTCCTCTCCAAAGCATGAAAATGGCTTAGAATAAGAGAATTCCATAATGTTAGAGCTGGAAGAGCTATGTGATTTGTTATTGGAAAGGAACCTGGAGATATTCTGATTCAGGCCCTTCATTTTCTAGATAAGAAAAGTGAAGGCCAAAGAGAGTAAGTGACTTTGACCTCAGGTGAATTAATCTGGGGCAGGGACCTTTGGCCCAAGAGAGGTATAAAAGGAGCTTTTAGGACTTTGGTTAGGAGCTCCTGAGACCTCAAATAACCTCTTTACTTAAACTTTTTAACCTTCTTGACAATGGTTTTCATTTTTATCCTTTGGACTACTTTTAAACTGCCTAAAGGAACTTTTCGGTGGGAGGATTGGAATGTTTTTAGTAAAAGATTTTTTGCTTAAACTGTTGGTCTGTGAATGATGTAATATACAAGAAGCCTAATATTGACTGGGGACAACATTGCAAAGGCATGTGTTTGTTTCTTAGGTACTAAAGGAGGCTACAGTCAGCCTAGCAGTGGTTATAGTCAAACTCAGCCCCAAAGACAAGTGACCACAATTAAGCCAGTTCAGACAGTGAGCACCACGTCTTCAAGCTATAATGTTTACCCAGCAGTGACAACTATTCAGCCAAATGTACCTACTTCCTCTATTCCTTCATATACTCCCTCTTCCTTATACAGTTCCACTTCAGCATCATATACTGGTAAGGAAAATCGTGTGGATGGAAGACAATATTATGAGCTGTGACTTAGTTTTCATCAAAGATGAACTTCATGAAAATTGCTGTCTTTTTTTCTCCTGCCTCCCAGGATCCAGTTATTCCACTTACGATGCTTCAGTGTATTCCGCAGCCGACACGTACTATCCAGCACCACAGCAGCTCCAGCTACCGCTTCAGCCCCCACCTCAGCCTCAGCCCATTACTCCCCAGCAGCATCCACAGCCTCCATCACAGTCTCTGCAACCTCCTCCCCTACCTAAGTCTACAGGGCCATCCCTGTGGGCCAATGTGGGGTGTGGCACAAGTACCAGCTCTGTTAGTAGCTTCCCCAAGAAACCATCTTTTCAGAACAAGCAGCTAAAACCCAAAGGCCCCCTCAAACAACCCCAACTGTACTACTGTGACATCTGCAAGATCAGCTGTGCTGGTCCCCAGGTCAGCAGAAATTCTCCCACTACATATTCATTCATTCACTCATTTATTCATTCGTTCCTTCATTCCTTCATTAATTCATTCCTTCATTCATTTTCTTCCTTTCATAAGATTTTAGTGTCCAAAAGGTTTTCAGTGATTACCTCATCTAACCCATGCCTGAGCAGGAATTTCCACTATAATATTCCCAATAAGTGGTCATACATTTTCTGCTTCAGTACTTCTGGATAACAGGAAATTATATGTCAAGGCAACCTTTTCCACTTTTAAGTTTTAGGAAGTTTTTTTCAAGCCACAGTTTGTCTTTTAGTAGCTTCTATATAGTTCTGCTCTTTGGAACCAAGCAAAAGAAATCTAATCACATTTCCACATGACAGTCTTTTAGATATTTGAAGACAGCTATAATCCTCCCTCCCCTAGACTTCTAGTCTCCAAGCTAAGAGTCCCCAGTTCTTTAAACTGATCCTTATGTGTCATGGCCTACAAACCTCTCAACAAACACTTATTGGTAAGGAGGATACAAAAAAGAATAAGAAAGAACATTCTTGCAGACTTGCTTTTGAAAGTCTGTTGCACTTCCTTTCTCTTTAACAGAACCAAAATGCTTTGCTCACTACCTTTGGTTGTCAGGAGGCTAATGCAGTTGAGCTTCTAAGGCAAGAGGGCAAAACACTTATTTATAGTTGTTAATTATAATAGCTCACATAGAGTGCTTTCCTCACAACAATTCTTTGAAGGCAGGTAATATTTACAGATGAGACCCAGAAAAATGAAGTGATTTGCTCACAGTCGTATAAACTGTTAGGCATGCAAGAGCCAGGACAAAAATACTACATGTCCATTTTTCTCTCTAGTATACTGTGTTGCTTTTTGGTGTTAGGGGAAAAGATCAGAATCATTGCCTTCTATAAGCAATTTCTGTGTTCCAAATGAAAAAGTTCACAAAACAAACTTACCTATAGACCAAGATAACCATTTTGTGGGTATTAGAATTGAGTGTTTCTTTTTGTTTTTATTTTTTTAAAGGCAGCTAGCTAGTGCAATAGGTAGAGCTGGGCTTGGAGTCAGGAAGACCTGGTTTCACATCTGTCCTCAGACACACTTACTAGCTGTGTGACACTGGACAAGTCACTTAATCTCTGTCAGTTTCCTCAGCTGTAAAATGGGGAAGATAATAGTAACTGCTTCCCAGGGAGTTGTGATGATCAAATGAGATAATATTTATAAAGCGCTTAGCACAATTCCTGGCACATAATTGACACTTAATAAATGCTTGTTTTTTTCTCTTCCTTGAGACTGTATCATTTTAATAATATAATTTAATAATATGAAATAAAAGAGTGATTTATGAGTAAATAGTCTTATCTGTTTCTAAAGATGCTGACCAAGTTAATTTTAGAAGTATCTGATACTGACTTAATTATGTTTTAATGGTGATAGTTTAGTAGATTTGGTCATATCATAATTGCTTCATTTCTTTTAGTGTGGATCCTCTATGATAGTCAGTTTTTTAATATAATCATAGTTTTTGCTGTTTTTGGTATTGTCCTCCACGAAAGCTGTTCAATACCTTCTATGTTCTTTGGATTTAATCTGGGTTCTCAAAGGTTATAACAGTAGAACACAAACTCTGACAGAGCTTACCAACTTTGAGAAAAAGCTTTTTGTATGATCTTGGTGATGGTATGATTCTGTGTGTTTGTGCTTTAATGGTCTATGGTCAGTTAAGTTGTGTAGTGAAAAGAGCACTGGGCCAGGAGTCAGGAAAACCTGAGTTCAAATTTGGCCTCAGAAACTTATAGCCTTGGATAACTCACTTAACTTCTGTTCGCTTCAGTTTCTTCATCCGTAAAATGAGAATAATAGTTCCTATTGCTCAGGGTCATTGTGAGGATAAAATGAGATAATTGTAAAGCCTGTAGCATAGTGCCTAGCATATATATATATACACACACACACATATACGTATATATGAATAATAAATATATAAATGCTATAGAAATTTTATCTGTTATTATTATTATTAAGCACACAGAGAGGCCCATTGCCTGAGAGTTGATCACGAGATGACTAATTTTTAGGCCATCACACAACTCATGAAACTATTGAGATATTGAAGGTTTGCAGTCTACACTGTGTAATAAGGGATTGTTGAATCTTTGAAGTAAGAATTACTATTTGTACTTATAAATCAATGAAAGCTGCATACTTATAAATAACATAATGACAAAAATCAGTAATGAAATATATGACGGGGAGGGTCTATAGCTGGTGACTCAGGAGTCATTGATCAATCATGAATCCTGGGACCTGAATGACCACAGCATAAAACCACATTTCTCTTTAAGTCCCCCAGAACCTGAACATCAGCATTCCTCTTGTCTTCTGCCTTTGTCAAGCCTGCATCCCAATAATGGTCTCAAAACAATTTTAAAAGGTACATTCTCCTCAAAAAAAGGTTGAGAACTCCAGCATTCCATGCTGTGTTATAGAATAGAATCTTGGAGCAGGAGGATTGTCAAAGATCATCTAGTTTTACCTCATATTTGAATAGAATCCCCACAGTGACATTCTTAACAAATAGTCATCCAGACTATGCTTGAAGAACTCCAGTGATGGAGAAATTTTACTGCTTCTGAGGCAGTTCAGATCTCTCAATTCCTCCACATGTGCTAATGAATGGATTATGTATTATGCTTCAATTACATTGTTAGGTTCTTATCTATCACTTTCTGTCCAGTGATGTGTATGGTCAGCGTCAGAAGAGAGCAGCACCTTCACCTTCTGTACCTTCAGCTTCATATAACAGACTAAAAGCTGTGTACACATCTCAGACAACAAGCATTTGAAGAAGAGAGCTGTAATGTCCTTACAAATGGCTTATTTTAAAGGACTAAATATTGTACTTTTTTTGGTGGGTTTGGACAAGTGATAAAGTTGTGGGTGAATTCACAATTTATATGTCATCCTCAACTCCTCCCTCTCAGCCCCTGTATACAATCTCTTGCCAAAGCTTATCCAGTTCACTTTTGAAACATCTCTTAAATATTCCTCCTTTTTTTCTTAGATGTTGCAATCACATTGGTACAGGCCCTCATCTCATGCCTGGACTATCTCAATAGTCTCATCGTTGATCTGCCTGCCACAAGTCTCCCCCAGCTCCATTCTATCCTCCATTCAGCTGCAAAGTGATTTTCCTAAAGCTCCATTCCAACTATGTCATTTCGCTACTCAGTAAATTCCAGTGGTGCCCTGTTACCTCTGGGATCAAAAATTCTGTCCCCATCTTTCCAATCCTCTTATGCCTTATACTTGCCACATTCTTTTTGATCCAGTGACACTGGCCTTCTTGCTGTTTGCCGAATAAGACACTGCATCTCTCCACTCCAGGCATTTTCTTGACTGTCTTGTACCTAGAATGTTCATCCTGCTCATCTTGTTTTCCTTACTTCCTGACTTCTTTTAAGCCCCAGCTAATATCCTTTCTCCAACAGGAATCCTTTTCGAGTCTCTGAAAATTGTCGTGCCTTCCCTTGTCAATTATTTCCTGTTTATCCTGTATATAGCTTATTGGTACATATTTGTTTGCTGTTGTTTCCCCCCAATAGACTGTGAACTTCTTGAGGAAAGGGATTGTCTTTTGCCTCTTTGTATCCTCATTACTTAGCATAGCTCCTGGCACATAGTAGGTGCTTAATTGATTGACTATTGATTGTAATTATAATTAATTGATTGACTATTTGACTGTAGCCATAGACAATTAGTCTGTCAGGTAACCTGTTTTACCTTAGTGATTCATGTGTGATATACATATGCCATTAAGAATGCTGACTTGGTACCACTCCTTGCACTTTGGTCTGTAGTTCTCTTCAGCACTTTCTTGGAAACTGAAGCTCTGGTAGCAGTCTGCTCTGCGAATCCAGAAAAACAAAGAAAATATATAAGGAAGGAAAGAGTGTATTTAGAATTTGACGTTGACAAATAAATTGACTTTAAAACAATTTTTGAGGTTGAGGTCATAGGACTTTTTGTTTTAAAGAATTTCCAGTAGTGGGTCATGACCTCATTGGGGCTTCATTGATAAATTTGAAAATTACAAGATGAGGACAGGTGATTATACTCAGGATTGGAATAGTATAGGACAAGAGAATTAATGGTTTGTTATAGTTTTCCTTGGTAGTGAGTAGTCCTTCTCTTCAAAAAGGGAAACATATTTCATGTTATTTCAGGGGTTATAGTCTGCCTTAGTGTCTGTGGACAAATTCTTAAAAGGCTATAGTGATTTAAATCCTAAATACATTTTCTTAAGTTTGTGCCTTCTTAAAAAGTAAGGCTTCATTTTTAAGAATGAAAGGAAACTAGTTTTGAATCTGCCTATATATCTATGTCTTTATCTATATCTGTCTCCATTCATTTATTTATTATTTTGTCTTGTGATATGAAGTCTGTTAGTTGTGGTCAGCAAGATTATATATACACATGGAATCTCACAAATGAATGAATGGAACACACAATAATAGGCTTTTAGTTCTCAAAGCTTAGATATTAGGAGTGTTAAGCTAATGACTTAGTGAATTGTGTTGAAGAGGCAGTGTTGGGCTGATCTCTGCAAACCTTGAGATAAACTTTGTTTTGCTGTTTGATTGCAGACCTACAGGGAACATTTAGAAGGACAGAAGCACAAAAAGAAAGAGGCAGCTCAGAAGTTGGGTAACCAGTCAAACATTGGCCTGCGTGGAGTTCAAACACAGCTGCATTGTGAGCTCTGTGATGTGTCTTGTACAGGAGCAGATGCATATGCAGCACATATCCGGGGATCCAAACATCAGAAGGTATGGGCTGCTTCACTGTGCCCTAATTCTCTTGCTTACAGTTATCTTCCATACTCAGAAACCCCATTGACCCCCTGAGTTTCTTTTACCCCAAGATCTCTGTCATTTGAATACACCTAGGAGGAGCCTTAAGATATAAGGGGACATATCACTTTGATTCTTTGGTTGCTTATTTTTTTAACCCCATAGCTAGGTGCTGTGAAAATGAAATTAAATATACAGATTTGAATGGCACATGAGATTTGAGACTGATTATAATATGTTCCTTTGAATAGGAAGTTAAGAGATTGGGTGGGCATTTTGATGTCCTTCTAGTTGGAATGGCCACATGAATGTGAGACTTACTGTAATATATTATCTTTCAATAGGATGTTAAGAGAGGGCATATACATTTTGATACTCTCCATGTGTACACAAATACAGACATAGACACACACCCATGTGGGTGGTTGGGGAGGTATTTTATATGTCCTAGCTGTGTAAACCCCAATATTAATGACTAAACTTAAACCCTGCATGAGCAGGTTATATCTGTGGGACAAAGGGGAGTGGTAGCATTTTTGTTCATTTTCAGGGTGAGGGCATAACTTCCTCTATGCTTCCAAAAGGATAATTGTAAACATGACTGTTTCTTAAGTTGCTGCAGTCTGTGCTAATATATAATGGATTGTTGTACCTTTACTTAGCACCATAATTTGCTATTAAGCTGTCGGTCCTCAGCTTTCATTTTCTAGTCCTCCTTGAAGTCAGAAAGACCTGGGTCCAAGACCTGCCTCTTACATATACTGAATGTATGACCTTGGGCAAATTCCTTAATCCCTCAGTGTCTCAGGCAACAATCTAAGATTGTATGTTGCAGAGCATGTGCCATTCTACACTGGTGATGGGCATTTCCTCCCTGGAAGTTCCCTATATAAATGAAATCACAGATCTGGTTAAAAAAACCAGTAAATCATGGTGACATTCATCCTACCATTCATTCAGCAGCAATTAAGTGAGTGTCTATTAAGTGAAAAACTCTATGATGTTAAGTGAGATGATATATATATGTATATATACATGCATATATATGTATAATACTTTGTAAAAATTAAGGCACTGTGTAAATGTCAGTAAAAATTATTAGGGCATGGTCCCTTCATTTATGAAGCTTATGATTCAATAGGAAGAAAACTAAAACTGCAAGCTTTAAGGGCTTCTAAGTGTGTTCTTGTAGAAATACTGTCCTTCTGAGGAATTTACTAGAAATCACTATGCCTAGTAGTCTTGAACATGTTCTCCTTGACAGTTGTTATATGGTGTATTTCAGGTTATTAAATTGCATACAAAGTTGGGGAAACCCATCCCTTCAGTAGAGCCAGTAGTGAACTCTGTTCCTACCAACATAGTGAATAAGCTGGCTCCCCATGTCACTACTACTGCCACAACTTCTGTCATACCAGCTAAAGCAGCAGATGTAGCCATCACCAACAGCACAAACTACCCAAGAAGGCTGGTACTGACCAAGAAATCATTTACCTCAAAGATAGCATATGTAGGTATGTCTTTTTAAACTTCATTTTTAATTCATCTAATTGTTGTTGAAGCATTGCTTCATACAGCTTTCTTTTCATTCTTGTCCACTTTTGTTTTTGAAGTGCCTATTGAAGGAACACTTGAAGGTCTCCTACACGTTCAGACTCAGGAGTGTTGGACAGATTTCAGAAATAATCCTTGATTTAATTCAGTTCAACTAACTTAAGTTGTCGTGGTTTCACAGACTTAGTTAGAAGTAATTTTAGTTGATTTTTTGTTTATAAACATTCCATGAAATAAACTCTTTCTGGTAAGAGTTTGAAATAAGAATCCAAGGAACTGAGTTAATTTTTCCTCCCTTGCTACTGACTTACTGAAAAGCCGTTGGTATTTTCCCAACCAGGAACTGAGTGGTTCTAGTTTGCTTCAAGGAGTTCCTGGAAGAATTACATTACTCCCCTTTAACCTTAAGATGATGCAGTGCCTTCATTTCATAGGTCCAAGAGAATGGTATGGCTCCCATCCCAGCGTGTGCCCAGCATCCCTATTACTAAGAAAATCCCCCTTCCACATATTGGCTTTTAGAGTGAACCAGTTTGGCCTCTAGGAAGTGGTAGACTAAGGCATCTTTTTTTATAGCTATTGATTTCTTGGCTTGGCCATCCGTATCCCATTTCTCTTAGGCTGGGAAACATATAGGAAGTATAATTTTAGATACAGAGGAAAGAAACTGGGCAGACTCTATAAGACTTTTCCCTCTATTATATATATCAATAAATATTTATTGAGCAAGCATGTAGTACAGTTATCCCTTCCACATCACAGGGGTTAGCTGCGTTAGCTTCCCTGGGATCTGAAAAATATCTGTAAAACTTTTTGACCCTCCCTTCAGAATTCTGGATTATTATAGTATTAAAAGATAAAATATGTTGATATTATACAATACTATGCATATATTTTATGCATTTCTGTGTTTCTTACTTTTTCTGTGTCATCTGCTGGCCTTTGTGTATCATCTGTAACTACCACAAAACTCCCAGAAAATTCCCAGTTAATTCTTTATGACAACCTATAATATATTGAAACCATAATGGGGAAAATTGCAGTGTGGAAGGGATAACTATAAAAGCTTCCTAAGTGATTTTAATAATATCATACTCTTTATATGCACTTCTCCCAAAGCAAAATCCCATATATTTCATAGTTACTGTGTAAACACAATAATTATTAAAGAACTTCACTGTTTACTAATTGATAGCTTTTGATTTTGAGTTATTCCTGGTTCATGATAACTAAACTTAGCATACCTCTCTATTTGTGAGGACTGATTGCTTAAAAGAACCATAGGCTTGGCATTTCCTTGGGTATATTCAGAATTTTAACTTAGAGACTTGGAAAAGTTATAGGATAGCCTATCTGGGAGGTGGTTGTTGAATATTGTAAGGAGAATTAATGCTGTGATGGATTTGTAACATAGTCCTTGATTATAGGATAAAGATAACCTTTAGTTTTAGACCTGAAGCAGTTTATAAGTAATTCAGTTCTTTCCATTCAGGGACTAACAAGCCACAGGCAGCTGGCAACAGACTTGAAGAGGGGACAGTGGTTCAGTCAAAGTCAGAGCTGCCAAATGAACAGTCCACACATGAGAATTCTGGGGACGCTTCTGGGTGCTTGTTTGATGTGCAGCCAGTAGGACATGACTATGTGGAAGAGGTAATATTGAACAGTGTTTGTTACTATTTGAATCAACACAATATTTACCATTTAATGTGAGACAGAATGATCATAACCAAGAAATATAGATATAGATTTTTTAAAACTAGGAAGACTGTTTTCTTGAGAAGTTTAAAAATTAACCTGTCCTTAACTTTACTAACAAGTCTTTATGTAAAAAAAATTAGAATATCACTTAGAAATTTTTTAAATCTTAGAAAGTGGAGCTGTAGTACTAGAAATTGACAGCAAGGAGACCATGAGATGGGCAGGGAAGGCCACCGAGTGTTATGTAGGGTAATGTCACCTCTTTCCCCTCTATCTACAGGATAAAATGATGGAGAGGGCACTTATAGAATGTTAAAGCTAGAAGGGAATGTCTGAAATCCTCCCCCCCGCTTCTAGAAAGCTAAACTGGGGTTCTAAAATCTCAGGATCATATATTTAGAGCTAGAAGGGACTCTGTAGGTCATTTACTGTAATCTCTTTATTTTATAGATGAATAACCCAGATTCAGAGAACTCAAGTTTCTAACCCATGATCACACAGAAAGCTAGGATTTTCACCCACGCTTTCTGATTTCTTCTGACTCTTTTGGCTCAGTGTTACATGGTTAGTTAGTGGCAGAACCAAGAGTAGAACACAAATCTCCTGATTCCTAGTCCAGCGTTCTTTGTGCTTTACTACACTGCTTCAGTTAAGAATTAACTCTCTTCATGTATAGCATGTGATTTCTGAAACCCCATATGGAGCTGTTTATTAAGAGACTGAACATGCCATTTAAAGTGTTCAGTTTTTTCCACTGATAATATGTAAAATTGTAAGATTGGAAGGAACCTCCTGTATAGTGATGATAATAATGATAATTAGCATTTATATGGCACTTTAAGTTTTACAAAGTACTTTACAAACGTAAAGTTTGTAATTTGATCCTCATAATGACTCTGGGAGGTAGGTATTATTCTGCAGATGAGGAAACTGAGGTTGAGAAAGGTTACGTAATTTGCCCAGGATCACAGCACTAGTATCTATATAGAACAAGTTAGGATATGATCTTATCTTATCTTATGTTTAAAAATCTCTAAGACCAAAATTTGCAAGACTTTTCTTTAACTTATGCTAGGAATAAACAACTGTTATTGGAAAGAGTTTCTTCCATATATTTAGCCCAGGCAATAGGAGAGTATTGTTTCAAAGGTTCCCATAATTGTAAAGGTCTTTGAATTTCTAAAATTCCACTTGTTTTAATTTTGGTATTTTCTATTGACCCTATATATATATAGGTTATAGGTTTTATATATATTTCCTTGAGGATCTTGAGATCTTAACAGGGATATAGTTTCCATACTTGAAAAAAAATCAAAAAACACTATGACACAATAGAGTCAAAGGTGAAAATGTTTTTTATGCTATATGCTTAGGCCCAGATAAAGAAGGAGGAAGGTATGTACAGTTTTGGTGGGAAATAAAATGTGGTTGGCATGGGGCCTACAAAAGGCTGAATGGTAGACTGTGACTCTTTAGATTTCAAATTAAGTGTTCTTTCCACCATGTCACACTATCTCTCTTTACTTTGCTCACCTGTACTTAATATGAACAGAATGTGAGAAGTCTTTCTTAGTGATAGATTGCTGAAATGGTAGTAGTTCCTTTGAAAACTGTCAAATTAAAGTCCTAGATCAGATACCAAATAAGGAGAAGGAAACTCCCAACTTTTATTCAATATTCAATCTACCAATATTTTTAAAGTGAATAGGTAGAGGGGCAGCGTTGTATGGTGAATTTGGAATCAAGCAGATCTGGGTTCATGTCTTCTCTGTCATATACTGATGTTATGACCCTGGGCTAGTCTTTTAGAGTCCTGAGGCAACCCTCTAAGATGATACTTTGCCAAGCAGAAGTCCGTGTGCATTGATAGAAGGTATTCTTCCCTGGGTGCTCTTTATGATGATGATATCGCAGGTCCTGTCAAAAACTAAAACACTGGTTTAACAAGTCGGTCCTAACTTGGAGTAGAACCAAGTCAACTCTTGGTTGGCAGTTAAGTTTCACTTTCTCCTTCATGTGATTATATGAAGCAAAGGATTATGCTGGTCAGTGAGAGGAGACAAAGTTTAGAAAAAAACATAGCCATTTCCATCATATAACTTATGGTCAAGGTAGGGGAATCAGATGCAAAAGGGATAACTACAAGATATAACACTTTGGGACCTGCCAGGAGTATTATGCCAAAATTTTTTTAAATAGTGAGCAAGGCTCCTAAAAATGGTATTGTAAACATAATAGTTGGCTGTTTTGTGGTCAGTGTTAAAAAAGTAGGCACAATGTCTGAAATTTAAGCAATTTAGGGGTTCTTAGATTATTTTGCAAGCTGCATGTGATTGCTTAACTTTGTTTGGTGTCTCAGGTGCACAATGATGAAGGAAAAATGATTCGGTTTCACTGTAAGCTGTGTGAGTGCAGTTTCAATGATCCTAATGCCAAGGATATGCACCTGAAGGGACGTCGGCACCGACTGCAATACAAGGTGAGATACTAACTGCTCTTTAACAGTTCTGCTTCCTCAGAATTATCTCTTTTAGATGGAGGTGACCATTCCAGTAGATTAAGAGAATGAAAATGTTTTTGTTCATTTGATCTATAGGTTCCTAGAGTGGGCGCTACTGTTCTTTGGGGGGTCTGGAACAATCCAGGGGGTAGTAGTAGCCTTGGGTGCAATTGGGGGGCATTGAATATAAAAATAAGGAGACGGTGGAAGTATATAGTAAGAAGAGAAGAGAAGAAAATTTTGGAAAACTGTTTGTACATGTTTCATCTGTTGTATAACAGAGTTAAATAATACAAATATATACATAAATACACAAAATGCGAGTTGTAGCTGATCAATGGTCAAGTCCACTGACAGGTCTTAACAAGCAGGTGTTAGTAGGTAAGCCTGTTGCATGTTGTCTGGAAGTTCAGCATGCATTGGCAGGAATATGTGCGTGTAATGACTTGTTTACAGTATGATACTATACGGTTACATGGTGCGATACTGCATTGTCAAAATTTCAATGCACGAAATTTACAATATGCACAAATTTACCATAAATTACTAATTTAAGATGCATCATTTTAAAAATTTATGTTTTTTGAAATGATGTAAATTGGAAAAAACCTTTAAAGGGTCAAACACAGTAATTTCCAGGGTGCTCTGAGTAATTTTTTTTATGAAAAGGGACTTTTTAGGGACAACTCTTGGGGACTTTTAAAAAATAAGTATTTCAGATTATACAAAGCTTTAGCTCAAATAACTAAATCACTAGTAGATTTTTCTAATAGGTAATGAGTGCTTTGGCTTGGTAAGCCATGAAACAGAGAAAAACAAATTATCATGTAGTCCAGTGATATTCCCTTCCTCTTTCAAATAATGAATGGCACAGTAGCTAAAAAAAAAATGGAAGACTGAGAGTGCTAAAAATGAAATTCAGCTCAACAAGTATATAATAACTACCTGCTATGTGCAAAACTCTGTACTGTGCTTCATGCTGGGGATAGAAGACAGAAACAAAGCAGTACCGCCCCAAGGAGCTTCCATTGCTACTGGGGCAATGGAACATCTACATGTACAAGTAAATGTAAAGTATATATTGAATAATATGTAGTAATTTTAAGAGGGAGAGAGAATCAAATACCCAGAGAAGATTAAAAAAACCTAATGCAGGAAAGTAGCATGTTAAAGAAAATTAAAAGTTCTAAGAAGAAAAAATGAGGAGGAAGAGCATTCCAAACATGCAAAATAGCCTGTGCAAAAGCATGGAGGTGGGAGATGGACTGTGTATGTGGAGACCAGCAAATAGTCTGGGTGGGAAATGATTGGTTACTAATTTGGTGCCAGCTGCAGATATCTTCTTGACTATTCATTGACTATTCAGAACAAAGGTAAAAATCATCATCAAAAGAAAGGATAAAAATGAGAAGATGACAATGTGGAAGATGCAACAACTTCAACATGACCTTATCCAAATGAGCCATTGGTGCTGAAAATTATGATATGAAAAAGAAGCAAATAGAATAATATTAAAATTATTATTTCCTGCAAAATTTAGCTGATATGAAACAATTTCCACTACAAGGGTGCTAAATGAGCAGTCAGCAAATACTTCTGTAAAAAGTGGAGAGACATGGCAGTCAAAAGCAACTATAGTTTTGAATATTTGCTGAACAGTATATTGGAGAATGTTGGAAGAGTAAGTATTGCCTCAGAAAATAGCAAAAAAACAGTAGAAATGAAAACAAATTTACAGACAGTTTAGCACAGGGTACAGCTAGGTTAAATGACCCCAGGAATATGCTAGTCAGTTAATAAACATTTGTTAAGTTCCTACTAGGTGCCACACACTGGGCCAAGTGCTGGTGATACAAAAAAAGTCCTTGCCCTCAAGGATCTCATGTTCTAATGGGAGAGACCACAAGCAAATAAACTTGTACAAACAAGTTATATAGGATTAATGGGAGATAATAAAAGAAAGAAGGCACTAGAATTAAGAGGGATTGGGGAAGACTTCCTGTAGAAGATGAAATTTTAGCTGGGATTTAAAGGAAGCCAGACAAGCCAAGAGGTAGAAATGAAGAGAGAGAACATTCCAGGCATGGCAGAGAGCCGAAGAAAATATCCAGTCAAAAGATGGAATATATTATTGGTAAAACAGCCAGAAAGCCAGTGTCATTAGATTGAAGAGTACATGCTAATATGACATAGGAAGAGTGGGGTTAATTCATGAAGAGCTTTGATTGCTAAACAGGATTTTGTATTAATCCTGGAGGTGATAGGTAGTGATTGAAGTTTATTGAATAGTGGGTGACATGGTCAGATCTGCACTTTGGGAAAATCATTTCAGTGGCTAATTAAGTTTGGGCTAGAGCGAGGAGAGACTTGAAATAGAGAGACCAATCAGCAGGCTCTTGCAATAGTTCAAGTGTGAGGTGATGAAGGCCTGCACCAGCATCAGATAGAAGGTGAAATTGATAGGCTTTGGTAACAGGTTGGATATGGAATCTGAGAGATTCTGGAATCAAGGATTATGCCTAGGGATTTAGCAAATCTGAGGGACTGGGAGGGTGGTGTTGCCCTCTGTTGTAAAAAGTGAGAACCTGGTGACAATGTGGGTCAGATTCAGTCCTGAAGGGCAGCAAGATAGCTCCCAGCTATCTAGGTGTCCTTAAAGAAGAAATGTTTTACTCAACCCTAGGCAACAAGCAGAGCCTCTGCCTAACTTCTGTCTTATTTCCAGAGAATGGAAAATCTGGAACTTGACTCTCAAGAAAGGAATAAGGCCTCCCATCAATAGCTCTAATCTCAGTCCCTCAATTTTACCCCCAGGTTCACATCAGGGAAGAAGTTTTGGCCTGGATGTGGATGTGGATATGGGTCTGATGCTGGTTCCCTGAGGGCAGTGAGCTAGCTCCCTATCTTCATCCTGGATCTGGCAGGAAAGAAGAGCTGTGACTCATACCTAGGGCCCTCTGTGGTGGTTGTTCAGTCCTAGTCCCTGAGGGCAGTAATGTAGATCCGGTTGTAATCTTGTTCTTTTAAGGACAACAAGATAGTTTTTATGGTGGTCCAATCCACAAATGACCAAAAAATTTATTATGATGACAAAATCCCCCAGGATAAACCCAGAAAAGGAGACTATTTGCAAAACTCCTACAAGAAGAGTCTCTAAGAAAAACAGTTTGGCTGTAGAATCAAACAGAATTCATAGAAGAAATTATATAAGAGCTTGAAGAAAAAGAATGTAAAATGACATATAAATGACATGAGAGCAATAGAGGAAAGAAGTGGAAAAGAAATGAAAACTATTTAGGAGAGCCTTGGAAATAGAATTAAGAGCTTAGCTCAAAAGGTACAAAACCTTACTCAAGTAACAAAATCCTTGGAAATTAGCATGGGCAAAGCAGAAGCTAAATACTCCATGAGGAAACAAGAAATAATAAAACAGAGTCAAAAGATGAGAAATGGAAAGAAATGTAAGGGACTTTATTTCAAAAATAGCTAACTTGGAAAATAGACCAAGGAAATTTAATTTAAGAGTCATTGGACCAAAAAAAATCATTGGACTGCCTGAAAGCCCTGATTAGGAAAAGAACCTGGATATTACATTTCAAGAAATCATAAAAGAAAACAGACCAGACATATTAAAAAACAGAGGGAAAAGTAAAAAATATAATCTGCTAGTCACTTCATAAAAGAAACTGCAAAATGAAAAATTTTCAGGAATATCATAGCCAAAATCCAGAACTTCCAAGTCAAAGAAAAAATGGTGGTTGGTTAGTTGATTGGTTGTTACCCTTCATTCTTGAAGACCAAAATGACATCACTACGTTAGAATCAAGTTACAATGTGTCTGACTGTGGCTGATCAGACTAATATAAGCTCGGAATGCTCTACCACAGGTCAGGCACAAATAGTCCATATGAAGACTTGGGGTGGAGTCTCTAAATTTGCACATCTCATATTTTTTTTTGAGCTACTTTAATTCTGCTTTGCTTATAGAGCACAGTATCTTCTCTTATGAGGGCACACCATGTTGGGCAGTCTTATGCCAATGTCCTTTGTGATATATAATCAATTCCAGAGTTTTTAAGAGAAACCTTTTGAATGTCCTTCTATTTCTTTTTCTGACCACCTTGTGAACATTTGTGTTGTGTGAGTTCTCTGTAAAACAGTCTTTTAGGCAAATGTGTATTTGGCATTTGAACATTGTGACCAGTCCATCAGAGTTGCACTCTCTGCAGTAGAATTTGAATGCTTGACAGTTTTGTTTGAGAAAGGACCTCAGTGTCTGATACCTTTTCCTGCCAGCTGATCTTCAGATCTTCCTAAGACAGCTCAAATGGAAGCAATTCAGTTTCCTGGCATGGCGCTGGCATACTGTCCAAGTTTCATAGGCATACAGCAATGAGGTGAGCACAGTGGCTCTGTAGATCTTCAATTTGGTGGTCAGTCTACTATCTCTTCTCTCCCACACTTTCCTTTGGAATCTTCCAAACACTGAGCTAGCTCTGACAATATGTGCCTCAAACTCATTATCAGTGTGTATTTCCCTGGAAAGTACACTGTCAAGGTAAGTAAACTTATCCACACTATTCAAAACTTCTCCATTTGCTATAACCAGTGGTTCCATGTATGGATGGTGTGGTGTTGGCTGGTGGAGCATCTGTGTTTTCTTGGTATTGTTAGGTCAAATGTAGCACAAGTAGCAGAAAACCCATGGATCCAGTAGCATAGAATCTAGAGATCCATACTTTGTTGCATTTCAGCTTTAGAGGCTGCATTGAGTGCACAATTGTCTGCAAATAAAAAACCATTTGCCAACACTTCCTCCACTTTAGCCTTCACTGGTAGCCTCTTCAAGTTGAATTTACCATCAGATTGGTAACTGACCATGATACCCTGTTCATAGAAGGCATTTGACAACATGGCTGAAAATATCATGCTAAAAGCTTGGAAGCATTTCATTGTATTGAGAGCATGAGAGTGTTATCCATTATCCAGAACCCAGGCAAGCAAGCCATCATGAAATTAATATACAGTACTGATGAACTTCTCTGGGCAACCAAATTTTTACATAATTTTTCATAAGCCCTCATGACTGACAGTATCATAGGCCTTGATCAGATTGACAAATGATGTATATAGACCAACTGTCCTGTTCCTTGCATTTCTCCTGGAGTTGTCTGGCAACAAATACCATGTCAACCATTCCTTACCCTTTCTGAAGCCACACTGACTCTTAGGTAAATGACCATCTCCCAGGTGAAGGAACAACCTGTTAAGGAGGACTCTGGCAAGAATCTTACCAGCAGTGACTAAGAGAGAGACCTTCCTGTGATTGTCACAGGATAATCTGTTTCCTTTGTCTTTATAGAGATGGACAATGGAGGCCTCCTTGAACTCCTGGGGGGTAATCTCTTCTTTCCATATAACCCAGAATATTTCAGTCAGCTTTTATATGAGCAATGGACTTCCCACCTTGTAAATCTCAACCAGAATAGAATCAGTACAGGATTGGAGCTTAATGACATACATTCAAAACCTCTTCAGTTGGAAATTTGTCTAAAGAAGGATTGACATCAACTTGCGGTAAATGGTCATTGACTTCAGTATTGCTTGATGATGGTCAGTTGAGAACATTATAGAAGTGTTCAGTCCATCTCTCCAGGATACTGTTCTTATCATTAAGAAATGTGGCTCCATCAGCACTGAGTGGTTGAGATGCACCATATGTCTTTGGCTCATAAATAGCCTTCAGGGCATCATAAAAGGCTATGGATTGTTACTGTCAGTGTAGAACTGAATTTCATCTGCCTTCTGACTGAGCCAAGAATCCTGCATCTCTCTAAGCTTTGTTTGTACTTTACTTTTGATGGAGTTAAATGCTGCCTTCTTAGAGAGGGATTAACTATCCTGCTGGTAAACCCTGTGGTGTTCTGATTTTTCATTTAGCGGCTTTTGAATTTCCTCATCATTTTTGTCAAATCAGTGTTGATGTTTGGGAGTTTTCTGACCCAGATGAGAAAATGCAGTGCTGTACGCCAAATCTCTGGAAGTTGCCCACTCTGCCCACTTCTGCCCACTGTTGCCAAGTATGTGTTGGCTCAACTTTCCCTTCAAGTTAACAGCGAACTGTTCCCACTCAGAGAAGTGCTCTAATTTGTTGACATTAAGTCTCCTGATATTCATCTTGTTTTGGGGTCACCAGTTTTGTTGAATGTGAATATTTAGCTTGGAGAGGCTAAGTCTATGATCAGTCCAGCACTCTGTGCCACACATTGCCTTTATCACTCTCACATTCTTTCTGTCTCTTCCCCTTACGATAACACAGTCTATTAAGTGCCAATGTTTGCTGTGAGGGTATATATCCAGGAAATTTTTTTGCATTTAGGTAAATGGAAGACAGTGTTGGTTATGAGAAGGTCATGAGATGCACAGGTCTTCAGTAGTAAGTGACTGTTAATGTTGCTGGTTCCAACTCCATTCTTTCCAGTTCCTGCCATATCTGGTGGTCTGTGCCTGTCTCTGCATTAAAGTCATCTAAAATTATAAGCTTGTTTTTTTCCTCACATTGATGATGAGGGTCCTCAAATCTTCATAAAATTTTTCTTTAACTTCATCAAGGTTCATCATGGTGGGAACATGGCATGATGATGGTGGCATGATGTGTTTGTGCAAGTGACCTGTTGTTTCACTCCTTTTGGTAGGCATATAAACGTATTGACTAGATTAGTTTGATTGCAAAACCTATAGCAGCTTTATAGTGCCCCCTTTCTTTCTGGTCGTTCCAGAAAAATGTGTATCCAGCTCTGATTTCAGTAAACTGGCCTTCATTTGTCAACCTTATTTCACTCAGGGCTGCTATTTGGATGTGATATCCACCGAGTCATTTTGCAACAAGAGCTTTTTGTCTTTCAGATCTACTGGGTTTTGTGTTGTCTGTAGATGTGCACTCATTCCATGTACCAGTGATGAGTAGAATCATCTTTGTAGAAGTTTTTGTACATTTTTTTTGTGTGTGTTTTGACCACAAGAGTGGGATCTCTACTTGCTGCAATAAATAGGCCAGGGTTGGGTGAGCAGACCATTTTTAGGTCACCTTTTCTAGCTCCTTCCTCGCATCAGGAGTTGAACAGTGTGATCCTTAAAAGGCACCAGGTACCCAGGTATACTGAATTCCATTGCTCTTCCAGTGAGAAGACCACCCTATGGCCACGGTCACCTGTGTGTAGGGTTGTGACTACAGCTCCCAGCGTTTCCTTTCCTGCTACTTTATCATTTGCTTGTCGCCACGGGACTTTAAGATAGATAAAAATGGTAAAATGGTATAGGTGGTGTCTTTTGATTCATGTATAAATTGATTTAAGTGAGGTAGAGTTGCACAAAGTTGTTGGCCTCACTCTGTCTTCCAGAGTCATCACAGACCAGTGGCAGGACAGAATCAAGATGACTGGTGGATGGTTTGAGATGCAGTGGGTTACTTTGGCATCTTTGACATCTAACCAAACTCTAAACCTGCCACAGTGCCTGCTTCAGCTGCCTTCATGACTATTGGAACAAATTGTTCTCATTCCTCCATTCCACCAGAAGTCTTTGCATATTTGAGGAAGATACCCCCTTAACTCACTAATGGGTTTGAGACCCGTAGATTGCCCTCAGCCTGGTTTAGCTTGTCTGCCAAAATAGTTTATTGGGGTGTGGCCACTGCACATGCTATAGCTTCTTGGAGCCACAGTGAGAGTTAGGTGAATCAGGTAGACACCAAAGGTAGAAAGAAGCCTTGAAAAGGGCTCAGCAACCCTCATACCAGAATTATTAGTCTTCCCTGAACACATACAGCATTCCCAAAGAAAAAATTCGTCGAGAAAGAAAGAATCCTAGTACCAAAGAACCATAGTCAGGATCACACAAAATTTAGCAGCTACACTGTAAGTGAGTAAAGAGTATGGAATATGACATTGCAAAAGGTAAAAAATGTAAATCTGCAACCAAGAAGAATTTACCCAGAAAAACTGAGTATATTCCTATAGGGGGATAATGGACCTGCAGGGAAATATAAGAATTTAAAACATTCTTAATGGAAAAACTAGAACTGAATAGAAATTTGAAATATAAACATGGGAATCAAGAGAAACATTAAAAGGTAAATATATTTAAACAATAGAAGGAACTTTGTAAAGATGAACTTTTTAATGCTGTAATGGAGGGGATAGTAAAAGAGTCCCTTTAGAACCATAATGTCATCATCAGGAGTCATAGAGTGAGTCAAATAAGACAGGGGATGATAGTGTTATGTTTTGATGATCTCCAAAAAATAAAAGATAGGAATGCGGACACAGGTAAAAAAAGAGGAAGGATGGATCTTGGGGAGGGAGGGAGAAAAAATTTAAAATTTATGGAATTGATCATTGAAAACTGAAAAGAAATAAATTTTAAAAGAGAAGAAGGATGGTGGAACTTGTCACTTTGTCTCATAATGTAAGTAGAAGTTTAACAAACATGGAAATCATAGAAATCTGCTTCACTTGAACCTGACTTTTATCTGCTGTTAATTGTTAGGCCAAAATTAGCCAAATAGCAGAGAATTGATCCATACTTTGTTGCATCTCAGCTTCAGAGGCTGCATTGAGTGCACAATCATCTGCAAGCAAAAAATCATGCACCAGTATTCCCTCCACTTTAGTCTTGGCTTGTATCCTTTTCAAGTGGAATAATTTACCATCAGTGTGGTAGCTGACCTTGATGCCATCTTCATCCTTATTGAAGGCATTTACAACATGGCTGAAAATATCATTCTAAAAAGCGTGGGAGCAAGCACAAAGCCTTGTTTCACTTCATTGGTGACTGGGAGAGCAGAGCATTGTCCATTATGCAGAATCCAGACAAGTAAGCCAACATGAAATTGACGTACAATACTGATGAACTTCTCTGGGCAACCAAATTTTGCCATGATTTCCCACAAGCCTTCATAGCTTACAGTAACAAAAACCTTGGTCAGATTGACAAACATATACAGACCTCTGCTCTGATCTACTCCTGGCAGTTTCTTACCCAGGGTCATACAGCTAGTTAAGTGTCTGAGGCTGGATTTGAACTCAGATATTATAATTCCAGTCCCTAGCTTTCTATCCACTGCACTACCTAACTGCCCTGCTATTATTACCCCCATTTTATAGATGAAAGAAATTGAGACAAACAGAGGTTAAGTGATATGCCCAAGGTCACACAGCTAATAGATGTCTGGGTGCCAAATTCGTATTCAAGTCTTCTTGACTCCAAGTGTAGTGAAGTTTCATTTCCTCAACTTAGGAGGAGAAGAAATCATCCTAATTTTCTTCTGTGATACAAAGTTAGTCTCTATACCTGAATTAGGGAAAGCAAAAAAAGAGAAAGAAAACTATGGACCAATATCTCTAATGAACATTGATGCAAATTTTAAAAAATATATTTTTAGTTATAAGCAGGCATTTGACTTGATATAGCAAAATGTAGTCTGAGAGGCTATCCTTCCATAGGAACTCTCTTGTGCATATTTTAAGATCATACAATATTTCTTTGATAATGCAGCCATAAAAATAATTACTTATATAGACCCTCTGAATATTAAGAAATACATCATAAAACAGAAGACATAAAAAAACATAAAAAGAAGACATGCTAATCAAAGATATTCAGAAAGTATAGGCACAAAGGGATCTTTTTAACATCATAAAGTGTATCTAAAACAAAAAACAAACATCATATATAATTGGGTTACAGTAGAACCTTTTCCAGCAATCCTGGGAACAAAGCAAGGATGCTCACTCTCCCTAATATTATCTGATACAGCACTGAAAATGCTAGCATTAACAATAAGACAAGGAAGAAAGGAATAACGATATGTAAAGAGGTGATAAAATGATCCCTGTTTGCCAGCAATATGATGGTTTACTTGGAAAAATCCTAGGTAATCAGTAAATATACTGACAGTAGCTTCAGCAAAGTTTTAGCCTAAAAAATAAATCCTCAGAATCACTAGCTTTCTATAAATTAAGATGAGTACACAAGAAGCAATGAAAGAAAAAAGAATCTCATTCCAAATAACTACATAATGCATAAAATATCTGGATATCAACTTCTCAAAGCCTAGGAAAGACTCATATACATTTAATTACAAAGTATTCCTTAAAGAAATAAAGAACAACTTAAATAATGGAGGAATAAATGTATTTAATAGGAATGTCTGTGTAGAACCAATATAAAATTGTATGTTGTCTCAGGGAGGAAGTGGGGAAAGAGGGGGAGGGAGGGGAAAACATCTAAGATATGTAGAAGTGATTGTACAACACTCAAAACAAAATAATTTAATTAAAAAAAGATATTTGTAAGCATTTAACACATATATACCTGGTACATAGGAGCTATTTAATAAATGCTTATTTATTTCTTAAAAAAAAATAATGGAGAAATATTTACTGCTCATGGCTAGGTCACGCCAATGTAATAATGACAATATACCAGAATTGATTTACATTTTCAATGCCATATCAATCAAATTGACAAGGGATTACCAAATTCTGTAACTTGTTAAATAATAACAATTCATTTGGAAAAACAAAAGATCTAAGCTATCAAGAGAAATAATGAAAAGTAAGTATGAAGGGGGAATGGCACGTCCATATCTTAAACTGCATTATAAAGCAGAAGTCATCAAATCATCTAGTTTTGGTTACAGAATAGAGAGATGAATTAATGGAACAGGCTAGACAAGAGAGTCAGAAATAATAGTACTAAATAATCCAGTTTTTGATAAAGTGGAAAATATAAATTAACCAGGAAAAAAATCTCCCTAGTTGTTAAAAAGATGCTGGGAATACTGAAAAGCAGTCTGGTAGAAATTAGGCTGAGATCAACACTTTATACCATATTCTACAATACATTCTAAATAGATACATTACCTTAAAATTAAAGGTCAGACTATAAAAAATTAGAAGAGAAACATCGTATATCTCTCACAGCTATGAGTAGGAGATGTATTTTTATCTGAAGAAGAGATAGAAGCAATTACAAATGATAAAATAGATACTTTTGATTACTTGAAAGTGAAAAGCTTCTGCACAGACAACATTAATGCATCTAGAATAAGAAAAGAAGTGGTTGGATAGGAAATAAATCTTTTTATCAGATTATTCTAGTAAGATTTTGGTATCTAGGATATGGAAACTGTGTGTGTGTATATGTATATATGTATGTATATATGATTAATAGCCATTTCCCAAAAGATAACTAGTCAAAGAATGTGAACAAAGTTCTCAAAAGAATTGCAAAGTATTCACAACCACCTGGAGCAGTGCTGCAAATCATTAGTAATAAGAGAAATACAAATTAAAACAACCCTAAGGTTTCATGTCACATGACTTGCAAATGAGAAAAAAATGACAAAAAATGGCAAGTCAGTGTTGGAGGGGTTGTAGAAGGATAGGCATAATTACACATTGTTGGTGAAGTTGTGAAATGTTACAACCATTTTGCAAAGCAATTAGGAATTATGCAATTACGGTGACTAACCTCTTAAACCAGAGATTCCATTACTGGGCTTTTTCCCCAAAAGAAGTCATTGATAAAAAGAAAGTCATACACCAAAGTATTTATAGTATTTATAAATATTAACATAATAATAAAAAAATATAAATAATAATAAATTGTGTGTGTTCATCCTTCGTTGCCGAAGAAGACCATGCCATCAGAGAAATAGTGACATGACTTGCACTTGGCTTTGTTTTGAGTGAGGGAGGGCTGCGCAGGTCACCAGCTTCACTTCTTCTCCAGAGCCATCTGAATCCAGTGACCAGATGTTCATCAGGATGACTGGAGATGACCCAGCATGAGGCAATGGGGGTTAAGTGACGTGCCCAAGGTCACACAGCTAGCGAGTGTCAAATGTCTGAGGTGACAAATCAAATCTCAGGTCCTCCTGACTCCTGCACTGGTGCTCTATCCACTGCACCACCTAGCTGCCACAAATAATAAATTATAATATTTATAAATATTAATATTTCTATTAATAGAGAATTAGAAACAAAGTAGATGCTTATCAATTAAGGAATGACTAAACAAATTGGGGTACCCAAACATAATGAAATGTTACTATTCTAAGTATATATGATGAATACAGAGAAGCATGAAAAGTTCTATATGAATTTATATAAAGTGAAATAAATGGAGCCAAGAAAATAACATACCTAGTAACCAAACAATGTAAATGGAAAGAACTACACATCAAAAAATCAAAAGTAAATGTAGCAAAATTATAAAGATCAAACTGGCTTCATAAAAGAGATGAGAAGACACCCCTAAACTACCCCTGTTTGGAGGTAGGAGGTCCAGAGGTATTATACATTGCACATATTTTTATACTTTTTCAATGTATTGATGAGTTGTACTGACTTTTTTTCTTCTCTGAAAAGAAATACTATTTATCTGGATGACTTTCTGAGAAGGGAAGGGAGAAGGATACTTGGGATAACAATGGGATTTAAGAAAAAAATATGAATAAAAACTTAAAGAAAAAGGTTTATCTACTAAGACACAAAAATTATATGAATTAAATTATGAAACATTCTTTACTGAGATAAGAAACTTAGAGAAATGTATTGTTTCTGTTTGGGTCAAGACAGTATAGTAAAAAATTATTACAGTACTTGTTATTTTCCCAAATCAGTGACATTCTAATAAAACTATCAAAAGGTTACTTTTATAAAGCTAGGAAAAAACAATTCATGTAAAGGAACATTATGTCAAGAATCTCATGGGAAAGAATAAAAAAAGGAAGGATACTTAGAAATATTTGTTCTCACATTATTTTAAAGCATCAGTCATTGAAACTGGTGTTGTTTAAAAAAAAAATTGAAAAGTTGATCAGTGAAACAGATTAGGTATCTGAGATCCAGAAGCAAATAAGCTTAGTTCAGTTAACCCAAAGATCCCGTCTGCTGAGGTAATTATTTGATAAATTATTTGATAAAAACTACTGGTAAAACTGAAAGACAGTTTGGTAGAAAATAGGTTAAACCAACGTCTCATACCATGTACAATAATAAAGTCCAAATGAATCCATGACCTAGGTAGAAAAGATCACATCAAAAATAAATTAGACCAGCAAGGAGGAAAACGCCTTTCACGGCTATTTAGAGGGGAAAAGTTCTTGACTAAACAAAGGTTAGAGAAGATCACAGGGGATAGAATGGAAAATATTGATGATACAAAATTAAAAAATTTCTGTACTAAAGCGATGCAGTGAAAATTAGAAGAGAAACTAGGGAAAATATTTGCAACAAGTTTCTCTGAAAGTATTCAAGTTTTTTGATATATGTAGGATATATAGGCAACTGATTAAATATATAAAAATAAAAATTATTCTCCTACTGAGGATTCAAGTGCAAAGAATGAAATATTCCCTGCTTGTGTTGAGCTTAAATTCTAATGGGGGAGAAAACAAGTACACAAGTTAATAAATGCACTTACATGTACATGCACACACAATAGTTAAATGTAATGGAACTTGTTTGGGAAGGAGGCCACTAGCAATTGCGGGAATCAGGAAAAACTACATGCAGAAGATGATGTTTGAGCTATATCTTAAAGGAAAAGAGGAATTCTTAAGCGGAGGTAAGGAGGGAGTGTCTTTCAGACATGAGGGATGGCCATTGTAAAGGCATGGAGATGGAAGATGGAGTGTTACATTTAAAGAAATGGAGGACAGTTTGGCTTTACACTGAATCTGAGGGGAGGAAAGGGAAGAGTAATATCCAATGAAGCTGGAAAGATAGGTTGGGCCCAGGTTGTATAGGTTTTAAAAGCCAAGTAGAGGACTAATCCTAGAGGCAGTAGGAAGCCATTGGAGTCACATGGTCAACAAAAAGTACTTTGATAACAGGAATGGTGAAGTACTTGAAGTAACAAGAGGTAAAGAAGGAATGCATACCAGGTATGGGGACATAGAATGTTGTTTGGAATAGACCATTTTGGCTGAACTGTAGAGTATGTGGAGTGTAATAAGCAGTAAGCCTGGTAGGTTGGAGACCAGGAAGACTGAATAGTGAAGGACTCTAAAAGCCACAGGGCTTACCTTTTAAATACTTCACTTGTCATCTGATAAGATCAGAGTACAGTAAATCTGTCACCTCTCAATTTTCAGGCACTGTTAGCCATTTTTACCTGCCTTTCCTCGGTCAAAGATCTTTTTTTCCTTGGTAGAGAAAAATAGGAGCAAAATTACAATTTAGTTTTATGTTTGTTGTCCATTATCCCATCCACCCTTATTAGTGGTCCACTTGCTTTCTTTATTCTCTTTCCCCCTCTATGCCTTAAAAAATCTTTCTATTCTCCTTTGCTTTCTTTATGAACCTTGGGTCTTTCTGACTTATAATATTCTTAATACAGTTCTTAGGGAATTGTGCCATGCTTTTATATTCATTTATTCTCTGTTAGCAGATCTTGCTTCCACTTTCTTTATATATCTTTAAAAAATTAAGTTGGTGAGTTTGAAAGCACCTCTAATGGTATCTTTAGACAACATCATTTTTTCATCCTATTTGAAATCCTTTCTCTTTTTCTCTTCTAAAGTAGAACTTAGTTTCCTCATCAAGAAAATAAGTTGATTATTCTGTGAATGAATTTTTTTCCATGAGTTTTTTTAAATTAAATATTTCTATCTTTTGGCAGAAAAAAGTGAATCCTGATCTCCCAGTTGAGATTAAGCCCAGCAATCGAGCTCGGAAACACCATGAAGAGAAAATAAAGAAACAGAAACAGAAAGATATGTTGAAACGATGGAGAGAGGAGCAACAGCGTCATCTTATAGAAATGAGGTAGAAATGGGATGAAATTTTAAAATTATGGACTTTCCAGAGATGGTTTTTTTTCAAAACTTATACACTCATGTTATAAGTAAGTGACCAATTTAACTGTTTCCTCTGAGAGAGGAATGTTGATCACTCCCAGTATCTTTATTTAGAGATCAGTCATAAAAAAATTTCTTTATGTTTGGATTGCTTATTTGACAGATATTTTGAATAGTTGAAAATTTTCTAAATTTTAAATAATTTTGAGTAGTTGTCATAGTAAAATCAATGTTGATTTGATTATTAGAGAATTTCATTTAAGTTCTAGCAGTATCAATCTCATTTCTTTCAAAAGATCTAGAACTAGAAGGAAATTCAGAGCTCATCTAGTCCAACTTCTTCATTTTACAGATGAGGAAAGAGGCTCAGAGAAATAATGATTTGCTGAAGGTCACACAGGTAGTAAGTAACAGAGCTAAGATTTGAACTTTGGGCCTGTGACTCCAGGTTCAGCCTTCTTTCCACTTACATGGTTTCTCTATGCTTTTGTCAATTCCTGATACACTTTTGAACAATCGAATAACAATAATGATGGGTAATATGGAATAGTAGAAAGAATACTGGGATGGTTTCAGGAGACATGGAATTTAGTTGGGTCTCTGCTACTTTTATTAGCTTTTTGACCATTGGCACATCAGTAAATTCTTTGATTTCCTCATCTGTAAAAGGAGAGATTTTGATTAGATGGAACTGTAAGTTGTCTTCCAGCTTCACAATCTATGATCTATACTCCAATTATGACAGCAGTTGCTATTTATTTACATGTTACTTATGGTTACAAAATGCTTTATATACATTAATTATCTCAAATGACTCGCAGAGAAACCTTGTGAAGTAGGTAGTATGATTATCTCCATTTTGTAGATGAGGAAACTAAGGATCAGAAAGGCAGTGTTTTGCCCAAGTTCCCAAAATAGTAAATGGCAGAGTTGGAGTCAAGACCAAGTCTCCCGTTTTCTGAACCATAGAATACACTCAGTCTTCGATTCAACCTCATTTTATTAGTTGCCTGTTATAGGCACTATGATAGAAACGAAGAAGATGGACAAGTCTAATTAAGATGCAGTCTCTGTCCAAACGGAAAGCAGATCACTTCTTCGGGACCAGATTTGGCTACTTTGCAGCGCTCAGTTCCAGTTTTGTTGTTGTCGTTTCTATTTACATTGCTGTAATACATTTACATAGTAATGATTTACATTGTTGTAGTTGTAGGTGGTGTTTTTCTGCTTCTGCTTACTTCATTTTGTGTTGGTTCATGTAAATAAATCTTCCCATTCTTTCCTATTTTCTTTTTACTTATTTTTATACATTGTTTCTTAGGATGCAGTGATATTCTCCACCTTCAGATACACAGTTGTTTAACCATTCCCAATCAATGAGCATCTGCTTTAAAAAACCTAAGTATTTATTAAACCCATGTTATGTGTCCAAACAGAGCTTATAATATTGCAAGAGAACATGGAGGAAAATGCTATAAGACAAACAAAAATCGATTACAACTATGCAGTAAATGTAATGTAGACTAGAATATGATAAAAACACATGTGACACTCAGACTACTGTGGAAGATTCCAAGTTGCTGGTGTGTTTGTTCTTCATTCTTGAAGAGGACCATGGCGTTAAGATGATGACATGACTTGCAGTTGACTTTTATTCAAGGAAGGGAAGATAATAATAGTAATAAAATAATAACATTTCTTTAGCACTTTAAGGTTTGCAAAATTTTCCTTAAAATTCTATGAGGGAAGTAGTATGACTGGGACTGAAGGGATCAGACAAAGCTTTTACGTAGGAGGGACTTTTAAGCTTAGTCCTGAAGTATGGGCAGGATCTCATTAAGAGAAATTTAGTAGTAATGAATTGTATCAATATAACCACCATGCCTAAATCCAGGAACAGATATGCAGATGCCTTGGATTTGTTTCCTTGTTCTTAGGGTAGCATTAAATCTGCTTCTGATTCATGAAACCTGGGGATTCATACTGTTGGCTAGCATGTTCTCTGGTCTCACAGTATCCTTTACTCTATAGACTCTATGAAGAAGAAATGTATTGGAGGCGAGTAGGAAAAGAACAGTTGTATTGGGAAGAACATCAACGCCGAATAGTGACTGATTGGAATCCACCTCCCCTTATGGGCAGATCAGTCATACCTGTTCCCTCACTATTGGTGAGTATTCATATTGCCTTCAGTTTGTATGACTTTTGCCTGCTATGACTTTTGTTATAGACTTAAGAAATAAAATTCTTTTATTTTTCTCTGAGATGGCTTCCTTGTTGTCTTTTTTTTGGTAATAAATAGGATATAGCCACAAATAGGCCTTATCTATCTTAGTGGATATTGTGTTTCTGACATGGTTATATATATTTTCACTTAATGATATTAACCTGTTGATTTCTTCAGTATCATTACCTTTCTTGGGAAATCTTTGTCATCTCTCTCCATTCTTGGGAATATGATTCTTACTAGATCTTCTTAGACTCATTTGTCTGTTCAGGTTGGGCCCCTGATGTTGAATAAGCATCTTAGATATTAGCCATCATGATGAGTCTTGGCTGAGGGGAAGAAGCCAAACCATTTGATTTTAAAATCTCTAGATAGGAAATGTAAGAGTATTGTCAATGGGGAATCAATTAGAAATCAAATCTGTGGTTTCTGCACTCATCAGGATTCCCCTAGAAGTGGATGGAAAGACAAAGATATAAAATTAGTTAATCAAAATTGTGAATTTTTTTCTTTTCCACTGTCTCTGTAAGCTAAAACCTTGCCTGTTAATGCTAATGGATTTTAACTCAGCCTGCTTCTGTCTCCTCTCTTTTTAAAGTAGTTAAATCAAACTTACTAAAATGGCTCCAGTTTGGTTTTGGCCAGGCTGCCTTTGACTTTCTTTTAATGCTGTTTGCAGTGCCTTTGTTGGTCCGATAATTTTGAAGTAGTAATAAGAGCTCTCATTTTATCCTTTTTCTCTCCTTGTCTCCTCACATTTCCCCTCTGTATTTGTTTAAGAATATGTCCTTCCCCCTGACAGGGTTCAAGGCGTCCTAACACATCTGATGACCGGCATATCATGTCCAAGCACTCTACTATTTATCCCACTGAAGCAGAGCTACAGGCCATCCAGAAAGTAGTTTCTCATTCAGAGCGAGCCCTGAAGCTGGTTTCAGATATCCTGGCAGAAGAAAGATCAGAACAAGATGAAGAGGGTGGTGAAAAAGGGTAATTTGAGGTCATGGAATGTAAGAGCTGGGAGGACCTTTAGAAAATAGGAAGAGTATCAGATCGTCTAGTCCATCCCTCTTCTCTCTCATGTTATAGATGAGAGAACACATCTAGAAGGAGTAAGTGACTTGCCCAGTGGTAGAATCCTAGATCTTCTGATTCTCAGTCCAGTGTTTTATTCTACTACTACACACACTTAATACCCATAATTTCTTTTGATTAGTGGTGGTTATTATAGAAAGGAGTTTCTTCACTTTAGTATTTCAAAGTCCATGCTTTCCACAGTGTATTTGGTTCCTCCATCAATACGGAGTTGTAGTAGAGGGTTTTTATGAGTTGCCGTGCTCAACCCACTGATGATTTAATGCCATACATTAAAACTCCAGAATAGTTAAACAATAAAACTCATCATTATAGAGTCTGCCCAATCAGAAGCAAGACTTAAACCAATATTTTTGAGCAGTATGTTGAGTTGTAAACATTTCAAGAAGAGATATACATTTCTGTGTTATAGAGATGGACAGAAATATGATGTATAGCTTATAAGCTGGAAGAGTCCTCAGAGGCCATTTTGACAGACTTCACATATAATTTAGTCTAATCCCCACAGTTTACAGATAAACTGAAACACATGTAAGTTATGTGATATGTGTGTGTGTGTGTGTGTATGGTCACACAACTGCAAGTGGCATAGATAGAACATGGACACAAGTGTTCTGACTTCAAGTCTGGGACTCTTCATCATCCCACACTGACTTTCACTACTATTTTCCATCTGCCTTCACTGTGTTTCACTAGTCCAGAGGAATTGTATTTTTGGTATTCCCAAATCAGTTTTGTTTTCCTAATTATGCTTCCATTTTAAATTTCTTTCAATTAATATTCAGTTACTCAGCAAGTATTTATTGCATGTTTAATACTACATGTAGAAATATACTCAATTATGCAAAATGATATCAAGCCTGTAAAAGCATATCTAATGTAATTTGTTTCTTGAATTTATGAGTATAATTGGAGAGGAAATTAACAGGAAATAGCAGTATACAATACACAACTTTTGTTAACTAAACACTAACATCATGCCTTACCACCAAGATGAGCATTTTGAATTTTCTTGTGGCTGCTTTTCAGAATCTCAGTATTGCTTTTTATATCCTCTCCTGTGATTATCTCCTTAACAGCAAAATAGATTCTCCATCAAGAGTACTGAAAGGTGTCATGCGAGTTGGGATTCTAGCAAAGGGCCTTCTCCTCCGAGGAGATAGGAATGTGCACCTTATCCTTCTGTCAGCTGAGAAGCCCACACTGTCCCTTCTCCAAAAAATCACTGAGCAGCTACCCAAGCAACTTTTGGTAAGGTCTCTTTTCATTTATTTCCCTTGTAGAAACATTCTAAAAATGTTCATTGATATATTTGGTTACACTACTATAATTCCCCAACATATCCCTCTTTTCCTCCCCTACCCAGAGAACGATCCCTTATAACAAAGGATAAAAAAGAAAGAGAAAAAATAATTCAGCAAAACTAACTGATCCATCAGTCAAGTCCCAAAGTATATGCAGCGCTCTGTGTACGTAGTGGTCTGCCTCTGCAGAGAAGGGAGGGAAGTCACGTTACTTATCTGGAGCCAAGCTTGGTCATTATGACTCTGCAGCGTTCAGCTTCAATTTTGTTGTATTTTTTTACATTGTTTCATTCATTGTGTATATTGTTTTTCTGGTTCTGCTGTCTTCACTCTGCTTTGATTCATGTAAATCTTTTCATGCTCCCCTATATTTTTCATACTCATCATTTCTTATGGTACAATAATATTCTACTGCATTTATGTGCCACAGTTTGCTTCACTATTCCCTAATCAATAAGCACCTACTTTTAAACAAATATTTATTAAAGCTATGCTATGAATCAAGTACTATGCTAGCCACTAGGGATATAAAAATAGGGAAAAAATACATGATTCTTACCTTTAAGGAACTTGCAATTTTTATATATAAGTCAGTGATAGAAGGTAGAATGTGAGAAAAAGAAAGGAGAGATTAAGAAAAAATGCTCTAAGAAAATTTGAAGTCTGTTTTCAACTGAGAGGTATCGGGAATACTTCATTGAGAGATGGCAACGGAGTTTGGCCTTGAAGAATGGAGAGTTTTAACAAATAGTGAAAAAAATAGAGTGGTGGTAACTCCCTTGAAGCCTTTATGATTTTCAGGGCCTTCCAGAAATAATGACCTACTGGAATAGCTTTCAAGATTTCAGGGTGAACATGCATTCCATGAAATTGGGCCCCTTAAACATCCAGTACAGAAAGCAGACATTTTAGGGAATACAAGTCAAGAGGAAGAATGTACTGATCTTAATAAGAGTAAGTAGTAAATGTAATGGCATAGTATAGATTTGAGTCCTTCTGTATCTATCCCACATCAATTCCCACCTTAATGAATTCACATATATGGGATTGAATCCCCTCTGAAGGAGGCACTTCCAAAAAACAAAGCAAAAGATCTGCAATCTTAATAGCAGATAATCTGGACATAGGATCTATCTTCCAGAATTATTACCTTATAAATGGGACATAGAATAAAGAAAAAACATTTGAGTGCTTTGGTCTTTGAATGGGACATAAGCTTTCAAAATAACGTTGCAGGGGAGAGGCATAAGGAAAAACTAATATAAATTAACACTTCTCAGAAAAGAGTTGCATAAATCAGTGTTACTCACTTTAAGAGAGTGGGATGTGTAGGGATGGAAGAGCACTGGACTAGTAAATGGAAAAGTAAAAATTTGGGAAATAGTAAAAAAAAGAGAAATTAATAATTAAAATAATCTCAAAGAATTTATGATAGGACGGTAATGGGAGGGAAAGTACATCTGGGAATAGTTGAGGATCAAATTAGTACAAGCAAACGTAATAGAAAATAATTGCTGACTTACAATAAGATTAAAGAGAACTAGAGGAAAATGCAAATATAACAGTTATAAACTTTAATGTGAATGCATTAAACTCTTAAATGAAAGAATGGATTAAAAAATAAAACCTAACAACCTACTGCACATAATAAGCATGTTTTAAAATACTGATTACCTGCCAGCTGATTGAGGCAGCTAGGTGGCTCAGTGGGTAGCATACTGGGCCCAGAGTCAGGAACACCTGAATGAAAATCTGGCCTCAGACACTAGCTACATGGTCCTGGGCAGGCCCTCTGCCTCCTTCAGTTTCCCCAATTGTAAAGTGGAGATAATAGTGCCTAACTCCCAGGGTTGTTGTGAGGGCCATATGGAATAATATTGATTGAGTTCTTAGCATAGTGTCTGACACAGAGTAAGCACTTCAATGTGTAATTTCTTCCTGCATTCCTTCTTTCCATCATTAATGAAGCCCTTGATTTATGGGCTAGGTGCTGTGCTAAGAGACTAAGACAAAAATATGTCTCTTATGAGGAGCTTATGTTCTTTTGAGGGAAACAATAGGTATATTAACAAGTCTGTGTAAAATAAACACAAAGTAAGTTTTTAGCTTGGAAGGGTGCTAACAGCTGCAAAAGATTGGAAAGTTTTAATACAAAAAGTGTTATTTAAGCAGTTTTGAAAGAAATAAATAATTTCTTGAGAGGCCGAGGAGTGGAGACTATGAATTCCAGGCAGAGGGAATTCCTAATGCAATGGCATGGAAGTAGGAGATAGAGTATCATGTGTGAAGACCTAAAAGAAAAGTAGTTTGACTAGACCAGAGAACGGTGAAAAGGAATAATATATTACACAATTGAAAAGGTAGGTTGAGAATATTTTAAAGGTCAGCCAAAGGAACTTTTATTTTATCTCAGAGTCAGTAAGGAGTCATTGGAGCTTGTTGAATAAGGGAAGGATATGGTCAGTCATGCAGTATAGGAAACTCAACTTTAGTAGCAATGTGGAGAATGAATTGGAGAGGGGAGAGACTTGAGACCATTTAGGAGGTAATTGCAGTAGACCAGCTAAGAGGTAATGAGAGCATGAGCTAGAGTGGTGACCATATGAATAGAGAAAAGAGAACAGACGTGTTAAGATGTTGTAGAGGTAAAAAGACAATACTGGAAATTAATTGGCTATGTAGGGTGAGGGAAAGATGAGTGAAGGTTAATGCTAAGGTTGTGAACCTAGGTAACTAGAATAATGGTGGTGCCCTGCACAGAAAGAGAAAGATGTTAAGGATTGGGAGGAAAGATAATGATCTACGCTTGGGATGTCTATGCAACATACATTTTGAAATCTCCAATAGGATATGTACTACCGCAACTTAGTAAAGAGAGTAGGGCTGGAGATATACATATATTTACATGCACATATATTAGGGGAGTGCTATGAATGATGGGGAACCAACAAAGGACAGCGAGAAGTGAGAAGCGAACAGAAAGAGAAGTGTCATGAAAACAGAGAAGGAGAGTATTCAGGACAAGGTCATCAACAAAGATAAGTGCTGCAGACAGGCTAAGAAGGATGGAAAATGCCAAAATTTAGAGATGGCTAACTTTACAGAAAGCAGTTTCAGTTGAGATAAAAATAACTAGAGTGAAATGCAGAGATAAATATATAGAGAGAGTGAAAACAAGGGACTAGAACAAAATTTATTTTTCATCAGGCAATTCAGTCAGTTGATTAATTAGTATTTATTAAGTACCAAGTATTTTGCTAAGTACTGAGGATACCACCCCCCCCAAAAAGGAAAAGAAATTAAAAACTATCCCTGCCTTCAAAAAAACTACATTCCTTTTTCTGTCTCCTTGCCTTTATTTTTTAATATTCTTTTAAAATTTTTTATTTAGCATTTTATTTTTCCCTAATTATGTATAAAAACAATTTTCAACATTCATTTTTATAACTGTGAGTTCCAAATTCTCCCTCCTTTCTCACTTGCCTCATTGAGAAGGCAAGAAATTCTATATAGGTTATATATGTGTAGTCATGCAAAACATTTCCATATTAGTCATGTTGTAAAAGAAAACATAGACCAAAAAAAACCTCAAGAAAAATAAAGTTGCTTCAATCTTTATTCGGACAGCATTAGTTCTTTGGGGATCGATTGCAGTTTTCATTGTAAGTCCTTCAGAGTTGTCTTGGATCACTGTATTGCTGAGGATAGTTAAGTCATTCACAGCTGATCATCTTACAGTATGGCTGTTACTTTAACAACTTATGTTCTAATAGGGGAGAGAACATGTACATAGGCACCTACAAGACAGATACAAAGTGGTCACAAGTTAAGTCTAGAGGGGAAGATACTCCCTCACCATCTTCCTTAGTTCAGGAGTATCAGAAAAGGCCTCTATAGATGTGGCATTTGATTCATCTTGAAGGAAACCAGTCATTTTTAGAGGTGGAGATGGACAGCAAGAACATTCATTCCATGCATTGGTTACTGTGCGAGCGACCAAGACAGGAGATAAAAGTATTGTGTAAGAGCAGTAGCAAATAGGATCAGAGTGTGTTTGGTGAAGTTTAATAGGTAAGAACATAAGGGGCCAGATTATGAAGAGCTTTAAATACTAAACAGAAGAGTTTATATTTACGTAATTCAAAAAAGCAGAAGTTGCCATAGAAGTCAAGAATATAAATGTATTGTGTCAAGAGAGATAAGCAGGAAAACTGCAATAAACAATGAAAGATTCAGGTGAATCTGTGAACTCATCTATATGTGTATTTTCTCTGTTGATGAAGATCACAACCCGTCCTATCCATGTCTACTCATAAAGCCACAACAGAATCACTCTTGTGCTAGAGGCCTTTATAACTTCTCTTGGCATTGTGAGGATTTATTAAGCACCTACTACTAAGGGTGTCGAGTATTGCCTTGCTTTTGTCGCAGTGAAACTCTCATATTTGTCAGAGTTGCTAAATGTGTAAAGGAAAAACATAATTGAATTGCAAAAAGACAGATAGTGACACATTATTTGTAGGAGATTCTGTTTCTGTTTCCGAACTAAAGAAATCTAAAAGATTAAAAATAGATTTTAATAGTTTTGGAAAAATTACATTTGAATAGCTTATGGTATCCTCTCAGCAATCATGTTAAATAATATACATATTATTAATATCGTAATAACTTTATAAAAAATCATGAGTCAGGGTAAAAATAAAACTTTTAAATAATAGTAGAAATAATAAACATAGCATTTACTGACCATAATGTATTAAAGTTGGTATTGGTACTGAGAATATCAGCAAATGATACAAGTCTAAATAAAAACTAAAGACATCTTGAATAAATGAGTCAAAAGGACAAATCATAGAAATAGTAAAGAACTGTTGCCAAGAATGATGACGAGACAACATACCAAAAATTTTTAATGTAACTTGAGAATTACAGAAAAAAAAATTATATCTCTGGAAGCATATATTACAAAATAGAAGAAATGATGTGTGATGAGTCATGTAATTAAAATCCAAAATCAAAAGAAGAATTCTTAAAGCTAAGGCAGAAAGAAAAATTTAAAATGAAGACCTAGAAGTGATAAGGAGAACTAAGCTTTTCAGGGCTAACAAAATCAGTAGACTATATTTAAAACTGAACTCATTATCTCTTCCCCTAAATCTACTCCTTTTCTTTGTTTTCCTATTTCTTTTAATTACACCACCATATTTTTAGTCATCTAGGTGCATAACTTAGAAATCGTCTCCCCCGACTGTGTCTAATCAGTTCCCATATCTTGCTGATTGTCTCCTCAGTATCTGTTTGCTTCCTTTCTCTGCACTTCATGATCTGCCTAGTTAAAACTCTTATTTTCTTTTATCTGGATTATTATCTGGATAGTAGCCTCCAAATTGTTCTCCTAACATAGCTGAGAGTGAATCTTTTCAGTCTCTTTACCTCTCTACTCTGCTCTCTGCACAGATACCAGATTGGTACTCTTAAAAAAAAAAAGTCTGTCCATATTACTTCCTTGCTGAAGAAACTTCAATGGCTCCCTACTTTCTTTAGAATAAAATATGTACTTCTCCATTTGGCATTAAGAATTTGGATCCAGCTTATCTTTGCAGACTAATTTTACTTTATTATTTTTTTTTATCACTCCATGTTATATAACCAAACTGGCTTATTTCTTTCTCCCTGTATACAGCATTCACTTTTCCACTCCTATGCTTTTGAGTGTCCCTTATATCTGAGATATTCTCCCTTTTTACTATCACCTCTTAGAACCTGCAGCTTCTTAAAGTCCTAGGTACCATCATCTTTGAGGCTTTTTCTGATTCCCCTAGTTTTGAGTTCCCTCACAAGGATGTATGATATATGCATACATGCACATATATATATGATAGATATTACCTATCACATATATGTGTTTGTATATGTCTGTATAACTAAATATATATGTATGTATTGTATATCTATATAGTATTCATTTGTAAATATGTCCTACAAGTAGACTGTAAGCTCTTTAATGGCAGGGACTGTTCCCCAGTGTCTGACATTTATTCAGCATTTAGTAAATACTAATCAATTATTAGCTAACTGGATCAAAAAATAAAAACCGGATTATCGAAGTAAAAAAGTAAAGTAAATTCACAGTGTATAGATAGGAAATAAAAAGTTGTCAGAAACTGCCAAAAAAATAAGCCAACAAACAAAAATCAGCAGCCTATCTACATAGCACTAATGAAATTCAAGAGAGAGTAATAGGAAGAGAAGTCCAATTCAGAATAACAACAAAATGTTTAACTTATCTTAAAGTGAATTTACCAAAGCAGTTTCTAGATATGTATAGATACAATTACAAAATTTCCTTAAAAAAATGATAGGGACCTCTTCTCTTTTTGTTCTATAGTATCTCACTTGGTGATTTCCTTAGCTCCTGTAAGTTCACTTATCATCTCTATGCACATTATCCCCTAGATCTGTAGATCCAGCCCTAGGCTCCCCCCTGAATAGTGGACACACATCATCTTGAACTGAAGGTTCCATAGGCACCTCAGACTCAGAAATAGAGGCAACTTCAGAAGTGTAGTGAGTGGAGAAGGCCATGGACTAGGATTCAGAAAGCCCTGGGTTCAAATTCCACCTTAGGCCCTCCTAGTAGAGTGACCTTGGGCAAGCCCCTTAACTTCTTTGTGCTTCAGTTTCCTCAGCTGAAAAATGAAGAGGATGGTTTCACCTTGACAAAGGTAACGAGAAAATAAAATGACAGATGCTTTAGGGGCTTTGGGAAAATGGGTGGTTTATGTACAGTTGTGGAGCTGTGAATTAGTACATCCTTTCTGGAAGGCAATTTGGAAATATTTTGAAAAAGTTACCAAACTGTGCATACCAAGTGAGGCCTGTACCCTAAAGAGATCAACAAAAGACAAAAATTGTGCATAAAAATATTTATAGTACCTCTTTTAGTAGTAGCAAAGATCTGGTTATCAAAGGGGTGCTCATCAGTTAGAGAATGATTGAGCAACTGATATATGAATGCTAGTGAATGCTACTTTGCCATAAGAAATGATAAAAGAAGTGTTTTCAGTGAAACTTGCAAAGATTTGTATGAACTGTTACAGAATGAAATGAGCAAAACCAGGGTAACAATAATGTTATAAAGACAAACAACTTTGAAAGCTTTAAAAATTCTTATCCCAATTGAACCATGACTCTAAAGGACCAGTGATGAAGCTTGTAACCCACCTCTTGACAGAGTGGACATATACCCAGGGTACACAAAGAAAATGTTTTTTTGGACGTGGACAATATAGGAATTTGTTTTTCTTGACTGCATTTCCTGTTAAAAGGGTTTTCTTTTCTTTTTTCCTCCTAATGATGGGAATGAAGAGGAAAAAAAAGGTTGTTAAGTGAAAAATATTGATGAAAAAGAAAATGAAGGGCTTGTACTTGATGGCCTCTGTAGTCTTTTCCTGCTTTAAATCTGTGATCCCATGTCCAAAATAGAACTCATTATCTTTCTTCCCAGACTCCTTATTATGGTTGAGGGTACATTATCTTCTCAGTCACTCAGGTTCACAGCCTTGGTATCAATCTTGGTTCCTCACTTTGGGAAGACCTCGGAAGAAAAGGAGAAAAGACTCTGTAAAGACTGGATCAGCTGGAGGAAAATGGTCTAAAATTTTCAATTGATAAAGTGCCAGTTTTGTAGAAATTCAGTGAAGTTTGTGGATCATGTTGCCTTTCAATAAGGTGTGTGCACTGACTTACAGAAGAGAAAAGCAACTCTGACTTATTATAGATGAAAAATTTTAGTTTGAATGGAAATAAAAAGGAATATACCTATTTCTCAGCTGTCTGTGACACCTTATATTAAAAACCTCACCAATAAATGCTGAAAAGCAGAAATTTTTTGTACCATAAGGCAATAAAATATATTTATCATGGGAATTTTGAAGCACAGATTAAAAATTAATTGGAAATTAAATAAACTAATCTTAAAGAATGTTCAGATCAAAGTACAAATCACAGAAACAGTAACTTGTTAAAGATAATGACAGCAATGAGACAACATACCAAAATGCAGCTAAGGCAATATGAGCAAGAACTTTAGTGATCTAAGGTCTTTTATAAGACTTGGAAATTATTATTGGACATTTTTAGATTATGCAGCTATTACTAATCTATTGGATGACATTACTTAAGCACATGTGTTTGAAAAAGCAAAAGGATAGGAAATACAAAATTACTTTAAAATCAGTGAAGCTTTTTGGAGACTGATAGATATACATGAACAAGTTTTCAAGGACTTGATCAGTTGCCTCACACATGCACTAATGTCAGCCTATACAGACCCATGCAATCCTTTTGCCCTGAATACGGATTCTGGGCTGGAGAATTTGGAAGGAGTCCTGTGCCAAGAGAATGTTGAGTACATGAAACCAGTTACGTTACCAATAGAGACTTGATTAACAGCAAGACACACATTACATCTGTAAGCTAGAGTTCCAGTCTTTGAAGTGAAAAGTAACTGGGAAATTCAAAGACTGTGTATGGAATAACTTCACGTGGACTGGCAACAATACACTGACATATTCTGACCTGTTTCAAGTTAGATCCCATCTGCCAGAGATGGGCAACAGCACTGGCCAACTATGAATTAAACATATTTTACTAACCAGGGAATACTAATGTTGGATGCAGATGTCCTGTCCCCAAAGTCTCATGATACTGAGCTGTGGTCATAGCTAAAGAAACAGTAATAGCTATATATGACACTATGGACTTAGATTATAAGGAAATGACAATACAATTGAAAGTTTTTAACTTTCATAACATACCAGCAGCTTACGTGAACCTTGCTGCATTAAAACACAACTTGTACCTTTCTGCCTATGGATGACTGACAAAGAGAAAAGATGACTGATATGGACTGTGCAATGATGTAAGTGGAGAAGTGAGACATTTATAGTGAAGTACTCAAGTGGTGGTCTATTGAAGGCACTTTTCTGTTGAGACAATGACAGAAATTGGACCTGAGTATTGGAGTGTGGTGCCAAAACATTGCTAATCTCGACTATGGTATCATGAAGCAGTTGGTGCTACCCAAATTACATTGCTCTGTGACTATAAAATCTTTACCTGAAGACTCAAAAAAGGACCCTAGAGCTAGTAATAAACCAGTTTTATTGGCCTGAAATGACTATAGATGCTACCAAGAAATGTGAGACATACTTGTATACAAAACACCAACTGATGCTGTATATTTGGAGAACATAAGTATTAGCAAACCTTTGTGTCCTATCTGCATTGATTACCTCTCTCTAGAGGGAGATAGCAAGGGCATAAATCATGGTGATGATTCAGGCATGCCCAGCAGGAACCAGAAAGCTTCCATGGTTGCTAAAATATTGTGGGAGAAGTATTTCTTAGTTGTATGAATTTCCTTACAAGATCCATTGGTTACTGTGCAAGGGACCAAGAGAGGAGATAAAAGTATTGCGTAAGAGCAGTAGCAAATAGGATCAGAGTGTGTTTGGTGAAGTTTAATAGGTAAGAAAATAAGGGACCAGATTATGAAGAGCTTTAAATGCTAAACAGAAGAGTTTATATTTATGTAATTCAAAAAAGCAGAAGTTGCAATTATGATTTCATATAAGTCAAGAATATAAATGCATTGTGTTGAGAGATAAGCAGGAAACTACAATAAACAATGAAATTTCTCAAATATTCAGGTGAATCTGTGAACTCATTTGAATGTGTATTTTCTCTGCTGGTGAAGATCACAACCCATCCTATCCATGTCTACTCATAAACCCACAACAGAGATTCACTCTTGTGCTAGGGGGCTTTATAACTTCTTTTGACATTGTGAGAATTTATTAAGCATCTACTACCAAGGGTGTCAAGTAATTGAAAGTATTCTGCTCTGAGATGTGCTAACTTTTGCTGGCATAAAAAAAGTCTTAGAATGACACCTTTCTGCTTTGGTAGGGACCCACAATCTGAACATTTCAGTTGCTCACTAATGAATAGGGACAATGAAACTAAACAAAAATCTTAGTGCTACCAATAAGTGACTTAACTATTACATGCATTCAACTCCACTAGGAATGATTTCACCAGCTTTACACCCTTTGGATATGATCCATGCCTACTTTTTAACTCATGTTTTGGTATCTGTGAAGCTGGAGAGACTGCAGACACTTACAGCCAGTATACTTTTGTTTGAGAGAGAAGATGAGGGAAGCCAGTTGTTGTTCAGGTATTTCAGTCAAGTCTGACTCTTCATGACACATTTACGATTTTTTTTTTGGTGGAGATGCTGGAGTGGTGTGCTATTTTCTTCTCCAACTCATTTTACAGATGAGGAAACTGAGGTTTAGGTTAAGTGACTTGCCTAGGGTCACTCAGCTAGTAAGTGTCCGAAGCCAGATTTGAACTCAGGAAGAAGAGTCATCCTGACTCTGGGCCTGGCACTCTACTGTGCCACCTATCTGCCCTGAAGGAAGTCTACCACCTCACTACAACTTCATTCCAGAAAAATGCTGAAAGAAATAAATAGTAGTATGATCTCCAAGTTTCCTATCAAGACATTCAAAAGGTGATAGAGTTTTGCTGAGAAGTCTTGGAGTATATCACATACAAGTCAGCTGACTGGTGGAAAGCTATTCCATAGCTTTTTGTGGAGAGACTGGGCAACTTAACTGTTTACAGAATAGCTCCTGACACTGGAGGAGGTGGGGAGAGGGACTTTAAAGACAATTCACCGCAATAGTTTATTGTCATTTGGTGGGTTAGTTGTACCCCCTAATGTCTGGATAGAAATTGACTCATCTCAGTAGGCTCTCTAGCTTCTTCTGTGTGAGGAATTACATCAGTGACTCTCTGCATATGCTTGTAAGGATTGAACTCATTGACAGGTCTCCCATTACACTCAGAAAACAGCATATTGAATCATATCAATAAATACATGATGATATCACTTGATGGATAAAAAAGATTTTTAAAAAATATATCATGTTTATTCATGTTAAAAACCCAAAAAATCATTGACAGAAGAGGATCTTTCTTTACAGTGATCAGAAGTATTTATCTAACAATCAAGATTTTAACATTGTTTGCAATAGAGAAACATGAGGAGCTTTGCCAGTAAGCATAAAGTTAACAATTTTCCTCCTAGCCGTGATTATGAGAAGAATTGAGATTATTAATAGCTTCAGTAAAGTAGCAGGATACAAAATAAAATCACACATACCCACACCAACACCCACATACCCAAATTAACATTTCTGTAGAGTACTAACAAAGCTAGGAGGAAATGATAGAAAAATTCCATTCAGAATAACAAGTAAATGCATAAAATATCTGGATATTAACTTACCAAGATACATTCTGGATTTGTATAATTTATAATATGCTTATATAATGTAACATTGTCATTTTGTATGTATTATATTAATTTTCCTTTATTTCTGTAAGAAATGCTTTGTAATCATATAATTACATTGTATAATATGATATTAAAGCATAGAAATAATGGAAAACTTAACTAGGTCATGTCAATATAATAAAAATGCTTCCTACATTAATTTATAGATTTAGTATTATAATAATCCAAATTACCAAATTAGATTTACTCATAAAATTATATAAAATAAGAACATTCATTTGGAGAAATAAAACAGCTAAATCTCAAGGGAACTAATGAAAAACAACGAGAATGGATGATATGTAGCATTATCAGATCTCAAATTTATATTATGAGGTATTAGTAATTAAAACTACTTGTTATGGTAAAAAAAAATTTTTAGTCTATAAATGGAACAGACTTGACCAGATCCAAAAGCAATTGAGTATAGCCCAGTGTTTCATAAATCCATTAAGTGAAACTACTGGGGGAAGGCATCTCTTCAGTAAAAATTGTTGGAAAAGCTGAAAAGGAACAGTAGTTTGGTTTAAAAATAAAAAGAGTTTAAGCCAGCATTTTATACCTTATTCCAAAAACATTCCAAATGAATATGCTGTCTAAATGTGGGGTCACATCAATAAAAAGCATTAGAGGAGAATGGAAGAATGTATCTTTCATAACTGTAGTGAGGAGGGAAATTCTTAACTAAACAAGGAGTAGAAGTGATCTTAAAGAGAAAATCTTTTCCTTTCAATTTATTGAATCGACCTTGTTCATTTTGATTAGGTAAAATTATTAAGCTTTTGCACAAATGAGATAATTGTGGCTAGAGAAGTGAAGTTATTTGAGTGGGAAAAATTTCAAATCTATCTGATAAAAGTTTGATATTAAACATTTTTGGAGAATTGACACAGAGAAGACCAAGAGCTATTATTACATAGGCAAGTGGTTAAAAGATATGAAGAAACAGTTTGCAAAGCAAGATGCAAATGGTCAATAGCCATATTAAAAGAAAAGTTCTAAATCACTAATTATAAAGGAATTCAAATTAAAACAAACTGTGAAGTTTCAACTTACACTCAACTCACTCAAATTAACAAAGATGATAAAAGATGGAAATAACCAATGTTGGAGGAGCTCTAAAAAGTTATATATAGTAGTACGTTGTTGGTGAAGCTATATATTAGTTGGTTCACCTGTTTGGGGACATAATTCAGACAAGATTCATTAGACTTTTCATACTCTATTGGGAATATACTTCAGAGAAATCAAATTAAGAAATAAAGTTTCCATATATATTATTATTAATATCACATTTAAGGATAGCAAAGGATTAAAACACCAAGTGGGTGTCCATTGATTAACAGTTGAACAAATTGTGATGTATGAATACATGTTGACATGTTTTGTACTGCAAGAAACTGTAAATGTGAAGAATTCAAAGAAGTTTATAAGGGCTTCTATTAAATGATACAGAAAGTAGAACGAAGAGACTAATACACATGACTATAATAATATAACTAAAAACATCATTAAAAGATAGCGGAGCTCAGATTAATTATGATGATCACTTGGTCCTTGAGAACAGAGAGTGAAATAAACATTTTGACAGAGAAAGAGACAGGTATGGAATGTTCCATGAACATCATATGTGGTCATTTTGTCAGTTGATATTACTTAATTGTTTTTCTTTATTATAGGTCAATCAGTGAACATTTATTAAGCACCTACAGTATGCCAATATTTTTGGTTAGAAATACAAAGAATGAGACTTATCCTTATATCACTGAATGCTTATTCTTATATCTTTATTCTAAAGAAGCTTACATATTAACAAGTGAGACCCTCTTTCTTTCCATATATGTGTACATATATATACACATACTTGCATACATACTCATATATAAAATATATACATGTACATATAACAGTATAAGTTTGTGTGTGTGATTGCTTATTTATGTATGGAGAGATTAAATATAAAGAGAATAAATATAAGGTAGTTAGAGAAGGGGGGCATTAGCAGTTGGGGGATCAGGAAAGGCTTCATGTAGAAGGTGAGGCTTGAACTCTTGAAGGAAGCAAAAGATTCTATGAACCAGAGGTGAGGAGGGAGTGCATTCCAGGCATTATAGATGCAATTCAAAGAAACAGACAGAAATGAATAGATGTGTGCTGAATAATGAGGGGGTCAGTTTGGATAGATCAGAGGGGGGAGGTGGCAAGGGGGTAGGGGTGGCACAGAATAATGTGTAAAGAAGCTGGAAAAGTAGACGAGTTAGGTTGGGAAGGACTTTCAAAGTTAATCAGTTGGTAGTCAAGATGGCAGAATAACAAGAAGTACAGCCCAAATCCCCTAATGCAGCTCCTCTCAGAACATCCATAAAACAAAGTTCTGAGCAGGAAATCCAGGGGAATCAGTGGAAAGATCAGAGAGACAGAAAGGTCTGCAGATCCTGGGGATGGGCTTTGGCCAGAGGTATCTTGTGGGGAACACTCTAGCATGAAGGAACTAAAAGAGGACCAAGGTAGTGTACCCGGGCAAGAAGAGGTCCTAGACCCATTCTGGAAGATCCCAATTTTGAACAGAATGCAAGAACAGGGACCACTTGGCACCTCTGGTTTACCATCCAATTCTGGGTCACAGATTGGGACCAGACTGAGGAGCTGAGGAGGACTGGTGCCCAGGGCTAGCACTGTAGGTTGTTTATTGAGTATGTAGTCTCCTTGGTTAAGTTATGCTTGGCTAAAAGTCCATGCATTCTTGAGTACTGTACTTCCCATACCACATCTCCTTGGTACTTGAATTATTATTTTTTTTTCTGGATGCTAGCAGTATTTTTTTCTTTGACCTCGAAGCTCTGGATGTTCCCTAGTCTGTGTACTGAGCCAGGAGCAAGTTCAGAAACAAACAGCAGCTATGTGACTGGTCACAGGAACAGATTGGAGTCTTAGTTCCAGGCTACATCTTAGTCTGAAACCTGCAGTGCAATAACCAAAGAAGGAATCCTAGGAGTCTGCAGGTCTAGTCACAGTAAACTTGTAGAACTTCCCAGGTGGCTAATAGTGACTGAATCCAGTAACTGTCTATTGGGGCTTCCCTCCAGAGGTAAGCCATAAAGAGTGTTGCACAGATCCAAATGAAGGTCAGCAAGTTGCAGAGCTGAGGCTAGGGGAGGCAGCTGTCAGATTTTGCTCTGGATCAGACTATGTTGTGAGCACTGAAAATTTGCAGATCTATAACCTGAGTTCTCCCTGAATTACTGAATAATACAACTCTCAAAACCTGAAGAAGCAGCAGAACTCAAGGACAAAAACTCAGCGCAGACGTTCCCCTCAGAAGTGAACAGGGTCTGGCGCTGACATAAAGTCTCAAGTCAGGAGTAGGCTAAAAGAATGAGCAAGGAAACAGATCGTTACCTCATAGAGAGCTATTATGGTGAGGCCCTGAGAGTGGTTCTGGGATGTTTAATGATCTTAAAAGTAGAGGAAGAACAATAGATTGTGGGGAGGGGTGAGAATTGAGAAAGGTATACAGGTAGAGGTCTATACAGACAAGGAGGAAGGACTAATGGGAGAATGGATGACACTTGAAGCTTACTCTCATCTGAACTGGCCAAAGGAGGAAAGAATACACACACAGACACAGAATTGGATATAGAAATACATTTCACTCAGGTAAATGGGGGAGTTGAAGGGAGGCTAGATTAAGGGAGAGATTAGTCTTAAGCAAAGCAGACTCTAAGGTAGATGAATTTCAAAGAGGAACTTGAAAGAATAAGAACCAATTACTGGTCCCTATGTAAGGGAAAAAGAAGAGGCAGAGGATGACCCCAAAACTGTAATACTCAGTGTAGGTGCGGAGCTCATTCCTCTCTCACCACCCTCTTCTTTTTCATAAAGGGAATGTGTGTGTGGTGGTAGAAAACAGAGATGGAAAAGTATAAAGTACAAAACCATGGAGATCACTGAATGCTTAAATACCTTTGGAAAAGGGAATGGCTTTGACAAGTAAAAATCAACCTTGATTGGTGAACAATTAATAAAGGGACAAAGGAATTCATCTCTACCCAGACCTCTGTGGTTGGTTTTCTCCTTCATTAGCTGGGTCACTCTAAACCACAGTTTGGGGCTGAAAAGACTTGCTGCTTTAGGGCTGGAATTCATCTAGATTAGTTTCTATTTACACTATAAAGAAAAGTATGACCTTCTAGTTGGGTGGAATCAGTGTACCTCTAGGATTAAGTCAATCTCATCCATCAGCCTAGTCCTGAGACTGGCTGAATGACCTACAAGGCTGGTCCCTGAATGAAGAAATAAAGAGGAAAAAACCCTTAATCTTAATTTAATAATTGGTTATCAGTGTAATAGAAAAATAATAACTTCTATCACAAGGAATCTACACTTTGCTTAAAAAAATACCATAAACAGTAAATTTGTAAAAATACTCAATATATACATAGCTGACATGGGATCTAAATACTTAAAAAGTTAAGTGAGTTACAGGGGAAAATAGTGAAATATATTAGTGGGAACTATAAATCTAAGCAAAAACAACAACAGCAAAAAAAGTGAAGGATCTGAATAGAATTTTAGAGAAGTTAGATATGACAGACATGGAGATTATTAAAATATGTACATATATACATGTGTATATGTATACATACATACATGCATAGGATACATATTGTGTTATACACACACACACACACACACGCACATACACGTATATCTACTTCAGTAACATAGCATTGTTACAAAAATTGACCAAGTATATCAGGTATAAAAATTTCAGAAATTCAGAGAAACAAATATTAAGTGCATTTGAGTGGATAATAGTATAATAAAATTTATATTTAGCAAAAGACTGCTGAAAAATGATTAAAAATTAATTGGATACTAAATAACTGTAGAAGGTGGGTTTGAACTGAATCTTGAAGGGAGAAAAGGATTCTTTGAATCAGAGGTAAGGAGGGAGTGCATTCTAGGCACTGGAAAGGTTAAGATGACAACAGTGAGACAAAATGTTAGAATTTTTGAGATAAAGCCAAAGCAGTACTCGGAAAAATTTATATCTCTAAATCCTTTAGTTAATAAAGAAAGAGCAGATCCATGAATTGAGCATAAAAAAAACCCAAACCAAACCTGGAAAACCAACAAATGAACCCTCCCCCCATTAAATACCCAAACAGAAGTTCTGAAAATCAAAGAAGAACAAAATTGAAAGAAAAAAACCCCTTCACATTAGTAAGTAAAACTTGGAGCTGTTTTTCTTGTGGGAATGGGGAACAAAAAATAGTAAATAGGCTTATAAAAAGAAAGAAAATGAAGCCAATATTGAAAATGAAACAGTGAATTCACAACTAATCAAGAAAAAATAAAAGAAATTATTAGGAACTATATTCTGCCCAATTAGATGCAATAAAACTGAAAAGTAAATGAAATAGAAGAATATTTACAGTACTGAAATGCCTGGATTAAAAGAACAAGAAATAGAAGACTTAACGTTCGTCTTAAAAAAAGAAATTGAACAAACCATAAATGAATGAACTGCCAAAGGAAAAATAAACACAAGATCGGATAGATTTACAAGTGAATTCTATGAAACATTTAAAGAACAATCGATTCCCATATTGTATAAACTGAAAAACTAGGAAAATAAGGGATCTTACCAGATTTCTTGAATGATACAAATATGGTCTTAAACCAAGGACAATCAAAATAGAGAAGGAAAACTATAGGACAATTTCCTGATGGATATTGATTCACTTATTTTAAGTAAAATATTAACAAAATGACTACAACGATATGACACAAAGATTATTTGTTATTACCAGATTGGCTTGATACCAAGAACCCTGTTTGTTCAAAATTTAGAAAATTATAAATAGAACAGATTGTATCAACAAGAAGAGCAGCAGAAAGGTCAGATCCTTGCATCTCTTGATGCCAAAAAGGATTTGATTTGATAAGATGCAGTAACCATTCTTGTTAAAAACAAACAAACCCCAAAACAACAGAAAGCGTGGAAATAAATAGAGCTTTCCTTACAATAAGTAGTATCTATCTAAAGCCAAGAACAAGCATTATCTGTAATAGGCATAAACTAGGGGCCTTTCCTGTAAAATCGAGCAGAAAAAGAATATTCATTATAACACTATTTAGTATAGTGCTAGAAATGATGACTATAGGAATAAGACAAGAAAAAAGAAACTGAAGAAAGAAACATAGGCAAATAGAAAAAAATTGTTTTTTTGCAGATTGTATGATAGTTTACTTAGAGAACCCTAGATAGTTAAAAACTAATTGAAACAATTAACGTCGGTTAAGATGCAGGGTATAAAATAAACTCACAGATATCATCAACAAGTCAGGGAATACTGGAGCAAACATTCTATTAGAAAAAAAACTTCTGAAAACTGGAAAGCAATTTGACAGAAGTCAGTATCTCATACTATACGCCTAGATAATCTCCAAGTGGGTATGTGACTTAGAAATAAGGGATATCTTATTTCCAGCAAGGAAGAAGTCACCATTCAGATGTATGTATAGGGGAATATTTCATGAGCAAACAAGAGATAGAGTCACAGAAGGGAAAATGAGAATTTTGATAACATAAAATTAAAGTTTTTGCACAGACAAAATCAATGAAACTAAAATTAGAAAAAAAGTTGGTAAATGGACAAAAATCTTTGCAGCAAGTTTCTCTGATAAGGGTCTCATGTTTAAGGTTTATAGGGAACTGATTCAAATTTTTAAGAATAAGAGTCATCACCAAAGGGTAAGAAATTATAAACAGTTTTCAAAGGAAAAAATCTAAACTATCAATAGCCTTATGAAAAATGCTCTAAATTACTGAGAAACGCAAATTAAAACAACTCTCAAGATCTGGCTCCTTCGCATTTCAGTGGCAAAGTTGACAAAAAAAAATGACAGATGTTAGAAGGGCTGTAAGAAAATGGGTATATTAATGCACTGGTGGTGGAGCTGTGAATTGGACCAGCCTTTCTGGAAAGCAGATTGCAACTATGCCCCCAAACTTGCTGAACTATGCATTTGGCCCAATGATACCACTACTAGGTCTATACCCCAAAGAGATCAAAGAAAGAGGAAAAGGGCATGTATATACCAAAATATTCATAGCAATTATGTTTATAGTGGCAAAGAATTGTAAACTTGAGGGGATGCCCATTAATTGGTTAACTGATGAATAAATTGTAGTATATTACTGTGAATGTAATACTATTATGCTATCAAAAATGATGCAGGAATTGGTTTCAGAGAAACCTGGAAAGACTTGTATGAATTGATATGAGTGAAGTGAGTAGAACAATTTATATAACAGCAGTATTGTAAAGACAACTTTGAAATTTTTAGGAACTCTGATCGATATAATAAACAACCACAATTAGCAAGAATTCATGATGAAATTGTCTACCAATCTCCTGTTAGAGAGGTGATGGACTCAGAATATAGACTGGGACATTTTTGAGGACATGGTCAATCAGGAAATTTGTTTTGCTTGATCGCACATTTTTGTATCCGGAGTTTTGGTGTTGTTTTGTCTTGGTCTTTTCCAATGGTTTTGGAGTGGTTTTAGAGGGAAAGAAGATGGTTCTTTGCGTGAAAAATAAAATTACACCTAATCTGTGGAGTTTATTTTTCATCCTAGAGGTAATAAAAAGCCACTAGAGTTGGATGAGTAGAGAAGAGATAATTTGAGGGGAAGAGAATGTTGTAAAATGATGAAGTATAAAAAATAAAAAGCATCATTAGTAAAACTTTTCTTTAAAAAAAGGATATAGGATCATCTTTATATCATGATAAGGCACTGGAGGAGGACTTTAATGTAGGGAATCTATTGTAAATGTCAGGTGAATGGTACAAACAGAATTTGCTATGGGAGCTCAAGACAAGAAAGTTAATTGTGGCTAAAATAATCAGAAGAGGCCTGAAAAAAAGGAAGTATAATTTTATCTGGGTTCTGGAGGTTAGATAGGATGTGGATAGTTATTAAGGGCACTGTTTAGATGAGGGAAATCATGTTAGCAAAGATATAAATGAACAAGGCTAGTCTGGAGGAGCAGGCCAATTTGATTTGGGAGGAGGGTTGGTTTTTTATAGGAATAGCAATAGGGAATAAGGTTAGAAAAGTAAATTGGGAAGAGGATGTGAAATTAAATTTAATTTGTTTCAAGAAACTTTAAATTGCTGTATTCAGAACATGTTATGAGGCTCTGGAGTTACAAAAACAAATAAAAAAAGAATATCTCACATTTACTTCGCGTTAGGCACTGTGCTAAGTGCAGGGGATACAAATGTATTGAATATCTGTGATTTCACTCTCCTAGAGCTAGCCTACCTGTATCTCATTCTCAAGATTTTGGAGATATCCCTGAGAGAGTGAGATGTTTTTTCTTTAATATTATTGGCTCAAGTCTTTATTCAAAGTGTGTTCCCTTCACTTTTACCCATCAGTGACTGGAAAAGTTTCATTTAATCAACTAACATTAGTTAGCTTTTATTTATTTGAAAGATATATGAAGACCAGAAATACCAACATTCCCACTCAATACCTTGGGGCACATTCTGCTCTATTCTGTGTTGATTTCTGGGAAGAGAGTGATGAAACTTAACACAGTTTATACATGGCACTGGTCTTGCGAAGTTCACATCCAGAAGCAGCATTGCTGCTCATTCTCCTTGTTTCCCATGGGATCAGTGCTGAGCTTCTCATAAAATCTGGCATGGCTTGGACGTCTGGACTTCTGGACATTGGTTATTTGTTCTCCTGAGCTTCTGAAATTCACAAGGCCATAGTCTTCTTCACTTCAGATGAAAGAACATTGATACAAATAACTAACTCCTATATTCATCACGCCATATACTATTCTTGGATAGGGAAAGTCCAAGATCTTTCTTTCCCTTCATGACATTGTCTCACCACAATGCTGTCATACCAGAAAACAAACCAAAGGAAGGACAAGACCAAGAGAGGAGGGGGCCAACTAGTGCCTTTTGAATAACTCCTCAATTCTAGCCTTATAGCTATAGCCAGTAAGACCAACATCACCTAAAGAATGTATACACATGCCCCAGATCTTTCCAAGGCACTTCCATTACATATCGTATCTCTCCCAGAAGCAAGTTCCTCAGTCTCTTCCATGTGGGTAGGGAATTGCTTCAGCTTCATGCTTTATGGGGACTGGGATCAATGGCTAGTTGCTTGTTACAGAAAGAAATACCAAAAGTACATATTTTGCCCTTAATGAGGTCATAGTTTAATGTTGTATACAACATGCAAACAACTATAAATATTTATGTAACAGATATGCAGTGTAAAAAGAAGGTAATCTCAGAGGGAAGACACTCGGAGTGGGGTGGAGGGAGAGACAGAGGGAAAGAACTTGTACAGAAGGTTGGATTTGAACTAAATCTTGAAGGAAGGCAGCAAATCCAAGAGGTAGAGGTGAGGAGAGAGACCATTCAAAGCATGGGGGTTAGCCAGGGAAAAGGTACAGTCAGGAGACAGTATCGTGTATGAGGCAGGGCTGTATTATAGAGTATGTGGAGGGATGTAAAGTATAAGAAAGCTGGAAAGGTAGGAAGGGGCCAGGTTGTAAAGGGTTCTAAAAGCCAAACAGAAGATGTTCTATTTGATTCTAGAGATAATAGGAAGCCCCAGGAGTTTATTAAATGTGTGTGGTGGGGGGCAGGGTGTGACTTGGTAAGATCTGTGCATTAGGAAGGTTGCTTTGGCAGCCAAATGAAGGATGTACCAGAAAGAGGAGAGAGAGGCTTGAGGTAGGGAAACCAATGGAAAGCTATTGCAGTGGTCCAAGCAAGAGGTAATGGGTGAGGGGGTACATGTGAAGAAGATGAAGGTAGAAACTGTAAGACTTGATGAGAGATTGGATTTATGGGGTGAATGGGTGAGGAAAATGAAATAATCCCTCCCCTTAAGGAGCTTACCTTTTATGTAATACTGACGGGGCAGGGATACAACATACACACAGGTAAATAGTAATAGCTAAACTTTGTATAGCTCTTTAAGTTTTGCAGAATGCTTTATACAATCTCAGCTGATCCTCCCAGCAACCTTATGAGGTAAGTACCATTATGAATCCCTTTTTGTTGATGAAGAAACTGAGGCTAAGAGAAATTAAATGATTTGCCCAGGGTCACATAGCTAGTTACATGTCTGAAAGAGAAATGGAACTCAGGTCTTCCTGACTCCATGTTTTCTCCACTATACCACCTAATTTCCAATAATTTCAAGGAGAGAGATACTAATATTTGAAGGAATTAGGAAAGACCTCATGTAGGAAATGTTACCTGAATTGTGTGTTGAGGGAAATTAAGGATTTGATTAAGGAAAAGGGAGTGTATTTCAAATTTGGGGGACCACTTGTGGAAAAACATGGAGGTGGGGGATGAAATTTACAGTTTGCTTGGAAAATCATATGAAGAGAACTAATATGAAATAAGATTGATAGGTATGAGCTGTAAAGATTATGGAAAATTTGAAATGACAGACTGAAAATTTTATTTTTCTTAGATGCAGTAAGAAGCCACTGAAAATTTTTGAGTAGGGGAGTGACACGGTCACATTTGTGTTTTAGATTTGTCGGTAGTGTATAGAATGGATTGTAGAAGAGAGAAAATGGAAGTAAGAATATCAATTAGGAAGCTATGCAATAATCCAGGTGAGAAATGATGAAGTTTTGAATTAAGATGCTGGCTGTGTGGGTGGAGAGAAAAGGCTGGATATGAGAGATGTTGTGTAGGTAGAATTGACCAGACTTGGCACCTAATTGGATATGGTTTTTGAGGCAGCATGAAGAGTTCAGGAAGACTCTGAAATTGCAGATCTACGTGACTGGAAGAATAGTTTCCCCCTCAACAGAAACATGGAATTAGGAGAATTGACAGGTTTAGGGAAAATGCATGGCATAATGAACTCCATTTTGGAAATGTTGGAGTTGGAGATATCTGCAAGACATTGAAGTGGCAATATGTGGCAGGCAGTTGGTAATTCAAGGCTGGTGATGAGGAGAAATTGTAGGACTGGATTTAGTAGTCATTTGTAGAGAGATGATAGCTAAATCCATTGGAGATAATGGATTCACCAAGAAAATATGTAAAGAAAGAAGTGGGTCTAGGATAGAACTTTTTGGCTTAGTGGATAGAAGAAGGGGCTGAGAAGGAAAGATAAAGACAACCAAGAGAGAACAGTGTCATGAAAGCCAAAGAGAGGAGTTCCAAAAGAAGAAGATGGTTTATAGTGTGAAACGTTGTGGAGAGGTTAATGGCAGACTCATGAGTTCACTAGAGTTAAAAAGAGACATTTCTGGTTTCTTAGTGAGGCTGCCATTATTAGGTGAGTGCCTTCCAGAACTGACTTTCTGTCAACCTCACACATTGTTCTCACATCTTTTGTCATTTACATGTTCCAGGTTTCTATGAGAACACAAAATAATTGTTGTCATATTCTATGTTGTATTGAACATTTATCTATATCCTTGAAGCCATGGAATATTTTGACCTTTCACCTACTTTATTTGCTATCCTTCACTTGATGAAATTCTGGGACAAGGACAAAGTATTTTAAATTTGGAATTACTTGGGAATAAGGATGATACCCTTCATGGAGACACTGGGACCCTGGACTTTTGTTGGAGAGAGATAGAATTGGATGGAGTAGTGCTTTAAGAGACAATCATGGAAGAAGGATGGATCAAGAAGAAAACATAATAGGAGATGAGCAGATTGGGTTTGTTCCTGAGAGAGGATCAGAGGAGATAGAGGGACTTTAAAGAACAGTGAAAGTGTGCTCTATTTTCTTCTTCTGCAAAATCAGTGGGTTGGCTTAGATGACCTCTGAGTGTCACTTCAGCTCTGATGCCATGTTTTCAGGTCCTTGCCAGGTCTGACACTGCATATTCCAGTTCTGTTATGTAATTCTGTGTTGTAACATAGCTTTGGTTTTGTGAAAATGAGCGTTTCTGGTGGGATAAGACAGTCTTCTTATATTTTATTTCAAACTTATAGACAGTAACCGAGGATAAGTATGAGGTTTCATCTGACACAGAAGAAGCAAATATAGTTATTGCCTCATGCAAGGAACCAAAAATGCAGGTTACGATTTCTGTCACATCGCTCCTGATGCGAGAGGATACTTCCACAGACAAAGGTGAGGTATATACTATTTCATTCATGAAAATTACACCATCTTTCCCTTAAAATTTTTTATTATATAACTGTTCAGTATGTTCAGAGGTATCATGGAATTAAAGAGATGTGAAATTGTATGACTCAGTTTAAGTTCTCATTTTGAAACTTATTAGTTATATGGCCTTGGGCAAGTCACTCAATTTGAGTCTCACTTTCCTTATCTGTAAAATAAAGACACTAATATTTGTACTATTTCAGATGATTGTTGTGAAGAAAGCACTTTGTATATCTCAAGGTGCTATGGGTATTGGAATTATTTTATTTACTGTGCCCAGTGAGAGTATATTCATTGTAGGAAGGAAATATAATGTAGTAGAAAGAATTCCTGGAGTCAGAAGACTTGAGTTTGAGTTCCAGCTCCACTATTTAGTGCCTGATTGAGTTTGGACAAGTCATTTAACCTCGTAGCTTCAGTTTTCCCATCTGTAAAATGGGAATGATATTTTGTGAAGAAACCACATATCACTGCATTAATGGATCTGTGTTCTCATATTGAGATACTTCCCTTTAGTTGTGCAGATTGCACTGGATTTATAACTTTTCACATGCTTGGTAAAAAAGCATGAAAACACTTATTGTTCACATACTTACATGAATCTTCCAAAGGGGCATGAGGATGGGACATACAATGTGTTGGAAGCCTTCCTCTAGGGCTTTTGAGAATATATGGGTACCAGTATAGCATGCAGAGGCTGCCCGTCTGTCATTGCTCTCTCTCTCTCTCTCTTGCTTCATAGCTAAATAAACCACCTCCTTTTCCTAACATACATTTTCTGCATAACCACTTTGTCACTAGAAATATGCCTACTTCTATGTACTGTACATCTTCCCATACCTCTTTGGTTTGCCTATTGTTCTGATGCTTTTAAAGAAGTTTAAAGTTTTTATTGATATATTTTGTTTCAATGTGTTACATAGATCTTCAACTTCTCCCAACTATATACACCTCACTGTATACAATCCTCCAAAACCATGAAGTAAAATAACATAAGGATGATTGCAACTGATAGTGATACATGATACATGAATAGTTTTCCATTTATTAAAATAAAGGATAGGTGTATACTTTATAAGTTAGTACCACTGTTGTCTAGTGTTTTGTAATCTTGATTTTATTCCCAATTAAAGTTGATCTCATTCTTATAGTAATTGTGTATATTCTTTTGGTGCCTTTTTATTCACCTTGCATGCAATTTTGATCCTTTGAAGACTATAATATTCCAAGATTCACAACTATGCAAGAACATAAAAAGAATATTGATGTTAAAAAAAGGCCATGAGGCTGTGAACTGGTCCAGTCATTCTGGAAAACAATTTGGAATTACACCCCCAAATCTATTAAACTACTCTCACCTTTTGATCTAACAATACCGTTACTAGATCTATACCCCAAAGGCATCAAAGAAAGGGAATGATTGGTGATGAAGGGAATGATTTCAGAGAAATCTGGGAAGACTTGAATGAACTGATTCAGAATGAAGTGAGTGGAACTAGGAGGACAATTTATATGGTAATAACAACATTGTGGAGACAAGTAACTTTGAAAAATTTAGTAACTCAAATCAACACAATGACCAACCACAATTCCAGAGGACTAATGAAGAAATATGCTACCCATCTCCAGAATGAGAGTTGATGGACTCAAGGGGGAGGTTGAACAATTCTTTTTTTGATATTGCCATAGGGGAATTTGTTTTACTTAACTATACATGTTTGTAATGGACTTGTTTTTCTTGTTTTTTCAATGAAGAAAGTAGATACGTAGGAGGGAGAGAAGGCAGATCTAAAAAAATTTTTATAATAAAAAGCAAAAAAATCCCAAATAAATTAAAAGATATCTTTGTGTTTCAGGAAACATGTTAGATATCTTTAAAAGTGATGTGCAATTCCTCAAAAGCAAGCCAGCCTGTGACTGTCTGTCTTCTCATTTCCAGGCCCAATTTATTATCCATTTGTGGATTGTCCAAGAGGCATATACTGATGTCTTTTATGGAGACATCCTCTCAACTGGGTGTCCATATAACTAAACACAGTCTAGTCAATGGATTGTCTTCATTTATGAAGTTTTCCTCTCTGGGTTGTTAGGTTGAATTCTGTTAAGAGTTACAGTTTTCATTGAAGAGTCTCTAATATTTGATGACTTGATGCAGTCATCACAGTGACATCCTAAAATATGAGATTCTGGGAAACCTCGTTGGCTATAAGGAATCCCCCTTCTTTTTTCTATTCTGGGTTGAACATCTCTCCTGGCAGTAGCAAACATCTTGGAGAGCACATCACTTTATTTTATGCCTTGCTTGGTATTATAGAGAAAAAAATGGAATAAAGTTTTATCTATTACATTTATCAGGAAATCCTGTATGGTTTAAATATATACATGGGAGATACTATTTTGCAAAGGAATATTTAAGGTGAAATTTTGTTCTGATAAATCAAATATTTTGTCATAAACAATAAGCAAAGTGGTATCTTTGTGCAAAGTATTCTTTGTCTCTCTCAAACACTTATGCAGTTGAAGATGTGGTCTGCTATGGCATACCATTGTAAAAATAGAATCAACCTTTTATATTTTTATCAAGAATATCCTGGGTATATGTCTAGATCATTCTCATAACAGAAATGAGAAGGTTGGCTTATAAGTTGGTAGTTGCTAATACTCTCTTTCTGGCCTTTTTTTTTTTGGTGGCAATAATTTATTCTTCAATTATTCATCAGTCATAAGGTACTATGTAAAATATATGCTAATATCTTTAGAACCATATTCAGAAGAATTAGAACCTCAGAAAACTCTATTCTTTCCCCTTTATATTTCAAAGGAGAAAGAGTTCTTAAAAAAATACTAATATCTGCCATCTTTAAAACACCATTAATGTGGCATAGTGAATAGGGCACTGGACTTGGAATCAGGAAGACTCATATTTTTTATTATTATTACTATTATTTTATTTGTTTTCAGTGTTCTACAATCACTTCCATATATCTTAGATTTTTCCCCTTCCTTCCTCCCTTCCCTTTACTTCCCCACTCCCTCCTTGAGACGACATACAGTTTTATATAGGTTTTACATATACATTCCTATTAAATACATTTTCACCTTAGTCATGTTGCATAGAAGAATTAAAATGAATGGGAGAAATCATAAAACAAACCAAAACATGATACAAAAGAAAATGATCTGCTTCATTCTGTGGTTGAATTCCATAGTTCTCTCTCTGGGTTTGGAAGTCATTTTGCCTTAAGACACCATTGGGAGTTATTTAAGTCCTTGCATTGCAATGAAGTACTAAGTCTACCAGAAAAATTCCTTGCACACTGTGGTTGTTGCTGTGTACAAAATTCTCCTGGTTCTGCTCCTTTCATTTAGCATCAGTTCGTATAAATCTTTCCAGGCCTCTCTGAAGTCCAGGAACACTCATATTCAAATCCTACTTCAGATATGGACCCAAGTCTTGTGTGACACCAAGGAAGTCAGTTAATTTCTCTGTGCCTTAATTTTGTCATCTGTAAAATGAGGGGATTAGATTTGATAGTGTCTAAGATTCTCACCTTCTAAATCTATAATCCAAAATCATCTTGCCACATTCTGTCAGAGAAGATTGTTTGTATTGTTCCCAGTTCATGATGAAGAAACAACCCACTTGATAATGGCTTGTACTAATGGATTGTGATGATAGTAGCATCTGATGATTAGGTGTATAGATGTTATATGACAATACGTAGAAGCAAATGTGCCTCTACAGTTGACTGAACACCATGATGAGGTTTGAATATCTAGGAGTTTGTGTTTTTGCCCTGGGGCATATTTGTTTTGTCAATGTGATAATCACAGGATTTCGGGTTATTATAGGGACTTTAGTGATCATCTAGTCTAATTACCTAAGATGGAGAAGCTAAGGCCCAGAGAAGTGATAACATGTCTAAGATTTCACAGCTAGTTAGCAGCAGAATTAGATTCTGAACCTGGGCCTTTTGAGTTAATGCCTTCACAGTATCAGATTCCATAGGTATAATGGAAGAAGCCTAGAGTTGTTCAAAGACTTGAGATTAAAGTTTATGAACCTGTTAAAGCTGAACATATCCATGGGACATTCATTTCAAAATACCCAGTAGGCATCTGATAATACAGGACTGGAACTTAGAAGAAGAATTGGGGATGACCATATGGTTTTAATAGTTAATTACATAGGAATGATATTTCAACCATGCTTGATGATAAGATTACCAAGTTAGTGCATGTGACATGTATGATGAACCAGCAAAAGAAACTGAGAAGAAATGGTCAAACATGTAGGAGAAAGAATAGGACAGATTGGTGTCACACAAACACTTTCCTGTCCTATGTGATTTTTGTCTGTTTTCTCAATATCCTCTAAAGTATATGTACAGATCATGTAGTGACTTTTCCCTAGGTCTTTGCAACCTACTTGTACCCATCATGCATATCTCCATTTTATCTTGGGTCACACACAAATTTGATTCTTATGAGAAAGTGGTATTTCAAGATTTGCAATCATATAGCACCACTGGGAAAATATCAGTAATAATAAGATAGATTTTTGTGTCAGGGAGCAGTTTGAGATCATTAAAAGAGCTACATAGTTTTCAAAAAGTAGTCAAACCTGTCTTCTAACTCTGACTAAATTCTGGGCCAAGCTCATTGTCCCTTCTGCAGTACGTATCTTAAATATAAGTACTGACATATTAACTCAATAAACTGGCCAGTCAATTGCTTCTCATGGCTTAAGATGTTGACATTTTCATCCTTTTTCCTGTATTTACAACCGTTGCCATGGCTAGCATTTATATAGTGCTTTAAGGTTTGCAACAAATATAATCTCATTTCATCCTTTTAATATTATGGAATGATGCAATGAACATCCACAAAGAGAAGTATCTGGAGGACCTCACCACCTATCATCCATTTGGACCCTGAACCAGAACTTACTATACAGCGGTGTTCAATACCTTTGGTGAACATGTGGCTTTTAGTTTATGCCTTGCTTGAAATTAATTAGTCATCAGAATATCCTTGAATAGAGTTATATGTGTGGCCTTATTTTCTAAGGAAATGGTCTTAACATACACACACACACACACACACACATACATATGGCTTTGTTTTTCTCTACAGAGTTAAATACTTTTTTTGTAGTCAACATAGAATGAGCATAATGGAGATCTTGTAGTTTCTACACCTTTCAGTCAATTTTAAAGACCAATAATGTGGTCTATTGTAGAAAATCAAATGTGAAAACCTTCTTTTTCCCTTGTTCTGTCTTTATCAATGGCATGCTTGGTACATTTGTAGATGATTATTTCAAACATTTATGAGGATAAGATGTATATGAGTCTGTGTATATCAATGACGTCCTTGTTTGGGTAGTGATATTCATTATTTTTTCCATTTGAACCAGTTGTCCTTCCTATATTTGTCTTCTTAAGTTCTATTTCTACTTCCTCATATGGCCCATCAATGAATTATTAATCAAGTAGCTAATTATATTGATTATAAAAATTGTTATAGAAATGCTAAAAATAAATCTGTTACATTTTCCATCTTTTTGTTGTCTTATTTTCATTCAGGAATATGCTTTGGGTAAAATGCCTTAATTGTGTCTTAAGCCACGTTGTTGGGTTGTTGTTGTTTGTTTGTTTTTTCATGCCACTGCTTTTCATTGCTTCATTAGACAATACTACTCATAATCTAACTCCAGCTTCTGTAGTGTCTTATAAATAGGTTCATGTGAGGGGTTCGTGCAAATTTGGGAATGGCTGAACAAATTATGGTGTATGATGTAATGGAATATTATTGTACTATAAGGAATGATGAAGAGATTGGTTTCAGAGAAATCTGAGAAGACTTGTATGAAACAAAGCAGAGTGAATTGAGCAGAATCAGGAGAATGTTTTATACAATAACAAATGTAAAAAAAAAGTTTGAAAGACTTCAGAAATCTGCTAGGTGCAGTGAGTAACCATGATTTCATAGTACTGATGTTGAGCTATGCTATCTATCTCTTGACAGAAAGGTTATAGATTCTAGATATAGAATGAGACTTGGACAATGTGGGAATTTGTTTTGATTATGTATATATTTGCTACAAAGGTTTTATTTCTCTGTATGTGTAGAAAATAATTTTTAATTGAGAAATCAAATTAAATGAAAAATGCAAATCTCTCTCAAAACGAATGAGTTCTGATGTAAGGTGATGTTGCTAATGATAGCCATGCCTTTCTACTTGGCAAGAACAAATATTTGCTATCTAAGATGGTTTCTAATCTCGTCTCATCTTGGTGGCAATGACTTTATATCTGTTCAACTTTTTGCAATACAGTTTATAATAAAATTTCCCACTTTTTAAAGACAAAATTTAATTAATTTAATTAATATAATAAATCAATAATTTATTTATTGGTATTACTTTATTAATGAATTAATAATTAAATTAATTAATTTAAATAGGTCAAGTTGGAGTTGCACTTACCTATAGTGTGTTTTACTATCTTTATCCTTTTAACTTGATGTTGTTTTTTAACTTTGACTTTAACTAGTCAATGAGCTGATTATACATACATCTGATTCTGATGTAACTCAGATTTATCACTATTCATTTTCCATCTATTAAAATATAGGAAATTTTATTTTTGTAATAATATTCAGTCCAGTCTCTTTCTTTTATTATTTTTAATTAATTTTTTAATCAGCAAAAATTCTGCTTTCTCTTCCTGCAGCCCCTCCCTCAATGAAAAAGAAAGAAAAGGAAAACCCCTATTACCAACATGTGTAGTCAAGGAAAGCAAATTTCTGCATTGGACATGTCTAAAAGAAAAAAAAGAAACAGCATTTTGCTGAGTCCCTCACCTCTCTTTAAGGAGATTAGCAGCTTGTTTCATCATTGCTCCTCTGGAATCATGGTTGGTCATCATGCTGTTAAGAGTTCCCAAACCTTTCAGAGTTGCTTATCTTTACAATATTGTTGTTAATGTATAAATTGTTCTTTTGATTCTGCTCTGTATCACCTCATACAAGTTTTCCAAATTTCTCTTGACCCATTTCCTTCATCATTTTTTGCAGAACAATAGTGTGCCATCATGTTTCTATACTGTTATTTATTTAGCCATTTCACCAGTTGATGGGTACCACCTCAGTTTCCATTTTTTCCCACAACAAAAAGAGATATGAATATTTTTGCACATTCTTATTTAGAGTTTGTTTTGCTAAGGACTAATCCCTCCTTTGATCTACCCTCCCTCTAAATCCTCTTTCTCCCTTTCCCCTCTTTTTCCCTTTGGACTGAAATGTATTTCTGTATCCAACTGTTTGTGTTTATAGACTTCCTTGGACCAGTTCAGATGAAAGTAAGGTTCAGGTGTCAGCTGCTCCCCTCACCCTTTTCTCCTTGTTTGTATAGATTTAATTGCTTATGTGTGTGTGTGTGTATGTATGTATATACCTGTATATGTATGTATACATATGTGGTAATTTTCTGTAAACTTCCTCTTCCTTTCCTCCCTTCCAGTGTATTTGTGTTCCCTTCCCTTTATATTCTTTCAAGATCATCAAGATATAACAGAGCCATTCCAAAGTCTTCTGTCTCTTTAGACTCCCCCTGTGACCCCTGATAATGACAGGGTTCAAAGGAAGCAAATGTATCATCTGCTCATACTAGAATATAGATAGTTTATCCTTGTTTAGTCCCTTATAATTGTCCTTCATGTTTACTTTTTATGTTTTGCTTGACTCCTGTGTTTGTATTTCAGAGTTTCTACTCAATTCTGGTATTTTATCAGAAATGCTTCTGTTTCATTAAAGATTCATTTTCTACTATGTAAGATTATACTCAGTTTTTCTGGGTAAGTTATTCTTGTATGTAGACCTATATCCTTTGTCTTCTGAAATATCATGTTCCAAACTCTTTGCTCACTTATAAGTAGTGGTTGCTAAATCATATAGGATCTTTATGATGGCTTTTTGGTACTTGGATTCTTTATTTTGACTGTTTATACTAGTTTTTCTTTGATGTGGAAGCTCTGGATGTTGGCTATGATGTTCCAGGGAATTTTTATTTGAGAGTTTCTTTTAGGAGGTAACCAGTGGATTTTTCTGTTTCTACTTGACCTCTCATTCCATGAGATGTAGGCAATTTTATTTATGATTTCTTGAAATATGATATCTAGACTGTTTTTTCTCATCTTGGTTCTCAAGTAGTCAAATGAGACTTAAATGATCTCTCCTTGATCTGTTTTTGAAGGCAGTTATTTTGTTATGAGATACTTTACATTTTCTTCTTCTTCTTTTGATGTTGTTTTAATATTTTTTGTGTTCTCAAGGAGCCATTAGCTTCTATTTGCTCCATTCTAACTTTTAGAAGCTTATTGCTTAGACAATATTTTGTACTTCTTGCTAATCTCCTTAATAATTATTTCATCCATAGCTCTCCTTTCTTTTCTGTTCTTTCTTCTAGTGTTCTCATTTTATTTATAAAAAAATTTTAAACTAAAAAAAAAAATTCTTGCATCATCTCTTCCAGAAGTTCTGATTGAATTTGTGCCCAAGCTGTGTTTTATTTTGTGTTTTAGAGTCATTCTCTTCTTCTGGGTTTGTGTCTTGAGCATTTTTGTCACAATAAAAGCTCTTTATGTGGATACTCTTTCTTTGTTTGACCATTCTTTCAGTCTCCTTCCTGACTCTGGACTTCATGTTAGGGCTAGTCTCTGTTTACTTCTGGAGGAAATGTCTGGGCTACTCCTGCTGCTGCTTTTTTGGGGGTATTGGATATTATGTGTTCCAATTGTTGTGCCAGCTCAGGCTGGGGACCTGCAAGCCTTCAGTACTCTCAAAGTGCTTTGATCCAGGTCAAAGTCTGATTGCCATCCCCCTGATTTGAGGTATATAAGTTTCCATTATAGCTTTGAGTTTGAGTAATAGGCCTTCCTTGCTTGGAGTTTCAGTGGACTGCTGCCAGCCTCAGCCACGGTCAGCCAGCAGGCAAGTTCTGCTGGTTTAGAATTACAGAACTGGAAACTCCTCATTGGTCTGAATTCTTTCCATTTATTCTGCTGCAGGCTATACACTAGGCTATCCTGTGTGATGTTCATCCTTTGTTGCTGAAGAAGACCATGCTGTCAGAGAGATAATGACATGACTTGCACTTGACTTTGTTTTGAGTGAGGAAGGGCTGTGTAGGTCACCAGCCTCACTTCTCCTCCAGAGCCATATGAATCCAGTGACCAGATATTCATCAGGATGACTGGAGATGACCCAGGATGAGGCAATTGGAGTTAAGTGACTTGCCCAAGGTCACACAGCTAGTGAGTGTCAAGTGTCTGAGGTGAGATTTGAACTCAGGTCCCCCTGACTCCTGCACTGGTGCTCTATCCACTGCACCACCTAGCTACCCACAGACTAGGTTATAGGCTAGAACTGAAACTCTATTCTGCTCCTAAGGTCAGAGCGACATAGCTACAGATTTCCTCTGAGCTTGTTTCTTGTACTTAGTCTGATGGCCACATCTGCTCTTCATTATGGAATGCCACCCTTAAACACAAGTTCCCATTTCAGTCTGCACTGGATCTATGGCTCAGAACTAGGCAGAGTGACAAAATTTCTAATTGGGACTTATTACTTTGCTGTGCACGTTTAAGCCCCTCTGTGCTGAATTTGAGGCCTCCTTTTGTCCTCGTGCACAGCCTCTCCCTGTTACTGGAGCACTCTGGGGTATGCTTCTGTCCAGACCGTATCCCAATGTGCCTAGACCTCTCAAGCACCCTGTGCTAATCAGAGCTGGAAATATGACTTACTGTGACTTTTTCTTGGGGTTCTGTACAGAATTTTTTCTGTATTTGTTTGGAATAGTCTTTTTGGGAGGATGCTTGTTTGTTTTTTTCTTGCTACCCTATCATCTTGACTCCACTGCCTCCCCTGCCTTGACGTTCCTCCTGAAGAAAGTATTTATAATCTATGGTCATGATGCATCTGAGGAATACATGTCTTTGGCTGTTTTCATTTCTTAATAGCAAGACATTTTTCCAGTATGCTTTTTGCCATCCTGTATCTACCTTTGTTTGTATTAAAGTTGTTGTTGGTAGGACATTCCATCATGTCCAACTCTTTGTGGCCCTGTGGACCACTGCACACCAGACCCTTCTATCTTCCACTCTCTCTCAAATTCTGTACAAGTTCATGTTCATTGTTTCCATGGCACTATCTGTCCATCTCATCCTCTGCCATCCCCTTCTCCTTTTGCCTTTAATCTTTCCCAAAATCACTGTCTTTTCCAGTGAATCCTTTCTTATTATGTGGCCAAAGCATTTCAGCTTCAGCATTTGACCTTCCAGTTAGTAGTCTGAATTAATTTAAGTATTGACTGATTTGATCACCTTGCTGTCCAAGGGATTCTCAAAAGTCTTCTTTAGCATGACAATTCAAAAGCATGGATTCTGCAGCACTCAGCTTTCCTTATAGTGCAGCTCTCACAGTCACACATTGTTACTGGGAAAACCATAACTTTGACTATATGGACCTTTGTGGGCAAGGTGATGTCTCTGCTTTTTATTATGCTGTCCAGATTTGTCATAGCTGTCCTTTCAAGGAACAAGCACCTTTTAATTTCATGTCTATGATTTCTGTTTGCAGTGATCTTTGAGCCCAATAATATAAAATTTGACATTGCTTTCATTTCTTCTCTCTCTATTTGCCAGAAAGTCATGAGATCCGTTGCCAAGATTGTTTTTTATGGTTACCTTCAAGCTAGCTTTTTTTCACCCTTATCAAGAAGCTTCTTAATTCCTCTTCACTTAATGACATCAGAGTGGTATTATCTGCATACCTGAGACTTACTGTTTCTCCTGGCAACTTTAATTCTGTCTTTTGGTTTGTCTAGTCTGGAATTTTGCATGATGTACTCTGAATATAAATTAAATAAATAAGGTAACAATATATGGCCTTGTCATATGCCTTTTCTAATTTTAAACTGATCAATTGTTTCATATTTGATTCTAACTGTTCTTGGTTCCTCATTCAGGTTCCTCAGGAGACAAGTAAAATGACCTGGTACTCTCATCTCTTTGAGAACTTGCTACATTTTATTGCTATCTAAATGGTCAAAGGCTTTAGTGTAGTCAATGAAGCAGAATTAGGGATTTTTCTGAGACTTCCTTGCTTTCTCCGCAGTCTAGTGAATGTTGGCAAGTTGGTCTCTAGCTCTTCTGCCTCTTCAAAAACCATCTTATTCTTCTGGTAATTCTCTGTTCACGTATTGCTGGAGCCTAGCTTGCTTAATCTTAAGCATAATCTTGCTGTCATGTGAAAGGAGCCCATTTGTTTGATAATTTGAACATTTCCTGGCATTACCCTTCTTTAGGATTGGGACATAAGCTAATCTTTTCCAATCCAGTGGGCACTTTTGAGTTTTCCAAATTTTTTGGCATGTTGAATGCAACACTTTAACACCATCATATGTTAGGAGTTTAAATAAGTCAGCTGAAATTCTTTTCACCTCCACTAGCCTTATTGTTAGCAGTCCTTACTAAGGCTTCATTCTCCAGGATGTCTGGCTTTAGATCAGTAACCACCCCATTGTGGTTACTGTGTGATATTAAGATCTTTCTTGTATAATACTTTGTGTACATTCTTGCCTCTTCTTCTTAATCTCTTCTACTTCTGTTAAGTTCCTACCATTTTAATCTTTTACCATGCCCATTTTAAACATGAAATATTCCTTTGACAGCTTTAATTTTCTTGAAGAGATTATTTTATTTCCCATGCTATTGTTTTCTTCTATTTCTTTGCATTGCTCATTTAAGAAAACCTTCTTATCTGTCCTTGCTATTCTTTACAATTCTGCATTTAGTTGGGCATATCTTTCCCTTTCTGCTTCATCTTTCTGTCCTTTCCTCAACTATTTATAAAGCTTCATTAGATAACCACTTTGCTTTCTTGCTTTTCTTTTTCTTTGGAATATTTTTTGTTGCTGTCTCTTGTATTCGTCTGTCCATAGCTTTTAGGCACTCTATCAGATCTAATCCCTTAAATCTATTCATCACTCATATTCAGAAGAGATGCTAATTAGGTCATATTTATATGGTCTGATGGTTTTCCCTACTTTCTTCAATTTAAATCTGAATTTTGCAATACGAAGCTCATGATCTGAACCACAATCAGCTCCAGGTCTTATTTCAACTGACTGTATAGAACTTCTCCACCTTTGGCTACAAAGTATATAATCAATCTGATTTAAGTATTGACCTTGTGGTGATGTCCATGTGCAGAGTTGCATTTTGGGTTGTTGAAAAAGAGTGTTTGTTATGACCAGCAAGTTTTCTTGACAAGACTCTATTAGTTTATGTCCTGCTTAATTTTTTACCCCAAGGCCAAGGTTGCCTGTTATTTCAATTATCTTTTGATTTCCTACTTTAGCATTCCAGCGCCCTGTGATGTCTTTTCTTTTTCATGCTGTTTTTAGAAGATGTTGTAACAGGTCTTCATAGAACTAATCTTTGGCATCAGTAATTGGAGTACAGACTTGTATTATTGTGATGTTGAACGATTTGCCTTGAATTCAAATAGATATCATTCTATTATTTTTGAGATTATACCCCAGTACTGTTTTTCTCACCCTTTTATTGACTATGAGGGCTATTTAATTTCTTCTAAGGGATTTTTGCCCACAGAAGTATATAAAGCGATCACATGAATTTAATTTACCCATTCTCAGCTAATATGACAAAAAAAGGAATATGTTGAATGTGGGAAGGGATGGGGAAAACTGGGGCACTAATACATTGTTGATGGGGTTCTGAACTGATGTAACCATTCTGGGGAATAATTTGGAACTATGTCCAAAGGGCTATAAGACTGTGAATATCCTCTGATACAGCAATACCATTGCTAGGTCTATATCCCAAAGACATCCAAAGAAAGGGGAAAGGATCTATTTGTACAAAAATATTTATAGCAGCTCTTTCTGTGGTGGCTAAGAATTGGACATCAAAGGGATGCCTGTAAGTTGAGAAATGGCTAAACAAACTGTGGTATATGATTTTTTTTATTTTTCATTTTTAACACACGTAACATATCCCGTAACACAATTTCAACTTTTGGTCAAGTGATATTTCTTTTAAAGCATTTACAATATAGACCACAAACGAATTTTTTTTAACATTAACCGAGACACAAATAATAACTATGTATGCTAACTTCATAAGCCCTTGACCTAATTGTCTCCACACTATTATTAAGAATTAAAGAACCCTAGCTTATTGTTGTTGGTCTAAAGTCCTACGCCTAATAGTTTAATTTTAGACTTGACCTCTGATATTCCCCTACCAACAGTCTATAATTTAATAGATCTGGTATTAAGCTTACAAGCATTTTGACTATAGGAAATTGCCACTAAGATTAGGGACATTGCAAGGAAACAATATGTCCCCAACTTCATGTCAGTTCCAGGCAGGAGCAGATTGTCAACTTGCATTCAGTGAGGCTTAGAGTCTGCCAGGTATCAGTGGAGAAATTGAGTCAGGAGAATCCTACCTCAGCCCAGGCTGAACAGCTGCTCTCCCACCCTTCCCATGAAATCACCTTTACTTGCTATCCATACCTGGAGTTAGACGCAGAAGAACAGTCAGTTAATAGCCCATAGAATCTTAAAATAGCAAGTTTCAATAACCAGGTTTCAGATATGACTATAATTTCACATTGGCTAAGGAACATCTTTTGAGGCAAGTCTTAAGTGGCTTACATGCTTTTTCTATACCTGTTCAACTTCCTGCTTAAATAACAATCATAAAATCAAATTTACCGTTAAAACCTTAACTTTTCCATCAATGCCAAATTTTACCCGAAGTTACCTGCCTCTAGGAGACTTAGACTAAAATTCATTTTCCCAAACTAAAGATGTCCCTGATTTAGTCTCGGTAATTAATTCAGTCAGTTAATTCAGCAATTAATACTAATTGCTTTTACATCACTTTGTAACATGTCCAATTTTTCTCCCCATCTTTCCTCTCCCCCTACTCCCTAATACCTTGCATTATGATTACCCCTTCCCTCAATGAGCCCTCCCTTCTATCACACCCCACCCTTCCCTTATCCCCATCTTCTCTCCTTTCTTGTAGGGTAAGATAAATTTCTACACCCCATTACCTGTGTTTCTTATTTCCCTGTTATATGCAATAATAATTCTCAACATTCATTTCTGATACTTTGAATTTCACCTTCTTTTCCTCCCTCCCTCCCTCCCCATCCCCACTGGGAAGGCAAGCAATTCAATACAGGCTATATATGTGTCATTTTGTAAAAGACTTCCGTAGTAATCATGTTGTGTAATACTAACTATATTGCAATCTACCCTACTCTATCCCCCCTTATTTTTTTATTCCCTCATTTGACCTTGTCCATTCCCAAAAGTGTTTATTTCTAATTACTCCTTTCTCCCATTTGCCCTCCTTTCTATCATTCCCCTAACCCCACTTGTCACCTCCTCCCCTACTTTCTTGTAGTATAAGATAGATTTTCATACCAAATTTAGTGAGCATGTTATTCCCTCCTTAAGTCATATGTGGAGAGAGTAGTTTCACTTTTCCCCTCTTCTCTTCTCCCTTTTCTCCTCCATTGAACAAGATTTTTCTTTATCTCTTTTATGAGTTATAGCCTGCCCCATTCCATTTCTCCCTTTCTCCTCCCAATATTTTTCTCCCTCACCCCTTAAATTTTATTTTATATATTTTTTGTGGATATCATCTCTTCTGATTCAACACAGCCTGTACTCTGTGTGTGTGTGTGTGTGTGTGTGTGTATGTACAATCCTTTCACCTACCCAAATACTGAGAAAAGCCTCAAGAATTATAAATATTTTCTTTCCATGTAGGAATGTAAACAGTTCAGTTTTAGAAAGTCTTTTATGATTTCACTTTCCTGTTTACCTTTTCAAGCTTCTCTTGATTCTTGTGTTTGAAAGTCAAATTTTCTATACAGTTCTGGTCTTTTCATCATGAATGCTTAAAAGTCCTCTATATCATTGAATGACCATTTATTCCCTTGAAGTATTATACTCAGTTTTGCTGGGTAAGTGATTCTTGGTTTTAATCCTAGTTCCTGTGACTTCTAGAATATCATATTCCAAGCCCTTCAATCCCTTAATGTTGAAGCTGCCAGATCCTGTGTTATCCTGATTGTATTTCCACAACACTAGAATTGTTTCTTTCTAACTGCTTGCAGTATTTTCTCCTTGACCTTGGAACTCTGAAATTTGGCCACAATATTCCTAGGAGTTTCTCTTTTCAGGTCTCTTTCAGGAGGTGATCAGGCCATTCTTTCAATATTTATTTTACCCTCTGGTTCTAGAATATCAGGATAATTTTCCTTGATAATTTCATGGAAGATAATGTCTAGGCTCTTTTTTTGATCATGGCTTTCAGGTAGTCCCATAATTTTTAAGTTGTCTCTCCTGCATCTATTTTCCAGATCAGTTGTTTTTCCAGTGAGATGTTTCACATTATCTTCTATTTTTTCAAACTTTTGGTTTTGTTTTCTAACTGCTTAGTCTATCTCATAGTTCATTTCCCTGAACTCAATTCTCTCTTTCAGAGAACTATTTTGTTCAGTGAGCTTTTGAACCTTCCATTGGCTAATTCTGCTTTTTAATGCCTCCTTCTCCTCATTGGCTTTTTGGACCTCTTTTTCCAATTGAGTTAGCCTCTTTTTAAAGGTGTTATTTTCCTCAGCATTTTTTTTTGGTTCTCCTTTAGCAAGCTGCTAACTTGCTTTTCAAGCTTTTCCATTGCCTGAGTTCAATTTAAGTTCACTTTGGAGGCCCTGGAGGCAGGGGTCTTAATTTCCTGTGACAGTAAGCCTTGTTCTTCCTCATCTGAAAGGATGGGAGGAGACATCTATTCTCCAAGAAAGTAACCTTCTATGGTCTTATTTTTTTCCCTTTTTTGGTCGTTTTCCCAGCCAGTTACTTGACTTCTGAATCCTTTTTCAAGAGATTAGACTCAGCAGCTCCATTCCCCTGGGCTTTGAGTGGGGGTGGGGCCATCACTCAGGGCTGGGGTTTAGATCAGCAGCTCACTACCACCAGAGGCTTTAAGGTGAGCTACCTGAACAATGGATCCAGGTTGCTTCCTGGCCTACGTAGCTGACTGCAGTCTGCTGCTATGGCCTCTGCCATTACCTTAGGCTATTGCTGGAGAAACCTGGTTCTCTCTCGCCCAGCTGGGAAAGCCCTCCCCCACTGACGTTTAGAGCTTTCTTTGTTGCTTGTGGGTTGAGGTATCTGGGACCTTCTCTGCTAGGAACACTGCCCAGAGGTCTGTTCAGGTTCTGTTCCTCCCAGTGCCATGTGGCCAGGGCTGTGCTTCACTGTGCTCAGCGTCCCATGAGATAGACCTTTCCTGTTAGCCTTTTGGGTTACCTTTTGCTGGAAACCTCTTTTGCTCTGTTGTTCTGTGGCTTCTGCTGCTCTAGATTTTGTTGAGAGTCACTTTTACAGGTATTTTGTGGACTGTGGGGGAAGTGCTGGAGTATATACATCTTTCTACTTTGCCGTCTTGGCTCCACCCCCCAGTATATAATTTTAATGGAATCTTATTGTGCTATCAGAAATGACAAGCAAGATGATTTCAGAAAAACCTGGAAAGACTTACATGAACTGATGCATAGTGAAATGAACATTGTACATAGTAACAGCAATACTGTTTGATGAACAACTATGAATGACTTAACTATTCTCAGCAATACAGTGATCCAAGACAATCCCAAAGGACTAATGATAAAGCATTCTATTGGCCTCCAAAGAAAGAACTAATATTATTTGAATACAGACTGAAGCATTCTATTTTTCACTTTTTTCTTTTGAATCTTCTTGTACAAAATGATTAATATGAAATAAATTACATAATTGCATATTTATAACCAACATCTGATTGCTTACCACCTCAGGGACAGGGAGGGCACAGAGCAAAGGAAGGATAGAATTTGGAACTCAAAACTTTAAATAAAAATGTTTAAAAATTGGGAAAAATTTACTGTTTCTCATCCATTTAAGCTCACTGACATTTAAGATATTGACATTTAATCATTCTATCTTATCTGACCGTATCCAGCTTACTTTGGTTCATAGATCTTATGTTCTAGTTTCATGTGCAATACTGGCTCATCTTCTGATGCTATGTCTTTTATCATTTTAATTCTGTCCTTTGGGTTTTCTTGATAAAGATACTGGAATGTTTTGTCATTTCCTTCTCCAGTTGATCACCTTTTGTCAAAACTCTCTACTATGATCTGTCCATCTTGGGTAATTTTGCACAACATTGCTCATAGTTTCATTGAACTATGGAAACCCCTCTGCCCTGACAAGGTAGTGATCCAAGAGGGAATATGTTGAAATTGCCAAATATCAAAGTGTACTTTGACTTAGTTTTGAGAGGCTTGTTCAGTTTTTTTTAGAATTTATCTGCCTTTTTATCTTCTAAAACAGATATGCTAGTAGATAAATTGTTATTATCTTCATGGTGGTCTTAAATGAGTGAATGAAAAATACTTTATTATGTGCTTACAGTGTGTCAGGAATACAGTGTGGGGATACAAATAGAAGGTGAGTTGGTCCCTGTTCTTAAGTTATTTTTTAATTGGAAGAGACAGCACATGTAGGTGGGTTCAGAGAAATAGAGGCAAGGTCAAGGGTTCTGGAATGAATAATGTTAGGGCAGATGGTAAGGCCTAATAGCTAGAGAATATAGTGGAAAGGCAGATGTGAGGTCTTGTAGTCCTCCTCCTTACTGGAAGGATTGTTCTTGGTGGCTCCTTACTTATCAAAGTAGTATGAGCAGTATTGCCCCTCCTTCAGTGTCATATGTGCATTGGAAAGTGCATGTCCCATGCTCATTGGGAAGAGTGGAAGGGGAGGAGTAGACATGAAGGTTGTAGTGTAGCAGGAATTGTGGGTTCCCTCCCACATGGGGTGGGATTGAGGGATCAGGATTCCTCCCTCCCTCTTCCTAGAAGAAGAAAAAGGAAAAAGGAAGGATTTCCAAAAGGATTTATGGGAAGAGCTCCCCACAACATTAGCACTTCTGTATTTTCTGACACACATTGGGAAATGAAGAGTGGAAGGGGAAGAGGAAGAGTTCCCTGTGGCATCTTCTTACTTATACTTATCATGAGCACTTTAAGACAAGATGACAAAGAATCATTTCATGGCATGATTTTTATTATTGCCTTTGGGTTCACAATGAAACCAATTCTTCCAGTATTATCATTTGTTCCTCCTGTTTGACTGCTACTTCCTTTTGGTTTCTGGTTTCTATTTTTATAAGAATGTCAACAGTAATATGGTTTCATTCTATAATACATTACTTGGACAAAGGTCTCATATTTAGAGTACCAGGAGTTAAGCTGTTAATATTTATTTGTAGTCTTAAATTATCCCCTTACTCTCTCCTTCATCATTTTCACTCCAGATCCAATACAGGGCAATAACTCTGATACCTGGTTTAAAAATTTTCTTTGTTTTAATAGTTAAAGTTTTTAACAGCAAAATTTTTTTCCATTCTTTCCTAATTCTAATTAGTTGTATAGATGTTAGGATTTCTTTCAGCAAAATTCAAGTACCACAAATGGAGTAGCATTTTTTGTAGTAGTAAAGAACTGGAAGCAAAGTAGATGCCTGTCCCTTGGGGATGGTTAGACATGACTTTACTGGAATCTTACCTCTCCATAGAAAGGGATGAACATGAAGAATGAAGAAGAAGCATGAGGAGACTTAGGTGAACTGATGCAAAATGAAGGAATCAAGAACCAAGAAAAAACATACAAAATGACTACATCCATGTAAATGAAAAGAGAAAAGGAGAGAAAAGTAGCCCTGTGTAATTATGACTGAATCTAACCACCAAGTAGAAATGAGAAAGCACCTTCCTTGTTTGCTGCAGTGTTGGCCTATGGATGTGGAACATTCCATCTATTGCCAGACTTGGTTGATATGCCTGCTAGTTTTGCTGAATTGCTTTCATGCCTCCCTGATCCCCCTTCCTTTTTTACTATTTGTTATAAAGGATGGCTCTCTAGGAATGGGATAAAGTAGATATATCTAGAAATGAATGTGGTATAAAAACAAAAGATAGCAATACATTTTTAAAACTCTCACTTGAAGTCCTGTTTAGGTAGAGATTACCGAGTCAGTGCCATAGTGGTAAAATGGAAGAAGTCCGTCTAGTCATGAAGACCTGGGTTTGAATTCTTCCTCCGAAACTTAATAACCATGGACAGGACATTTCATTTCTCTGAGCCTGTCACCTTTAAAATAAGAATAATAATGCCTTTATCAGTATAGAGAAGCAATATGCAGTAATAGGCAGAGAGCTGGTCTTGAAACTTTGAAAACTTGGGTTCAGATCATGCCTCTGTCATAAATTGGCTCTGTGACCCTGGCATTATTCTCAAAATGTGTCAAACTCGAGCCGTGCAAAACTCCCAAGTGCAGCCAAAACTAGATTTAAATGTAATTAAGAAATGTTTGAGAACATAAATAAAAATATAATAAAACATAATGTTCATTTGTAGTTTTCTAAGTCAATATGCTGCTGCACGGGTCTGTTTCTGTTTGAGTGAGACACCATTGCTAGACAGCTCTCTAAGACTAAGCTGCATACATGGTGCCAACTTGCATCGGTAGAGTTTCCTTACCCAGAGTTCCCTATTTCAGTGAAATCACAGATCTGGCCCCTTTTCCAGGCCCTATCCCTAATAACAACTGTCATATTTACCTCACGAGGCTCCCATTATGCTTAAATGAGATGATTATTGTGAAGTACTTTGTGACCTTGAGGCAGTTTCACAAATGTCAGTTATTGTTGATGAACCGTAGATTTGGTATTGTTTTGGCATCATTTCCTGTGAAACCAACTGTGAAAAACAGCATTTCATCCAGCAAGCAGTTCTTGTGAACTGGCTAGAAAAGGCAGGTATTTGGATCGGGAGAAATGTTAGGACCACTCATTGAGAATATTTGGATGTACTAGGTTTGGATGTGTTTGAATGAAGCTCACACTTGCACTACCTATTCTGCTCCTAATCCATCTAAAAAGGAGGTAGCAAAACTGATTAACCGTGTAGTCCAAGAAATTATCTAACCACAGAACAGTAAAAAAAAACACTTGTTGCAGCATTTGCAAATGTAGGTGTACGTTACAAATTATTCTATTCTGTTATGCTAATAAGATTCTATACTATAAATAGCCAAGTGTAGCAAAACTGTATTTCCTTAAAAAATATATTTTTTTTCTTTTTTAGCTCAGGCTGAACCCCACCAACCTTTTCTAGGTTAGAGAGGCTTTACTGCTGTTACCCGCCCTTGTCCTTCGCCTACTTTCTGAGTTCCTTTAAGCCTTAGTTCACATGTTAGCTTCTACAGGAAATTTTTCTTGATCTCTCTGGTTGTTAAAGCTCCCTCCCTCCTCAAATTATTTTGTATTTGGTTATTTATATTCTGTGCTTTTCATCCCCCACCCCTCCCCAGTACAATGTAAGAAGCTTCTTGAGGGTAGGGCTTTTTTTGTTTGTTTGTTTCAGATCTTTTCCATTTTTCACCAGGTTGTTGTGCATTGGATTAGATAGCCTCTGAGGTTTTTTCTGTCTCTAGATCCATGATCTTAAGTTTTGGGTCTGGCTGCACACAAATGTCTGACCCTGAAATGACTCCCACATCAGTGACCAGTCATTTTCTATCTGTTAAAGTGTAATCAGTTGAATTTATTGTGGTGGTTAACATTTGCCATGTCTATATCCTTCCAACTCTTTTCTCAAAAAAAGTGTTCATATTGTATAGGTGTGATGCTTCTGCATAGTTTACATGGCCTTGGTCACTTTTGGTCACTCTAGTTATTTACCAGTCAGAAATAGAAGGTGGGCTGCACAGGAATGAGGTCAGATGTTTTTGTTTTTGTTTCATGTGTTTCCATGGCCAAAGAATTAATCTTCAGTGGCTAGCCTACTAGTGATGAGCTTCTTTGTATTTTACTAGGCAGGTACTGACAGAACAGATATAGTGCTTTGCTAAGACTATATTTAAAGCTTTTCTGGCATGCTGTCAGTCTGTGTGCCAGTGGTTTAGCTTTCAAGAACACAGGGTTACCATCATACCACATTGAGTCATCCTTGTAAGACTTTAATGCTGCTTTGTGGATCAGTAACTTGAGGCTTAGACTAAGGAGTTAGTCCAAAGTAAGTTTGTAGTAGAGGTGGAAATTATGAGCTTTCTTCTAAAAAAAAATCTCTCTGCTAAAAACTTTGTTTTCATTTTTCTTTGTGAAAAGCAGAAGAGTCTCAGCCTGATCCTGTAGATGTCTTGAGTCAACAAAAATGTCTAGAGTCATTAGCTGCCCTTCATCATGCCAAGTGGTTCCAGGTAAGGTGCTTTCCAAGGAGTTGTGAATATTGAATAGACAAATTTGCAAATTGTTATTTCTGCTTGAAAGGAAAGAGAAAAGGTGATAGTTCTGCATTGCAGTTGGCCAGGAAAGACCCCTTCCAGAGTATTATATTTAATCAAAAACTGGAGTTATTATTTGGAATAGTGATTAGACTTGTTTGTCTGGGCCTGCAAATTAAGGATTATTGAGATTAAATTATGTGAAAGCATATTTTGGTTCATTGTGTTAATGTCACTCTAACAAAATTAGCTAGATATTTTCTCAAAAAGTAGAATGAACTCCCACTGGGAGTCATGAATTCCCTGCTACTGGAACTCTTCAAGCATTGGCTGGATGATTCATTTGAATGAGCTGTTACAAAGGTTATTCCAGCTTGGATTAGGCTTGTTGGACCTGTTTGATCTTTAACAAGTCACTTACCTTCTCTGAGTCTCAGTTTCTTCATTTGTAAAAGGAAGGGCTTAGACTCAAAGGCTTCAAATATACTTTTTGTCTCTGAAATTCTTTGTTGTTGTTTTTGGTAGCTAGGTGATGCAGTGGATAGTGTGGCAGGCCTGAAGTCAGGAAGACTGAACTTCCTGAGTTCAAATCTGGATGCAAACATTACTAGCTGTGTGACCCTGATCAAATCACTTAATCTGTTTGCCTCAGTTTCTTCATCTGCTAAAATTAGCTAGAGAAGGAAATGGCAAACCATTCTACTATCTTCACCAAGAAAACCCCAAATGAGGTCACGAAGAGCCAGACACAACTGAATGCCAATATCCCTTTCATCTCTGAAATTCTAGAGCTGCCTATAGCAGCATGACTATTAGGAACTTCAGAAATGCCTATTTTTAACACTGTGCATTAATTTAGGTTTATTGTATGATCGTGTGAATTAAGAAATGAGTCATTTCTATAAAACACCATCAGAGATCTCCTTTTTAGGAATACAGCATAATATTATGGTAAGAGTACCTAATAAGGAATCAGGAAAGCTGGATTTGAGCACTGGTCTCTCTTCTTACTAGCCTTGTGACCTTGGGCAAGTCAGTTAACCTCTGTAGGGTTCAGTTTTTTCACCTATAAAGTGAGGTGGTTGGATTAGAAGAACTTTTAAAGCCCCTTTGAGATCTGACAGGCAATAAATCATTCAACAAACCACTTATTGTCTCTTAGCCTTGGTTTCCTCATCTATTAAATGGGTTGTGGTGACGGTTGTGTGTTTCTGCGAGTGCTTTGTACAACGGAAGGACCAACTAGAATTTATTTAATCAGTTAACCAACAAACGTGCAATAAGCTTTGTGCCAGGTATTATGCAGCATGATGGTAAATTGAGAGCTAGTCTTGAAGTCAGGAAGACCACAGGGGATTGGGGCAGGTCAGTCTTCAAGTCCCACCTCTAGCACAGCTTGTTTTAGGAGCTAGAGTGCTGGCCTTAGAGTTAGGAAGACTTGAGTGTGAATATGCCCTCCAACACTACCTCTGTGACCCTGGGCAAGACACTTAGCCTCTCACCCTCGATCTCCTCATTTGTAAAATGAGGATAATAATAGTAACTCCCAGGGTTATTGTGAGAATCAGATGAGAGACCTATAAAGTGCTTTTGTGAAGTTTAAAGTACTGTATACATATGTGTGGTGATGATGATTGCGCCCCTACACAGTCACTCTAATAACCTCTCTCTGTCTCAAGAAGCTCTCTAAGATGCTAAGTTGCAAAGCAGGCGCTGATTTGCCCTGATGAAGAAAGTTTTCTTGATGACAGTTTGGTGCACCAATGAAATCACAGGTCTGGTCCTGAAGTTTTGGGTGATTAGTCTTTCTCTGTTCCTACAGATGGTCAGGGCTACTTCTCAGAGACTCTTTTTTCATTTGTGTTAATACTTAACAAATGGAGATTTCTTTAAGATCATTTAGATCAAGTTTTCCTTCGTGGGCATGTTTTCTATGAACAAACATTGTTTCTTTCCCCAAAGGCCAGAGCTAATGGTCTGCAGTCATGTGTGATTGTTATCAGAGTTCTTCGAGATCTGTGTCAGCGTGTGCCAACATGGGGGGCCCTACCAGACTGGGTAAGGAGATTAAAACGCTGAACTTCATTTTAAAATTCATTGTCAATTTGAAAGTAATTTATTCCAGTGACAAGGACTTCTCAAAATCAGCTCAAAGATCGTGTTTTCTATTCCTTCTTTTAGCATCCCCGTTAGGTAAGAAGAATAATACCCAATATGTAGAGGAGTCCGATTATGCTGGAAAATGCTCAGTATTCCCCGGGAGGCTCTGCACTGGCCATGTTTGAACTATCTGATCTTGCATTGAAACTTCTAACTGAACAGATACATACAGTTACAAAAGTTTGGTGAAAGACAATAGGAGTCAGGCTGGAGACTCCTGGCACACACCACCCCTTGTGCCCTTTGGTTTTTTTCCAGATGTCCCAACTCTGCTGATAGAAAAAAGAGATTCTCATAAATCCAAGTGTGAACAAGGAGAAAAAATGAGAGCAAAGAATGAAGTAGAAGAAGAGCCATGGTGGAAAGATCATTGGCTTAGTGAATTTCTAAGTAATGTGACTACAGGCAAATCACTTAGATTTTCTGAGCTCCAGTTTCATCATCTATAAAATGAGGTTAATAATTCTTATACCACTTGGCTCATAGGAAACGGTTGTTAGAAAGAGTTTTGTGAATTGTAACACACTGTATAAATATGTACTACTACTTGTAGTCGTCACAGTATGAGAGGCTCTCACATTATGAACTCGAGAAGGATAGGGTGAAGGCTTCCTAGTCTTTCTCCATGTTCTTGGGCTCTACCCCTCCACCCTAGGTTTTACCCATCTCACTAACAGCCAACACTCAGGTCTTCGGGGACAAAGCACTGTCGAGGGACCTTCTGTATGTCGATTCAGTTCATTACTGTCTCTCCATTTCTTACTCTCTACTTTAAGGAGATCTTACTGTGCCTTTGTCATTTCCTTTATAGCTTTTATTGTGGTTTCTTCTCTCTGTTTATCTCTAGGGTGTTTTTTTAAACATGCCTGTGTCTACCTCAGTATTTCCATATCTCTCTGTTGCAGTCTAGGATGTGATTAACTTTTAATAATTTTTTTTATGTTTTATGGCCTTTTTATATTTTTTATATTTCATGTACTTTTGTGTTGGTTTTCTAGTTTAGTAGCAAAAGATGGCTCCAATTAGTGATTTTTAATTTTTCTTGGAGTTAGGGTATTTTTAATTCAATAGGAAAATAAGTAATTCCTTTTGATTCCTGGTAGTTCTGAAATAAGTATGGAACATGTTTGCTTAAAAATAGTTTGTTTAAACTGTTGATACCATAGTTTATTTTTTCCATCAGGAGTACTTTACCTGGGGTCCAGGACTGGGTGGGGTGTTGCTCCTTGAACTTAAAACTTTTACTTTTTACTAATTATATTTCAGTAGAGTTAGTTTTCTTTGTAATCCTATGTATTTTGTGTATTTAAAAACGTTATTCTGATAAAGAGTCCGTTGGCTTCACCAGAGTGCCCAGAAGGTTAAGAACTCTTGATTTATATAATGTTTTACCAAAGAGGCAGCATGGTATAATAGATTGAAAGTTGGTGGCTATGAGCCCAGGAAGACCTGGATTTTAAGTCTAGCCTTTTACACATACTGACTATTTAAGTCACTCAAACTCTTAATACCTCTTAGTAGGGAACTCTAAAGCTCTAAGTGGCAGAGGTGCTGACATGTACTGATAGAAGAAATTTCTTCCCAGGACCATTTCCTTCCTCCAGGGAAATCAGAAGTGTAGTACCTCTCCTGTCTTTACAATTTACAAAACTCTTTACATACATTGGATAGTATCAGTAGATTTTCACAACAACCCTGTAAGGTTGATAGCACCCATATCATCATACTCATTTTGCAAATGAGGAAACTGAGGCTCAGAGAGGGGAAATGGTTGACTAAAATTACAGGGGTGATAGAGCCTCATTTTACAATTTTGTATCCAGTGCTTTTGCCCCTAAGTCACAATTATATCTCTCGTTCATGAGGATTTCCTCCAAAACCAGGGCTGTCTCTGAATTCGCATGGCCACAAGACATGGCTGTTTGACTATATGACTGGTTCTGGCCACTGCTAAAAGAAAAATGTTAGTGTTCACTGAGATATAATTTTGTTGGTGGCTGTCTTCAAAGACCTGTCTTTCTGCTGAAATCCCTTGGCCATTATATACTATCGGTTGAACCTGCAAAGAGCCCTCTTAGACTTTCATTTCTCTGTAAACAGTGTTGTTAAATCCCTGGATTCATTGATAATTATTTTTTTCTGTGCAAGTCATGCTCCCTAGGAAGTGTTCAAAGTGAAATGAAGCAGAGAAGTCTAGGGTCCAAGGCTGAGACAAACTATCCCTAATTAATGAAGGGGCTTGTTGTGGCTCCCTCTCTTCAACCATGGTCAGCATTTTTATATTCCCTCCTGTTCCTTCTCTCCTTTCCTCTCTCCATATAGGCCATGGAGCTTCTGGTGGAAAAGGCTTTGAGCAGTGCATCAGGTCCTCTGCGTCCGGGAGATGCCATGAGGCGAGTGCTCGAATGTGTAGCCACAGGAACACTCCTAGCAGGTCAGTCTGAAGCTGAACTCAAGCCTTGTAATCAATCAGTCACCCCTTAATATGGATGTGGAACATCTGCCAGGCATTGAGGGGTTACAGAGAAATATAGCAGGGCCTCACTTTTCAGATATTTTGGAGGAACAAAGCATTCCACATAAAGTCATTTTCCATTTTAAAAAGTTGTTTCTAAGGATGTGTAGTAATTTTTCTGAAGTGTGGTCATTATTTCCCTCTCTACTTCTTAAATAAACCATATTGAACAGAGAGGCAGTGTGGTGTAGTGGGAAGAGCCCTGGATTTGGAGTTAGAGGATCTGAGTTTGAATCTCAGCTGTGCTACTTACTATAATGTGTGTAAACTTGGGCAAAGTCCTTCTCTCTGTCACCCTCTATTTCTATAAAATGAGGAGGTTAGATTTTTAAGGTCCCCTCCAGCTCTGCATACCTTTATCTCTTTCTTTGAAGAATTAGTTGTTACTATGAATTCAGCATGCAGGGCTACGTCATGGAGACCACTTGCCAGTTCTTCTTGGTTCTAGCTTTACAAAATCCCTTCCTTCATTCCTCTTTTCTCTACACATGAGTCTCCATTGCAGTTCAGGACCCCACCATTATCTCTCACTTGGACCAGTGCAGTAGTCTCCTCAGTTTTTCCTAAAGCCCAAGTCTGACAATGACACTCGTCTTCCCAGGAAGTGACAGTGGCTCCTTATTGCCTCTAAGATAAAACACAAACTCCTGTGTTTGGTATTTAAAGCCCTTCATGACCTCATACCAAACTACTCTTTCCAGTCTTATTTCGTATATTCTTCCCCTTTACAAACTCTATGATCTGGCCAAAGTGTCCATCTTATTAAAGGATAAATGAAATGTGACATTTCATTTCCTGTTTATTTGCATTTCCCCCTTCCCTGGAACATCCTCTTTTCACTTCCAAGTCTAGAATTCCGAGCTTCAGTTAACACCAACAGGGATTGATTGTTTCATCAAATGAGACAATATTTGTAAAGTTCTTAGCACAATTGCCTGGCACATAACCATATGTAAATGCTTATTCTTTTTCCCTTAATCTCATCATCTTTATTTTTATATCCCTAGTGACTGGCACATTTCAGGCACTTAATTACTTATTGATTAAGTTATATAGAGCTATTTACTACTTCTGTGCTAAATGGTCCTAGCCTGTAGGACTTTTTGAGTTTTTAATGTCTGCTTTTCAAAACAATGTTTTCTGTTTACTCTCTCACTATCAGGCTATAATCAGTTGTCAAGAGAGTTGCTGCTGTCAGTGGGCCCTGCTATCAGCAGTACTCTCCCAGCACTGTGTGAAACTGTAAAACGCAGACTTGGGAACACACACACACACACATACATACACATACACACATATTCACACATAGACACACGCGTACACACAGACACACAGATACACACATAGACACATACACAGACACACACACAGACACACACACATATACACACACACTTCTAATCCCTTATTCTTGGTAGCTATTGGCTGGGAAGCCAGGCAACAAAGCTTGTCAGAATTATATTAAAATAAGAGCGTTTATTCTCATTTGGTATCTTCAGTAGGGAATTGAAGGGATGTTATAGGAGTACTACGTGTTAGCTTTGTTTAATAGATTCTGCATATTCTGCAAATATTTTGGCTCCTCAAATCAGCTTCTCAGGTCCTTTGTGTTTGTTTGTTTACTTTAGTTATAATCCAGATAGTTGAGTGTGTCAGAAAGATGACTTGGAAATTCTGGGATATTTTGGTGGATTAGTAATGTCATTGTTTTGGGTATTATTTCCATAATCATAGATAGCCAATACACTTCATCCTGTGTCATTTTTGTCCATGTCATTCTATAAATCCTTCAGATTTTAAAAACACAGAAAGTCTTACAGGCTGGGACCATTCAACATGCAAATAAATAAACAGTCCTTTGCATTTCAGTAATTGTCAGCATTGCCAGAGCTAGCTCAGTGTTTGGGAGGCCCCAAAGAAAAGTTTGGGAGAGAAGAGGTATTAGACTGACCACCAGACTGAAGGTCTACATAGCTCTTGTGCTGACCTTATTGTTATATGCTTGTGAAACATGGACAGTCTACCAGCACCATGCCAGGAAACTGAATTGCTTCCATCTGAACTGTCTTAGGAAGATTCTGAGGATCACCTGGTAGGATAAGTTACCAGACACTGAAGTCCTTGCTGCAGCTGAACTGCCAAGTATTCAAACTGTGCTTCAGAGAGCACAACTCCCATGGGCTGGCCACGTTGTTCAAATGCAAAATGTATGCTCGCCAAAAAGACTATTTTATGGAGAACTCACTTGGGGCAGGTGATCCCATGGTGGCCAGGGGAAACGATGCAAGGACACTCTCAAGGTCTCTCTCAAGAACTGTGGAATTGATTGTGCAACATGGGAGACACTGGCACAGGACCTCTCAGCATGGCGTGCCCACATAAGAAAAGGTGCGGTGCTCTTTGAGCAAAGCAGAATTGAGACAGCACAAAGTAAATGCAGGATGCACAGATTTGGGATATTCACTCCAAACATTCACACAGACTATCTGTGCCCAACCTGTGGTAGAGCATTCCGAGCTCAAAATTGGTCTGATCAGTCGCAGTCAGACTGAAATTTCACTTTACAATGGTGATGTCATTTTGGTCCTCTTTGAAGATGAAGTACAACCCCCTAACCACCATCATTTCTGAGAGCTTCTGCAATTACTTTTGTCTGTCCCCCTTTTCAACAGTAACCTGCACATGTCAGAACCTAGTGAAGCATTGTATTTTCAGTACCAACAGTGAATTATTTAGAAACTTTAATATAATAGACCAATGCCTATGTTTTAGAAGAACAACAACATAATTTTCAACAGGGTAAGCAAGCAGAGCAAGTACCCCAGAGATTAACACCAAATAATCTCCAGTGACCTTAGGGAAAGTCAACGTCAATCCTTTCTGAACAATTTCTACCCTTTGGCTGAAGACCCTTTACAGACCAGCCGTATGTATGGGGGATGGGTAGTGTTGAAGAAAGCTGATATTTGCCCCCAGTGCATTCTGTTTCACAACTATTTCCTTTTCAGATGGGCCAGGACTTCAAGATCCATGTGAGAAAGACCAGACTGATGTACTGGATGTCATGACAAGTCAAGAACGAGAGGATGTTACAGCCAGTGCCCAGGTAGAAAGAAGCAATGGCTCAACATCTTCCTTTTCAAAGGCTTCCATCTTATCCAGGACTCAGGCCCTAATAATATAAATGATTGTTTCTAAAGTTTGGTTTCTGGAATGGATTCAACAGTTTACATGTAATTTTTTTGGTGCCACTTGTTTGTAGTGAATGTTAATTTTTTTCAGGGATAACTTGGTGTAGGAGGATGTAGGTAGTTCATAGTGTATTTTGCTATAGAGATCCATGGCCAAGAAATAAAATATTAAGATATATTGCTTCTGCGTCCCCCCACTTAGAATGTCATTTTGGCACAGTAGAAGGAGAATTTTAGATTAAGGAGTCAGGGGTTCAAATCCTGGCCCTGAATTAGCTATGTGACTATGGACAACTGACTGCCTGTTTCTAAGGCTGTTTTCTCTTCTGTATAGTAAGGTTGGTAATAGTTGTACTACATATCTCAAAAGGTCAATACTTGAGCAGCATTTTGTACCTTCAGCCTTGAATGTGAGTTTTTATTGGTATTTTATTGAAATCAGCAAGCAAGTCTGCCATAGTCCTTCCAGTCACCATTTAGTGTTTGTCAGGTTACCTATACCCAGAATGACAATTATAATAAAAACTCGATTCCCTCTCATATGTTTGCCTGTCGCTATTTCTCTCTTGATAAGAAATTAATTAATTAAAGCAAGAGAATTAATGTTTTCAAAAAGTTACCTAGAAAGTGACTAGTATCAGCTACCATTTAATAAATAAGAGTATCCTAAATGTTCTTTCTCACAAAAAAGCCTATGCTCTAGCCAAGACATTGTGCCAGGTTCTGGGCTCAATGTGATATATAATAAAATGCACAAATATACCCCTTGCCCTCCTGAAGCTTACAGCTTTGATCCTAGGTACATATAGGTCACATCATATGCTCTTGTTCTCTCTAGTTCTTAGAGGAGCAGCTCTTGTAGTGCTTATGACTGGTTGATGTCATGGCAAAAGGACATCTCAATCATATATATGCTAGAAGACCTTTTTAGGACTCAGAAAATATAGGTAGACAGGTGGATATAGGAGGCTCCTCTAAAAAGTGCCACTCCTCCTCTTCTCCAACAGGGCCTACAGGGGTCTTATATACTCCTCTGGAACAGTAGTATTATTCTATTAATATTCAAACTAGTATGATACAATTAGTTCTAATAATACTTCTTTAAGTATTAACCTTGAAGATAGATTAATCTGTAGGAATATCTGTTTTTATCAGCCTATAAGCAAGGTTAGAAATGAGGAGGGCTGACAAGAACAAGACAAAAGAAAAGGTAACTCCTCACTTTTAACTGAAATGGAAATCAGTTTCTAAAGAGGAGTTACTCCTGTCAAAAAGGAGAAGCTACAGGTCTCCTATCTTTTTGCCTCCACACTGGAAAATGTGTTTCTGGGACTGGTAAAGAAGTTAACAATCATTAGGATTGCACGTGTAAAGGCAATCAGAGGAGGAATGTGGTGGAAGGGGCTCTGGCCTTGGAGTCAGAACATCCAGATTCCAATCTCTGTAATGTGGTTATCTGTGTGACCTTGGACAAAACACTCAGTCTCTTTAACTCAGTAAAAAATGAGGGGGAAGGGAGGTTGGACTAGATTGGGTTTGAGTCTCAGAGTCTTCCTAGGCTTTCTAGCTATAGATCTCTAAGTAACAACTTGGATTTAGTGATTTCAGGTTTTGCTGGCTGAATAGAATCATGATGGCCACCTAAAAGCTCAGAAAACAGTGTCCAAATCATCCTTATAGTTATTTTTTGTTTCTTCTTATTTTTCTCCCAGCATGCTTTACGGATGTTAGCTTTCCGACAAATCCATAAAGTACTAGGAATGGACCCTTTGCCACCGCCCAAAAGCAGAGTTGGTTCACGCAACAAAAAACGAAGAAGAGACTTCAGTGAAGTGGTGGAAGGAGAGAGTGAAAGGAAGAAAGAGAGAAAAGAGGATGAGGATGATGCTTAAACATTATTATAGTTAAAATAATGTTCATACACAACTTTGATTTTATATGTACATACACATGTATGCACATGTACTCTTCTATAAATGTATGTACGTATATATGAGTTGCTGTTTAGTCTATGACATTTGACAATTTTAGTGTTTTCCCCTTGAATAACGTATTATGGATTTGTTTTTTAAAATTGTGCTTAAATCATTTAAAAATTTGCATTATTCCAAGATTGTCTTTGGGCAATAGCCCCATTCAACTCTATCCCTGTCTACCTTTTCCTGGACTTCTGAGGAAATCCTCCCCACAGAAAAAAATAGGTAGAAGGATGCAGGCATATTTTTTAATTCTGGTATTTCTTGCAAGCTTTAAAGATGCATCACAGCATGTAGAAGGAAATGCCAGATATTGGGTATGATCCTTAAAATAATTTTCTTTGGCTGTCCCATCCTCAAGCTAGAATGAATGTAGATATGCCCACCTTGGGGTTTGGACAGCAGGAAGATTGGTTTGGAAGAATCAGGGAGATTAGTTTGCTCTTTCAAAAGAGCAAAAAAAAAAAATTTGTGGCAAGTATAGAGCTTTGAGCCAAGAATCATATAAGGCAAACAAGTCAGTGAAGCATTAACATTTATTTCACTTGCTCTTCATTAAATAACATAACATAACATTCCCAACATAAAGGGAAGAAAGCTGAAAAAAAAATCTCACCTGTTCCTGTTAACTTGTTAAAATCTTCACAAGTTGTAGTGGTTCCATTTTTGGACTTTGTGGGTGAGAATTTATGGGTCTCTCTCTTGAGAGCATTGAGTGTGTTCCATTAATGATGGTGAAGGTAGAGGTTAGTGCTGCTGTGTGAATAGTTGATGGAGTGAAAGCATATAAGTCAATACTCACTTTAAAAATATCTGTTATTTACTTGAGAACCACTTAATCACAGAAATTTTCCATATACCAATGAGTGCCTTCTAAAGAAAGGTGGCCAAGACTCACATAGTGAGTAGCTTATTTTTCATTTTAATTTAATGTGAATTTTTTCTTGCATTTTGTTTATTTTTTTCTAGTTTCAGTCTCATTTTTAATATCTAGTTCTGAAGCTTGGGCTTTTCTTGGTAATGGAAAGGCCAGAGGATTCAGTACTTGGTTGGGTAGCTACCCAGGAGGGCCTTTGAGTGCTTGTATGTGACAAGTGTCCTTCTGGCACAGTGGAAAGTGGGAAGAAGAGAGCAGATGCCAGTGTGGAGATGGGATGGAGGTAGCAAGATCAATGAGCTGGGGAGGCCCATTGCCCCACCTTAATCACTTAAACCTCTTTGTTTGCAGAGGACTTTTCAATTGGTTGACTTATGGCACTTAATGAGAAAAAAAACAAATTTTATTTTGACAGATGTGATCCATGGTCATTTGACACAGTTTATTTTGTTTCATTTTTTATGTGTTAAAAAGAGAGCCAATAACTTGGCTTTAATATTTGAATGTCTTTGTAGTGCTACCTGGAAATTTAAAAACAGAAGAAAAATAAAGTGAAAATTATGCTTCCATTTTCTTCTGTATGTTGTCTAGTCTTTTAATTGGAGACTCTTATTTACATAGAAAGTTCTGCACAGACATTATATATATGCTCTATGTAATATTGCTCTTATCAACATTGTTTTTCAGTAGCATCATTAATAGTTTACAAGATTTATGCTGAGTCATCTTCTCTCACTACACTCTCTCTTTTGTTGACCTTACCTACTTCCAAGGGTTCAATGATTTCCTCTGTGAAGCTGACTCCCTAATTTACAACATCCAGCCTTATTCTCTTTTTCTGAACTACTGTCTCTCACATCAACAACTATCTACTGGATATCTCCACCTGAATATCCCACCGTCTCTTCAAACTCTAATGACAGGCCAGAAAATAGAGGAACAGAAGGAGTGGGACAGGTCACCAGAACAGGACATTATGCATGGGGTGGGGGTGGGGGGTTGTGCCACATTCCACTAAGCCTGAGGAGAAGAGTACAGCACCCACCTGGGGCCAGTTCTGACCACCTAAAAGTCAGTTGGGGCAGAGACCTGGGCTGGTGAAATATAAATTGTCCAAGGTGGGAAGAAGCTGAGACACTGTGAGACCCAGTCCCCAAAAGAACTACCATGAGAGGGGAGGGAGTCAGGAAGTGAGTGATAAAGAAAATGAGGGTGGGATGGGAGGGAGGGAAGATTTTAGGAAGAAGAAAACTCAAAGATCTTGAACATAAACAGATAAATCAGCAGGAAAAACAGTAGCAACAGAAGGAAACATGGTCTCAAGATCTAGGAAATGAGTTCAGGAATCTTTGAATAGATACTGAAAAGTAAAGGAAAATGATTCAGCACTTGATAAGACAGAACTCTGGAATTTGAGAATGTGGAACCACAATATGCTGTTTCTGAGTGGTTTAAAAGAAAAAAAATGAGAATTACAAGAGCAAAATTTATTTCCTACACAGCAAAAGTAATGAACAAAATAATAAAACTTGAATAGCAAGCCTTGCCAAAGAAACAAAAGAGAACAATAGATTGAGAATACATGTATAGAAATGAAAGACAATCTAGAAGAGAAGCAAAAACCAATAAAGTTAAAAGAAAATATGCTCACTATGTAAACAAAACATACTGTTCTCGAAGGCAGGATGTGTAGAGCCAACCTAAGGATCATAGATCTCCCAGGACATGAGAAGAGAAAACACCATAATGAAGGGAATAATAGAAAAGCATTGTCCAGAATTTCTGAACATATAAAATTAAATTTCAGTTGAAAAAATTCACAGAAAGCCTCAAGAAAAACAAACAAACAAAAACAAAGTCCTAAGGCTGCAAATTGCAAGGCACATAGTGGTTAAATTTAACAATTCAATTCAGAAATAAATTCTGCAAGCTATCAGGAGAACATATTTCAAATACAAAGGGAAGTGAATAACACAAGACTATTCTGTACTCATTAGAAAAAGAGGAGGCAATGGAATAACGTGTTCTGAAGAGCAATAGAAGTCAAGATGCAGTCCAGCATGACCTATCCTGAAGATGTGAGCTCAAGCATATGGGACAGAAAGTGGACATTTGAGAATAGAGAAGAGTTTAAAATAATTTTAGAAAGAAAATCAGACTCTTTGCTTCTTGAATGCCCCCAAATAACAGAAATGCAGGAGGAATGAATAAATGTAGATAGCACCTTCAGCAGAGGGACAATCAAAAGATCACTGAGACTTTTTTCTAAATATACATAAGAAGAGGGGGTAAAGGTGGAAATTGGGTAGAGGTAACAGTAAAGAGGTGGACAAGAGGCATTACAGACAACCTGGTAACACTCTGCCTGTAGGTGAATGTTCTTCTGTGGGACTACATTATAAATAGGAGGGTACATGAAAGGGGGGAGGAGAGCAATGGGATAAAGAGGAGTGTGTCACATACTGGGGTCAAATCAAGGGCTATCAATAAGGGAAAGGTGGCCTTGGTGGTCTCAAAAGCAGTGAATGAAGAGGAGGGGGGAAAATATTGGAAAGACAGGGAAGGAAAAAGGTATTACTTTTGAGGTGGGAGTCCACTGATGAATGCTCCTTTGAGTGAAGAGAGATGGTCTGTGAAGGGAGATGAATACCTTACAAGGGTTGAGAGTAGGGTTTGGTACTTGAAAAGTCCACTTGTCTTGGAAGAGGGAGGAAGTTGGAACCCCTGGGGGCAAGTGGTCCCTGGAGGAGTGGGAAAGCATGGATGTTGGGAAGTCTCCAGGCAAATGTATAAAGGTCATTAAGAGATGGTATACAGTCAGTGGAAGGGAAGGAACCCTTCCGTGAGACAGTGTCTTCTGTGACACCTGCAATATTTGGCATCGTTCTGAGAGGAAGGCATAATGGAGAAGGGAAATTCATGGGGGATTTCCTACAAGGATTGCCCTATAAGCAGTAAAAGCCCCTGCTGAGTGGTCCTGTGCCAGTGTTTCCCATGTCACTCAATCAGTTCCAAAGTTCTGAGAGTGTATTGCTTCTTCTGACCTCTATATGAATGAATGCTTGCCTTGTGTGAGTTCTCTATAAAATAGTCTTTTTGGCAAGCATACTTATTTGAACAATGTGGTCAGCCCATTGCAGTTGTGCTCTGAAGCAGAGTGTGAATGCTTGACAGTTTAGTTCAAGTAAGGACCTCAGTATCTGGTACCTTACTTACCCTGCCAGGTGATCTTCAAGATCTTCCTAAGACAATTCAAATGGAAGCAATTCAGTTTCTTGGCATGGTGTTTGTATACTGTCCTGGTTTCACAGGCATACAACAATGAGGTCAGCACAATGGCTTTGTAGACCCTCAATTTGGTAGTCATATACCTCTTCTCTCCCGTACTTTCCTTCAGAGCCTCTGAAACACTGAGCTAACTCTGGCAATGCTTGTGTCAACCTCATTATCAATGTATACATCCCTGGAAAGTATACTACCAAGGTAAGTGAACTTATCCACAGCATTCATGGTTTGCCCACAGCAGAGAAGGTGTTGTGCTCTATGAGCAAAGCAGAATTGAAACAGTTCAAAGGAAATGCAAGATAAGCAAATTTAGAGTATCCATCGCAAATGTTCACATGGACTATTTGTGTTGGACCTGTGGTATAGCATTCTGAGCTCCTATATGGTCTGATCAGCCATAGTTGGACACACTCTAGCATAGTGATGTCATTTTGGTCCTCTTCGAGAACAAAGGACAACCAACCAACCAACCAACCAACCAAAAGCACCTAGAGGAGAGAGCCTAGAATAAATGTTTTGTGAATTTTGATTGTGTAAAGAATACACAAAAAAAGAGAACAGATAATTTTAGGAGTCTTGAATCAGAGAATAAGGGTCTAGAGTAAATAGAGGAGAAAGATAATGAAGAGAGTGAGAAATTCTTTTTGGAAAGCACACAAAAATAGAATGTAAAAACTTAATGAAAAAGATTAGCTGAAGGGGGGTAGAGTAAGGGTGAATCTACTTGACTGAGAGGAAAAAAGAGGAAAGAAATATATAATTAGTAAGGCAGGAGAGAACTAATGAAAAAAACCCTAAAGGGAAAGGAATAAAAAATGAGGAGACCAGAGATATGGAGAATAAATCTAGTAGGAAAAGGGTCACTAAAAAAAAAGATTAAAATAACTGAAGAAACACAATACTGTGTTTATAGCCAAAGACCTTAAGCCAACTTAAAACAATTTTAGAGACAAATGAAGAAAAATATAAACCTAATTCTTATAACTTAAAATGTGAATGAATTAAACAATCTAATAAAACAAAAAAGTGACAATTTGGATAAGAAAACAAAACCCTACAATCTGTTGCTTATAAGAAACACATTTTGAAAACAAAGATATACACCAAACAAAATTGAGGATATAGAAAAAATTTACTATGCATCAAGTATATTCAAAAAAGGAAGAATTACCATTATGCTAGCAAAGAAAAATATTCAAAAATTTTAAAAAATGTAAGTAAGGAAACTCTATCATACTGAAAGAAACCATAGACTACAAACAAGAATCAGTAATAAATTCATATGCTCCAAATGCCTTAGTATCCAATTAATAAAGGAAACATCTGAACTTTAAGAAGACAAATATATGAGAAAAGATTTCAATATCCCTGTCTCAGTTTTTTATAAGTCTAACAAAGTAAAAAGGAGAATAAAGAACCGAAGAAATTGCTGGAGAAACTAGTTAGAAGACTCATGGCATCTTTTAAATGGTATTGCAATTACATGGTATTGCAAAAGAACATACATATTTCTTAGCAACACAAAAAACTTTTACAAAAATTGGCCATGTAATAGGGCAGAGATATTGTAAACAAATGAAAAAAGATTGAAATAGTTAATGCATCCTTTTATTTCAATAAAAATAGAAATTGGTTCATGGATCATGAACAAAAGATGCAGATCTAAATGGAGACTTAACAATGAAATTTTAAATAATGAGTGGGTCAAAGAACATATCATAGAAACAATAACTATGTAAAAGAAAATAATAATGATGAAAAAATATGTCAACATTTCTGGGATGCAACTAAAGCAGTCCTTAGAGAGGAAATCTTATCCTTGCAATCACACATTAACAAAACAGAGAAAAGAGATGACCAATGAATTGAATGTACATTTAAAAAAATTAGAAAAATCAACAAATAAAATAAGCACAAAAGAGGAGATAATGAAATTAAGGAACAATAGATAAATTGGAAACAAAAATAGAATTAACCATCTGAAGCACACAAAACAAGATTCAATTACAAAGTGTTCCTTAAAGAAATAAGTAACCTAAATAACTGCAGGAATATTCAGTGCTCTTGGCTGGGTCATGCCACTATAATAAAAATGATAATTCTACCAAGATATTTATACTTTTAATGTTATACCAATCATATTACTAAGGGGGGAATTAATAAAACTTGATAAAATAATAACAAAATTCATTTGGAGAAACACAAGATCTAGAATATGAAGGAAAGTGATGAGAAAAAGTAAGGATGAAAAAGGAATGGCAGTTCTAGAGCTATATTATAAAGTGAAAATCATCAAAACCATTTGATATTGGTTAAAGAATAGAGAGATAAATCAGTGGAACACAGTAGACAAGGGAAAGTCAGAAACGATAGAATTCAATAAACCAGTGTTTGATAAAGAGGAAAGCATAAGTTACCTAGGGAAAAATTCTGTATTTGATAATAACTGCTGGGAAAACTGGACATCAATCTGGCGGAAATGAGACTTAGACCATCACCTTACACCACATTCCACAATGCATTCTAAATGGATTGTTTTTATTGAGTAGTTTCAGTCATATCTACCCCATTTTGGGTTTTCTTGGTAAAGATACTAAAGTGTTTTTTCCATTTCTTCTTTGGCTCAGATGAGGAACTGAGACAAACAGGATTAAGTGACTTGCCCAGTGTCACATAACTAGTAAGTGTCTGAGACTAGATTTGAACTCAGGTCCTGCTGACTTCAGAGACAGTATTCTATCCACTGCTCAACCTAGCTTCCCCTTAAAATGTATATATGACCTTAAAAATTAAAGATCATCTAAAAAAACAGAAGAGAAATGTATCATATACCTCCCCAGCTATGATAGAGTATATATTCTTAAATCAAACAAGTGATAGAGGCAATTATAAAAGATAAAATAGATAATTATGATTATGTGAAGTTGAAAAGCTTCTGCATGAACAACATTAATGCATCTAGGATAAGAAAGGAAGTGGTTGAACAGGGAAAAAATATTTGTATCAAATATCTTGGTAAAGAGTTTGGTACCACTGCCGGGTCTATATCCCAAAGACATCCAAAAAAGGGAAAATGACTTATTTGTGCAAAAATATTTATAGCAGTTCATTTTGTGGTGGATAAGAATTGAAAATCAAAGAGATGCCCATCAATTGGGGAATGACTAAACAAGCTGTGGCATATGATTATAGTGGAATATTATTGTGCTATAAGAAATGACAAGCAGGATGATTTCAGAAAAATCTGGAAAGACTTACATGAACTGATGCATAGTAAAATGAATGGGGCCAAGAGAAAATTGTACACAATAAGAGCAACATTGTTCAATGAACAACTGTGAGTGACTTAGCTATTCTCATCAATACAATGATCCGAGACAGTCCCAAAGGACTAATGATACTATCTTCCTCCAGAGAAAGAACTGATATTAACTGAATACAGACTCAAGTGTATAGTTTTTCACTTTCTATATTTCATTTTTTTCTTTCACTTGAGACTTCTTGTACAAAATGACTAATATGGAAATGTTTTACAAATTGCACATGTATAACCTATATCTAATTGTTAACCATCTCAGGGAAGGGGGAGGGAGGAAGGCACAGAATTTGGAACTCCAAACTTTAAAAATGTCTCAGAATTTAAAAAAGTTTGGTATCCAAGAAATAGAAATAATTAATAAATATATGTAAGACTCATAGTTATTCTGGGCAGCTAGGTGGTACAATGGATAAAATACCAGGCCTGGGTCAGAAAGACTCATCTTCCTGAATTCAAATCTAACCTCAGACACCTACTAGCTGGATTAGTCACGTTGCCCTATTTTCCTCATCTGTAAAATGAGCTAGAGAAGGAAATGGCAAACCACTCTAGTATCTTTACAAGAAAACCCCAAATGGGGTCACAAAGAATTGAGCGTGACTGAAAATGATTGAACAATGAGATATAGCCATTCCCCAATAGATAAATGGTCAAAGGATATGAGGAAACACTTTTCAAAAGAACTGCAAAATATTCACAACAAAATGGGAAAAAATGCCACATATCACCAGTAATAGGAGAAATACAAATCAAAACAAGGTTTCACTGAGGTTTTACTGTTCACTCTGAAAATGAACAAAAATAACCCAAAAAATGGCAACTGCAAATATTGGAGGGATAGTGGAAAGATAGGCATGCTATCACATTGTTGATAGAGATATGAAGTGGCACAACCATTTTGGTAAGTAATTTGGCATTATGTAGATAAAGTGACTAATTTATCCATACCCTTTGAGCCAGAGACTCCATGGCTGGACTTTTACACAAAAGAAACTGTCAATAAGAAAAAAGTCCTCATATATTCCTTAATATTTATAGCAACACTTTTGTGATAGCTAAAAATAGAAAATAAAGTAGATATCCATTAACCGGGGAATGGCTAAACAAATTGTGACACATGAATGTAATGGAATATTACTGTGCTATAAGAGATGATGCATGATGAATACACGGAAGCATGGAAATCTTTGTATGAACTGATACAGAAAGAAATAAGCAGAGTTAAAAAAAAAAACCCAGACATACCTAGTAACTACAACAATGTAAGTGGAGAGAATGACACATCAAAAAAAACAAACCAAAAGCAGCTGTAATAAAATTATAAAGATCAAATGGCACTTGAAATAATGAGAGGACAGCCTTAACCTACCTCTTTATAGAGGTAGAATGTCCACAGATGTTACACATTGAACATGTTTTTGGACTTTTTCAATGTGTCAATCAGTTGTGCTGACATTTTTTTTCTCTTTAAAAAAATACTACTTGTCATATGAGATGTCTGTCTGGGAGGGAAAAGGGAAGTGATTCATGGAATATTATGGCAATATAAGAGATGACAAAATATCAGTAAAAACTTACTTAAACACTGAATGTATGACTAACTGTTCTCTGAAAAGTGCCATCTTCTCTCTTCATGCATTTGCATAGGCTCTTTTCCATGACCATAACCTATTTCCTCTTCATCTATGCCTCACAAAATCTTTATCTGTATTTAATGTCCAATTCAGGTACCACCTCCTCCATAAAGCCTTTCCTTGGTTCAATTTTCTCATTCAGTCATTTCTAGAGAGAGGATTGTGAAAAGATGGTAGAATATCCCCTCAGTTTCCCCTTAGTAAAACTCCAAAATATGCACCAAAATGAACAATGATAAAACTAAAGAGAATTACCTATAAACTATTCTATCCAGTCTAGCACTGCACAAAAAGACTGCTAGTATGTGGAAAAATTCCTGAATAGAGGCAGCCAGGGTAGGTGGAAGACCCTGTGTAAAACAGCCCAATTTTACACATAGGGAAGCCCTAGAGATTCAATAGGAGATGGTCTTTGAGCTACACTAAGGACAGAGAGGCCCAGGAGCTCTGGCTGCATCTGGAGACAAGTCCACAGAAGCATCCAGGCAGCCTACACTTCAACTTGTATTCAGGCAATACTAACCAAGCCCAACATCCAGGTAGCCTGGGACTGAAACACAGCACAAGATAAAGCTGGAAAATTCCTGAAATGGGTGGGACCTAGTCTTAGCCTCTCCCACTGAGGACCAAGTTGGGCCTACCCACACCAAGATTATGAGAGCAGAGTTTAACCTAAACATAAGCTTTCAACTCAAAAACTAAGGTTAGAAATATGAGTAAACATAGGAAAATGCCAAACACAATGTACAAATGACTTGGTCCAAGAGACACTCACAGTATGAACCCGAAAAGGAATAATTCCACAAGTTTAAACAGAATTGCAAAGGAAAAAAATGTCCTGCCCATTAGGTCTACAAGAGACTATGAAAAGTAATGAAACAAGTCATACAAAATGGAATGGCTACAGAAAAAAATAATGGTAAGGAGAACAGACAGTGACTTACTTGGGAATTTAATGGCCTGAAAATCAGAATGGACCAAACAGAAATTAATGATTCAATAAGATAGCAAATATTAAAAAAAACAATGAGATGGTTGAAAAAATGAACAAAAATATAAAAAAGACCTAGAAAACAGTTCAAATGAGAGATAATTTGAGAACTATTGTACCATCTGAAAATCATGACCATAAAAAGGCTTTTATAAAGAAATCATCAATAAAAACTTGTCAGATATCTTGAAATCAGAGGGCAAAATGAAAATAGAAAGAATGCACTGGTCACCTCCTGAAAGGCACTCCACAATGAGATCTTCTAGGCACATCATAACCCAAATCCACAGCTTCAGATCAAAGAAAAAATACTGAAAGCAACCAAAAAAAATCATTCCAATACTGAGGAATCAGTCAGGATCACACAGTACTTGGCAGCTGCCACTTTAAAGAAGAGGAAAACTTGGAATGCAATATCCCCAAAGCAATAGATAAAAACTTGCAACCCAAAGTAGTTTATCCAGTAAAACTGAGCATAATCCTACAAGGGAACAAAATAATATTCAATGAAATAGAAGGTTTTCAGGCATTCTTGATTAAAAATCCAGAACTAAGTAGATATTTGAAATGAAAACACAGGATTCAAGAGAAGTACAAAGATACATTATATTTGATTAGTTGGAAGAGGTTTTGCGAGGATGAGTTGCTTACAAGCTAATAGGGAAGAAAGAAATGAGTATTTTCCCAGAATCCCAATGCATTCATTAATTAAATTCTTCATAAAAATTAAATAAGACAGAAAGTCAGGGGACAGGTTCTGTTTCAATGTTGTTAAGAGAAAATGGAAATGGGAAAGATAAGGGACTATGCTGTGGAGGAAAGGGAAAAAATGTATTATCTTACATATTAGATGTATATAAAATGAAGTTATTCAAACTTGGAGAAAAGGATGAGAGAATTGTGCAACCCATGAATCTCATTTTTATCTGAATAAGGAAAATTGGACATATTCACACACAGAAAGAGTATGGGTGGATTTAAATTGAACTCCATGTGGAAATAGGAGGGAACAGCAAGTGTGGGAGGGTGGGGGAAGAGAATTTAAGATGAAAGGGAAAGTGAATCAAATCCTGGGAGAAACAAATTATAAAACTATAATGATGAGACCTCAAGATACCCCTTTCAGAGCTAGATGAAGCTAACAAAAAGATGAACAAGGAAGAAGTTAAAGATCTAAATAGAACTTCAGAAAAATTAAAGATGATTAATCTCTAATGATTACTGAATGGTAACAAAAATGAGTTTATATATTTCTCAAGTGGCCCTACCTTTACAAAAATTGATCATGTATTGTGGCATAACTTCTGCCTAATGCATAAAAGTAGAAATACTAAATATCCTTTATTGATCATGATGTAATAAAAATTATGATTCACATAGAGTCTTTGAAGAAAGAATTAAAAACTAATTGGAGACCATCTTAATTCTAAAGAATTGGTAGGTCAAAGAACAGATCATAGAAACAATAGAATATTTCATAATGACAATGAGACAGCATGCCAAAATTTGGGGGATAAAGATAAAGCAATCCTTAGGGGAAAATGTATCTCTTACTGATTTCACTGATAAGAAAGAACAAATCAATGAACTGGGCATAAAAGATTAGAAAAAAATGACAAATCAACCTCTTCTACTCAACCAAATATGCAAGTAGAAATTCTGAAAATCAATGAATAGATTTACAAAATTGAAAGCAAAACAACATTGAATCAGTAAACAAAACTAGTTTTTTTTAGAGCTAACAAGCTAGATAAAAAGCTAATCTAATATTTAAAAATAAGATGAAAACCAAACTGTTCACATAAAAAGTGAAAAGAATTCACAACAATTGAAGGAGAAAAACTATATAACAGTGAAACGGACAATTTAGATGAAATGGATGAATACTTACAAAAGTATAAAATACTCAGTTTAACAACAGAAGAGGTAGACTATTTAAATGACCCAATATCAGAAAAAACTAATTGAAGAAGCCATAAATGAATTTTCAAAGGGGAAAAATTAAGATCAAATGAATTTACAAGTGAATTCTATAAAACACTCAAAGAAAATTAATTACAAGATTACAGAAACTATTTGCACAAATAGGAAAAGATGTTTCCAAACTCTCTCTATGCTATAAATATGTCCTTGATGCCTAAATCATAGAGACTAAGCAACGAAAGAAAACTATATGCCAAAGGTTCTTAACTTTCAGGAGGTCTATGAATGTGGACAACAAAAGAAATTATATCTTTGTTTTCACTAACCTCTGTCTGAAACTTAGCATTTCCTCCAATTAGAAATGTTTTTGATATTATTTGGATAAGTAGCCCATAAGCTTCAGTAGAATGCCAAAGAAGTTTGTCACACACACACACACACACACACACACACACACACACACACACCTACCATAGACCAATCTCCTTAATGAACATTGATTCAGTAATTTGAAATATTAACAAATAAGTCACAACAACTTTTTCAAGTCATTATAGGGGGACTGAGACAAGATGGTGAAGTAGGAAGAAGCAGTATATCTTAATAATAAAGATGATGACATTAACAACAATAATAACTAGTATTTGTAGTACTTTAAAGTTCACAAAATGCTTTGCAAATATTTCACAAACTCTCTGGGAGATAAGTGCTAATATTATCCTCCTTTAACAGATAAGGAAACTGAAGCAGATTAAGTGATTTGCCTAGGTTCACACAGCTAGTAAGTGTCTGAGACTCAGACCTTTCTCACTGCGGATCTGCCTCTATATCCACTGTGCCACCTAGCTGCTAGAACTACTCCAATAATGATCTAAAAGAATGCTAGACTGAGTAGTGACTGGGAAATTGAAGGAGAAGCTAGTGGATCATCTTTCCAGCCTACGATCACTAATCCATCCAGTGCCTTTTGAATATCTCCCCAGTTCCAGCTTCACAGTCAATGAAAGATGCTCCTCTTTGTCACGTAGTTAGAAGAATAGAAAATCACTTGCAAAATGTCTACATGTGCTCCAAAGTTCACACGGAGTTTGTGTCAGCTGAGAACACTATGCAGGTTCATAAGGGGCTTATTGACCCTTCCTCAATAAACTAAAAGGGCTCCCTCTTATTTCTAGGATAAAGAAATTAACCATTTCCTTTGAAAGTTTTCCACAACCTGATGCTGACCTATTTTTCCAGCCTTGTTGTATCTTATACCTCTTCCTACATTCTAATGTCCAGACAAATTCCTCACACATGGTTCTCCATCTGCTCGCCATTCCCCATTCCAATAATATACTCCCTCTTTGTCCCCACTTTACAGAATACTTCACTTTCTTCAAGACTTATGGTGAGAATAACCTTCATGGAAACTTTACTGATCCCTTCCCCCACCTGCTAGCATCCTTCATCCCTAATTACCTTGTATTTATTTTGCCTATGTACATTTGTATATTATATACATATGTGCCATTTGTACCTCTCCTCTGATTGAATGCCAACTTCCTTGAGAGACCAAGCATTACTTCATTTTCCACCTTTGTATTCTCAGCATAGAGCCTGGCACACAGGAAGCACTCAATAAATGCTTATTGATTGATCCATCAATGGAGGTGGGAATTTAGAACCCTGTAACTCAGTGATGTCAAACTGAAATAGAATGGATCCCTGCAGGTCACAGATCAACTTAGAATACCATACATTACTATTATCTATATTGTATTATATTTTTACTTACTTCATGAAACATTTCCCAGTTACATCTTAACCTCGTTTTTGCACACTCTGCAGTTTTGCAGGCTATATGAAGACCTGATGTAACACATATGTGGGGAAACCAAGACATAAGAAGGCCTAAAATGTAGTTAGTGATTTTCCTAGAGAAATCCAGGTAAGGTCAAAATGATCCAAAGACAGAAACTGACCATTTTGGGTGTGGCCCACAGGGTCAAACCTAATCTGTATGAGGAAATTAAACACTACTGGCAAAAGAATCAAATTGGAATTTCCAGAAAATTTTGGGAAAAGACAATCATCTATGATGAAGTCCCAAGGGTTCATGATTTTTACTCCTACCTTGATAGCCAAATAATCCAGTTGACATAGCAAAAATTTTAACCAAATGGTTGGTATTAAGTTAAAAAAATTTTTTTAAAGCATATAAAATGCATCCAGATGAGATAGTGTATTATGGACAGAATCAGTAGGAAATCAGAGTAAAAATGGGCCTTTTGACAAATAAAAGTAGGAAGGACTATCTCATAGTTGGAAGGGGCCTTAGATTCCTAACTGAACTGGAATTTCCTTTACAATATCCCAGACAAATGGTCATCTGAAACCTTCTAGAGAGAGATACTTGCTTAGGAAACTTATTCTACTTTGAGGCAGTTCTAATCGTAAAGAAAGTTGTATTTTATTAAACCTAAATCTAACTCTTTGCAATTGTCACCTACTACTCTCAGATCTGAGCTCTGTGGTCAGGTAAAACATGTCTGCCTTATGACAACCCTTTGAATACTTGAAAACAGCTATCTCTAAGCTAAACCAGATCCTTGAACTGATTGGCATAAACTCTCAGAAATATAGTCTTCTTTTGCCCTTTCTCCCTCTTCCCCTCACACCCAGATGTCCCAAGTTAACCAAGATCCACAGGTCTGAAAACTAGAAGATTTTTAAATAGGCTCTAAAATTACTCAGATCATAGGATAAGTACAAATAAGAATTGAAATTGGGAGTAAGATCCACATCCCAGGAAGCTATTGAGGCAATCAACTATCACCTAGTTGATGGTTTACATCAGATACTGTGAGATAGAAGACACTAGTGAGGTTCTAGTCAGCAAAGGAATGTTTGGCAGGCCAATTAAATAAATCACAAGCTTATGCTCCTATCCAATCCTAGAATAAAATGACCTCTTCTATTATATTTAGCAACAAATAAGAAACCCTAAGGCTTTACCCTGGGCTTTTTATATTTTTTTATAAGCTTCCTGCCTTAATGATTTCATTAGCTCCTATGGGTTCATTTATCTTTTCTATGTGGATGATCTTTTCTAATCAATCTATAAAGATGATCTATCTAATCAATCTATAAAGATGATCTATCTTTTCTAATGTGGATGATTCCCAAATCTATATTTTGTTTTTGTTGATTAGTCATGTCCAACTCTTAATGACCCCATCTGGAGTTTTCTTGGCAAAATACTGAAGTGGTTTGCCATTTCTTTCTCTAGCTCATTTGACAGATGGGGAAACTGAGGCAAACAGAGTTAAGTGACTTGCCCAGAGTTACATAGCTAGTAAGTATTTGAGGTCAGATTTTGAACTCCACATAGCTAGGCATAATCTCTCTCCTGAACCTAATACTACAATTCCAGTTGTCTTTTGAATAACTTACCTAGATGCCCACTGGTATTTTAAACTCAATATGCCTCAAAATGGAGTTCATATTAAAAACAAAAAAGAATCTTATCCCTCTTTCAAACTTGCCTCCTTTCAGTTATGTAAGGTTAAAATTTCATTTGTATCAGTAAGCACTCCAACATGCACAGGGGGCCTGCTATCCCAGGTTCTTAGATCTGCATTCATAAAAGCAAAGCAACTTTCAAAGGGTTAACAATCATTTTAATCAAGCACATATATCATTCACCTAGTTCAGGGAAGTCAGCATCCTGAACTTTAAAGAAAATACAGAGAAATCAAAGAGCAACAGACATGGCTTCCTCTGCCTGACCATCAACAGACAGGTCCAACTGTCTGACTATAGCTACCAGAGAGGGAAGGAACAACATCTGGGTTTTCCAAGCTGGGGGGCTCTTTTAGTGGCTTCTCAGAGTCCTCATCTGGCCAAACAAACACTTCCAGTCAGTGAACTCCAAAGTATAACCTCACCCTCAGAACATTTATACCTTTTTTAGAGACAGAGGGCATCCCAACTCTTGTGAAACAGTGCCTCATTAACAAAAGGTGTGGGCATTCCTACAAATCTTTCCTAATCAAACTCCCCTTAATGGGTAGACCCATTAATGGGTGGGAGAGAGCTTTAATCACATTAACAATACAAATACATATACTGTTTCTAGCTAAAGAATATCGTTTCTGTACTTTACTCTTCGTAAAGACTCTTGGTTGATAATAAAGGCATTATTCATTCAGAGGCATTTGATTATACTAAAACAAAAACAGCAAAAGATCTTATTTTGCTTGCCATCACATCATTCTCCCCCTGCTTCCTCAGTTTTTCCTTTAAAAAATTCCTTGTTATATGTATATCATGGCCCTTATGGAAGAGGACAAAGGGAGAGAAAAATTGAGATGATTTTAAAACAGAAGATTTATTGGGGAATTTCAAAGCTAATTGAGAATCACACCTACCAGTGGTTTGCAAGACTGGAAGTCAAATAAAAGGAAGGGAAGGGAATAAGCATCTATATAACCCCTACTATGTGCCAAATACTCTGTTAAGCACTTTTTACAAATATCTCCTTTGATTTGATCCTTACAACAACAAATAAAGTGAACAGCTAAACTGTTCAGTTGCAGCATGATATGGAAGCTGGTTCACAGTTAGCTAGGGTATAGATTAGACTTCTGTAGCTTTTTCAGGCCTGCTTAGAGTACCCAGTCAATCAGCAATATTTTGCACGTTTGACTAGACCAATGGGATTTGGTGCATCTCGATAAGGGAGTTTTCTGGAATGTCCCTAGTTGTGTGCTAGTTGGGTGCAACATTCTTGGGAATATGTTCAACTAAAGAATGTTATGTGTAGTAGAACTTTGTGTATTCAGCTTAAGCAGGATAGAAGTAGTTAATTCAGGTTTTGTTTATTCAGTCTACAGCAGAATGTGGGTAATTCAGTTAAACATCACATTCTGATAATAAGGTTATTTTTCCTCCACAATAGTAAAGAAAGTTTCATTTTTGAAAAAAGACATGATAAAAGGGATACCTTGAAAGAAATTTGGAAATGACCAAATGACTCCAGAAAACTAATAACCATGATACTTACCTCCTAAAGAAGTGATGAACATAGGGTGTGCATTGAGATACATGTGTTTGTTTTCTTTTTTTTTCATTTTAAACTTAAATACAAAATGAGAAAACAAACAAACAAAAAGAATTCTGCCATGTACACAGCAAAATGTAAGAGAGAATTCAACATAAAAAATATTTCCATTTTAAGAAAACCTATATAATAAATACTACACATTGTTTTCAAAGCTACCCAGATTTTCTTTGCTTCCTTATAGGTTTTCTTTTATTCTCTGCTATGTATTTTTTACTTTCTTTTTTCCTCTCCCTCCCCATCCCAAACCTAAAGAAGGCTACAATGAAATGCAGATACACACACACACGCACGCACGCACACATAGATATCTGTAAACATACATATATACCCATATGCACTCATACACATATATGTGAGGCTGTACTGTGCATATTTCCTCTTATTATCTCTTTTTGGAAGGTGGATAGCAACTTTCCTCATAAGTCCAAGTCTTTCCATGCTTTTCTAAATTAACCAGTTCATCATTTCCTACACAACAATATTCCAACACAATCACATCCTATCTGAAAGATTATCTATGAAAGTGTTTCCCCAATTTTCTGCATTCATTCTATTTTTGGCTGTGTTGGTTTTATTTATATCAGAAAATTTTAATTTAAAATAACGGAAATTATCCACTTTATACTTCAACAATGCTCTTACCATATAATATAGTTTGAGGTCTGAGGTCTGATACTGCTGAATCTACTTCCTTTACATCTTTTTTCTCTGGTTTCTTTGAGGTTCCTGACCTTTTATTTTTCCAAATGAACTTTGTTATTATTTTTTCTAACTCAGTAAAAATTTTTTTAGTGATTTAATTGGGATGACATTGAATAGATACATTAGTTAGGTAGAACTGCCATTCAAAAAATTACATTGACTTTATTTAACTATGAACAAGAAACATTATTTCAGTTATTTAGATCTGTGTCTATTTGCATGAAATGTGGTTTATTTTTATGGTTATATAGTTCCTGTGTCTGTTCTGGCAGGTATATGCTCAGATATTTTATACTGCCTAGGTATTTTAAAAGATCTAAAACAATACTGAATAATATTCAATTGACTGACGCATAGTGTAGTTTCTCTATATTTCACTTTTGATTAAATCTATTTTAAATCTACCTTTGTCTGAGATTATGATTACTATTCCTGTTTTTTACATACCAAATTCTACTCCTGCCCTTTATTTTATCTTTATGTGCATCTCTCATTTTTGTAGTATTTCCTGGAAGCAATATATTGTTGAATTCATATTTTTAATCTGCTATCCATTTCCATTTTATGGAATTCATCACATTCTAAGCTACAATTACATGTGTATTCTCCTCCTTCTTATTTTTCCTCACCTTCCTTCCCACCCGATTTGCCCTATTTTTTCTCATTCCTCTGCTTTACTTCTATCTGCTACTTTGTCCTCCTATTCCTTAACCTACTCACCACTCCATAAGTCCTTCCCTTATCTTCCCACCCACCCTGACATCTTGCCTTCTTATTTCTTTCTGAAATTAGAGGACTTTTATACCCTTCTAGGTATATGTATTTGTGTGTGTGTGTGTGTGTGTATATATATATATATATATATATATATATATATATATATATATATATATATATATATATATATATATATATACATATGTATTTTATATATTTTATATATTCCCTCTTTAACCCTTTCCCAATGAGAGTAAGGTTCCATCACTACCAGTCCTCCCTCCCTAGCTTCTTCTGTATCAGTTTTTCCTTCTGTGCCTCATTTGCATGAGATAATTACTCCTTTTTATCTCTCTACATAGTTTTTTTTAAATAATCACCCCATCATACACAGGTTAGCCTAATTATTTCCCTTAAACTACCCAAATAATGATGACAGTCATGAGTACTGATAACATTTTCATGTATAAGAAGTAAACAATTTGACTTTACTGAGATACTTATAATGTTTACCTTATCTTTCTCCTGGATCTTATATGTCATATTTTCTCAGAAGTTCTTCTGTTTTGGCACAAACACCTGAAAGTCTTTTAATTCATTAAGTATCCATTTTTTTCCTTTCAGGATTATATTAAGTTGCCCTTCGTTGTAGTCCCAGCTCTTTTTTTCTATGAAATATAGTATTCTTAGATCTATGGTCCTTCAACATAGTAGCTGCTAGGTCTTGTAGAGTCCTTATTGTAGCTCCATGATATTTAAATTTATTTTTCTTGTTGCTTCCAATATTTGCTCCTTAATCTGGCAGTTTTGAAATTTTGCTATGATATTCCTGTTTTCCTCCTGGGATCTCTTTCTGGTGATGATCAATGGATTTTTTCTACTTTGCCTTCTTGTTCTAGAACTTCAAGGCAACTTTTTTTATAATCCTTTGTACTATGGTATCAAAATTTTTTTTATTGTAATTTTCAGGTAGTCCAACTATTTCACATTATTTCTCCTTGATCTGTTCTCCAGAGAAGTTGTTTTTCTGTTGAGATGTTTCACGTTGTTTTCTTTTTTATTTGTCTGACTTTGTTTCATTATTTCTTGGTGTCTTAGAATGTCATTAGCTTCCCTTTGCCCAATTCTAGTTTTGAGGAATTATTTTCTTCCTTAAGTTTTTGATTCTTCATTTCACGTTAGTTGACTTTCTTTTCATAGTCTTTTTTTTTAATTTTCTTGGATTGCTCTTATTTTATTTTTCTAGTTTTTTCTCTGTCTCTCTTATTTGATTTTTAAAGTCCTTTTAAACTTCTTCCAAAAATTCTTTTTATGCTTGGGACCATTTGAAATTAGAAGACTTTTCTCATTGAAAAGAACTGGCTTTTTTTTAGCTCCATTATCTTCCTCTGAATATGAACCTAGATCTTTTCTATCCTCATCTATGGTTGGTTTATTTCTCTTTTGCTTACTCATTTTTACTTTGCTTTTAGCAGCTATTAGTAAAATCAAGATCTAGGACTAAAGTATGGGAAATGATGCCCCAAGCCTCAGGTCTTTCTTACTGATATTTTCTGAGGTTTGTCCCAGGGTCCAACCTTGGGGTCTCTTTTCCACTTCTAAACCAAGACCAGGGTCCTCCAGTCACACTGTCCCACAAATGATCTTACTCACTGCAGTCCCTCAGGTGGCTACAAACTACAGCTGTCCTCTCTGCCATGAAACTGAAACGAAGGACTTTACTCCCTTTCAAGTGTCCTCAGCCAGCAGGGTCCTCTCCCCTCTGCTACTGCACTCACTAGTGTATATGCTAGCTCCTTCTCCCTTCATCCACAGTCTGGGATATGTCTGGTCAGCACAGCTGTGCTTAGCATCCCTTGACAATGGAAGTTCCTTTAATGTTCTCCTACTCAGTGGTCAGACACCCCTCCTGCCCCAACCACTACCCCCAGAGCTTGTTGTTGGTTTCACAGAGTGGTCTGGAGGTGTTTGCACTTCACAAAGGCTGAACCTAGTACTGTGGAGGCCAGGACTTTCCTGTGGTCTTCTTGAGTTTTCTTAAGAGGACAAATGCTTAACCTTGTCTTTTGTTTATTTCTGTGTTCTACATTTCCTCTGAGACAATGTTCTTTTTTCTCTTGTGGAGTAAATTTGGAGAGCTGAAAGTTTTCTGACATACTCTTCCATCTTCCCAGAATCCTCTCCTGAGATATATACTTTTTGGATATGGCTAATGTTGGAATTAATTTTGCCCAAACATATTTGCTGCAAAGGTTTTTCCTAGTGGGAAGGGAAAGAAGGAGGGGAATAGAAAGCAAATTTTTATTCATTGAAAAAGATAAAATAATTTTTTAAAAGAAGAAAAAGAACATGTACCTAAGCTGCTAAAGACCCTGGGAGTTTTATTACTTCCTAGGGTGAGAAGAGAAGAAGGTAGCACAAGATTAGGACTCGATCAGACCAATATTAAAGCAGTGGCATTTTCCTCCTGCAGTAGGAATTATAATGCTCTCTGGAGATGGAAAGAGTAGGGAAAATGAGAGGAAGCACATGACTGGGCTTTCTCCCAAAGGAGACCTGAGACACTAGCAATGACATTTATATTTCCCTTTCTCAAACTAAGCCTTCAAGAATGATCATGATAGAAGAATAAATGATAGCAATAGATGGTGGGCTTTTTTAAAATCTCAGATGGGAATACTGAGGGAAAAGAAGTCTCATACCTATATAATAGGTACGTGGCAGATTCTTAGACAACCCAAGATAGAGTCATCCATGTGCAAGATACTGAGGGACCTACTTTCCAGAGATAGGAGTACTGGAGCATATGAAGACATTTTCCAGTGTTCTACCAGATTGCTGACTGCAGTCTTTTCCATTGTTTTTGTAGTTGGAACAGTCATCGTCTTTAAAATGGACTAATTCAGTACCTGCGGGGTTTTTCTTATATTTGACTCTGAGAGTGAAGAAGACTACTTCACTCACATCATATGGCTCTCCCCATCCTCAACTTGGACCATGTTTCCATAAGAAATGTGACTAGATCTTTAGCTTTTTTGTTTATTCTTTTCCAGTTTAGACTCAGGGAGTGAATTCTCCAGTCTAGCCTAGGAGTATCAGCCTTGGGGATTCAAGAATCCTGGAATCCAAGCCAGATGCTACAACAAGCTCTGGTGAGCAAGGGCCTTGGACTCCAGCTTGAAGAAGCGGGCACTACTGGCTTTGGATATAAACTTGGTTGGACTAATGCTATGTAATAACTGAGGTATAAGCTCAATCTCTACTCCTCTTTTCCCAGAAACTGAGGTAGTAGAGGAGGTATTATGTTCCTAAGGTGTTGGAGAAAATTTTCATATTTATTTTTTCCATATCTTTAAATTAAATATCTCTTCAAAAGCTAATTTTATATTAAGCAGTTAAATAGAATTAGAATGCTAGTCATCAGGTTCACTAAAAGAAAAGAGGACATAGCCAGTGGGGTCTTAAGCTGATGGTAGATAAAAGCTACATTCTCAACCCTGTAATGATACCAGAGAACCATGAAAGAGGTAGACTATAACAGGCCAATTTTGAGGGATTAAGACCAGAATCAAGATGTGTTTTGCTGATGAATTGCCCCTTTAATTTTTCTCTCACAGTCTCTCCTGGAGGAATGAGGGTAAGGAAAAGGAGAGCTGCCCCAAGTCACTGCCCCAAGAAGCCTTGGTTCAGTTGTTGTTCCATATATCGGGAGAAAACTGCACCACTTGCCTCCTCTTTTAGTGTACCCCTAATTTACTGTGACCCTTCCCTGGAAAGAACCTTAAAACAGCAGCTTCAGAGAGAAAACCCTAGCCTCCCGTCTCAATCTCTTTTTAGCTTCCTCTCTTCTCTCCCTAAAAAAAAATACAAGTTCTAGGGTTTTTAATAATTTAAGGCTGTCTTTCAAGGCAAACAAAGAAATTCATGTTCAAGCCTTAACTGAATGACTAGTGAATTCTATTAAAATATCATCTGTGTCTTGATCTTGTTTCTACCGAGAATTTTGTTTGAGTGACTTCCTGAAAAATGGTGATTAGACTCTAATATTTTTGCAAGTAACCTACTGATCTTAATTATTTCTTTGAGCTCTGGTTCTTAGTTCTATCATCTTTACCTGAAAAATTTTCGAACTTTTTTCTAGTTGAAATGCCTTTTAATCTTCCTTGATGTCTGTTCTGTAGCTCCTGCTGCTTTATCTGCCAGCATGAGAATTTTATTTCTCATTGATTCTAAGCTTTCAGTAAAGTTTTCCATTACTTTCACTAAAACTTTGATTTCAATGATCACCTTGCATTGTTTCTTTTTTATAGATGGTAGATCTCTCAGGACAAATGTCAGATCTTTATTTTTTTTAAGATTTTAAAAATATATATGTAATTTATTTATTTTTAAGTTTTTAACATTCACTTCCACAAGAATATGAATCCAAATTTTCTCCCCATTTCTCCCCACCCCCTACCCCAGGATGGCATGCACCCCATCTGCCCCTTCCCCAGTCTGTCCTCCCTTCTATCATCCTCCCCTTCTTCCATCTCCCTCTCCTCTATTGTCCTGTAGGGCAAAATACATTTCTATACCCCATTGCCTGTACATCTTACTTCCCAGTTGCATGCAAAAGCAATTTTAACCTTCATTTTTTAAAGCTTTTTCCTCCCTCCCCACCCCCCTCATTGAGAAACAAGCAATTTGATATAGGTCATACATGCATAGCCCCGCAAAACACTTCCATAACAGTCATGTTGTGAAAGACTAACCCTCTGTCCTGCCCTGCCCTCCATTTATTCTGTTTTCTCCCTTGACCTATTGCCCCACAATGGTGTTTGCTTCTGATTATTCCTTTCCCCACTTTGCTGTTCCTTCTGTTATCTTCCCTCTCCTATCCCATTCTCCCTTGCCTTCTTGCAGGCTAAAATAGATTTCCATATCCAATTGAGTGTGTGTTATTGCCTCCTTAAGCCAAATCCCATGAGAATAAGACTCACTTATTTCCTTTCATTTTCCCTCTCTTGCCCTCCATTGTAAAAGCTCTTTCTTACCTCTTTTATGGGAGATGATTTGCTACATTCTACCTCTCCCTTTCTCTTCAACAGTAAATTTTAATTTTTAAGTATTCTCCCTTCATGTTCAGCTCACTCTGTGCCCTCTAGGTATGTGTATATGTATATGTGTATGTGTATATGTATGCATATCTATACATACATACACATATACATATATAATATACATGTACACATCTATGTATGTATATGTGTGTGTTCCTCCAAGGTGGCACAATCAAGTATGTACTGGTCTGGGCACAGAGAGGGACTTTTATGTCCAGAACCTTAACAATTACCTCTCCACAGCCACCTAGCCTCCAGTTTTCAAGTCAGCCCTAGGGGCTAATTTTCAGATAAGCTGGATGGACAGGGCCACCATTCAGTGTGAGACAAAGACCAGCTTGGCCAGGTCCTCCACCCAGGGCTGAGGACCCTCTGTGGCTGCTGCCTGCTGCTGGAGCTATGGGAAGGCCCTTCCCTCTTCCTGGCCAGCTGATAAAACCCCTTCACTGACCTTTGGCACCTGTGGGCTGAGGGATCTGAGGCCCTGCTGCTACGACTGGAGATTCCACCCCTGAGGTGTCCTCCTCCCAGAGTCTCTTCATGGAGTGCAGTGTGGCCAAGGCTGGGCTGGCCTCCACGCTCCACTCCACGTCTGTGCAACCAATGCTTCTCGTGGGCCTTTCAGGTCACTGTGGGCTGGAAATCTCCTCCACTCTATTGTTCTCCACTTCTGCTGCTCCAGAATTTGTTGAGAGTCCCTCTCTACAGGTATTTTGTGGGCTGTGTGGGAAGACCCTACATAAGCGTGTCTTTCTAGTCCGTCATCTTGGCTCTGCCCCCTCCATTCTAATTTTTAAAGGACTATTTTCTTCAGTGAACTTTTGGACTTGCTTTTCCATTTGGCCAATTCTGCTTTTTAAAACATTCTTCTCCTCATTGATTTGTCAGACCTTTTTTGCCATTTGAACTAGTCTATTTTTAAAGGTGTTATTTTCTTCAACATTTTTTTTGGGTCTCCTTCAGCAAGCTGTTGACTCGTTTTTCATTATTTTCTTGCATTACTCTCCTTTCTCTTCCCAATTTTTCCTCCACCTCTCTTACTTGATTTTCAAAATCCTTTTTTGAGCTCTTCCATGGCCTAAGACCATGTTGTATATTTTTTTGGAGGCTTTGGATGTAGGAGCCTTGACAGCAAGCTGTTTTCCTCTGGTTGTATGCTTTGATCTTCCTCTGATGATATGTTTGATCTTCCTCATCTAAAAGACTGGAAAAAATACCTTTTCGCCGAGAAAATAATGTTCTATAGTCTTATTTTTTCCTGCTTTTTGAGCATTTCCCCAGCCAATTACTTGATTTTTGAGCCCTTTGTCAAGTGGAAGGTCTGCTATCTCAGGCTTCAGAGGTTTTGTGTAGCTGCTCTCTGAGATATCTCTAGGGACTTATAAATTTTCAGTTCCTGCAAAGTGGCATAGTCAAGGGAAAGGTGTTTACTTCTCTCCTGGTCTGTGCTCTGCTCTGTGAGCAATTGCAAGCACTCTTTTCTGCCCTGGAATTGTGAGCAGGATTCCCTTTCCACAGCCACCACCAGCTCTGCCATGCCACTGCTCTTCCTTACCCCAGGACTGCTACTCAGGACTGAGACCCAGATCAGCTGCTTGATTTCCCCAGCATCTGTAGATCAAGAGCTCCAGAAGCAGTCACTGCTGCCACTGGCCTGGGGCTAGGGCCTGACCATGCTCCCCTCTCACCCAGGTGAGAGAGCTTTCTCATTGAACTTTGAAACTGTCTTTTGCATTTGTAGGTTGAGAAATCTGGAAACTGCAGCAGTTGTCAGTGATTCAGCTCTGCTCTGCTCCTAGGCCAGTGCAATAGACTCTTCCTATCAGCCCTCCAAGTTGTCTTGGGCTGGAAATTGGTTTCACCCTGTCATTTTTTGGCTACTGCTGCTCTCGAATATTTTTTAGAATCATTTTTCACAGGTGTTTTAAGGGCTTTGGGGGGAGAGCACAAGCAGGCCTATGCTTCGACTCTGCCATCTTGGCTCCATGCTGATGCCTTGGACCACCCCCACCCCCCAGTCAGTTCTTTCTTTACCAAAACCAAATCCTCCTTCATTTCCTTTGGCATCTTTTTAATTCAATTGAGGCCTTCTGTTTACATTTAAATTTATTTTGAGGATTGATAATTTTTTTCCCTTCTGATTATTTCTCTTCTGTGTCTTTTAATTTAATAACTCTCCTCACCTCTGCTCCCTAGAATCCTTTCCTTTAACAGATAACTCTATCATCACTTTTTTCATGAAGCCTTTCCTGATTCCTCCCCAAATGCAGGTGCCATCCCTCTCAAAATACCTTGTGTTGAACTACTGTTTATATTGGTGCTATATGTACTTATATATGCATCACATGCTCTGAACTCCCACTCTCATTTATGATTGTGAGTCTCCAGAGTGTGGCTACTACTAGGACCCCTCAGGGCTCTGGACTAGTCTTGGAGGATTGTAAGGAATGTTTTTAGCCCTATAACTCATGAGTTCCCACTTATATGTTTTTTACCATGGTTGCCTGTTGACTTGTCAAGTGGTAAGTCAGATTTAATTAGCTTTTGGAGAAGGATATTTACTAAGGTTGTACAGTAAGGACATTTGGTACAAAATATCTCCCCAAAAGTTGGTGACACACTCTCCTATTAGTATGGAATAACTACTATTGTCCAAGGGTGATGATGATGGGATGGGAAGATGGGTGGTCCAAAATCCTCTATACCTTTTGAAGCTTGAAAGGTCCTTCTCCAGCAAAGGGGTGGGGAAGGGGGAAAAGGTGGGAGAATTTCTTCCCTCATTCCTCTCCCAACCTTGACACCAAGTTATTCCTTCTTAGAGTTTGGTCAGTCTCCTCTCTGCTGCCAGATATTTGATGAATTCTGATTCTCTATCTGAGGACTCAGCTTATCAAAGATTGGGAATTAATACAAGGACCACCACAGTATACACATGCAGTACCTATGTGTACATGGTTGTCTTCCTTATTAGAACACAAGTTTCTTGTGAGTAGAAATTATTTAATATGTTGTATTTGTATCTCCATTGCATAGCACAGTGCCTGGCACATAGTGGGCACTTATTAAATGTTTGTTAATTTATTGATGGAGTTAGGTTTCCCCCCAATTGTTTGTTTCCTTTTCTTTTTCCTATCTAAGAGATAATTTTCTCTTCAAGTTCATCAGTCATTCATCTTGTTTTCTCTCCTCTTCATTTGTTTGTGTGATAGGGACAAGTTACTTACCCAGGAGGCTTTGAGTTACTAAGATACCAAGACGAGATGACTGCTGTTCATTGAAGAAGGTCCAATATGTCAGAAGCTCTGGAAAATCTGGGCAGAGGAATTTGAGTTCAGCTTGTGTTATCTTGGAAATGGAAGAGAATATAAGGCAGAAAGAGCTTTAATAGGAAGCAGAAATAAAGAGGCAAGCTGAGGTCTGAATGAAGGATGGAAGAGGAGCTACAGGGAGTGGTAGTGCCATGCCATCTTCAAAACCAAAATCCTGATGATGTCCAAATAGGGATTTCACAGATCTCTAGGCCTTGGGATATCCTAAGGCTTCAAGAGTTCTTGATCACTAACGATATCAAACAAAACTGAAATGATACAAAAACAATTCTAAAAGATAAACAAGGACCCATTATGAGAAAGAGTTTCATGCAGATTGAGTATGTCAATTTAAAATATATGGTCTATATATTATATATATATATAAAATTGACAAATGAAACATCAATCTTACCTTAAAAAATAATTTAAAAATTAGAAGTAGTAGGAAACTTTAACACCTCAGTGATCAGAATATAAGAAATCTAACAAAACAGTTGAATAAAGAATAAATAATTATAGAGTAGAACACAGTATTAAACTTAATAAAGGCGTAGAGAGAAGCTGATGAAGAAAACAAAGAATCTTTTTTTTTTTATTTAGAATGCTTGGAACTTCCATAGAAATTAATCACATTCTAGGGTGAAAAAGAAGATATAAGTAAATGAAGAAAATCAGAAATTTTTATCAACTGTATATATTATTATATATAAAGGTGCTAATAAATAATGACAGTGAATAAAACTACAGCCCTATATTAAAACTAAAAATGTACATATTGCATAATAACTAGATAAAAATGAAGTTATTTAAAAAATAACAAGTTTCCTCAAAGATAATGGTATCTATTTATATCCAATTTTGCCAATAGTTTTTTCAATTAAAAAAGTGACTCCATATTGTCCTTTATGCCTGTCTGTTCCATAACTATAATTATACCTTCAGCCAAATCATTCCACCTAAACAAAGCTAGCTCCTTAAAAATAGTAATCTCTCATTAAATAATCTATTTTGACATAAAGCAGAGAAAGAACAAAAGGTGTACTTTAAAAGTGAAGTTAAGAAAATTGAAAACAAATAATTTTAATTATTAACAAAAAAAAGTGAAGTGAACTTAGTACAGATCTTTGGCCTTTCTCTTGACATTTGTCAAGGGAGGGATTCTATGTGAATTAAATGGAATTGATGTGGGTAGAGGAGAATAGGGGTTTCACTAGATGAGTAGAAAGGATGTCTCAAACACTGCTCACTACTCAATTAGGAAAATTGCTCATTTTTCTCAGCTCAGGACACTTCATGTTTCTCTGCATATCCTGTTTTCTGTGGGTTGCAGACAGTGCTTATGTGACAGAAACATATATAATACTAGTAGCTGTCAACTAGACCAAACTGGCCTCTAACTGGTGATGGCCTGAGCCAAGCAGAGCAGATTGAGACAGGACTCAGGAATCAAACAGAAGTTTAATTTCAAAATGAGGGAAATGGCTTACAAGCAAGGACATGTGTGCCAGAGCCCCACCTGTAGTGCGGGGCGGGGGAGAGACTGCTTTAGTATGGGCAGATCTCAGAGCTTATACCTATGGCTATGCAGTGAGAGAAAACAGTAACAATGAGGCAAGTTTGATTCACAGCAGGACTTCATGACCAGAACATGGATACTTGTCTGAGTTTGCCTGATGCTTGTCTGAGCTCAGAGAACATCTGCTGCTGCTGGTCAAAGCAATATAACAATTATATGATTTTTCCAGAGAGTGAAATCATCCAGAGGATTATTGTTATGCCAAGCTCAGGGCACAGCTTGCTTGCTGGACCTTATCTCTGCAAAACAGGGAGTCTCCTAATATCTTGACATGGTTCACATCTGAACCATGGCAGACCAACATTGTGGCCTGGTACCAAATGCCAACAGCAAATCAAGAAGATACCCTGCAGGTTTTCTCTTGGGTCAAAAGGAGTTGGAAGACGGGGAGGGAAGTTAGGAATGACCTTTTCTTCCCGTGATAATTCTGAAGTATCACAATTTGGTATCAAGAGTTTCTTTCTTAAACATAAATCTGGTTAAAGGTAGAGAAGAGAATTTTTTAAGTGAGGAGAAGTTCAAGTTATGGCATTTTTCATACACTGTTTAGAGCGTCTTTGCTTAGTAGTCTGAAGAAGTACAGCATTCCGTTTCCGCCTCTAAATTTACAACATTACAACAGGGTGATGAATTAGGATAAGCATTTTTTTTTCTTTTTTCAATCCTTCCTCTGCCCTCCCTCTGGGAAAAGAAAAAGAAAACCCTTGTAACAAGAAAACAAAGTCAAGCAAAATTGGTTTCCATATTTACCACATCTAAGGATGTGTGTCTCATTATTGACTTTCTGTCAGGAGGTAGGTAGTATCTATCCTCTGTAATTGTGAGCGATCACTACGGTAAACCAGAGCACTTAAATCTTTCAAAATTGTTCACTTTTATAATGTTGGTATTACAGTGTAAATCATTCTCTTGGATCTTCATCACTTCACACAGGTCTTCCCACTTTTCACTGAAATGGTCTCTTTCTCCATTTCTTATATTTCAATAATATTACATTCCATTCATATAACATAATTTGTTCAGCCATACATTGATTGATAGGCACTCCCTTAGTTTCTAGTTCTGTCTCACTGCAAGAAGAGCCGCATGCAAAGCGGTAACTTTTGGTCATTGTTCCAAATCACTTTCCAGAACAGGCTGGACACATCTTGGTACGCCTGTTTTCCTGAAGGTCCTCCACATTTGTCATTTTCTTTTTGTCAGCCTTGACAACCAGATGTATGTGAGATGAAACATCAGAATTTCTTTAGTTTTCATTTCTCTAATTAGTAGAGATTTGGAACATTTTTTTCTCCATATGGTTATAAATAGCTTGGATTCCTTCCCTTGAGAACTACTTGTTCACGTTTTTCATCCATTCAGTTGTATTTTTGTGACCCCATGGACTATAGCATATCAGACTCTTCTGTCCTCTACTCTCTCTTGAAATCTGTCCAAGGTCATATTCATGGCACTGTCTATCCATCTTGTTCTCTGCCCTCCCTTTCTCCTTTTGCCTTCAATCTTTCCCAATATCAGGATCTTTTCCAGTGAGTCCTGTCCTCTCATTTGTACTCTTAAAGTATTTAAGCTTCAGCTTCAATATTGATCCTTCCAATGAGTAATCTGAATGAATTTCTTTAAGTGTTGAGTGATTTGATCTTCTTACTGCCCAAGGGACTCTCAAAAGTCTTCTCCAGCGCCGCAATTCAAAAGCACCAATTCTGCAATGTTCAGCTTTCCTTATAGTCTAACTCTCATGGTCGTACAATACTACTGGAAAAACCATAGCTTTGACTATATGGACCTTTGTCATCATATCATTTGACAGTTTATAAATCGGTGACTATCTCTCCTTTCTTTTTCAAGTTGACATCAAGTTTTTAATTAATTTTAATTAAGGTATGGTCTTTCAATCAGTTTTTTAAAAAAAATGTTTTAATTTACTATTTATTTTCAATGTTTTTTTTTAATTTTGATATGCAAATTCTCTCCCTCTGCTTCCCCTTTCTCCACAAAGTGAGAAGGCAAGCAATATGATATCAATTAAGCATGTGAATTATGCAAAAAATTTCCATATTAGTCATATTGTTACAAAGCCAGAAAAATAAAATGAAAAAAATTACACTTCAGTTTGGACTCAAAGTTCATCAGTTCTCCCTGTAGAGGTGATAACATTTTTTCATCATTTGGAATTGTTTTGGATCATTGCATTTGATCAGAAAAGCCAAGTCTTTCACAGTTGGCCATCATTACAAAATCGCTGTTACTGTGCACAACTAACTCCTTGTTCTTTTCACTTCACTTTACATCAATAGGTCTTGCTATGGTTTTTCTTAAACCATCCCCTCATCATTTCCCACAGGAAAATAGTACTCCATCTAAATCATATGCCAAAACTTGTTCAGCCATTCCTAATTGAAAAGCTTGTATTTGATTTCTAATTCTGTCACCACAAAAAGAGCTGCTAGAAATATTTTTGTACATATAGATCCTTTTCCTTTTTCTTTAATCTCTTTGAATACTAATAGTAGTATTACTGGGTCAAAGAATATGCAGTTTTATGTTCCTTTCAGTCTACTTCCCAATTATTCACCAGAAGGATTGGACTAGTTCACTATTCCACCAACAGTTCATTAGTGTACATATTTTCCCCTCATCCCCTCTAGCAATTGTTATTTTTGATAGATGTGAGCAGTTTTAATGTGCCTTTCTCTAATCAATAGTGATTAAAAGCATTTTTATATGGATATAGATAGCTTTGGTTTCTTCTTCTGAAAACTGCCTGTTTATATATTTTGATCATTTATCAGTTGAGGAATGGCTCTTATTTTTTATAAATTTGATGCTATACAGTATATATTTGAGAAATGAGACTTTATCTGAGAAACTAGGATAAAACTTTTAATATTACTTTGTTATGGTACCTATAAAGGATAACCTTTCTAATTAAGTCTGTCTTTTCTTTTGCTTTGTCTGAGATGATTGCTATCCCTACTTTTTTTTAGTTCAGCTGAAGTATATTCTGCTCCAGCCCTTTATTTTAACTCTGTGTATATCTTCCTGTCTCAAGTGTGTCTCTTGTAAACAACATATTGTTGAACTCTGGTTTCTAATCCATTATGCTATCCTCTTCTGTTTTATGGGTAAATTCAACCCATTCACATTCACAGTTACGATTACTATCTGTTTATTCCCCTCCATCCCATTTTCTTCTGTTTCTTCTTCTCTCTTTTTATCCTGTCTCTCTTCAAAAGTTTATTTTGCATTTAACCACTGACTTACTTAGCCTGCCCTCCCTTTTATCATCTTCACCTCTTTCTCTTATCCCCTTTCCCCTTCTATTTCCTTATTGAGTAACTTAACATTTCTTTTTACATCTGAGTGTGTGTCTGTGTGTGTGTATGTATAATTTCCTCTTTGAACCAATTCCAGTGGGAATGCGGTTTAAGCACTACCTGCCACACCCCCCATTTTTCCTTCCACTGTAAAAGCTCTTCCTTGCACACCAATTTTTATATGAGAACATTTCCCCAATTCTACTTGTCCCTTTTCCCCTCTCCAAGGGCCCCCTTTTTCTCATCCCTTCATTGTGGGGGGAGATCTTTCCAAGAAAATCATTTCAAATCCATACTCTCTGTCTGTGTAAACTCCTTTTAACTACCCTAATAATGATAAAATTCCTAAAAGTTATGGTTATCATCTTCTCATATAGAAATTTAAGCAGATCAACTTTATGGAGACCCTCATGACTACTCTTTCATGTTTACCTTTTTATACTTCTCTTAAGTCTTCTGCTTGAATGTCACATTTCCATTCAGTTCTGATCTTTTCATCAGGAATGCTTAAAAATCCTATATTACATTAAATATCCATTTCTTTCCCTGAAGGATTATACTAGGTGATTCTTGGTTGTAATCCTAGCTCCTTTGCTGTATGGAATATCATATTTAAGTCTTCCACTCCTTTAATGTGGAAACTGCTAAGTCTTTTGTAAGCCTGACTGTGATTCCAAGATATCTGAAGCTTGTAGTATTTTCTCTTTGACTTAGGAACTCTGGAATTTGGCTATAATATTCCTAGGAGTTTTCATTTTTTCATCTTTCAGGAATAATCAGTGGATTCCTTCAATTTTTATTTTACCCTCTGAATCTAAGATATTGGGACAGTTTTCCTGTATTATTTCTTGAAATATCACATCTTGGCTCTTTTTTTTGATCATAGTGTTCAGGTAATCCAATAGTTCTTAAATTATCTCTCCTTGATCTGTCTTCCAGATTAGTTGGTTTTCTATTTTTTTGTTCTTTTGACTTTGTTTTATTGTTTCTTGATGCCTCGTGGAATCATTAGCTTCCATTTGCCCAATTCTGTTTTAAAGTGTTATTATTTTTCTGTATTTTTTATGCCTCTTTTACCACTTATTTTCCCAATTTTCCCTCTAACACTCGTATCTCTTTCTTTGACTCTTCTAGGAATTCTTGTTGAGCTTGGGTCCAATTAGCATATTTCTTTGAGGCTTTTTGGGAAGCTGTTTTCACATTGCTGTCTTCTGAATACATGCTTTAGTTTTCTCTGCCATCATAGTAGCTTTTTATGCAAATTCTTTTTGTGGTTGTTTTCTAATTTTTCAGTCTAGTATGTGACTTTTAACTTTATGTTAAAGTTGGGTTCTGCTCACCTGGAGGTAAGGAGGTGCTGTCTTAAGACCCTGGTCTTTTCATAAATAGTTCTGGGGGTCTGCAAGTTTTTGGTGCTTCCAAGGTGATGCAATCCTGGGAGAGGTATGGTTACTGCTCTCCTGATCTGCACTCTGGTCTTTACCCAGGAAGGGCTCCTGGTACCTTGCAACCACAAACATTAGTGCTCTCTTTACCTTGAAACTCTGACCAGGAACCCTGCTCCCTTGTGACCAACATCCATTGCTCCTCTCTGTCCTGGAACTGCATTTGTGGATGGGCAATGGAGATGTTATTCAATGCCAGCTGGACCCAGTGCCAACAAAGGGTGCCCTGTAATCTCTTTCTGACCAGTGGCTCTTTTATTATTTCTGGGCTGAGAGTTGCTGCTGCTCCAGATGCTGTTTCTGCTGTTGTGTTGGTGGGTTTTGGACAGCTTCCCCCCTGCATCACAAACTTTTTCTACTGTCTTTGTTTTTTGAAGCCAGAAAAATGAGTCACTGTGACCTTTTGTTGGCTCTTCTGCTCCTAAATTTAATTTGAGGCTTTATTTTATAGTCATTTGGAGGGGAATATTAGAAAGGTCAGCTGGATTGCCTCTAATCTGCCATCTTGGATCTGAATGTCTCTTATTCTTATAAATTTGAATCAGTTCCATATATCTTGGAAATGAAATTTTTATCAGAGAAAGTTGCTGCAAAGGGTTTTCTTCCTTCTGACTTTTAATCTTATCTGAACTAGATTTATCAAAAAAGTTCTAAATTTTATATAATCAAAATTGCCCATTTTATCTTCTGTGATCCTTTCTTTCCCTTATTTGGTCATGAATGTTTCCCCTATGCATGGATTTGAAAGATAAGATCTTTGCTTCTCCAATTTGTTTGTGATATGACCTTTTATGTCTAGTTATGTATCCATTTGGAACTTATAACATCATTCATATAAAAAAGTACATGGGCAAGAATATCAAGAGTTAGAAAAAAGAGAGAGAACTAGGAAAGGATGACTTAATTCTACCAGATTTCAAAATATGATTAATAATTATCCTTAATAAAATGTAATCAATATTTATAAAATTGATTTGATACTAGAACAAAAAGCAGAACAAACAGAAAAACCAAACAAACTAAAAGATATCAGTGGAACAGAATAAGGAACTCAGAAATAGGGCCCAAAATACAGAAGTTAGGGTTTGATAAACCTAAGCTTAAAAAACCTTTGGGAAATGGAATAATTTATGTATGTATAAATTTTAAAGATTGGACAATCTATGGCAAAAACTGGATTTGGGCCCATACCTTATAATACTACACCAAAAAAAACTCTAATTGGATCATATTTTTTAAACTGAAAGAAGAAAGAACAATATATTTGACTCACCTATAGTGAGGAAGCATTTTTTTTATCAACAAAGGAAGCAGCAGCAGTGGACCAAGCTGCCACAGGCGGCTATGGCAGCAGCTGCAGCTGAGGGAAAACGGTGGATGGTGTGAATCTCATAGACATTTATGTGGATGTGGGTGAGGAGTTCAACCAGGAAGCTGAATACGGTGGGCATGATCAGATAGATTTGTATGATGAGGTCATCCCTGCATCTGCAAACAATGGAGATGCCCCAGAGGATTGCGATTACATGGATGCTCTCCCACCATCTGTTGGCAACGATGTAGGTAAAGGATCAGCACCAGATGTCTATACATATACTGGAGAGAGAATTGCACTGTACATTGGAAATCTTACATGGTGGACAACTGATGAAGATTTAACTAAAGCAGTCCATTCTTTGGGAATAAATGACATTTTGGAGATTAAGTTTTTTTAAAACCATACTAACGGTCAGTCAAAGGAGTTTGCCTTTCTTGGTGTTGAATCTGAAGCATCATCAAAAAAGTTAATGGGTCTGTTGCCTAAAAGAGAACTATATGGTCAAAATCTTGTTGTGACTCCTTGTAATAAGCAGTTCCTGAGTCAATTTGAAATGCAGTCCAGGAAAACTACACAATCAGGACAAATGTCTGGGGAAGGGAAAGCAGGCCCTCCAGGAGGCAGTTCATATGCAGCATTTCCACAAGGGGGTAGAGGATGGGGCCATTTTCCAGGGGCTGTTCCAACTGGGGACAGATTTCCTGGACCAACTGGACCAAGAGGACCACTCTTACCTTTCCCAGCTGGACAAACTCCACCATGTCCACCCTTAGGTCCTCCAGGCCCTCCTGTCCCACCAGGTCCTTCACCTCCTGGTCAGGTTCTTCCTCCTCCATTAGCTGGGCCTCCTAATCGAGGTGATTGCCCTCCACCATCAGTTCTTTTTCCTGGACAGCCTTTTGGGCAGCCTCCACTGGGTCTACTTTCTCCTGGTCCTCCACCTCCAGTGCCAGGTTACAGGCCCACTCCTGGTCTTCCACCTCCACAGCAAGAGCCACCTCTGCCTCCAGACCCTTTCCACCTCACCCACCTAAGCCTTCTGGAGCTACCCCTCACACTTGCTCCTCCTTCATATCTTTGTGGATGGATCTGTTACCTAAAAGAGAACTACATGATCAGAACCAGGTGTCCTTCCCACTGGCTCCACATGAGAACGCAGCTTTCTTTCCCCCATCAACCAACAGCAATATGCCAACATCAGACAATCGGGGTCCACCACCCACTGACCCATATGACTGACCTCTCCCATATGATAGAAGTGACTATGGATTCTGCAAGACTGCCATTAAGTGAAGCAGAGTTTGAAGAAATCATGAATAGAAACAGGCAATTTCAAGCAGTGCCATTTCAAGAGCTGTGTCTGATGCCAGTGCTGGTGATTATGGGAGTGCTATTGAGACTTTGATAAGGCTATGTCTTTAATTAAATAATCCAGAGTATCTGCTGATGATAGTTGCAAAGTGCTTATTATTTACTTGCAGGATTGCTTTCATGGAATTGAGTCCAAATCTTATGATTCAAGATTTGGATCAAGAGGTGGAGCCAAGATGGCAGAGTAGAAGGGCACACATATGGAGGCTTTCCTCACGCAGCCCATAAAATACCTGTAGAGAGGGACTCTCAACAAATTTTGGAGCAGCAGAAGTGGAGAACAACAGAGTGGAGGAGATTTCCAGCCCAGGGTGACCTGAAAGGCTCACGGGAAATGTCTGTTGCACTAGCATGGAGCAGAGGCCAGCCCAGCCTTGGCTGAGAGGCCTGGCTCGAGAACAGACCTCAGGGGCAGAATCTCCAGTCGAGGAATCCCCAGTCCCAGTAGCAACAGATTTGCAGATCCCTCAACCCATAGTCGCCAAAGGTCAGTGACAGTTTTTTCGGCTTGCTGGGAAAGGAGAAGGGCCTTCCCATAGCTCCGGCCTCAGGCAGCGGCCAGTGCAGAGGCCACATCGGGCAGGTGGCAGCAGTTCTCACGGCAACACCCACAGCAGTCTGCATCCATTGTTGGATAGTAAAAACCGTTGGGGGAACTGAGGAGCTAATTATTACCTTGGTCCTGTGTAGAGGCCGTGAGGGAGCTGGTCTTTGTCTCACACTGAATGGCAGCCCTGCCCCCACAGCTTGACTGAATCCCAGCCCCTCAACGCTGGCTTGGCAGAACTGGAGGCCAGGAGGCTGTGGAGAGGAAACTCTGCTAAGATTCTGGGCACAAAAATCTCTTTCCGTTCCCAGATCAGAGTACATGCTTGATTGTGCCACCTTGGAGGAACTAAGATCTTACAGATTCCCAGAGTATACCCTACTCTTGACAAAGGACCCAAAAGTCAAGTAACTGGTTGGGAAAATGCCCAAAAAAGGGAAAAAAATAAGATTATAGAAGGTTACTTTCTTGGTGAACAGATATCTCCTCCCATCCTTTCAGATGAGGAAGAACAATGCTTACCATCAGGGAAAGACATAAAAGTCAAGGCTTCTGTATCTCAAACATCTAAAATAAATATTCAATGGGCTCAGGCCATGGAAGAGCTCAAAAAGGATTTTGAAAATCAAGTTAGAGAGGTGGAGGAAAAATTGGGAATAGAAATGAGAGAGATGCAAGAAAAACATGAAAAGCAGGTCAACACTTCACTAAAGGAGACCCAAAAAAATGCTGAAGAAAATAACACCTTGAAAAATAGGCTAGCTCAACTGGCAAAAGAGGTTTAAAAAGCCAATGAGGAGAAGAATGCTTTAAAAAGCAGAATTACCCAAATGGAAAAGGAGGTTCAAAAGCTCACTGAAGAAAATAGTTCTTTAAAAATTGAATGGAACAGATGAAGGCTAATGACTTTATGAGAAACCAAGAAATCACAAAACAAAACCAAAGGAATGAAAAAATGGGAGATAATGTGAAATATCTCGTTGGAAAAACAACTGACTTGGAAAATAGACCCAGGAGAGACAATTTAAAAATTATGGGACTACCTGAAAGCCATGATCAATAAAAGAGCCTAGACATCATCTTTCATGAAATTATCAAGGAAAACTGCCCTGATATTCTAGAACCAGGGGGCAAAATAAATATTGAAAGAATCCACTGATCACCTCCTGAAAGAGATCCAAAAAAGAAACTCCTAGGAACATTGTGGCCAAATTCCAGAGTTTCCAGGTCAAGGAGAAAATTTTGCAAGCAGCTAGAAAGAAACAATTCAAGTACTGTGGAAATACAATCAGGATAACACAAGATCTAGCACCTTCTACGTTAAGGGATTGAAGGGCATGGAATATGATATTCCAGAAATCAAAAGAACTAGGACTAAAACCAAGAATCACCTACCCATCAAAATTGAGTACAGCACTTCAGGGGAAAAAATGGTCTTTCAATGAAATAGAGGACTTTCAAGCATTCTTGATGAAAAGACCAGAGCTGAAAAGAAAATTTGACTTTCAAACAGAAGAATCAAGAGAAGCATGAAAAGGTAAACAGAAAAGAGAAGTCATAAGGGACTTACTAAAGTTGAAATGTTTACATTCCTACATGGAAAGACAATATTTGTAACTCTTGAAACTTTTTTCAGTATCTGGGTAGTTGGTGGGATCACACACACATACACAGAGAGAGAGAGAGACAGAGACAGAGACAGAGAGCACAGGGTGAACTGAATAGGATGTGATCATATCTTAAAAAATGAAATTAAGGGGTGAGAGAGAAATATATTGGGAAAAGAAAAGGAGAAATGGAATGGGGCAAATCATCTCTCATAAAAGAGGTAAGTAAAAGACTTTTCAGTGGAGGAAAAAAGCGGGGAGGTGAGAGAAAAAACATGAAGCTTACTCTCATCACATTCGACTAAAGGAAGGAATTACATGCACACTCATTTTGGTATGAAAACCTATCTTACAACACAGGAAAGTGGGGGAGAAGGGGATAAGCAGGATGGGGAGGATGACGGAAGGGAGGGCAGTGGGAGGAGGGAGCAATTAGAAGTCAACACTCTTGGGGAGGGACAGGGTCAAAAGAGAGAGCAGAAGAAATGGAGGGCAGGATAGGATGGAGGGAAATATAGTTAGTCTTACACAACATGACTACTATGGAAGTCATTTGTAAAACTACACAGATATGGTCTGTATTGAATTGCTTGCCTTCCCAAAGGGGATGGGTGGGGAGGGAGGGAGGAAGAGAAGTTGGAACTCAAAGTTTTAGGAACAACTGTTGAGTATTGTTCTTGCATACAACTAGGAAATGAGAAATACAGGTAATGGGACATAGAAAGCTATCTTGCCCTACAGGACAAAAGAGAAGATGGGGATAAGGGAAGGGAGGAATGTTAGAAGGGAGGACAGATTGGTGGAAGGGGTAATCAGAATGCTCAGTGTTTTGGAGTGGGGGGAGGGGAGAAATAGGGAGAAAATTTGGAACCCAAAATTTTGTGGAAATGAATGTTGAAAACTTAAATAAATAAATTTAAATAAAAAGATTTGGATCAAGAGAGGGACCACAGTAGATACAGATTAAAGAGCAGACATCACAAATCCCGTAGTAGAGATTGTCATGATGATCATTATAGAGAGAGAAGCAGAGAACGAGAAAGACATTGAGATCATAACCAAGACAGTGATGGAGAATGGGACAGAGCGAGAGTATTGCCACCATTAAGAGAAGCTGAAGGAAGAGGAACATCTTGCAAGACAAGAAGCATTCTGCATGGGGGAAAATGACACTTGTCTAGCAATTTGTTTCTTGTGATTGAACTGAACCTGTAGGGATTCATGGATAAAATGAACAGGAATAGATCTGAATAAAGCAAATCTGCATAAATGGTAACCAGTAGTTCTACTTTTACTTGTTATGTTGCTTAACTGTTTTATTTGGAGGAAACCTATGTGATTTAAAAGTTATAGTCTTTGCAACTTTATTACTGATTACATACATTTGGCCATTATAATGTACAAGCAATTGGAAAAAAGTCAAGTAAATGTTTGTTCTTGTTGAAATGTTTGTATGATAATGTCTGTAAACAGCACCACTTTGATTACAATAGATGTAGTGTTGTAATAACCTGTTTAATGGGGGAAAAAACCAAAGCCAGTAGAAGAAATTATGAGGAACAAAACTGACTGGTTTAAAGCTTATAGTTGAACCAGACAAGACTAGTTTCCCTTCTCCTTCTATAGAATGTAGTCTATACTGTTTAACTAGGTGATATCATCAGTTCCCATGGATTCAGTTATCATCTTAACAGATGATATTTTTTCTTATTGAGTTTACTTCATTTTAAGTTGTATTTTCCCAATTACATGTAAAGACAATTTTTAACATTCATTTAAAAAAATTTTGAGCTTCCAAATATTCTCCTTTCCTTTCTCACTTCCCCCCTTCTCAAAGACAGTAAGCAATTTTATATAGGTTACATATGTGCAATCATGTAAAACATATTTCCATTTTAGTCAAGTTGTAAAAGAAGAAACAGACCAAAAGAAAAAAAAACACGAAAAAAATAAAGTGAAAAATTGTATTTAGCATATGATTCTTACATCTATTTGTCTATCTGTAATCTCTCTCCTTACTTTAGTCTTGAATTTTCAAATGCTTGTTTGACATCTCAAGCTAGATGTCCCATTAAAATATCAAGTTTACATGTGCAAAGGTGGACTCGTTTTCTTTCCCCCCAAGCCCTCCCCTCTTCCTAACTCCCTATTATTATTTAAGGTACCACTAGGTTCACTACCTCAGTGTCATCCTTGACTCCTTCTCTCAGCCCCCATGCCCAATCAACGGTCAAGTTGTGTTGATTCTTTCCTCCTAAGATCTCTGATTTACTTCCTTTTCTCTTCGTTGGCACAATCACCACCCTAGTAAAGGCCTTTATCACTTCATGTCTGGACTAATGTTATAGTCTCCTGGCTGCTCTCTGTCACAAGATTCTCCCCATTCCAATTCATCCTCCACTCAGCTGTCATATTGATTTTCCTGGAGGAATCTGATCTGACTACATTACTTAAACCCATTCTTCCAAATTGCTCCAATTCAATCAGCTCTAGTCATGCCCCATCATCTTCAATATCAAATATAAAATCCTCTCTTGGGTTTTTAAAAACCTTCATAACCAGGTCCCTTCTTACATTTTTACTCTTCATACACTTTACTCACTTAGTTCAAATCTTGTGGTCCTCCAGTGGAACTATTGCAATAACTTCCTAATCCCTGCCTCTCCCAGAAATCCATCCTTTACATAGCTACCAAAATAATCTTCCTAATGCATAGGCCTACGTCATTCTCCTGTCCCCAAATCTTTGGGAGTTTCCTTTTGACCATAGGTTAAAATGCAAACACCTTAGCTTGTCATTGAAGGGGCTAGTCTAAAATTCAGCTTCAATCTATCTTTTCAACTTAATTTTACATACTGAATGTTCCAGCCAGGCTGAACAATGTCATTTCCTAGACATCATTCCCATACTACACACTACACTTGAGCTATCCTCCTCCTCTATCCCTAATTCTCTCCCCCAACCATAACCTTGTACTCTGTTCCTGGTACATGGAACTTTGCTAGATGAGCCTTTGCTTTACCCTGCTCACTCTGGAATTTTCCTCATTACCTGAGGTTTTCTCACCCTGAAATGTCCCTTCACCTCTATGGTTCCCTTCTATCACTGGTAAGTTCCTCCTGGAATCTCCATTTGAGGAAAGGGGCCTAGGCTGGCCATGCTTCATTCCCTCCTGGCTCTGCTTTTGACGCTCTGGACTTTGCCCCATCCCTCCCATGTGGCCACCTTTCTCTCTCCCTCTCAGCTCTCTAGAAGTAGTGTGAAACTCAAATGAGATAATACATGTAAAGCACTTTGCAAACCTTAATGTTTTATACAAATTCCAGATACTGTCCTGTTTGTCCTGCTGCCATACTCATGTGATGTTTATAGGACAATAGAGGAGTCTATAAGTAAATGTTTAACAATGAGGCTTTCTTGGGGGGGGGGGTGGAATGTACCCACATATTTCAAAGTTTAATTGGCATTATTAACAGCATCTTAAATCTAAACAATCAAAAGAACAATAAATCAAGCTCTGATTTGCAGGTTACCAGTTTTTGAGGTGTAAATGCTCTAACTGAAATTTTAACCATCCCCTTTCACAAGATCTTAGAGTTGGCTCTAGCACAGCCCTACTCTTCTCCCATTAAGTTCTTAGAGGAAGGGGAAGGGGTGAACTGGAAATGGAGGAGATGCCCATCAATATTGTGCTATAAAAAATGGTGAACAAGAGGACTTCAGAGAGACCTGGAAGGACTTATATGAACTGATGCTGAGCCAAATGAGCAGAACCAGGAGAACACTGTATACAGTAACAGCCAGTGTATGAGGGCTGTTTCTGATAGACTTAGCCTTTTTACAGCAATACAAGGACCTAAAACATTCCCAAAGGACTCTTGAGGTAAAATGCCATCCACATTCAGAGAAAAAACTATGGAATCAGAACACAGCATGAAGTTGACTATTTTCTCTTGTGTTTAATAAGAATGTATGTGTAGAACCCATATAAGATTGCATGCCATCTTGGGGAGGGAAGGGGATAAAATTTAAGACTTCTGGAAGTGATGGTTGAAAACCAGAAACAAATAAATTAATTTATTTTTAAAAATAAAATACCACTTTATATATTGCCTTTGTCCATTAAAATGTAAGCTCCTTAAGGACAGGAAATGTTTGCTTGTTTGTATTGACGTCATCAGTTAGCACAGGGTCTGGCACACTTAATAAATGCTTTATCTACCCCAGGTTTGACATGACATTTTCTGTTTTCTTGTAATAATGAAGGATGTTTCTTCATACTTAGCATGTACTGTTCCCTCATATTTAAGTTGTCAGTAAACATTTATTAAGTGCTTACTATGTATGAAGTACTGTTCTAAGTGTCCCAGATATAAAAGAGAGCAAAAACAATCCTGTTTTTCCTCTTGGATCTGATATTCTAATGAAGGAGATGATATGCAGATAACTATGTACATACAAATTGGAGGTAATCTCAGAGAGAGGGCACTAACATTAAGGAAGCCTTGAAAAGGCAAAAGGTAAAATTTGATCTGAGTCTTGACGGAAGCCAGGAAGCAGAGATTATGAGCAAGAACATTCCAGGCATAGGGATAGTCAATGAAAAGACACAGAGCTGGGAAATGAGTGTGTCATGTTTGAGAAATCACAAGTGAGTCAGTTAAATGCAAGGAGACTGAAAATGGAAGAATGGACCAGATTGTGAAGGGCTTTAAAAACCAAATAGAGGATTTTCCTATTTGATCCTGGAAGAAATAGAAAGCCACTGAACATTGAGTATGAGTATGCATGATCAGAAGTGCATTTTTAAAAGATAATTTTGACAGCTGAGTAGAAGATAGAGTGAAGTCAGGAAAGACTTGAAGCCGAGAAACTTACTGATGGAATCCTAATAAAGCTAACCCCAGCCCCAGTATTCTAACTTTCTTATGGGCCAGTGTGATGGTAATCAAAATAGGATCGTTTGCTGTTTTTGTTTAATCAAATGTATTTTAATCAATTTAGTATTATCAAGTACCTCTGACTGAATCTTGTCTTTATCAATCAAGAGTCTTTACAAGGAGTAAAGTACAGAAACTTGAGTTTCTTTAACTAGAAACAGTGTATGTATTTGTATTGCCAATTATTTTAATGTGATTAAAAATCTTTCCCACCCATTGATGGGCCTGCCCTTTGTGGGAAGCTTGATTAGGGGAGCTGTTTTGTAGGATGGTCCCAAGTACCATTTGTTTTTTCTATTGAGGCACTGGGTCAAAGAGTTGTGATGCCCTCTGGCTCTAAAAAAGGTATAAATACTCTGAGCTGAGGTTTTACTTTGGGGCTTAGTTTTTGGTAACAAAGATTGAGTGCCAGATGAGGACTCTGGGAAGCTGCTAAGGAGCCCTCTTGCCTCCCCGCCATGCTCTGAGAGCCCAGAGTCATGCTTCCCTCTCTGGTAACGATGTTCATACAGTTGGGGTCCAATTGACTGTTGAATTCAGGCAGAGGAAGCCATGTCTGTTGATCTTTTGATTTCTCTGTATTTTCTTTGAAATTCAGGGTGCTGATTCCCTGAACTAACTGAATGACATATGTACTTGGTTAATACTTGATTAAAGTGATTGTTATCCCTTTGAAAGTTGCTTCCCTTTTATGAATGCAGATCTAAGAGCCTGTGGTAGCAGGCCCCCCTGTGTATGTTGGGGTACTTACTGATACAGCTTCATTAAACATCAGTCATGTCCACGTGATGGAATCCTTCCTAGCCACTGCCCCTAGACCCATTCCTCATATTTCTCACAGAAACAGCAGGTGTGTCCATGCACTCAATTGCAACCACATTCATCTAATCTCAGACAGGACCACAACAGCCAGCCAATCAGAAAGTAGCAGCACCAGGATGCCTGATCAGGATGTGGACCCCAAAACAATAGAAAGGACTTTCCCTAATTGGGCACCTGTGCAGTAATAGCAAAAGCTGTCTTTTAGGTGAACTTATGACATAGAGAGGCTTATTATAATATCACTATCATATATACATGCCCCTACATGGGTTTCTCTATATGCATTATGGGAAATTGAATGTGCACTTCCACTAAGGCTGGGACTCCTCCACTATTAACTAATTCCTTGACAAACCCCTCCTGACTTTTAATATTCATATATTCTGTTATGTAATTTCATTCTCTCTCCTCCCCTCTCTTCTCTTCTCTTTTCCTTTCCTTTCCTACATTCCCTCCTCAAATTTTCCTAGAGTACTTTGTACCTCTATTTTGCTTCCATCACACCTTATCTTGTAGTATTATGCTTACCTCTTTAGTAGAATATTAATCTCTTGAGGACTTGGAGTCTTAGGCAGTATCATTACTTATCTTCATATCACTGGTGCCATGAAGCAAGCCTTAGTCATCTTAACTGCTTAGCAAATAAATTATTTGCTTTAAAGATGCTCATGCATCTTTTTTATATATATGTGTTGCCTGCCCCACCCCCCACCTTCTAGTTTCACCTACAAGTGTTCTTGGAATAATCTGGTTTTCCCCTCTGGTTTTCTACAGGTTCAGTTCCTGTTAACTTGTCTTAAGTCTTTTCTGAACTAACACTTAAAAAAAAATAGTGGTTAATTCCCTTCCTCTTTGTTTTACCAATAAATTGGTATCTTAGATCTCTCTGCCTTTTCTTTGCTAGCTAGGACAGCTTCTGGACTTACTGTTACAACTATTTTGTATTGTCTTAATCTTCTCTAAGAAATGATAATAAAGTCAACATCTATTTTCATCTCTTTTCTATTTTTTCAGCACCTAGGATAAATCGAAGTTATTATAATTGTATGCAATATCTCTCTTCCTACTTGGTATTTATTTTGCTTTTTGTTCTAACAAAGTGACCAAATACATACACCTGAATCTGAAGTGACTGCTACAGCTAACCTCATTCACTTCCTCAGACAGGCAACAATGCTAAGTACTTAGAAGTACTTAAAACCCAAATATAAGCAAAAAGACCATGCTTACCCTCAGGGAGATTACATTCTAATGAAGGAAGACAACATAATGGGACTCTGGGTTTATTAAAATGTAGTCAATTTCATTTTTTTAAAAGTCATTTTGTTCTCTCAACACCCGGTACCTTCTAACACTCTTGAGAAAAGTATTATTTGTGCATTGACATGTGGTTTCTGATTATCCTCAAAGCCTTTATCCTCTTTCATTTCTTGAACCTGAACTATATTTATCTCTACAGTTCAACTAAATTTGTGTTCACTTTTGCATTGATGTCATTAAGTATAAAGAAATATATTGACTTAGGAAGATTTTGTCAATTTTCTCAGAGGATTTCTCTTTCTTCATCCTCTGCTTCTACAGATTTTGGCATATACTTCAGTAATTTCATGGGGAAATACAAATATTAAGCAAAATTATCTGATATAGTGACAGCATCTAACAATATGAATGATGTTTCATGCTGCTTCATCCTCCACCCCCCTGGATTGAGGAGGGAGGTATGTCTTACTATCTTTTCTCAGGGATTTTCATTGGTTTTTCAGTCACTCACACTTTTTGGGTGAATCTTGCTCATTTCTTGGCACTCATACTTTAGTAATCTTAAAAATGTTCTGTTTCCATAAGCTCAGGTGCCCTACAAAGCAAAATGACCCAGTCAACTAAGTACCCTTTTTGTACAAGGCACTGAATTTAGGCAGTGGGGATAAAAGAGACCAGAAGTACTTTCATCATCGTCATCTTAATAATAGCTAGCGTTTATATTGTACTGTAAGACTTGTAAAGCATTTTTACAAATTTTATCCTTACAACCTAGGAGTTAGGTGATATTCTATTACTACCTGCATTTTACAGATGAAGAAACTGAGGCAGGAGAGGTTAAGTGATTTGTCTGTGTTCATACAACTGATAAATCTCTGAATCCAGATTTGAACTCAGGTCTTTCTAGTTCCAAATCTTAAGCTTTATCCAGTGGTCCACCTAGTTGCCTCCGTGTTCTAATGAGAGCTGACAGTAGATTCAGAGATAAGTAGATACAAGGTAATTTGAAGGAGAAGTTACTAACAACTGGAGGAATGAGGAAAGACATCCTGGAAAAGGGGTCACCCGCTTTAACTGAAACTTGGAAAAAGTATACAGAAGGGATGACAATGAAGATGGAATGCGTTTCAGACAGATGGCTCACATAAATGCAGGGACACGTGAGATGGAAGAAATTTGGCAGACAGCTAGTAGTCTAGGTTGGCCAGAAGACTAAGTGTGTGAAAAGGATGAATGTGAGCTTTATCAAAAGGTAGGTTAGAGACCACTATGGAGGCCTTAAATTCAAGACTGGGGAGACTGTATTTTTGGCAGAGAAGCTATGTAATATTGATTGTATTTTTCTTTTTTCAGTGGATAAAAATCTATTTTCTCTCTCCCTACCCCTTTATTGAAAAAGAAAGAAAAACAAAATCTTTGTTATAAAAATGCATAATCAAGCAAAACAAATTCCCACATCAGCCATGTTCCCCCAAAATATGTCTGTCTCAATCTTGAGTCTGTTCTCCGTCATGTGATAAGCAGAATGTTTCTTCATGGGTCATCTGGAATTGTGGTTCATCAGAGTTCTTAAGTCTTTACAATGTTATCATAAAATTTTGTCTCTTGGTTCTGCTGATGTCACTCTACATCAATTCACACAAGTCTTCCCAGGTTTTTCTGAAATTATGCCCTTCATCGTGACATTCATTGTTGCATACTCTGCTAATTCCTTCATTCAGGACCCTATGACGAATTTGAAAGCTATCTTTCCATTTGTGTCTTATGATTTATTTTACAACTAGAATGTCAATATGGATGTTATTCAACTCATTTCAAGCCTGGCTCTTCTGGATTCCTTCAAGTCATGGCTAAAATCCCACTTTCTGTAGGAAGACTTTACAGATCCTTCTTAATTCTAATGACTTTCCCTTGTTGATTATTTCCAATTTATCCTCCATGTAGCTTGTTTCTACCTAGTTATTTGTTGTTATTTTCCTTGCAGGTTGTAAGTTCCTTGAGGGTAGGAACTATCTTTTACTTTCTTTATATACTTGCAATCAGCACAATGCTTGGCACATAGTAGATGTTTAATAAGTATTTCGAGGAACACTTATTTAAATGCCTTCTTGTGCAAGACTGTTCAAGCCTTGGTGTATACAAAGATAAGAACAAAACAGTCACTGCCCTCAAGGAGTTTCTCTTTCCTTGGAAAATACCACACGTTCAGAAGTAACTCTATATTTACATCAATTTGCTGGTTGTTTGAATGAATGGTTTTACACCATCTAAGAGCATTGTGGCTTGTAGCTCCCTTTAGCCACTCCACCACCATCTCTGGGAAAGCATAAAGGCATATTATAGGACTAAGAATCTTTCTGTACTATTGTTTGTTTCACTACCACTGGATGTGAAAGCAAAAAAAAGAAAAGAAGAGAAAAGAGAAGAAAAGAAAAGAATATCTCTCTAATCCCCTTGGTAGTTGTTCTTATGGTGAAATGTCTATCCACCCATTAGGAATGAAGAAACTAGTCAGTCCCTGAGTTTTTATTCAAATCTTTACAGACCCATAGGACTAGCCAGCACCTTGCCTTCAAGGGCCTAAGGTCATTTTTCATACCATGAAGAGAAATCACAGGAAGACTTAAGGAGAAGAATTAACTACTTAGAGCTCTTATTTCCCTTTATCTTTCTTTGTAAGAGGGCCATAGTTGCGTGGAAAGGACATGTGACCTTGTATGTAGGTCAGAGACCTTGGATTTAAATCTTGAGCCTGCTACTTATTAGCTACCGGACGCAGAAAAGACATTTACTTTCTGTAGACCTCAATTTCCTTCGAGCATCATTGAGCAGGATGTGGGCAGCCACCTGCTTACTAATGTTCAAGAATAAATTGTGTGGCGAGGGTCTGGGGAGGGGAAGGGGAAGAGAGACGAAGAGACAGAGAGAGAAAGAGACACACAGAGAGAAACAAAGAGACACACAGAGAAATTTTCTGAGACTGAGATGAATGTGCAGTTGAAGAATAAAATGGAAAATGCTACATAGCTAAATCTTTCTCACCCCATCCAAATGAACAACAGAGAAGTTTCCACAGTTGAAACATGACTCTTCCCAAGGAACGCATCTCCAGGATGTCCACCTGGTCTTACTGACTTGAAGAGGAGACCCAGGTCTCTTGGGAGTGTGTGGGCAAAGTGTTGACTCCAGTCCTTTGGTTGACATGATGTCAATATCAATTGATATTATTATTAATTTTATTTAATATTATTAATCCAATCCGATGTTTTTCTAAAGGGTGCTCTTGATATGGTCTGCTAACTTCATGGGAACAGTGTTCAGATGGTTACTGAAATGCCTAGCTGATTTGTGATAGAGGCTTCAGCAGACTGAGACACATTAATTTTCAAAACATATTAAGTCATGTAGGAATTTGTTTTGTTTGGCTATGCTTACTTTTAACAAAGCTTTTCTTTTTCTTTTTTCCCCCAAAAAAAGAAGAGAGGGAAGAAAACACGCTTGCTAATTGAAAAAAATAAAAATTAATTTAAAAAATACACACTAGACCAAACAATCTGTAGGAACTCCAGAGTGAAGTGAAAAGCAGGTCATATTTATGGAGGGAGTCATTCAGGATAATTTTTTAATGGAGTTTTAGGTCAAGCTAAAGATGCCTACCTTGAGGATTTGAGAATGCCAGTGATAACTGGCAAAAAGTATACTTGGACATAAGATAATAAGCTCCACCACTGCTGACCAATTAAATAAATTACTGAGTTAACCAGTATAGTGACAAAGAATGCAATATGGAAAGCTATGGTATTTTTCAGGGGGATATCCCCTACCTTTGGGACTTACCATAGAAGTGATTACCAAGAGGCAACTGACAAGGGAAGTAACTAATAATTATATTAGTAAGCCTCACACTACTGACTAAAATGTAGGGACTAAGCTAAAGTTTTCCTGGCAAGAGCAAGATAGGATAAAACCCAAGATCTTCTGAGACAAGGGTAACCTCCATGTGCCAGTGAACCAGTACCTACACCCTCTATAGCAGCAAATGATCCCATGCCCGGAATGGCAAGGGCTACTGCAAAGAAGCCAAGTATGAGACAAGCAGTACCAGGGGCTTGATATGGAAAGTCATAGCATTTTTCAAGGGGCATCCCTAACCATCTGTCTTTGCCATGGATCTGATGCAGGAGTGAGAGGAGACTAGTCCCGAAAAACATAACAAACTAAAATAGAACCCCAGAGGATATTACCTTTACCCCTCTACACTCCTTAGAGATGCAACACCCTACCTTTACAAGACTTGAAGATTTGCAGAGCCCAGTCCATGAGTTTGGTGGCAATGAGAATGCATAAAGTGGCTATGTGAAGTTCTTGATCCCCTCCAACAGGAGGGAGAAAAGATCTCCAATTTTTTGTTAAGGATGTAGGATCCAGAGCCTAGTCATCAAGGAACAATGTCTGTGGGACTCATGGATCATACTAGATTGGCTGGTCCAAATAATCAGAGGACTAATACATGAGGAAATGTTATGGATGCAGCTCTCAGTGTCAACATACCAAGAGTAGTCTGTTGTGGTTGATCACAAAAATAGAAATGACAATGAGATCACAGGCCTAGTTCTATCCAGCTACAGTAGGATCAGAGCAAAATAAAGTGGGACTTTTAGCTCCCTGACAGTGGCTAAGTGGTCCAGTAGATAGAGAGCTATGCCTGGAGTCAGAAAGACTTGAGTTCAAATTTGACCTCAGACTTTACTCTTTGTGTGATCTTGGGCAAGTCACTTAATCTCAGTTTCCTCAACTGTAAAATGGTAACAATAATAGCATTTACCTCTTAGGACAGTTGCAAGGGTAAGAAAATAAGATAATATTTGTAAAGCATTCCATAAATCTAACAATGCTATATGAATAGTACTTATTATTCTTACTAGGTTACATTAGGCTTTTCTGTGTGGTAGATAGAAGTGAGACGCAATATGGATCCCAGGACAAATCTTTTCAGTTGATCTCAACCCTGCAGGGAGAACTCATTTAAATCCAAGTATTTGGTATTTTACCACATAATTGTCATACCCTGTTTTTTCAGTCCAAAAATTGATTTATAACCTTTCAGCACAAAATCATCACATAGTATAATTCTGTTCAACACACTGCCTAAAAGGGAAACAGACCAGCGATATATTCACCAGTGGCATATGGATATACATTTATTTCTCGAGCATTGCAAGCATTGTTAGTATTCAATTTTAATATATATTCACGAGTATCCCATGCATCCTAATCTTGCACCAAAGACAGTTCAGTAATAAATGATCTTTAAGTAATACCGGCACAATTTTTAACAACTTCAATAATGGTCGCACCTCACTTTTTTGCAAAAGCATTTGGTATAAAATCTCCAATGAATGCGATATTTGAAAGAAGGTAGGAATCCAGAGAAACAGCTATGGAGTTTGAATGTGGATGAAGCATACTATTATCTCTCTCATTTCTTTTTTGTAGCTTTCCCTTTGGTTCTGATTCTTCTTTACAACATGACTAATGCAGAAATACATGATTGTACATGTGTAGCCTATATCAGATTACATGTTGTCTAGGGGAGGGAGGGGAGAAAATTTAGAACTCAAAATCTTATAAAAGTGAATGCTGAAAACTAAAAATTAATTAAATTAAAAAAAAAAAGCGGGTAGGTAGGCCTATCAGCAAGAAGGACTCCTAGCTGAAGGGCGGACTAAGAAGAGACATAAGAAGGCAACTTTGTGGTGCTTAGAGAACAGAAAGACCTTCTAAGGAAGAAATTCAGCTCTAGAATTAGTACATGCTCAGTCCTCCTATGTGGATTTAGTCAAGGAGTGACAAGTACAATCTACTTTAGAGTTTTCTGGCCCTGCTGAGAACAGGCTCAGAAATTTGCTCTCTCTCCTGAGACAGAGGACTTCAGAGAAATTATTAGCCAATGACATCATCCATAATGGTAGTATAAAGGAGTTTGAGAATGTTTGTCTGGGGAGATTGAATATTTTTTTTCATGGACAAGGCAATCAGGCTTTGCTGATGACAGAACTAGATAATAAAGATGGGAACTGGGGCTAGGTGAATGAAAAACACTGACCAGACCACCTATCTTTGAGCCTAACTCTAAATTAGGGGCCTAACTAGATCTCTCTAGACTTAGTTTGGGGGCATGCTTTGGGACATTCATTAGCTGGGTATAGTGGCTCTGACTAAGGAACTGCCAGCCTGTTTTAATGAAGGGAAGAAGAGTACTTATTAAAGTGAAGCCAGGACCAAGGCCTCCTAATTGATCTTCCTGCCTGAGGTCTCCCCTCTGCTACCTATCTTTCATTCATCAGCCAAAGTGATTATCTTAAAGTGCAGGGCTGATCATGCTACACCACCACTCAACTACAGTAGTCTGTTATTACTTCTAGGATTGAATATCAATTCCTTTGACATGACATCTTTACAACCTGACTCCTTTCCATCCTCCCCACTCTCTTTTATGTTACTTGTTCACTCTCTCGTTCTACCATGTTGGCCTTCACCCACATGACGCTCCACCTCCCATCTCTTCTCACTGGCTATCCCCAAGCCTGGAATGCTCTTCCTCTTCACCTCTGCCTCTTAGAATCTGTAGCTTCCTAGCTTCTAGACCCCAACTACTACTGCTTTTAAGATTACTTTCCATTTTCTCTGTGCATCTATCTTGTACGTAGTTAACATTCTTTTTAGCATGATGTTTTCATCCATGTTGACAAATGCTTTCAATGAGGATGAACACAGCATCAAGGTCAACTACTGAACTGATGGTAAGTTCTTCAGTTTGAAAAGGCTACAAGTCAAGACCAAAGTGAAGGGAGTGTTGGTGCATGATTTTCTGTTTGCATATGATGGTGCACTCAATGCAGCCTCTGAAGCTGAGATGCAACAAAGTATGGATCAATTCTCTGCTACCTGTGCTAATTTTGGTCTAATAATTAACATCAAGAAAATACAAGTGCTCCATCAGCCACCACCACACCATCCATACATGGAACTATTGGTTACAACAAATGGAGAAGTTTTGAATGCTGTGGATAAGTTCACTTAGGTTGGTAGTATACTTTCCAGGGATATACACATTGACAATGAGGTTGATACATGCATTGCCAGAGCTAGCTCAGTGTTTGGGAGGCTCTGAAGAAAAGTTTGGGAAAGAAGAAGTATTAGAGTCACTACCAAACTGAAGGTCTACCGAACCATTGTGCTGACCTCATTGTCGTATGCTTGTGAAACACGAACAGTCTACCAGTGCCATGCCAGGAAACTGAATCATTTCCATTTGAACTGTCTTAGTAAGATTCTGAGCATCACCTGGCAGGATAAGGTACCAGACACTGATGTCCTTGCTCCAGCTGAACTGCCAAGTATTCAGACTATGCTTCAGAGAGCACAACTCCAATGGACTGGCCACATTGTTCAAATGTAAAATGTACACTTGCCAAAAGGACTGTTTTATGGAGAACTTGCATGGGGCAGGTGATCACATGGTGGCCAGAGGAAGCACTACAAGGATACTCTCAAAGTCTCTTTCAAGAACTTTGGATTTGACTGTGCAACTTGGGAGACTGGCACAGAGCTGCTCAGCATGGCGTGCCCACATCAGAAAGGGTTCTGTGCTCTTTGAGCAAAGCAGAATTGAGACAGCACAAAATAAACACAGGATGCACAAATTTGGGATATCCACTCCAAATATTCACACGGACTATCTGTGCCCAACCTGTGGTAGAGCATTCCAAGCTTGTATTGGTCTGATCAGCCACAGTCAGACACACTGAAACTTCACGTTATCCTGGTGATGTCATTTTGGTCCTCTTACAAGTCGAAGGACAACAACCAACCAGTTAACATACCTACTTAAATATATATGTTTTCTTTTCCATTAGAATGCCTTGAGATCAGGGGCTTTTTTTCCCCATTTTCTTTTCTATTCCTTCCTTCCTTCCTTCCTTCCTTCCTTCTGGCTTAATAAATGTCTGTTGATTAATGCAATTTTCACTATCATTTTGTATTCCAATGTTCATTTTCATGGTACTACTTTCTTAGTTTTGTCTAAAACCATTGTTATTTTTTTGTTTTTTTCTTAATCTCTTTTGGTCAACTTTAAATTTCTTGTAAAAGTTTGTTGCAACTGTGTCTCTGTTCCACATTTCTGTTGCTATTTTTGAGCAGAACTAGCTAGAGTCCGATTGCCTTGTGGCCTTGCTCCATTGTCTTCTGGGAGATTAGGGTTCTAGGGTAATAACTTCTTTGGGTCTAAAATCTACACAGATCTATTTGTTTTGCTTCCTGGATTTAATGCCAGAGGCACAGGTATGTGAAACTACACAAATCATCCACTTAAGATACCAAATTCCTGAGCTGAAAGGGACTTTAGAACACAGAATAGCCCAAGCTGAAAATCTGTCTGTGTGCCTCTTGCCAGCTTAACCTGAAAAAAACACTTCTTCTCTCTGGATCTCAGTTTCCTTGTTTTGTAGAAATGAGGAGGGTTAGAACTGGGTGAAGGTCATGATTTTAGAGGCAACCTCCTTCAAAGGCTACTTCCATATTTTTCAGTTATTGGAAAAGAGACTTGGTCTAATACACTCAAGAAAGTGTCTTTGGACGCCAAAAAGGAAGGGCGTTGGGACGCAGAGTCTGCTCCCCCCCTCCTTCTCCCCCACCCCAAGGCAGGTTGAGCGGACGGAGCTGGTGACTGGGACCGCAGTGTATGCATCGGGCGCTAGGACCGGCGAGGGCCTCCTCTGGGCTGCAGCGCCACCGCCCCTTTTCCACCCTGGGAGGGGATGAGGGGGAGAAAATGAGGAAACAGAGGAACTTGCCACAAGTTGTGCGGCTGCGGCCACCCCGGAGCGCAGTGCCCACGACTGGGGCCCCCCACTAGTCCCGGGGAAGGGAAGGGGCTAGGCAGGAGAGGAGCCGGGAGTGGGGGCCCGGCCGCCCAGCCTGGCTCTACCCTCTCCGTCCCCCATCCCATTCCATCCCACCAGGTGCTGTCCAGAGCCCCAGCGGCCCAAGCAGGGCAGGTGAGACCGGCGGGACAATGTCCTGGGGAGGGTAGCGCGCGCGGTCTGGGGAATGACCCCCACCCGCTCCTCGCCCCAGCGGAATTGGAGAGTGCGCCTGCCGGGGGGCCTGGGGTCTGCTCCCGAGCCCCATCCTCATCCTCACCCCCATCCCCATCCCCATCCCCGGCTGCCGTCGTCCAGGTCAAGGGGGGAGGTGAACCCAGGGGATACATCTCAGGGTCTGGAGGCAGCTGAGCCTGCGCCGGAGAGCGGGGGTGGCGAGGACGGCACAGACTGTGCTGTTAGCGTACGACAATCGCTATGTGTGACAGTCGCTATAGGTGACTGCCGGTGTGTGTCTGTGTGATCTTGTGTGGGAGACTGCGCTCGGGCTCTGAGCATGACATTTTGTGTGTGTGTGTGTGTGTGTGTGTGTGTGTGTGTGTGTGTGTGTGTGTGTGTGTGTGACAGTCTGCATAATAGATGGTTGTATTTGACTATGGCTGTGGTTGTGTAGGCGTCTTGGTGGGTCTGCCTAGGTGCCAACTCAGGGACGGCAGAGTGGTGTGTAACGGACATATGCAGGCTGTGTGTTGGGGGGCTGTTTACCGGTGTTCTCAAGTGCATGGTGTGGAGTGCAGCCCTTCTGGGAACGTGGATGCTGTGTGCCTAGCTTTCTTGTTGGGTAAGTAGTGTGTGTATTTGTAGTTTTGAGGAAAGGTACTTGAACCAGAAGATCTCTCGGTTGTGTATTTTGTGTGCCTGGGCGTGGAGGTGGGGGATAATCTTCCCCCAAAAGAATAAATTGAAAGCCACTCAGCCTTCTAAACCTTAGATTTTGGGGACAGAGAGGCCTTCCCCTATCAAAAACTGTGTCTTCTCCCATCCTGCTCCTTTCATCTGTCACTTGGAACAGAGTGGGTTGCAGGATGTGGAGTTGGTTAGGTACCTCTGGCTAAGGCTAGGGAACCATGGAGAGCCCTAACGGAATCCTGTCCTGAGGCTTACTACCTGTGTGACCTTCACCTTCCTGGGTGTTGTTTCCTTTTCTGAGATCTTTGAGCCTGTGCTCCCTGCTGAGGCTGCGGCACCCTCAGATACCCCCCGGCCAATAGCTGAGCCAACACACTTCAAGGAGCAGTTGGCCTTCTAGCCAGGGCTGCCATCAAAGTCATAGATCTTAAATAGCCCTGAAGATGAGGAGATGGGGACAGGGGAACCAAGGCACAGAGAACAGCTGCTGGCCTTCAGGTACCCCACAGCTGCTAAGGCTAAACCTCAGGCCCTCCAGCCATAGAGATCAAGGCAAGAATCTTGAACTTCTGACCAATGTCCCTTGTGTAACTTCAGATACTTAGAAATGACTTTGAGTCATCCCTTCCACCATTCCACTGTTCCCCTTCCTCCCCCCATCTACCTTGTAAGAGAAAGGGGAAGAACTGATCAGAAACTCATCCTCTGACCTCTAGTCCTCTCCCCACACACCAGTCAAATGGTGCTGGAGTCACCCACTCATCTTGGCTCCAGTTCCCTTTTCCTAGGGGAATGTCCTAGGGGCTGAACTAGGCCAGGAGGAAGGAAAAAGAGAATCCTGGAATGGAAGAGCTGAGAAGACCTCTTAGAACACAGAGTGTCAGAACTGGAAGGTCCTTAAGAACCATCTAGTCCAACCCTCTGATCTTCCAGACTGGGGCTCAGAGAAGCAAAGTAACTTGTTCAAGGTCACACACAGCAAGTAGGTGGCAGAGGTGGGACTCTGATCCAAACTTGTTACTATTCAGTCTGGTGCAGTTTCCCCTTCTGTAAAATGGAACACGCACACACACACACACATATAGTATGTGTATGTGTATACATGTATATACACATATATGTAAGTATACACACACAAAATCCATGATTCATCAATGACTGTGCATGAAAGAACTGGGGACAAGACTCCTAGAATCTTTTGCCAGGCTCTCTTCTCTCTTATACCCTGGGAAACAGTTCTGTCCCCTGCTTACCTGTTGCCTGCACATTCCTCTCATCCCAGGTAAGCCCTAGTAATCCCTGGATCCTCCAAGTCTCAGCCAAGATGCCAACGGTAAGCATGGCTTCAACCTGTGGCCAAGAATTTCCCAGCTTCAGGTTCCCTGCTGCCTTCCAGGCTGTCCTGTGGGTGCTCCTGGGTTGAGGCTGAATCATATTCCCTCATTGGCTGTGATCCACTGATTAACTTGACTTCCCCCTAGTGCTGTTGGGGGAGGGGGGAAGGATAGGTTCAGGGATGCCCTCTCCTATATAGCCTGGGGGGTTGGTGTCTGCCCCACTCCTTTGCCCAGGATCCCTTCCTCTCGTTCCCCATCTCTACCTTCCCCTGTCTCTATTTTCCTCTCTTTGTATCTCCTTCTGTCCTTGTGGCTCTCTCTGTCTTTGAGTCCCACTGGGCTCTATCTCTGGCTATAGAGACGCTGGACACCAGGCACTCAGTGCATCACCAAGTGTGAACACATGAAGCCCAAGCCGGGCGAGCTGGCCTTCCGAAAAGGCGAGGTCGTCACCATCCTGGAGGCCTGCGAGGTGGGGACCGGGCCACAGGTGGGAATGGAAAGGGCCCAGACTCTGGGGGATACCTTTGGGGAGGTGAGGCCCCTGAGCCAGGATCCAGTGTAGATCTCAGGGAAAAGACTGGGCACAGCTTCCTATTCCCTCCCTCCATCGCCAGCTCTGGCCTCATCCCCTCGGCAGAGCAAGAGCTGGTATCGGGCTAAACACCATGAAAGTGGTCAAGAGGGGCTGTTGGCAGCTGGATCCGTTCGTGAACGAGAGGCCATCCCCACTGACCCCAAGCTCAGCCTCATGCCGTGAGTAGAGAGTATCCTCAGTGCTCACCGTTCTTAGTGCCTCCGAATGCCATTGTCTATGGGATCTGTTTTCCAGTATCCCCCACCCCCCATGCCTTTGATGTCAACTTGCCACAGTACCAGGATTCATATTACCCAATGCCCCCTTAATTCTTGAAGTCCAGGGCATTCTTTGCCCAAGGTTCCCCCCTTGTCCCCTTCCCCCCAGAACTTCCTCTTCCAGTTCTAGGCACTCCCAATTCACCCACAGGTGGTTCCATGGCAAGATCTCAGGACAGGAGGCAGTAACTTTGTTACAGCCAGCAGAGGATGGGCTCTTCTTGGTGCGGGAATCTGTGCGGCACCCAGGTGACTATGTGCTGTGTGTCAGCCATGGCCAGGAGGTGGTGCACTACCGAGTGCTGCACCATGGTGGACGACTGACTATTGACGAAAATGTCTCCTTCTACAACCTTATTGACATGATTGAGGTCTGTCCATCTCATCCTATGCATTACCTCTAGTAACATCACTATCCCGCAGTCCCTTCTGTTCTAGTGGCCCCTCCCATCCCTCCCTCTGGCCTCCAGGAATTACTGATCTCCCCCAGGAACCTCCTTTGAGGAATACAAATCCCTGAGTCTCCCAAGACCCTAGGCTTGAGACTTCTAAATCCTCAGTCTCCCCAGGAGTCTCCTAGCTCCCAACAACCCTATACGGAAGCTAGAGTTCTACCCCCACCAATTCTGAGAGAATTCTCTGGAGAATTCCTCCAATCCACCCAGCTCATTCCTACTTCCCTAACTCCTGACCACTCTCTATCTCTCTCTCCCCTCCCATTTCTCAAGATTCTAACTGGGATGTCAGCCCAGCTTTGGTTACCAAGGAAACCAATCCAGCCGTCAGCAACTAGTGTCCATGGGAACCAAGGTCCCCTGGCTCCCCCAGCCTCTCCTCAGCTTCCTGAGGGTCAGTGGTCATCTCGAAGGGAGCTAGAACCAGGAATCCCAATTAGCCAGATAGCCACCCCCACAGCCCAGGAGAGGGAGTCCAGTCCCCTTTCCCAAGGAGGCTCAGTAGCCTCTATCCTGTGAGCATGTCTTAACTCAATCTGCCATCTGTCTATCTGTCCATCCATCTTCAGCATTATATGAAGGACAAGGGGGCCATCTGTACAAAGCTAGTGAAACCCAAGAGGAAACATGGAACCAAGTCAGCTGAGGAGGAGCTGGCCAAAGGTGGGAACTATGGGGTAGCCCAGGGAAAGGAGGATCTAGAAGTCTTTTTTCCCAACTCCCTACACGGTAGAAACTTTAACAAAAGGTCTTCTTGGGCAGAAAATCATAAGAGGGAAGGGAGGGGGAAACAACTATTTATTAAACACCAATTATGTACCAGGAACTGTGCTAAGATAAATCCCTTCCTTTCTTTGGGTCATTTCCCCATCTGGGAAAATGGGCACAGCAAATGCCTGCACCAAGAGGCATTACCATGCAGTGGTTAGAGAGAGGATTCCCCTTGAAGTAAAGAAGACCAGAGTTTAAGTTGTCCCTGTGACCAACAGTAATTGTGTGAATGTGGGCAAGGGACTTAACCTGTCAGTGTTCCCAGGCAATTCTTTAAGGCTGTTCAATACAGATGAATTTGCTATCTGAACTAGTGGAGGAAGTTTCCATGCTAAGAGCTCCCTACCCTGAAGAATTCCCAGGACTAGATTAAAAAAACAAACCAGCCCAAAACAAAAGCCCAGACCCAAAACAGAAGCAACCACTACAACCCCAGAAGGCTGTTGTGAGAGTCAGATGAGAGAGTGGCTTTGTAGTTTTGGGACGTGCTATTTTTGGAGTAATAATGTGTCCATATGGGTGGACAACCTGTTGTACTTGTAGCTAGCATTTATATGGCTCTTTAAAACGTGTAAAGTGCTTTATTTTGCATGCATCTATTCCCTCAGTACTGGCTAGAAGGCTGGTCTTCAAGCCAGGAAACCCTTCCTATCTCTGACATATACTGGCTGGGTGACCTTGGGCAAGTCACAACCTCTCAGTGCTCTGGGTGGATTTGTAAGCTTTGGAGCAGGTGCTAATATATGCATTGTCATATGAGTTCAAACACAGTGACCTTGAAGGACCAGGCCTGGCTGAACATGTGAATAGGAGGGGAGAAAAGACGCTCCCTGATGGGTGGGTGAGGTGTCTGGAGTCTGGTAGGTCCCACCTGATTCCTCACTGGGCTCTTTTCCCACAGCCGGCTGGTTACTGAACCTGCAACAGCTGACCCTTGGCTGCCAGATTGGGGAGGGGGAGTTTGGCGGTAAGTGGGAAGGAGAGAGAGAGAGAGAGAGAGTGTGTGTGTGTGTGTGTGTGTGTGTGTGTGTGTGTGTGTAGGGTTTGAATGGGACTAAGGCTTCTCTCCCTGGAGTAACCCTTGCCCCTCACCCCCACACATCCCTGGCCCCAGAGGCTGTGCCTCCTGAAAGTCACACAAGGAGAGACCAAGACCTGAAGAGATTCAGTAAGCACTGAGCCCAGGAGAGCTGAAAGAGACACAGACTATGGAGGGTGTGGGTGGAAGGTTTTGGTGCGTGGAGAAGGTGGGGAGTGGAGGCTTGGCTGGGCTTAGTCTCAGACACCTTTCCGGTGTGGCTTGTCTCAGCCGTATTGCAGGGGGAGTACCTGGGCCAGAAGGTGGCAGTGAAGAACATCAAATGTGACGTAACTGCCCAAGCCTTCCTGGATGAGACTGCTGTAATGACGTAAGGCTCAGGACCCAATTTGGAAGGCGTGGAAAGAAGCCCCATCTATTCCTTCCCCCCTGGGCTTGGGGGAGGAGGTGGCTCCCAGCTCTGGGTCAAAGCAAATGGAGCCAACTTTTAGGGGCTGGAGATTCCCAGGTGTGTTTGGATTATTCAGGTCTTAGAATGCCCCAACTGGAAGGGACCCTATAGGGAAGAGTGAGTTCTGGGCTTCCATCCATGTCCACACCAGGGAGCTCTAGCCACAACCACTGGATGACCTGGGGCAAATCCGTTCAACTCAGTTTCTTCATTTGTAAAATGAGAGGGTTGGACCCAGGATGGATGCATTCTGGGCATCCCTTCTCCATGTGCATGCAGCCTCTATCCCTCTTCCAATTCACCCCCAGGAAGATACAGCACAAGAACTTGGTGCGGTTGCTGGGGGTCATTCTTCACCAAGGGCTCTACATTGTCATGGAATACATGAGCAAGGTCAGCTTGAGCCCTGTCCTCTCCATCCCTCTTCTGGGTGCTACTCTCTCCCTGGTGGGCACATGCCTCCTCTTTTTCTGCTCTCTTCCCAGCTTATTCACCCTCTCTGTCCATTGCTACCTCACTCCTCCTCGGGTTCCTCTTCCCCACTGCTCAGATCCCAGAACCAGGCCAAAAGGGGATTATGGAATCTGGAGAAGGGAGCAGAGGGCTGAAGAGATCTGGGGAAGGAGAAGGCTGATGAATGGGGGAAGAAGGAAGGATAGAGAGATTGGAGGGAGGGGAGAAAGGGAGTAGAAGAGGTTAGGAAAAGAAGATGGAGAGAATTAGAAGAGGGGAAAGGGGTCCAAAGGACTCAAAGGAGGGGGTGAGGATTGAGGGAGAAGGAGGTAGGGGACATTCAGGGAAAGGGGAAGGAAATGGAGAGGGGAGGATTGAGGGAAGATGAAAGGGAGAGGAGAGACTCAGGATCTGGGGGAGGAGGTGGAAAGGATTGGGGGAGGAAGGAATCAGCAGAGCCCAGAGAAACCCCCTCTGCCCAATCTTCCCTCCATAGGGGAACCTGGTGAATTTTCTTCGGACCCGAGGCCGTGCCCTGGTGCACAAGGCTCAGTTGCTGCAATTCTCCTTGTAAGTGAGGGAAGGGAGTTTGAACCCTCATAGACATTACTTCTGAGTGCTGTGGGGTAATGCAAGCCAGGCCCCAGAAGAAGCACCTTGTACAAAGAGTGCTGAAGCTGAAGTCAGAAGACTTGGGTTCTAGTTCAATCCCTGCTCTGTTACTTAATACCATCATCACCTTGTACAAATATCTTTCTTTCCCTGGGCCTCAGTTTACCTATCTGTAAAAGGAAGGGGTGGACTAAAAGGAATCTTGGGTCCTTCCAATTCTAATAGTCTGATCCTGAGTGTGTTTGTGTCCTGTGCTGGGACCAGGGTATAGGAGACCATGGTATAAAACTTGCTCTTAAGCCCTTGACCCCTCCCCCACCCTCCCACTTCCTGGGCCAGGCATGTAGCTGAGGGCATGGACTACTTGGAGGGTAAGAAACTTGTACACCGAGACCTGGCTGCCCGCAACATCCTCATCTCGGAGGATCACGTGGCCAAAGTCAGCGACTTCGGTCTGGCCAAGGCCGAGCGAAGGGGCCTGGATACCAGCCGACTCCCTGTCAAGTGGACTGCACCGGAGGCCTTGAGACATGGGGTGAGACATGGGGATCAGGGTGATCAGTCAGCTATCTAGGGGGTCATTGGGATGGGGGTGAAGGTAAGGTGAACCCCAGTCTGAAAGTCCTAGAGCTTCAGAGTTGGAAGGGACCTCAGTGGCTACCTAGTGCACCCCAAAGAACTCATAACCCCTAAATTCCCCACTGCAACATACCTGACAAGTGGTAACCTGGCCTTTGCTTAAAGCCCACCCCACCCCTTCCCACCCAGTCCACCACCTCCAGAGACAGTCCCTCCCCTTTTGGACATGTGTTTGGTTAAGGATTTTTCATTTTTTTCCTGCCATCAGGCCTAAATTGCATCTTCACAACTTTCATTCCCTGCTCCTAATCCTAAGAACAGTTTAATAATCCCACTTCCATGTGAGAGCCCTTCAAATACTTGAAGACAGCTTTCCTTCTCCACTCCCCACCCCTAGTTTTCTCCAGGTTAAACATCCCCGGTTCTCACGGGGCATGGACATTAAGTGCCTTCCCCATCTTGGATGCCTTCCCCATCTTGGATGCCTTCCATTGGATACTTTCCAGCTTATCCATAGTCTTCCTGAGCTGTGGTGCCCAGGACTGAACACAGCAGTCCAGCTTTAGTCCAACCAGGGCAGGACCTTCCTGCCCCTTCCTCCTGGAAGCTGTGGCCCTTGTTGCAATTCCACATCTCAGCCTTTCTGTTGCCCCATCACAGGGTTCCCCTGATGTGCTGTGTGACCTTGGGCAGGCCTCTTAGAGCCTTGCTTTCTTAATGAGAAAAGTGTATCAGCTGAATTAGATGACTACCTTCCCAGTTCTTACATTGTGTCCTGGGGATGCTCCCAGTTCTGGTTTCCTACAGTTTAAAGGCCCTCCCAACTCTAACATTGTCTGTTCTAAGGGCCCTCCCGACTCTAACATTGTCGGTTGTAAGGGACTTCCCAGCTCTGACATTCTGTTCTAAGAATTTGTTGAGTACCTACTCTGTACCCAGACTAGTATGTTCTTTGCATGAGGAAACACATGCACTCAGGGAACTCACAGTCTCACCAAGGATACAGGACACTCAGAGAAACATGAAACAATCCAAGTCTTTTCTACTCTGGACAGATCTGTGGTAGAGTCAGGGTAGCAGGAGAGCCGAGGAGGGAAATCCTTTAGAGGGAATGCGATCAGGAAATGTTTCCTGGAGGATGTGGGACTTGAGCTGACATACCAGGGAGAATCCACACCAGAGGGTGTGATGTAAGGAAAGGCAGCATGCAGGGGAGGTTCCTTCCCTTCCAGATCCCTCCTCTTATTTCTACCCACCACCCTCCAAGGCCTTTTTCCAGGCCCTGACCTTCCCTGATGATATGTAGTCTAGGGTCAAGGGATCCCATAGTGTTCCCCTCATCTCACCGGTCCTCCACTTCCAATCCGGACCTGCAGAAATTCTCCAGTAAGTCAGACGTCTGGAGTTTTGGGATCCTTCTGTGGGAAGTGTTCTCCTATGGCCGAGCTCCATACCCCAAGATGGTAAGCATGGTGGTGAGGTATGCCCTAAGATCAATTGGGCCAGAATAGTGGGGAAGAGTAAAGTTCAAAGTTCCCAATGTGGGGTGCAGGGATAAGATTAGATGGGGGACCCTGGAATCACATGTATGTGTGTGTAAGTAACCCAGGGATAGGATTAGTGGGGGGGAATGCTCCAAGGTCACAGTGATGGAGTGATGGCCTTGATTGGGGGTGGTGGAGCCCTGGGCCTGAGGATGCATCCAACCAGCCTTCGCTGTGTCCTCCTTGTTGTCTCCAATGCAGTCTCTGAAGGAGGTATCTGAAGCTGTGGAGCAGGGTTACCGAATGCAGCCCCCAGAGGGCTGTCCTGCCAGTGTCTATGCCCTCATGGGCAGCTGCTGGGAGGCAGAGCCTACTCGCCGTCCGGCCTTCAGGAAACTCTTGGAGAAGCTGGCCAAGGAGCTGAGGAACACTGCAACAGAGCCTGTCTCCGAGGGAAGCTCGGCTGGACCCCAAAGCCTCCAAGAACCTTGAACCTCAGGGCCTTGTGCCCCCAAGGCTGCAAACCAGACTCTGTAGGCTAAAGTGGAGGGCTCCCAGGGGCCTTGCCCAGGCCACCCCATTGGGGACTGGAGGGAGATTGGAGAATGTCAAAATGCCGCCTACTGTCTCCTATCCTCCCTGGATAATTCCTGCTGAGAAAGCCATCCGAAGTGGGACTGGGACTGGGTGGGAGAGTGCATGGGGTGGGGAATGTAGAGCTGCACTACACTTGATTCCTGCCCTCCCCCGGCCCTTCAAGCTTCTGGTGCAATCTGGCCTCAGTTTCATTGGGCTACAGTCACTCCTCTGCTGGAGGTGTCTTCTTGGGGAATAGCCAGGGGATGTAGGCATGGAGATGCCCCCAGATGGCCTATAGAAATCAAGAAGCCCAAGGGAGGACCCTGGCAAACTGGGAGAAGGTGATAAAGGACATGGAGGCTTTATTATTCTGAAAACTGGCTTCTGAGTCTCTTTGCCCCCTCCTCTTATTAACCCCTGGCAGAGATCCCTACTGCACTACACCTGTGATAGTCAGCTGGGTGCAGGATCCCTTTGCTGGGGCCCAGCTCTCATATTTGGTGAATGTCCATCCCCTCCCTAAGATCTTCTTTGAATATACCCTGAATCAAGCATGGTGATCTTCCTGGTGAAAAATCTCCCAGGATCCTATCATGGAGATCCATTCCCTTCTTGGTGATCTGATCTAGGATCACATGCCCAATTTGATGAAGGATCTATTCACGGGATCCCACCACCCTCTGATTAGTAGATATCTTGGATCCCCTACCTGTGAAGATCTAGCAAAGGAGGGCTCTCTTTCCTTCTGGACCTCATTCAAGGGAAGGAAATGCAGTGACTTCTCCCAGAGCTCCTGGAAACCAGTGGGTCAGAACAGGCCTTGGAATGAGGTGGATGCAAGTGACGCAAAGAGGAGCTCATGGTCTCCAGGAAACAGAATCCCAGACTTGAAAAGGATCTCAGAGGCTGCCTTACCCACCTTGCACCTCTGCATGGAGCATCTCCAGCAGCCTGAAGGCGGAGGGGGGAAACCTAGTACCTCCTGAGGCTGCCCATTCCTCTTGGAGTAGCAGCAACTCTAAGGAAGTCTTTATTTTAAAATCTCAATTTGTCCCTTCAAAACTCCACCCTCCCCCCTGGTTCTGCCTTTGGGGCCCAGCCGAACAAACCTGCTCCCTCTTTCACAGGATAGTTTTTCCAATACTTAAAGATAAGTCTTATGACTTCCTAAAGTCCTAAGCATTGCCAAATCTTTCAAAGGAGGCTCTTCTCCATCCTCTTCATCTGGAAAGACATAAACCATGCTCTTGTTTTCCCCTTGAAAACCTTGAGGCCCCTTCTGAAGAAAGTCCAAAGGATTGGAGTCAGGACTGGGGGTAACGAGGGGCCACCACAGCACTACACTCCAGCTTGAATGGCACATCACCTCTTGGAGCAGAGCCTAAGGGTCACCCATCCCCTGTCCTTCAGGGGCCCACTAATCTGTGGGCTGTTCTTTCCCCTACCCCCCCAGGGCCTCTAAGCTGACACAGCTGTCTGGGAGCATCAGCCTCCAGGCCATAAGAGGCTCAGGCCTGGGCTAAAGCTACAGAATACCCTAACCCTCCCTGATACTACCAGCCTGCCCTCTTAACCAATTTGTGGCCAATTAGTGTAATTGGGAGACTTGTAAAGATGAAGCTCGTTAATGTTTTAAAGTAATGAAGCAATTAGGGGCCTTGCAAGGAGGGTAATTATGGAGGGGGCTCTCCCTCCCTCTCCCAGCCTGCTCCAGTCTCCACCACTATCTCCAGTATGTCACAGAAGATCAGAGTGAGAAAGGGAGATCGACAAAATGAAGTAGGTCTGCTTTTGTACAGAAGGAAACTGAGGCTAAGGGAGGAAGATGGGACAGCTTAGGTTTGTGCAATGAGTCAGTGGTAAGGCTAGAACTAGATTCCAGGTTTCCTGACTCCCAGCCTAGTGCTTGCTACACAACTCCCAGCTTCCTCCTTCAGGAGCATGGCCTGGCAGCCAGACCTGGGTTTGAATGCTATCCTCACACCTGTTAGCTGGGGGATCCAGGGCTCATCCTGAATGTTAGCTTCCTTATATCTCAAATGGGGATAATAATCACCTGCCACTATCTATACTACAGGGCCTGTAGACATCTATGATCTTTGGGGTAGTTGGAGGCCTGGAGACACATAATGGAGGTAGGCAGACAATTACCTAGGCTTGCACTATAGGAGGGTAATATAGGAGGGTCCCAGGCCCCAAGCCCATCTCTCTAGAGTCTCTCCCTATCCCCTTTTCCCTTCCCCAAATCTTGGGGAGGCTGCTGGTGTCATCTGTGGTCTCAGTGGGAGAGAGCGAATGCAGCCTTTTCAGGGTGATGAGGGTAGGGAGATGCCAGGGTCTCTGAATCTGCCTCTTGGCTGTGCTACTAACTCACCAGGTGACTGTAGGCAAGTCTCTCTGGCCTCAGTTTCCTCCTCTATAAAATGTGACTGCTTCCAATAAAGTCCTCCTTGCCTTCTCTACCTTCCCTTGGGCTAATACCGAATCCTTTGAGTCATGGAAGGGCCCTAGCTTCTCCAAAACCAAACAAGCTGAGCACAGACTCTGGTGAGTCGTTTCAAGAAGGAAAGACAATTGATGGACTGTGCCAGACCATCCTGGTTACATTCAGAGAGGCTCAGCGTGAAGGCTTCAGGGGGATGAAATGTGTCAGCACAGCAAGTCTTCAAGACCACTGTGATCTTCCTTAGGTCTTTGGAGGACTGAGGTACAGGAACACTTGGCTCGACTCTCATATAAGGGATTCCTAGTCATGTACCAGCCCCTTCCAACTTTAAGATACTGTGATTCTGACATGCTCATGCTCCCTAATGGTTCTCCATTCATTAGCCCCTCTGAGAGGACCTGGAGATACCACAGAGGAAGCCTGTCCCTCTCCTCTAGTCTTCTACCTGTCCTACATCACTCTATTAGCTGCCTGTCTACCAGGACTTCGCCTTGGTCCATTCTATCCAGTTAACCACTCCCCCCACCCCCTACCACCTTCTAGACTCAGGGGGACATCAAGGGGTAGCAGCTGTCTGTCATCCTTAAAGGGGAAGGCCTCCCAATTAATCACTGGCTGTAATCTCTCTTCCAGTTCTCCTCCCATTGCTTTCTAGTCTGTAAGGGCTTATGACAGGGGTGTGTAAAGATCTGCAGAGACAGGTGGGTGTCCCAGGGAGGAAGACTTGACCGGAGGAGCCCCCTGTTCCTGGTGAGTGCCATATGGTTAAGGGGGTGGCTAAGATGGGATAGAGGTGGGGAGAATCAGGGTGGCTGGAAAGAAGTAAGTGTCAAGGAGATGGTTTGAGGGGACCCAGTGGAGTCAAGATCCCCAACCCTGAGAGAAAGACAGATGCTGACAGACAGGGAGGAGAGAATGAGCTAGAGAGAGAGACAAAGAACTAGAAAGCAAATGAAGACAGGGATATTTGGTGCAAAGAAATCCTAGGAGCCAGAACACCCGAGTTCTAGTGCTAGGGTAGAGGGAGAAAATAGTTGCTATTAGAATCACACAATCTCAGGGGCAGAAAGGGTTTCAGAAGACATCTAATCCAACCTTTTCCATTCTTGGAAAAGTTGTCATCCAGTGCATAACTGAAAAGCCCTGGTAACAGGGACTTCTGGGGGCATCCTGTTCTGTTTTTGAACAGCCCTGATTTATAGGAGGTATTTTCTTTTATGGTAGCAAAATCTGTTTCTCCACCCCACCCCCATCCCATGGCTTCCTTCCTTTGCTCCTATATCTGTCCTCTGTGGCCATAAAGAACGAGCTTAATTCCTTTTCCACATAGCCCTTCAAGTAATTGAAAACAATTAGCATACGTCCCCTGAGTCTTCATTTCTCCAGGCTAGACATCCCCAGCTCCATTCATCTCTCATGCTTTACAGTGCCCTTCCTTCCCAACTAGCTGCCCTCCTTTGGAAATGTTCTGGTTTGTCAGTGTCCTTCCGATGTGACCCCAAAATTAAGAAGTGATGCAGATGAGGTCTGGCCGGGGCAGAATACAGTGGGATGTAAAATACAGTATTGCCTCTTTCTTTATAAACGCTGCACCTCTGCTAATGCAGCCCAGGATCAAACTCACTTATGGGGGCTGCCATGTTGTGGCTGTGAATGCACCTTAGCCTCTGGTGCTTTCTCCCTGTAATTGGGCCCTTGATTTTTTGAAGTTGGTGGCATGTTTTTTATAATTATCCCTAAATTTAATCCTATTAGATTGGACCCATCATTTTAGCTTACTGAATCCTAATTCTGTCATCCAAAGTATTAACGTAGGCTCAGAATGCAGAACGTAGCCCATTGGGGAATATTTGCAGAAGGAAAAAATACCTAACTGTTGAGCAACTGACTGGGCTTCCCTAAGAGAGTGTATATGCTTTATTTAAATGCCTGAGCAAGGTTTCCAGGTGGTGCCTTTGCCCCTAATCCAGCCTCAATACCCCTAGAAGATCTCTGGTCTGTGGGATCAACAGCTTAGCCCAGAGATGGCTTCAGAGAGAAAAGGGTTATTAAGGGGCTTCAATGATTAGCTGGGAGTGGGGGAAGGGATACACCAGCCCCTTCGAAACATCCCATTGAACCCTACGCTCTCAGAACCAAAAAGGCGCTTTAGAGACCCTTTGGAGTCCAACTCTCTTATTTTACAAATGGAGAAACAAAGGCTCAGGTTAAGTGACTTGTTCAGGGTTACACCATGAATGAGTAGTAGATTCTATTTGTAGTTCACTAGAAGAACTTAAGGCTAAACTGAGACCTGTAGAGGTCAAGTGACTTGACCAAGATCACAGGATTCAGTGCACACTTATTATGAACTAGGCACTGTGGAAAGGAAGAGGAAAAACTGGTAATCCCTATCCGCAAGGAAAGAAACACACATTTCTTAATCAACAATGCTGGCAGATAGGTGCTGTTTTGATCTGCATTTAACAATTGAAGAAACTGAGGTGAAGTGACTTGTCCAGGATCGTAGAGTTAATAATAAGTGTCTGAGGCTGGTTCTGAACTCTGATCTTCCTGACTGCAGGTCCAGAGCTCTTATGTACTGCACCACCCGGCTTACATTTTTCTAGGGGATATGAGGTGTACACACATAAGCAAGTACAACATAATTTGAGGAAGGAGAGGGCACTAGTGATGGAGGTGATCAAAAGATTCATGCAAGGAGTGGTGCCTGTTCTCAGCCTAGCAGGAAGATAATGACTTGGTGGTTTAGAGATGAGCCAGGACTATGCTCTAGGCATGGGAGACAGGTGGCCTGTGCAGGATGGTGGTCTTCTAGCTCTCCATCTAGGTAGTTGACCGCCTTCAACATCTGAAACCCACACCTGGAGAATTCATTGTACTGACCTCGAGATTCTCCATCTCTTTTCTCTAAAGGCTTCTCCAGACAGGCTACTGGTAGGCAAGTCTAGGGGGCAGACTGCCCATCTCCCTTCCTCTCCCTCCCCCCACCTTATCATCTCTTTTCCCCCTGCTTGCTCAGGTGGGGCAATGTTTCTGAGCAAGTGTGAGGGACAGCCAGCTGAGGGAAGGCCCCCAGGGTCCTCAGAGGCAGAAGAGGCCCCCAAGAAGAAACACAGGAGGAACCGCACAACCTTTACAACTTTCCAGCTGCATCAGCTGGAGAGGGCATTTGAACGCTCCCACTACCCTGATGTCTACAGCCGAGAGGAGCTGGCCACACAGGTCAATCTTCCTGAGGTTCGGGTGCAGGTGAGACTGAAAGCAATGAGCCGCTCATCAGCTATGTAACTGTCTTCCCCTGCACTTCAGGTTGGGGGGTAGGGGTAGAGATAGAAGAAAGAGACTCTGAACACTGCCTTCAGGGAGCTCCCAATCTAGGTGAGAGACAAGACTTGGACTTGTGGAAGGATCGGAGCTCAGGGTGGGAGAGGATAAAAGCAAAGACAAAGTGGGTCATGGAATTCAAAAGAGAACGATGTTGCTGGGCTGGGGTAATGGTGGGTGGGTCAGGGAAAGTGTCCCTGGGTAGGTGGGTAGGCAAGGCAACAAATGTAGTGCTTATTATGTGCCAAGCCCTGGGTATACAAATACTATCAAAAAGAAAGAGAACCCCTGGCCTCAAGGAGCTTACAATCTAATGGGGAAGACAACTCATTTTGAACTCCTTACTTTCTCTCCTCTCTCCCTCCATATTTAATCTGTTGCCAAGTCCTGCTGATTTTATGTTCATATATTTCCTCTTTTCTCTTCTGACACTGCTACCACCCTAGGGCAGGCTCTTACTACTTTTTAGTCAGACTATTTATTGCAATAGCTTTCTAATTGGTCTCCCCACTCTGGTCCATCCCCTACCCAGCTGTCAAAATAATTTTCCTAAAGCACAGATCTGACCACACCACTCTCCTATTCAATAAACTGCATTGGTTTCCCATCACCTACAGGATCAATTCTCTCTTTGTCATTGTTTGCTGTTCATCGGACTGTGATGCCATTACATGCAGGTGAACTGGATTTAAGTGAGGCAGGGCTGTGCAAAGTCACCAGCCTCACGTTCACCTCTGGGTGAAATCTGGATCCAGTGGCCAGATAGCGATCAGGATGAGAGAGGATGGCTTTGCCAGTCTTCTTATACTTCATTCTCCCTCCCCTCCACCTTTCTAATATAGTGACACTGGCCTCCTTGCTCCTCAAACAAGACACTCCATCTCCAGACTCTGGGCATTTTCACACACTGTCCCCCATACCTGGAAGGCTCTCCCTTCTCATTTCTGCCTCCTGGCTTCCTTCAAGTCCCATCTTCTACAAGAAGCCTTTTCTGATTCCCCTTAATGCTGATACCTTTCTGCTCTTGATTCCCTCTAATTTATCCCATATTTATCCTTTTCTGTACATCATTATTTTCATGTTGTCTCCCTCCATTAGACTGAGCTTCTTGAAGACAAAGACTGTTTTTTGCCTTTCTTGTATCCCCAGTGCTTAGCACAGTGCCTGGTAAGCCACATACTAAAGGGATCTGCAGAACAGGGGGTGGGACTGGCTGGTGGAAGAGGCAGGTGGAAGATTCTAAGACAGAACAAAAGCTCTGGGGCAGGAATGAACCTAGAAGAGGGGGAAGAGGGTGAGGAACCCATGTTGGTAGAAGCCAATGCAGTATTCCTAGGAGAGTGGGGAGGAAGGAGACTGTAGATTAGGGCCAGAGTATGGATAGCATGGGAGTTCCTCTTGCAGACAATGGAAACAATTAAAGGTGAGTGAATTTGGGGAGATTGTGAACAGTGTTGAGTTTTTGGAAGATGGCTGACTACCTGTGCAGGAATGACTGGAGGAAGAGAAAATGGAGGCTACTGAGGAGAAAGTTGGGATAGGCAGGATCAGATGGGGACTAGACAGTGGTGGGAGTAGAGAGGAGAAGGTAGATGTCTGGACATTGTGGAGGGAGAATCATAGAATGTCATAATTGGAAAGCACCTTAAAACACATGCCAGAGCTAGAAGGATTCTTAGACAATATCTCAACCCAGGGTTCTTAACCTCATCTCAGAATCATATTTTTTTTTAATAATTGAAGGAAATGTTAAATTTTGTATAGATATTAGTGAAAATGGAAATGTAATTTTTTTCCCAAAGGAATTCAAGTTCATGGTCCCCTTGAAATCTTCCCTGAATCCTTTGGGAGTCTGTGAACTCCAGGTTAAAAACATCTGATCCAGACAAATCCTCTCATGATACAGAGATAAATAAATAGATGAACAGAGCGCTTATCAATCACTTACTAAATTCTAGGTACTGTGCTAAGTGCTAAAGGTACAAGTATAAACAAACATAACAGTCTTTACTCTCAAAGAGCTTGCATTTTGAGGAAAGGAAGATATCGTGCTGGAAAGTAGGGGGTCAGGAATAAAGCAACTGACAAATAGAGAAGTTTGGAGAATGAATGAGTCAAGCCAGAACTAAAATGAGCATGACTGGGGCCCTTCAAGAAACGGTGAATCAGGGTAGGGAATCACCCATCAGGAGAGTGGGCCTCAGGTTTCTTCAGGGTGAGAAGGCAGCTGATGAAGTGGAGAAAAGCCAAAGCCAGAAAAGCCAAAGAACTTCCCCTAGGTTGTCGGTGGTGGAGCTGTTATTGGATGTTGTGGTAACTGATGTGAGGAGTGATAGAAAAGAAATCTGGGCTCTTCTAGACACCCCTTCTCTCATCATATTTATCCACTCTGCCTCATTTCCAATCCCACTCCAAGCCCTCTAAGAGGAAGGGAGAAGCTTATAGGGATTGGGAGGCTGGGAGGTTTCCTATTTGGGTTGATCTGATCCAAAGCCAAGCATTAAGAGCCCAAAGATGAACGTGACATTTTCTGCCCTGCTCCCCTGAAAAGGCTATTGTGATTGCCAATATCCTTTAGGGAGTTAGAACTCTAGTGGACAAGTTAAGTTAGATGCTAAGCAGAACTTTTCTGATGGGGAGAACCTTGGAAAAGGTACCTGAGGCAGAAAGGAGCTTCATTTCCTGGTCTGAGCCTGGACAATATGGGATAGGCCATAGAAAGTCCCACTGAAATGCTAGAAAACAGGTCCAAAGATCTCAGGGATCAACACTCCTATCTTCTGTGTCTACCATCCTTCTAGGTCTGGTTTCAGAACCGCCGGGCCAAATGGCGACGTCAGGAGAAGCAGGAGGCCAGCTCCACAGCAGTAGCAGCAGCAGCAGCCACTAAGCTTCCAGAGGCCCCCATGCTGGCCTTTGCTCGACCTCCCCCAACTGCCTCACTCCCCTTGGACCCCTGGCTGACCTCAGCTCCCCCAACAATGCATACCCTGCCAGGCTTCCTGGGACCAAGGCCTGGTCTACAACCCACCTATGGGCCTCATGCTTTCCTCCACACATCCTCAGGACCCCCTCCTTTTGGAGAGGCCTTTGGACCCCTGGCAGAAGCTGGGGATGCCCACACTCGAAGCTCCAGCATTGTCTCTCTTTGTTTTCGGGCCAAGGAGCATGTCCAGACTCTTGATAGGACCTGGCAGCCTCTCTGACCCTGTCCCTGCTGCCCCTTCCTTGCCTTAGACTTCACCAAGGACAGCTGGGCTCATTCAGGATCCTCTGCTGTGCTCTTCCCTCCTGCCCCTACCCACTTTTGAAGCCCTGCAGGGATGCCCAACAGGGGCCAGGCCCCGTGAACAACTGTTGACAAGGGCTTTGACCATGTTAAAGATGGATCAGCTGAGAACCAGAAAGCTCAAGCAACTTGGCAAAGGAGACACAACTAGAAAGTAGTAGGGCCAGAATCTAAGAAGCCAGGGGTGGGCTGGTAAATGTTTAATAACCAGCTCTCTAAAGACAAAAAGAAATATTCACTGAATCCTTTTAAATTTGATCTGAATCATTCATATTTTCTCCCTTACTTTCCTAAGGCTAGACAATCAACAAAACAATAAATCAAACCTCATTTGTAGGGTTTGCTCATTAACAAAGTGTGAAGATGCACCCTGAAAATTTAGTAAGTGATTAGGGTCAGTGGAGTCACCTCCATCAGATCATCCCTGGTTCGTGGGGGATGGGGTGGATGGGTGATTGGGGACAATGGAAGTATTGGCCATTCACTGGTTCCTCTCCTTCTCTTCTTGCTAAATGGGAGGGGAATGGGGGCACCCTGTGTTCATGCTGCCTTCCCAGTAAAGTCAGGTATGTATGTCTGAGTGACAACATGACTGTCAGGGGGTTGACTCTGGAGAAACCTTGGGAAGGAGGCCCTAGTATGTGAGAATTGGGCAGATCTTCAACTGGCAGAGAACTCAGGTCCTAATTTGAACTCTACTGTTCTTCCCGTTATACCACACAGATTGTCAAAGCTAGAAGGGATTTGAGTCCAATTCTCCCATTTTCCTCATTGATTTATAGATGGGAAAACAGCCAAGTAAGGAATGGATTCACCCAAGGTCACACATTGAATCAGGGGAAGTGCCAGGGCTCAGGTCTTCCGGCTCTTGGTGAGGTATTATTTCCCTTTTGGGAAAGTCAGGCGCTAAGGAAGGAGGAGGAGGCAGGAAAATCCCCTTCCTCTCCCCCACAACCATAGACCCTTGCCATCCTGAACTTCTCATCCTTGCAGCCTTAGAGTTGTATGGGAGAGTCAGGAATTCTAGATTGGCAACAAAAAGGAAAATGGAGAAGTTGGGCATAGATGGCAAAGTGTTGGGAAGGGGAGTTGGGGCAGAATAAGGTACTTGGTGCCTCATAGACACCAATGACACTTGGAGAACATGGGCTTAAAGGGAGCTGATGATTTGCTTTTAGGTGTATCAATTAGAAACAAGTAGAGAGGTAGCTTGGTATAACGGAATGTGTACTGGATTTGGTTAGCAAAGATCTGTATTGGGATGCCCATTCCTATTCTAGCCATGGGATCTTGGGCAATACATTTAATGTCTCTGAGCATCAGCTCCACATCTAGAAAATGGGCACAATAGTAATACTTATAGGACTAACCAAAAAGTGATGTTGTTGGGTTCAAAAAAGGTAACATGTAAAGAGACCTGCAAACCTTAGAGCGCTACATAATTAATACAAATAGAATCTAGGTATCTTGGCTTTCAGTCCAAAACTCATCACTCCTGCTGCCACACCAGCTGTCTAGGCTGGAGGATCGGAAATGGTTCCAATTACATCCTTAATGAGTAATTAGGTGGAAAAACTGGTGCCATCCTCTCCGGGGATGATACTGGGGGCAATGAAGTCAATGAGGTGGAAAGAACTTGGCTTGATTTATGTCCTGATATTACCATGTTACTTGTCTCTTGGCCTGGCATCAGGGGGCTACCCTTGGCTGTTGCAGATCCTGAGATTCCTTACTTAGAGGAAGTTAGTGTGTTCCCTCATCTTTGCACTCACCACTATTGGAAACCCCAATGGATCCTACCCTTACCTATCTGGACTAAGTTGGAGTTCAAGATGGAAAAAATATTGGTGAAAGTCTTTTACATCTTGTACCTGCATACCTCCACTCACACTAAGTCCCAATCTGGAGCCCACACACCCATGTTCACTGCTGAGCCTCAACTTGTATTCACTATTCACCCCTAGCCCTATATCCCAATTGCGTAAACTTGTATTTCAAGAGCTGGACCCTTGCTTCTCTGTTCACATTCAGATCTCCATTGCCTAGTTGTTTTGAACATGTGGAAGTATATGTGGAGGTGGCACCATCTCCTTTCTGCCCTTGTGGGCAATCAATCCCCCAACAGAGGAAAGAGAGGGAAGGGAGGAACAACGTCATGAATACCTGTTATCCATATTGTGCCAGTTTTTGGTTAGCAATCACCAGCTAGTCAATCAAATCACTTATTTCATTTGCACTATTGATGAAATTAACTCATCTACCCATGAGGTGGCAAAGTGGATAGAGTGTCAGGCCTGGATTCAGGAAGACCTGAGCTCAAATTTGGCTTCAGACACTTAGTAGCTGTGTGACCCTGCATAATTCACTTAATCTTCTTGGCATCAGTATGTGGATCTGGGGCTGATTAGGCAGCTAGAGTGAATCAGGACCAGGCTGGAGTGTGAGCTACCATCTCCTCTCTCAGAGACTGGCAGATCCACATATTGTGGATCTGAATGCTAATGTGTGCTGAATGCTAATAAGAAGCTTGGAGATCCATCAAGTTCCCCAGACTAACACATGAATTAATCATAATGGTCTCAGGAAATTCCCTTATCCCACCTATTTTATTTATTTTTTCATAGTCAAGCAAATCAAATTAGTACATTGGCCACGTCCAGATATGTATGTTGGAGGTGGAGTTGGAGGGAAATGCCTCATTCTGCACCCTGAGGTGAAGCCCTTTTCTGTCCGGAGGTATGAGCGGACTTCATCAAAGATCTTCTGAAATCTCTGCTGGCCCATCATTGTGTTGATCAGTCTTTAAGGCTTTCAAAATCCTTTGAATTTATAATGTCGCTATTGTATCAATTGTTCTCTGGGTTCCAGTCATTTTAGTTTACATCAGTTTGTGTCTTCTAAGGTGGCTGTCTTTTTTTATGAAATCATCCTTTGCACCATTTCTTATAGCACAATAGTATTCTATCCCATTACTATAAGTTAACTTGTTCAGCCATTCCCCAATTGATGAGTACCCTGAGTTTCCAATTTTTTGCTACCATCAAAAAAGCTGCTATATTTTCACTCATGTGGGTCCTTCTTTTCCTTTGATATCTTTGTGGTATGACCTAGTAGTGATATTCCTGTGTCAAAAGGCTTGTTTGCTTTATAGAATCAGCAGATCTCTGAGCCAGAAGGGGCCTTAGGGATCATCTAGTTCATCTTATACCTGAGAAGAACCCCATCTTTACCATTCTGTGGAAGCAAAGTCTTTCCTGCTCCCTCTTTTAGAAATATTAAGAGATCATTAAAAAATTCTCTTGTTCTGAAGCTAGGTGGCACAGTGGATAGAGCTCTGGGTCTGGAGTCAACAAGACCCCAAAAGTTCAAATTTGATCTCTGACAGAGGTCATGTGACCCTAGGCAAGTCACTTAATCTCTATCTGCCTCAGTTTCCTCAATTATATAATGGGGATCATAATAGCACTTACCTCACAGGTTCAAAATCAGATATTTCTAAAGCACTTAGCAAAATGTCTGATACAGAGAAGGCACTTAATAAATGCTTATTTTCTTTCCCTTTGGACAAATCTGAAAGAGAAACTTGTATCAGTCTCTAGATCCCAATTCCAAAGGAGTATTTCTCTCTGATCAGTCCAGAAGGACCTTTTCCTAAAGTAACTAGAGCAGTGACAGAACAAGGGAAGAGTTCTCTTGACTGATGGAACTAAGAGATATAACCTCCATGAGAGTAGTAACTGCCTTTTAACTTTCTTAGTGTTCCCAGCGATTAGCAGAGTGCCTGGGACACAGTAGGTGTTTTAAGAAATGCTTACTGATTGATTGGCTCAAGAAGTTTTATAATGTTAACATCAGAAGCAGACTTAACTGAACGGTTACATATATTCTGTATCCTTGCTCAATTGCAACTAAAATATACTTTGAGTCCTGTAAGTTCACTAATAATTAAAGAAATACAAATTAATGCAACTCTTGTGATTCTACTTTCCCCCAAGGCTGTCCAAGTTGACTGTAAAGGTCCTCTCTCAGGTGACTCTTTAATTCATAGGGTATAATGAGAAACAGAGTCTACCTTGGGAGTTTTAAAAGGTTGGGAGATCAAGTCACAGTAATTAGGGAGTCAGAGTCCAGACCAGGTGTCTCAGCAAAAGGAACATCAATCCTTAGAGTAGCAAAAAGTAACCTCTGGGACCATAGCGCAGCAGTTGCTGAGATGCAGGCTCACCCAACTGGAGCACCAAAGCTGGACATGTATTTGGTGAGATCAGTACTATGTAGGAAGCGTGCTGTTTTGCTCCTACTTCCCCAGAGACCGAGGTGAGTAGGGTGACGAGAAAATATTCGAATACTTGTGTCTTTGAAGTAAATGTTGCTTTGCAAAAGCTAACCAGTAGCAAATGCAGCTGGGGCATAAATCACCGTGGCCCCTAATGACAGGGGGAACACAGCCAAATGGGGCTCATGCCAATAGCAGTAGAGAAAAGCCAACCACAAATGCCTCAAAGAAAGAGCAGAAGGACCTAGAAGTATGAAAATATTTATAGCAGCTCTTTTTGTGGTGGCAAAGAACTGGAAACTAAGGGGGTGCCCATCAATTAGGGAATGTATTATATAGTATGTGAATGGAATGAAATACTAGGGGGCCATAAGAAATGATGAATAGGATAGTTTCAGAGAAACCTGACATTCACCTATCATGGGTGGGAGTGTGGAAAAATAGAGAGCAGCGTAGATAAGATAGATACTGTCTTCCCTTACTTGCACTAGTCCAGGTCAAGGACTTTCCTTGGTTAGCACGCCCTGGGCAGGGACTTCAGAGCCAGAACCCCAGTTGTGGGGTCCAGTGGGGCCCAGGAAGCTTATAAGATATTGTAATCATATCCTATGAAATGCTGCACCTGGCAAGGTAGCAGTATAATATAATGGAAGTTAGCAGACCTGGGTCCTCAGATAGCCCCCGTAATTCTGTGTGACCCTCACCAAATTACTGAACTTGTTGCCCCTTTCTGTAAAACAGGTATAATAATCTCTGCGCTGCTGGGAAGGTCAGTGGCAAAAAAATGATAAGATTTAAGCTTCATGACATATCAGTTAAATTTCAGCATCACTAAAGCCCAGCCACATTTTCCCAGGAAAATGCCACCCATTCCAAGAGCCAGAAGACTCTTCAGTAACTACAGGAGACTCAAGGGAAACTGGGGTAAGTTGGCTCACTGAGAGGGTAAGAAGATGGGGTCTTTGGGAAAGCAGAGGGAGAGGCAAGGGAGGGGGCTGTTTCACTATGTGACTAATGCCAACCATTCCTGCTCCTATCCCTGTGGATTCTCTAGGAACTAGAATGATGACCCCTAGGGGTCACTCCCACTCCCAAACTCCAGGGTCAAAAGAGAGGACACTGAGTGAGTCATTCTGCTCCCAAAGAAACTCCTGGGAGGGCTTTATTCACCTGCCTTAGGCTCAGGTCCTCTCAGCCAGTTTCACAGCACAAAGAGCTGCTGGGAACCTCAGAAGGTAAGATGAGAGGTGGGCTTGAAGAATCATGGTCCAAGAACAGAAGGGAAGAAGCTATCTCTTCCACTTCTTGCTTTTTCCCACCAACAAAACACAAAGTTCTTGGGAGAAAACCCTTTACTCTGTGGCTTCCTAGCCTGCTGCCTTAAGTTCTGTTCCAGGAGGACACCCTGGTTCGTAGGGGATGGGGGTAGGGAGAGTCCCCAAGGGATGTCCCATCACAGCCTGTCTGGAGCACAGGCATGCCTCTGCCCTTGATGTCCTCCATTACTGCTTCTTGTTCTTGTGTAACTTGTTGTGCCTCCAGATGTTCTGTTTTCGCAGCAGCCGCCAGTACTCCCGACTTTCAGGGTCCAGCTCCTCCAGGGTTTTAGGTGGCCCCAAGTTCATCTCAAAGAGCCTAAGGAAGAAAAGGGAGTCATTCCCTTCATCAACGACCTTCCACGGCTCCCCATGGTCTACAGCAGAGAGGGCCATGTACCCATCTAGGAACGTTTTTTACAATGTTAAATATAATAAAGCTTTATCTAAAAAATATAAAAAACATTCTTAGCTTGCAGCCTTACAAAAAAACAGGGAGCAGCTATATCTGGCCCCAGGACTTTAATGTATTAATCCCTGGTTTATAGGATGAAGACCAGATACCTGAGCTAGCCTCTGTACCATTCCCTACACAGGTCAGGACAATGTCTGCTCTTTTCCCCTATCCAAATCCTTTGAGGTCCAACCAGGCTAGCCTCTGTACCATTCCCTACACAGGTCAGGACAATGTCTGCTCTTTTCCCCTATCCAAATCCTCTGAGGTCCAATTCAAGTCCCACCTGCTATTTCAACCCATTTCAACAAACAGTCATTAAGCACCTACTATGTGCAAAGCATTTTCCCAGGTGCTGGGAATACAAAGACAAAAAAGCCCAAACCAAACCCAACCAAAACCAGTCCTTGACCTCAAGGAGCTTACATTCCACTGGCAGAATGGGCCAGATGTAGCAACCAGATGAATATGGGAGGTGGGGGAGAGGAAACACTCAAGTATGATTGTGACTGTAAAACTAAATGACTAGAAGGACAGAGATATTCCATAAGGGAATGGGGAAGTTTGTTCCATCAGGCTTTGCCTGATCCCATTCATTCATGCTTTCTCTTGCCTCCAGTTACTTGGTAGCCCCTCATTTGTTTCTATGTTGTATCCCCCCAATAGAAGGTAAGCTCACATCCATCCCATTCTATCTACTCACCCTGGACCTCATCCTGGTTCAGGACTTCATCTCTTCTTGACCAGACTAGTTCAAGACCTACCTTATCAGACTCCTTCTAGTCTCTAGTCTCCAATCCACCTTCAATGCAGTTACTAAGATAATCTTCCTAAAGAAGTATGACTATGTCACTCCTCTGCTCAATAAATCTCAATGGCTCCCAACTGCGTCTACAATAAAATACAAACCCTTCAGCCTGCCATTTAGAGTGCTTGCCAATCTAGTTCCAGTCTACCCTGCCCAGGTTTACTGGACATCACTCCCCTTTCCTCCTTCTACATTCCAGCCAAGCTGGCTTCTCCACATTCCCAGCGCTCCATTTCTCCTCTCTCTTCCTCTGCATGGGCTCTCTGTCCTCTCAGCCTGTAGTGTACTCACTGCTACCCTTCAAAATCCCTAGCTTCGTTTAAGGCTCAGCTCAAGAGCTACCTCTTACACAAAGCCTTTCCATTTTGAACTGGATTAAAAATAAACCTCAAAGGAAATGATTTTTTTAAATTCAATAAACATTTATTAAGCACTTACATGATTCTAACAGGTGGGAGAGTACACTGCAGGTATGGGGGAAGAGAAGGAAGGAGATAGAAGGCTGAGTTTGGGGAACAACATCCAGCCAAGAGTGACCTTTCCCTCCTTTGAGCCTGAAAAGCTTCCAGGTATCAAGTAACATGCATTTCCCTGAGGCTTTTATGTGAGGCTGAAGGTAAGAAAGGAGCAAACAATGCTTCAGGGGGCTCCCTTCAACTCACCAGTCAGGATACTCCGAGTCAGGCTTCAGGACCACCTCAGAGCCCTGTTTGTAGATGTTAACTCCCATGGCATGAGTAGTAAGCAGGACTGGGTCCTTGCACACATCTGGGTCCTTCAGGGCCTCTGCAGGTAAAGCTTTGCCTTTGCCTCCTTTCATGACTGTGAAGAAAATGACAGCTCAGCTCAGCACTGTGCAAGAATATCCCAGGGCAGAAGCTGAGAAGCTACAGGCCAGACCCTGTGCTAGTGCCGCGAAGGTTGGAAAAGCTTAGTCCTCCCCCACCTCCAATATCATTCACTCAGCAAGCATGAGGTGGATGATAACAATAGCAAACATTTATATAGTACGGCTTACTAAGTGCCAGGTAGCGTGCAAAGAGTTTTACAATAATTATTTCACTTGCTCTTCACAACCACCATTGGAGGTAGGTGCTATTACTACACAGATGAGAAAACTGAGGCAAACCAAGTTTTAAGTGATTTGCCCCGGATCATACGGCAAGGAACATCTAAAGCCGGAACTAACCTCAGATCTTCCTGACCTCAGGTCTGGCGCTTTCTATACACCACCTACTTGTCCTGGGGTGACTCATTAGCCTTTTCTGCAAATTTGGAGCCACATGATCTCTAAAGCCACTTCAAGTTCTATTTAACAGGCTTCCTTCCAGCTTAGATATTCTGTATTTAGATATTACATTAATATAGGCCCCTTGCAGTTATGACACTGGGCAGTTAAGTGGCAAAGTGGATGGAGCAAACTGGTTCTGAAGTCAGGAGAACCTGTGTTCAAATCTGGCCTCAGATACTTAGTAGTTGTATGACCCTGGGCAAGTCACTTAACCTTGTCTGCCTCAATTTCTTCATCTGTAAAATGAATTGGAGAAGGAAATGGCAAAGCCCTCCAGTATCTCTGCCAAGAAAATTCCAAGTGGGGTCACGATGAGTAGGACACAACTGAGACAAGTCAACAACAGCTCTGACAGGATGGTTCAATAAAGTCTGGACTAAGTATCTCCTCTTAGTTTACAGTGGCACAAAGAACAAGGGATTTGGGAACTGGAACATCTAAGTTTGAATCCCAGCTCTTTTACTTACTAGGGGTGTCACCCTGCGTGGGTCATTTCACTTTTTCTGAAATTAGCTTCTTTTGTAAAATAAGATTATTGGCTTAAAGTTCCTTTTAGGGGTGTAAAATCCTTCTCAAAGTCTGGGTACCAACGAGCTACGAAGATCAGTTACAGAAATGGAAGTTTTCTTTTTTCTTTCTTATCTCCTTTGTAACACCTCCCCTCCCCCCATAGCAGGCTTGGAGGGGAAGGAACAAGCATTTATTAAGCACCTACTATAAGCACTGCGCTTAAGTGCCTCACAAAGATTATCTCAAATGATCCATTAGTAAATCCTGGGGCCAGATGACCCTCCCCACCCAAAACCTCTTGGAGGGGAAAAGGAGAGAAAAGGGGCGTGGTCGAATACTACCTAAGGCGGGGCCTTCTCAGAGCCCAGTCCCGCCCTCCTTCTCTTTCCTCGCCTAGGTACACAATCAGCGCCTGCGCACTGCGTTGAGCTCGGTGACCCAGGCCTACAAGAGGCGCCTGCGCATTGAGAGAACAGACCCGGCATCCTCAACTTGCCCGGTTCGGGTCCCACGGCCCGCGTAGGTGCAAAGTTGAAGCTGGCCTCTGAGCTCTGTTATTGCCCAGTCCAGGCCAACTTACCCGGCTTCTTAGCGTACCCCCGGAAAGAGAGGCTACAAGGGGCGAGGGGACCCTGTAGCGAGGATCCCCATAAGCTCCTCCAGCCCCGGGGAACTCCAAAGACAAACCGCGCAGCCATGACTTCCTCGGGTCGCGAGGACTATTTCGTCATCAGGAAGTGCCCGGAACTGAGGTGGCCGCACAGCATATTGGGAAATGTAGTCCCTTCCAAGAAGCTTTAGTAGTTCCCAGGTTACAGAGCTGGGCGGGGCCTCAGGTCCACGTAGTCCAACCTCTAATTAAAAAAAAATTTAAATGGTGAATCGGATAGAAATGTTCAGTAGGTCGCGAGTAAAATTCACATTCCTCTGTTTGGCATTCAGGGCCTTCCAGAGTCTGTTAACTTACACCACCTTTATTATTTTTTCCCCTTCTGCCAATGTCCAAAGAAATTGATCTATTCCAAATAATAGTTTCCAGTTCTCCGTATTTTTATTCATTCTATGCCTTCTGCCTAGAATGCGTTCCCTCTCTCCTTGCCTCTTGATCACAGGGTTTGGAACCAGATCTCTTACTTTATAGATCCGAAAAATGAGAACCTGGGAGCTCAAGACTGCTGAAGTCTTTCAAATCCTTTAATTAAGCCCGAATTAGGTAGAACCTCTTCCAGAAAATTTTCCTAGAGAAGTACCGACCTAGTACTTTGTTACGTCCCTCCAACGTCACATGAAGGAAAAGTCTTTATTAAGCAGTTATAAGCCAAGTACTGTATCTGCCCTCCTCTAAAACTTGTTTTCTACTATCTTTATCCAGCAGAGGGCCCGCCTCTGAAAGTCAGGATCTCGAAATTAAGTCTTGTCTCTGACTGAAGTAGTATGCGACTATGGGGAATTCCCTTAGGTTCTCAGTGCCCAGGAAAGCCTCTGAATTTGTAAAGAGGAGGATCTGGTGATCTGATGGATTGTTTCTACCCCTAGAGCTCCCTACACCCAGTGAAATCAAAATCAGTCTGCTCTTGCCTCTCCTCCCCACTCCCCGAGATATCTGTGTATGGAGAAGTATTTACAGACAGCTAGGTGACAGTGAATGGAACGCTGGACTTCAGTTCAAATTCAGCTTCAGACACTTACTAAACTGTGTAATCTTGAGGAAGCCACTTATCCCTCTTCCTCAGTTTCCTCATTTGTAACAATTTGGGCACACTGCCCAAAAGGTATGTAAATCTCAATTTCTGAAATTTTTTTTAACCCCATATCACTCTTTCTCTCACAGATTGGCCAACAAAGTCCCAGGCCAAGCCCTACTTGGTATTGTTTGGGACCTGATGAGTCACGGTGAATATAAATAGTAATTGTTCCTCTTTTGGTCAGAAACCCTGAGGGTCTTCCTCTCTCAATTTTGGATTAAAGGGGCTATCACTTGGCTCACTTCCAAAACAGCCCTAATCACTGAACAGACATTACCTCATTCAATGTGAGACCTGGGAAAGACTTTAAAAAAAGGTCGAGGTATCCCACTGGATCCTGGGTCATCTCCAGTTGTCCTGATCTATATCTGGCCACTGGACCCAAATGACTCCAGAGGAGAAAGTGAGGCTGGTGACTGTACAGTCCTCCCTCACTTAAATTCTATTCACTTGCACGTCATGGCATCACTTCCTGTGATGCCATGGTCCCCTTCAAGAAAGAAGGACAAACGGCTACAACTTCTGAGGTTGTTCTTAGAATAGTGAGAAAATCATTGTAAATTCCTTTGCAAATCTTAAAAGTACTGTATAAATGCTAATTATTAGTTATTGAAGAATAAAAATGTGAAGATATGGCACGGAATTGAGGCAATTCAAATCTGACATTTGAACAAACTGTTGACAGTAGAAAAATGGTTTCCTTCCATAAAAAGCAGTTTTTGTCTTTTGTCCCAAGTTTCAGTGGCCCTCCTTCTGATGAAAGACTATAATACAAAATAAGGTACTAACAGATCGGTGTTTAATAAATTCCAAAACATAAGGTGTTTGAATTAGGAGTCAGCGTACCTGGGTCCCAGTCCCATCTCGACAACTATATTGCAGTAGGACTTGGGGTAGTGTGGGGCAAAGAACTCTGATTTTAAGAGGGAAGAACCACTGTCCTATATCAGATACAATAGTAAATATTTTTTCAAAAAGTTACCCCTATTTTCGAAACACCGAAAGTGAGCCATACCTAACCTTTGTTTTGCGGTGATAATGTTTAATATAAAATTTTGGAATAATCTCTTTGTTCTCTCTGAAGCAAACTCAGAAAATGCCTCTTCCTATGTCAACAAAAGCCATCCAAGGCTGACAACATTCCTCGGGAGACCTTTAACCTAAGACACTATCTTGAATAATGGGACGTTTTCCATATCTTAATATTTTGTAGACATATACTATGTTATGGCATGTTTACCCAGCCTGGAATCGCAAGGCTCAATTGACATTGCTCTATTAATTGTCTTGTCTTACTGAATTTATTATGCTAGCCCTGAATTTGTTCCACTCATTTCCCTTGGAGAGCCCCACCTGGCCATGCCGCCCTGTCTTCTCAGGAACTACATTTCCCAGCAAGCTCCTGGGGTGGCGCCGGCGCAGTATGGTGTGGGGACCGGGCCTGGCCCGGGCTGGGCTGGGATCGGTGGCGGTGGCTGTGGCGGCGGTGGCGGCGGCTGCGGTGACCCAGAGTCGGGGCCCAGCGGGGCGCCCAGCGCGCTGGTCCGGGACCAGAGCCGGAGCCTCCCCGGAATTCCGAGCTCTCAGGAACGTGCCGCTACATGGTAGTAATCGTGGGGCCAGAATGTGGTCCAGTCTGGCCTGGGACCCTAATCAGGTTTGGGAAATTGGGCAGGGGTGTCAGGGAAAGGAGGGGGGCAGTGGAGGGGGTTGGGCTTGTGGCGGCAGGTGGGAGCTTGTGGGGGAAGGGCCCTGGGAAAATCGAAGGGAAAAGGTGGGGGTGAGGGTGGGGGTGGGGTGGAAGGACTGACTTCAGTTCTCTCCTTTGATACTTAGTAGCTGTTTGACACCACAGCCTCAGTTTGCTCATCTGTAAAATCGGGGCAGCTGGCTAAAGAGTGCCATCCCTGGAGTCAGGGAGATCTGAGTTCACATTGGGTCGCAGACGCTTCCTGACTGTGTAACCAGAGGCAAGCCTCTTAACCCTATTTGCCTCAGTTTCCTCTCTGCTACAAAAAACTCAAATGGGGACATGAAGAATCAGATAGAACTGACCTACAACAAAACAGGGATAATAATATACTATGTATCTATCACCTGCTTCCTGGAGTGGTTATAAAACTCAACTGAGATGACTTTTGCAAACCTAAAGACTAGATGAATGCCAGTTACTATTACCTAACTAGGCATTTCTGTTGTGCTTCAAAGTTTACAAAGCACTTTATAAATGTTATTTCACTGGATCTTCACAACAGCCCTGGGAGGTAGGTGCTATTATTAATCTCCTTTCAGAGATGCAGTGATTTGCCCAGTGTCATACAACTAAGTTGTCTCAGGCTGGATTTGAATTCCTGACTTCAAGTCCAGTATTCTATCCACTACACTGTCTAGCTGCCTCATTATTTCTTCTGTTACTTGGTATTACTTCTATTGTTAATCCAGCCTTCTTACTTTACAGATGGGTCAGCTGAGGCCCAGCGACTTAACTTTTGCAAGGTCACGGAGCCCAGAACTCAACTCACCTCGTTCCTTAAAGGTAGTGTGAGAACATGGACTCTGATGTGTGTTCCTCAGAGCCTCCAGCCATGGACCTGGAGGAGTCAGAGGCCTCTGTTCTCCTCTCTTCTTTTGGTTCTCCACCCTCAGTTGCTACTCCCTCAGAACTTACTTGCCCTTGGGACCCTGCAGTCCCTGAGGCAGCTTCAGCCAAAGATTTTGAAGGGACAGGGCCCAAGGGTTTGGGGAGTCTAAACCTGATGGACCTGGATGAAGACCCTAGTGGACAGGACCTTCAGGACCTGGTGGACCAGTTCCAGGCCCTGCCTTCAGACTTGCCAGAAGCACCTTCCCAGAATGGACACCCTTGTCCCCTCCACATCGCCACTGGCCGTGGCTTGGCCACTCCCGAAGCCCCAGAAAATCATGGACTTTTGTCATCTGAAGCCAGGCATGAAGACCTGTTCAATCTCCTGTGCAGTGAGAGTGGAGCACCTGTGACCCAAACAGAGCTCCCAGAACCCAAAGATCCCCAAGCTCCCATGCCCTGCCTTCTCCAACCCCCAAAGGACTGTGCTGAGAGGACAGAGGAGGGGTGTGTGGATGGAGAGTGTAGTTCTAGTAGCTCGCCAGAGCCCTGGCTTGGACCCACCCCTCTGGCCCATTCTGAGGAGCTGTCCCCTGATGCTGGCACCACCCAGGTAAATAGGATTTTCCCGTCTCTCTCAGAAAAACCTAGGAGCCAAACCAGGAGAACTTGTTAAGCTTCCTTCTTTCTCATGTTTCCTTCTAGACTCCTGAAGCCTTAGCATCCTATCCTGCCTTCCAAGAAGGTGAGTGTCCTTTTCCTTCTCCATTTTGCCAATTTGGGATCTGAGGGGGGTGTCACAGGGGAAGGTGAAGGGCCGCTTCTGCTTCTCAGATGGCCAACCTAGGAGTAGGTACCCTGGAGACCTTCATGGCAATGGAGAGTTCTAGACTGGGAGGTCTAGACAACTCAAAATAGACTTTAGTGAGGCTCTCTGTGCTCGCAGAACCCATCACAGTTCTCTAATTGAGAACTGCAAGCTACTTTGGACTTTTTGAGAACTGCAAGCTACTTTGAACTTCTTGAGTAACAAGTAGGCCAAACTATTCTCTGGCATCTGGAGTCATAGGTGATATGAGTTGTACTTACAGACTTTGGAGGGGTTGGATGACAGGGAACTAAAAGTGAGGGCTACAAGGACTCGCCTAGTTGACTCTTGTTCCTGCCTTTCCTGTTGCTGCGTCTTAGTGGCAGGACCCTGTGACCCAGAAGACCTGCTGGATGGAGTCATTTTTGGAGCCAAGTATTTGGGCTCCACTCAGCTCGTTTCAGAGCGAAACCCATCGCCAAGTGCCCGCATGGCCCAGGCTCAAGAGGCTGTAGACCGCATCAAGGTAAGGCTAGGACAAATGGGGAAGGAGATAGCAGGAGGAGGAGAATGTGATAGGGGGACTTTGTCACCATTTCCTTTTGCCCTTGGGGACAAAGGTCTGTAGATAAGGGACGGACCTGGAACTGGAGCTTAGCCTTAACCTCCACCTCCCTGGATATCTGGCTTCCATGCCTTGAGATTGTGCACACCTTTGAGGAAGATCATGGAGGGAGTCTGGGCCCTTATTCCATCAGCGCCTGAATTGAGTCAATAGGGCAGGTGTCACCTAGTGAATCACTTGGTTTTATTTCCTTCCATTGCTGCCTGATGAGAGTGGAGTTACCCTATCCCAAGTGACATTTTCTCTCCCTTCTCCCCCCCCTTCTATAGATGAGGAACCTGAGGCTTAGGGAGGTTAAATGTCTTGCCTAAAGCCAAAGAGGTAATAAATGGGAGTGCTGGGATTCCAGTAATGCAGATCCAATGCTCTTTTCCCTCAGCCTCTAATTTGGTTTATGTCAGAGGCCTGGGATATCTGGGACCCATTGAGAGAGTAGAGGATTGGGCTGTGGTTGCCTGGCTCCCAAGAAGAAAGGAGGAAGGCTGGGATGAAGGAGGGCTTGGTCAGGCTCAGCCTGCCCTAGGAGCTTCAAGTTCTCTTCAGGTGTGTGACCCTCACTCCTATCCTTATCTGCAGGCTCCTGAAGGAGAGACCCAGCCCATGACTGAGGTTGACCTCTTCATCTCCACAAAGAGGATCAAAGTCTTGACAGCTGATTCCCAGGTACTGGCACAGGAGCATTGGGAGGGAGAAATGGTGGGGGTATGACAAGGAGCATGATGCAGTGGGGGCTGATGGGCTGAGTGAGGGAGACTGGGGCATCCGATTATGGATGGCTTCTAGATGCTAGGTGGAGAAGCTTGGACTAAAGCCCGGCAAGTCACTTAAATCCTCTGGGTCACTTTTCTGATGAGAGTGGAGTTACACTGTCCACACCCCCATCCTCTCTACACCTCCCCAACCATCCCTCATTCTGTAGATGAGGAACCTGAGGCTTAGGGAGGTTAAATGTCTTGCCTAAAGTCAAACAGGTAATAAGTGGGAGTGCTGGGATTCCAGTAATGCAGATCTAGTTCTCTTTTCCCTCTGCCTCTAATTTGGTTTATATCAGAGGGAGTTGGACTGGGAGGCTCCCTGGGGTCCCTCCCAGTTCTAACTCTTTGAACATGTGGCTCTATGGGCAATGTGGTACCGTTGTAGTTTCTTGAACAGGGAGTGATTGAAAAGGATGGGCTGGGCTGGGCAGGGTATCAAAGGAAGAAATGGGAAAGAGGTCATCATAACTTATTTCCATAGCAGTTGAAAGTCTGCAAAATCCTTTCCTTGTAATAGCCTTGCGTGGTCAGGAGTGCCCGTGTTATCCTGTTCTTTTAGACTGAGGCGACTAGCAGTGGATACAACCCTGGGCTTAGAGTCAGGAAGGTCTGAATTCAAATCTAGCCTCAGACACTTACTGGCTGTGTGGCTCTGGGCAAGTCATTTAACCTCTGTCTGCCTCAGTTTCCTCACCTGTAAAATGAGATAACAATAGCACCTACCTCCCAGGGTTGTGTTAGGAGGGCCCAAAAAGATAATGTATAATGATATAGAAATGCATTGATCATTAGTGAAGAAGGTAACATAAAATGATACATAAATGCTAGCTGCGATTGTTATTAGAAGATGAGGAAACTGTGGCTCAGAGAATAAATGACTTAGAGGTGAAGGAACTTGACCCACGGTCCTACAGCTACCTAGTGTCCAATCTCGGACTTCTGAAGGAGGGTGTGTTCTGGCCTGGCCTGCCCAGGAACTGAGTTCTCTCCCTCCTGTCTGGACTTCCCAGTAAGTACACCTTGCTACTCTCAGGCCACCCTGCTCTGAATTCCTTTTCTCTGGCATTTGTGTCCACCAGGAGGCTATGATGGATCACTCCCTGCAGACCATCTCCTACATTGCTGACATTGGCAATGTGGTGGTACTGATGGCCCGAAGGCGTCTAACAAGGCAGCCTGGCTCACAGGAGCGACGTCTCTACAAGATGATCTGCCACGTCTTCCACTCAGCAGATGTGAGCTGCCTGGTGGTGGAGGGCAGAGATGGGCGCTAGGCTTTTCTAAGGGTTCCACAGGGTCAGCATGGGACTCAGCAGGGACCTTGAAGGGCATCAGGCTCTGACTGTGCCCCATTTACTTCTCTCAAAGCCCCAGGCCAGGCCCTTGTCCCCAGTGGGGAGTCCACCTTGGAGGAGGGATGATTCCAAGGGTGCATGGACAAGTTGGACTGCCCAGTGGTTGGGAAATAACCCAGGGATGGAAGCTTAAGGAGAGGGGCAGGCTTTTAGTGCTATCTATGCTCCCCAGGCCCAGCTGATTGCCCAGGCTATTGGACAGGCTTTTGGTGTGGCCTATGGTCAATTCCTTCGGGCCAGTGGCATTGATCCTAGCCAGCTGAGTGCCCAAGAAGACTGTGGGAGGCTGAATGAGGGGGACCTGCACAATGGAGACCTAGCCCACTTCTCAAATCAGGAAAACTGCAGAGATGTAAGTGAAAGTGAAACCTTTTCCTCCCCAACCAAATTGTCCTTGGCCCCCAGTCCCTTTCCTACACAGTACTCTCTCCCAAGATTTCCCTCTCCTTTTTTTTGTTCTCATAACTTCCACACCGAGGTCCTTGGACCTCCTGAGTCCCCTCTGACCTATTACTGCTCCTGACTTCATCTTCCTTGACCTTTAAACTCCTCAGTACATCATGCTCATCTCAGGTCATCTTGAGAAAGCAATGAGATGCCCCTACCCTTCTGGGCATCGTGTTGTTTTATCTGTGTAGTAAGGATGAGAGGAGGGTTTGGACAGGATGATCTCAAAGGCCCTGCTCAGCTCAAGCAGTGGGTGATTTAAGATCTGAGCTTCTCAACTCTGACAGTTTATGTTCTAGAACCTAAGGTTACATTCATCCTAAAGTTCTGATGAGTTTTAAAATGACAATCGCTGTCATTTATATAGAACTTTGGTGCTGTATAAATTACAAAAATGTGTTCTATTATCTCATTCTATCCCCCACTGTCTTAAGTCTTAATATCCCCATTTTACAAATGAGGAAACTGAAACAACTTACCCAAGTTTAGACAGCTAGTAATGGGCAAAGTTGGGATTCACACTAGGGTCTTATAAGACTAAATCCAGTGCTCCATCCAGTGCTAAATGCAGTAGCTGCTTCTAGAAAGCCATTTCGTTTCCTTCCCCCCTCCCCCCTTCCCCATAAGGGAGCATTGTATGTTGGTAAGAGCCCTGGATTTGGAGGCATTGGATATGTTTTCAAATCTGGACTCTGCTACTTGACCACCTGTATGATCTGGGACATGCTCATTAACTGCTTTGAGCCTGGATTTATGTGGCTGTAAAATGAGGAGGTTGGACTAGGCATTTAAGGTCTCTTTTAGCCCTGAATCTGATCTATAGCATTATTGTAGTAGAAGTATTGGAGAAAGTGATTTTCTTAGGTCATAAAAGATTAAATGCAGAAGGAAAGGCTTTCTCTTCTCTCCTAAGCTCATTCATTCTCCTGTTCTTCCTGGTCTCTAATCCCATCTGTTCCCCAGTGAGGAGGGAGGGATGTATGACTCTGTGCCCGACACCTTCTCTTTCCTCCTGACAGGTATGTATTGAGAAACAGCGGGGAGAATGCCTGGGTGTGGCCCTGGTAGAATCTGGCTGGGGTTCCCTGCTGCCCACGGCTGTCATCGCCAACCTGCTGCATGGTGGTCCAGCTGAGCGCTCTGGGCTGTTGAGCATTGGGGACCGGCTCACTGCAGTCAATGGTACCAGCCTGGTGGGACTGCCCCTGGCCTCATGCCAGGCCATAGTCCGAGTAAGTGCGCCTTAGGGGGACTGCTCTAGATTCTAAAACAAGTGTAGTGGATAGAAGTTGATCCCTGAGCCCATGTCCCATTGGGCTGAAGGCTGGGAAGGATCTTTGAAATTATTTAGATCAACTCCCCCATTTTTCAGATGAGTAAAGCCCCAAGAGAGGAGGTGACTAACCCAACATCACATGGTAAAGCTAAGATTAGAAACCAGGTCTCTTAGTATCTAGTTATCTTCTCTGCTTTCCCCCTATACTGCTCTCAGAGTCTGAACCCGGTCCCTGCCCCTCTCCTCAATAGGAATTAAAGTCTCAGACTTCAGTAACACTGAGTATTGTGCACTGTCCACCTGTCACCACGGCCATCATCCGCCGACCTCATGCTCGAGAGCAGCTGGGCTTCTGTGTGGAAAATGGCATTGTGAGTTCAGAGGCTAAGGGCTGGGATTGCTTGTACCATAAGGAGGTGGGTGTTTGAGAAGGGTCCTGGGAGGCTCACTGTCTTCTGGAAAGAAACAAGTGAATAGGTGGGAGTCAGTGAAGATTTTTGATCTCTGTGTCCTGGGAGTTTGCAGATATCCTGAGACCAGGGGTTCAGTGGAGGATTGGCCCTCTTCTCTGGGACCTTAGAGGATCTAGGAATGCTACATGGGAAGGGATCTGGATCTTCTCCATAACAGCCATGTCATGGTTTCATCCCTCAGATCTGCAGCTTGATGCGTGGAGGTATTGCAGAGCGTGGGGGAGTTCGAGTGGGACACCGAATCATCGAGATCAATGGGCAGAGTGTGGTGGCCACACCCCATGATCGGATCATTCAGCTGCTTACTGAGGCCCACAATGAGGTAGGCACCTTTCTCTCAATGCCCCCCATTTCTCCCCCAGGGCTTCTGATTGGGGCTGGATGGGGTGAGCTTTTCTTTATTGTTATGCATACCAGAATATTGAGCCTCCAGCCTCCTCTCTCTTACCAGGTCCATATTAAGATGATGCCAGCCTCCACCTACCGCCTCCTCACTGGCCAGGAGCAGCCCATCTATCTGTGACCTGGGAGGGGGGCCCAGCTTGGCCCCCCCACAATGATTACTCTGGCACGCATACTTTCAGACTCAGGGGAAGAAGTGATCCCCAAACTCCGCCTCTGCTGGGAATCATCATGGCCAAGACTTCCTCTCCCCTGGGCTTTGTCCAACGTTGGTGCCTTATGCTCTTGTCTGCCACTTTGGGCCTTAGATCATCAGGGCTGGAGATGCTACAATCCTGGGCACCAGGGATCTCGCCCAATCTATCCTGGGCTCAGTTTGCCTACCTCCTTCTACCCACCCACCAAAGAGATATACCCCCTTTCTGAAGAGGGTGGGGGAGGGGCCACAGAAACAGCTGTAACCCACAGGGGTGTTTTTTTAACCCATCATTTTAGCTGGTAAAGATTAAACTAAGTAGCGAAAAGAGACAGAGTGCAGTAGTGGACAAGGCCTTGGGTTACAGTGAGGCTGTGAGTTCCATGTCATGTTGGGGCCTGGATAGAGCCTCTGGATCTTCCATTCTTCCTGCTTCATCTCTTGATCTAGTCCTGGCCTAAATGGATTTGGAGCAAGGAGGGGCAGTCCCCTGACACTTCCACAAGTGCAGAGTAGGGGTTAAACTTTTATACACTTAGAGGGGTTTTAAGATCCTTTCATTTAACTCTTCCATAAATAATTTCAAGATCATACCCAGTATATATACATATACTGGGCATCTGAACCCCATCATATAGGGATTGCAGCATACAGATCATTCTGTGACACCTTCCTCCATTCCCATAAACTTTGACAGTCTGGTGAAACCAGTGGGCTCCTTCTCAGAATCATGAACACAGGCAAAAGACGTAGGATTACAAAGGAAATCAATTCTATTGAAGTACAGTTATCCAAGTATTTTTAAAAAAGGTTCCCAGGCACCTAGGTTCCTTTAAAAACTCTTGTTCTAAGCTAACAACCCAGAACGGTTTAAGTCCAGACCCTGACACAAGTTGAATGACCCTTAAGTTTCCCCACCCATAAAACTAAGATTTTCACTCGATGTCTGTGGTCCAATCCAGGTCTTGAGTTCTGGGTCCTGAGAACAGGAACATATTGTTTTACTGGGACAGCTGGGGGCAGGGCTATACTGGAGGGGCTCATGGGGATGTTTTGTGTCATTGACAGCCAAGCCCAGAGATGGGGTTGCAGGGGATGGAATAGGATGAACTGTTTTCTTTCCCTGGCCCAAGTGTGGGGGAAGGGGCAATAAAAATCCACCTTCCTTTATTAGGAATAGGCAGGTCTGGAAATGGCCTTTTCAAATGAGGAGGTAGAAGCCAGAGTGAGTCCCCTTCCTTGAGGCTGCTGGAGTAAGGCAGGTAGGTGGATTCCCTGAGGTCACCTTGGTGTTGGACTGGTCAACAGCCCCCATGGTCACAGGTCAGTGGCAGGGCCCCAGTCATAGCCATCATCCTCATCTGATTCGTAGTTCCGGGCTCGGGTGAACTTTTTTCTCAAGGCTTCCCGCTCATAGGTTCTGGGGAGGGTAAGAAATATCCTGGTGATTATGTAACTGTAGACAACCCCTCTTTGGTTCTAAAATTTCTAAGCTATAGGATTCTAAAGGTGAAGCTGTTTGGAAATTCCCATTTCTCCTGGAGAGAAGGCCTGCATACCAGTGGGGAGACCAGTATGACGGACTGGAAAGTGCACTGGGAATTGAGAGTACAAATGCTACTTATGACGTGTGCCTTTGGCAAATCACTTCCCTTTTTTAGATTTATTTTCTCACCTTTAGAAAGAGATGTCCCCTTTTAAGCTTAAATTCATGCTGCCCTGTAGCAACATATTCCCCAGAGAGTCCTCAACAGTGACTGTTCCCCAGGCTTCTGTCCATTGCAAGAAATGGTCTTACCTCATGCTATCTTGTCTCCACTGTCCCTGAGAAGGTGGATCTCTGGCCTGTAGAGAGTTGCTCAAGGTTAATGGGGCAAGACTGCATGTTTGCAGTGGAGGTTAAGTTGGGGAAATGTGGGAAGCAAGATATCGCACTCCCCCCTGCCCAAAAAAACCCCCAAAACATAAGCTACTAACAAATAAATGCAAAGAAAACCTGTCAATGCAAAAGGTGCTTGGGCATGTAAGAGGAAGTGAGTTTTGAAGCATGGAGAGAAATGACCTTTAAACAGAGAAAAGGAGGAACCCACAGCTATAGGAAGAAACATCATTTTCAACCAAGAACATTGTGAGTAGGAACTTAATTTAATTTTGAAGGGAGGGTAAAAAGGGAGGAAAACATTCCCCCTTGTCTGCTTTTAAAGTTCAGACTAAGCACCATCAAAATCAGTTTAGAAATGAAGACCTTTTTTTACGAAAGAGGGAAAGAGGGTTAGAGAGGAAGGGAGATACAGAGTTGAAAGAATCAAAATGTTAGGGCAGGGAGGGATCTTGGAAACGTCCAGTAAGGATAAGTAGCTTGTCCACAGATATATGTACAAGGAGAATGAGAAAGAGACAAGATGGAGAGGTGGAAAGAAGAGAACCTGACCTTTGTGGAGAAACATGACCCCTACCTCTTGACCTTTACAACCCAAGATAAAGAAAAGTGTGTCTTTGTGTCTGTGAAGTGTAAATGGTAACAATCTGCTCAAGGGGAGCCCCCTCATCTATGGGGTTCTGGCAAAGATCCCTCCCTCCTTCCTTCTTGGGGTGGAAACATCGGCTTACCTGGGCTCTTGGGTATGTTGAGGCTGGCAGTGCCTCTTCCCTCAGATTCTCTACCTCATCTGCTTCTACTGGTTCTGATGAACGAGCCAATGCTGGCTCTGCGGGCTCCTCGTCCATGTCATTGTCCGTATAAAAGCCACCCTCTCCATCTGTCTCATAGTCACTGTTAACGCGACTGTCACAGCTGAGATAGGCACTGCTCCCCCCAAAGTCCTGGTGGGGCAGGTCCAGGCTCTCCTCGGCTGCGTTGTCCAGCTGGGGGAAGGAATGATATAGGAGACAGACCCCAATAGGCTAGCCTTGGGAACCCCCATTTAGCAGAAACTGGTACAATCCAAGAAACGGATGTCCCTAGTAATTCCTAATATTGGGCTTAGCTATATAGGATCAGGAAGTCTCTAGCTTTTTCCCATTGATTCATCATGCTAGTTACTTAGATAATGCCAGTCTTCTCAGAAATTCATATTATGAAGGAGACTGGTAAAGAGGATGTGGTAATTCAATACAGCCCACCTTTTTTAGAGCAGCTTGGAGCTGACATTAGTGGCTCCATCTCATTAAACTGGGATCGTCATTGCTATCATCATAGTGAAGTCATTTCCTTTCCCTTCCTAGACTCTTAGGGTATGTAAAAAGGACAGATCCTTGCTAAGTAGGTTTACCTGGTCTTCAGCTGTCCAGATGGGCCGGGATTGCTGGCTTTTGATAATATCTTTGAGCTCCTGGTACCAGGCATTGTTGTTCCCCTGAAGTTGAATGGTAGCTAAAGAGAGGTGGAGTATTGGAGGTAAGAGAGGTATAACCTCTTCCAATGACAAATCCATGGGGATGAGTCAGTTAGAGAGTTCTCTAACATCTGACAGGATCAGTATAAGAATGGTAGATATGGCTTAACACCTATATCATGTAATTTTCAGTTTTAATTTACTGTTCATGAGTCCCTAAGACTTGGGTCTGGATTCTTTATTATCATTCCCATATTGGGGCTTCATATTAGTTAAAGGGAGTTCTCTTCCTCGCACCTCAGGAAAAAATAGGTGAGTCACTTAACCTCCTGAGGTCTCAATTTTCTTTTCTGTATAATAAGGATATTGGGCTAAGGTTTAATAACCCTGTGATGCTATACCAAGTACTATAATGCTATGATGGAGGGAAATAAGCCCAGAGAGGGAAATGTCATACAGCAAGTCAGTGGAAAAGTCAGAAATAGACCCAGGGTCTCCTGGTTTCCAGCCTAGGGCTCTTTTCTCCATACTACCCTTCTTCTACCTCCCTCCCTTCACCTCCTTTGAAGTTCTGCTCAACGCACTAAACTAATGACAAAGTCTTCCTCCCCCATCCCAACTTTTATTTATATTCCATTCCTTCCACCTAATAATAGTCATTTGTTAACTCAACTCAACTCTGTGAGGTGGGTACTATTATCAGAACTATTCTGCAATGAGGAAACCAAGGCAGAAGCTGAGTGACTTGTCACAAAGCTACCAAGTATCTGAGGAGGATTTAAATGCAAGTTTTCCCTGCTCCAAGTCTGATACTATCCTCTGTGCCACTCAGCTTGGACTAACCTGTGAACAGATGGCTGTGGTACTTCTTTAGCTTGATTGCTTGGGCATAGAGGCGGCGAGAACTCTTCCTGGAGGTGGGTGCCAGCCAATGGCGCAGGGATTTGACCCCTGTCCGGCTTTCAGGGGCACAGAACACTACTATGGGGTAGTACTGCACATAGTTGAGGCGCTCCACGGCGGAGGGTGTCACATCCAGTAGAGCGTGCTTGTTCTGGGTCAGGGAGAGAGATGGAGGCAACAGAAGCCCAAGGTTGGACCCTGACCATGCCAAGAGGCCCTGACTTCTACATTCTCCTCTGTAAAATAGGGAGGGTTGGACCAGATGACCTTCATTGTACCTACTAAAATCTGTTCTGTCCACAGATCCATCCTGGTGCCAATGTTCTATGCTCTAATGTCCTTCACAACTGAGATTCTATACCCTATGTCTTAAGGTTCCTCCCTTTCTCTTCTTCATCCCTCATCTCTAGACTTGGACTCACCTTCTCAGCAATTACCCGCACTGTGTCTAGCTTGACAACCTTTGAAGGGCCCTCGGTTCTTGTGACACTCTCTGTAGGGATGAAAACAGCTCTTTTAGTAAGAGTCAGGAAGGGTGGCAATCATTTCCTCCCCCTCCCTCTGTGTACCAGCTGCTTATGCCAGCCAAGATGGTATCAGCCCTTGGAAGGGCTCCCCTGGGAATTAAGAACCCAGTATGGGGAAACTCTTGAAAATACATGATGATTTGGATTTCTTATCCTTTATAGCTCCTTCAATAGTTCCCTATTGCTCAAGATTAAATCCAGGTCTTCTGATCCATGATCTGTCTTCAGTTCCTATCTCTAGCTTCATTTCAGTCTTGCTCCTAAAACACCACATATATCAGGCTCCTTCCTGACACTAGCACTTGACAGGATCACCTCAGGCTCTTCTCTAAATCTCCCATCCTTCAAATCCTACCTCTAATCCTACCATCTCACTAAGTAGCCTAACCTCCATCTCCTTCTGTGGGTTCCTTCAGCTGAAGGTAGAACAGTTGGTGGAGAACACATGAGGTAAGTGGGATCAGAGGGGCTCCAGATACCTCACCTGCAACTTCAAACTGGTCAGGCAGCTCAGAACTTAGCTTCTGCATGGCAACATCAGCCACAGGACCCATGATCACCACGGGGCGTTTGAAGCTTGCTGGGGCAGAACAGGCAGGGAATCAGTAGATACAATTCATTTCTTCTTAGTGCTCCTCTTACCCCTAGCTCTGATCCCAGACTCCTAGCTGCTCCTCAACACAGCATATATTTGTCACCTAGATGTCTCACTGTTTGATCTCGAGATAATGAAATGTTCTGGACCCCACCCCCCCAAATTGTACCCCCCTTCTCTTTTTCTTTGTCTACTCTAGAACTAACCTTCCCTCAGCACTACCCGCTCATAGGGTGGATAGTTGCCCTGCTTTGTCAGGGCTGACAGGTCCTCTCGGCTTTGGCGCACATGCTTCTTGACTCCTCTTCGCAGGCCCCGAAGCTTCCAGAACTCAGCTCGGGCCCCTGTGGTAGCTGAGGAAGAGAAAGGCCCTGAGCCCACAGCCCTCTGGGCAGCCTCTAGTGATGCCAACTGTTCGGCTCTGTGAAATAAAAGGAAGAGTTAGCCAGGTCATCAGAGGCTTCAGTGTGATTCTCCATTTAGTGACTGCCCATGGCTGAGGTCCTGTTCCTAACATTGACCTCAAGAGTACCGCATGGGAACAGGAGGCAGGTGAGTCCTCTTCCTTCCCAAACCCAGGAGAAACGAATACCCTGAGCTTACAGGAAAAGGACCTGCTCCTTTCTCCTTAGACTCTTGACCTCTCCCACGTGACCATTAGCTTGGCTTCTTGCTTTTTCTCTTTCCTAATTTTTGGTCTTCCCATTTGACCACTGGTCTAACATAGTTTCCCCCTAGACAGGACCTCACCTGCTTTGGTTGGGAATAATACCCCGTTCCTGCTCTGTCAGGTCCCGGCCCATACGAACCGCCAGCCAGCTGCTACTCCTTCCCTGCTCAGGGTACAGTGTGTTCAAAACATGGAAGACATCCCCTCGGGTGAAGCCCAGGCCCATAGGTGGATTTGGCTCCAGCTCAAAGTGGGTACGGATGTAGAAAGAATCACCCACACCTGACTTGACCATCTTCCTAAAAACTTAAGGTTCAAAAGAAAGGGAGGGTTAGAGGGAGAGAGTACTTTAAAGTTTGCAAATACTTTACATGTGTTATCTCACTGGAGGGAAAACTGTGTAAAGTGACCAAGAGAAGGAGTGACCTGGCATCTCCTTATGTACTGACCCAAACTATGTTGGAGCGTTGGCTTCCCTTCCCCATCTATCCCTTTTTTTAGACTTGAGTGGTTGTGGAAACACAACCATTCTCCCCTCTCCTAGGACTGACTCATGTATCACAGGGTCAAGAGGGAGAACGGGGAGAGGCCTGGAGGAGCCAGGGCCCTATTCCCGGGGATGCATGGAGACTGAATCCAGAGCTCTTGGCCTTGCCATGATGGTAGGGACAATACCAAACTCCATGCTTTCTACTCCTTGAGCTGATCATAGGGCAAGTCTAAGGGTGAGATGGCCAGGGCACATGATCTGTCAGTCTGCTCTTAGGTTTAGCATACCCCATGAGGGTTTTGGTTAAAGGGATCCCTTGCCCTTTGCCTCTGCTTTCAGTCAGATGTCTTCAGGCTTCCCACAGGCAGGATGGTCTGCCACTCCAACCCCACTTACTATCTTGCTTGTGCTGAGTAAGCAGCTCCAGTTCCTCTCCTGGGGGCAGCTCCAGCAAGTACTGAACAGCCTCCTCCCTGGTCAGGCCCTGGAATGACTGGTCATTCACCTGTAGAGTGGGAATAGGGTGGGAAAGAGGGAAAGGAGGAAAGAACCATGACAACTCTAGGGCTGGCAGACAAATGGTGGCAATCTCCACCTTCAGGCAGGGTCAGCGTAGGCTTGGCAAGTAGGTGCTGAAGTGGAGAGATTGAGTCAGGAAGACCCAAATTCAAATCCTACACTCACCAGTTGTGTGACCCTGGGCAAAGTCACTTAGCCCCTCAGCTGCAGTTTCCTCCTCTGTGGGTTTTGTGAGGATCAAATGAGATGATGTGTGAAGTGTTTTGCAAACCATAAAACACTATATAAATGCAACGTTATTATTATTCCTGGAAGTGGCAGGGCTTGAGAGGTAGGGGGAGAAAAGAGGATGATATGACTGCGTAAGGCTTAAAGGATATCCCGGAGTGTGGCCCATAACCTTTTCTAGCTGTAATAGAAAAAGAAGGATCAAAGAAACACTGGATCACTACTCCAGATGGATGATAAAGAGGGCTTTCTGAAGATGAAGCTTTCCCACTCATGCTGTGTCCATTTTCTCTGCCAAGGAGAATGATCTTTGGTTAGGGAGAGGAGACGTAATGCCCCAGGGAAGTGGAAATATGTATGAGAATACTGAGCTGCCCTGGATGCGTGCAAGTGACCAGGCCCAGGTGAACCACATCCCAAGGCACTGAAACACCTGCTGGATATAATTTCTGAGTCACTGTCAGAGACCTTAAAAGATTATGGAGAATAGGAAAGGTAGCTCAGGACCACAGAAGGGGAAATGTCCTGCACAACTGACCAGCTGGAGACCAGTGAGCTTGACTTCATTTTCCTGGCTAAATTGTTGCAAGTATTATTAAAAGGAGGGAAATAAGCATTTGTTAAGCACCTAACACATTATCTCATTTGATTCTCACAATAACCGGGGGAGATAGGTGCTATTATTACCTTCATTTTACAGATGAGTAAACTGAGCAAGACAAGTTTGGTGACTTGCCCTGGTCACACAGCTAATAAATGTCTGAGGCCATGTTTGAACTTTGTGACTCCAGGTCCAGTGCTCTATCCACTGTGCCACCGAGTTGCCTCTAAAAGGCTGGTTCATGAACACTGAGGGTTCATGTGACAAGGACAAAGAGCGCCAGCATTGCTTCAACAACATCAAGTTGTACCAGACCACCCTCTCTTCTTTTTTTGGTTAGGACTGATTAACCAAACTATTTATTAAGCACCGAATTGGTGTCAGGCACTATGTTAAGGACTACAGATACAAAAAGAGGCAAAAGACAATCCCTGCCCTCAAGGAGCTCACAACCTAAGTGGGGAGACAACAGACTAATATATGCAAATAAACCATATACAGGATAAATAGGAAATGAGAGACAGAGAGAGAGAGAACGCACTAGAATTAAGAGGGGGAGGGTTGGGAAGGGCTTCCTGTAGAAGATAAGATTTTAGGTAGGTTGCTAGACCAACTAACCAGGAGAATACTAGGATGTTTAGATTTTTGGCAAAGCATTTGAATAAGTCTCTCATCCTATTCTTGAAGAAAAGATGGAAATCTGTGGACTGGAAACAAAGTTGGATTAGGAATTGGCTGGGTGAAAAGACCCAAAGAGTAGGCTTTGATGGTTCCATGTCAATTTGGAAGCAGGTTTTCAGGAGATCCTCATGGATCTGTACTTGGCCCTATGCTACTTAACATTATTACCAACGACTTGCCTGAAGGTATGGATGGCAAAATTTATCAAATTTACAGGTTATACAAAACTAGGTAGATTAAGTAACATCTTATACGATAGAGACAAGGCCCCTAAAAGAGCTTGACAGAATAAATCTTAAAAAAATGAAGTGTATAAAGAACAAAAAAGTAAGAGTTTTTCTGTACACTTGGGTAAAACAAATACAAAACTAATGTCATAATTACCAGAAGGAGGAAGCCATGGATAGACAGTAATTTATTTGAAAAAAATCTGAGGCCTACAAGCTCAGTGAGAGTCAATGGTATGCAATGGGAGTCAAAAAAGCTACTTTAACAAAGGCATAATGCCCAGGGCAAAAACAACGTGTACTGTGCAGGAGAGCCTGGAATCTTCTGTTCAATGTAGGGTATCACATTGGAGGAAGGAAATTAATAAGCTAGAGAGTATTCAAGGGGTGCCAGGCAGGATGATGAGAGTTATCTATTTCAAGCCATATGAGCATCACTTGAAGAGATTGAGAATTTGTTAAGCCTAGAGAAGACTAGGAGTTAGGGTGAGGAGGGAAGGATGGTTTTCTTCAAGTGTTGGATGGGCTACCACATGGAAAATGGATTAGATTTTTTTCTTCTTCTTGCCCCACAGGACAGAACTCACAGCAATGGGTAGAAATTAGAGGAAGATGTGGGCTTGATGTTGAGAACAACTTCTTAAAGCTCAGAACAACCTCAAAGTGGAGTGAATGGCTTCTGCCTCCAGCTGATTCCAGCAAGGAATGGGTTCCTTGCTTATTGAAGTCTTTAAACAAAAGACATGTTAGGTATGTTGTAGAGTGGATGCTTGTCCAGGGATGGGTTGTAATAGATAGCCCCTAAGAGGCCTTTCAAGTATCACATTCCAATTTCTGTTTGGTTCTCTCTAGGGAAAATTGGGGATGGGGCATCATATTCCCTTAAAATCAAATGAACTGAACTGACAGAGACCAAACCCTTGGCCAAGAATGCTCTGGTCCAACAGAGATTCTAACAGACCATCACCAGGTTCTGAAAGGACAGGACCTTCTTCATGGACAGGGCTTTCTTTTAGTTTTCCATTGCCCCATCCTCCCTTGGCCTCAAGCTAACCCACCTACCTGTAGGATTTGGTCTCCCTCTTGAATCCCTTGTTCATCTGCTGGGCTCCCTTCCTGTACATCTGATACGAAGATGCCGACGTCATTGCCCCCAGCTAGACGGAGCCCAATGCTGGAACCCTTGGTGAAGCAGACCATCCGAGTGTCTGGGCTATACCTGGTACCAAGTGGGGGAAGGGGGTGAGGGTGGCAAGGTGAAGGATTTGAGATGTAGGTTCACCAGGCACTCAAAAGAGGCTTGGACTGGAAGTCAAGGGACTTGGGTTCTAGTTCTGACTCCAACACTAACTTATGAGTGATACTGGGTAAGTCCTTCCCTTCCTTGAAACAATTCCTTCATCTGAAAATTGAGAGGGGGCTGAATTTGGACAAGATCTTCTTGACTCTCACATTCTATATCCTATTGGCTCCTTTGCCTTGGCTGGGGGTGGGATGTGTGTGTGTGGAATGTTAGAACTTGATGGTACTTTTAACAATCTATTCTTCCTTCTAAGCCTGTTCCCTCATTTGGAAGATGAGGGGACTATGTGATCTCTAAGGGCCTTGATTACTCACACATGGATTCCCTGGCCTCCAAGAGTAGGTGGCCCAGAGTCCTTTTCTGCTAGGGTAATAATAGCAAGGTAGGGCTATGAATATGTGTGTGTAATGGGGTGGTAACCTACCAGGGACCCTAGGCTTGGACACTTACCCATAATCTTCTCTTTGGTCAGTGGGGACCCGATAGATGTCGTAGCTGCTTTTTCTCAGGCCCTCCTGAGTACCTAAAGGAAGAACCAGTCCCTCCACTCCATTCTGCCTTCAGTCACCCATTTCCCCTTTTTTTCCACAGAATGCCATGCTTCTCCTCCCTTTTCCCCCATCCTACTCCTCTCCAACTCCCAGGCCTGGCTCAGGCCCCACACTATCTCCAAAAATGTCCTAAGCAGTGCAATTTCTAGGGCTTTATCTTACTTCTTTTGAGCTGTTAACTTTTAAGGTGTGGGCCACACAGTCTCCTTTGCCAGGTTTAGACCAAACTGGATGGTCTGGGCCCTTACCCTTGAAACCAGGCCACAGGGCTGAAATGTTAAGACAGCTGCTGCTCTCTCTCTATTCAGACGAGGAACACTAAGTCCCAAGGACTTCAAACACTCCCAGATAGTACCAGGTTTAGGCCCAATGGGCAAACCCTATGAATACCACATAGCTGCCCTCTCACTCACCTGATTTCCGAAGGGGTCCTGGTTCCACTGACTCCTCCCTGGGGCAAATAAAGGACTAGAGTTAAGATGGTTTAGGGCCAGCCTCAATAGTACCCAAGGTATGTGAGGAGGAGATGGTTGGGGGGAGGAAAGAAACTGAGGCCAGCTGTGACCCAGAGAGATGATCTCTAAGCAGATCATTTTGATTGATAAATAATTATCCCCTCCCAATGGACTCTTGAGACAAAATGCCTTCCACATCCAGAGAAAGAACTATGGAACTGGATTGCAGAACGAAGCATTTTCTCTTGTGTTTTGTTTGGTTTTGGTTTTTCTCATGGTTTTTCCCATTCATTTTAATTCTTCCATGCAACATGACTAAGGTGAAAATGTATTTAGTAATAATGTATATGTAGAACCTGTACAAGATTGCACGCCATCTCAGGGAGGGAGGAGGAAGGGAGGGGGAGAAAATCTAAGATTTATGGAAGTGATTGTAGAAAGCTGAAAACAAGTAAATTAAAAGAAATAATTATCCCCTCACTGTCTCCCTAGTACCCTATTTCCCTCTGGAAATCACTGAACCCTAATCTTCTAGAAGGTTTTCCATGTAGCATTCTGTCTGCTTTGGGTCCTTGTGTAGGGGTTGATGGTATAGTTGGACCAAAGGTCCTTTGGAACTGGGGGGAAAGACACAAGAATTTGCCCCATCTTGTTAGAGGACTCTGAATTTCTAAGCAAGGGTTACTTCTGTTCATGACAATGAAGGACCTCAAGTAAGACAGACCCCTTCACACACAGATTCCTGCACTGTGGCTCTAATATCTGCCAGGCCTTGTCATCATAGCTCCCTAAATATTGATATCACTCCATGGGGCCTGGAACAATGCCCCAGGGAACAACCTGTCTGACCAGCTACACTGGTTGGAGATCCTTGCCCCTTTCTCATCCTAGCACCTGCTCTCTCCCCACCACCATAACTCAAAACTTATTCACCTGCTCTGAACACAGATGTGTTTTTGGGGAACACATCAGAAATCCTGAAACACTGTCTCTTTGTCAAATAAACTGCACCAGAACCCTTCCCCTTACACACTTTCTCTAACTTACACCACTAAGCACTCAGCCCAACTTCAACACTGTCTCATCATAGACTGACTACTTTCTCGGCTTCCAGGCAGTCAAACCAAATGCTAACTTTCAAATCTCTGGACATTCAAAGTCTCCACCTTGTCACCAATTCCTGAGAACCAGGGCTTCTTTCTAATTTCTTTGGCTCTCTTATAGCTGGGGAGTGGGGATGGTGGCCTTCTGTGAACTCTTTTCCACACTTCAAAGACTCTCTATTACCTGGTAACAGGTGGAGAGGAACAAGGCTAATGCTTCCCTGGAGACCAGTCATTGACAGGGTTTACTAGAAACAGATTACCCCTCTAACCCCGGATCCTGATGATACTGGAGACAGACAAGCTCCAAGACACTAGAAACAGATGAGAGGGTGTGGTGTTGGCACTTACGGAGGAGACTCTGTCCAGCTGGCATCAGACACCCGCCGCTTGCCACCAGGTGGTGGGGGCACGTGGGAGGGGGGTGCTTGGGAAGGCTCAGAGCCAATGTCAGAGATGTCTATAACAGCAAAAGGTCATCATTACAAGCAATCATTCCTTCTCTGGTTTCCCCAGCCTTAAAAAATGACAGCTACAGAATGGGACAAATGCCACTGTACCCAGCAGGACAGAGCGCCCACAGAGCTTGTAGCAAGTTTTGTGTAAACTGTATCTTTTTCTCTAGCACTGAGCACCATAGTGCTTCATGAGCACAGTAGGTATCTTAAAGTGTTTGAATTGTATCATCTCAAATTCTCAACAGATTTGTGACTATGAATTTCAGCTGGTACAGTTCAAAACTTGGTCTTTCCCTTTCTGTTTGCTGTCTAGTAGAGGGATGAAACACAAAAATACAGAACATTGTATCACACCTTACATGATTCGGAGGGCAAGCTTAGTGCTATCTATGTGAGGTCTCACAAGGAAGATCAGCAGCAGCTGGGGACAGCAGAGAAAACTTCTTGTACTTGAGTCAGGCTTTCAGTAGATTGAGGTTGGACAGAGGGCCCCCAGGCTGGCTCCAAGAACCAGGTATCACATTAACAAAGCAGAAAACGTGCAGGGGACACAAGGACCTATGCAGAATAACTCGGCTTAGCTGATAACTGTTATGCTGATAATGGTGTGAGATAAGGATGGAAGAGTAGGGTGGTGCCAGAGGGTGGGGATGGGGGGCCCTGGGAGCCAGGCAGGGGAGTCTGAACTTTACTTGGGAAGCAACCAGGAAGCCTTTAAAGAACTTGGAGGGAGAAAAGAAAGTGACATCATGAGAATTTATGCAGAAGGAGGATTTGTCTGGCAGTGAGTGAAGGAGTGTTGTTATAGAGAGGGGAGAAGGAAAGGGGGAAAGGGAACAAACAGCTATTAATGCACCAGGCACTATGCTAAGTGCTTTACAAATATTATCTTGTTTGATTCTCACAATAATCTTAGGGGGTAGGAGCTATGATTCCGCATTTTACAATTGAGTCAATCAGTGAGTCAGCCAAGTGTTATTAATGCCTATGATGTGCCAGGTACTCTACAAGTACTGGGGATAGACACTGAGGCTGTCAGAGACTGAGTGACTAGTTCAGGGTCCTGAAACTAGTAGATGTAAGAGATAGGACTTCAATCCAGGTCTTCCTGGCTTTGAGCCTAGCTCTTTAGCCATTAGGCCACACTGTCTTTATGAAAAATATACCCAAACCTTTTTTTCATCCCTGACCTCTCTTCCCACATCTCTGTCTATAGGACATCTCCACCAGCATGTCCTACTAGCACCATATAATTAACAGGAACAAGGGCTGGATTTAGAGTTACTCATGGTCTGAGTCAGGGGTGGAGAACCTGAGGCCTCCAGGCCCTCTAAGTCCTCAAGTGCTACCCCTTGATTAAATCCAAACTTCACAGAACAAATCCCTTTAATAAAAGGATTTGTTCCGTAAAACTTAGACTCTGTCTAAAGGTCACACCCAAGGACCTAGATGGCCACATATGGCCTCTAGGCTGGAAGGTTCCCCACCCCTGGGAGTGTTTTAGATAACCCTCAGAGAAAATGCCCATTTGCATTTTAGGACTTTCCCATAGCAATGAGATCACAGGTCTATTAGACAGCTGGCAGGCGTAAGCTCTGCAGTGATTGAGATTGCCCAAGGAGAGAGCACAGAAGAGAGGAGGAATGAGAACCTATCTTTGGGAAACACAACTTTACTAGGCTGGGGAGTAGGGGGAACCACTGAAGGAGACAGGGAAGAGTTAGGAGAACTTGGAGTGTGTGGCACTAGGGAAGTCAAGTGAGGAGAGATGATGGAGAGAAGGGAAGGCTGACTAGGGGTCCAGAGCGTATCTGGGGACTGGACAAGCAAGACCTCACTCCCCGCTCCCTCCAATGACCACCTCCTTACCATCCAGGTATGAACTCTCACTGTCACTGTTGACTGCTGGGGGGATGTTCACTAAGAACTGCCGATGATCCCTAAGCACCAGTAGGGTCAGAGTCCCCTCTGACTTCTTGATCAACTCTCGGGTGTCGTTCAGGGACAGGTTCTGGCTTGACACTCCATTTATCTGAAAGGTCCCATTGGTGTTGGAGGGAGGGGTTGGGGAGAGGGACAGGGCTAAGGCCCTTGAAAATTTTCATATATGGACAACACTTAGAAGAGAAGACAATCTCCAGGGAGGAGTCTAAAACACGAGTTATAGGATACAGATCCACAGGGAATGGAGTGGGGCTGGGGCATGAATGGGTGACTATTCAGCTTTCAATGGCTGGGGGAGGGTAGAGTTGGGTGAAGACAGAGAAATTCCCCCCTCCTTCCCCACCAGTTCCTACTCAGGAGGTTCCAATTCACCTTTTCCTGAGCTCACCTTAAGGACAAGATCACCCTCCTTCAGCCCCCTGTTCTTGGAGGCTAGGCTTGAGTCTGTAATGTGCTTGATGAAGATCTGACTGCCAAGCTTCACGCCAAACTCTGCAGAGACCCCAGAGAAGGAACAAAGTGAGGCAGAGCTGAGGGGGTGACAAGAGGTAGCTAGCAGGGTGACCCTATGGAAAAGACTCCCCAAACATTCTTCAGGGAAGTGAGAAGGTTTGAGGCCTCCCAACCTCTGAATGGCAGTGGAGGTAGGGAAGAATCATATCCCTGGATGTGTCTGGGAGTTTGGATCCCAGAATCTGGGGCTTCCCCTAGTCTGAAGCCCCACCCCAGGTAGCTGAAGTGTCAGAGAGAGCTCCAGACAGGTCTTTAATGCTCTCACTCAAGAGGTTGAAGAGGTCTGGTCCTGCCCTTTGAGTAAATGGAAGATAGCCAAATGTCCCAAACTGCTTCCTAAGAACCTTCTGTCAGAGGCTAATTCTGGGGAAACTGATATCAGGATATTTCTGAAGGACTGGAACCACTCATGCGAGAGGTAGAAAAGCCCTCCAAGCTCATCAGTGTGCTATAGTAAAAGGAATGTTGGCTGTGGAGGCACAAAGTCTGGGTTCTAATTCTACCTTTGATGTTCATTCCCTGGATGACCCTGGGCAAGCTATTTCCCATCCCTGTGCCTCACTTTCTTCTTTTGTAAAATGAGAGAATTAGCCCAGATGACCTTTGCAGTCCCTTGCAGCTCTGGTCCAATTCCTTTTTATAGAGCAGAGGATATAGAGTTGGAAGGTACTGTATAAATTATCCAAGTCCTTATTAATTGTTTCATTGATGAGGACTCCGAGGCCTAGGTAGGTACCCCAATGAGTTGCCCTAGGTCAGAAGGTGAATCACTGAGAAGAGCTGCCAGTCTTCCGATTCCTGAACTGGTATTTTTTCAACTATTCTTGTTACTCTGTCTGGTTTAGATCAGGGCTCCAGCTCAATCTCAAACCCCTTTCTTACAGGGTGGGCTGAGGTCAAACTCTCTGAACTACCCCCACACCCACTTTTGTGAGTCATACCCCAACAGAGCCAGATCAGTCTGGCATGGGAGCTTGGTGGTACTGCGTGAGGGAAGATGTTTTCTTTAGAGCCAATGACCTAAGAGAAGGCGAGTAGCTGTCTCCCCAAGTCTCCAGCTGGTCTCATCAAGATAAAATGTAACTGGGTTAAGACAATTCTCTTCCCAGCCTTGGGGAAAATGACCCAGCAAGCCACTGCACCTGCCTTCCATAAAGACATTGCCCTGGCACCTAGAGTGATAATAATAACTCACATTTCTTTATTGCTTTAAGGCTTATAAAGATGTTTCCTCAAAACAACCAAAGGCAGTAGGTTGTGTAAATACTAGTTCCATTTTGCAGAGAAGGAAACTGATGGTGAGAGGATAAGTGACTTGCAGACACTAGCTGTGTGATCTTGGGCAAGTCACTTAACTCATACCAGCCTCAGTTTGCTCATGTATAAAGCTGGGGATAATAACAGCACCCATCTCACAAGGCTGTTGTGGGGATCAAATGAGAAAGCAGTATAAGGTGCTTTGCGCACCTTAAAATGTCATATAAATTTGAGCTAATCTTATTACTGCCCCAAGTCACAATGAAGTGCTAGAGCCAGGACTCAAATCTAGGTTTTCCAGCTCCCAGGCCAGTTCTTTGGCTTGGGGTTGGGTAGCTGGGCATTGATCATCACAGCACTTATACCAGAGGGGACTGAAGTCAGATGCCATTACACCAGCCTTCCTCACCCTCGTTCTCTTTTTTCTTCACCAACACTGACTCCACTGGCTTCATCAGCACGTCATGCCTAGGTAGTCTCTTGAAGCCAGACACCAGGGCCAGGCCATTGGCTCCATCTGGCCGATCCAACTTGCTTTCCCGGCTGTGACCTCTGCGGCTGCCAGCTCGACTCCGCCTCCGGGAACGCTCAGTCCAGCTGTGGCCTGAGCTGCGCTCGCTGGATGAGTCACCCTCGTAGCCCCGACTATGGTCCAATTCTTCCTGGTCCTGGTGGCTCCATGGTGCCCCTTGGTTCTGTGGGCTGGGGTGGCTTAGGCTTGAAGTGGGATAGCTGGTCTTGGTGGTAGGCAGCTGAATTTTTCGAGGTCTTTTTATGGTCTGGTTTGGGTGGATGATGGAGAGGGAAAAGTAGATATAAACTTACAGCCTCCCCAGGTCTCAAACCCATAATCCCATAATCTTTGCCCCTTAAGCATGGACCTCTGACTGCTGGATAATTCAGTCACAAGCCACAGCTTGACTGTTTGGGGATAGACCTTACAGCCCAGAGTAATCTTAGACAAGTAACACAGAGGGCTGATACCATACCTTGCCTGTCCTCCCACCACCCCTGTCCCTAATGTCCTCCCACCTAGGACTGGGGCCAACTCACAATGTTGGCAAATTTGGCGCAAGTCTTGAGGGTCTGTATGGCAAAGGTCGAAGATACATTCTCCATGGAAACCCCATTCACCATGACAATATGGTCTCCAGTCCTGGCAGAGGAAGACATAGGTCTGAGAGGCAGTCTCAGATAATTGCTGTTTTTTCAAGATCTTGGTTAGATTGGGTGAGGGATCCAGGAGCAAGAAGAGACCTTTCTTTCTCAGTGCATTTCAAGGTTTCTCTCCTTCATTTCTGCCTCAATTACTCTTATCCCTAATCTCTTCTCCTTTCAACCTCTCTCTGCCTCTCCCCACCTCCCTCTCTGGGCCTTTCTCTTATCTCTCCCTGCTTCTCTCCTCCTTTCTATCACAGCCCTCTCCTTCCCTTCTTTCTTCTCCCTCTCTTGATTTTTTCGGTCCAATCTTCTCTTACATTCTCACTCATTTCCTCTCCCAAGGGCTTGTTTACCAGTTCTGGGCCAGCTTGGTAGGGCTAGGCCAGGGCCATGTCACCACCATGGGCTGGCTGCTTTGATGACCTGTTACAGTGAGTAGTGTGTTAACTGATACTTCAGTCTCTCCCAGAGGCCCTCCTGGTAGATGAGATGGAGGGGGAAAGAAGGGAGGGGAACCTGAACCTGCTTATTCCCCTAGGAGAGCCCTAGGTTGACTGTGATTGAGAGACCTTGCTACCTTAAAAAAAAAAAAAAAGGCATTTCAGGGACTTGCTTTAAATGCACTTCCAGACACTTCTCTTTTCCTGTTTGAAAATCCTTGAGAAAGTGTTGACTGAACTGGAAAAATGCCAGATAATAAAGCTGGGAGGGGCCTTGGGACACAGAATATTGGAGCTAGGAGCTTTGGAATGTAGATTGTTGGATTTGACAGAGGCCATAGTACACAGAAGGTTAAAATTCCTTCCTCAGAACCTAGAATACTGGAGTTAGGAGGGACCTTGGAACATAGGAAAAATGAATGTCAGAACTGAGAGACCTTAGAATGGAGACTGTTGGAGGTGGAAGGGACACAAGAACACAGAATAATCAGAACTAGACAAGACCTTAGAACAGAGAATGTCACAGTTGGAAGGACTCTAGGATGGAGTATGTCAGAGCTGGAAGGGATCTTAGAACACAGAACATGGGATAGAAAGACCTTAAGGGCTCTTAGGGAAATCTAGTCCAACTCTCTTATTTGAAAGATGAGGGAACAGATGCCTGGCGAGATGGAGTGTACTGTACAGGGTAACAATGTCAAGGCCAGCTCCAGAACCCAGAATTCTTGACTCCTCCTCAAAGGCTCTTTTCCCTGGGTTAATATGACATCCTCTCCTCTCAGTGGTAACAGATTAGGTTTTCCCCCCATCCAGAGTACTCACTGCAGCCTGCCCACAGCTGGTCCTCCTGGTACCACATCTGATATCACCACTGACACATTATTGCTGGGACCACTGGGTCTGTCACGGCCTCCTGAAATGGCAATTCCAAAACCCCTTCGAGGATCCTGGAAGACACAAAGAGGTTCAAAAGATCATAGGATGTTAGAGCTGAAAGGGACCTTAGGTAGGGGTTCCTTCACTTTATAGACAAGGTAAACAAGACCCATGGAAGGGCAGCAACTTGCCCAGAGTAATAGAATTAGTGTAGAACAAGGGCTAAAGTTGAAGTTTTCTAATTCCAAGACCAGTGCTTTTTCTAGTTTATCTACATTTTCTTCAGAAAAACTTGTGTCTTTCAAGGTTAGGCTCAATTCTGGTTCCTTTATGACTTCTTAGCCCTCATGATGCTGTATATGACTAGGCTATGACTTAAGTACAACCCAAGGCCTGAGACTTCAAGTCAGACTAGGAGTTTCCTATCAGCAAGGCCCAGGCACCCAAGGGAGCCCAGGAAGGGTCTGGTGGTGAATTGGTTGGGAAACGAACAGAAGACCCTTGGCCTTCTTTACTCCTTCGCTCACCCTGCTCAGTGTGGTGGTGTGCTGCTCCCAGATGGTCATCTCCTCCATGTCTAACACCTGGGGTCACAAAAGAGAGACAAAGGTACACGTGAGGACATGAAGGTTCAGGGCTATCCCAGGGAAATCCAGGGCTGGCTGGAAAAGTTCTTCAGGCATTTTCTTCAAACTGAGAGGAGCTTGGAAGGGAGAAAGGGGCCAAAAGAGAAGGGGAAGGGGAAAGAGGAAAGTTAAGGGGATGATGGCTTTCAGAACTTTAGGGACCAGACATGGACCTCTGCAGGCTCCATCCTTGCAATCAGACCACTAGGCCCAGCTGCTTCTCAGTCCTCTTTAGCCAGCAAGAATCAAGGGCTCTGTTTACCACCAAGTCCAGATAGGGATTTGTACATCTTCCACCTTTTGTTCACAGAATGCTAATCAAATCAGCTTGATTTTGAGGTCAGGAGATCAGCTTCAACTACTACCAAGAAGGGTATGATCGTCTATCATTCTATGGCTTGTAAATTCTCTCTTTTTCTTCCTCTCAGAGGACCGGGTGATTCTGAGCCTAAAGCTGCCTAGGCAGATACTTCCCTCCCTCATTCCCTCAAACTCACCCAGGTCCAACCTACCTTTCCCCTCTCCATATTCCACTCTACCCTTCCCTTTCACTCTCTGGAATCTCTGTTCTGTTAGCAAACTACTTTTCATATTAGGACTCTTCCTCTCAGGCTCCTTCCAGAAGACAAGGCATCTCTGGCTTCCTTCTCCAGTGCTGAATGTGTACCTTATCTCCTGCCCCTGGACAGAGTGGGTCAGGGACGGAAGTAGACCTGTTCCTTACTGCTCATTGCTACCTCCAGGCTCTCTTTCTTCCTATCATTCAGCAACTCTCGCTTTATGGTTCATTTTGCATAGATGCATCATCTTATTCAGAAGTGCCTGGTGGCAATTCTCTATAGACCCTCAGATAATTCTCTTTCCTTCTGTCTCCTCCTAGCCCCGTTCTCAGCCTTCTTCACTGCTGGCTTATCTTGGAAATACTCTCAGTGCCTGACTCCTCCTTGCCCTGGATCAACCTCTCACCTACCCGCTGCAACCTGCTTACCCTGGGATACTCTTCTGTAAGGGCCACCTGCCTTCCTTTCTACTATGGCTACCTTCCTCTCTCACCTCCCTTTTTTCAGTTTTGTTGTCTTCCTCTATTGGAATGTAAGATTCCTGAGGACAGGCCCTGTTTTGTTTCTGTCACTGTACCCTTAGCACCGAGCACAGTGCCGGCACATAGCAGATGTTTAATCAGTTTTACCAAATTGAGGATCACCTAATATAACTTCCTCTAATTTTTACAGGTGAGAAAACCGACTCCTAGAGAAATTAAATGAATTTGTCCAATGTTACTCAGGAGATAAATAAAAGAATCAAAAGCTGAATCCATATTCCTTGACTCCAAATCCAGTGCTCTTTCTACCAAAATCCCAAGAGTATCAGAAACTTGGATTTAGAGCTATAAGAAACCTTGGAGATAATTTATTCTTTTTTCATATTTTGATACTTGAGAAAATGGGGACCCCTAAGTGATTTGCCCAGGGACACACAGATAATTAGCAAGAAAGCAGGGAGGGATTTAAAACTAGTCTTCTTTCAATCAGTCAATAGACATTTTTAAGTGCCTACTATGCGCCACATACTAGAGATATCAAGAAAGGCAAAGTCTCTGTCCTCAAGGAGCTCATCTAATGGGGGAGACATGCCAACAACTACATAAAAACACGACAAAGAAAGGATAAATTGGATAATTCACATAGGGAAGGTACTAGCATTAAGAGGGATGAGGAAAGGATTCCTGTAGAAGGTTGGATTTTGGTGGGGACTTGGAGGAAGCCAGAAAGCCAGGTGGAGATGAGGAGGGAGAGCATTCCAGGCCTGGGGGAGAGTCAGGGCAAAATCAGAGAGTTGGGAGATGGGAGTGTCTGGTTCCAGGAACAGCAAGGAGGCTAGTGTCCCATTCCATGAACGCTAAGGCTCTTTCCAAAAGACCGTATTGCCTTTGGGCTAATTCAAATCAATTCAATTAACATTTAATTTATTAAGTATCTACCTAAGGTTCAGAGCTGGGTGGAGGGAAGAAGGGAAAATGTCACAACTTCTCTGGGGCTGTTTTCTCTTTGTAAAAGGAGAGGTTTAGTCTAGTTGTCTTTTAAGGCTTATATGTACCTCTATTTCTATGACTGATGGTCTGGAACAGTCAACAAGCATTTATTAAGCCCTTACTGTGTACCAGGCACTGTGGATACAAAAAAAAGGGGGAGGGGGAATGATTCCTCTCATTAACTGGGAAATGGTTAAAAAAAATGTCAGTCCACAAATGTTAAGAAATTTTCCTGTATTGTAAGAAAAAATAATGAACATAGTTAATACAGGGAAGGATGGAAAGACTTCCATGAACTAATAATGCAGGAGTCAAATTCTGGGTGTCACCCTAAGAAAGTTTGAAAAATGGGCTCGTCTAGAAGGATGACCAAAGAAGGATGATCTGTGTTTGACTTGGCCTCAGAGCACATAGCGAGAAATGAATGGGGAAAACCGTAGAGGTAAAAATCTCAGCTTCATACAAGGACAAAGTTTCTAAACCCTAGAGCTGTCACCAAGTGGTGTGGGTTGCCTTGGTGGGGAGTGTATTCTCCCTCCCTAAGAGACTAGATGATCAATTGTCAGGGATGCTCTGGAGATTCCTATTCAGGGACCCAGAAGTCCCTTCTACAATACTTTGAGAAGGGAAGACTCAGGGAAAGGATTGGAAGGCAGGGAAAGGAGAAGCAAGGGGCTGTGAAGTTGGAAAACAATCAAACCCCTGCCTTTCCTATCTCCCTTTCTTTCCACCCCAGGGGAGGCTGTGGGGCCTCTATCAAAGAGTCTATTTCTAGCCAGGCCAGAGCTCTGAGGGCAGTAAACTTAATGGGGTGAGGCCTGGGCAGAGTTGGTGAGCAGCCAGTCCTGGTTGATAAAGAAACTGATTAGAACCCTCCCTGAAAGGAGAAATCACCTTGGTCAGGAAAGGGCAGCTGGTTATTAAAGAAAAACAAAACACAGGCCTTCACTAAAGGCCGTAAGACTCACTATGGACTAATGATTTCAATTCTCTGGACCCTGTGTTTCCCACAGTGCATTGGCTCCTTGGGCTGCCATACTGCATTCCTGACCCAGAGAATACAGCATCCAAGAATTTTTTTCGGAACCGAAGTACATGATGCTTCCCCATCTTGCACTTACTTGAAGTGGATTTTTTCAACCCAAGCATAGAATTTTACATTTATTGCTTTCAAAGAGTTGCTATCTTTCTCATTCACCAGCTCATATATTCGAACTAGCAAGGAGCTTGCATTTGACAGAGGAAGAATTTAAGGCCCAGAGGGAAGAAAGTGCTTGTCCCACATCACTCAGTGACAACACCAGGCTTAGATGTGTAGGTCTCCCCATTCCCATGTAAAGAATTTAGGGGATCATATATCTGGCAGAAATATTAAGGGTCATCTTGTCTAAACTCTTTTGCGGGAAAGGTTGGTGGGTTTTTGAGTGAGGAAAAACTAAACAGTGGAGGACAAATGGGACAGATCTTTGGAGAAAAGTCCCAATCTGAGATTATTTCTTGCGTTGAGAGATGTCCAGGAAAACATCCTATAGATCAGACTTGGTCATTTCATTTCATAAACTTATTAAGCACCTACTGTGCCCAGTTATTGCCCTAGGCCCTGGGAATGCAAAGACAAAAATCAAACAGTTCTTATCCTCAAGGAGTTTACATTCTATTAGGGTGAAATAGTACGCACACAGATAAGAAAAAACAAAATATATACAGAGTGGTTTCAGATGGAAGGCAGGCACCAGTGGGGTGGAATACAGGACAGGCCTCAAACTGGTTCCTGGTGGGACTTTTGAGCTTTAAAGGAAGTTGGGGATTCTAAGCAGAAGTGAAGAAAGTGAGTGTTCTAGGCATGGGTGATCACCTATACATAAGCAGAGATGGAAGACAGAAAGTCACATATGGGGCTGGTTTGGCTGGAATAGAGGGTGTGTTTAAGACTTGCCTCAAGTCTCATCTTTTCCGTGAGACCTTTCCTGATTCCTCAGTTCCTAGAACTTCCTTTGCCAGCTCCCTTCCTCCATCTCCTTGGACCTAGATACGTATACATTTTTTTTCCTCCATACAATACAAACTTCTAGAGGGATCGGATTGTTTTGATCGTCTTTTATCTCCAGTATCTGGCACATGGTTGGGGCTCAATAAATACTTATGGATTATTTGCATGAAGAGTCAGGTACAATAGGGCTGGAGGTAGGTTGTGAAAGGATTTACTTCAAATGCCAAACAGAGAGGTTTGTATTTTACCCTACAACCCAATAGGAAGCCCTTGGAGCTTCTTGAGCTAAAGAGTAACACCTGTGTTCATTGATAGCTGTGTGGAGATAGGGGGCCATCGCACAGACTGAGGCGATGCCTGAGAACACGCTTTAATTCCTCCTTGACATTTCCTCTTTTCCTTCTTCCCTTCAAAACCTCTTTGAGTCTTTTTTGGGACTGGACCTCTTACTTTATAGGGAAGTGTAGGAACACCCCATGACAGACTCTACCTATCAGTTTGGATTATCATTTTGGCCACTTTTAGTCTTAGAGAGATGCCTGGGATACAGAGACACTAAGTAACTTGTCCAGGATTATAGAGCAATACATGTATCCGAGATGGGCTCTAACCACTGTCAGACTTTCTTTCCTTTTTCTTTTCTCTCTGCTTTCTTCATTAGATTTTTCTTCCTTCTATCTTAGAAGATGAGGAGGACCTCTTCTTGACAAAAACTTATGTGTTGTCCCATCCCCCACAACTCCAACCCCAGCCAGGAGTGTGCTGGTAAATGCTGGTAAAACTGGCTTTCCAGACTAAAAAAAATGTACACAGGGCACACATTTAAGGTTAACCTTCATCATTAACATTTTTCTATCACTTCCTTAAGTTTAGATGAACAATAAAGTCCTGATTTAGAACCTTTATAATTTCTGCGGCATAAATGCTCACACTGAAAATTGAACAGTAGGCTCTCACTGGCTCCAGCACCATCATTCCCTCTCCAAACTCCCAATATCATGACTTGATTCTCTTCTGGGAGCTTGTTCTACTCATCGGTAATCTCCTTTGATTCTAGAAATCCTTCAATCACTCCTGTTCATTGGTTTTATCCTCTCTGTCCATAGAAATGCATGATGGGTTCTCTCTTGCTACAAACCCTTACTGTGATCCTGCCATCCCTTCTTCTATAGCTTCTCCCTTTTACTACCCAAAATTTGGAGTCCCTATTGCCTCCACTTCCTCACCCCATCTCATTTCCTGTCCCCTGCAATCAAACTTCCACTCCCACTACTGAAACTTCTCTCTCCCATCACCAAAACCTTGTAATTGTCAAAGGTTTTTGCTCAGTCCTCATCCTACTTCACCAGCACTATCGGACAAGGCTGATTAGCTTTTTCTTCAAAACTTCTAGCTTTCTGAGACACCACCCTTTGTTCTTTCCTCCTTCTGTTCTTTCCCTGGTTCCTCTTTTTCCCTCCTGACCTCTAAGTGTATTTGTAGGGGGAAGGGTAGGATTTCCCCAAACCTTTCTTTGACTCTCTGTTCTTTCATCTACATTCTTTCCTTTGGGTAGCTCATCTAGTTCCTTGGTAGCAATTATCACCTCTATGTAGATGACTCCCAGAGTGATATTTTCTATCCTGACCTTTTCTTTCAATTCCAATCCTGCATTTCCAATGATCCCTTGGACACTTCCTAGGGGGAAATCTTACCAGTACCTCAAAACCCAACATATTTCAAGCTAAACACATTTCTAACTTCCTTGTTTTGCTGACAGCACAACTGTCTTGTACCATTTCTTCTCCCTCAGTCTCAGACATCAGAACATTTGGAATAGTCCTTCATCTTTCTTCTCCAGTCCCAATGCTACTACACTAAAAAGTTCAAGCCCCTCCTCATTTTAGGAGCCTTGCCATCTTCCAGTTCATCCTGCATGAATTGCAATAGAAGGGACTACTGAATTCTTAATGTCTAAGTGATGTATAGCATAGCATGTTGATTCTGGACCCAGGAAGATGAAGGTCCAAATCTCACCTCTATACTTTACTAGCTGCGTAGGCACAGCAAGTTATTTAACCTCTCTCAGTCTCAGTCTCTTGTTTTAGTAGCTACTTCCTAGGGTTGTCTGGATGTCTCAGAGACATCTTAAACTCAACTTGTTTAAAACAGAACTCATTATGTTTTCCCTAAACCCTCTACCCTTCCAAATCTCCCTATTTCTGTCAAAAGCAACACCATCCTTCTGGTCTCCTAGGTTTATAACCATGGCATTATCCTGGATTCTTCCTTCATTTCCCTTTAGCCCACACATTCAATCAGTTGCTAAGGCTTGCCATTTCTACTGTCACAACATTCATATTCGACCCCCTCTCTCTACTCAACCATCACCTGAGTTCAGACCCTCATCACCTCTCCTCCAGATGATTATAACAGCCTCCTAATTGGTCTCTTTAATCCATTTCCCCCACTTTTCAGTCCATCATACACACTACTCTCAAAATAATTTTCCTTAAGCCTAGATCTGACCACGTGATTCCCTTACTGAACCAAGGTTGGTGCCTTCCTATCACCTCTACGACAAAATTTAAATGGCTCCATTTAGCTTTTAAAGTCCTGCACAACCACACTCCAATCCTTTCTAGCCTCAGTGATCACAGCTGCCCCTCTCACTCTTCAATATGGTCAAAACGGCCTTCTATTTCTCACTAATAAAACTACATTTCTTATCTCTTTATTCTTGCACTTTCTGACCCCTATGTCTATCACCTCAACATGAAAGTATCCCCATCTTCCATATGATGCAGTTCAGGCACCATTCTTTACATGGATGCTTTCCTAATCCCCCCAACTGCTAGTGGCTCCCCTCCCAAACTACCTTTGCTTTGTATGGATTCATAGCTACCCACTTTCTATATATGACATATACATTTTTATGTGTATAGTCAGTTCTGTTATAATTCTTATTTTGAAATGTAAATTTGTTCCAATGCAATTGACATATTAGGCAATAGTTTGAGTATAACTTGCATCTTGAGTTTACTTATTTATGATTTTATCTTCAAGAGACAGACAGACAAGAGTACAATTCATATTCATGCGATGCTATAACTTTCTACCTGATTTCAGGTAACTCTCATTCCCTGTTTCACAATGCCTCACAAGCTACAACCCCTTCTAATGCCCAGTTCCACCAACAAACCTCAGGTCTTTTCAAGGTAAAATATCATATGCAGATTTTGCCAGACATGGCTTGTAGGAACTGGGGCTAAAGAGCATCCCAAGGCAGCAGATGCTGCCTCTATTGTCGTATTTATGTATGTCTTCATCATTTAACATGTGTAAAACCATGTTACAGTTTCTAAGCTCCCATCATTTCTTAAAAATAAAAATGTGTCACTGTTAAAATTTGAATGTTGCGCATCTCACACCATTTCCCCATAAACGCTGTGGTTTTTATTGAGAGACTTTGCTGGCAGCCTATGTCTCAACGTACCAGAACTGACCGAATTTTTCTTCTTCATCGGAATGTAAGCTCACTGTGAGCAGGATCCTTTCATTCTTTGTACTTGTATCCCCTGTGATCAGCTCAGTTCCTGGCACATAGTAGGTGCTTAATAAAGGCTTGTTGACTGAATGAAGACAAAATATGGAAAGTGCTTTGCTAATCTTAAGGTGCTATATTGGTCAGTCATCAAGCATTTATTATATGCCTACTAGTCAGTCAGCAAAGCACCAGAGACACAAAGAAAGACAAAAGACAGTCCCCTACTCTCAAACTCAGTCTAAGTCTACTATATACCAGGCACTAACAGAGAAGAAAACAAAATAAAAAATGATAGACAAAATAAAACAATCTCTGAGCTCCAGGAATTCACATTCTAAAATCTGAGCTTTCATTATGTCAGCTGACTACTCAAAAAACTTAAGGGACTCCTCATCGCCTATCAGATAAATTACATGTGTCTTAGCCTGGTACATAAGGCCCCCTGCCATCTACACTGAATTATCTTTGTAAACAATTTATACTCCTGCTCAATGGTACTGCTGTTTCTTGATCTTGGTTCTATACTCTCCTGGCTCCAGATCTATGCCTGGAATAGATTCACTCCATTTCTGCCTATTGACATCCTTCAAGTACTCTCCTGTTCTACTTCTCAGCCTTAGACATGATCACTTCCTCCCCAATCTTTCAGGCCTCTGCTTGACCCAAGAACTACATAACTCTCTAACTAGTCTCGTATAGCAAGCATTTAATAAGTTTGAACTGAATGGTTGAATTGAATTGCAAATTCCTGAAGAACACAGGCTGATATAATCATCTTTGTAATCACCAGCTTTAAAGAGGGGGTCTACAAATCACATAGTAGGTACTTCTTAAGGGTTTGTTGAACTAATCTCAGGGAGAAGGCTCTGCAGGGAGCCAGAAGGTAGGAGGAGGGGATCTTACCCCAGGGGGCCTTATTTTTTACAAGAAGCCACTGGAGGGCCTAGGAGAAATCAGGTGCCAGGTGTTTCACTTTCTCCACCCCTCCCCATTTCCCCACCCAGTGCTCTAGCTACTGAGCTCCGAGCCTCAGCCCAGTGTGCCACCCTCTGGGCTGACTTGTCCAGGCCTGTTTCCCACCCCCAGGGGATGTCAGCTTAAGCTCCTATTGTGTCAGACTGGCATACCTTCCCTGCCTAGTTTCTCTGGCAGGTACTTACTCTCTAACTGGGGGTGGCAGGAAAGAGGTAACTGACCATAGTGTTAAGGGGCCCATGAATGGTAGTGAGAAACAGATGTCAGAAGTAACCAGAGTAGGCTGTGATGAGAATGTGGCAGAGAATGGGCACTGATGTCAGTAGTGGTGATGGAGGAACCAGAGGAGGAGTGGTGTCCAGGATGCGCCTCAATAATTCCAGGGAAGGAAAAGAGGATGAAATAATGGGACGAAGAAAAAAATGATGAAATGATCAGCTATAGCAATGACAGCTACACATGGAGAAAATGAGGAAAAGACAGAGAGAATAAGTCCAAAATAGACAAAGGGAAACACAGATACAGGAGAAACTGAGACAGAGGAAGGCAATGATGGTTTCTTTAAAGAATAATGGAGAAAGACATAGAAAAAAGAAAGACATGGTTAATTTGTGACAGAAACGGGAAAGAGCACTGGGTTTGGAATCAGTGGAGCTGGGTTCAAATCTTGCCTCAACTACTTACTTACCTACATGACCTTGGGTAATTAAACTACTTTTTTCTTTCTATGCCCCATTAGTACAATGAGGGGACTGGGCTAGGTTACAGACAAGATCCCTTCCGGCTCTTGAGCCATGACAACAGGAAAAGAAATACACAAATGAATGGATATGCAGAAAAACAGAAAGCAAAAAAGACAGTAGCAGAAAAGAGAAACAGTAAAAGAAGAGATACAGAGATGGGAGACAGCATGTGTTTGGGAACTTCAAAACAACTCTATTAGTGAGAAATCCAAGTCTTATTTCCATTTTGCCATGCAGAAAACAGTCTTAAGAAAAGGTAAGGGAATTTTCCAAGGGCCCATAGCTAATAAGTGTTACAGAAGGCAGGAAGAGTGGTTGAGATCCAAATCCAGGCCCCAACTCAGAAACTAGTGCTCTTCTAAATTTACCATATACAGTGTCAGAGAACTCAAAGGGTCCCAAAGCACAGACTGCCAGAGCCAGACCTCAGAGACCAATTCCCTCAGTTTACAAAAGAGGAAACTGAAATTTAGGGAAGTGACTTGCTTGCCCTAACATATAGTTAGTTGGTTGGATTAGAATCCACCCCTCTGGATTCTCTTCTGTGGGCTACCACTGGGATATCATTAGCTTATCTTTGTGTAAGGTAGGTTTTCATTGTTCGTTTTCAAAGAGAGTTTGAATTTCTGATATGATTATGGAAACTGGTTCCTGAATACGGTGGTTTGAAAAAAATTAGTCCTGCCTGGTGGGAGCATTTGCTGCCTCCCATTCCCACCCCTGCAAGACCCTTGGTATCCACAGATGTCATGTTCAGCTCCACATTAAACTTAGGACACAACCCCTTGGTTCTTCCTGGGGAGGTAGGTCAGTAGATACAACTTAAGCTATTAAAAGAGTCACTCTTTTTGGTCTCTTCCTCTATGTACCTTTCAGATAGAAAGTAGTAAGATTTTTTAGAGTTTTGGCTAACACGCTCCCAGATTCCTAAAGAACTATAACCACAGACTCATAAAATGGCAATAGTCCACACGTTGGAGAGACTGCGAAAAGATAGGCACACTAATCTATTGTTGGTGGAGGTGAGAATTGGTGCAACCACTCAGGAAGGCATAAACTGTCTTTTGACCCAGAAAGTCTATGCTAGGCATATGGTACGTCAAGTTATTGTTGAAAAGAAAATGCACCAAAAGATTTATAGCAGTACTTTTGCAATAAAAAGAACTGGAAATAAATCAATTGGGGATTGGCTACACATGCACATCATGGAATATTACTGGATTATAAGAAATGATGGACAGGATGAATACAGAGAAGCAATGAAAAGATTTACGTGAACTGACACAAAGTGAAGTAAGCAGAGTCAGGAAATCATGAGTTAATTTATACAATGAGAACAACCATGTAAAGGGAAGGAACCACTACTGGCCCCCAAAAAATGTGAAAAGAATTTTGCAGAGGTAGAGGTAGAGGTCCATGGGACCAACGCTGAATGTCAGAATTTTCCAGTGTGTTGGTTTTCTTGTTTTCTCCTCACAGTTTTTTTTTTCTTCTAAGGGACAGCTCACTGGGAGGGGAGGGTCACCAGGGAAAGGCGGTAGAGGTAAGAACAAAGGATAACAATAAAAGTCTATTTTAAAAAATCACTTCTCTTTAAGTCTGAATTTCCTTATAATCAGGGATAATAAAATTACTCACATTCCAAAAGAGATTTCTTTATAACCGCCCTGCAAAAGGGTAATGTGACTAGGAATGCAAAAGCCTTACTAAACCAGTTATTGTCTTAGGGTGGATGTGACTTGTCCAAGGTAATATATCGAATATATTGTCTAGCCTGGGCCTCAGAACTCCTGACTCTCTGGCTGGGGGCTCTTTCCTTTAGCACCACCTTGCTTTCTTAGGTATTCCTGGAAATCTAGACTCTTTTTTTTTCTAGACGACCCAGTCCCACAGCCTTTTGCTCTTCCTCCTTCCCTCCCACCGTCCCTATTGAAATTCAGGCTTAGAATGGAGCAGCCCAGGAGAGGGAAAGAGCTTGAAGACAGAAGGGGGCCGGACAACAAGGTTTAGAGTTTTTCTTGCAACTTATCCGACCAAACCCGGGACAGATTTCAGGATTTAGAGGTGAAAGGGACCCGGCAGAACTCAACCTCCTCATTTAACAAATGAGGAAACTGAGGTTCTGAGAAGCGACTAGCCCTAGGAAAGGTTTTTTGGGGAGGGAGGGGAAACAGTTTAAGAGGAGGGGATTGGGTTGGGGAAAGAGCCAAGAAAGGAGGGGCTGGGAACTCTAAAGTGCATTCACTATCTCAGCCATAATTGTGTCCTCAGGCAATATTCTTTTTCCCTTTTGGCCTCAGTTTCCCCAGATGTAAAATGGGGCTGGACTACCGAGTTGATTTCGGTGTTTCTCCGCTCTAATACTTTGGAATTCTGGCTACTGGGGGGTCATTGTGGGTGTTTCGGGGGAGAAAGGACCTCCCCAAGAGATCTCCCCTGGCTAAATAGCTACCAATAGGTCAGATTATTCACCTCTCCTCCCCCTCCAAAGCCCTAGGGGCTCAACTCCTTTTTCTTATCTGGCCAGGCACTCACCTGAAATCTCACCGCCATCATCCACCCGGGAGGTCCTTCAGCTCCCCAGCATGGTGGGTGGCTAGAAACTCTAGAGGATTTCCTTTGGGACCCTAGGTAGCTGTTAACACTGGTAGGAGGACACGGGAGTCCAAGGCAGGAAACGGGGCACGAGGAGCCAAAATTCTCGTCCCTGTGTCACTCTCAGCTACACCTGCTCCTCTTCCTCCTCCGCCCCTGCACGGGCTACCTTGCCCCGCCCCCAGTAAGAGCCAGGGACACGCCTTCAAGATGGCCAAGGCCCTTTCCCAGCCCCAGGGCCGGCCCTAACTTTGGCACCTGTACTCCAGGCGGATGGAAATTCCAGGCCAGGTTTTCCCTTTGCTACTGGCCCAGGGCCAGGGGAGGAGGTGGGGTAGACGAGCCGGGAGAAAGAGGGACTTTAGGGCTAATGGCCAGACCCACCTGGGATTCAGCCCCACTCCCTTCTGGGGACAGTCTCCCACTGGCCAGGGCCTCTGAGTCACCCTGGCCCCGAGGTGAGACCACAACTTGGGGGAATGGATCTTTGCTCTGATGCTTGGCAGGGAATGGATTGTCTTTGGAGATTTCCCAGAAGAATCTAATCAGAAGGTCACTCCCGGCTGGGAGTCACGATGCTGAGTTTCCCTCGGCTCTATCAGCGACTGGATGTGTGACCTTGTGCAAGTCCCTTCCCCAAGCTATGCTTTGAATGGCTAGGGACAACCTAAATTCAACCCTTTCATTTTACAAATGGGAAAACAGAGGTCTAGGGAGGTGTGCCTTGTGCACCAAGTTGGTCCAACGAGCCAACCTGCCTACCTTATCCCCTCCAAGCTTCTCGATAACTTCCTTAAAAAAACTTTCACTGGACTCTCTTATCTCCCCACCCCCACTTTCACTCATTTCTCAACTTGCATTCCGCTTTCTAACAGCACTCAACCTAAACAGCTCTTTCGAGGACTACTAGATCAACGAGTACCCGACTGTCTATGACGATTTTCTTGGAAAAGGTGGTTTGCCATTTCCTTCTCCAATGGATAGATGAGGCACTGAAACAAATAGGGGTTTGGTTATTTGCCTAGGGTCATACAGCTAGTGTCTTTGGTCGCATCTGAACTCAGATTTTCCTGACTCCACAAGCCACCTAGCCACCAAAAAAAAAAAAGATAATAGTCCCTCCCAAAGGAGTTTACATTCTTGGGGGTGGGGGTGGGGAGGGAGGGGTGGCCTGTTCAGCGGGTACAAAGATAAATAAATTAAAAAAAAAACACTACACAATAAGCAGGGTGTGGCACTCGTACCAAGGGTTAAATCTGGAAAGAAATGACGTTGAGTTGAGCTTAGAGCTATGGAATCAAAGAAACAAAAGCCCGCTACGTGGTGGAAGTGAGGGTTGTGAGGGCTCTGTCAAGAGTCGGGAACACCAGAGTTCAAATCCAGCCTCAGGCATCTACAAGTTGTGTAATCCTGAGCAACACACTTAACCTCTGCCTCAGTTCCTCATTTGTAAAATGGGGATCAAAATAGTACCCCTTCTACCCCTGTTTTTGTGACCTCCTATTTCTACATCCCTCAGTATGTTCTCAGGTCATTATCTTTGTTCTGAATTCACTTTCTTTCCTTTCCCATTTTGACCCCGTAGTTAACCAATTCAACGCCACACAATTGTCTTCTTAGAGACCCCTTGCCTGCTTGTCCTATGATTCCTAGTGATTTGACAGTCAATAAACATTTATTAAGTACCTATTATCTGTCAGACACTGTGTTAAGTTCTGAGGATACAAAAAGAGGTGAAAGACAGTCCTTGCCCTCAAGGAGCTTTCAATCTAGTGGGGGAGATCACAAGCAAATGAATATGTACAAACAAGATGTGTGTGTGTGTGTGTGTGTGTGTGTGTGTGTGTGTGTGTAAAAATGAACAGAAGTTAAGAGGAGTTGGGAAAGGCTTCCTGCAGAAGTTGGGACTTGAAGTCATCCGTATTTCTGGCACAGGGGACAGCCAATGCAAAGGTAGAGTTGAGAAATGGAGTATCTCCTTCCAGGGAATGGCAGAGGCCAATGTCACACATGGAAGAGTATGTTTAGCAGAGTAAGCTGGAAGACTGAAAAGGAGCTAGGTTTTGAACAGAGGATTATCAAACTGAGGAGTTTGCATTTGATCCCAGAGGTGATAGGGAGGCATGGGAATTCATTGAGTGGGGGATGGTGGTGGTGGTGAGCGGTGGCATGGTCAGACCTCTAGGAAAACCACTTTTTTGGCTCAATACAGAATGGAATGGAGTAGGGAGAGACTTGTGGCAAGCAGACCCACCAGCAGGTCATTACAATAGTCTAAGCATGAGGTGATATCAGTATTATAGGAGAGAAATCACAGGAGCTAAGGGGATATTGCAAAGGTGAAATTTATACGTCTTGGCAATAAATCCAATATGAGTGGTGAGAGACAGAGATGAGACCTAAAGTAGATGGGAGGATGGTGATGCCTTTGACAGTAATAGGGAAGTTTGGAAAGGGGAGGGGCTAAAGGGGAAAAATAATGAGTTTAGTTTTGACAAATTGTGTTTAAGATGTCTCCTGGACATTCAGTTCAAGATGTCTGAAAAGCAGTTGGAGATGTGAGATTGGGGGTCAACAGAGAGGGTAAGGCAATATGCGTAGATTTGAGAATCATCATCACAGAGAGAGCAATTAAGTCTATGGGACCTCATGCGATTGCCAAGTGAAGCAGTAGAAAGGGAAATGAGAAGAGGATCCAGGATAGAACCCAGTGGGCCACCTAGGGTTAGTGGGTGCCACCTGCATGAGGATCCAGGGACAGAGACTGAGAAATGGTCTGAGGGGTAGCAGAATCAGGAAAGAGTGATGCCCTGAAAACCTAGAGAAAGAGAGTATCAAGGAAAAGAAGGTGACTCAGTGGTGTCAGAGGCTTCAGAGAGGTCAAGGAGAATGAGGATTAACAAAAGGTCATTGGATTTGACATTGGATCACTGAGAAACCCAACGCAGTATGTCTCCCACCACTTACTTTTCTGGGTTCCTATTCCCATGTAACTTCATTCAGTTGGAGGATACCACTCTCCTTTCCTTAAGTCTAAGGAAGCTAAGGACTTCACCTCATTCTTTACTGAGAAACTCAAGGCCATTGTCCTTGAACTCTCATTTTCCCTTTTTCTTCATTTTAAAATCCTTGGACATTATCCCCCACTCTGTTCTTCTCTACTTTACTTTGATATCTAGGTGGTTGAGACTGACTGCCTCTTCTCCAGGTATTTGTGATCTCATCCTCTTCAGCAGATTGTTCTCTCATTCATCCCTCTCTATCAAATCTGCAATTTCTCCCTATCTATGGGTCTCATCCAAGATTTAGCTATAAGTAAAAACCTTCAGAAGACCCTACCATTCCCTCAAGCTATCAATTGGAACCTTGGACTGTGACCTGGGATTGAGTGCAAAGGCTGTGGGTATGTGTATGTATATGTGTGTGTGTGTGTGTGTGTGTGTGTGTGTGTGTGTGTGTGTGTGTGGAGGGGGGGATGCTCTTGGCTGTGTGCAAACACTCTTGGAGTCTAGTGTACAGCAAGCTTTTCTACCAAAAGCCTTTGCTGATTCCCCCAGCTGCCAGTGATACCCTCCTTCCCCAATAACACCCTTACATTTGATTATTTTATTTTTATTTGGCATTTGTTCTGTATATATTTCTATATGTGCATGCTGTCTCTGTCTTAGAATGCAAACTCTTCATGGGCAGAGACTCTTTTACTTTTGTCTTTGTGTCTCCAGGGCCTGGCATATAGTAGGTGCTCAATAAATATTTGTCAATTCATTACAGAGATGTGTTTGCTACAGATAGAGCCCATATAAAATACTGTGTATGCTGTTAGATGCTCAGTAATTATCATTTACCTCATCAGACTTCTGCCCCACATGCTTATCTTAATCATGTTTTCCCCTCCCCCCTCTGCTGCCCTAGGAACTAGAAGATACTTTACAGGATGCTGCCAGCTGAGTTCTTGGTCTCAGTTCCAGGTCAGAGAAGGTTATAGCCACTGGAGGGTTCTCAGGGAGCAAGAGCATTTCCAGCACAGTTGTGCTACCAGTGAGGGGGCCCTCAATGTAGCTTGGTAGGAGAAGGGAGTGCTCAGAAGTTGGACCCAGAACAAAGCTCAAAAAATAACACTAAGAAGCACCTGAGGCCAGAGGCAACATCCCTCACACCCCAGGGTTAGAGGTGATTACAATGACAAGTTGCTGAAATTAAAAAAAAAAAAAAGCAGGCAAAGGAGAAAGAACCCAACCATATACATTTTCTATGGGACTAGAGAAGACCAGGGTTCATCTTCAGAAGAAGATACTGAAAGAAAAAAAAAAGCCTCTCTTATCCCAAAGAGTAACATCAAATGGTCGATCAACTGCCCAAAAAGAATTCATAGAAGAACTCAAAAAAGACTTCAAAATCAGAGATTAAAGAAAATTTTTTTTAAAAGTAAGAATAATCTAAGAAAAACAAGATTATGAAAAGAAAGTCAACCAGCTAGAAAAGGAGATCAAGAATCTTAAGGAAGAAAATGACTCCTTGAAAATTTAATTGGGCAAGGGGAAGCCAGTGAAGTTAAGTGACCAAGCAATAATAAAACAAAATATAAAGAATTTTTAAAAAGAAGAGAATGTGAGACATAAGAAAAACAACTGATCTGGAGAACAAATCGAGAAAAGAAAGCATAAGAATAATTGGACTATGTGAAAGCTACAATCAAAAAAAGTATCTTGACACAATAATACAAGAAATAATTAAAGAAAATTGTCTTGAAGTATTAGAACAAGAGGGAAAAGTAGACATAGAAAAAACCCACTGATGACCACCTGAAAGAGATCTTAGGAGGGAAATCTACAGGAATATCATAGCTAAATTCCAAAACCCCCAGGTGAAGGAGAAAATATTACAAGCAACAACAACAACAAAAAAAACACAATTCAAATATGGCAAAGCCACAATTAGAATTACACAAGACCTGGCAGTGGCTACACTGAAAAACCACAGCTTTTGGAACACTCTATATGGAAGAGCAAAAGAATGGCTTGTGGCTGAAAATAATCATACCCAGCAAAGTTAAGCATAATCCTGAATGAAAAAAAGGATATTCAATAAATTTCCAGCCTTTCAGGATTTTATTACAAAAAGACCTGAACTAAATAGAAAATTTGACATACAAGATCCAAGAGAAATATGAGGTAAATATCAAAGACTAATTACAAGGGACTCAATAAGGACAGACTTTTTTTTTATACAAGGAAATGTAAACGGTAAGTTTAAGATTGTAATTAGTAATTGGGTAGTTCAAATGAGAGACTGGGATAGAGCTGATTATGGTGAGATTCTAAAAAGTAATGCCATCCAGGAAAAGGTAAAAAGAGTAATTATACTATATAATGAGGTACAAGAGGAAGAACAGACACTGAAGAATCAGATGGGGGATGAGAGTTGGTAGTTCTGGAACCCTACTCTCATGGGGAATGGGTTAAAAAGTGAACAATACATACATATCTAGAAGGGTATAAAAGTCTTCTAAATTCAGAAAGAAATAAAAGGCTAAAGGGATAGGGAGATAGAAGGGATTTTTACAGAGAAACCTACTGTCAGATCTCAGCTAAAGAGACAACAGTATCTAAGATTGTCATTAGTAATTGTGTAGTTCAAAAGAAAGGGTCAGGTAGAGCTGAGTGTGATGTGATTCTAAAAAGTAAAATAGTATAGGAAAAGGTAAAAAGAGTAATTATCTCATACAAATGAGGAAGAACTGATGGAGAGGAATTAGACTGAGGAGGAGGGCTGGTAGTTTGGGAACTCTATTCTCATTGGGAATAATAAAGAAATATATTTATATATATATCTAAATATATCTAGAAAGGTATAAACATCTTCTAAATTCAGGAAGAAATGAGAGTAAGGGGATAGAGATAGGGGAGAGGATAAGAAAGGGATAGGGAATAAGATAAGGGGGGCATAAAAGGGTATGTGGATTAATGGGAATGGAATAAAGAGGGAACACTATATTTAAAAGGGTGCAAAACTTCTAAATTCGGGGAAAAAATAAGAGGGTAAGGGGATAGGGTGGAGGGAAAGGAAAAGGGAGGGATTCTTAGAGACAGGGTAGGTTAAGGAAAAGGATGGCAAGGTAATGGATGAAAATAAAGCAGAGGTGAGGAGGGATAGGAATAGGGAAAGAAGGATAGAGGAAAATAGGAAGGAAGAAAATTTACAAGTAATTGCAGTTTAGAATGTGAATGGGATGAATTTACCCATAAAATAGAAACTGATAGCAGATTAAAAATTTCAATTCAACAATATGTTGCTTTCAGGAAATGCTATAAAAAATGAAGAGATACAAACATAAAATAAAGGTCAGGAGTAGAATTTATTATTTCACCTAACTAATCATGTAATCCCATCCTGATAAAATTCTTAAAAAATGATCTTATTGAGTCAGAAGAAATAATAACAGAATTTATTTGGAAGAGTAGAGGGTCAAGAACTTCAAGGAAATCAGGGGAAAAAGATATGAAGGGACTAGATTCAGTAGTATCAGATCTTAAACCATATTATAAGGTGAGAGCAGTGTTAAAATGTAAAATGGATAATTTTGATTATTTCAAATGAAAATTTTTTTGTATAACTAAAGCCTATGTAACTAAGCAGAAAATTGGTTTAAAAAAATCCCCCAACTTTCATAGACAATCTCTCAGATAGAATGTGATTGGACTGGAATATGGTTGTAGGGTAGGAAATGATAAGCTGATGGATTTAGAAAAATATGGAAAGACTTGGACTTATAAAGGAAGATTCTATCTACCTTCAGAGAAACAGATGCAAATGGAAATAAGCATAATATGGTCTCACATAAGTGTTTGAGTACACATGTGTATGTTTGTGGATATCTATGTATATATATAAATGTGTATGTGTACATATTATATATATGTGCATGTGTATGTATGTTTGTATACACACATATTTATATATAAATATATAAAATATAAATATATATTTTTATATAAATATAAAATTATATCTGTGCTTAATTGTAGCCCTTGGGGCAGGGGAGGAAGGGGGAAAAATAAAATACACAGAAAGGACAAAAAAAACCTACAAGGAATGCAAAGAAAGAATGGATAGCTTTGAAAACAATATAAAGTATTTATTATATAGGTTTTCTTGAAATGGAAATTGATTGCTTTATATTGGATCCTGTCTTATGATTTGTTGTATACATGGCAATGTTTTTTTTCCTCTTCTGATTTTGTATTTAAGTTTAAAATATATTAATAAAAATTTTAAAAAATACAAAAAAAGAGAAATGATAAACTTCTCTTGGGAGGGATATGGATAAAAATGGAAATGGATCATAGTATCAAATATTTAAAACTGAGCAGGACCTTAGAGGTAATCTGGTCATACAGATGGGGAAACTGAGGCATAAAAAGTTAAATAACTTGTCCAAGGTCACATAGGTAAATAAATAGCAGAGCTAGGGTTTGGCTTCAGGTCCTCTGATTCTAAAAACAATGTTCTTTCCCCTGTCTCTCAGGTAAATGAAATAAATGTCTGGTATGAAAAACTACAAAGATCTCAGTTTGACTGGAATCTTTAGTTTCTGAAGGGAAGAAATGTATAATAAACCTAGAAATGTAGGAGCCAGGTGGGAAAGAATTTTAGAAGCCAAATTATATTTTCCAAGAGAAGACATAAATGTGTATTGAGCAGGAAGTGACATGGTCAGACCAGTGCCTTAGGAACAATAACTTTGTCAGTTAGAGGAGGAATTGGGGAGAGCAGAGAATCTAGAGGCTGAGAAATCCATTAGGAGGATATTTAATGTAAGGGGTCCAGGAGAGAAGTGAGGAGTATCTGAACAAAGATGGGGGCCATATAAGTGGAGATAAGGAAATAGAGAAAAGAGATGTGAAATCAGGATTCAAATGCCTCATTGGGAATGAGAAGCCTGGAATCAGAAATGACCCTAAGACTGTGAACATGATTTACTAGAAGGGTGGTGGTACCTTCACAATAGTAATAGGGAGTTGAGAAGATGGGTAGGTTTGGGGGAAGCCTAATGATTTATTTTTGGACTTGTTGAATTTGAGCTGCCTATGGGATGACCAGTTGAAAAGTCCAGTAATGATGTTGGTGATGAACTGGAGCTCAGAAAAGAGGATGTGGCTGGATATAGATGTACTGCAGGTGGTTGGAAGGTATATTGACTCAAAACTCTTCCCAATTTTTCTGTGCTGAAGTTCATCTCTCTCTCTCTCTCTCTCTCTCTCTCTCTCTCTCTCTCTCTCTCTCACACACACACACACACACACACACACACACACACACACACACACACACACACACACACACACACACATTAACAGGTCAAAATGGTAGCTCAGAGAGGCAGCCAGTACCTTACATACACATTGGATTAAAGATGATAATTGGAATAAAACTGATAATCACATAGAACTGATGAGATCACCAAGAAAAATATTCTCTCTTGGTTTTACTCTTATTCGTCTGGCTATGCTGTCTCATTCTCCCTCTCATTAGTATCATCTATGTCTCTCTCCCCTGGCAGCTTCTGTCCTTCAACCATGGCTCCAACCCAAGGTTTTGCATCTCCAAATGTCTAATGGGCATTCCCAAGTGAATGTCCCATAGGGAAAGGGACTGGTCTTGTGATCTCACTGGTATAGAGAAATGGTGGAATGAGGAAGTCCCCTAAGAATTCAGGTCATTACTTTTTCTGCAAATAGTCTTAGAGAATTTCCTAGATCATAAGTGACTTGCTCAGGATCACACAACTAGCATGTGTCAGAAGTGGAACTTCCAGGTTGGTTCAAACTATCCCAAACTCACTATCTTTCCTCCTCCTCCCATTTTCCAACTCTTCTCCTAATTTCCTTAATCCTGTGAAGGGCTCTCCCTCCCATTTCCACCCTTCTTTGGTTCAGATTTGCAACCTCAGAATCATCTTGACTCTCCCCTCTTTCTCCCCTTTACCCTTGATAATGTTTAATATAAAATTTTGGAATAATCTCTTTGTTCTCTCTGAAGCAAACTCAGAGAATGCCTCTTCCTATGTCAACAAAAGACAGCCAGGGCTGACTTAACATTCCTTAAGAGACCTTTAACCTAAGACACTATCTTGAATAATGGGACATTTTCCATATCTTAATATTTGTAGACATATACTATGTTATGGCATGTTAATGGTAAAGAAAATACAGACATCTTAGGTCGTAATTTCTATTTGAAACTTTGTCAAATTTTATCTTATTGTATTTACAACCTATGCAATTAAGAAATTCCTTTCTAATAGTCTAGGTAATCACTTATGGAGATCATAAATCTGAAGGACACAGAACACTTCTTTGTCCTAAAACAGATTTAAGGCTGCCCAGTTCCTTGTATCGGTAGCCAGAACATTTTTCTGGCTCCATAATGCATTATGTTACAGTTTTCTTTAATAGGGAATTGATTAATTAATTAATTAAATCATAAAGCCTGTTGCCTTTTCTTTAACCAAGTTTTCAGGTCAACACCCTTCATTTCCAGTCCACAGCCACATCTTTGCAGTTCAACTTCAACAACATCTTAGAATCTCACTTTATAATCTTTCCTCTGGATAATAGCAATAGCCTTTGCACTGGCCTCATAGCCTCAAGCCCCTCCCTGCAGCTGCCAAATTTCTCAAGGCTGACTGCATTTCTTTCCTGCTCCAGCAGCTCTTTATTGTCTAGGCAAAAATACAAACTTTATTTGACATTTAAAGCCCCTTCACCATCTGGCACCAGCTCTCCATTCTAGGCTTATTGCACACTTTCCTCTTTTGGATGTTCCAGACAATCTACCCAGCTTGCTGTTTGCCATGATGTCCCCTCTCCCCTGTGTGGCTTTGCACAGATGTTCCTCGACTCAAAGGCTGGGGGTGGGAGCAAAGCCCTGCACTGTTCAAATCCACCCAGAATCCCTAGCTTCCTTCAAGGCTCAGCTCAAGGGCCACCTCCTACATGAAGCTTACTCTGATTCCCCCCAGTCTCCAGTGGCTCTGCCTCCACAATTACTTTGCAAATATTTTGTCTCTACAAAAACTGTGCATTTATTTTTCACTCCAATAGAAAATAAATTCCTTGAGGACAGGGACCACTTCATTTTTGTCTTTGTATTCCCAAGGTCTAACTCCGTGACTGTGCTTAATAAATGCCTGTGGAATGAATGAACAGAACCAGGGTCTCCTAGTTGTTCGTTCAGACCTTTCCTCACAGTATCATTAGGTTTTCTCTTTTGGAAAAGGACAGAAATGATGTTTGCTTCCCTCTTTTCCCAGGGAGCATTTGGAAGATCAAAGAAGAGAATGAATGGGAAAGTATAAAGAATTCTGCTTTGGCAAATCCTGTTACTGTGATCTCCATGGAGTTAGCTATGGCATTCATGCCTTGTGACTGCAGGGCAGTACAGTGGCACCAGGACTGGATTTGGAGTGAGAGGACCCTATTTGAATCATGGCTCTGAGCAAATCACCTCAGCACTCTAAGGCTCCATTTCCCCCAAAGAATGGAGATAATAATAGCTGCATTACCTCCCTCAGAAAGGCTGCTTTGAGAAAGAAAATGAAATAATGTTGGTGGACTGGGTTATTTCCAACAATATTATTTCCTAGGAAATTCACCAGAGCTGACTTTGGAGCTCTGTCCCAGGGTCATGTCCCTGGCTCAGTTTCCTTGACTCCAACCCTCTAGCCCTCTCCCTAGCGGAATTCAAATCACAGAATCTGAGTTATAAGGGATTTCAGCAGCCATCTAGACTGACTCACCCATGGAGAGAATCCCTGTTTCTGCAATGTTAAGATTGAGTCATCTGAATTGACCACCAACATCCTGTTTCTGTTACTACAGTGAAAAGTCCCCTCAGAGTTAGGTCTAGGTTGGGTGATCTGTTCCTTCAAGGACAAGCTCAAGCTCTACCTCTTCCTGGATCCCTTCCCAGATTGGTGAGGAGCCTTGAAACCCTACGGATTAAACTAGGTTACGTGGCTGGAGGAGAGAAGATTTTGGGAAGTCATGTTTAATGTCTTAAAATATTAGTATAAAGTGGCAGACAGCAAAATGATTTGACATTGATTAAAAATGTAGAAAAGAAGATCAATCACATTCATCTTCTCTACTCATTCTATTCACCTCTCCTCACGTAGTCACCAACCTCATCTAGACTTGGATTATGTCTTTTCTTGGACTATTCCAATAGATTCCTTGCCTTCTTGAAGAAGACCAATGAGGGTGAAGTCTTGACTTGCAAGTGAATTGGATTTAAGTGAGGCAGGGTAGTGCAAAGTTTCTCTTCCACAATCATCTGAGTCCAGTGACTAAGACACACGTTAGGACAGACACCTGATGCAGTGACAGACCCTGGCCTTTTGAAGCTAAAGTCTTTAATTAAAGGCCAGGTAAGAATTGAGGCAAAAGATGGCCTAGTTTACTTTCATGAAAGCATCCATGTGGGAGGGGAAGACCCTCACAGTCATAATAGAAATAATTGTTATTTATATTTACCCAGAGCTACAGTACCTAAACAATGAGCAAGTGAGACTTGGGCTGGAATCTATTATTGGCCAATCAGTGAGAGCCAAAGTGATTTGGGTTTAAAGGCTTAGTCAGGTAGCTCTATTTGAATCACAATGACCTTTAACAAAGCCTGTAATCTTCAGAGCTATATATTTCAAGAAATCATAAATGAAAACTACATGAGACAAAAGAGTTAATTGTCATAGGGCAGCTGAGTAGCACAGTGGAAAGAACACTGGCTTGAAATCAGCACTCATCTTCCTGAGTTCAAATCTGGTCTCAGCTACTTACTATGTGTGTGACCCTGGACTTAATGCTATTTGCCTCAAATGAATCAGAGAATGAAATGGCAAACCACTCCAGTATCTCTGCCAAGAAAACCCCAAATAGAGTCACAACTGAAAATGACTGAACAACCACAAATTGTCTCCAGGATAAAAATATTCCTCTGGAATTTACTTTCATTTAAAATCCAGCTCCAACATATAATTCCAGATTAATTTCATTTTTACTATCCCTCACACACTCTACAGTCCAATTAAACTGACCTATTTGCTGTTCTCTGTACGCAACATTCCATCTCTGTCTTTGTACAGGATACTCCCCATACCTGGAATGCTCTCCCTTCCACACCTCTTGGAATTCCAGGCTCCCAATTGAGACTCACTTCAAGTCTACCTTTCATATATGGTCTTTCCTGATCTCCCTCACCCAGTTGTTTCCCTTGAAAACAATGAATGTCTCTTTTAAAAATTCTTTTTATTTTCAGAGTCTGGCACAGTGTCTGGCACAGAAAATGCATTTAATAGATGCTTACTGAATTGAATCAAGGGAGGAGACTGGATGAAGGAAAATCTAGAGGGAAATGAACAAAAAAGACCAATACTATTTGACAAGACTGAATGGGGAACCTGGAAATCAGTTTGGCAGAAAACTGGTTTAGGCAGCGTCTTTACACAATATGCTACAATAACTTCTGAACAGACACCTGATCTAAGTGTAAAAGGTCACATCATTTCAAAATAAGAGGAAGATGAAAGAAGTTGCCTTTCAGGTATATGGCTATGGGGACAATTCTTAGCCAAAAAATGGATAGATGAAAGCATGGGAAAAAAATTGACACTCAGTTTTGAGGGCAATTAGATGCTACAATGGATATGATGAGGTGTTTGTGCTCAGACCCCAGCCCTAGGACCATATTTCTCTCCAGCCCATAGACCCTATCTCTGGCAATAACTCATGAGTGGACCCAGTAAGCAAACTATCTCTCCCTGCTACAGGAAGAAGCTGACTTCTGTAGAATTTCTGTTTTATGAACAGGACTATCTTGTACCAGCAGAACTGTTATGTACTCATTTCCACAGTTACTGTATACAACATACATATACAATATATTCCCAAGGCTATCTTGTTACAGAGGTAGATGTATACACACACAGACCCCTTATAAGCTCTCCCTGGCTCCATGCCAGTAGTGAATAACACCTGCGCCCAAGATATAGAAACTGTATACCACCATCTAATTAGCATACTTACCACACAATTCACTGTATCTTTTCTATGTAAGCTTTACCACCACTACTGTTAGGTTTCGAGTTCCTTAAAGGAGCTCTGACTACCTTTATTAGTGTTATAATAAACTTTTTTTTTTTTGCCACTTTATGGGAAGACTGAGTACATGAATTCTTTCCATACAACTCCACTCTGAACCTCAGTATTTTGGGGTCTGTGCACCTAAAACGGCATCAGACAGAGTGCTAAGCCAAGAATCCAGAAGACCTAAGTTCAAACCTGGCCTTGGACACTTACTAGTTGTGTGACCCTGGGCAAATCACTCATCTCCTGCTTGCCTCAGTTTCCTCGTCTGTAAAATGGGCATAATATTAGCACCAACCTCCCAGGGTTGCTGTGAGTCTTATAGTATAACATTAAAAAGCTTTTTGCATAAATGAAACAAATACAACTGGAGTATAAGAGTAGCTACAGGAAAATTCTTTGCATCAAACATAGGTGATAAAAATTTAATTTATAAGATTTATAAGGAATTGTCTCAAATAGATAAGCCATTTCCCAAAAGATAAGCGGGCAAAGGATATGAGGAAATGATTTTCAAAAGAAATGTAAGCTATTAGCAAACATATAGAACTTAGTTGTTGATTTGGTTTGACCCTTTTTATTTATCTGGAATTGGAAGGGAAGGTAATATTGGAGAATGGAGTCCCAATAGATAGGGTTGGAGTTAATTGTTATCTCTTTGTTACAAGAGAAAATTATTTTGGGGTTGGGAGAGAAATTATTAGGAATCAATAAAACAACAACAAAAATTTCCATTCAGCTCTTACTAAAAAAAAAAAATCATTGTGAATGTTTCTGTAGGACTTTCCTATCAACCACCTAGGGAAGTTAATAGTTCAAGTATTATCACTCCTAATTTACAGATGGAGAAGTTGACAGAGAGGTTAATGCAGATACTGACATAGCCAAGAGTGAAAATAGGTTTCATGTTGAGTAGACTTTCTTTATACCATATCTTCCTGTCTTCTAGAAGAGGGATTTTACTCTCTTTGCTAGGTCTCAGAAGGCAGAACTAGCACCCAAGTAGGGCTGATTTTAGGTTGACAATAAAGAAAAACTTCCTAACAACGAGAGCTGTGTGTTAGTCCTTCGCTGCAGAAGAAGACCATGCCATCAGAGAAATAATGACCTGATTTGCACTTGACTTTGTTTTGAGGGAGGGAGGGCTGTGTAGGTCACCAGTCTCACTTCTCCTTCAGAGCCATCTGAATCCAGTGACCAGATATTCATCAGGATGCCTGGAGATGACCCAGAATGAGGCAACTGGGGTTAAGTGACTTGCCCACACAGATCACACAGCTAGTGAGTGTCAAGTGTCTGAGGCGAAATTTGAACTCAGGTCCTCCTGACTCTTGTGCTGGTGCTCTATCCACTAGACCACCTAGCTGCCCAAACAATGAGAGCTTATCCCAAAGTGGAATGGGTTGCCTTGAGAGTTCATTGAAGAGCTTCATGTGAAAACCTGATGACCACTTATTCAAAATTCCATAGAGAGGATTTGTGCTTGGGGGGGGTGGCAGTTAGACTACATGTCCCTAAGGTCCTTTCCAACTCGGAGAAGGCACTTTTGGCCCCCTGTAACACCTCTCTTTCTCTTAATCCTGTATCGACTGGTTGTTCTCATTACTCACTGAATATGCTGGTTGGTCCCCCTACCTCAAGTCCTTCCTTAGTCCAATCCATCCTCCACTCATCTGTCAAACTGGTCTTCCTAAAACCCAAGTCTGACCATATCAACCCCATCTCTTCCATTCAATAAACTCTGGTGACTTCCTATTTCCTCCAGGATCAAATATAAAATTCCCTATTTGGCTTGGAAAGCCCTTTGTACCCTGGCTCTTTCCCACCTTTCCAGTCCTCTTAAGCATTATTCCCCTCTATTTTCTGTGCAATTCAGTAATATTGTTCTCCTCTTTCCTCACATGGGATGCTACATCTCCCCACTCAGCCTTTTTACTGGTTGTCTCCCATGCCTGGAATGTTCTGCCTCCTGTGGGCTTCCTTGGCTTTCTTCACATCCCATCTTCTGCAAGAAGGCATTCTCAGTCCTCTTTAATCTTAGTGCCTTCCTGCTGAGATTCCCCCAATGTATCCTGCATATATGTTTCTACACAGTTGTTTGCCCCCATAATGTCACCCCCATTACACAGTGATCTCGCTGACAGCAGAGACTGGGTGTTTTTTGTTTTTGTTTTCATTTTGTTTATTTTTGCCTTTCTTTGTATGCCTACCCCTTAGCACAGTGCCTGGCGCACAGTAGGCCCTTAATACTAGCTGACTGACCACAAGGCTTGGAACATTCCTTATTATTTAGCTGTTTAGTCTGAGCCCTGGTTCCTCCAGCTGATTGGTAGTGGGAGGAGGGGAGGGATTTTCCAGTCTTCACAGCATAAAAGGACTTGGGTGAAGCCAGAATGATGAGCTGAGTTAATATTTGAGGCAAAGTCTTGGGGCCAGCTGTTTCCTGGACTAACCCTTTCCTCTCTCTTCCCTGGCTCTTCTTTTCTTTCTTTTTGTTTTGTTTCTTTTTTACAGAATTGTAAATTCTTTTTATTAACAGGCATTATAAACAGATAATACTAATCTTATTTAAAAACCATGAATGCCACGCTGGTGAATTTACAGCTCATGAATAACTTAAAGTCTTTCCCATTTTGAAAGGCAACATAGAGCATACAAAACTATACCAAACAAAGAAGTCATAATATGGATACATGATTGAAGTGTCTAAAATTATATATACAGTACATAATTAATGTTAGTTATATGTTCAGTATATTTTTATGTATGATTCCCAGACACTGAATTTTGCACTTCCTCTTCCAAAATTGGTACAATCAGGTTATCCTTAGACATCAAATTATATTTCATCACAAATTTAGTAAGTCAGTGACACAAAAATGTTAAATTTTCATATTCATCAAATATTTGCCAACAATGAAAATAAACATGTGAAAATATTCTGTAAACTCTACAGCATACTGATCCTAGTTTGACTACAGATGATCCTTTATGCTAACTCTTTCAGGGAAATATTTATTGCTATTCAGAAGACATGCAGCACCATCAACTGTGTGCCTAGCGTAGTCTATAGCAGACACTCTTGGAATTTTATGAGCTGCACAAAGAAAAATCCATTGTTCAGTTGCCGTCATCTGAATATATGTATCTGGATGACATTCACTCTGAAGTTTGACAGCAAGTCCGTTTAGCTCTAGGCAGAATTGCCTTAAATGTTCATATTTCCATACACCTTCTCAGCCATTAGGTGGTTCAAGAATTTTGTCAATACTGGAACAGTCTGCACTTATGTTCTGCTGAATACACTGTTCAACAGCCAATGTGCTGTCCATTTCATCAAAGGATTCATCAGGCCAATTAGAAATCCTGCGCCTTGGTCCTGGGCCTATTTCTCCTCAGCACTGCAGTCCCCTCCACCATGGCTATAGTCTCTTCTTTTCTTTGGTAAAACAAAAGTGGGAGGGACCTCAAGGGTTATCTAGTTCAACCCCACCTGTTGCTTAGGGATTGGTAATCCAATCAGCATCCAGAACTCATATTGCTTCTATCGCCTGCTCAATGGATCCACTCTGCCATTCGTTTGTGTCCCCCGAAATCCCTGTTCTATTGTTAACAAACTCTCCTTTATATTAGATCTGGGTCTATTTTCCCAGAAATTTGTGTGGTTCAGTTGTTTCAGTCACGTCTGTCTCTTCATGATCCCATTTGGAATTTTCTTGACATAGGTACTATTGTGGTTTGCCATTTCCTTCTCTAGGTCATCTTATAGATGAGGAAACTGAGGCAAACAGGGTGAATTGTCCAGGGCCAGACAGTAAGTGTCTGAGGCAGGATTTAAACTTACAAAGATGAGACTTTCTGACTTCAGGTCCTGTATCCTATCCACTGAGGCCACCTAGCTGCCCTTCCCTGAAATTACTTTGTATATATTTTGAATTTATTTTTTTTTAATCACCTACATGAGTTTTGCCAGACAACGTAAGCTTTTTGAGTGCACACCTGTTTGAGTTGTCTTTTCTAGGTGGCCAATTCCACTTTTGGACATCTTGAATGGTGAGGAGGCAGTGAGTGGGCCACTATGTTGGATCTGGAGTCAGATAGACCTGGCTCTAACCTTGCTTTTGATACTGTGACTTTGGGCAAGTCACAACCTCTCTGAGTCAATTTTTCCACTGGTTAAATGAGGTTGTTGGATTTAATAGTTTCTAAGATCCCTCTCAGCTTTAAATATGCGATCCTATGAATTTCTTCCTTGTAGTGGAATAAACATGATATTGCAGATATGGTCTGATCAAGGCAGAAAACCCTCAGGACACACAGCACTGACTGACCCTTACTGACAGTGTCACTTGGGACAGCTCTGTGTCAACGGACCTTAGTTTCCTCATATGTATAGTAAAATGATGGCCCTGGACTAGATGGCCTTTTAGGTTCCCTTCTAACTCTAGAGCTATCATCTTAGGATGTTACAGATTTTTGATTTCTGAAGGATGAGACAGTAATGGAAGAAAAATATCTTTCCTTTTTTCCTTGTTGAGTTCAATACCTTTCTTCTCAATCTAATTCCTGATAGCTCTCTACTGCCCTGAGGCAAAAAGCTGACTGCTACTTTAGGGGCAGGGGCAGAGGCAGAGCTGAAGAAGGAAAAGAGGGCAGTTGGCTGGAAGGCATAGACTGAAGGGAGGAATTCAATTGGAATGAAACACTTCCCGAAATACGTTAGGGCCCCTGACCCTCCCTATCTCTCAACAATACCCCTAGGGGTCACTAATGTGGGAACCAATCTATGCTTGGGGCACTTAGTGGAAAAAGTGGAAAGGGAAAAAAAACCACGATCTTGTATTCTTACTAACTCTGCTATTACTAATTAGGAGTTTGGCTTAATTACTTTTTCCTTAAAAGGTCTCAGTTTTTAGGGAATTGCAGGACTAGATGGTCTCTAAAAATCTGTGATCCCATGAAATTTCACTCACCCTGTGTCTCCACATTGGCCCCAGGAAGCCCTCCCTGACTGCTCCATTCCCTTCTCTGAGATTTAGCTGCTGTATAGGAGGCACTTAAAAAAAAAATGAAAAGAATCCATATTGCTTTAACAATTTCCTGGGTTTTCCCAACAATAACAAGGAACAAGGAAATTCTCTCTAATTCATGGAAGTGAAAACTAAAACCCAGAAAAGAAGAAATTCTCCCCATTTTATAGATGTAAAAATGGAGGCCCATAGAGGGCAAAAGATTTGACAACAGCCATATACTCAGTCCATGACAACCAGGAGTTGAACCCTGTTCCGAGACCAGTGCTTTTTTGGCTCCATTATTATTGCTTCATAATACTTCCACCACTAAGCTGTTCAGTTTACTGTACCTCTTTGAGCCTCAGTTTCCTCATCTGTAAAATAGGGACAAATCATACTTGTATACTAGGGGAAGCAGCCTAGTGTTTTGTCACTCTGGGCATTGTCATTTAACAACATCTTAGCCTCTTAGGCAACTCTCAGACAATCAGCTACCTCATAAGCAGGTGGAGTTCTACACTGGCAGAGGAAGTTTTCTCATTGGGAATTTCCCCTCTACCAATGAAATCACAAGTTCTGGTCCAAAGAAAAGACTTACACGTCTTCTCACACAGGACTGGGAGCTCCTTGAGGGCAGAGTTGGGCCTTTTACCCTTCTGTGTAGTGACCAGTGCTTAGCATAGTGCCAGCTCACAGGGGGTGAGTCATAAATGTTTGCTGACTAACTGTTGTAGGGAAAGTTCACTATAAACAAACTTTTATGGGGTCTAGAAACAGGAACAATATAAGCAATAATATTACATGTCATTCTTAATTATAATGTGATACAATGATAATGTGTGTCATTCTTAATCACGGTGTGATGGTATTCTAGAAGGATCCCTCTAATCCCTAGAGGCCCCAGTGGAGGCCCAGAGATGGGATACAACTCGTCCAAACAACTCCTTAGTTGGAGAGTTGGGGTTTCATCCCTCATCTTCTCTAACTTTCTGGTTAGATGAAGATGGAGTTAGGGTTACCAAAAGCTTCCTGCTTTTGCGATGTGGCCAGTAGAGGGCAGGACCGGCCTGCCTGTAGGAGCAGGTTCTTTTGGGGGGAAGTCATATATTAGGGAGACTAGGGTCTAGAATCTAAAAAGCTTCCTACCCCCAGGGGTTATTGGTGCTGAGGGCAATGGGAGGGCAAGGGCCAGAGGAGGAAGTTAAGAAAAAGGTTGATTCACTCCTAGCTGACGAGCTGGCCCAAGGACAGCCTGGCCAGGACTGCCTTCTAAGGGTGTGTTCTCCAGCTCTTATCTCACAGCCAAACGAGTTTGACAGGAATCCAGGACGCAAGACTGAATCTGAGGGGTTGGGCTTTTAGAGCCCACAGACCTCTAGAGTCCTCCAGAAGCCTGGAGCTGGTCATAGGATCATTGGATTCAGAGCTAGGAAGGACTTTAAGAGATCAACCAGTCTAACATCTTCACTTTACAGATGGAGAAACTGAGGCCTGGTGAAGGAAAATGACTGACTTAGGGACATCAAGTTAGTAAGTAGCAGGTCTTCTGACTCCAAATTCAGTCTCCTTTTCACAACATCACAACACCTCTCATTAAACCCCATTGTCTACAATCCTCATGAGTTAGGAAAAATGCCTCAATAATTAATCTTGGCCCTCCAAATTCTCCAGCCCATCCACCTTCTACAGAGGCCAGAATAAGAAGACCCCAAAGCTGGAAGGGCCATCAAAAGTCAAATAGACCCCATCTTCCCAAAGGATCTTCTTAGATCTCTACTTGAACACTTCTGCTGGGCATGGAATTCACTACTTGTTGAGTTAACTCCTTCCTTACAGGACATTTCTAATTGGAAGCTGAAAAGGATTGGAGCAGGGGTTGGGAAACTTTGGCCTTGAGGCCACCCCTGGCTTGGAATATTGGCCTGAGGATAGGCTTTGTGCCTGTGATCTGAGGATCAGTCTCTGAGTTTTGTGTTTTACCATCAAAGTGGTGCTTTCAAACTGCATCATGAAACTTAACTGCTAAGATATGGAGGGGCTGCTATCTCTACCTGCAGAAGGGGTGTCCATAGCAAGGAAAACAGAAATCCTTCCAGTATTTTCACATACATGCACGCACTTATCACCGTTCCTGGCAAATAGTGGACACTAAATAAATGCCCTATTTCCACCTATCTGTCTATCTGGAGAAAGACTGGACTGTGATTCTATTGGTGTAGAGAACTCCTAGGTGAGAACTCCGATCAGTGCAGGTCAGCACTTTGTCTGCAACTTAAAGTCTTAGAGTTGCTTGAGGGGTGGTGGTAGTGGTGGTGGTGTTGAGAGTTTAAGTGACTTGCCTAGGGACAAACAGTCAGTTTGGGTCACAAAATGGGACTTGAACCCAGGTTTTATCTGTGAAGCCAGTTTTCCAACCCCCCTGAGGCACTGCCTCTTTTGCTGAGCTGAAATATGTCCTCCTCTTTATGAAGTATTGATAGCTAAGTGGTGCAGCAGATGGAGTGCTAGGCCAGGAACTGAGTTCAAATTTAGCCTCAAATATTTACTGGCTGTGTGACCTTGGACAAGTCACTTAACCTCTGTTAGCTTCAGTTTCCTCAACTGTAAAATGCAGAATAATGTATAACATCTCTCAGAGTTATGAGGATGAAATGAGATAATATTGAAAAAGTACTTAGCATATAGTAAGTGCTTAATAAATTTCATTCCCCTCCCATCCCCCACATTGGTCCCAGGGAGGGATATTGGACTAACTCTCAGAGGTTTCTTCACTTTTAAATCCAATTAACTGAGCATTATAGTTTAGAAGGAGTCTTACTCAAGCAGGAGCTAGAGTAGTCTTCATAGGAAGATTATGGCCCAAACTTGCCTTTGATTTGATTTAGGATTGGTTTCTCAGAAGTCATGACACTAGGGTCACCAGGCTGCAATGGCCCTCCTCCCTCGAATCAAGAAAAAGGTCCTATCCCATAGCATAGGGGTTGCTAGGCCAGCCCAATACCATTCCAAAGTCTGACTCCTCCCTAACCAAACACACGGTTTGAACCAAAGCTCTCCAGATGGACTTTCCCCCACACCCCTGCTACCAGGAAGTACTGAAGGCAGGCCCCTCTGCAGGCCCCCTACACTGGTCTGATGGGTCTGAGTTGGCAGGGATTTTATAAGCCACAGAAATGGGACCAGAAGGTGGGGAATGTCCCCCGACCCCCGCCCAAACCCACAGATCCAAGCTCACAAACCTCTTCCTCCATGTGGTCACTAATAGTTCTGTATTTTGAGTATTGTCGATCTTGCTGTTTGATAAAATACATAGCTAGAGCCATTTTTAATGTCTACCAAAACAAAGCTCTCTTCTCCATTAAACCTCTTCCCATACACCAAGATCACTTTCAAGTCCCCTCACTGAGGACTCTCTCTCTCTCTCTTTCTCTCTCTCTCTTTCTTTTTCCTTGTCTTCCATGGTTGGAGCTGAGCCCAAGTGAGTGAATGAGTACATTCTGACTCAGGTTGGATTAGGTAAACTCTACAATCAGCCCCTTTCACCTCTGGGATTCTGTGTTTCTCTGTGATCTGATAGAATGCCCAAATTGGAGGGCTGGAAAAGACCTCAGGAGCCATCTAATCTAACTGATAGTTCTGGCCTTGGAGTGAAGAGGCTTGGGTTCTGGCCCTCACCATAGGCAAGTTGTTTTACCTTTCTGAGACTCAAGTTTCCACATCTATAAAATGAAAGGGTTGGATTAGATGATCTCTAAGGTTCCTTTTGGCTTTGGAATCCTATGATCCTATGATTTATTCTCTGGGTTTCAGTTTCTTTCCTCTGTAAAATGGGGGTGTTATTCCTCACTCTGGTTATCTCCCAGCTCTATTTTAGTAAGAAATAAAAGGATGGATGGGAATGTGCTTTAGAAATTAAGAAGTCCTATGAAGATGTGTTGGTATTGAGCCCAAGGAGGGGAGGAGAAGATTCTCTAACACTGGGACAAGGGGGGAAAATCCACTGGGAAGGGGGTTCAGACTTGTGCCTTCCAGAGAAAGAGACCCTGAAGAATGGTGTTCAGACCCACAGGTATTTTATATTCTGAGGACTGGAAGAGGAAATGGAAGAACAAGGAAAGTGTCCCCCAAACTGGAGCTCCAGCCCCAGGGCTGGAAAAGGGAGAATAAGGCCTCGTCTCAGAACAAGAGGCCAGGGAGACATCATTCCTTCAGAGGGGGTCAAGCTTGGTAACTGAGCTAGGTCTCTAGACCTGTCACAGGGATCCTAGGATAGATGGTTTCTGGCAGCTTGATGGCACAATGGATAGAGTGCTGGGCCTACAGTCAGGAAGACTCCAGTTCAAGTGTGACCTCAGACACTGACTAGATGGTTGACTCTGAGCAAGTCACTTAATTTCTGCCTGAATTTCCTCAATTATAAGATGAGGATAATAATAGTATCTTTGTCTCAGGATTTTGGAGAGGATCAGATGAGATTGTGGTGCTTAATAAATGCTTAGTTTCTTTCTTGCCTTCTGGGCAGATCAAAGGTATGGTGGGATGTGGGACCTTAGAGTTGACATGGGGGTAGAGGCTATCTTGGGTGAATCTCTGCCCAGAAGAATGCCTGAGTCTCCATTTTCCCATTGCTGGTCCTGGGCAGAGCTAGGTCTTGACTGGGTTCCTATCCCTAGACTTGCATCCCCAATACTGGCCCCTGGATTCCAGTCACCTTGGAACAGAAAGGGGGTGCCTTCCTGAGTCTCCTTGGCCCTGCCTCCTCTGAGTGCCAGTCCAGGTCTCCATAGCTTTGGCCATGATTGTGGTCAGGTTGCTCCTCACAAAGCCAGCTTGTGATTGAAATCACCTGCTTCTCCCCAAGGGAGCTACCCCAAGAGCTTACTTTGTCTTAACCATTCTCCTGACAGTTGCGGCAGGGGCCAGATTGGGTATCAGTCCTGAAGTCCTGGCTCCTTTTCAGCACTACTTTGGGGCTCCCCACCAGAGGACCTAGTGTCTTCCCTTCTGAGGGGTTGAGACATAGGGTTCCCCATCAGTCCTAGCTCCCTTTGGGCAAAGGGTGGAGTATCTATCTCTCATCTTATCTTCCAGCCAAATAAGGATGTTTTCTATACAGAAATCGAGACAGAAAAGGTCATCCCAGCAGTTACATCCGACCAATCTTCACTCCCACACCTGCTCCCATCTCTTCAACTATCATATTCCTATCTAGGACACTTTTCAGGGTGGGATTGGAGGGGAGAAATCCTGCTGTCCTTCACTCCCTGTGTTACCTCAGTCCTTCCTTCCGTCTTCCTTTGGAGCCAAGTAACTCAGTTTGGAGTCAGAGTTGCTGGGAAGATGCCAGGAGACTCCTTGTAGGAGAAAGGGTCAGCCTCCCTTCATCCTTTGCTAGGTCCAGTAGTCATTCCCCAGTGCCCACCTGGAACCCTTCCAAGGTGTCAACTAGCAACCAGCAGCATGGAGGGGGTGAAGATTTGGTTTCCCAGTCCTGAGGTCGTGGCCAGCTGCCAGCCCTGGGAAAGGCTGGCAAGCTGATCCCTTAGGAAACCATGTCAGATGCCGGGCAGGAGTCTCCGTTTCTTCTTTGGGAGAGGGGGTTGGAGGACCGGGGAGGACTAGGTTCTACTGAGTTAGTGTGTGCTCTCCTGTGAGGAGGGCGGGATGCAGAACTTCGGTTTTAGGCAGGGATCATCTCCCACTAACTTGGGGTGGGACTTGGGGGGCAAGGATAGGTGTGTGTCTATGGGGAAGGAGTGGTAAGCGAGCGCCTCAGTATGCATTTGAGGGGGTGGAAGTGCTGGGAAAAAGTTCTTACCTGTTTGGAGAGATGACGTCTGGGTAGGAGGGGGACTGGGCATGAGCGGGGGGCAGAGTGAGAAACCAGCAGGCTACCAGCTGCTGCGATTCCCTGTTGCGTCTCCTTCCCCAAGATGGGTCAGGTCTAGGCAAAATCCGCTCCAGAGGAGTGGCAGTGGGGGCGTGTGATTTAGCTAGGGAGGGAGGGGCTCCTTTTACACAACTGCTTTCACTTTGAAGCACCTGATTTTAACCCCTGACTTCCCAGAGTTCAGCCCAGTTGAGGTTTCTCCCTGTCGGCAAAGGAAAGAAGCTGGCTGGGTAGGTGAGTTGCAAATTTCTATTTCTGTCCATGGGGATGGAACCCTGAAACCCAGCTGTCTATCCACCTCCTTCCTTTGGCATATTTCCTACCCACTTCTCTCAACTCCTTTTTTCCAAACTGGAGAACTAGGTCTGAGCAAGAAACTCATTTATTCTTCCTTTGGCTTCTGTCTGTCTGTCTATCCATTCATCTATTTATTTAGGAGGTGTGGGAAGAAAGTTGGTCTTCCTGCATAACTTTGTTATTAAATGGGCCACTTCTGTATTTGCATACAATTTCCATGTCATCTACAGGAACCTATCAAAGGCAGAATGGTACTATGGAAAAAGCCCTAGGTTGGTAGTCAGGCATTTGGGTCTCCTGAGTGACCTTGGATTAGTCTTTGGGATTCTTGTTTCCCCATCTTCATAATGAGAGGTCATAACTCTATGGTCTCAAAGATCCCTTCCAGCTTTGACATTCCAAAGTCTGTTTCATTTGAAAAGGAGAATTTAGCATTGCTTCTTCCTAAGGATTGTCACTTCATTGGGTCATAGAATTGCTGGTGAGACTCAGAGCTGGATAGACTACCAGCCATGGGAAACCTGCATCCTCGAGGCCACATGTGGCCCTCTAAGTCAAAGGACCGAACCTGAGAACATGGAGGGCTCCATATGACCTGGAGTATGCCAGTTCCTTACCTCTGGTCTAGTCTAATGCCCTCAGTTTAGAGATAAGTACAGTACAGTAAAGGTGAAGATTCCTTGACTGAGGGCTGTTTCTTTCTCATATCCTGCTCACCCACTCACAATCACTGGGCCAGTGTCGAAGGGGCTGGGGGAGGGGGGAAGGAGAGACAATTGACATTGCTTTGGGGAGAGAAGGGGTGTTGAGAATGGGGGAGACTACTGAATCTTTAGAAGACAGCTAAGAGGCTGGCTATCTCAGGGTACTTTGGGATACATACCCTTCATACATACAAGCCCATACATACATACAAATGTTTAATTTTTTTCTAGTTCTCCAGAAGACACAATTAGTTCAAAATAGCAGAATGTGAAAGAAAATTCTGTATTTTGTGTTTTAGGCACCAGTCTTTCAGGAATTTTTTTTTATTAATTTAGATGATTTGAATCTAAACAATTCTGTAAAGAGAGAGAAATAGAAGGAGAGGGAGAGGAGAGGAAGAGAGAGAGAGCATTCCAGAACACAGAAAGAGAGCTATCATGTCTCTGAAAATCTCTTTATAAGCCAAGCCCTTTAGCCCTTTTGGAGTTAAACCTATTGTATTCCAGGACAATACACACACTTCCAAAATGAGATAAAACATACAGCCCTGAGGGTAAAGAGCAGTTAATTTTTTGCTCTGCAATGAACAATAGTCACTAACCTTTCAGCACCACCTCAGAGAGTGATCTTCCTAAAAATCATTCGACATCCTCATCCTTTTAAGGTGTTGCCTTTACAGGGGTCAAAGGTGAACCCAAAATATAGTTCATTTAACTGCTGCAATCTGAGACCTCTTTCTTCTCTTTGGCTGCTCTTTTGTGCCATAATCTGGTTCAAGCGGATCAGCTCGGGGTCCCCTTCACTAGTCTGATCACTTCCCTAATTACTTCTGGTAGGAGTCTTTTCTTTTTTAATTAAATTGATTTGTTTTTAGTTTTCAACATTCACTTCCATAAGATTTTGAGTTCTAAATTTTTTCTCCATCTCTCCCCTCACCCCATCCCAAGACAGTGTGCAATCTGATACAGGCTCTGCATATACGTATATTCATATTAAACCTATTTTCACATTCGTCATGTTGTAAAGAAGAATTGGAACCAATGGGAGAAACCCCAAGAAAGAAGAAACAAGCAAAAAAGAGAGAGTGAGCAAATAATGTGTTTCACTCTGCATTCAGATTTCATAGCTCTTTTTATTACATTATTTATTTTTATTTTTCAACATTCACTTTCATAAGATTTTGAGTTTTAAATTTTTTCCCCTATCCTCTTCTCCCCCCTCCCCAAGATGGAATGCAGTCTGATATAGACTGTACTTATACATTCATATTAAACATATTTGCACATTAGTCATGTTGTAAAGAAGAATTAGAACTAATGGGAGGAACCCCAAGAAAGAAGAAAAGAAAACAACAAAAGAAAAGGAGAGCAAATGGTCTGCTTCCATCTGCATTCAGACCCCAAAGTTCTTTCTCTGACTGTAGATGACATTTTCCATCATGAGTCTTTTGGAGTTGTCTTAGATCCTTGCACTGCTGAGAAGAGCCAAATCTATCAAAGTTAGTCATCACACAATATAGCTGTTACTGTGTACAGTGTTTTCCTGGTTCTGCTCACTTCACTCAGCATCAGTTCATGTAAGTCTTTCCAGGTTTTTCTGAAGTCTGCTTGCTCATCATTTCTTATAGCACAATAGTATTCCATTACATTTATTTACCACAACTTGTTCAGCCTTTCCCCAACTGATGGGCATGCCCTCAATTTCTAATTCTTTGCTGCCATAAAAAGAGTTGCTATAAATATTTTTGTACATGTGGGTCCTTTCCCCATTTATATGATCCCTTTGGGATACAGACCTAGCAGTGGTATTGCTGGGTCATTTTTATAGCACTTTGGGCATAGTTCCAAATTGCTCTCCAGAATGGTTGGATTAGTTCACAACTCCACCAACAATGTATTAATGTTCCAATTTTCCCACATCTTCTCCAACATTTATCATCTTCCTGTTTTGTCATGTTAGCCAGTCTGATAGGTGTAATGTGGTACCTCAGAGTTGTTTTGATTTGCACTTCTCTAATCAATAGTGATTTAGACCATTTTTTCATATGACTATAGATAGCTTTCATTTCTTCATCTGAAAACTGCCTGTTCATATCCTTTCACCATTTATCAATTAGGGATTACCTTGTATTCTTATAAATTTGACTCAGTTCTCTACGTATTTTATAAATGAGGGCTTTATCAGAGACACTGGTTGTAAAAATTCTTTCCCAGTTTTCTGTTTCCTTCCTAATCTTGGTTGCATTGGTTTTGTTTGTGCAAAAACTTATCACTTTAATGTAATCAAAATCATTCGTTTTGCATTTCAAATTGTTCTCTATCTGACAGGTAAAGTATTCCTTGCTCTGGGAGTAATCTTTTTTGGTCTGTCTGGGCAGAGTGAAGCAAGACATTGTTTCCTAATTTATAGTTAAGTCAAGATCAAAAAGGTTTTTCTCTTTCAGATTAGTTCAAAGGCTTGAGTAGTATAATTTTTAAATGTTTTATTAATATTTCTAAGAGGAGGAGGGGCTTTTACTCATTTCTAAAATACATAGAGAACTGAGTCAAATGTGCAAGAATACAAGTCATTCCCCAATTGATAAATGGTCGAAGGATACAAACAGGCAGTTTTTGGAGGAAAAAATTAAAGCTATCTATAGTCATATGAAAAAAATGTCTAAATAACTATTGATTATAGAGACACAAATCAAAGCAACTCTGAGATACCACATTACCTATCAGATTGGCTAACATGACAAAACAGGAAGATGATAAATGTTGGAGAAGATGTGGGAGAGTTGGAACACTAATTCATTGTTGGTGGAACTGTGAGCTGATCCAATCATTCTGGAGAGCAATTTGAAACTATGCCCAAAGGGCTACAAAAATGTAGCCCTTTGACCCAGCAATATTGCTTCTAGAACTTTATCCCCAAGAGATCATAAAAATGGAAAGGGTCCCACATGTACAAAAATATTTATAGCAGCTCACTTTGTGGTGGCCTAGAACTGGAAATCAAGGGGATGTCCATCAATTGTGGAATGGCTGAACAAGCTGTGGTATATGAATGTAATGGAATATTATTGTGCTATAGGAAACGATGAAAGGAAGACTTCAGAGGGGTCTGGAAGGACTTATGTGAACTGATGCTGAGTGAAAGGAGCAGAACCAGCAGAACTTTGTACACAGCAACAAACCCACTGTGTGAGAAATTTTTCTTGTAGACTTAACCCTTCATAGCAATGCAAGGACCTAAAAAAATTCCCAATGGACTCTTGAAGTAACATGCCATCCACATCCAGAGAAAGAACTATGGAATTGGAACTCAGAATGAAGCAGACTATTTTCTCTTGTGTTATGTTTTGGTTTGGTTTGATTTTTCTCATGGTTTCTCCCATTTGCTTTAGTTCTTCCATGCAACATGACTAAAGTGAAAATGTATTTAGTAAGAATGTATGTGTAGAACCCATATAAGATTGCACACCATCTCAGGGAGGGAGGGGGGAAGAAGGGGGAAAGAGGGAGAGGGAGGAGGAGAAAAATCTAAGATTTATGGAAGTGATTGTAGAAAACTGAAAACAAATACATAAATTAATTTAAAAAAAGGAGAGGGGCTTTAATCCTATTTCCACAATAGTAACAAGATTTGCAATAGGACTCCCACCCTTCTAAACTTATGGTACATTCTTTCATAATATATGCACCAATAGTAGGGAGCATACACAGTAAGCTTGCATAGGGATGAAACATGTGGAATCAAATGTGAGTCCCTATATGAGATATACATATGGAGGGAGAAATGAAGCCATCCCCCTCATAGAACCATACAGTCTCAGACTTGAAAGGTCTTTGGGGTTTACCTGAAAAAAAAAAACTTTACTAAAAGCTTAACAATAAACACCAATATAATCAATCAAACTTTCTTATTAGTGATTTTCATTTAAATTTATTAATTAGGCACTATGTGTAAATCCTTACCAGAATCTACATCCATTTCTTCTCATTCATTTTTCCTCTCAATGTAGTTCATTCTTCTGGTTCTGTTTTTTTTTTTTTTTTTTACTTTGCATTATTTCATAAAAATCTTTCCAGACTTTTTTCATTCTTAGTACTTGTTGGTCTTAATTACTTTATAGCATTTCTTTTATATCTGTGTGTAGGGTTCCTATTGGGAAAAAACTATAAAATGCAGTAATAAGTGAAAAGCCATAAAAACTTAAACTCTATGAAAGGTAGAAACCTGGACATGGTGACCTGTTAGAAATCATAGCTTAGATACCATCATAACTTAAGATACTATGATCTATGAAAGCCAAAACAAGAATATTGTGACCCATATGTGACTGGTATATGATTAATATACAAATTTATGTTTGGGCATAACAGTGGCTTAAAGCCCAAACTCATTATTATTATCAAAAACCAAAAATTATCCACCCATCAGTAGTGATGCACTCTCTAACTCCTCCTCCCTTTGTCTGTTTTCTATAATTCCCATGGGGATTTTTGGAGTTCTTTAAGTAGGGATTCACTGATTGTTCTGCTGCCAACCCAGACCTAAGATGATTAATATCTTTCAAGGATCCATCATACTGGCCCCTAATGTAAGTAACCCAAATGATTAAACTGCTACCTATAATCAATTTGGAGTTCCTTGGCCTCTTCCTTTGGTATAGAATTTATCCCACTGTCTGGGGCAGGGAGAAGGAAGGGAGATGCAGGATTCCCTGGTGGGGGAATTCTGGACCTTACACCATGCATCACAATTAAACCCTTTATTCTTGGGCTTTTAGGGTATGTCCAATTTTTTTTTTTATATCACAAGTAATACTTCTGAGAGGCAATTAACTGGAATGCATAGAGAGCTAGCCTCAGAATCAGGAAGACCTGGGTTCATGTCTCACTCTGAAATATACTAGTTATGTCACTGTGAGCAAGTCTCTAGGACCTATGAAGGCAACATTTTCAGACTACAAAATGAAGAGTAAATGACCTCTTTTAGTAGCTAGTTTCCTCACAGGAAATTCTCTATACCCAGACCTGGTCTTTCTCTTCTATCCCCCCACTTCCATCTCCAAAAATACAATGAAAATACTGGAACACTTGCTCTTTAAAAAAAAACAAAACAAAAAACTACTTTTTGGGAATTATTGGGTCAATAATTCTAACTCCACTTATGTACTCTTCTAAAAGTGCTCTGCTAAAAGATTTGCAATTCCCAACAGCCATGGATGAAGGTGCCTGCTCTTCTGAATTGTATTAGCAGTTTTGTTGCTTTTAATTATTTTCACCTGTTTGATAGGGGGTGGAAATACTTGAGAAGTTGACGAAATTTGCATAATTGGTATTCCTTGTGATAAGGAGCATTTCTCTTCTTGTTGGAAACTTTACGAATTCCTAATAAAATGGGCATTTTCATGTTCCTAGAACAGAAAAAGAGAATTGCATACAAAGTGTAGATCTTTATTATGTACAGCTTGCTTTTCTTTTAAGGTATATAATAACTTATTATTTCCTTTTCCTTTTCCTTTGACTCCTTGTCACTCCTGGTCTTCCTAACTCCACCCCCATTAAAAAAAAAGAAAATGAGAAACAAAACCTTTGTAACAAATATGCATAATCAAGCAAAATAAAATTCCACATTGGCCGTGTCTGAAAATATATCTTATTTCTCATTTTGAATATACCTTCTCTTTGTCAGGAGGTGGCTAGTATGCTTCTTTGTTAATCCTCTGGAATTATGGTCAGGTATTGATCAAAGTTCACAAGTCCTTAAGAGTTCCTTTTATTTAGAATGTTGTTACTTACAAATTTGTCTCCTGGTTCTATTCACTTCAGTCTGCATCAGTTCAGACAGGTCTTCCCCAGGTTCCTTGAAAATCATGAACTGTATAAAGGCAGTAAGGGGGTGTAGTAGATAGAGCTCTGGACCTCAGTTCAGAAAAAGCTAGAGTTTAAATCTGAACTCAGATACTTACTAGTTGTCAGACGCTGGGCAAATCATTTAACCTCAGTCTGCCTCACCTTCATCTGTAAAATGAAGATACTAGTAGCACCTACCTGTCAGTGTTGTTGTTAGGATAATATTGTGAAAATAATAAAGCAATCATAAAGCACTTTGCAGACTTAAAGTGCTATATAAATGCTGGCTATACTAATTATCATCATTGTCATTGTAGTGCAATATTCCATTATATTCATATCACATAATTTATTTAGCCATTATTTAGTATTTGGGCACCCCCTTGGTTTCAAGTTCTTTGCTACTACAAAAACAGCAGCTATGAACATCTGTGTCCTTTTCTTCTTTCTTTACTTTCACTGCGGTGTACCTACTCCCAATCAACTGTGACTTATGGGCCAGGCAAGCCAACCTAGACAAAGCAGCAAGGTACCCTGAACAAGAGATAGGAGGAAGAATGTGCCAAAGGCATCACATCAGCGGCACCCAGTCAATCACTATCTCTCCTCAGACCCTGATGCAGATCACTTAGAATTCTGAGCCTAAAAACTCAGAGATTAGCAACAGGCATTAGACCATTAGCCAACCCTGCTTTCTGCCCATGCCCCACCACCATCATTCCCAGCTGCTGATACAGTAGCTACTGAAGAAGGGGAAAAGAAAGCTCTCACCACCTTAGTCATCGGCACTGTTGAACGGCTCAATATTAGAAACCTATGTGATTTTATTAGTCAAAATGACACTAAAAAAGATATATTATCATTTGTTTTAATGTCACACACTAACATCGGACCTTTTCATCTGACTTGCCCTGAAATATATGTGTTGTTTTCCCCATTAAGATGAGAATTCTTTGAGAGCAGGAAGTGTTTTTCTTCTTCTATTTTTATTTTTCTCTTCTATTTTTATCCCAGTGCTTTGCATGTATGTATGTAATAAATTGTATGTAATAAATTCTGAATAAATACTTTTTCCTTCATTCAATACGTGAGTCAAAGCATACTTTAGTGACTTGTTGGGCATATCTTCCCAAATCAAAGTTCCACCAATAGTGCATTAGTTTAGTCATTCATTAAATCAACTAATATTTATTAAATACCTACTATGTGCCAGTAACTGGGATAAGGGCTGGGGATACAAAGAAAGGCAAAAAATAGTCTGTACTCTCAAGGAGCTCATAATTTAAGGGTAGAAACAGCATGAAAACAACTGTGTACAAACAAACTATTATATGGGATAAACTGGAGATAACTAGCAGAGAGAAAGTCATTGAGGGGGCTCAGGAAAGTAGAAGACTGGATTTTAGCTGAGACTTGAAGAAAGTCAAGAAAAATCCTGGATGCAGAGATGAGGAAGGAAAACATTTCAGGCATGGAGGACAGTCAAATGATGGTTTGAGGAATAAGTAAGGCGGCCAGTGTCACTGGATTGCAAAGCATGGCTTTTGATTCATGGGTAAATTGGATTTAAGTGAGACAGAGTTGCATGAAGTCTTCAGCCTCTCTTTCTCCTCCAGAACCATCATAGTCCAGTGACAGGACAGAATCAAGATGACTGGTGATGGCTCAGGCTGCAATGGATTACCTTGGCATCTTCGTTGTCTAACCAGGCTCTAAGTGCTCCACATCGCCTGCTTCAGCTGCCTTCATGGCTGCTGGAACAAATTGTTCTCACCTGCCCATTCCACCAGAGGAAGTCTTCACCTCCTTGGGGTAGATAACCCCCTAACTCACTCATGGGTTTGAGATCCTTTGGTTACCCTCAACCTGGTTTGGCCCATCTGCTGAAATGGTTTACTGAGGTGTGGCCACTGGGCGTGCTGCAGCTTCTTGGAGCCACAGGTGAGAGTTGGGTGGAACAGGTGAACAGCAAAGGTGGAAAGAGCCCCCAAAAGAGCTCAGCAGCCATCACACCACGGTACTGGTCCTCCCTGAACACACCCTACACCCTGCAAAGTATGTAGAAGAGAATAAGGTGAAGGAAGATTGGAAAGGTAGGAATGGGCCCAGGTTATGAAGGACTTTCAAAGCCAAACAGAGGGTTTTATATTTGATCCTGCAGGTAATGGGGAGCCACTGTTTATTGACTAAGGGAGTGATGTGATTAGATCTGTGTTTTAGGAACATCAGTTTGACATGTGAAGGGAAAATGGATTGGAGTGGGGAGAGGCAGAGAGGCCAATCAAATCAACTGGGGAATGGCTGAAGAACTTGTGGCGTATGAATTCTACTGTGCTATAAGAAACGATAAGCTCAATGAACTTAGAAAAACATGGACAGACTTGCATGACGTAAAGAAGAGACAAATAAGCAGAACCATGAGAATGTTGTGTACAGTAACAGCAACATTGTTTCAAGAACAACTTTAAGTGATATTGACTATTATAAATACCCAAGTTAACTACAAAGGACATGTGAAAGGAAGGAGACACTATCTGCATCCAGAGAAAGAACTGAAAAATAGAAGTGTATATAGAATGATTTTACATGTTTGTGTCTAATCGTAGCCATCTCTAGGGTGGGGAAGGGAAGAGGGAAGAAGAAAATGCAAAAAAAAAAAAGAAATTTACATGATAACTTTACTATATATTTAAAAAGAATTGCAAGTTGTACATAATAGATTTGCCATTTCAAGTGTAATCATCTTTTAAAAAATTCTGTGCTATGGAAGTGCCTGTCTTATTTCATAAATTAAAAATAAAATAGATACATTTTTTAAAAAGGAAACATTGTAACAGTAATATTCCAAGCATGAGGTGATAAGGGCCTGTATCATGGTGATTGCAGTGTCAGAAAAGAGAAGGGAGAGTATACAAGAGATGTTATGAAGGTAAAAACAACAGTACTTGACTACAGATTGGATATGGAGGAATGAGAAAGACTGAATATTTGAGGATGATAACCTAGGTTATGAGCCTGGGTAACTGGGAAGATAGTGGTGCCCTTGACAGTAATAGGAAAGTGAGGACAAGAGGAAGATTTAGGAGAAAAAGAATGTGTTCAGTTTTGGCCATGCTGTGTTTACTGTGTTTGATATGTCCAATGGGCAGTAAGGAGATGAGAGACTGGAGGTTAAGAGAGAGGTTAAGGCTGGACAACTAGATCTGAGAATCATCTGCCTAGACATGATAACTGAAACCATGCAAACTGAGGTTACCAAGTGAAATAGTATAGAGGAAGAAGAGAAGGGTGCACCAGGACAGAACCTTGGCGACCCCCCACTATCAGTGAGTGTGACGCAGATGATGAAGATCTAGAAGAGGAGAAAAAGAAGTAGCAGTCAGATAGGGAGGAGAGTCAGAAGAAAGTTGTGCCACCAAAACCTAGAGAGAAGAAATTATGAAAGACAAGAGCATCATTGGGTGTCGAAGATTGCCAAGAAGTCAAGAAGGATGAGTATTGAGAAGAGGCCATTAAATTTGGCACTTAAGAGATCCCTGCTCATTTTGGGGCGAGCAGTTTTCCCAAATCTCTCCAACAATTGTCACTTTCCTCTTTTGTCATCTTTGCCACCTCTGGATATGAGCAGTTTTCCAAGTGATTATTCTTCAAATATTTTATTTTTTCCCAATTACTTGTAAAGTACATATTTTTTTTTAGTTGCATGTAAAAACAACTTTTAACATTCTTTTAAAAAATTTTTGAGTTCCAAATTTTTCCCTCCTTCCTTTTCTCCCTCTCATACTCTCTTCCCTAAGATAGCAAGCAGTTTGACATAGGTTATACATGTGCAGTCATGCAAAACATAATTCCATATTAGTCATGTTTTTCAAGTGATTATTTACAATCTGTTTTTCCATTCATGAAAATCATCTGTTCAAACCCTTTGTCCATTATCACAAGTATGACTTATTAACAGCTTCTTTTATATATTAGGTATCAAATTTTCAATCTGTCATATTTTTAATATTTTCCCCAATCTGTTATTTTTTGTTTTGAAAAATTATATATTTTTGTTGTGCTCAAAAAACCAGTTTGTTTATTGTTTCAATTTCTCATCCAACTAGAACTCAGTTTGTAAGCATTTATTAAACACCGAATATGTGGGAAGCAGCTTAGTATTGGGCCTGGAGTCAGGAAGACTCATGTTCCTGAATTCAAATCTGGCTCAGATATTTACCAACTGTGTGTCCCAGGGCAAACCACTTAACCCTGTTTGCTTCAATTTCGTCATCTGTAAAGTGAGTTGGAGAAGGAAATGGTAAACCACTCCAGTATCTTTGTCAAGAAGACCCCAAATGGGGCCACACAGAGCCAGACAAGACTGAAAAATGAATAAACAACAAATGTGCTGTGGAATAAAGCCCTGGAGATAAATGAAAGTCAAAAAGTCTCTGCCCTCAAGGAGCTCACAATTTAACAGGGTAGATAACATGCAAACCACTATGTACAGACAAGCTACACACAGGATAATAGGAAAAGAATCAGCAGAAGGAATATTCAAGAATGAAGAGGGAATGGGAAAGGCATTTCCATAGAAGGAGAGACTTTAGCTGGAATGTGAAGGAAGCCAGGAAAGCCAGGACATGGAGATGAGGAGGGAGAGCCACTGGGGACAGACAAAGAAAATGCCTGGAGCTGAGAGATGGAGTATGTCCTATTCATGGACCATCTAGGGGCTGGTGTCACTAGGAATACATTGGAGGGGGCGCAAATAAGGAATAACAAGACTGGAAAGGCAGAATTGAAGGACTTGATTATGAAAAGCTTTGAATGTCAATTAGAAGGTTTTGTACTTGATCCTGGAGGTGTTAGGGAGCCGCTGGAGTTTATTGAATAGGGGGAGATGACATGATCAGGCATATGTAAGTTTGTGCTTGAGTACTTTTCTCATAATACTGACTAGTTTTTCTAATAAGGTATATTTCTTAAATGATGAATGCTTCCCTCAATTTTTATTTTCTATAGATTTTTTTTGGGAGGCAATCAGGGTTTAGTGACTTGTCCAGGGTCATGCAGCTAGAAAGTGGCTGAGGCCATATTGAACTCAGATCCTACTGACTCTAGATCTGTGTTACCTCAATGCCCTCTCTGCAGATTTTCTAAGTACTAAACTTTTTTATATAAATGTTTGGATGTTTTTTGTGTCAATTCTATTCCACTGACAGATTTCTCTGTTTGTTTCCCCAGTACCAGATGATTTGAGTGATAACAATTTTATAGTATATTTTGAAGTCTGGGATTTAAAGGCCACTTTCATCAGTGTTTAGCAAACCCTTTGATATTCTTGCTTGCTGGTATTTCATCATGCAATAAGTGATATAGGCCATCTTGAGTTCATTCCCTTGTTTTCTGCAAGCTACAGGGAAATAGGGTATTACTTAATGAAACAGGAAAGGAATGTAGCCTATATTTGGCCACTCAGTGGTCTCCATTTAGCCTCCAGATCAGGGGCAACTTCCAAAGGCATGCAATAGTTGATGTGCACACATCTTAATTTTCCCCAAAGGACACAGTATCTCTCCTTCTCATTTGAGGGTGCTCAGTTTACGTGTTCTTAGACTACTCCCTATATCAGCATCAAGAATACATCTAGCTTGTTGGGCGGTGTGGTTGTCTCCAGGTTCTATATAGAGATGTATCTGCTGCTTCTGCTCTGGGATTCCCTTCAATCCAAATGAAAATTTTTATTTCATATCCTTTCACAATCAATTCATACTTTATCTCTAAATACTTTTTTTTTGTGCAAAGAAAATGAGTAAAATGCACATGGATTCAGCTTGGTTGTCTCCTGACCGCTTTGTTAAGTGGAAAAATCTCCCTTAAGCTGCTTGATTTTTCTGGTTGGCAAAAGAATTAAGGACTTGAATTATGAGTCTTAACTTCTTTTCAGAGGTGAGGGACCTCAATAAACAAGAATATATCTAGAAGGAGTTTGTCCTCTCTTCATCTCACCAGTCAATATGGTTCTCAAGTTGCTAGTCCCAGCACCCTAGAATACATTTTAGCTCTTGGCTTTGTCCTGGTCACAATAGGTAGAAGCTTGCGTCATTGTTGCTATGGTGGCTGTTCCTGAAAATATCAGTCTGAACATAGTGGCGTCTAAATACTTGAATGGTATGGCTTACAGAGTGTGTGGATCTCTTTCCTTCTCTCTTCTGTGCCCCAAAATTCACTTTGGAAAGTCTTCAGTGGGAAAAGATATGGAATCTCAGAGACATAGGTTTATCTGTGTGCCTTTAGACGTTTAGATCACCCTTTCTTTCCACCTGTGCCTCACTAATTTCTTGCTATACTAGCACTTTTCACAGGGTCATTAGAAACACTTATCACACATAAGTTTCATCTTCATTTTGTTAAGTTTTAGAAAGAAGGCCCTTGGCATTTTTTCATATGACATAGACAGTTTTGATTTCTTTGTCTGAAATCTCCCTGTTTATATCCTTTGACCATTTATCAATTGGAGAATGATTTGTATTTTAACAAATTTGAATCAGTTCTCTATATATATGAGAAATGAGGCCTTTATCAGAGATACTTATAAAATTTTCTCACCAGTTTTCTGTTTTCCTTGTAATTTTGATTGCATTGATTTTGTTTGTGTAAAATCTTTTAATTTTGTATAATCAAAATGATCTATTTAACATTTTGTGTTGCTCTGTATATTTTCTTTGACACTAAATTCTTTCTTTATCCACAGATTTAACAGACAAACTATAAACTATTCCATGGTCTCCTAATTTGCTTATGTTATCATCCTTTATGTGCAAATGATGTACCTGTTTTGACCTTATCTTGGTATACAGTGTGAGATGTTGGTCTATACTTAGTTTGTGCTATACTGTTTTCCAGTTTTTCCAGCAGTTTTTGTCAAAGAATGAGTTTTAGTTCCAAAAGCTTGAATCTTTGGATTTATCATGTACTAGTTTATTATGGTCATTTCCTAAGATGAATTTGTACTTATCTATTCCACTGATCGACCTCTGTTTCTTAGCCAATAACAGATTGCTTGGATAATTACTGCTTTAAAATACAGTTTGAGATCTGGTACAGCTAGACCTCCTTCTTTTGCATTGTTTCCATTGATTCCTTTGATACTCTTGACCTTATTCTTCCAGATGAATTTTGTTATTTTTTCTAACTCTATAAAATAATTTTTTGATAGTTTGGCTCATATGGCACTGAATAAATAGGTTAATTTAGATAGAAACGCCATTTTTTATGATACTGACTTTACCTACCCATGAACAATTAATATTTCTCCATTTGTTTAGATCTGACTTTGTGTGAAGTGTTTTGTAGTTGTGTTCATACAGTTCCCTTGTTCATCTTGGCAAGTTAGACTCCAAAGTATTTTATATTGTCTACAGTTAATTTAAATAGAATTTCTCTTTCTATCTCTTGCCGCTGGAATTTGCTGGTAATACATAGAAATACTCATGATTTATGTGGGTTTATTTTGTATCCTGCAACTTTGCTGATATTAATGATTTCAAGTAATTTTTTAGTTGATTCTCTAGGATTTTCTAAGTATACCATCATATCATCTGCAAAGAGCGATTGTTTTATTTCCTCATTGCCCATTCTAATTCCTTCAACTTCTTTTTCTTCTGAGGTTTTTGTATCTTAATAAGTTGTCAGTTTTTATGTAGGTGCCATGTACTGCTGAAGAAAAGGTATATTCCTTTCTATTCTCATTCATTTTTCTCTAGAGATTTATCATGTCTAACTTTTCCAGAGTTTTATTTACCATGTTAACATTTTTTTTTGTTAGATTTTTCTAGTTCTGAGAGGGGAAAGATGAGGTCCCCCTTCAGTATAGTTTTATTATCTATTTCCTCCTGTAACTCATTCAATTTCTCCTTCGAAAATGTAGATGCCATATCATTTGGTGCTTGTATACTTAGTATTGATATCACTTCATTATTTCAGGAAGACATAGTTTCCTTCATTATCTCTTTTAATTAGATCTATTTTTGCTTTTGTTCTGTCTGATGATTATTACCCCTACTTTCTTTGCTTCAGCTGAAGCATAATAGATTCTGCTCCAGCTCCTTACTTTTACCCTGTATGTATCTCTCTGCTTCAAATGTGTTTCTTATAAACAATATATTATGGGATTCTGTTTTTTAATCCATTCTGTTATCTGCTTCCTTTTTATGGATGAATTCATCCCATTCATATTTATAGTTATGATAACTATATTTCCCTCCATGCTATTTCCCCCTCTTTTATCCCTGTCTCTCTCACCCCTGCCATTTCCTTCCTCACAAGTATTTTACTTATGATCACATCCTTCTCCAATCTACCCTCCCTTTCATCAGTCCTCCCTGCCTTCTATTATCCCTTCCTCTTTTTTACTTCCTTATAAGGTAAGATAGATTTCTGTATCCAAATGAGTGTGCATATTATTCTCTCTTTGAGCCAATTTTGATGAGACTAAGGTTTAATCTTTGCTCCCCCCATCTTCCTCTTCATTATAATTGCGCTTTCATGCTTCTTTTATGTAGGATAATTTACCCTATTCAATCTCCCTGGTCTTTTTCTTGCAGTGCAATCTTCTTTCTCACTTTTTTTTTTTTTTGGTATCATCCCATCAAAGTCATCTTATATCCATATACTACATATACTCCTTCTAATTGTCTCTAGAGTGTTAAAGTACTTAAGAATTACAAATATTATCTTGCAGTATAGAAATATAAACAGCTTAACCTTATTGAAGCTCTTAATATTTTTTCTTTCTTTTTTCTTTTTTTTACCTTTTTATGTTTCCCTTGAGTTTTGTACTTGGAGGTCAAAATTTTTATTCAGCTCTGGTCTTTTAATTAGGAATGCTTGAAAGTCCTCCATTTCATTAAATGTCCATTTCCCCTCCCTCCTCCAATCCCTGAAAGATTATACATAGTTTTGCTGGGTAGGTGATTTTTGGTTGTAACCCTAACTCTTTTGGTTTCTGGTATATCATATTCCAAGCCCTCTGGTTCTTTAATGTGGAAAGTGCCAAATCCTGTGTAATCCTGATTGCAGCAACATGATATTTGAATTGTTTCTTTTTGGCTGCTTGCAGTACTTTCTCCTTGATCTGTGAGCTCTGGAATTTGGTCATGATGTTCCTAGGAGTTTTCATTTTGGGATCTCTTTCAGGAAGTGATTGGTGGATTCTTTTAATTTCCATTGTATCCTCTGGTTCTAGCATGTTAGGGCAGTTTTCCTTGATAATTTCTTGACAGATATTGTCTAGGTCTTTTTTTTTCCTCATGGCTTTCAGGCAGTCCAATAATTCTTATATTATCTGTCCTGGATCTATTTTCTAGGTTAGTTGTTTTTCCAATGAGAAATTTCACATTTTCTTCTATTTTTTCCCCTTTTTTGATTTTGTTTTATTCTATCTTAGATACAACGTGTCTTGATATTTGGATAACACCGTACTGTTAGTTAGCAAACCAATAGGTAGTCTAAGTTTTCTTGACCATAGGTTTTATAAAAAGGATATTCTGAGTTCTAGTACTGATTTCTCTAGCAAGATAATAATTGGCCCAAAATATAATTTCTCCAGAGAGGGTACTTTCTATTCCTTGCTCAACAAAATAGACCTCATTTATCATATGCCAGAAGAAGGTCCCCCATCTCTAATTTTCCTGCACATTTCTTTTGGGCTAGTTGTAAATGGCAGAAAGTCCACTGATTTCTCATTCTATACAAATTATTTGATGTTTTTCCAGGAGCAAAGGAATGAATTGGTGAGGCTTTCTTGAGGGCTTGATTGCTTGTGAATTACAGTGAATTTTTTATTCCTATTTACACATCCAGCCCCAGGATCTCAGTAGGATCCTTTTAATTGGGACCCAAATTCCCTTTATGAGGCTATAGAAATAGAAGGGCTGTTTTGAGTGGTGGCACTCTCAACCTAAGAATCTCTAGGCATAAAACTCTGGTCATAGGATAAAAGGGACTTCTGAATAGCTGTTTAAAATGCCAGACCAATATTGATGAGTGACGTCATCACGTATGGCCTTGCAGCTAGTCATTCAAGAAAGCTTGGATTTGAGGAGTTTGAATGCATTAGCTTGTTGGACAATATCACTCATTATTAATTAGGAAAGGAGTGAACTTGAGTGATTGCCTAGTACAGAAAATGATGTGGAATTCATTTTGATTCACTTGGACCTGATTCAGTTGGGTTCTTGTCACAAGGTCAATGCCTTGCTTTAATTTTCCCAAACAATTGTCACTTTCTAGGCCTTTATGTATGTATATTCCAGACTGAGTGTTGGCAGCATTGGCTCTCTCCACAAAAATGACCAGTTAAATCTCACTTGTGTTTCTCAGACAATAAGGATTCACAGGTGCTAGTCAAAGTTTGAAGTTGCAACAATCAGGTAACTATTGTGTTGAATGAAGCAAATAGGACATTGGGAAGTATCATGAAAGGTTGTCAAGGAAAGGGTAAACTTAATAGCTCATGGTGTAGGAATATGGGGTCTGAATGAGAGTGAGAAATCAAAAATGACACCTAGGTTGTGAGTGTGGGTGGTGACTGGGTTCAGTCCCTTGACAGTAGTAAGGATGTAAGGCAGTTTTTTTGGGGGGAAGATAATGAATTCAGTTTTAGAAATACCGAATTTTAGATGTCTATGGGACATCCAATTCCAGATGTCTGGGAAGCTGTTGACAAAGTAAGACTGGAGGTTGAGAGAGAGGTTAGGGTTGGACAAGTGAATTTGAGAATCATCTGCATTGAGATATTAGCTGGATTCATAGGAACTGATGAGATTCTGAAACAAAATAGTATAGAAGGAGAAGATGGCCCAGGAAAGACACCTGCAATTGGTAGGTATGATCTGGATGAAGATGCAGCAAAAAGAGACTAAGAAGGACTGGTCAGTCAGGTAGGAGGAGACCTGGGAGAACAATACTATGAAAACCTAGAGGGAAGAAAGTATCAAGGATATGAGGATGGTTGACAGCGTCAAAGGCTTCAGAGAGATCAGGAAGAATGAAACTGAGAAAAGGTCATTAGATTGGGTAATAAAGAGATTGTTGGTAACTTTGGAGCAGGGAATTTTAGTTGAATAAAGTCAGAAGCCAGACTATAGGGGTTAAGAGAATGAGAGGAAAGAAAGTGAAAGCATCAATTTTATATGGCCTTCTTAATGAGTTTAACTACCAGAGATACCTCAGGGAATGATAGCGAGTGGAAATGGATGGATTGAGTGAGAGTTTTTTGAGTTTAAAGTAGGCACAGGTATGGTTGTAGGCAATGGGAAAGTAGCCAGTAGAACATGGAGAGAGTGAAGGTTAGTGAGAGAGTAGGGATGACTTGGGGACAATCTGCTGGAAAACATGAGACAAAAAGTGATTACCTGTACATAGAGAGGTCATTCTTGGAAAGAAGGCTTACCTCTTCATTGTGAAACAGGGGTGAAGGAAGAGATATAGTGTTAGAAAGCATCTGGGTAATATGAATTAAGAAGGAAGGGAGAAGAGGGAATTTTTAACAAACTAGCCTCAGTTATTTTCAGCAATATATGTATGTGGCAAGGCTCTCAGCTGAGAAGATAAAGGGAATAAAAGCCACTGGAAGTTTGAGGATGGATGAAAAGGTTTGAAAAAACTGTGGTTGTGAGTAGGATAATGAGTTAATTAGGAGAGTATAAAAAGGATTGCCTTGCTGTGGAGAGGGCCCAAATGAGATGATGTAACAGACATGTAGTAGATCCAGTCAGTACTGTTTTGTGATTTTCTTTAGCTTTGTTTAAGCTGCACATGAATTGGAAGGAAGGCAGTGGATGGTGGGAGTAACCCAACGCTAAGGCTTGACAATGCAAGATCGATGATAGAACTGGGGACAAGGGAAGAGGGAAGTGTAGAGCTTATAATGATTTACTAAGGAGTCAAATTAAAGAAGGGGAATGAGTCAGTGCAGGAGTGATGGCCCATGAAAGAACTAAGAAGTGGAGGCATTGGAGGTCATAGTGAAAATGAAGGATAGGGTTAGGGGTTACAAGGCAGGAGAGATGATATGACAAGAGATAGTGATCAGATAAAGCAATTTCAGAGTTCATGTACATGGAAGTGAAACACTTTGGTTGATATCAAGATTGAGGACATGATCATCTCTATATACATCTGGGGTGAAGCAGAGGAGTAGGTCATGGAAAATGAGTAAATTGAGGAACTATAGGAGTTTGAATGTTTGAGGGACTGTCAATATGTATGTTGAAGTCCCTTAGTATGAGTTCAGTAGTTTGGGAGGACAGACTGAGCTAGCCACTAAGCTCATTGAAGAAGAAAGAAATGTCCTGAAGTCCACTAGGTAAAAGCAGATTGATTGAATGATAAATATGGATTGAATGAACTTCAAAAGAGGAGAGGTTGCTAAGTAATGGTAGTAGGGCAAGAACCAGGAAATGGCTATGGGGAGCAAGGAGTATTCTAACTCTCTTACCATGTGATTAGTGAGTAGGGGGTCATGGTGGTATGTGTGAAAGTGCACCCAGTGCTGGGAAGAATGATCAGAGAAGTCCAAGAAAGGAGGAATCTTAACATAAAAACACTTTTGTAGGATAAGACAGCAGGTTTGGCACAACTGAGAAAATAGGAGGAAACCCAATTTATGATCCTTAGAACTTGGACAAACCAATTATTGTCCTTGCCAGGTTTTGCAACAAGTAACAAGGAGTTTTATAAAGGTCAGTTATTGGAATTGTAAGATCTTGTGTTAGAAGGTCAGACATAACTGACCTGATGCCATTCTCCTCTTCTGGGTATAGGGAGTCTCTGGGGGACTTATGGCAAAGGCTTTTCCAAATTCCAATGAAACTGACCATGTAATTCTATTTTGCTTTTCTTCCAGGACTACAGATTGGGTGCATTTCATCTAAGAATCAACTTTAGCAGTTGCTCAGAAGTTGCTTAAGAGGAAGATAACCATCTCAACAGGGTTGCTAAGATGATACATACATTTTCTGCTAGAGAATGAAGAAAAACTGCCTGGAAAGAATACAAGAGACTGTGTGTTAATTTGGAAATATGTCCAAAGGAATACAAAACTGTGCACACCCTTTGATCTAGCAGTACCACTAATTAGGTCTGTATCCCAAAGAGATTTGAAAAAATGAAAAGGATCTATATGTATAAAATATTTATAGTAACGCTTTGTGGTGGCAAAGAATTGAAAATTGAGAGGATGCCCATCAATTGGGGAGTGGCTAAAGAAGTTTTGGCATATGATTTTGTGGAATTCTATTGTGTAATAAGAAATGATGAGTGAGGTGCTTTCGGGATAACCTGGGAAGACTTACATCAACTGATGCAAAGTGAAATGAGCAGAATCAAGAGAACGCTGTACACAGTAACAGCAATTTTGTATTATTATCAGCTGTGAAGGACTTAGCTATTCTCATCAATACATTGATCCAAGACACTTCCAAAGGACTTATGAAATAATTCTATCCCTCTCCAGAAAAAGAACTGATGGAATCTGAATGTAGATAGAAGCATACTTTTTTTAAACTTTATTTTTCTTGTTTGTTTTCTTTCACAACACGATTAATATGGAAATATATTTTGCATGATTGCACATGCATAACCTGTATCAAATTGTTTGCCTTCTTAATGATAAGAGAGGAGACGAAGGCTGGGAGTGAATTTAGAACTCAGGATGGTAAAAAAAAAAAAAAAGAATATTACAATAGTTTTTGTATGTAATCGGAAAACATTAAAACGTTGGGGAAAATAAAAGAGACTGTGCATTTCAACTTGTAATGGGAGTCTAGTTCAAACAAATTGGCAGGGGAGAAGAGATTGAGTCAAAAGGCACGCTGGTGGGAAATAGATATGATTGTAACAGAATGGTCCAGTAATTGAATGGGGAACGATTTGCTTATTAATGGTTATAGCACTGGCAGTGTAGTCTGGAAGCTGAAGGTCGGGTAAATCTTGGATACTGATCAGAGAGGGAGCTGGTAGTTCTGGTGTCCATCAGACAGGAAATTTTAGAGCCGTTTTCTAATTATTCGACTTGATTCGCCTTCATCAGTTGGCAAGAGTAAGGGATAACTGAGTAGCAATCCTCAGATTATTCTAGTAGGGAAGGTTTTGAGGATGGGGTAGAAGCTCCAAAAGTTTTTGGATTATTAAGGGATTCCTTTTTCCAGTGATCAAGCTGATTGAAATGAAGCACACAGTGTATTTTAGAGGACAAAGCAACCATAGGATTATAGTTTTAGAGATGACTATCATTATCTCCCTCCCTCATTTTACAGAGGAGGCACAGAGAAATTAAGTGACTTGTGCAGTTACACAGTTAATAAGTGTATGAGATGAGTTGAACCCAAGTCTTTCTGACTCTGAGTTCAATGCCCTCTCTACTCACTACACCATATTGCTTTATAGACCTAGAACTGGAAGGGACCAAAAATACATCATTTTATAAATGAGAAAACTGAGGTCCAGGGAAGTTAAATGTTTTGTCTAAAGTCCCACAGGTAGCAAGCATCAGAGGTGGTATTTGAACCCAGGTCTTTTGACTCTATAGTTGGTGTGTGCCCTGTCTACTGTGTCCCAGGGTGGTAGGTGTCCCTCTTTCTGATTCTATTTGCATAATTTTTCTATTCATTCCATGATCCCTGACTTGATTGGACCGGAGTCTCTGCAACTGAAGGGCCAGTAATTTGACTTTGAAGGTCATCCCTTCATTTTTTCTGATAAGTACTACTACTGATTCTTAGAGATCCTTGGTCTACCACCCAATGCTGATGGTGTGTAACTCTTCCTGAAATCTTGAGAAGTGATCTTGGGCATACACAGCTGTTCCTGCTTCCTTGGCATTTCTGACTGGATTATCAATGCGTTAGTACCCTTTGAAAACTTCTAATGAAGCAATCTGCTGGTCAATCATCCTTATCCTGCTTGTAATTCTTAAACTCCAAATTTGTTTTCATGTTATAGACTGTGAGCATTGCACTGAGCAATCCCTGTCAAACCAGAACAAGATTCTGAGGTTGTTCAGGATCAACACTGGGTCACTATGTCTCTTCCACAATTCATTATCTGACTTCATTAGGTAGCATAGCAGCTGAGGGCTGCTTATACCTGCCCAGGTAGGGTTAATGCTATCCTATAGGAGCAATTTTCTCTAAACTTCTAAGATTCTTCTTTAAGATTGAGGGATTCTTTAATGACATGGTGGAGTTTAATGTAAACCGTGACCAAATCCCTTTCCTTTCCCAGGAGCCATAGTTATCAAACCATTCCCTTCCATTAATTCACTATATATGTAACAAGTGTTGGTTACTCCCAGTATGATCAACAACCAAGTAAAAGACATGGGGAAATAATATAGTAAGGGAAGGATAGTCCTACAGGGGTAGAGGGAAGAACAGAATGAAAGAGTGGAGGGACGGTGGGAACCTGTGCTGTACCATTAATTCCAAACTTTTTTTTTTTTTTTTTACTCTAATGCAACCAAATTAGAGACCAGGGAATAAAAAAGTTCCAAAGGCCCTTTCCCAATTTTCCCACATTGATTGCATCTGAGGACTCGGAGAAATAACAGAGGAAGATTGTATTAGGAACAAACTTTGATTTTTAGAGCTTGGAATTGAATTTTTATTTGTTGTGGTCATAAAGACTCCTAGCTTGAGATCTGACATTCTTTAGAAGTTTTAGCACATCAAGCAAACAAAGCTTAATATTCAGTCTTTTTAATCTTATTCCTGCAAGACTCAGATGTTAATTTTTAGAGGGACACTTTTATTTAAATCAATAGATCCTTCTTTCTGAAACTAGTCAGATCATCTCTAGCAAGGTAATTCCATTTGTTTAAGAATTTACAAGTTTCATGCCCATAGTGGGTCTATATTAAAAACAAATAAAAAAAATGTTGATATTTCTATTCTTAAATGCTGTTTCCCATTCTGTGGGCTCCACCAAACTTTTGGTTGACCGTTTCCACTTTTTCCTCCTTTGCATAATGGGGAATCCAATTTCAAAGCTAATCAACTAGAGGAAGCCTGGTAGCATAGCCCTTCCAGGGAATCTTGCCTTCCATTTTTTCTGACTGGCAGGAACCTGGTTTAAGTCTTAACCTGAATAGTTCTTATAGCCTTTCTGACATCTTTTCACATCTCTTGTGCTCTGTTTTCTATGATCTTTGCAGCATCCTGCTAGTCTTCTGAATTTAGACCAGTGGTCTTCAAAGTGGGCTGCATGAATCCTGGGAGGTATACAAGATGATCCATGGGGGTGCTTGGAAATACATAAGAATTCAGAAGAACGGCACAGATGTTCAGCTTTCTTGCAGCACTTGCCTTCTTCTACTATTCAATTTCCTGGCTGGACTGGATGGTGAGTTGTTCTATATCCCTCCAGCAGTCATGAAAGCCAATAGACATTTTTTATAGTATATGTATATGTATATGTAGTTTTGATCCTTGTCTTTTAAATGTTGTCAATTTCTTTTGTTTTCTTCTGTAACCTAATCATAGGCTCTTAGGATCATAGTTTTAGAAGTGGAAGAGATCTTAGAACTTCTACAATCTAACTCTCTCATTTTATAGATGAGGAAACAGCCCTGAGAAATGAAACATCAAATCATCCAGGTTGTTAAGTGGTAGAACTAGGATTTGAACCTGGGGCTTCTGACTCTAAATTTATTCATTTTCCACTCCCATGATACTACATCCTAATTGTATAGTAGGTTTTTTTCAGTTTCCTCTTAATTTTATATTTTTTGTTAGTTATTCTATTTTTTTGCACTATGGTCTAAAAATTCAGTACATGCAATTTTTGCCTTCTTGAATTTATATAAAGCCCTATAAGACAGTAGACGACCTATTTTTGTGCATACTTGAAAAGAATATGCATTTCCTATTTAGCTTTCTCACTATATAGTTAGTTGAACTTAAGGGATTTCTTGAATGTTAGTTTTTAAAATTTTGTCACATTCTAATAGGGGAGTTTTGAAATCTCTTACTATTGTGAAAGGAAAACTCTGTACTGTGTTTTATTTTTTTTTAGCAAATTTCTTTCAGAGACAGTTTATCATTATACAAACATTATTATTTTGAGGGCTATCCTAATCGGCAAAGTTTCCTGTGCTAATTGGAATTCTCTCTCATCTAAACAATGTCTTCTTTCATTTAATAGTGACCATCCAAAAGACAAAAATTCACAGCAAGATAAGACAAAGTACAAAGCCTACATCAAGGCTTTTGATTGACTAAGTAGAACTATGAAGTGTTACTATTGCTACACCCTAGGAGAAAATACTTTCCAAAAAACCTATTACTCCTTTAGCTAATCCCTGAAAGGATTCCTTGTTCAATCCTAGGAGAGAGGAATTTCATTCCCATTCTTAGTTTGGTTTGAATTCCTGGGATCCGGATTCTTTCCTAAACTTTACTGAGTCTTTTACAATAAGAAAAGATTAGGTCTTTGATAAGAATGAAAGTAAAGACTTCAGATAAGAATGTTGACTTCTCATTATGGATTAAACCTTCTATTCAATGGATCCTGAGTAGTTTTCATTTAGGAGCGACCAACAGCTTCTAGTACGCTAAGCATAGGAACATAGCTTAAATAAATGTTTATTAGCTATTGACTGTCATAATATCTTTTTTGATGTTTTCTTTCAGAAAGAGAGGCTTTATTGAAAATTCCCATACTTTGGTTTTTTTTTTTCTGTATCGCTATAATTCTTCTCTAGGATTTTGTAGGGAAAAATGCTTCTTGGGGGGTAGGAACTGTCTGGTTTGCTTGTATTTGTATACCTAGGGTTTAGGACAGTGTCTAGCACTGTTAAATACAGACTCTGTCCATTCCAGATATACAGATTGATGGATGAACTCTAGTCCATCCAACTGTTTAGACAATAGATAGGATAGAACGTAATTTAGACTATAAATGATTTAGACAATAAATATTCTGCACTTGGAGCAGCTAGATGGTGCAGTGGACAGAGCACAGGGTCTGGATTCAGGAAGATATCTTTCTGAGTTAAAATCTAGCCTCAGGCACTTACTAGTTGTGTGACTGGGCAAGTCACTTAATTCTGTTTGCCTCTAGAAAATCCCGGATGGAGTCATGGGAGTTGGGCATAACTGAAAAACAACCTAGCAACAATTCTTCCTTTACTTGTTTCCTTCATCAAAAACTTGGTATGATTATGAATATCATTTAGGAGTTTCTGCAATGTAATAATGTTTGCTACTATTGGTATTTACAACATCAAGAATAAGCATTTATTAAGCACCTGTGGTGCCAGGCACGAGGCTAAACACGACGTATGTAGGAAGAAAGACAAACACAGCCCTTGCCCTGAAGAAACCCACATTTGAATGAGGGAGACAACGTGTAATCAACTATGTACAAACAAGATGTAAACTGGATAAACTGGGAGTAATTTCAGAGAGAAGGCATCGGCATTTAAGGCAGAATGGGAAAGATGGAATCTAAGCTAAGACTTAAAGGAAGTCAGAGAAGCCAGGATTCCAAAGCAAGGAGGGAGGGCTTTTCAGGCAAGGGGGAAAGGCAGTGAAAGAACACAGAATTGGAAGGAGTGCAGAATAGCAATAAAACCAGTGTAGACGGTTTGCAGATTAGATGAAGAAAAGTAAACTAGAAAAGTAGGAATGATTCAGGTTGGGAAGTTTTAAAAGTCCTATAATTGATCCTGGAGCTAATAGGGAGCTACTGGAGGAGGGATGTGACATGGTCAGACATGCACTTTAGGTGGAAAGATCACTTTGACAGCAGAGTCAGATAGACTGGAGTGATGGGGAGACCAACTAGGAAGCTGTTACCACAATCCAGGTGTGAGGGATGAAGATCCTATATCAGAGAGGTAACAATGCTAGATGAGGGGAGGGGGCATATATGAGATGTCACAAAGGTAGAATAGATAAATCTTAACATAGACTATAACTGGGGGGAGGGTGAGTGAGAGTGAGGAGTCAAACACAACACCTGGGTTGTAAGCCAGAAACAATGGTGTGGTCTTTGATCCAGTTTTCTCATCTACATAATAAGGCAGTGGGAGTTAATTAAAGTCTTTAAGGTCCCTGTCAATTCTGACATTCCATGACAACTAATTGGAGCCTCTACTCTTCTGCTTACTCGCTTAGCTTTGCTGTGAACCTTGGTCTGTGTTTCTACTTTCCCCAACTGTAAAATGAAGGGGCTGGATCATAGATTAGTGCAGGAAAGGATTTTAAAGATTGCCTATTCCAGCCCCAGATCCCTTTAAGTTGCAGACGAGGAAAGAAGGTCTGGAGGGCTAAACGGTTTGCCAAACGTTACTCGAGAACTTGAATTTGAACCCAGGACCTGGGGTTCTTATCACTGGCACACTGCCTTCTAAGGATCCAATCCTAGGATTGGATTCATTCTTGACTATTCCTTAAAGCCATCAAATGAACTTGGGACATCTAGGTGGCATGATGGATAGTGCTAAACTTGGAGTGATGAAGGCACTAAATTCAAAATCCTGCCTCCGACACTTCCTAGCTGTGTGACCCTGGGCAAGTGACCACCTCTCTGTGACTCAGTTTCCTTATCTGTAAAGTGATGGTAACAATAGCACCTTCCCAAAGGGTTGTTGTGAGGACCCAATGAGATAATAAATGCAAAGTGATTTTCAAGCCTTAAAGTGCTATTTTAATGCTGTTATTAATAATAATTATTATTGCCATGACCAAATGCAGTTTTTGCTGAGATGAAACTTTCCTGTTTCCTTTTTCTAACGCTTATTCCTATGTGGGCAGCTAGGTGGTGCAGTGGATAGAGCACCACTGCAGGAGTCAGGAGGACCTGAGTTCAAATCTCACCTCAGACACTTGACACTCACTAGCTCTGTGACCTTGGGCAAGTCACTTAACCCCAACTGCCTCATGCTGGGTCATCTTCAGTCATCTTGATGAATATCTGGTCATTGGATTCAGATGGCTCTGGAGGAGAAGTGAGGCTGGTGACCTGCACAGCCCTCCCTCGCTCAAAACAAAGTCAAGTGCAGGTCATGTCACTAGTTCTCTGATGGCATGGTCTTTGGCAACGAAGGACGAACACACACACACACACACACACGCACACACACACACACATTCCTGTCTAGCTCAATCCTCCTTCCTGGACCTTAATGTCCTCTGACTCCACTTGTCATCAGATGGTGTGGTGATATTCTTGGATTATGTGCAGCTTTTCAACTGGTGTTCTTTGGACTGAATTTGGTGTTGGTCAGGGTTTTGCTACTCTCTGCTTCCATCTAGTGGTAGTATGTTGAACTTCAGTTGCTATTTAGCCTAGTGAATTGAATCAAAGCTTTTAGAAATTACCTTTGACTAGTATTTCGGCAGTTTTTGTGAGGTCAGTCACACAACCCTCCTCATCCAGATAATGGCTGGAATTGGGCTTAGATTTTGAGCTTCTTCACTTCCCAGTCTTATCTTTTACTCCTAATTTCCGCCTACGGTTTGACTTGAAGTGAGAAAATGATTTTTTTCTTTTTTGATTTTTAAATAATAAAAGAAATTCTCTTAGCCAAGATAAAAAGAGCATTTTCATGTATGAAATAGACTATAAAAAGGATTGTATACAAAGCAATTAATCTTGATTTCATTCAGAATACTTAAAAAGTATTAAATTCAACAATATATATTGTTTCAAAATTATCTTGAATTTCCTTGTATTCTGTGAATTAAAAAATGTTTTCATTTGCCTTTTTTTGTTCAAGTGTTTTTTTTTATCACTATTGTTAGTTCCTTCTCACCCCATTAAAAAAATAAAACTAAAACCTTGTGAAAAATAAGCATAATTAAGCAAGACAAATCGATGTAGTGGACCTGTCTGACAAAATTTGTCTCTTTCTCTACCTTGAGTCCATCGTTTCTCTGTCAATTTGTACGTCAACATATTTCGTCACATGTCCTCTGGAGTCATTGCAATCACTGCAATGATCAAAGTTCAGGTCTTTCAAAGTCATTTTTTTTTTAACCATATTATTCTTGTTGTTTAAATTGTTCCCCCAGTTATGCACATTTTACTCTACAGCAGTCATACAGGTATTTTTGTAGTATTCTCTGAAATCCTGTCTTTGGTCACTTATGGTACAATATTTGTATATTTATGATTTATATATTATATTTATATCATATGATATCTATATTATATTTTAACATTATTATATATTTAATTTATTTATATTAATTTAAGCATTAATGTTAAAAATCAATTTATTTATATTGTATTTATATATTAATGTATTAACATACCATAACTTGTTCCATTATTCTCCCAATTAATGGTTGCCCAATTAATTTCCAGGTCCTTGCTTTTCTTTTTCTCCTCTTAATCCTTCAGAATCATTTTCCAGAGTTGAAGTTAGTTATGCTTATTTCCTCTTTCTGATTCTCCTCTCCTTTTCCCTCACCCAACCTTTATCCAGTTTAGAGTGATGTTTATCTGAAGTCCACCCCTCTTACTCATTCCTCCATGTTTTCATATTTTTCTCCTGCACCTAGATTTTTATTATTGTTTAGGAAGGTAAAAAGTTTGGTTTTGTTATATAAAGCAAGTTGACTTTGGACATATATCTCCAAATTTTATATCTATCTATCTATCTATCTATCTATCTATCTATCTATCTATCTATCTATCTATCTATCTATCTATCTAAATGAGCTATGGTATTGAAATTAACTGTTCTTTAAATATTTGATAGAATCCACTTGTGAATCCATCTAGCCCTGGAGATTTTTTCCTAGGGAGTTCATTGATGGCTTGTTCAATTTCTTTTTCTGAGATGGGGTTATTTAAATATTCAACTTCCTCTTCTGTTATTCTGGGTAATTTGTATCTTTTAAAACAATCATCTAATGAATGTCAAAAGTTAAATAAATAAATTAAAAAAAATAAAATAATCATCCATCTCATTTAGATTGTCGAATTTATGGGCATACAGTTGGGTAAAATAATTTCTTATTATTGTTTTAATTTCCTCCTCATTTGAGGTGAGTTCACCGTGTTCATTTTTGATATTGATAAATTGGTTTTCTTCTTTCTTTTTTAAAAGCAGATTGACCAGAGGTTTATCAATTTTGTTGGTTTTTTCATAAAACCAACTCCTAGTTTTATTTATTAGTTCAATAATTTTCTTAATTTCAATTTTATTAATCTCTTCTTTGGTTTTCAGTATTTCTAATTTGGTATTTACTTGGGGATTTTCAATTTGTTCTTTTTTGAGTTTTTTCAGCTGCATGCCCAATTTATTGATCTCCTCTTCCTCTATTTTATTTATGTCGGCACTCAAAGATATAAAACTTCCCCTAAGAACTGTTTTTGCAGTATCCCATAAGATTTGGTAGTTGTCTCATTATTGTCATTCTCTTGAATGAAGTTGTCGATTGTTTCTATAATTTGTTGTTTAACCCACTCATTCTTTAGTATTAGATTGTTTAGTTTTCAATTAGTTTTTGGTTTATGTTTCCATGGTCTTTGATTACATATAAGTTTTATTGCTTTATGATCTGAGAAGGATGCAGTGACTATCTTTGCCTTTCTGCACTGAATTGTGAGGTTTTTATGGCCTAGTACATGGTCAATTTTTGTATATGTGCCATGTACCGCTGAGAAAAGGGTGTATTCCTTTCTATCCTCATTCAATTTTCTCCAGAGATCTATCATATCTCCCTTATCCAGAGTTCTATTCACTTCCTTAACTTCTTTCTTGTTAATTTTGACTTTAGATTTATCAAGTTCAGAGAGGGGTAGGTTGAGGTCCCCCACTAGTATAGTTTTGCTGTCTGTCTCTTCCTGTAACTCCCTTAACTTCTTCTCTAAAAATTTGGATGCTATACCACTTGGAGCATATGTTTAGTAATGAAATTGCTTGGTTGTCTATGGTGCCTGTTAGCAGGATACAATTTCCTTCCTTATCTCTTTTGATTAGATCTATTTCTGCTTTTGTTTTGTCTGAGATTAGGATTGGTACCCCTGCTTTTTTTACATCAGCTGAAGCACAATAAATTCTGCTCCAACCTTTTTACTTTACTCTGTGTGTATCTCCCCTTTTCAAATGTGTTTCCTGTAAACAACATATTGTTGGATTATGGTTTTTAATCTATACTGCTATCCATCTCCATCTTATGGGAGAGTTCATCCCATTGACATTCACAATTATGATTACTATTTGCGTCTTTCCCTCCATCCTCTTTCCCCTTGTTTATACTTTTAGTTCTCCCTTCTCCCTTCCCCTCCTCAATAGTTTTAATTTTTGACCACTGCCTCCCTTAGTCTTCCCTCCCTTCTTTTATCCTCCTCCCTTTTAATCCCTCTTTCCCTTATTGCTTCTTCCCTCCCTTTTAGCCTCTCCTCCCCTTTGTTTCCCCTTTCCCCTCCTATTGCCTGTAGAGTTAGTTGTATTTCTATACTTAACTGAGTTTGTTGTACCCTCCTTGAATCCGATCAGATGAGAGTGCCTGTCAAACAATGCTTATCTCCCTCCCTTCTTTTCCTCTACTGTAATATATTTTTGTGTCTCTTCCTGTGATAGAATTTATGTTTTTCTGCCTCCTCCTTTTCACATCTCCCATTAGAATCCCTTCACATGCTTAAATCACATTTATTATCATCACATCAGTTAATTTATATTCACTCTCTCTATGTATATCTCTTTTATATTTCATAATAGATATATAATTCTCTAGATTAATAAGTATCATCTTCCCTTATAGGGATGTAAACAGTTTGTCCATATTGTGTAACAAGTTTTCTTTTTTTTCATGTTTACTTTTTTATGCCTCTCTTAAGACCTGTGTCTGAAGAGTTTGGGCCTTTTCATCAGGAAGGGCTGGAAATCCCTTATTTCATTGAATGTCCATCTCCTTGCCTGAAATATTATGCTCATCTTTGCTGGGTAATTAATCCTTGGTTGTAATCCCAGCTCCTTTGCCTTATAGAATATTGTATTCCAATTCCTTTGATCTTTTAATGTAGAAGCTGCAAGGTCCTGTGTGATCCTGACTGTAGCTCCTTGATATTTGAATTGTTTCTTTCTGGCTGCCTGCAGTATTTTCTCCTTCACTTGATAGTTGTGGAATTTGACAATTATATTCCTTGGTGTTTTTAGTTTGGGATCCCTTTCAGGAGGTGAACGGTGGATTCTTTCGATGACTATTTTGCCTTCTGGATCTAGGACTTCTAGGCAATTTTCCTTGAAGATTTCTTGGATGATATTGTGCAGGCTCTTTTTTTCATCATGACTTTCTCATAGACCAATAATCCTTAGATTTTCTCTCTTGGATTCCAGGTCAGTTTTCCAGGTCAGTTGCTTTTCCAATTAGATATTTTACATTTTCTTCTATCTTTTCATTCTTTCGATTCTTTTTGGTTGATTCTTGATGTCTCATAGATTCATTAGCTTCTACTTGCTTGATTCTATTTTTTATCAAATTTTTTCAGTTAACTTTTGCATCTCCTTTTCCATATGCCCAATTGTTCCTTTTAAGGAGTTATTTTCACCAGTTAGGTTTTGTACTTCCTTTTCCATTTGTCCAGTTTTCCTTTTTAAGGAGCTGTTCTCTTTAGTGAATTCTTTTTTCATATTTTAAAAATCATTGAGCAGTTTTTCTTCTATTTCTCTAATTTGGGTTTAAAAATCCTTCCAGAGCTCTTCCAAGAAGACTCTTTGTGCTTCCAACCAGTTCATATTCCCTTCTGAAGTTTCAGATGAGAGTACAGTCTTAATGCTGACCTCTTTGGTATTTGTGTTTTGGTTCTTGTTCCCATAGATATATTCTATAGTTTTTTCTTTTCTGCTTTGCTTTTTACTCATGATAATAATCCTTTTTCTAGCTTTTAAGGTAGATCTCTGCGTCTGTGGCACAGGGAGCTCTGTCCCACAATTCTTGTGCCTAAAACTTGAGGCTTTGTGTGTTGTGGCCTCTGATTCTTTCAGCTAGAAATTAAATGCTGCAGCTTACCTGGTGCTGAGCAGGCTGGTGTTTGAAAGAAGAGGCTGGTTAGGTCTTTTTGGGTTTTCCCCACAGTTACCCTGGAGGTAGCTCATTAAGTTTGGGGAAGGGGTGGTCTGGTCACTGGAGGTTCTTCTGCTGAACTAGAGCATAGGCAAGCTCAGCTTTCTGAGCTAGTGTCTTCCCAATTCCACTGGGGTGCTGAGGCACACCTGGGGTCCTGGTGTTGGCAGTTGCTGGCTTCACCCTGCTGGGGTTCAAGATTTTCTCCCAGTTTGTTGAGGTGGGACTGTCTGGGACAGCTCTGATCCTGCACTGGTTGCCTTTGGCCACAGCAAGAGGAACCCTCCTTAGCAATCTTTCTAGCCTCACAGGCTGAGAGTCTGTTTACCCCTTCTGCTGTTCCGTTCCAGGGTCTTTTCTGAGGAGATAATCTCTGGGCTTGTCAAGGTCAATAAGGGGAGGGAGATAGCAGTTACCAATCACTCTGACACCTTGGCTTCCGGAACCAGAAATGATCAGGAAGGGTAGATTTCAAAGAAAGATTTAAAAGGAGAGATAGAGAGGATAAATCCCTGTGACTGGACTCTGAGTTTGGAGAGAAAAAGAGAAGAGAGACAGGGAAACAACTCCTAGGGCACAAGTGCTGACCACACTTTTCTCCCTTCCCCACCATATTTTTTTTTTGTAAAGACAGAGGGGATGGGGGAAAAAGAGAAACAAAAGTGCAAGAGAATAGGATAGAGGCCTCTGGACCTCAAAGCACCTGGGCCTGGGTTGTCCCAATCTGGGTAATCCTTTTTGGCTACTTCCAGGTTCATGATGTAGATTTCTCACCATCTTGGGGCATTCTCATAGGAGCCTTCCATTCTTTTTGCTTCTAGATATAGAACCTTCCAGGTTCAAGCTTGTGTCTGGTTGCTTTGGGAGACTTGTTTACCTTTGTTAGATTTGTTTTTTTTTTTTCTGGTGAGTTTCCTTTCCTATTGTCTGTGAATCTCTGGTGTGTGTGTGTGTGTGTGTGTGTGTGTGTGTGTATGGATGCGTGTGAAAGTTATGGTGTATATGAAGTCATTTAATGTAGTTTCATGTTAAAGTTCTTGAAAACTATTTGACCTGGTTTTATTTTTTGTCATTTTTTTTCTGGAATAGATATATGAGTCCTGGGCTTCCTGCCTTGATTTAGGTTATCCTCTTAGCCAGACATCTTATGAAAATTTCTTTTTTTTTTTTTTTAATTTATTTAGCTTTTAACATTCATTTTCACAAAATTTTGGGTTACAAATTTTCTCCCCTTTTCTCCCCTCCCCCCCCAAACGCCAAGCATTCTAATTGCCCCTATGACCAATCTGCTCTCTCTTCTATCATCCCTCTCTGCCTTTGTCTCTGTCTTCTCTTTTGTCCTGTAGGGCCAGATAGCTTTCTATACCCCTTTACCTGTATTTCTTATTTCCTAGTGGTAAGAACATTACAGTTGATCCTAACACTTTGAGTTCCCACTTCTTAAGCTCCCTCCCTCTCCACCCCTTCCCTTTGGAAGGCAAGCAATTCAATATAGGCCAAATCTGTGTAGTTTTGCAAATGACTTCCATAATAGTTGTGTTGTATAGGACTAACTATATTTCCCTCCATCCTATCCTGTCCCCCATTACTTCTATTCTCTTTTGATCCTATCCCTCCCCATGAGTGTTGACCTCAAATTGCACTCTCCTCCCCATGCCCTCCCTTCTATCATCCCCCCCCCCACTCTGCTTATCCCCTTATCCTCCACTTTCCTGTGTTGTAAGATAGGTTTTCATACCAAAATGAGTAGGCATTTTATTCTTTCCTTTAGTGGAATGTGATGAGAGTAGACTTCATGTTTTTCTCTCACCTCCCCTCTTTATCCCTCCACTAATGAGTCTTTTGCTTGCCTCTTTTATGAGAGATAATTTGCCCCATTCAATTCTCCCTTTCTCCTCCCAATATCTTTCTCTCTCACTGCTTGATTTCATTTTTTTTAAGATATGGTCCCGTCCTCTTCAATTCACTCTGTGCACTCTGTCTCTATGTGTGTGTGCGTGTGTGCATGTGTGTGTGTGTAATCCCACCCAGTACCCAGATACTGAAATGTTTCAAGAGTTACAAATATTGTCTTTCCATGTAGGAATGTAAACAGTTCAACTTTAGTAAGTCCCTTATGACTTCTCTTTGCTGTTCACCTTTTCATGGTTCTCTTCATTCTTGTGTTTGGAAGTCAAATTTTCTTTTCAGCTCTGGCCTTTTCATCAAGAATGCTTGAAAATCCTCTATTTCATTGAAAGACCAATTTTTCTCCTGAAGTATTATACTCAGTTTTGCTGGGTAGGTGATTCTTGGTTTTAGTCCTAGTTCCTTTGACTTCTGGAATATCCTATTCCATGCCCTTCGATCCCTTAATGTAGAAGCTGCTAGATCTTGTGTTATCCTGATTGTATTTCCACAATACTTGAATTGTTTCTTTCTAGCTGCTTGCAATATTTTCTCTTTCACCTGGGAGTTCTGGAATTTGGCCACAATGTTCCTAGGAGTTTCTCTTTTTGGATCTCTTTCATGCGGTGTTCTGTGGATTCCTTGAATATTTATTTTGCCCTCTGGTTCTAGAATCTCAGGGCAGTTTTCATTGATAATTTCATGAAAGATGATGTCTAGGCTCTTCTTTTGATCATGACTTTCAGGTAGTCCCAAAATTTTTAAATTGTCTCTCCTGGATCTATTTTGAAGGTCAGTTGTTTTTCCAATGAGATATTTCACATTATCTTCCATTTTTCCATTCCTCTGGCTTTGTTCTGCGATTTCTTGCTTTCTCATACAGTCCTTAGCCTCCATCTGTGCCATTCTAATTTTGAAAGAACTATTTTCTTCAGTGAGCTTTTGAATCTCCTTTTCCATTTGGCTAATTCTGCTTTTGAAAGCATTCTTCTCCTCATTGGCTTTTTGAACCTCTTTTGCCAATTGAGTTAGGCTAGTTTTCAAGGTGTTATTTTCTTCCACATTTTTTTGGGTCTCCTTTAGCAGGGAGCTGATTTGCTGTTCATGCTTTGACTTCATGTCTCTCATTTCTCTTCCCAGCTTTTACTCCACCTCTCTAACTTGATTTTCAAAATTCTTTTTGAGCTCTTCCATGGCCTGAGCCCATTGAGTGGGCTGAGACACAGAACCCTTGATTTCTGTGTCTTTGCCTGATGGTAAGCATTGTTCTTCCTCATCAGAAAGGAAGGGAGGAAATGCCTGTTCACCAAGAAAGTAGCCTTCTATAGTCTTATTTCTTTTCCCTTTTCTGGGCATTTTCCCAGCCAGTGACTTGACCTCTGAATATTTTCCTCACACCCACCTTACCTCCTGATCCTCCCAGCCAGTGTTTGGGGTCTGAGATTCAAATGCTGCTTTCAGCCTCAGGGCTTTGGGCAGGGGCAGGGCTGCTATTCAGTGTGAGATTAAATTCAGATGCTCAGGTGAGGGCAGGGCTGCCTCTCAGGCTCAGTTCCCTCAGGGAGTTTATGCACAGACCTTCAACAATGGATCCAGGCTCCTGCCTGCTTGGGGAGCCCTGGTCTGCCACTGCCCCTCAGCTTCTGTCTCCCGAGGGGGCCCGAGCCATGGGGGCACCCCACTCCCCGCTCGACCCGCCAAAGGGACTCTCTCACCGACCCCCGTCACCTGTGGGTGGAGGTACTTGTGCGGCCGCTGGAGATCCCGTCCCTGAAGCCCGCTGGGATCTGTTCCTCTCGGTGCCGTGGCCACGGCAGGGCTGTACTCAGCTCCCAGTCCCGGCGCCCAGTCTGCAGCACGAAGGACCTTTTACGAGAGGTTTGCAGGTCTCTCCGGAACAGAAATCTCCCTCGCTCCAATGTTCTGTGGCCTCTGGGTGCAAAATTCGCCGTGAGTTACTTCTTTGTAGTTGTTCTATGGGTTGTGGGTTCGGAGCTATGTGTATGTGCATCTTTCTACTCCGCCATCTTGGCTCTGCCCCCGAAAATTTCTTTCAATGAAGTACTTAAATGGATAGAACTAAGAGACTCAAGGAGAGATAGAAAATGGAGAAGCTGAGTTTTTATTTGAACTTTTACAATTTTCACAGTTTAGAACACATTATAAGAGCACACCTCATCTTAGCCAGACCTCTGTAACTTTCTGGGGCACCTTAGCTGAGGGAAAGTCCTTCTCTGTGACAGGCTTACTGATTATAGCACCTCTGGTAGATGGAGGACAGACTAGCATGTGACCTTAAAGATATCTCAACTCAGGATCATAAGAGACCGAAAGAACAGAATGTCTCAATGCAGGTGAGAGTCTTATTGACTCTATGACTCCCTAAGGGACTTTAGGGGCTCCTATCCACTCCTAGTAGATGGTAGAGGTAGGTGAAATAACTGGCTAATTGATCCATGGCTCTTCCTTCAGATAAAAGGCTTTCTAATCAAAGCATATCATGCAGGCTATCAGGTCACTTCAGAGATAGTAGAATCCTTTGTGATGAGAGGCTGGTTTCCATTCCACCACACAGATTCTTCTGTTGGGGACCAGTTTTGGAAATTAATAGTGAAGAATTCTCTACCAAAGAGAATCCATGTCTTAGCTTAATGAAAGGCTGAGTTTTGTTTCTGGGAAGCCTTAGATCTTCAATGGCATGTTCCATAGTGAATACCAGCTGCTAGAAAGGTCGGTAACCTAATTCTGTGCTCTGTGCAAAGAGCAGAGGAAGCCAACTTTGGCTTTCTTCATAAGACTATAAATAATGGGAATTTTCTTTCTGGTGAGGATTGGTTTTGAAGCAACAATGTAATTGCACAGCCTCACACATTACTGTCTTGGTTTCATTTGAATATCCTTTTTATTTCATGTCAATACTATTGTTACCCATGTCAACACTGATTCTACTCCCCAGATTAACTCAGCATATTTCCTTGCCAACTACCATGTTGCTGATCCTTTTGGGATATTCATCTTCAAGTACTCAAAGGGTTATCATGTGGAAGAGATATTACACTTACTCTACTTGTCCCCAGATGGCACAAATAAAAACTATAGGTATAAGTTGTATCAATGGAGATTTAGGTTTGGGGATTTTAATTGTCTGACCTATAGTAAAAGAGACTTGGGTAAAACTCTGAGCCAATGGCATTTTATTAAAGAGTTCATGGTCCCCTCTAATGAAGTGGACCTCAGATCTTCTTCATCATCTGAGATGCCCTCTTCTTCCCAAGTATTATTTTTATAAGGTTTAATACCAGATTTAATACCTGAACATTCTAAAGAGGCTGTACCAAGTACAGAATCCCATTGGTTGATAGATTTTGCTTTGTGGGCCAAAAAATAATGCATCAGTTAGATATGGTATATCAGCAGTTGGTTGTATGGTATATCAGGGTTGGGTTAAGCATGGGGTATCTCCAATGACTAAGTGGTCATAGGATAGTCATTTGTTCATGAAGGACAAGAGAGAATGGTCTGGAGATACAAAAATAAATTGGAAGACTTTCCATGGCATTGAGTCACCTCTATCGTGATGGATTTGGTTACCATGACAAAGAAAACAAGGGTGGAGGGCCTCTAGTTAGCTTCCTATGATTAAGCAAGTGAACTTATAATCTGCAGCTCATAGCTCTAGGGTTTAATATACAGAACTTAACAATCACTACCCCTATGGAATCATATCAGATTGATTAATATTGATTAGACTAGAATAGGTGTCTGACTGAATCATTTCTCATATAGATATTATGTTGTTCAGTTGTGTCCAACTCTGTTTGACTCTATTTGGGGTTTTCTTGGTGGAGATATTGGAGTGGTTTAGGCAAACAGGTTTAAGTGACTTGCCAGGGTCACACGGTTAGTAAGTGTTTGAGGTTGGATTTAAACTCATGAAGATGAATTTTCCCTACTCTAGGCCCAGTGCTCTATCCACTATGCCACCTAGTTTTTCTGTTAAGCATTATGTAAGGAAATCATTTCTAGTGGTAAGAATTTTCTAAATGTTTAATGGGTGTCATTGGTCTTCAAACAAAAGTCAAGAATATGCTGCTGAGGAGGTTCTTATTCAGATATGGGTTATGTGGTCTTTGAGGCCACTTTCAACTCTGAAATTCCATGATACTATTGCTGATACTACTAGAAGTGGATTTGGGTCTTTTCAGATTAAAAGCTTTCATTTTTCTGTCTGTGACAAGAAGTCATGGAGTAGAGAGAGGTGTTAGGAGGAAGAGATGCTGCACTGATGTCTTAAAGGTTGCCTTTGAGGCAAGTGTGGAAATGGGGATACTTCCTTGCACAGAGAACACAGCTGGGTCTAAGACCAGCTGAGCCCAGGGATGAACACAAATGGGTTGAAGTTTGGATAGTATGGAGACAAAAAGGCAGAGATGGACATTACTAGGAGAGGTTTTTTAACCATCAAGTTGAATGAAGAAAAGCAAACAAAGGCGCTCATTATCAGCAGGATGATTTGGGTAGCTCTGACCTTAGAAGAGGCCCTGGGTGCGAGGCTAGTGCTGAGGTTCTTTTGTCCTTCTGGTGGTGTTTCTGTAGACCAAGGGTGGGGGGGGGGTGGTGGTGTAGAGGAAACCTGAGACCTCAAGGTCATATGTGGCCCTCTAGGTCCTCAGATATGGCCTTTGATGGAATCCAAACTTCACAGAACAAATCCTTTTGTCACAGGGATTTGTTCTGCAAAACTTGGACTCAGTCAAAGGGCTGTGCTTGAGGACCTAGAAGACTACATGTGGGCTCAAAGCTGCAAGTTCCCCACCCCTGATGCAGACCATGTAGCCATTGACCCTGACTGTGAGTCACACATAAAACACATTTCTATGGGTGGTAATGATCAGATATTGCTTTCTGGAGTACAAAACCAAACACCCAAGCGTAAATTCTGCTCCTTGGGCCTTTCATAGATATTGGTATAACCCTTTCCTGGAGCAGATTGAGGGTCCAGCAGAAGAGACAAGAAGGGGAGTTTTGCACTCTAGCTTTGAACTCTGTCCATTTGAAGGCAGGAAGACTAATGGTGTTGGCCTGAAAGGCACATAGGAAGCAGATGAAGAAAATTGAAAGCTCATTCTGTAAGAAAGAAAAATTCAAATTCAATATCATTCAGAAAGTTGTTTAACCTCAAAGCCAGCCATGTTTGTGGGACTCCTTTGTCAACAAGCATGGTGGAATTGGCCAACATCAGAGATGGGACAGTCTGATGATGATGAAGAAGAAGAAGAAAGAGTAGAAGAAGGAAAAAAGGTGGAAGGAAGGGAAGAAGAGAAAGGGGAAGAGGAAGAAGTTGCATCTTTTAGTAAATACAGGGTATACAATGTCTTGGTGTAGCTGTTATTGTATACATTCTGTAATTGTTTTTGTATTTCCCACACATGGTAGGCATTTAATATATTTTGGTTGAATTGAATTGTTGTAAAGTTGAGAATCTCCATTGTTTTCTTATTTGAAGGAAACTGCATGGGAAGGAACAGTTGAAGGAGACAACTATGGTCTAAGACCAGGAGTGTGCTAAAGCTAGCTAGACCAAGAGTCCATTGTTAAATTATCAGTGTGAACATCAGTGTGAACATGAACAACAACAGAAGTTGGCAATTCCTACACATCAGACCTTGATTTATTGTTTGCTGATTATCTAGATTTAAGAAAGAGGTAAAGTGTTAATGTAGATTAAACTTAAAAGTATATGAGCTATACATTCTTCCTCCTCAGCAGAGGCTGGTTTACTGGTACACTCCTATATGTTTCTATAATTATTTTTGTTGTTGTTAATAATGATTATAATAACCAGCATTTGTGTAGTGCTTACTGTGTGCCAGACACTGTGCTAAGCACATTACAAATATAATATCATCTGATCCCCAAAACAACCAAGTGAGGTAAATGCCATTATTATCCCTATTTTAGAGATGAGGATACTGAGGAAGATAGGTTATGTGACTAACCCAAAGTCTCCATAACTGGTAAGTGTGTATAGTAAGTAAAATCGTTGCTTGAACTCAGTTGCCATGCAATAGAAGACTCCGGAAATGAGGTCATCACCAGACTTGGTGACCATAGAATAATTGAAAACAACAATATTAGCAACTGGCTTTTATGTAGTTTGCAAAGTGCTTTATGTCCATTATCTCATTTGAGTCTTCACAACACACTTGCCTGACACCCACTCTATAAATGAGATTCATAAAGACTTGTTACAGATCATCTTAGTCCAACTGATGAGGACTGGAAGGGGGAGGGAGTGAGATCTCCACAAAGACAGAAGTACCAGGGACAGGTCACCTAGAGAAGAATTCACGGACTCAAGCATTGCTGAGGTCAAGGTAAAGATTTATTACACTTTGCAGTGGGCAAGAGTTCTTAGGAAACCTGCAAACTTAGACGGATATAGGTAAAGTTTATATAGGATACTCTACTGTAAAGAATGTGCCACATTTGCTAACTAGGTGTTTTGAGGTGGGATTAGGTAGTGGTTAAGTAGTGGTCAGTTCTTAAAGGAACATGCACTTTTGGTATCTACTGCTCAGGTATTTTACCCAAAATTCATTGAGAAATAGCCCAAGGAGGGGCTACCTGGAGGTGTGGTTTTAGGCCTGAAACATCCCAAGTCAACCAGTGGTCAGCATTGACTCAGGAATAACAGGTTGCTCTCATCAATGTCTTGTTAGGCAAGATAAATGTAAAGGAGTATACGTATGTCTAAGTCTAGGATACATGTGATTGGTCAGTGAGTAGTAAATGTTGTTATGACCTAATGCACAACCAGTTCAGCCAGTACACAGCTGGTTCAGACTAATAAGTTCTATAGGTGCATCTGGCTGCTGTAGCAGGAAGGGAGATAACGGTTGTTGCTGGGGCAGGTTGTGTCCTTGGGCTGGGGAGAAACTGCCTGGGATAGTATTTTGAGACTAGGGAGAAATGTGACTTTAAAAGGGAAATATGATTTTAGAATTGGGGCCCAAGCACATGCACCCAAGCAGCCCATCACAACTACCTTTAATCAATTCAATTCAACAACTTTTCTTATGTGCAAGGCACTGTACTAAATACTTCAGGTACTAGGATGAAGATAAAGCAGTCATGTGCTCCCTCAAGGGGCTTATAGTCTAATGGTAATTGAGGATGTAACACATACTTGCTCATATGTAATAGGGACAGCACAGAGCAAAAGATTTTTTGACAGGGTGGTGACAAGTAAGACGAGTCTTAGGAGGAGTATTTTTGGAGATGTGCTCAGGATGGATTGGCTTGGGGCTAGAAGACTTGGCTAGAGCCAGGATGAAAATGAGGGGGATATAATCATGGTCCTGGCAAGAAGAAATTAAAGTGAATTGTGTTGAATAAACATTTATTAGGAGTTTACTGTATAGCAAGGTATGTGCTATGTCTTACATAAAGAGTCACTCCCCAGGTTGGTCTCTGGGTACCTGGTGGGAGAAGCTGGGTTGTCAGCAATCAGAATAATTGCCTATAGAAAATAGGAGGGGGCAGGTGGGGGAAGAGGCCTAACCACAATTACAGGGATCACATTCCCAGAACTCATGGCCCCCAGAGATGTGCGATTATATCTTCTATAGTGACATAGTCTGTATGGGGAATCACTATCATGCCAACTCTTTCACAGGTGCAATTAGCAATTATCAGTGATGAATAAGAATTCCCAGCAAAGTAAAGGGGAGCAGCTGGAAGGAAAACTTTTGTAATTCCTGAGAGGATCAGATGAGATCATACAAGGAAGGTGAAAAAGGTAAATCTGAGGTCAGGTTGGTGTTGGTCCTACACCCTAGGCCCATGGATTGTTCTGGGTTTCCCCCCATTGCTGCCCTGTGATGGGGCTGCCTCTGACCTTTCTGTGGAGAAGAGGTTAGAAGCAAACACCTAATATCTTCCAGCCCAAGGAAGTTCTGACAGTAAGACTAAAGTGACCTCTTTGTAATCTCTAACTATTAATCCTGGTTCTGACCTCTGGGGTCAAACAGAACAAGTCTAACCCTTTTCCATATGAACCCTTCTGATATTTCAAAACAACTAATATGTCCTCCTTGAATCTTCTCCAGGCTTAATGTGAGTAGTTCATTATTTAATTGATAAGCATATGTCATGGACTCAAGACTCTTCACCTTCTTGATTACCCTACTCTAGGCCCACCCCTCCTCCCAGTCTGTCAATGTCTTTCTTAAACCTGGTGCCTGGAATTGAACATAGTTCTCCACCTGAGGAGTGACAAGAGCAGCAGATAGTTTCTGCCATTCCCATTCCCGGAATTTTTGCTTCTCAACATATATGATCATCTATCAATTAGAATCACTCCTAGATTCAAAGAAGGGTTTTTCTCTCTCTTTCTCTTCTCTCTCTCTGTATCTCTGTCTCTCTCTTCCTTGAAGGACCCCGCTCTCATCCAGATCCATATACACAGTGCCTGGGTTCAATCTTTGGAAGAGTCTTGCTTTCTTCTCATCAGAAGTGTTAGGCTCATCTTCCCCAACTCTTTGCCTTTTTACATTTTTGCACCTCAGTCTTATGGAGATTACTGAAAGCTTTTTTTCTCAAAAACTGGGGGTGGGGGGGAGGGAGTGTACAAAGATACACAATGTATAGCATGAATCAGGAATGGAACATCAATGTCTTTCCTCTAAACAACAGAAATGCTAAACACAAAGACTCACAAACACACATTCTTAAAAGATTTGAAACAGATTCCATAATTAAGGACTATTGTTATATTGTTATCAATGATTAATGCTTAAAACATTAAGAATATTGTGATTTACAGGACTATTGAATTCACCTCAGCTCTGAACTGTCTAAATAATTCCCTCCATGTCTATGTTTTCTGTCAAGTTTGGTCAGGGGTCAGATTCATCCCTTATTTGATGATTATCTTCTCCAACGCAGTAAGTCCTTCTAACATCAATCAGCTTTGACTAAGGGACCCAGGATCTCTTGTCTTTAAGACTTGGCACATTTATCTCCAGTTTACTGTTGTATTACCTATATTAGGAAACAAATGAAACAGATGTGACAACCAACAGCCTAAAGTAGAGGCTCAGAATTGTTAAGCCCATACCATGCTTCAATTGTGTTCACAGTATTACATTTCACCATTCCAGGGAGAGTCTTGAAGACTTTTCCTGTGCTCAGCAGTTGGGAAGAGAAGACAGGAAGAATGTAGGTCATGTCTTTGAAAATATCTGTGTTCCTCCACCATGACACTCCATCTACTGCCTCTTGTATCTTTGCACTGGCACTCCCATATGCTGGAATCTATTCCTTCCTTATCTCTACTTCATAAAGGCTATCTCTTTTGGTAATGTAAGTGTAAGATGGTGCTGGTGCATCATCCTCTGCATGAAAACTTTCTTCCCTTCCACCCCTATCTGCTAATGACCTCATTGCCAAACTACCTTGTATTTAATGACTTTAGACATATTTGTACTAATTCATCTAATATTGAATATATATGTATGTATATATATGTGTGTATGTATGTATATCTATATGTATATCTATATTCTTGTCTCCTCCCATCAAATGTAAGATCCTTGTGGGTAAGTATTATTTCATTCTTTGTATTCTTAGCACTTAGTGCAGTTTCTGGAACATATCACATGCTTAATAAATACTTGGTGATTGATTGGAGACTAGAGGCAGCTAGGTGGCATTGGGGTTTTGTTATTGTTGAATCATTTCAGTTGTGTCTGACTCTTTGTGACTCTTTTTCGGCATTTTCTTGGCACATATAGTGGAGTGGTTTCCTTCTACAGCTCATTTTATAGATGAGGAAACTCAGGCAAACAGGGTTAAGTGACTTACCCTGGGTCACATAGCTAGTAAGTTGTCTGAGGCCAGATTTGAACTCAGGAAGATGAGTTTTTCTGACTTCTATTGTGCCTCTTAGCTCCCCACTGGAATTGGGTGCTGAATTTGAAGTTGGGAAGATCTGAGTTCCAATTTGCTTGAGATACTTATTAGCTCTGTGACTGAGCAAGTAATTTAGCCTCATTCAGCCTCTTTGAGTTGCTAGATGGTTTGCCTTAATATATATGTACAGATAATGTTACATGTAATTATTATATTAATTATCTGTTACATATACACCACATCACTTCATATCACATCACTGCGCTGCATAGCATAGTCAGTCAATAAAATTTTTATTAAGTGTCTACTATTAATCAGACATTGTGCTAAGTAAGCATAGCATAGCATCATGGGTTGTTGTTGTGTTTGTCCTTTGTTCTCAAAGAGGACCATGCCATCAAGATGATGACATGACTTGCAGTTGACTTTGATTTGAGTGAGGGAGGGCTGTGCAGGGTCACCAACCTCACTTTCTTCTCCTGAGCCATCTGGGTCCAGTGGACGGATATTCATCAGGACAACTGGAGATGACCCAGGAGGCAATCATAACATAATGATATAATACTAGCTGTTCCAAAAGTCAGTGCAAGTTTAAGCTGTAAAAGGTTAATATGTAACTATTAAATAACTAGCTATTAAAGCTGAAAACTGTATTAAGACTTTTGGGACGCATAATACAATATTATATAATGCAACATATCATATAGTAATGTAATACAACATAACATAATATGATATAATACAATACAATATGATGTAATATAATGTATCATTATATAATACAATATAATGATATGACATAACAATATATGGCAATATAATGTGATATTGTATGATACAATATAATAGAATGCAAATTATAAATTAGATGTGACTGATTTAGTTAACACTAGACATTTTCTGTAAGATATCAGTTACCTCTATCCAATGGCCAATGCTACATAATCCTCTGAATTTAAGGAACTTTTTCTATACCTTGTTGTGGGTTTACAGGAAAACTCCCTAATACTTCTTTCCCACATTCATGACCAACATACAGTCACATAGAATACATATATGTAAGAAAACCCTTGTGGTCAGAGGACATATATTGAGAGGAGAAATACATAGGGAACTGTGTCTTGTTTCTTACTTAACCTTAATCTGAATGGGCATTTTCTGCACATCCAGCTGGGTTTACTCTTGGTCACTCTTAAGGATTGTTGGTATGACAAGCCACTCTGTATGATAGGTAATACAGCCAGTCCTCATACAGCCCTTCTTAGCTACCTGGAAAATTAGGGAGCTCAAGTACAAATTCACTTGTACATCATGACTATGTCAAAATTTCATTAATATCCTTACATTCCTACCCTTAATATACTGAGATTAGATTGAGATAAACCGCACCCTAGGTCCCCCCACACAGGGATGATGCCGTGTGGGGAGCCCAGCTCAATCTACATCTCAGCTTCTAGTGTTTTTGCCCCCTTCCTTTGGGATTCATGGTGTGAAGGGCAAAACATTTAGAATAAAGTGGCTTTTCTTACCCAGATTGCCAAGGGCCTCTGTGGTCTCATGATCTTGCTACCTCATACGATCTCCTCTTCCTCTTTTCCTGTGGGAAACAAAGGAAGGTGTTATATTTCCACAGGGTTAAAACTCCCAACTTTAAGTGATCAGAGTTGTGACCTAGCACGGTCAGGTAAAAGGTCAGAAACTTGTGCTCAGGCTTGACGAGCTGTTTGAGGGAAAGCCTGTCAGAGAGGAGAACATGAAGTCACATGACCAATAGATGGTGTGGTGGGAAGTCCAAATTTTGGAACAGTATAATGGGCTTGTGTTTGTCTGAACAAACTGTAGTCTTCCTGTGGCATTACTTGTGAGCTACCTGTTCGTTCAGGGGGAATGATCATAGAAATTAATAAAAACTTTCATGATTTCACAACAAATATTGGTCTTTGTTTAAGGTGAGCATGTTTCTCACAGTTAGGGATTTGTTGGTTGGGCTCATTTCTCACACTCCTAAAACTATAAAATCTTTTTCATGGGTCTTTTTGGTTGGGAAATCCACTGAATATTCCTCAGAGGGGTGGGTATGCTACCCTCTTATCTCAATTAAAGACTCTTTATTCCTCAACTCATGGCTTTGATTTATTTCAGGACTTGATAGGTTCCTTCCAGTTCTACAACCTAGGAATGTTAGAAGTCACTTAAACTTTCTATGGCTCTGTGTCTTCTACTCCATTGTCTAAATAAAAAGCTGTCAGGATATTAGGAGATACCTTCTTTTCTTTTTTTTATTTTATTTTTTATTTTTCATTTTTAACACAGTTCATATCACATAAAACAATTCCAGCCTTTGGTCAGGTGATATTTCTTTTAAAGCATTTGCCATATAGACCACAAAAGAATTTTTTAAAAACACAAATAATAACTATGTATGCTAGCTTCATAAGCCGTTGACCTAATTGTCTCCACACTATTACTAAGAATTAGAGTACCCTAATTTATTGTTGTTGGTCTAAAGTCCTACGCCTAATAGCTTAATTTTAGACTTGACCTCAGATGTTCCTCTACCAACAATCTATAATTTAATTGATCTGGTATTAAGCTTACAAACCTTTTGACTATAGGAAATTGCCACCAAGAGTAGGGACATTGCAGGGAAAAAAATATCTCCCCAACTTCATGTCAGTTCCAGGCAGGAGCAGATTATCAACTTGCATTCAGTGAGGGCTAGAGTCTGCCAGGTGTCAGTGGGAAAATTGAGTCAGGAGAATCCTACCTCAGCCTAGGCTGAACAGCTGCTCTCTCACCCTTCCCATGAGATCATCTTTTTCAGCTCATACCAGCATCTCACAGGCTTACTGGCATCATGGATTGGAGGCTCAGACTGCCTTTGTTGCTATCCATCCCTGGAGTTATACTTAGAACAGTCACTTAATAGTCCCATAACATCTGAAAATAGCAAATTCCAATAACCAGGTTTCAGATATGACTATAATTTCACATTGACTAAGGAATATCTTTTGAGGCAAGTCTTAAGTGGCTTACATGCCTTTCTATACCTGTTCTACTTCCTGCTTAAATAACAATCATAAAATCAAATTTACCACTAAAATCTTAACTTTTCCATCAATGCCAAATTTTACTCGAAGTTACGTGCCTCTAGATTTAGACCAAAATTCATTTCTGCAATCTAAAGATGTCTCTGATTTAGTCTCAGTAATTAATTCAGTCAATTGTTTTAATACTAATTGCTTTTACATCACTTTGTAACATGTCTAATTTTTCTCTCCATCTCTCCCCTCCCCCTACCCCCTAATTCCTTGCATTCTAATTACCCCTTCCCTCAATGAGCCCTCCCTTCTATCACACCCGACTGTTCCCTTTCCCCATCTTCTCTCTTTTCATGTAGGGCAAGTTTCTATACCCCATTAACTGTGTTTCTTATTTCCCTGTTATATGCAATAACAATTCTCAACATTCATTTCTAATACTTTGAATTCCACCTTCTTTTCCTCCCTCCCTCCCCATCCCCACTGAGAAGGTAAGCAATTCAATATAGACTAAATATATGTCTTGCAGAAGACTTCCGTAATAATCATGTTGTGTAGTACTAACTATGTTGTCCTCTATCTTATGCTATTCCCTCTTATTTTTTTATTCCCTCATTTGATCTTGTCCCTCCCCAAAAGTGTTTATTTCTAGTTACTCCCTTCTCCCCTTTGCCCTCCCTTCTATCATTCCCCTCACCTCACTTGTCACCTCCTCCCCTACTTTCCTGTAGTATAAGATAGATTTTCATACCAAATTTAGTGAGCATGTTATTCCCTTCTTAAGCCATATGTGGAGAGAGTAGCTTCACTTTTCCCCTTTCCTCTTCTCCCTTTTCTCCTCCATTGAACAAGATTTTTCTTTATCTCTTTTATGAGTTATAGCCTGCCCCATTCCATTTCTCCATTTCTCATCTCAGTATTTTCCTCCCTCACCCCTTAATTTTTATTTTATATATATATTTTTTTCTTTTTTGTGGATATTATCTCTTCTGATTCAACACAGCCTGTACTCTCTGTCTATATGTGTGTGTGTGTGTGTGTGTGTGTATGTGTGTGTGTACAATCCCTCCACCTACCCAAATACTGAGAAAAGTCTCAAGAGTTATAAATATTTTCTTTCCATGTGGGAATGTAAACAGTTCAAGGTTAGAAAGTCTTTTATGATTTCTCTTTCCTGTTTACTTTTCAAGCTTCTCTTGATTCTTGTGTTTGAAAGTCAAATTTTCTATACACTCCTGATCTTTTCAAGATACCATACATAGGAGTGCTGGAAAGTAGGGGGTCAGGAATAAGGTAACTGACAAATAGAGAAGTTTGGGGAATGAGTCAAGCCAGAACTAAAATGAGAATGGCTGGGGCCCTTCAAGAAACAGTGAACCAGGGTAGGGAATCACCCATCAGGAGAGTGGGCCTCAGGGTGGAGGTTTCTTCAGGGTGAGAAGGCAGATGATGAAGTGGAGAAATTGAGGCCCAGAAAAGCCAAAGAACTTCCCCTAGGTTGTCAGTGGTGGAGCTGTTATTGGATGTTGTGGTAACTGATGTGAAGAGTAATAGAAAATAAATCTGGGCTCTTCTAGATTCTCTCATCAAGTTTATCCACTCTGCCTCATTTCCAATCCCACTCCAAGCCTTCTAAGAGGAAGAGAGAAGCTTATAGGGATTGGGAGGCTGGGAGGTTTCTTATTTGGGTTGATCTGATCCAAAGTCAAGAGTTAAGGGCCCAAAGATGAACGTGACATTATCTGCCCTGCTCCCCTGAAAAGGCTATTGTGTTTGCCAATATCCCTTAGGGAGTTAGAACTCTAGTGGACAAGTTAAGTTAGATGCTAAGCAGAAATTTTCTGATGGGGAGAACCTTGGAAAATGTACCTGAGGCAGAAAGGAGCTTCATTTCCTGGTCTGAGCCTGGACAATATGGGATAGGCCATAGAAAGTCCCACTGAAATGCTAGAAAACAGGTCCAAAGATCTCAGGGATCAACACTCCTATCTTCTGTGTCTACCATCCTTCTAGGTCTGGTTTCAGAACCGCCGGGCCAAATGGCGACGTCAGGAGAAGCAGGAGGCCAGCTCCACAGCAGTAGCAGCAGCAGCAGCCACTAAGCTTCCAGAGGCCCCCATGCTGGCCTTTGCTCGACCTCCCCCAACTGCCTCACTCCCCTTGGACCCTTGGCTGACCTCAGCTCCCCCAACAATGCATGCCCTGCCAGGCTTCCTGGGACCAAGGCCTGGTCTACAACCCACCTATGGGCCTCATTCCTTCCTCCACACATCCTCAGGACCCCCTCCTTTTGGAGAGGCCTTTGGTCCCCTGGCAGAAGCTGGGGATTCCCACACTCGAAGCTCCAGCATTGTCTCTCTTTGTTTTCGGGCCGAGGAGCATGTCCAGATTCTTGATAGGACGTGGCAGCCTCTCTGACCCTGTCCCTGCTGCCCCTTCCTTGCCTTAGACTTCACCAAGGACAGCTGGGCTCATTCAGGATCCTCTGCTGTGCTCTTCCCTCCTTCCCCTACCCACTTTTGAAGCCCTGCAGGGATGCCCAACAGGGGCCAGGCCCCGTGAACAACTGTTGACAAGGGCTTTGACCATGTTAAAGATGGATCAGCTGAGAACCAGAAAGCTCAAGCAACTTGGCAAAGGAGACACAACTAGAAAGTAGTAGGGCCAGAATCTAAGAAGCCAGGGGTGGGCTGGTAAATGTTTAATAACCAGCTCTCTAAAGACAAAAAGAAATATTCACTGAATCCTTTTAAATTTGATCTGAATCATTCATATTTTCTCCCTTACTTTCCTAAGGCTAGACAATCAACAAAACAATAAATCAAACCTCATTTGTAGGGTTTGCTCATCAACAAAGTGTGAAGATGCACCCTGAAAATTTAGTAAGTGATTAGGGTCAATGAAGTCACCTCCATCAGATCATCCCTGGTTCGTGGGGGATGGGGTGGATGGGTGATTGGGGACAATGGAAGTATTGGCCATTCACTGGTTCCTCTCCTTCTCTTCTTGCTAAATGGGAGGGGAATGGGGGCACCCTGTGTTCATGCTGCCTTCCCAGTAAAGTCAGGTATGTATGTCTGAGTGACAACATGACTGTCAGGGGGTTGACTCTGGAGAAACCTTGGGAAGGAGGCCCTAGTATGTCAGAATTGGGCAGATCTTCAACTGGCAGAGAACTCAGGTTCTAATTTGAACTCTACTGTTCTTCCCGTTATACCACACAGATTGTCAAAGCTAGAAGGGATTTGAGTCCAATTCTCCCAATTTCCTCATTGATTTATAGATGGGAAAACAGCCAAGTAGGGAATGGATTCACCCAAGGTTACACATTGAATCAGGGGCAGTGCCAGGGCTCAGGTCTTCTGGCTCTTGGCGAGATACTCTTTCCCTTTTGGGAAAGTCAGGCACTAAGGAGGGAGGAGAAGGCAGGAAAATCCCCTTTCTCTCCCCCACAACCATAGACCCTTGCCATCCTGAACTTCTCACCCTTGCAGCCTTAGAGTTGTATGGGAGAGTCAGGAATTCTAGATTGGCAACAAAAAGGAAAATGGAGAAGTTGGGCATAGATGGCAAAGTGTTGGGAAGGCTTTATTAATCTTTATGTCCATTCCCCCTGAATGGATGGGTAGTCTCCCCAGTAAGGTTACAAGATGACTACAATACGTTCAGAAAGATGGGGCTTCTTATACTGTTTTCTGAACTTTGGATCTTCCTCCATACTGTCCTCTGGCCGTATAACTCCACATTCTTTTCTCTCATAGACCCTTCTTCACACAGCTCCTTGGACCTGAGCATTAGTTTCTGACCTCTAACCTGTCCATGCTAAGTCACAACTTTTATCAACTAGGAATGTGGAAAACAGAACTTTCTTCCTTCCCACAATATCCTCCCTTTTTCTTTATTAAAATTTCTGTTTGCACACCTAAGTCCAATAAATACCTCCTCACATTCTTTCTCATATGAATTCTTCCCTTCATCTATCCCCTGTTTATATGAATATGAGTAGGGAGCAAAGTTGGCTGACGCACTGACAAATTACAAAGGGGCAGTCCCCTTTCATAAGTACAGATACAGAGATTCAAAACAAAATGTAAATCAATGAATTGTCCATTCAGAGGTTCCATCTCATACAGCAGTCTGGGGAGGAACATCATCTGATGCAGTTTTCTGGTCTGGATGCTCCTTGAAGTCATCCTCAGCATAGCATCTCAGCATCTTCTTCCCTTTGTCTTCTTGTAGAAATCCAGATGTCCACTCTCCTACAAAACTGACCTTGATACAATTTTAGGTGATTATTCCTAAGCTTTATACTCTTATCCCTCTTACAAAATCAAAATTGGAACTTTGGTCAATTGTCATGTTTAAGAAATTCACATTAGAACCCAGTTTTTCCATTTTCCATTAATTCACTCTTCATTTCCCACATCAGAGGATGAGATGTCACTAAGGAGTCAAAAACAGGCTCCAGTACTTAGAGAGTTACTAGGTCAAGGAGAAAATATTCCAAGCAGCTAGAAAGAAACAATTCGAGTATTGTGGAAAAACAATCAGGATAACACAAGATCTAGCAGCTTCTACATTAAGGGATCAAAGGGCTTGGAATGTGATATTCCAGATGTCAAAGGAACTAGGAGTAAAATCAAGAATCACCTACCCTGAAAAACTGAGTATAATGCTTCAGGGGAAAAATGGTCATTCAGTGAAACAGAGGATTTTCAAGCATTCTGGATGAAAAGACCAGAATTGAATAGAAAATTTGACTTTCAAACACAAGAATCAAGAGAAGTATGAAAAGGTAAACAGGAAAAAGAAATCATAAGGCACTTACTAAAGTTGAACTGTTTACATTCCTACATGGAAATATAATATTTGTAACTAAAATTGTTTTTGCTATGAATCAAGCATCTACAAAAGTATATTTGTAAAAGGAAGCTTATAGGCAAATATGAAAAGGCCTTGGTTTTGGATCTTGTAATTTTTGTCAGTTAGGTTCATGAGGATTTTGTGATAAGTTGTAAACTGTTCTTAAAAGAGGAAGATATTTGTTATATGAAGAAATGTTTTGTAAAATCTTTTGTATGATTTTGGAAAAGTCTTCCTACCAACTTTATATTTGTAAGTTAATTTGTTATAACTTCAGGTTTTATGGGAGGGTTGGAAGATAAGGGACAAAATAAGGGAGATCAGGAATTTTATGACTCAAGGAAGCTCTGTGATAATTTTAAGACAAAAAGCCTCCTGACCCCATCCCCCTTTTCTTTTGAAGTCCAATCATTACTGAAGGATTCCATAAGTTCTAATCTGAACTGGAGATGCTCAGAGAAGAGATGTTAACTATTTCCTATTGTTGAAGGAGAGGAGTGGCGTCAGCCCCTAAGGGCCCCTAAGACTTGAAGAATCTAAAATGATCACCCAAGTGGTATGACCCCTTGCTTTGTTAAAGCTGCAATCTCTTACGTAAAGTGTAAACTGTTTGTATATGTAGTTCCTAAAAAAGGAATTTGTGTTAGTGATAAATAATCTCAAGTCATTGATTTTTAGGACAAATTTAAAATTTAAGATGTGAGTTCTGGTAAAATTTTTGGTTTGTGAAACCTGCCATTTGGTAAAAGCCTCTGGGGCCATTTTCAGAAAGGAATGTGACTGTTACAGGCAGAAGTTTGCCTCAGGGGACAATCCTGTCCTCAGCCTAGGATGTAATGTTTCTGGCTCAGTTTCCCCATTGTGTTCCTTTGAAAAGGGATGTTTCCCCCCTTGACTATTTCTGAGTCTGACTATAAAGTGGAGATGATATCTAATCAGGTTCTTGCTTTTCATCTTCATGGTATGTTTCTATAATCAAAGCAGACAGTTTAAGATGAAGCACAATTCAAGTAGTGGAATCTTGGTGTTTCCAATTAATTGGATAAATGGGTACTCTGATATAATCTTGTGAAAGATAAAATCCCTGAAATAGAACATTTTTCTGAATGTTATGGGAACAATTAGATAAAGGAAAGGAAACCAAATTATAGATGTGAGGTTGCATTTACCTAAAATTTTCAGCAAACATTATTTGTAATGGGGAGAAGCTAGAAGCCTTCTAAATAAGATCGGGTATGAAAGAAAGATGCCCGTTGTCATCAATATTATTCAATATTGTATTGGAAACCCTAGCAATAGCAATAAGAGAAATAAAAGAAATAGAAGGAATCAGAAAGTAGAATGAGAGAACAAACTCTTTTTGCAAATGATATGATGATGTGCTTGAAAAATCCTGAAGACACAATTAAAAAGTTAGTTGAAACAATAATTTTATCAAGGGACCAGGATAAAAGATAAATTCACATAAATCATCAGCATTCCTATGTATCACAACTTTGCAAGAAAAAATAGTAAGAGATATGCCATTTAAAATAACTTGACCATATAAAATACTTAAGAGTACATTTTCTAAAGCAAACTCAGGAACTATATGAACAAAATTATAAAATTGTTTATGAAAATAAAATAATATTTAAATAATTGGAGAAATATTCTTTGTTCATGGGTACATAGAACCAATAGGATAAAAACAACAATTTTACATAAATTAATTTATGTATTCAATGCCATCTCAATTAAATTGCCAAAAATTCATTTACTGAATTAGGAAAAATAATAAAAAATAATAAAATTCATTTGGAAGAGCAGAAAGTCAGAATATCAAAGGAACTCATGAAAAAATGTAAAGGAAGGAGGTTTAACGTCTTAAACCATATTATAAGGCAATAATTATCAAAATTATCTGGTACTGGCTAAGAAATAGAAGGGCAGATCTTCAGAACGACTAAACATATATTTTACAGTGGCAAATAAGTATAGTAACATTTGTATTTTACAAGTTTAAAGACTAAAATAATTGGGATAAGGATTCATTATTCAGTAAAAATTGTTGGAAAAACTGGAAAACAGGATGGCAGAAGTTGGAAATAGACCAATATATTACACTGCTTACCAAGACAAGGTAAAAATTAATACATGAGCTAGATATAAAGAGAGATATTACAAGAAAATTTAAGGAAAATGGCACTTATTTCCTATCAGATTTAGAGATAGGCAAATAATTTATAATAAAGAGACAGAGAGCAGTGTGAGGTATAAATTATATAATTTTGATTACATTCAATAAAAAGTTTTTGTATATACAAAACAAATGTATCCAAGATTAGAAGGAAACAGAAAATTGAAGAACATACAAAACAACTTATATGGAATGTTTTTATTAATGGACCCCATTCTTTACAAAAAATCAGTGAAAGTGTCTTCCCATTCTTCTTTGGGGACAGATTTGTGCTATATAATTTCTGAATATTCAGTTTTTATTCTTTTGTGTTTATTCTTTTATTTCTTTTGTGATTGTTGTTCTTTCTATTTTGTTTTCAGTTTTTATTAACATGAAATGTGCAGTTATAATAACCCTTTGTGTGTAATGTGGCTTGTTTTTTGCATTGATCTTCTTGGTTTATGTGTCTAGCATTGGATTCTCTTCATCCTAAGGGTCCAGACTTTTTAATCACTTCATTTACATAATTCCTAATTGCTTTCCAGAATGGTTGTCCCAACTCACATCTCCACCAATTATGAATTAGTGTGCCTATCTTTCCACAATTCCTTCAACATTGACTATGCATATCTTTTGTCATCTTTCTCAGTTTTATAGGTGTGAAGTGAAACTTCAGGGTTCTTTTAATTTGCATTTCTCTTGTTGCTAGTAATTTGAAGCATGTGGTTATTAATAGTTTTAGTTATTACTTAGTGATAGTTTCTTCCTTTGAAAACTATTAGTTTATATCCTTTCACTCCTTTTATGAATTGAGTAATGTCTTTTGGTCTTATATCATTCTCTTAGTTATCCATATAGGTAGCCCTTGGATAGCAAACTGTATTCAGAAATATGTGATTCAAAGCTTATTTTTCCCATTAATCAGTGATTTTCTTTTAAGATTAAGTATGTTAATTTTTTTGTGAAAATATTTTTCAGTTTCATAAAATTTGTCTCATAATTACCTCCTTCCCTTATTAAGACTACATGAGCTACCCATAACAATTTCTTTTCTAATTTTTTCATGGCTTGCCCTCTAATAATAAATTCATATTTCCATTTCATTTCATTTTAAATTAAAATTAAAATAAAACAGTTATTATTAAATTAATTATTATTATATTATTATAATCATATTATATTGGTATAATATGTATATTATGTTAATATTATTATATTAATAATACTTAATGTAAATTAATCTTTATTAAATAAACAAATTGTTTATTATGCAAATATAAAATAAAATAAAAATTAAAAAAATTATTTTCATTGTGGAATGCTGCATATGACCTACACATATTTTTTTCCAGGCTACTGTCTAGTTTTCCTGACATTTCTTATAAAACAAGGAGTTCTTTCCCATATAGTTTATGTTTTGGGGTCTATTAAAAGCTGTTTATTGAGTTCAATTATTTCTGATTCTTCCATGTCTAGACTTAGATTAAATGGCTTTCTTATTTTATTAGTACCAAGTCATTTTGATGAAAATTTCTTCATAAGCGATTTTGACCTCTAGAAGTGCTATTCCCCTTCATTCTCACCTTTTTCATTTTCCCCTTAATATTCTAAATCTTTTGTGTTGCATGTTACCAATTTTATTCTGTATGCTTCATTTTATAAATTATTTCATGGCTATTGTTTTAGGAAAAGTGCACATTATCAGAATTAATGTTTTGTTGTAAAGAATTATATGCAGAAAAGTATATTTTTAGCAAACCCTAGTATGTGGCATTTAAAAAACTCCAAAGACATATTTTCTGGGTAATTTAATCATTTTATTAATAATGTTAGTGTGTTTGTTAATAAAAAGATGGTCATTTGGCCATCTCTTTTAGACGAAAGACCCCTAACGATGCTAGGCTTATGGTTTATATGCTCTTGGAAGATCAGGTATTCCTGAGCATGGCAATCAACTCTTACTGGTTGGCAAATAATGAGAAAATGTATGCTACAATGAAAGACTGGGTTATATTATAATGAGTTTTTGGGGTACGTGACTTGGATCACCCAAGTCGTGGCCATAAAGACTTATCAATTTCTATATCACATATCTGACAAAGGGAAGATCCACATTCTCCTAGACCTGTCTGAGCAAACACAAGGAACAGAAATGTATCCATTATCCCAAACGTATAATTTCTTTTACTGTTTTTGATGAGATCTCAGCCATACTGGCTAGTTATGTCTTTTAGAGACATTTCCCATACTGGTTGATTTCTGGAAGAAAAAGTAGAAAAGGGGAAAAAATCTTGGTTCTGATTCAGTAATTAGTTACTAATATAAGAAAGAAATAATAATTTCTTACTTGTCATTAGAATTTTTATATTTTATCAGGCTATATCTTGGAGTTTGATGCATAGGAGTTTTTCCCCTAGGAAGCTGAATTTTTCAATCAGTGATTTACTTTTTATATTCCAAGGTTTGGTTCAATTTTCTTCTGTAATTTTTTACAATATGGTGTTCAGATTCTTCTTTTTATTTTATTTTGACTATATTAGAAAGTTTTAATTTCATTTCTCTTTGTATTTCAATGTCATATTTACTACTGTGCCATATAAATTTTGTTTCTTCAATTTCTTTCAGATACACACTCAGAAGCACAGACACACACACATATATTTAAAATTTTGAGTTACCAATTATTTTAGCTTAGGAACAATTTATTCCTTTTCAGTAGTCACCATCAGCAAGGAACAGGGAAATCAAGTATAGGCTGATTCACCCATGAATCTTATAAATATTCATGCAAGTTTTGGGAGCCTTTTGATCTGGACATGCTCAATGACAAAAAAGTCCAAATCTAAACCCCTTAGCTATATATTGCTTTCTGCATTTTTGAGTACGATCAATAAGAGTTCCTTTTTGTCTAATTACCTTGTGCCTAACCATATCTGCCAACACCACCATTATTTTGTTGGAAAGGAAGATATTGTTTTTTTGTTGACAGCTTGGTAGCTACTGGGAACCTCTTTTTATGTGCCTTTCCTTGAAAACTCAGATAGTTTCGTGGATATTTTTCAGGTTCACTCAGAGGTTTGAATTCTTGAGTTGCATAATTTTGTGGGTTTCTCCTTTTCAAGAGAATGCTTCCTTATTTTAAGAGATTGTCTGGGACATCTCACTGAAAGAGGAGGAACAAAGGCTTCTTGGTATCCAGATTTTTCATTTTATTGTGTTCTTCTGAGAAACTTCAGATCTTTAAGTTGTCTCTACAAATCTACCCTTGACTACCAATGACTTATATTTGTATAGAGACCAGTTTTTAAAGCACTATTGCCTCTTTTTTTCCTTTTTTCCATATTGCCTTTTATTCAACATATTTATATCCAAAATCTATTTGTATTTTTTTTACTTCTTTGGAGAAACTCACAACCACAGATTTAAGTTTTTCTATTTTGATAATTACTCTTTTTCTAGGGAAGTACACAGTGCCTGGCCCCTAGCAGATGTTTAATAATTGTTAATTGATTGATTGTAGACCATATAGCCTGACATTTGTCTTTTATTTTCCTTAAGTCCTTCATGTCTCTTTTGAACCATTCTAGAACATCATGTAGGTTCATGCTCTCTTGGGAATTCTAGAGATTCGGTGTTTTATCAGCTACTGGTTGAATTTCTTTTGTATTAGGGTTAGGGTTAGGGTTACCCTAAATATTTATTTATTTTTTGGGTATGTTTTTATTAATTAATTTACTTTTAGTTTTCAACATTCACTTCTGCTAGACTTTGGGTTCCACATTTTCTCCCCTCTACCCACCCCCAAACAGTGTGCCTTCTGATTACCCCATCTGCCAATCTGTCCTCCCTTCTTTCACTCCCCTCACTTCTCTTATCCCATTCCCCTCTATTCTCTTGTAGGGCAAGAGAGATTTCTATATCCCATTGTCTGTATGTCTTATTTCCCAGTTGTATGTAAAAACAACTTTTAACATTCACTTTTAAAACTTTGAGTTTTAACTTCTCTCCCTTCCTCCCTTCCCCACCACTGAGAAAGCAAGAAATATGCATGTGTAGTCATGCAGAACACTTCCATAGCAGTCATCTTGTGAAAGAATAACCACATTTCCCTCTGTCCTGTCCTGCCCTCCATTTATTCCATTCTCCCCTTTGCCCTGTCCCCCCACAATAGTGTTTGCTTCTCATTATCCTTTTCCCCAATTTGCTGTTCCTTCTATTATCTTCCCTCTCCTTCTCTTTGGCCTGCCTTCCTTCAGGGTAAAGTAGATTTCCATACCCAAATGAATGTATATTATTCCTTCTTTAAGCCAAATCCCATAAGAGTAAGGCTCACTTATTCTCTTTCATCTTTCCCCTCTTCTCCTCCACTGTAAAAGCTCTTTCTTGCCTCTTTTGTGTGAGATGATTTGCTACATTCTACCTCTCCCTTTCTCTTTCTTCTAGTACATTCCTCTCAGCAGTAAATTTTATTTTTTAGGAATTCTCCCCTCATATTCAGCTCATCCTGTGCCCTCTGTCTAGATATATACATTTACACACACATACTTAACATGCATAATATACATATATAAACACATTCACACATGCATATACATGCCTACACATGTAAATACACACATATAATATAAAGATACACACATATATACATACATACCTACATATATGTGTGTATGTGTGCGTGTTTGTGTGTGTGTGTGTGTATATACATACATATATATATATATACATATATATATATTTCTTTATTCTCTCTAAGTTCCATAATAATGAAGAAAGGTCTCATGAGCTACAAATATCATATTTCCATGTAGGAATGTAAACAGCTCAACTTTAATGAGTTCCTTATGGCTTCTTTTTCCTGTTTACTTTTTCATGTTTGTATTGATTCTTGTATTTGAAAGTCAAATTTTTTATTCAGCTCTGCTCTTTTCAAGAAGAATGCTTTGAAGCTCTCTATTTCACTGAATTTCCATTATTTTCCCCTGAAGTACTATACTCAGTTTTTCTGAATAGGTGAATTTTGGTTTTAATCCTAGCTCCTTTGACCTCTGGAAAATCATATTCCAAGCCCTTTAATTCATTAGTGCAGAAGCTGCTAAAATCCTGTGTTATCCTGATTGTGTTTCCACAATATTTGAATTGTTTCTATCTGGCTGCTTGCAATATTTTCTCCTTGACCTGGGAACTCTGGAATTTGACTACAATATTTCTCGGAGTTTTCCTTTTGGCATCTCTTTCAGGAGGTGATTGGTGAATTCTTTCAATATCTATTTTGTCCTCTGGGTCTAGAATATCAGGGTAGTTTTCCTTGATAATTTCTTGAAAGATGAAGTCTAGGCTCTTTTTTTGATCATGGTTTTCAGGTAGTCCAATCATTTTAAAATTATCTCTCCTGGGTCTATTTTTCAGATCAGTTGTTTTTCTAATAAGATATTTCACATTGTCTGCTATTTTTTCATTCTTTTGGTTCTGTTTTATAATTTCTTGATTTTTCATAGAGTTATTAGTTTCCATCTGCTCCATTCTAATTTTAAAGGAATTATTTTCTTCAGTGAGGTTTTGGAACTCCTTTTCTATTTGGCCAATTCTGCTTTTTAAGACATTCTCCCCATTGACTTTTTGGATCTCTTTTGCCATTTGGGTTAGTCTATTTTTAAGGTATTTTTTCTTCAGTTTTTTTGGGTCCCCTTTAGCAAGCAGTTGACTCATTTTTCATGATGTTTTTGTATTACTCTTATTTTTCTTTCTAAATTTTCCTCTACTTCTCTTACTTTGTTTTCAAAATCCTTTTTGAGCTCTTCTATGGCCTGAGAATAATTCATATTTTTTCTTGGAGCCTTTGGATATAGGTGTTTTGACTTTGTAATCTCCTTCTGGTTGTATACTTTGATCTTCCTTGTCACAAAATAAGATTCCATAGTCTGGTTATTTTCTCTCTTTTTACTCATTTCCCCAGTCAGTTTCTTTACTTTTGAGTTCTTTGTCAAAGTAGTTCTTTGGTTCTACTGGGAATTAGGAGTTGTACTGTCACCTTCTCTATTCCCCCACAATCTGTGACCTAGGAGCTCCAGAAAGAACCACTGCCTATGGGGTCCTCTACCACTGTCCACCTTCTTGAGGCTGTGCTCTGACCATTCTACTCTTTCACACAGGTCCAACAGGTTTTTTCCACTGACCTTCTAATTTGTCCTTGGTGTTTTGGTGTGGTGAACTCTGGAAACTGCCACAGATGCCAGTGATTCAGTTTCTTCCCCCCTGCCCCAGGCCTGCTCAGGTCCTATCTGTACTGGCATGGTTCATGCTGGGCTGTTCTTTGCTCCCAGCTCTGCATGATAGATGCTTCCCCTGGGCCTTCCCAGCTGTCTTGGGCTGGAGATTTGCTTTACTCCCTCATTCTGTGGGTTCTGCAGCTCCAGAATTTTTCTAGATTCATTTTTTTACAGGTATTTGGCTGTGTTTGGGGGTGGGGGGAGTTCTCTAGGAAGTCCCTAGTTTTACTCTGTCATCTTGACTTTACCCCCAGGATCCTTATAAATTTATTTAGAGGTAGTTATAATTTTACTTTAAGTAGTATTGTGTGCCAGATGGGCAAGATGGAATTCTCAATACTATAAAGGAATATGTTGAGGCAGGAGGGTTACTCCCTACAGTCACATGATGGAATATTGCTATTCCATCATGACAGTGTGTAATAGCAATTTAAGTGTAAAGATCTTTGTCTTTCATTAATAGACCCATGTGACCTGCTTGAATCACCTGGAGGCCTAAGATACATGTGCTGGGAGGAGCTTGCTCAACAGGCAGAACAGGTAGAGTGGAACAGAACTGGGAGGGAGTGAGCAAGGTCAAGGCAGAGGAAAGAGGATTCAGGCAGACAGGCAAAGAGGCCCAGTGGAATTAGAAGTGACTGTACAGGATGAATATGCCAACCCTATGACAAAAACAACAAAGCAGAAATGTACTCCTCAGATTTTGGTCTTGGAAACTCCCTTCCTCTAGAACTCCATATAACGCTTTTGGGTATATTGGGTATATTTGGCTGCTTATTGGGCTTTGGTAGAGAGTGAACAGTTGACTTTAGGCCATGAGGTAATACTAAGGCCTGGAATCCCAATTATAACCTGAGTAATAAATACCCCAGCTTCTCATAGAAATGGACATGAACAGGAAACTAGCATAACTAAATGGAAATGGTATTTTCAAAATGGATCTAAAACAGCCAAAAGTGGAGTTTCTGCTTTATATGAATCTATAGCAAACATAGATGCTGAGGGAAATGATACACACTCTGAACCAAAGCAACAGTTGTTACAGTCCTTGGTAAAATGGAATGAGGGATATGATGGATTAACTGAAGAACAAAAGAGGCATACTTGGTTTACTGATTGGACAGCAAACTATTTGGGACACAAAAGACATTAGAAAGTGGTAACCTATAACCCATGTGATAGGTGGACTTTGGAGATAGGTTAAAATAGTCATTATGCTGAACTTATGGCAGTACACCAAGCTATCAAAACAGAACACAGAGGACAGTGTTACATATTCATTGATTCATGGGTGGTAGTTAATTGGTTAGCTACATGGATGCCCATGAGGAAAAATCAAAATTGGGATATTCATGGCAAACAAGTCAGGGAAAGAATTATGGAAAGATATATGGGACATGTCTTTACTTACTAATTTGTCAGTTTTTCATGTAGATGCTCACATGGCCCTCACCATGTCAGAATGTGAGTACAATGCACATCCTGATCGACTAGGAAAGATTGCTACTCAACATATTGCCGCTACTCTGACACCAACTGATGGTCTGGTACTAGCAAAATTGGTCCATCAAATGGCTGGCCATTTAGGGATCCAGGCCACACACCAGTGGGCACATGACCCAAGTATTAGCATCTCTCATTCATAGTTAAAACAAGTAGCAGAGGAATGTTATATATGTTAGTTGGAAAAGCAACAAACTATTTCTCAGATAGTGACTGGAGAGATAGCAAGGGGAAAAGTATCAGTCCAAATTTGGCAAATAGATTATATTGGACCCCTACCCCAAGGTAAAGAATGCAAATTTATATGTACTTGTGTTGACACCTATTCAGGTATGCTAGTGGCTTGTCCCTGTAAGAATGCGACCCAGAAAAACACCTTTAAAACTTTAGAAATCATAAGTCTATGTTATGGAACCCCAATGGAGATTCAAAGTGACAATGGGTCACATTTCAAAGGTATTGAAATGAAGAGATACTGTGTATTAAACAACATAGAATGGATATATCATATTCCATATTATCTACAAGCATCTGGATTAATTGAAAGAATGAATGGATTATTGAAAGAATAGTTAAGGAAGTTAAGTTCTAATAGTTCTTATCAACATTAGAAATATAATTTGTTCATTGTTTTACATAATTTGAATAATAAACTATTAGGAGGAAGTACACCTCTAGCCAGAATGATGACTGCAGATCTGCAAATTAGAAAACAACAAACACATAAGATCCCAAATGTTGATTATTGGACTATGAGGCCAGATGTCCCAGCACCTTATCCAGGGACACCTGGTTTGTCAGGTATAATAGCAAGTAAAATAGGATCTTTTGCTGTTTTCATTTTAGTATAATCAAGAACTATAATGCCTCTATTTGAATGTGATGAGGAGGATCTTTCCCATCCATTATTGGGTCTGGGAAGATTTGTAAGAAGTTTCAAACCTTTTGTTAATGAGGGACTGGTTCTGAAGGGATGTGATGCCCTCTGGTTCTACAAAGTGTATGAAGACTCTGAGGTGCAGTTTTATTTTGGGGCTTACTGAGTGGAAGCGTTTGACCAGACAAGGACTCTAGAAGCTGCTAAGGAGCACCCTCCCCCTCCAGCTTTGAAAACCCAGATGTTCCCTCTCTGGTAAAGATGTATATATGTTAATGGTCAGATATTTTGGAAGCATGTCTGTTGACTTTTGATTTCTCTGTATTTTTTTTGAAGTTCAGGGTGATGACTCCCTTGAACTAGGTGAATGATATATGTGTTTGGTTAATGGAATGATACATGTGTTTGATTAAAGTGATTGTTAACCCCTCAAAAGTTGCCTTTTCTTTTATGAATGTAGGTCAAAGAATCTGTGATAGCAGGCCCCCTTGTGTATGTTGGGGTGCTAACTGATACAGCAGGATATGATTTACATTGTTTAGAATACTTTTGGTTGGATAGGAAAGAAATAAGAAAAATCTCTACTGGAATATGTATGAGAATCCCTAAGAATCATTTTGGATGAATATTACCTAAATCAGGATTAGCTGCTTGAGGAATACATGTATTGTCTAGAGTGATAGATTCTAATTATCAAGGAGAAATTTTTGTGACATTCCAAAATTTAGATGATAGACCCATACAGTTTTGTAGAAATGAGAGAAGAGTTCAAGTGATTATTATTCTTTGTTACCTCTTGGGAAAACTGATCCTCCTTCTGAAATAACTAGCAGAGGAAATGAAGGATTGGGTTCTACTGATAGAATAAAATTGGGAGCTAAAGTATGGGTAAAATGGAAACCAGATGAAGTTCCTAAGGCTGTGGAAATTAGAGCACACGGGAAAGATAATACTGTTCCTGTTGTTTATTCAGGAGAGGATGATTATCAAATTGTACCTTTAACTCATAGATTCTACTGTGAATCAGGTTATGATAATGGGTTCATGGACTCCAGAAGCACGACTGACCCTATATCTACCCTGCTTCTGGTTATTGTCTCTTTGTTTCTTTTTGTCTATTAAACTTGCTTGCTATATTTGTTTCCTATCAGATTAGTACCCTCCACCTGCAGATGTCTGATCACTTAAACTATATGTCACCCTCTATCCATGATGGTGATGTGTCATCTCTGGAACTGATGTTGACCAAACTCCAGTTGCCAGCTGAAGAACTGATCTCTCAAATGGGAACTCTTGGGGCAGGGACAGTTCTACATCCAATTTCAGCAGGAAGTAGCTATGGAAGAAGAGACCCTTGCCCCTTACACCAAGATTTAAGGCCCCATTCATTCAAGGGGGAATGATGGGGTGCTTGTGATCAAGTCTCACCGTAAGATATTGTTTTATGTGCTCATTTTGTGTGATACCTGTTATACTGTTGTAAAAATTCTATGGACATCAGTTGCCTAAGGTATTGTTTTAAATGTTTATTTTCTGTTATCTCTATTAAAATTCTGTTGATACCTGTTGCCCCACCAACCTGTATAATGAATATGAAAGATCTTGGGGCCGAATTTAATAGCAATTTTAATGGAAATATCTTTCTCTTTTATTAATAGGCCCATGTGAACTACTTAAATCATCTGGAAGTCTAAGATACATGTGGTGGGAGGAGCTTGCTGAACAGTGGAATAGAAAGGGTTGAACAGAACTGAGAGGAAGTATGAGCATGATTGAGGTGGAGAAGAGAGGTCGAAGGCAGGCAGGCAAAGCAAGGCTCAGGCCTGTAAGTATTTGCTTATGAGGAGGCCCTGGCAGGGAAGAGAGAGACTTGGGAATGACTGCCCACTGCAGTGATCATGTTTATTAACTTCTTGGTCACCACGACAGATTTAGCTTTCTGGTTCTGTAATTTGGCTTTCTGGTGTCTATATAAATGTTTCTCTTCTCTCTTCTATATGGAGAGTTTTTTTACTTTGTGATTGAGAACTATGCTGGCATATTCATAGTCACCACCAGTGCTATCAATATTGTCTTGGGTATACAATCCTAGCTCCTTTGACTTCTGGAATATCATATTCCAAGCCCTTTAGTCCCTTAGTGCAGAAGATGCAAAATCCTGTGTTATCCTGATTGTGTTTCCACAATACTTGAATTGTTTCTTTATGTCTGCTTGCAATATTTTCTCCTTGACCTAGGAACTCTGGAATTTGGCTACAATATTCCTAGGAGTTTTCCTTTTGGTATATTGTTCAGGAGGTGGCTGGTGGATTCTTTCGATACCTATTTTCAATTCCAGTTTTCAATATCAATTTCAATATCTAGAACCCTTGGTTCTAGAATATTAGGGCAGTTTTTATTGATAATTTCTTGAAAGATGATGTCTAGGATACTTTTTGATTACAGCTTTCAGATAGTCCAATAATTTTAAAATTGTCTCTCCTGGGTCTGTTTTCCAGGTTGGTTGTTTTTCCAATGAGATATTTCACATTGCTCACCATTTTTCATTCTTTTGGTTTTGTTTTATAATTTCTTAATTCTTCATAAAGTTATTCATTTCCATCTCTCCATTCAATTTTTTAAGGAATTATTTTTGGGGGAGGAGCCAAGATGGTGGGGGGGAGGAGAAGTCAAGATGGTGGAGTAGAAAGAAGCACATACACTTAGCTCTTACCCCACAGTCCATAAAATACCTGTAAAGAAGAACTCTCAACAAATTCTACAGCAGCAGAAGCCACAGAACAATGGAGGGGAGGAGATTTCTGTCCCAGAGAGACCTGAAAGACCAATGGAAAAGGTCTATCATGCACCGGACATGGAGCAGAGCCCAGCCCTGCCTTGGCCATGCGGCACTGAGAGGAGCAGATCCGAGCAGGCTTCAGGGACGGAGTCTCCCGTGGCAGTACAGATCTCTCAACCCACAGGTGCCAAAGGTCAGTGAGAGGGTCTTTTTGGCTGGCCGAGAGGGGAGTGGGGTGTCCCCATAACTCAGGTCCCCTCAGGAGGCAGCAGTAGAGGCAGCAGCAGACAGAGCTCCCAAAGTAGGCAGTAGCCAGCATCCATTGCTGAAGGTCTCATCAAAAAGCCTCTGAGGGAACTGAGCCCTGTGTGGTGGTCCTGCCCCCACCTGAGCAGCTGAACTTAATCTCACACTGAATAGCAGTCCCCGCACCCGCTGAAAACACCTGAGGCTTGGGAGTAGTTCATTTGAATCTCAGCCCCCAGTGCTGGTTTGCAGAACTGGAGACAAGGTGGTTGTGGAGAGGGAACTCAGAAGTCAAGTAACTGGCCGGGAAAATGCCCAAAAAAGGGAAAAAAATAAGACCATAGAAGGTTACTTTCTTGGGGAAGAGGTGTTTCCCCCCATCCTTTCGGATGAGGAAGAACAAGGCATACTGTCAGAGGAAGTTAAGACCCCTGCCTCCAAAGGGAACTTAAACTGGTCTCAGGAAATAGAAGTCCTTAAAAAATAAGTTAGCAGCTTACTAAAGGAGAACCAAAAAAATGTTGAGGAAAATAATAGCTTTAAAAAGAGGCTAACTCAATTGAAAAAAGAAGTCCAAAAAGCCAATGAGGAGAAGGAGGCTTTAAAAAGCAGAATTAGCCAAATGGAGGAGAAGGTTCAAAAGCTCACTGAACAAAATAATTCGTTGAAAGAGAGAACTGAGTTCAGGAAAATGAATGACTTTGAGTTAAACCAAGCAGTTGGTAAACAAAGCCAAAAATTTGAAAAAAATAGAAGATAATGTGAAACAACTCATTGGAAAAACAACTGACCTGGAAAATAGATTCAGGAGAAATAATTTAAAAATTATAGGACTACCTGAAAGCCATGATCAAAAAAAGAGCCTAGACATTATCTTCCATGAAATTATTAAGAAAAACTGCCCTGATGTTATAGAATGAGAAGGCAAAATAAATATTGAAGGAGTTCACCAATCACCTCCCGGAAAAGACCCAAAAAGAGAAACTCCTGGGAACATTGTGGCCAAATTTCAGAGTTCCCAGATCAAGGAGAAAATACTGCAAGCAGCTAGAAAGAAATAATTTGAGTACTGTGGAAATACAATCAGGATAGCACAGGATCTTGCAGCTTCAACATTAAGGGATAGAAGGACTTGGAATGAGATATTTCAGTAGTCAAAGGAACTGAAATTGAAACCAAGAATCACCTACCCAACAAATCTGAGTATAATACCTCAAGGGAGAAAATGGTCATTCAATGATATATATAACTTTCAATCATTCTTGTTGAGGAAAAGACCAGATCTGTATAGAAAAATTTGCCTTCCCAAGACAAGAATCAAAAGAAGCATGTAAAGATAAACAGGAAAGAAAAATCATAAAAGACTCTCTAAAGCTGAACTGTTTACAATACTACATGCAAAGGAATTATTTTCTTTAGTGAGGTTTTGGACCTCCTTTTCCATTTGGCTAATTCTACTTTTTCAGGGATTCTTCTCCTCATTGGCTTTTTGGGTTTCTTGCCATTTGGGTTAGTCTACTTTTTAAGTTGTTATTTTCTTCAGCATTTTTTGGGTCCCCTTTATCAAGCAGTTGACTCACTTTTCATGACTTTTCTTGCATTATTCTTATTTCTCTTTCCAATTTTTCCTCTCTTTCTTGTATTTGCTTATCAAAATTCCTTTTGAGCTCTTCCATGGCCTGAGACCAATTCATATTTTTCCTGGAGCCTTTGGATGTAGGGGTTTTGACTTTGTTGTCTCCTTCTGGTTTTATATTTTGATCTTCCTTGTCACTAAAGTAAGATTCTATAGTCTGATTTTTTCCTGTTTTTGCTCATTTTCCCAGCCAATTACTTAACTTTTGAGCTCATTGTCAAGGTAGCTCTGTGCTTCCAGTAGAGGTTAAAGGATGTGCTATCACCTTCTTGATTCCCCACCCCCCCCAATCTGTGGGCCTAGAGCTCCAGAAAGTCACAGTCTCTTTTTTCTACTGACCTTACAATTCTTCCCCCATGTTTTGTGGTGGGGAAATCTGGAAACTGCTGCAGGTGCCAGTGATTCAATTCCCCCCCCTCCCCGGTCTACTCAGGTCCTGTCCAGAACAGACAGTCCATGCTGTACTGTACTCTGCTCCCAGCCCTGTGTGACAGATGCTTCCCATGGACCTTCCAGGCTCTCTTGGGCTGTAGATTTGCTTCACTCCCTCATTCTGTGGATTTTCCAGTTCCAGAATTTGTTTAGAGTCATTTATGATATGTATTTGGCTGGGTTTGGGGGGAGAGCTCTAGCAAGTCCTTGCTTTTACTCTTCTATCTTGGCTCCACCCCTCAGTGGATCCTTATAATATTTATTTAGAGACAGTTACAATTTTTTGGTATTTTAGTATTCACCCACTTGAAAAATTTTTTGGTATCACTTGCTTGATTTATTTGCTTGTGCTCTTGGTTTTTAATCAACTTTTCTTCCTCTTGAAATCTTGAGTAGTTTTAGTCTTTGCCCCTTACATTCAGCTCTTAGTTAATTTCTGTTTCCTCCCATTTTGGTGGTTGGCATATCCTTGAGCCTGGACCACAAAACTTGCTATTTCCTGCCACATTGAGAAATTTTTTTCTAACTCTTTGGTGCTAATGGCTTGTGCTTTGAGATGTTGATGCAAACCAAGCAAAATTCCTCTGGATTTCTCTATCATAGTCTCCCTCCCAAACCCCTCCCCCCCTCTCACCCCAGCCCAGGACTCTTATCATCTTGCAAGACTGCATCAACCTTGGTACTTAGATTTCATCGCTGTTCTCAGCACTCCCTGATCCTCTTCCTGCTTCATAGCTTACTTCATAACTTGTAGCCATTCATTAGATCATAAACTCTTTGTAGGAAGGAAGTGTTTTTCTTTTTCTTATTTATATCGCCAGTGCTTATCACAGTTCTCAGCGCATAGTAGGCACTTAGTGAATATTTAATACCTGACTAATGGCCACTAAACAGGAAGATCCAATGACTCTATGGAGCATGTAAAAGGAATGATTCCACTCTTCCCCCTCTCTTCCTTTGACCCTCCAGGTGGCATTATGTAACTATAGGGCTTCTCCCTAGAGGTAGAGAAGGCTGCTCCTTAGCAACTGTAGTCACATGGCAACTAGATGAGAGGATTCAACTGAGTAAACTTGTAGGTTTTTTATTTTGTATTTCTAAGTAAGTGTGTAAAGATAATTTTTGAGGTGTGTTGTGTTTTTGAGAGGCTCTAGGATCATTGATTGAAGCTGACTGGTAGTCAGGAGAGTTTCTTCACATGAAAATTGTTTTATGACCTTTATGACCTCCTGTGAACCTTATGATCCCCAAACTGGCACATTGATAGCAATGTATTTTACAGTGTAAAGATTATATTTTATTTTTCTTTTTGAATATCATTGCTTTTTTCTTCTTTTCTTCCAGAGTTCTTCACTTCATTTTGTCTATTTCCCAATATTTTGTTTTCTTTTTCAGTTCTTCAGAGATTTGCTATGATAATGACTGTGTCTCTATTCTGCTAATCATTTCTGCTATTCAGATCATACAACTTGCCATTCATTCTCCCAGTGAAGTAGAGCATTGGCCTTGTCCACTTTGGAAAGTTGTTGTTTCTCACCCTAACTTTATGGGTATGTCAATCTTTTAAGGTCGTGGGAGAGATTCAATCCTTGGAATTTCAGTCTCCACACAGCTACCTATTAGTATTTTTAGGCAGTGAGAAAAATGTAATAAAGTTTGGGAGATACAGACTCATAATAATTAATGATTTAATATGGAATTAGAAGGAATTTTCTAGTCTCATGTCTTCAAAAATTTGTCTGGGACCAAAGACACATGGTGTAGAATCAATAAATATCCTCTGGTTTCTACCCACACTATAGCCCCATCCCATTCCCTATACAGGTTAGGCTAATTTTGCTGCACAAGGCTATAAAATCCTTCTTGAGACTTAATTATCCCAGTGAAGTAAGGATAACACCACAGACATAGGTTCCTGGTGGCCTAAGTAAAAAGAAAGTAAATAAGGAGTTAGTTCTTTCCACAGAATTCTGATCAGCACACTATTATGTCCATCAAAAGGACAAGGAAGAGGTGTCCGACTGAATTAATGTAAACTCTCATAGAACAAGGATGAGAGGCTAGAACTTCAGATCTCAACCAGTCCTCACTTTGGGACTGAGAGTTCCTCTGGGAATTGTCAAAATGTGAATCTTCAAGCACAGCATTGAATTGACTTCCAGTTTTGAGAGAGAAGATGGAATAGGCCCACCCCACTTTAGGTTGCTGATGAAAAAGACTGTGGGACGACATAGGAGGTACAGACAGTCTTCATCATGTCCTTGTTCCCAATTTGCTACTCTAGGAACTTTGGAGAGTTTTCTCTTGATTGAGATCCAGGAGCTCCTCCCTTAGTTGACCTGAGTTATCTTTCTCCCAGTGGGAAAAGTTCTTCCACGCGCTTTCATTTGGTATATAATGTCTGAAATACATAGCTTCTCTGACTTTTCTCTAATTTGGATAAATGGTTTTGTGGCTCTTTGCTATGTACTCATTGTGGTACTGGTAATAGGTGGGGAAAGGGTCAAACCATGGATGTAGAGCTTGTGGCCATCCTTACCATAATATGTCAAAATGATCACAAGTTAGATGGGACTTTAACATATCCCCTAGCCAAATAACACTTAAAGGGGCAGATTAACATAATTATAATCTGATACCTGCCTCTCCCTTTGGGGAGAAAAAGAATGATTTCTGTCCTAACCTTCTGCTTGCCATCCTGGCAGGAATAAAAGTCTTTCTTGTAGAAGGATGGGGGAAAAGAGACTAGAGATGTCTAATCTGCCTCTCTTTGAGACATTTGCATGCACTAACAATGTCCTCACCACATGTGGGTCCCTCTTCACACATGTGGGGCCCATACTTCTGATACTAAATGTGTCCTCCATACATGTTTACTGGTTACATGCTTTTATCATTTCTACATTTTCTTGAAAGATGATATCTCAATTTCTCTGAAATTATTACATTTGTGCTTGAGGGTCATCTTTTCTGTTTACATCATGTTATATTGCATATTCATGTTATTGAGTATGAAGTAATGTTTTATCTGGCTGACTGATAAAAGTAAACATTTTAGTTAGTGCTCATCCACGGTAGATTTGATGGGATGTTCACTCAGAAAGCACCTTGAATTTGGAGAGGATTTTCTGGTGATCCACTTGTGGGGAATTTCCTTAGTATGACACAATAATGTAAAATGTAATAGAAACACAAATAAAGTTTTCCTAACGAGTTCAGAAGTTATCATCATCATCACAAGATGAAGTTCACATGGCTAGACAGTAGTTTATGCAAATAAAAGCTGGAGATTTTTCATTGCTTAAAAGATCAAAAAGAGCATGGTGTGGTAGCCAGAAAAGGTGATTCAATCTTATCATACAGTAAGAGAAGCATGGTAACATGTGATAAGGCTATTATAATTTGTACTGGTCAAACCACATATGGAGTACTGTATTAGGCTCCTGACAGACTGGAGAGTATCAGGAAGAAGGCAACCAGAAGGGTAGGTGAGTGTCCTCCTGGTCATATTAAGATCACTTGAAGGGAATGGAGATATTAAGCCTGGAAGAGAGAAGATTAAGTGGGAAAATGAAAGCCATCTTAATATATTTGAAGGGATAACATATGGAAGAAGAATTAAACATAATCTGCTTACCCCACAGGCATCTTTCTTTCCATTCAGATTTTGCTGTAGGGTCAATGAGGTGTGTTTCAGCTCTGCTGTGACTTTAATGATATCATAATGAGATTCTGGTCTTATTTGACCTTTCTAGATTAGAAGCCTCTTTGGGTCTTATTCCAAGTTTCAAGAACTATGAGGAGGCAGGTAGTGCTAGGAGGGAGAGAAGTTCTATTGATGTCTCCATGGTTACATTTGAGACTAGTGTGAGAGTGAGGATTTTTTTTTGACCCAGACTGTTGAGAGATTCCTGAGGGCTATAGGGAACAATACAAAGGGGCTGATGGTTGGGTAACACAGTGACAGGAAGATAGCAGTAGGCAACATCCAGGGAGACTTTTGTTCAAAATAACCGAGAAAAAGAGTAAAAATGGAGGTGAGTGCGTAAAAGCTGACAAATGTACTCATGAGTAAAAGGATGGTTTGAGTGGCTTGGATCTCAGGGTGCCTTCTGGGTGAGAGATTAGTACTCCGAATTTTCTGGATGTTCTGGTGGTGTTTGTGTAGGAGGAGCACCATGTAGCCACTGGCTAATACCATGAGCCCTAAACAAAACACATTTCTAAAAGTGGTTATTATCAAATAAGCACCTAAAGTATGTTTTGAAGTACAAAACACACTATCAAATGTATTTGTAATGTTACTGCCACTTCTGGGACCTCGTGCAAATATTGCTACAGGAATTTCTGTCAGTAGATTGAAAATCCAACAGAAGAGATAGGAGGCAGTGGTCTGTTTTGTAGATCTATCTTTGAACTCTGTCCACCTGGAACTACTGGGGCTGATGGCGATGGCCTGCAAGGCACACAAGAGGCAAGTCAAAGAAACTGAAAGGCCCTCACTCACTTTGCGAAGGTAAAATACAACTTTACAGCCAACATCATCCAGGAAATCATTCCATCCCAGTCCCAGTAATATTTGTGGGATTCCCTTGCTACCAAGCATTGTGGAGTTCACAAAGGTCAACTGGGTGAAAATAAATATCAAAGAACTCATCTTTTGGCCAGCAAGGACATTTAACATATAAGAGGTAAGGAGGAGGAAATTTGCTATAGTGCCTACTGTGGTTGCAGCAAGGAAAGCAAACCCAAGACAGAAGGTTTTTGAAAACATTCTATGTGTCTTAAAAACCACCACAACACTTCAGGTCAAAAAAATATCAGAGTAGATATAGAAAAGTTGTGTATCATGCTTTGGTTTTCCAGTCCATAAGAGAGGCTCAAAACACTAAACTTGCCTCATTCTTATATCTATCCTGATAGATATGAGTGTTTTAGGAAAGATACACAGTCTTTTTTCTTGCTCAAATCATTATTCAACAATTCTTCCGTCTCTGGCCAATTTCAGGAGCAAAAGATAGAGCTGAGGACAATTATGGAGAGTGAGGATTTCTTATAGGACTAGAATTTTTCTATTTACAACTTCTCAAAATAGTAGTCTCTAAGATAGAAATTGACATTCTGCAATTTGCACCATAGATTCTCCTTCATTGAGTTCTGCATTGAAGGATCAAATAAGTCCAATACACAAGCCAACGATCTTTGTGTAGTCCTGTTGTGTGAGCAGAATAAGAAAAAAAGGGAAAAGAAGTGTAAGTCAAAGGTGCTTATGTTACCATATGTTCTTTATCTTTGAATTACGGAATATTGGTAAGAAGGATCTTAGTGGTCTTTTAATTCAGTGATATTAAAATTCAAATAGAAATGGATCCATGCCAATTGCATATTGACCTGTGCATATTTCACAAATCTGCAATATCCATGTTGTATTATTTTTAAAAATTCTTTTTGTTAAACATTTCTGAATTACATATCAATTGGTTTCAGGCCACATTTGAAAATTTTGATGGCTGCATGGGCCCTGTGGGGAACAAATTTTACATCTCTGTTCTAGTTCAACTGTTACTTTAACCATGACTTTTGTTTACACTTGCTATTTTATGTCCTTCAGCCCTTAGAAGAGTACTCTGGGCGTAATGTGCACTTAACAATTTTTAATTGCATTGCTTAGAAATTAAATTGAGATAGTCCCTGTGTAATCTGTTCTACTCTGGACTACTCCCTCAGTTTCAATTTTCACTCTTGGCTTGGTATACTTAGAAGTTTACTGGTTAGTTCTTCCTTTGAGATCCTAAGGGTAGCTGAAGAGTTGTGATTTATCATCAATGTTGTTCATGATCCCCAAGAGTCTCAAGACGGAGAAGAATTTGTGAGCAAAGCACTGATATAGAGTTTCCCAGTCAATAAAATGGATAATTATGCATATATGAAATAAGTTTATGTAAGATTACATAAAAAATTACAGACCAAAGTTTGTGCCCAAACAAAGCAATTCATTTAAATTAGAAGAAAAATTAAAAAAGGGAAAATCACTGCTGCAATTTTCATTGATAGAAGTCTAATTTTTAACACATATGGTGAACTGTGTCAAATTTGAAAGAAAAATTGACTAGTGCACAATTCATAAATTGCTAAAAGCTGTGAATTGGCTTTATTTTTTCATTTATTTATGGGAAACACTTTGGGTTAAGTGACTTGCCCAGGGTTACACAACTAGTAAGTGTCTGAGGGTGGATGTGAATTCAGGTTCTCCTGAATCCAGAGCTCTATCCACTGGACCACCTTCTTACTCCAATAAACTCATTTTGGGGGAAAAAATTCAAGTAATCCAAAGTCATTTCAAAAAACATGACACATAATGGTGGAGCTGTGGGCAAACAGGTACTAATGTACTCTTGGCAAAATTGCGAACTAGTCCAACCATTCTGGAAAACAGTTTGGAACTATTCTGCAAAAGTGTTAAACTGTGCATAATCTTTGATCCAGCAAGACTGTTACTTGGTTTATACCCCAAAGTGATCAATAAGAGAGATAAATGACCCATGTGTACAAAAATATAGCAGGTTTTTTGTGATGACAAAAATTGGAAACTGATGGGCTGTCCATCTTATGGGTTAAAGCTAAAAAAGTAATGGTGAATCAATGGGATGAAATATTATTGTGCTTTGATAAATGATAAAGGGGATATTTTTATGAATATCTGGGAAGACTTGTATGAATGGATGCAAAGTGAAATTAGCTGATCCAGGAGAATAAATTGTAATGTAACAGCAAATATTGGAAAAAATAATCAATTTATGAACTTTGAAAGACTTAGTAGTTCTGATTGACAGAATCATCAAGCTTGAATTCCAAAGGACTCATGAGGAAACTTGTCATCCACCTCCTGATAGAGAGCAAATGGACTCAGAATTTAAAATAAAGATATGTAGCTTTCCCTCCCTCCCTCCCTCCTGTCTTCTCTTCCTCCCTCCCTTCCTTCCTTTCTTTTTTCCTCCTTCCTTCCTTCTTCCCTCTCTTTTTGAACATGCCAAATGTGGGAATTTGTTTTGCATTACTATGTATATTTGTAATGGATTTTGTTTTTCCTTCCTTCTCATTGGGTAGGAAAGGTAGAGGAAAGAATAAGAGAAGTCAGACTGAAAATAAAATAAAATTTAATTAAAAATGGAAAGTTGAACCCAAAGAACAGATTATATAACAGAATCAGAAATAATTTGGTGCATTAACTCAGTGTTTAGTAAAATTGAAAACAGAAATTATCTAGGAAATAATTGTCTATTGTCCAAGAAGATTTAGAAAAAGGGAAAATAATCTAGATCCTAAAATAAAAATGAGAAGAGAAACAAATTATATCCTCTTCTTAACTGTGAATAACTGATTAATTCTTAAGCCAGTTAGAGATCAGGACAATTACCAAAGAACAAAATATATGGTTTTGACTGCAGATGGAGCATTTTTATCCTCATGATTCCACCTCAGTATTGATCTTCTTAGAAAGAAAATGAATGATTTTGAACCTCTCAAGGCACTATTGATAACAGGTGATTTTTTTTCACCTTATATGTTTTTTTCCCTTCTGTATTGCTTCCTAGCAAACTGACATTGCTGACCTTAGGTATCTTACTTTTTAAAAGTTTTGTTTGCTTTTTATTTGTATTTTAATGTTGAATTTGGTCTCCTGAGAAAAATAATTTTGATTATATGCTGTGTGAATATTTTATTATAGAGAGTGGGCAAAAAAGTGGAGATATAGTAAGTAATTGGTATTTATAAGACTCCATACTCTGATAAATTGGGAGAGAAAAATTTTCTTATCTGAAGTTTAGTTAGACAATTCAGTTGATAATTTATGTTCAAAATTTCTTTTTTTTAAAAAATGCTTTAAGAATTAGTAGAGGAAGGATTTTCATATTATTATTACTGTTGTTAATTGAAGACCTTATGTCTCAAATAAGAAAAATATGTGCATGCATGTACATACACAAAGAAAAACCCACACAAATGCAAGCTAGAGGCAGATCTCTGAGGTATGTTAGAAGATCTCTAGTGTGCCGTAGGATATTTGATAGAAATAGTATGGAGAGGGGATGATAATGTCTTCCAAGTATAGGTGACAGCTTTAGCAAAGGCATAGTGATGTGAAAAGGTAGGATGATGATGGAAGAATAAAGGGAGACTGGCATAGTGAGAAGAGCATGGATTATAGATTTAGTAGCCATGATTCTCCTTTTTAAATTTCTGTGTAACCTTGTTTCCTCATCTGTATAATTGTGTTGGGAGACCTCAGAGACCTCTTCCAGATTCAGATTGATGATCTTGCTATGGAGAGTAGTCAGTTTTGGTTGTAATGTGAAGAATATGGAATGAAATAGAAAGAGATAAGCATGCAGAGCCAAGATGAAAGAGGAGAGATAGGAACCCAGCCCAGAATCATCCTCTACATGACTTTAAAATAACATCTCAAGCCAAATTTTGGAGCATCAGAATGAACAAAAAATAAACATAAGACATTTTTTTTCAGTCCAAGATATAGTAGGGGAAGATTGCCATACTGTGATGGGGGCCCCGGGAATATCAGCAATTGGCTTTGGAGTCATCCCTGACAGCAACAGCAACATTTTTGGGAGCTATCAACCAGGAGATTGCAAGGTAGTCCGAATCCTAGCCAGGTCAGGGCCAAGCCAGAAAGCCCTGGGGTGGCCTAAGGAAGTGGCAACATGGCAGGATAGTAGCTCAGTGTGGGAGTCACAGAAGGAGGCCTAGGTATCAGCAGCAGCTGAACCTGAGACTTTCAGCCCATAGATTAAATGTCTGTAAGTCATCTACTTGAACTTCTGGGTGCCAAAATGGTGGCGTGATCAGTAAATGCTCTCTCTCCCTCCTTCTACTGACCTTGAAAGAAGCATAAAATATTTCCCCAGAAAAATCCTGAATCAGTGGGATCAGTAGAAGGGTCAATCAGTCTTGTAGCACGTGAGGCTAGGAAAATTGCTAAGGAGGATACCTTTTACTGTGGCAGAGGACCAGAGCTGTACCAGACAACCCTACCTCAGCAAACCAACTTAGAGGAGATCCTGAGCCCAGGGGGGTGGAGCCTCCCACCAGGACCAGGTGTGCCTAAGCACTCCAGGGTAAATGGGAAGACACTACTGCAGCTGGGATTACCAAGCACTGAGCTTGTCTTTTCTCTAGCTTAGCTGAGGAGATCTCCAGTGATCAAACCACCCCTCCCCCACACTTAACAAACTAACTTCAGGGGAAACCTGGGGAAACACAAACAGAATTAACCCAGCCAGCTCAGCACCAGGTTCTTTAGCTTCTAGCTGAAAGAACCAGAGGCCACAACACACAAAGCCTCACCATCATGAATAAGAATCAAAGGAGGAAGGAAAAGACCATAGAATCTTTCTGTGGGGACAAGGATCAAAACACGAATACCAGAGAAGTCAGAATTGAGACTGTACTCCTATCTGAAACTTCAGAAGGAACTATGAACCGCTCACATGCACAAAGAGCACTCTTGGAAGAGCTGGAGAAGGAAATAGAAGAAAAACTGGTCAATGATTTTAAAAGTATGAAAAAAGAATTCACTGAAGGGAACAGCTCTTTAAAAAGGAAAATTGAACAAATGGAAAAGGAAGCACAAAACCTAACTGGGAAAATTAAACATATGGAAAACGAAGCACAAAACCTAACTGGGAAAACTGGACAAATGGCAAAGGAAGTACCAAAACTAAATAGAGAAAGTAATTCCTTAAAAAGAATAATTGGACAGATGGAAAAGGAGATGCAGAAGTTAACTGAAGAAAATAACTTGTTAAAAATTAGAACTAGGCAAGTAGAAGCTAATGACTCTATGAGACATCAAGAATCAGTCAAACAAAATCTAAAAAATGAAAAGATAGAAGAAAATGTAAAATATCTAATTGGAAAAGCAACTGACCTGGAAAACAGATCCAGGAGAGAAAATTTAAGAATTATTGGCCTACCAGAAAACCACAATGAAAAAAAGAGTCTGGATAATATCTTCCAAGAAATCATCAAGAAAAACTGCCCAGAAGTACTACATCCAGAAGGCAAAATAGTCATTGAAAGAATCCACCATTCACCTCCTGAAAGGAATTCCAAACTAAAAACACTAAGAAATATTGTTGCCAAATTCTAGAACTATCAAGTGAAGGAGGAAATACTACAGGCAGCTAGAAAGAAACCATTCAAATATTGAAGAACTACAGTCAGGATCACACAGGACCTTGCAGCTTCTACATTAAAAGATCAAAGAAAATGGAATATGATATTCCACAAGGCAAAGGAGCTGGGACTACAACCAAGGATGAGTTACCCAGCAAAGTTCAGCATAACGTTTCAGGCAAGGAGATGGACATTCAGTGAAATACAGGATTTCCAGACCTTCTTGATAAAAAGATCAGAATTCAAGGAAATTCGATCTTCAAATTGAGATCTCAAGAGAGGCATAAAAACGTAAACAGGGGAAAAGAAAACTTGTTACTCAATTTGGGCAAACTCTTTACCTCCCTATAAGGGAAGATGATACTTGTTAATCTTGAGAATTGTATATCTATTATGAAATATAAAAGGGATATCCATAGATAGAGGGAACATCTATAAAGTAAATTATGTGATGATAAAAATGTGATTTAAGCATGTGAAGGGATTGTAACAGGAGATGTGAAAAGGAGGAAGCAGAAAATGATAAATTACATCACAGGAAGAAATACAAAATTATATTATAGTAGAGGGAAAGAGGGGAGGGAGATGAGAATTGTTTGAGAGGTACTCTCATCTGATTTGGTTCAAGAAGGGAACAATAAACTTAAATAAGAATGTAAATCGAATTAGCTATATAGGCAATAGGAGGGGAAGGGGGAAGAAAGGGTAGGGGAAGCTAAAAAGGAGGGAAGAAGTAGTAAGGGTAAAGGGGAGTAAAAGGGAGGGGGGCAGAAAGAAGGAAGGGAAGACTGCACGAGGTGGGGATCAAAAGTGAAAACTCTATTGAGGAGGGGAAGGGAGATAGGAGAACTAAAAGCACAAATGATGGGAAAGAGGATGGAGGGAAAGACACAGATTGTAATTATAACTGTGAATGTGAATGGAATGAACTCTCCCATAAAAGGGAGATGCATAGCAGAATGGATTAAAAGCCATAATCCAATAATATGTTGTTTACAAGAAAAACATTTGAAATGGGGGGATACACACAGGATAAGGGTAAATGTTTGGAGTAGAATATATTGTGCTTCAGTATTAGGAAAACTATTAGCATTATTGATCATATCAACAACAAACCTAACAGAAACTACATGATTATCTCAATAGATGCAGAAAAAGCTTTTGATAAAATAGAACACATTCCAATTAAAAACACTGGAGAACAAAGGAATAAAGGGAACTTTCCATAAAATAATAATCAGTGTCTACCTAAAACCTTAGCAAGAATTATGTGCAAAGGAGATAAGCTAGATGCATTTTCAATAAGATCAGGGGTGAAACAAGGATGTCCATTATCACCACTATTCCTCAATATGGTACTAGAAATGTTAGCTGTAGCAATTAGAGAAGATAAAGAAACTGAAGGAATTAGAATAGGCAAAGAAGAAACTGTTATCACTTTTTGCAGATGACATGATGATATACTTAGAGAACCCCAGAGAGTCAAGGAAAAAAAAAAACTGCCTGAAATAATAAACAACTTTGGCAAAGTTGCAGGTTACAAAATAAACCCACACAAATCTTCGGCATTTCTATATATTACTAACAAAACCCAATAATAAGAGATAGAGAAATCCCATTTAAAACTAGGGTAGACAGTATAAAATATTTGGGAGTCTACCTGCCAAAACAAATCCAGTGACTGTTTGAGCACAATTACAAGACACTTTTTGCACAAATAAAGTCAGATCTAAGTAAGTGGAAAAGTTGCTTGTGGGTAGGCTTAGCCCATATAATAAAAATGACAATTCTATCTAAATTAATTAATTTTTTTTAGTGCCATACCAAACCATCAGATAATTATTTTTTAGAGCTGGAAAAAATAATATCAAAATTCATCTGGAATAACAAAAGGTCCAGAATAGCAAGGGAAGTAATGAAAAGAAATGCTAGGGAAGGTGGCCTAGCTCTACCAGATCTCAAATTGTACTATAAAGCAGCAATTATCAAAATCACTTGGTATTGGCTAAGAAACAGAAGCATAGACAAGTGGAATATGCTAGGTACTCAAGACATGGTAAGTAATGAATATACCAGTCTACTGTTTGAAAAATCCAAAGGTCCTAGCTCTGGGATAAGAACTCATTGTTCGACAAAAATTGCTGGGAAAACTAGATAAAAATGTGGTGGAAACTAGGCATAGACCAATGCCTGACACCATACACAAGAATAAAGTCCAAATGGGTACATGATCTAGGTATGAAGACTGATACTATAAACAAATTAGTGGAGCAAGGAATAGTGTGTTTATCAGATTTATGGAGAAGGGAAAAATTTTTGACTAAAGAAGAGATAGAAAGCATTATGAAGTGCAAGATGGATAATTTTGATTACATTAGACTGAAAAGTTTTTGCACAACCATATCCAATGCAACCAAGATTAGGAGGGAAGCAGAAAACTGGGAAAGAATTTTTGCAACTAGTGTCTGTGATAAAGGCCTCATTTCTAAAATATATAGAGAATTGAGTCAAATGTACAAGAATACAAATCATTCCCCAATTGATAACTGGCCAAAGCATATAAACAGGCATTTTTCAGAGGAAGAAATTAAAGCTATCTATAGTCATATGAAAAAATGCTCTAAATCACTCTTGATTAGAGAGATGCAAATCAAAACAACTCTGAGGTACCACATTACACATATCAGATTGGCTAACATGATAGTTCAGGAAGATGATAAATGTTGCAGAAGATGTGTGAGAGTTGGAACACTAATTCATTGTTGGTGGAGCTGTGAGCTGATCCAAGCATTCTGGAGAGCAATTTGGAACTACGCCCAAAGGGCCAGAAAAATGTGCATATCCTTTGACCCAGCAATATTGCTTCTAGGACTGTATCCCCAAGAGATCATAAAAATGAGAAAGGGTGCCACATGTACAAAAATATTTATAGCAGCAATTTTTGTGGTGGCCCAAAACTGGAAATCAAGGGGATGTCCATTAATTAGAGAATGGCTGAATAAATTGTGGTATATGAATGTAGTGGAATACTATTGTGTTATAAGAAATGATGAACAGGAAGACTTCAGAGAGGCCTGGAAAGACTTATATGATCTGATGCTGGGCAAAACGAGTAGAACCAGGAGAACTTTGTACACTGAAACAACCACAGTGTGCGAGGATTTTTTCTCGTGGACTTAGAACTTCATTGCAATTCAAGGACTTAAAAAATTCCCAATGTTCTTTTAAGGCAAAATGCCTTCCACATCCAGAGAAAGAACAATAGTATTCAATCGCAGATTGTAGCAGATCATTTTCTTTTGTATTACATTTGGGTTTGTTATATAATTTCCCCCATTTATTTTAATTCTTCTATACAACATGACTAAGGTGAAAATGTATTTAATAGGAATGAATGTGTAGAACCTATATAAAATTGTATGCTGTCTTGGGGAGAGAAGGAGAGGGAGGGAAAGAAAAAAATCTAGGTTGTATGGTAGTGATTGTGCAACACTGAAGATAAATTTAAAAAAATTAAAAAAAAAATGAAAGTGGATAGTAGAATGAATTAGAAACCAGAATCTAACACTATATTGTTTATAAGAAACACATCTGAAATGGAAAGACATACCAGTGATAAAATAAAGGGTTGGAAGAGAAACTATTATGTTTCAACTGACTAAAAGAAGCAGAGGTAGCAATTTTGATCTCAGACCAAGCAAAAGTAAAAATAGATCGAATTACAAAAGATAGTTAGGGAAAGTTTATTTTTTATCAAAAGGTACTGTAACTAATATCATATTTTTCCTTCAGCAAGTTTCTCTGATAGACATCTTATTCTATCAGAAATCTATAAGAAATTGAGTGAGAATTATAAAAGTGGGAGCCATTCCTGAGTTGATATACAATTAGAGGATATGAGCTCACATTATCCAGAAAAATGAATCAAAGATATCTTTAGTGAAATGAAAAAATTCTCTAAGTTGGTATTGATGAGAGACAAGCAAATTAAAAAACTCTGAGGTACTACCTCATACTGATCAAAAAAGATAAATCCTGGGGGAGGGGAGGCAATGTGGGAAAATAGGTACACTAATGAACTCTGCGTGGAATTATGAGCTGGTGTAACTATTCTGAAGAATATTTTGGAGCCGTCCACCAAGGGCTATAGCCCTGGGCTTTGTCATTAGTCTAGTAATATTGCTACCAGTTCTGTATCCTAAAGAGACTAAAAAACCCCCCCAAAAATGTATGTGTACAAAAAATATCTATAGAAGCTCTTTTTGTGGTGGCAAAGAATTGGAAATTGAAGGTTTTCCCATCAATTAAAGAATAGCTGAAACAAGTTGTGGCATATGATTTTGACAGAACGCTATTGTGCTAGGAAATGATGAATGGGATGGTTTTTGCAAAATCTAAGAAGACCTATATGAACTGGTCAAGGTGAAGTTAGTCAAAGGAAGAGATCATTGTATGAATAAAAACATTATTGCTATGATGATCAAGTGAGAAAGACTTAGCTACTCTGGTAAAGACAATGATTCGTGCCAGTTTCAAAGGGCTCATGATGAAAAATACTATCCGTTCTCCAGAGAGAGAGAGAGAACTGATGAATTCTGAGTAAAAATTGAAGTATAATTTTTCATGTTATTTTTTCTTGCTGTTTTTTTTGCAACATGGCCAATATGGGAATATGTTTTGCATGATTTCACATGTATAATAATGTATTACTTATCTTAATACAGGTTGGGGGAAAGACAAAGTTTGGAATTCAAAATTTTTAAAAAGTTTAAAACAAATAAATAGTTAAAATTAAGAGATAGGAAGGTATATGAATCAAAAATTAAAATGTACCTTGAATAGCACTGATGAGAGTGTATTTCATTTAGCAATAAGGAGCCTCTAAAAGTTTACATATTTCACTTCAAGGGAAGGTAAATAAAAATGTTCTCACTCATTTCATCCTGAGAAAAACCCTAGGATATGGACTATTCTTATGCCCCTTTTATGCAGGAGGAAACTGACATGCAGAGAGATTAAGTGACTTGCACATCATCACATGGCTCACAAGGCACATTTTGAATTCAGATCTTTCAGACTCCCATTCCTGTGGTCTCTTTACTTGACCAGTCAATGAAGGCTTGGTTTTAGAATATATAGAAAGGATCAATTGAAGAGTTGCTGGAATATAGACTTCATTTTGTGAGAAGCTAGTAAAACAGGGTGTAAAATTCTACTTCAGCTAATTCATCTGGTTATTAACACTCTCTCCATTCTGCCATCTAAGTACCTAATGACTGTGGTATCCTGAGACTTCAACTGTGCTGGGAGTCCCATGAAAACAGATTCTGCCTCATAGTCTCACATGGTGTAGCAGAGCACTGCATATACAATAGACCTGGTAATTCTTCTTGATGAAACAGAAAGGCATTGTCTAGATATTAGACCCTCATGATTTTTCCTGGGGCTTCCCCAGACTTAAGTCCTAATAAAAGTAATGAGCTTTGTAAAGTAAGTTTCCCTCTCAAAGGAAAAAAAGGAAGCACACTAGTTGAGGCCTTACAAGTTCGTTTGTAACTCAGGGGCAATGAACATTGAAGAGAGCAATGCGATTTAATGAGAAAATATCTAAACTTGATGTCATGAGACCTAAATTAAAATCTTGGATAACTTGCTTAATATGTCTGAGGCTGAGTATTTCTATTTGTACTATGGGAATAACAGTTACTTTATAAGCATATTTTTAAGTGAAGCACCTTGGAGCTAATAAAATACTCTCTCCCATGTATTTTATATGTATATATGATTATACATAATGTGTATATATGATTATATATATACACACACAAATTTATATACACACACTTACATGCATACATATATTTGGGTCTGAATGTGACTTCACTGATGTAGGCCAGGAGTGAGTAAACTACAGGTCACAGACCAAAAGGTTAACAATGATTAGATAATGGCTATAAAACAACCTGAAGTGGTCTGGATGTTATAATTAAAGCTTCTTTTAATCTCTCTCTCTCTCTCTCTCTCTCTCTCTCTCTCTCTCTCTCTCTTCTCTCTCTCTCTCTCTCTCCCTAAAATCTACTCCCTTTTTTCCTTCTCTCTTGATACATGTGTGCATATATTTCATAATATGTTAATATTATGAAATAATGTATTTCATAATATAGAAATATATATACACATGTGCATGTGTGTATATGTGTGAACAGATACAGGCATGTATGTATATATTTGGGTACAAAGTGATACTTTCTTTGACTGAGGAAAATTCTCTTGAGGCACCTTTGTTATTGGTGCAGACTAGTATTTGTTCAGTATTAGAGAGTACTTTGGGTTACTGAGGTTAAATGACTTGGCCAGGATCAGACATGATCACATTATCGCATATAGTATGTGACCAATACATTCTAAGACCATATGAGGATGTGATATGATACGAATATATGAGAGTCATAATATGTGGAGTAGTTTCAAGTGGATTCAAGTGACCTCTCCAAAGTCACCAATGATCCCTTAATTTCCATATTTTATGGACTTCTCTCAGACTCTAGTCTTCTTTAGCTCTCTAGCTTTTGACCCTAGCGATCACTCTTTCTTCCTTTATATTTTCTCTTGTATGGTTTTTTCTTTTCTTCTCCTATAGATTTTTCTCTCTTCGTTCAGGTAATTCCCAATTGTAGGGCTTTCCCAAAGTGCTTTTCTGGACTTTCTTCTCTTCTTCAACTATATCATCTTGCTCACTGTTCTTCTCACCTACTACGTTGGTGTAGGCCAGTAGTTAGCAAAGCCCAACCTCTCTCCTTCGCTCCATTCTCACATCATCAACTTACATTTGGAAATCTGAAACTGGATGATTCACAGACATCTTAAACTCATCATATCTAAACAGAACTCACTATTTTCCCTCTCAAACTCTTCCCTCTTCTGAACTTCTTTATTCCTATTGAGGGTACTACCATCTTCCAAATCACCCAGCCTTGCAACTTAGGTGTCATCTTTGATATGTTTCTTTTAATCATTTCACATAATCCATCTGGTGCTAAGTCTTAGCATCTCTACTTTTCTATTGTATGTGTGTGTATGTGTATATCCCTCAAGTCTCTCCTCATTTGAATCCATTCTGTACTTGGTCATAAAATGGATCTTTCCTAAGCACTGAACTGAATATTGGGCATGTTAACTTTCTTCTAAGTAATCTCCAGTGGTTCCCTGTTTCTTCCATGATTAAGTATAAAATCTTGTTCATTTTGGCTTTTAAAGCCTTTTACAGGGTTGCCCTTTCTTTCTTTTCCACTCTTCTTACAATGTTTCCTTAAGGTCTACAGACAAGCTGCTTCATTGCTTTTTCCTCACACGTTCCTCCCCACCTCCTTACTCCACACTTTTAAAGTAATTGTATCCATTCTTGGAATCTTATTCCTGTTCACCTACACTGAGTATCTTCTTCACTCAGATAAAATTCCTCTTTCTGTAGGAAACCTTTTCTGGCTCCCCCTTTTCCCAGTGCCGTCCTTCTGAGATTACTTTTCCATAGAATCTGATTTCTCTGTAGTTTTTTTGCATGTTGTCTAATCCATTGAGAAATGAATTCCTTGAGGCCAGACACCCTATTTTTCCTACCATATTCTTGCCAACATATACTGAATTATGGAGAAAGTAAGGGAGTTCTAGATAAGCATCCAGGTCTGCTTCATTAGCTACACTAAACCTTTTGACTGTGAATCACAAGAAAATGTGGTATGTCCTCAAAGAGATAGGAATACCTTGCCATCTTACTTCTCTCTTGAGAAACCTGCATGTGGGTCAAGAAACAACAGTTAGAATGGAACATGAAACAATTGATTGGCATAAGATTGGAAAGGCACAAAATACGACTGTATGTTGTCACCTTATTTATTTAACTGATATGCAGAGTACATCATGCAAAATGACAGGCTGGATGAATCAAAAGCTTGAATCAAAGTTTCCAGGAGAAAAATTAAAGATTTCAGATATGCAGATGAAATTACTCTGAAGGCAGAAAATGAAGAGGAATTAAGAAACCTCCTGATGAAGGCGAAAGATGAAAGTGTAAAAGCTGGCTTGAAGTTTAACATCAAAAAACCTAAGATCTTGGCAACTGGTCCCATCACTTCCTGGCAAACAGAAGGAGAGGAAATGGAAGTAGTGTCAGATTTTATATTCTTGGTTTTAAAGATCACCACAGATGATGGCTGTACCCATGAAATTATAAGACACTTGCATCTTTAAAGCAAAGATATGGTAATTCTGGATAGCATACTAGAAAGTAGAGATATACCTTGCCCACAAACACTTTATAGTTAAAGCTATATATTTCCTTCCATTAGTAATGGATTGTTGTAAGTGTTGGACTGTCAGGAAAGATGAGCATTGTAGAATCATCACTTTTGAGTAGTAGTGCTGGAGAAGACTTTTGAGAGTCCCTTGTACAGCAAGGAGATCAAATCAGTTGATACTTAAAGCAATTAATTCAGGGCATTCAGTTTAAGGCTAAATACTGCACCTGAAGCTTAACTTCTTTGACCACGTAATGAGAAGGTGGGATTCATTGGAAAAGAGTGTCATGTTGAGAAATGTCAAAGGAAAAGGGGATGGGAAAGAAGATGGATACACAGTGTCATGAAAACAATGAACATGAACTTGGACATATTTCCAGAGACAGTGGAGGATAGAACCTGTGATCTCTGTTCCATGGGGTCACTGAGAGTAAGCCCTGAATGAACATGTGAGTAATTAGTCTGACCTATTGCTTGTTGTGAATAGAGGCCTATTTGGTAGATGACTGTTTATGAGCCATTCTGATTTTTATTTTCACAGAGTAGGTGAAATGAATATTCCTAAAACTCAGAAAGCAAGTTTCTTGAGAAAGGGAGGTGTATGTTTTTTTTGGTCTTATATTCTCATTTCTTGGCCTTGAGAAGTTTGAGAGCAGTTGATGATTTACACTGATAAAAGGAGTTTTCTCATTGAGTTTCCTCCACCAATCAAATCATAAATCTGGATCAATTATGCCTGCACCTCAGAACAAACACATCTTCTCTCTATTCATATGTACCTCTTGTTTTTATTCCCTATGGTTTAGAAACACTTTTAATAATGTAGAGAGGCTTCAAAGGTGTGAATAAAGAATGGTGAGCAGGCTCTATGTCATGCCATAGGCATATCACGTCAAAGAACTGTAGTTGTGTTACTTGTAGAAAAGAAGACTTTCTGGGTGGGGAATGTTTGCTGTCTTTAAGTATTTGAATGGCTGTCAGGTGGAAGAGTTGTTTTGCTCCAAGTGTTAGCATCAGGATAGTTGGAAGGTATAGAGATATTGATTTAACCTCAATGGAAAGTGGAAAAAGCTTTCTAAAAATTAGACCTAGCCTGAAATCAGATGTACTCTTTCAAAGTAAGGAGTTCTCCTCCCCAGAGATCTTCAAGCAAAAATTTTAAACAACAAATGAGTACTTGTCTGGTATGCTGTAGATTGTTACTAAGGATGTTTGCGGAAGTCCCTTCTAATTCTGAGATTCTATAATTCACAGATTAATAAGGAATCAATGACAATTTACTTACTGTGTTCCAAGGCCTTATCCTGATAGGGATAAAAATGCAAATATTCTCCTTCCTGAATCTTGTATTTTAATAATAGGAGACTCCTTATACGGGAATCAGAGCAAAGTTTGAGCTTTTTCCTGTTTGGTAATCCCAGATTCAGTGCCTGATATCTTCCTTTGATTTCACCGGAATTAACTAGTATAAAACATGATCACACTATATCTTGGGGCTGTTCTGAGAATACGGTCCCTTTGGCATCTATCTTTTGCTTCCTCTACTTGTGCCGTACTGGATTGTCTTCCACATCCACTTTTATGGCATCGCATTCCCCAAATCCTAGAAACTCAAAGGTGGATACTACCTCTGATGGCAGTTGTCTCACACCATTTCTGTGCATAAAACCCTTCTACAGTATCATCAAACCTATATTTGAAGATTTCTAGTGCTGGAGAATCCATGACCTCCCATTCCACTTTGAGAGAGCTTTAACTATTAGGATATCTTTTTATAAAAATAATAGATGGCCATATGCCCATCTATATCTTGTCCTCATTGCCTCTAGTTTCCCTGAATGTGGTTACCTTAGCAAAGTATAATACTTTTTCCACATTACAATTATTCACTTACTTATATAGCTATTAATTGTCGTATCCAACAGCTGGTTGGCATAGAATACTGGACTTCTTATAAGGATGATCTGAGTTTAAAACCTACTTTTGTCACTTCTGTGATTCTTGGCAAGACACTTCACTTTAATTTGTCTCAGTTTTCTGACCTTTTAAATCAAGAGGCTAAACAGTATTCACACCCCAAGTTGTTAATGAGAATGGAATGAGATAAGAGTTGGTCAGGCTCTTTGAAAATCTTGAATTTCCACAAATATTAATTGTTTTTATTATGTTTATCATATTCTCTATTCCTGGCCTAAAATCCACATTTTGTGTGACAATGTGCCCTTGGCATGGTCACTAACTTGACCAGCTGTGTTCACTCATGCTTCTGTTCATCCCCTCTTGGGTGAGCTTCTTTTTTCAATGTCCTTCCTAAAATGAACTGAACACTGCATACCCCATTGTGGTCTGAATAGGGAGCAGGAAAGAGAAAAGAGGAACTAGGCAATTCTTTTTTCCAGCCACAACTCCTTATGTAACTTAGGTTTCATGGAGCAGAATCACACAACATGAGAGCTGGAAGGGACCTCAGACTCCTCCTGCTCTACCATCTATGTCAAAGGAATATTCCTACGTCTCAGAATGCAAGGTTATTGAGGAAGCATCTCTTTCTTTTTCTTGTATTCTCAGTGCTTTGCAGAAGGAAGAGTTATAGCTAATGCTTGTAAAGTTCACTGAAGTCTTGTTGGTTCTATATCCATAAAATCTCTTGTTTCTAGTCACATAGTTATGACATAATTCAAGCCCTCATCACCCAGAGCCTGGACTATTGTCACCTTCTATGCGGACAATAAACTTCTAATCTCTCCAAAATGTTCTTAAGATACACTTAAATAAGGGGCAGATATTGCATCATTTGTCTGAGAAACAAACTTCTCTAGCTCTCTATTGCTTCCATAAAATCCATATTCCTTACTATGACATGGAAAGTCCATCATCATCAGCTGCAGCCTACCCCTCCAGGCTTCTTGCTCATCCTAACACATCCTGTGTTCTAGCCAAACTGGCAGCCTTGCTCCTCCATGAAGTTAGCACTCTATGTCCTGCTTCTGTGATTTTGTCCATAATGTCACCTTGTTTAGAGATGAATCACACCCTTGCCTCTATTTTTCTCCAACCCTCATCTGGTCAGCCCCCTCCAGCCACTTTCACTCAGCACTTTTGTCACAGAGTTGTGAGAATCAGATGAGATCACATTGATGAAGTACATAGCCCATGGCTGGCATATAGAAGGTGTTTAATAAGTACTCCTTCCCTGGTCCCTTTCTCTTTACCTGTTCTCTTCATCAGCCCTAGTCTATGCTACCTGCCTCCTTCTGTGTTCTGCTTCTGGCCTCAGATTCCTCTGACCCCATTCCCCCTACCATATCCACCCCCTGTCATGACTTAGGCTATAGCTACTGTCTGGTTTGAGCCATTCCACACACAACCTTATCACTAGGCTGGAACTTAAGGAAGCATCAAGATGCTTTACTACTTTACTACTTTAGTGTTCAATTTCACTGATCTCTTTCTACCAATATTCTGGAGTCATTCCACTTTGGTTAGTTAGCATATTACTCTGAATGCCCACCTGCTGATGTATGAACTCAGTTGTCTTCTATGAACATTGCTCTTCTTCAGGGTTGCTGCTCTTCCCCCTCAATCATATAATTAATTGAAGGCCTCATATGATGAAAGATATCATATGATGAATGGTCTGCTTTGATTCTTGCTCCCTTTTCTGGAAACACATTCCCTTTCCTTCCCTGTCTTTACAACTGAGAAAAGAAGAGTCCCTTACCTTATTCATCTCTGTGGCCTGGGTTGATGCGGCAAGGCCTGCAGGATCTAGTGCTTATGTGTGGAGTTAAGGTAGGGAGGGTGGTCTTATTCTAGTTATATCTATGGGATGCCCTGAGCTCATCTCCCTCCTGGACCATGATTATATGATCAAGTTGAAGAGAGGTTTCTGTCTGCATCTTACGATATTGATGTCTCTGAGGAAGAACAAACTTTTGTCTCAGGTGCAAATAATTATTCATTGTGTTAATTAATGACAATTCTTCCTCCCTCAACCTAAAGGCAGGTCAGAGCAGATGGAAGGAATACTTTTCCCTAGTTACTAGGAGAGCCAGATAAGGTTTCTATAGAGGGCAAAACAAAGAAGTTTAAGACGTGTGTAGTTGGTAACTGGGTCTTATGCTTAATCACAGACTCCCTCAGTTGGAATTGACTTCTGATGCTAATTTAAGAGCTAATTAAATTTTTAAAAATTTATGGAAGAAAACAACACAATGAAGTACAAGAAAGGTGATGATTCTACATGAAACTATAAATCTACTATGTGTAATTTGTTATTCCGTTTAGATATACAACAAAATTATAATGGAACTTTTTCCTTCCCTCCACTAGCATCCTAGAGATATCCACCATTGGACAGCAATCGGTAGATAAATATAAAATTATTTTATACATACTTATATTTATCAGTTCTTTCTGTGGATGCAGATATTGTCTTTCTTCATCTGTCCTTTATAGATAATTTATAGATAGTAGAGAAAATAGCTCATTTGCTCATAGTTGCTCTTAAAACAGTATTACTGTTTCTGTATATGATGTTCTCTCAGTTCTGCTAATTTGCCTTCATTATTTTGTGCAAGTCTTTTCATGATTTTCTTTCAGCTCATTATATCTTATAGCACAAGAGTATTCGATCACAATCATATCCCACAACTTGTTCAGTCATTCCCTATTTGATGACCATTTCTGCAATGTCCAGTTCTTTGCCACCACTAAGAAAGCTGCTGTAAACGTTTTAAAACATTTAGATTCTTTTTCTTTATACCTAATCGTCTTTGGAAATAGACCAAGTAATGGTACTGTTCGAGGGTAGTTTAATAACTCTTTGGTCACAATTTCAGATTGCTCTGCAAAATAGTTGCATCATTTTACAATTCCATCAACAAAAAATTAGTGTCACAATTTTCCCACATTCTTCTATCATTTATGATTTCCTCCTTCTGTCATCTTAGCCAATCTGGTTGGTGTAAAATGATATCTCATGGTTGTTTTAATCTGTATTTCTCCAAACAACCCTGATTTAGAGTATATTTCTTATGACTGTGAATTGTTTTGTCTTCATTGGAAAACTGCCTGATCATACCCTTTGAGCATCTATCAGTTGGGGAATGGTTCATATTCTTAGAGATTTGACAAAATTCTTTATACATTTTAGATGTGAGACCTTTATGTGATCAACTCTCTATAAAATTCCCTCCCTTCCCCAATTTTCTGTTTTCCTTCTAATCTTGGCTATTATTTATTTTGTTCGTACAAAACTTTTAAATTAAATCTTATCAAAATTATCCATTTTATTTTTAACTTTGCTCTTTATCTCTTATTTACTCATAAATTGTTCACCCATCCATAAATCTGATAAGTAATAGGTACCATATTCTAATTTTCTTGCAAAACTCTCTTTATATTTATGTCATGTATTTTGACCTTATTTTGGTAAATGGTGTGAGATATTAGTCCATGCCCTGTTTCTGTTATGCTTCTTTCTAGTTTCCTAAAAAATTTTAACCAATAGTGAATTCTTATCCCCAAATCTTGTGTTTACACTTGTCACATACAAGGTTATTATTTTTATTTGCTGCTGTAAATTTTGTATCTACTCTATTCCCTTGATTTTCCTTTCTATTTCTTAGGAAGTACCAGGTAGTTTTGATTATTATTGCTTTATGATACACTTGAAGATCTGGTCCTGCTAAACTCCCTTCCTTTACAGTTTTTGTCATTATTTCCCTTCATATTCTTGCCTTTCTTGTTTTTTTTCAAATGAAATTTAATATATTTAAAGGAATTCCTGGTCTAGCAAATTAAACAAGTGATTCTCCAGCCTCTGCTTGAAGACCCCTCAGTGACATGGAACTGGCTATTGACCATGTTAGTTCATTCTGGTCTGGGAAAACCTGAGCTGATAACAAGATTTTCTTGATAGTAGTTCTAAATTTGTTGGTTTGCAACCTTTGTCTTTTCTTATTTAGATTTCTGGGGCTAAAGAACCTAAGTTTGATCCCTCTTTCAAATGATAGTCCTTACAGTACTTGAAAATAGCTATCATGTCCCCACCCCTCTGTTTTTTTTGTTTTCCAGGCGAAAGAGGCTTAGTTGTTTGAACCTCTCTTCAAATTGAAGGACCTTCATGCCCTTGTTGCTCAGCTCTGGGCATTCTCCAACTTATCAATATGCCTAAGAAGAGAAAATATACATCATAACTGACGACCATTTTAATAAAGCGTATAGTGTATGTAAAGTTCTCCTTAATGAATTCCAGCCTTAACAAAGGAGCAATGAAAGTTCCTTCACATTCATCTTCTTTGGAAACTGATTCATGCTTTATACTTTCTCAATTTTCCACTTGTGATGATTGTTTTCTCTATTTCATTTCTAGCTTTTTACTATTAAATGTAGTGTTATAAACATTTTTCGTGGGTATCGTGGTTTTCTTTTTATCTTTGATCTCTTTGATTTCTCTCTTCACCAATGTAATTTTGTGGTCAAAAGGGTCTGGATATTTTAGTTATTCTATTTACACACAATTCCCAATTGCATTTTAGAATGGTTGTACCAATTCTCATTTGCACCAGCAGTGAATTGCCCACCTTTCCTTCAGTCCTTCAGTGTTGAGTACGCTTATCTTTTGTTATCTTTCTCAATTTTGAGTCCAAGGTGGAATTTAATTTTGATTTAGTATGTGTTTCTCTTACTAATAGTGGTTTGAAATAGGTTTGAAAAATTATCTACTAATAGTTTCCACCTTCGAAAAAGTTTTAATATCCTTTCACTACTTTTAGAAATTGGGTAATAGTTTTTGGTTTTGTATCAGTCTTGTAATTGTCCAAACCCTTGAATTGCAAACCTTCATTAGAGATATGTAATATAAAGCTTTCTTCTCAGTCAATGGCTTTCCTTTATGGCTTTGGTGCATTAATTTTGTTCGGGAAAAATCTTTTCAATTTCAATAATCTAAATTATCTGTTTTGTCCCTTGTAACTGCATCTTCCCATTCTTTTCATTAGGAATTCATTCTCTACTGAGTCTTTTCTTGTCTATTTTTTTTTTAGTGGCATGACACTTAATAATGAATTCATAGTTGCATTTTGAATTTATTGTGGAATATGTTTTGTAAAATGTTGCTGTAAACCCAATTCCTTCCAAATTACTTTGTAGTTTTGTCAACAGTTGTTATAAGATTGGGAGTTTATGTTTTGGGATTTATCAAAGATGTTCATTGAGTTCAATTGTTTCTTACTCTTTCATGCCTAGTCTTCAAAAGTTGCTTTCTATTTTAGCTAACCAGTTCCAAGTTGTTTTGATGACTGCTGCTTTAAAAGCAACATTGTTCTTCATTCACACTTTTTTCATGATTTCCTTTGACATTCTAGATTTTTTGTTACTCTAAATGAATTTTTTTATGAATTCATTTTGATTTCTTAATTTTGCTCTCCAGTAGTTTGATTGGCATAGTAAAAAACATTAAATTTGTTTTGTGAATATTGTTATCTCTATTGTATTGGAATGGCTAAGCCATGAGCACTGAATATTCTAGCAGCTTTCCAAGTTGATCTTCCTTTTATTATTGAATTCATGCAGATATTCAGTGTGTTTTCATTAATTTATATATGTATTTTATGCATGTATTTATATTTATATATATCATATATATGTATATATCATATTTATATATTTATGTAAATATATATAAATTTATGTATATATACATATATTCAGTAGCTACTTGGCACAGTGAATTGTGTGCCATGCCTCAGATCAGAAATGCTGATTTTCATGAGCTCAAATCTATTCTCAAACACTTACTATCTGTGTGATCTAGGGCAAGCCACTGAACCCTGTTTGCCTCATTGCTTCATTTGTAAAATCAAATGGAGAAGGAAATGGAAAACCACTCCAGTATTTTTTCTAAGAACGTGTATATGTTTTACTATATATAAATTTTTATATATGCAAATGTGTATATATATGCTTGTATCCTGTAACAGAATTTTGAAACCAGTTTTGACCTTAGAATTTCCGTTTTACTTTTTTTCCACCATTGGTCCTACTTTACCATCCTTATGAATTCCTTCATCATATGTTTTCATCTCTGACCAAAATGTGTTGTTTCTTTTGTACTGACTACTCTGTTCTGGGTGCCATATATTAAATGTATACTATATTATATTTGCTTTTGATCTGATGAGTTCAAAAAAATAAAGTTTAGGGCCTATTATGCGAAAAAACAAGAATGAAAATTTATACCATATTTAAAATATTTCCTAATGCCCAACTCAAGATACTTTCATTCATTCAATAAATATTTATTAAGTTTCTGCTTCTTATAATGCACTGGTAGAGACAGATGATATATAACATATTGTCCCTGTAACTCAAGAACCTAATAGTCTTATTCAGGGATAAGTCAAATAAGTGCCCAAATAAATACAAACCAAAACATTATGTATATGTGGGTATACATATCTATATCTTATATATACATATATGTATATATGTATCACATGAACATAGAATATTCTGAAGTTTCAGAAGAGAAACAGATTCTATTGGCTTGGTAGTAGGGAGGTAGCTGAAGTTATAAGACTTTGTGTTTGTGTGGGAATTTGATGTAATCCTTGCAGAATACAGAGGACTTAAATTGGGGGAAGGAATTCCAGGTGGAGGGAAGGACATAAAGAAAGTCTCAGAGTCACAGGGACTGGGGGAATGGTGGTGCCACCAACATAAGTAAGATCATTCAGCAGGAGGAAAGAGGTTTGGGGGTGAGGTGGGGATTTTGGTTATGGATATATTGAGTTTGAGGTGCTGTCATAATATCCCATTGAAGAAGTCCAGCAGACAGATATGTAGGCAATTAGGAGGTTATTAATGACATTTGAGAGAACAATTTTAGAAGAGACAATAAAAGCTAATTTGCAAGGGCTTAAAGAATGAAAATCATTGAAGAAAGAGGGATAAGTGGAGCCATTGTTTATATAGCACTTTATATGTATGATGATAATAACAATTGAGTAATATTAATATAGTGCTTAGTATGTGCCAAGCACTGTTCTGTGTACTTTATAGATATTATCTCACTTGATCCTCATAACAACACCAAAAGGTGGGTACTATTATTATCTCCACTTTGCAGATGAGGAAACTGAGGCAAACAGAGGTTAGATGACTTGCCCAGGGTCACATAGCTCAGAAGTGTCTGGGACCGGATCTGAACTAAGGTCTCCCTGGAGCCAGGTCCAGCTCTCTGTCCACTGTAACATTTAGCTGCCTCAGTCTCATTTGAGATCTCATTTGATTCTCACAATAACTTTCTGAAGGGGGCAGATAAGTGGTGCTGTGGACAGAGCACCAGTGCAGGAGTCAGGAGGACGTGAGTTCAGATTTCACCTCAGACACTTGACATTCACTAGCTTTGTGACCTTGGGCAAGTCACTTAACCCCAATTGCCTCATCCTGGGTCATTTCCAGTCATCCTGATAAATATCTGGTCACTGGATTCAGATGGTTCTGGAGGAGAAGTGAGACTGGTGACCTGCACAGTCCTCCCTTACTCAAAAAACCCCCCAAAAGTCAAGTGCAAGTCATGTCATTATTTCTCTGATGGCATGGTTTTCTTCTCCAGCAACGAAGGTCGAACACACACACATGTTTGTATGATGCTTGGGACTGGACTTCCTTCTGAAATTCCTTTACTACTAAATAGAAATATTATTGATAATTTTTGTGTGGTGGTTGTGTTATATAACTTTTCTGAAACTAATAATTGACTCAGTTTTTTTGTCCATTCCCTAGGATCTTCTAAGTATAGCCTCTCTAAGCACTCAGAATAATTATCTCAACTTATATGTTGATGAGTTATGACCCCTGAGCAAGGTTACATCTTCCTATCAGGAATTAGGGACACCTCTGAGGAGTCAGACCTGATTATTTAATGTATTCAGTTGAAACTGTCATCAGTGTGTTCTCCCAAGACTAATCAATTTAGAGAAGAAGCACTGAGTCATTTGTAGAAAGTGGTTTTTACTAAGGTGGCACAATAAAAATATTTAGTATCAACACCTCTTAGCCTCGACATAAGAATCTATGACCAATTCTTTTATGAGTATATTTAGAGACCAGGGGAAAGTGGGGTCAAACTCAGAGAGCACATATGGCAAATGGTTGACTCATAGCTCCTGATTGCTAGCAGTCATATTTTCTTGTACTTGTAGTACCTCTAAAATGAATCTTAAGCATCATGTACTTTTTTGCTGACTTCCTTGTGAAGCTTAGGATTTATATCATCTGTCCAAAACTCCTAATGGAATCATTAAGTCAACAAACTTTTACATAGCATTTATTTGCTAGGCATTGTGCTAAGGGCCGTATCTGTCTTTAGGTATTTCTGGCTCCTCCTCACCCCCAAGACTTCTTCAAATGCCTTTTCAAAATTGAATGTCTATATGTTTTGATTAATGACTAGGCTCAGTTTTTGTTTGTCATTTTTGATTACCTCCTGAATTCGTTTGATTTTGAAATATATCATTCATATCTCTTTGGAATTTCTTGTGCACACAGGACAGCTTTGTGTCCTTTGCCTTTCTTTCCCTTTATTTGTCAAAGTAATTCACCTGGATACTTGTTGAATTTGTTGCTTCTCATTAAAATTTTTATATTTTATCGGTTTGTCTTGGAGTTTGGTGCTTAGATATTTTCTTTGTATGAAGCTGGATTTTTCAAATAGTGGTATGTTTTTATATTTAAAAAATTGGGGGTAATTGTCTTCTGTAATTGTCTGTAATATATTGCTCAGGATATTTTTTATATTAAACAGAAAATATTCAATTTCAGTTTATTTTGCATTTCATTGTCGTTGAGCTTTTGCTGTGCCATATGGTTTTGTTTCTTCAATGTCTTTCAGGGTATTTCTTTGAGCAACCACCTCTTTTAATGAAGGACCTTTTCCCCCCTTTTCAAGAAGTATCATCTCAGCCTAGAATGGGGAAATCAAATATGAGCTTAATTCAGTCAAGAACTGTATAAGTATTCCTGAAAATTTGGGGAGACTTGTTAACCAGAATATACTCAATGACAAGAAAATCCATATCCAAATGCTTAAGTTATACATTCATTTATAAATTTTTCAATATGGAGACCTCACAGTTTTGGTCAGACCTACTGTGCCAAACTATATCTGCCAACTCTACTACTCTATTTTTGGAAAGATACATATTGTTTATTTAGTATGACATCTTGGTAGTTACTGGGGACACTTTTAAAATGTTCTTTTCCTTGATAGCTTGACAGTTTCATGGATGATTTTAAGTTGGACTGAGAGATTTGAATTCTAGACTTGCATGATTTTGTGGGTTCCTCTTGTTCAGGAGAGTATTTTATTATTTTAAATGAGTTTATAAGGGTTATCTTACTGGAAGAGGAAAAGCGGGGCTACTTACTGTCCAGGTTTTTTAATTTAATAATGTTTTTCTGGAAGAATTCTGATCCTTAAGTTATATTTTTAACTCCCCTTATTTTGATGGTTGGCATATGTCTGTCTCTGAACTGCAAAACTTCCTGTTTCCCGCTACACTAAGAAATTTTTTTCTCTTCCTAATGGCTTGAGAATTTGAATTGTTGACCCAAAGCCAATTTTTGCTTTGCACTTTTCTATTATGTCTCCAGTAAACTCATGAGTAACATCATCACTGAACCTCATCATCCTTTGAGATTCCATCAATCTCTTCGTTTTCAGTCTGACTGCCTTCCTTTGGAGACAGCTGATCAACTTGCAAGATTTCATGAGTCTTGATACTCACTGCTCATCAGTATCCCTGGTACCTTCTGCCTCTCTTTCACTTTGATAGGTTTTTCTTGTGTGTTGAGTTCCTCTATTAGATCATAAGGTCCTTGTTGGCAGTAACTGTTTTTCTTTTTTCTTTCTTGTATCTTCAGTGCTCAGCACAGTGCTTGGCACATAGGAGGTGCTTAATAAATATTTAATGCCTGACTGGTGGTCAGTAAGCAGGAAGATCCATTGACTCAAGGGTTCATTACAGATGGAATGACCGCACTCTCCCTGTTTCTTCTTGTGACCTTCCAGAAGGTATTATGTACCTATGAGATCTCCCATTAAGAGTAAAGAAAGTTACTCATTGACAACTTCTCCCACATTGAAGCTTGATGGGGGGGGAGGGATTCAATTAGATAAACTTATGATTTTTCTACTTTGTGTTTCTTGAATAAGTTTATAAATATCATTCTTGAGCTGTGTTGTATATTTGAGAGATTCAGGGACAATTGAGTGAAGTTGACTGGCAGCAGGGACAATTTCTTTGAATGTGAAAAAGGCTTTTGACCTCATTTTTTTCCTGAGAAGCCTATGATTCTCAGTATGGAACACTGAGGCCAATGTGATTTACTGTCTAGAGATTATATTTTCTATATTTTGACATCATTACCCCTTTCCTTTTTTTTTTAATAGATTATCTTTGACTTCAGTGTGTTTGCATTTCCATTCTGCTGTGTACTTTTTCACTTCAGAGATTTCCCATGGTAAATTAAAATGTCTCTATTCTGCAAATACTTTCTGCTATTCAGGCCATACAAGTTGCCATTTATTCTCATGCCAGTGGGGTGGAGTGATGGCTTTGCCAACTTCACTTACTTTTCCTCTTACCCTGACTTCTTATGTATGTCAATACATACATAGGGAGTGTAGGGTGTGTTCAGAGAGGACCAGCATCAGTACCTTTGGTGTGATGGCTGCCGAGCTCTTTTTGGGGCTCTTTCCACCTTTGGTGTCCACCTGTTCCACCTAACTCTCACCTGTAGCTCCAAGAAGCTGCAGCATGTGCAGCGACCACACCCTGGTAAACCATTTTGGCAGATGGGCCAAATCAGGCTGAGGGTAACCAAGGATTCTCAAACCCATTGGTGAGTTAGTGAGGTTTCTACCCCAAGCATGTGAAAACTTCATCTGGTGGAATGGGCAGATGAGAACAACTTGTTCCAAGGGCCATGAAGGCAGATGAAGCAGGCGATGTGGAGTGCTTAGAGACTGGTTGAATGCTGAAGATGCCAAGGTCATCCACTGCATCCTGAGCCATTGTCAGTCATCTTGACTCTGTCCTGCCACTGGACTATGATGAGAGAGTGAGGCTGACGACTTCGTGCAACTCTGCCTCACTGAAATCCAATTTATGCACTAATCAAAAGACATCACCCATACCACTTCACTATTATGCCTCAAAGTCCTGTGGCAATAGGCAAGTGATAAAGGAACAGCTGCGGATACACTGGGAGCTGTAGTCACAACCCTGCATACAGGCGACCCAGGCCATAGGGTCGTTTCTCACTGGAAGCAACAGTGAGACTCAGTAGCCCCTGAGTGTTTGAGCAGCCTTTTAAGGATTGCACTGCTCACCTCCTGGTATGAGGAAGGGAGCTAGAAAAGGTGCCCTAAACATTACCAGCTTACCTAACGTTGGACTGATTACTGCGGCAGGTGGGGAATCCCACTATGTGGTCAAAACATAAAAATATTTACAAAAACATCTGCAAAGATGATTCCACTCACCATGGGCACATGGAACATGCACACACTAATGGACAACACAAAATTCAGTAGACTTGAAAGAAGAACTGCTCTTGTTGCAAGAGAACTCAACAGGTATTGTATCCAAATAGCAGACCTGAGTGAAACAAGGTTGGCAAATGAAGGCTACCTTACTGAAGTCGGAACTGGATACACCTTTTTCTGGGGTGAGTGCAGTGAAGGGGAGCACCATGAAGCTGGAATGGGTTTTGCAATCAAAAGCAATCTAATCAGCAAACTGGCATGCCCTGCCAAAAGGAGTGAATGACAGGCTGATGACAATGTGATTGCCACTCTCAGGAAAATACCATGCCACCATGATTAGTGCCTATGGTCCCACCATGACAAACCCTGATGAAGTCAAAGACAAATTTTATGAAGACCTAGAGACCCTTATAGTAAATGTGCTAAAAGAGGACAAGCTTATAATTCTGCATGACTTTAATGCCAGAGTAGGCTCAGACTACCAGACTTGGCAGGGAGTCCTAGGGAGGAATGGAGTTGGAAACAGCAACAGCAATGGTCATTTACTGCTGAAGACTTATGCATCACATGACCTCATCACCAACACCGTCTTCCGTTTACCTAAATGCAATAAAACTTCCTGGATGTACTCTCACAGCAAACACTGGCATCTAATAGATTATGTGATTGGAAGGAGAAGAGACAGACAAGATGTGAGAATGACAAAAGCAATATGTGGTGCAGAGTGCTGGACTGATCACAGACTTATTCTTTCTGAGCTAAGTATTCACATTCATCAAAAGTGCCAAACCCAAGGCAAAATGACTACCAGAAGAATTAATGTCAACAAATTAGAGTTCTTCCCTGAGTATGAACAGTTTGCTGTTGACTTGGAGGGAAAGTTGAGCCAACACACAGTTGGCAACAGTGGAGCAGAAAAGGAGTGGGCAGTGTTCAGATATTTGGTGTACAGAGCTGCATTTGCTTATCTGGTTCAGAACACTCTCAAACACCAAGACTGGTTTGATGAAAATGATGGGGAAATTCAGAAGCTGCTAAATGAAAAACGAGAACTCCACAGGATTTACCAGCAGGATAGTTCATCCACCTCTAAGAAGGCAGCATTTAATTCCATCAAAAGCAAAGTACAACTAAAGCTTAGATGCAGGATTCCTGGCTCAGTAAGAAGGCAGATGAAATTCAGTTTTATGCTGATAGTAACAATCCAAAGCACTTTTATGATTCCCTGAAAGCTATTAATGGACCAAAAACCTATGCGGAGTCACACTGATTAGTGATAAGGACATGATCCTAGAGAGATGGGCTGAACACTTCCATAGTGCTCTCAACAGACCATTATCAATCAATGCTGAGGCCATTGACCATTTACCTCAGGGTGAAGTCAATCCCTCCTTAGCTGAACTTCCAACTGAAGAAGGGGCAGCTAGGTGGTGTAGTGGTTAGAACACTAGTGCAGAAGTCAGGAGGTCCTGAGTTCAAATCTCACCTCAGACACTTGACACTCACTAGTTGTGTGACCTTGGGCAAGTCATTTAACCCCAACTGCCTCATCCTGGGTCATCTCCAGTCATCGTGATGAATATCTGGTCACTGGATTCAGATAGTTCTGGAAAGGAAGTGAGGTTGGTGACCTGCACAGCCCTCCCTCACTCAGAACAAAGTCAAGTGCAAGTCATGTCATCATTTCTCTGATGGCATGGTCTTCTTTGGCAACAAAGGATGAACACACACACACACACACACACACACACACACACTCATACCTGAAGAAGAGGTTTTGAGGGCCATTAGGCTCCTTTCATGTGGCAAAGCACCTGGTGCTGATTCTATTCCAGCTGAGATTTACAAGGTAAAGGGACCATTACTCAAACAAAAGGTGACTGAAATTTTCCAGGTTATATATATGGCAAGAGGAGATTATCCCCAAGAAGCCCAAGGATGCTTCCATTGTCCATCTCTATAAAGGTAAAGGGAATAGATTGTTCTGCAACAATCACAGGGGGCTCTCTCTCTTAGTCATTGCTGGCAAAACTCTTACTAGAATCCTTTTTAATAGGCTGATCCTTCACCTGAAGGATGGTCCTATAACTGAGAGCCAGCATGGCTTCAGAAAAGGCTGAGGAACAGTTGATATGGTGTTTGCTGCCCCACAACTCCAGGAGAAATGCCAGCAGCAGAACAGAGGTCTGTACACAACGTTTGTAGATCTGACCAAGGCCTTTGACATTTAGTTGTGCAGGGTTATGGAAAATTATGTCAAAATTTTGTTTCCCAGAGAAGTTTATCAATACTGTACGTCAATTTCATGATGGCATGTTTGCCCGGGTTCTGAATAATGGATAAAGCTCTTGTGCTTTCCCAGTCACCAATGGAGGGAAACAGGGCTGTGTGCTTGCTCCCATGAATTTTAGATGTTTTCAGCCATGTTGACAAATGCTTTCAGTGAGGATGAAGACAGCATCAAGGTCAACTATCATACTGATGGTAAGTTCTTCAATTTGAAAAGGCCACAAGCCAAGACCAAAGTGGAGGGAGTGTTGGTGCATGATTTTCTGTTTGCAGATGATTGTGCACTCAATGCAGCCTCTGAAGCTGAGATGCAACAAAGTATGGATCAATTCTCTGCTGCCTGTGCTAATTTTGGCCTAATAATTAACATCAAGAAAATACAGGTGCTCCATCAGCCACCACCATCCATACATGCAACCAGTGGTTACAACAAATGGAGAAGTCTTGAATGCTGTGGATAAGTTCACTTACCTTGGTAGTATACATTCCAGGGATGTACATATTGACAATGAGGTTGATGCATGCATTGCCAGAGCTAGCTCAATGTTTGAGAGGCTCTGAAGAGAAGTTTGGGAGAGAAGAAGTATTAGTCTGACTACCAAATTGAAAGTCTACAGAGCCAGTGTGCTGACCTCATTGTTGTATGCCTGTGAAACACGGACACTTTATCAGTGCCATGCCAGGAAACTGAATCATTTCCATTTGAACTATCTTAGGAAGATTCTGAGGATCACCTGGTAGGATAAGTTATCAGACACTGAAGTCCTTGCTTGAGCTGAACTGCCAAGTATTCAAACTATGCTTCAGAGAGTACAACTCCTGTGGCCTGGCCACATTGTTCAAATGCAAAATGTATGCTTTCCAAAAAGACTATTTTATGGAGAACTCGTATGGGGCAGACAGTCACATGGTGATCAGAAGAAACGATACAAGGACACTCTCAAGATCTCTCTCAAGAACTTTGGATTTGACTGTGCAACATGAGAGATGCTGGCACAGGACCACTCAGCGTGGTGTGCCCACATAAGAAAAGGTGCTGTGCTCTTTGAGCCAAGCAGAATTGAGACAGTACAAAGTAAATGCAAGATGTGCAAATTTGGGATATTCACCCCAAATATTCACACGGACTATCTGTGCCCAACCCATGGTAGAGCATTCTGAGCTCGTATTGGTTTAGTCAGCCACAGTCAGACCCACTGAAATTTCACTTTATAATGGTGATGTCATTTTGGTCCTCTTCGAAGATGAAGGACAATAACCAACCACCGACCATGTATGTCAATCAGATAAGGTCCTGGGAGGGATTTTATCCCTTGGAGTTTTAGTCTCCACATAGTTCCCATTGGTATTTTTATATAAGGAGGAGGGTATGGGGGATAGAGACAAAAATTCATGATTTAATGGGAATTTTCTAGTCTCATGTCAGAAAGTTGTCTGGGACCAGAGCTATGTGTTGAAGTATCAGCATTCTACAATTTCTTCCCACTCAATTGTCCCAGACCCTGTCCTATGCAGGCGAGGCTAGTTTTTCCTTAAAAGATTATAGAATTCACTTTGAGACTTAATTGTCCAAGTGAACTAAGGATAATTTCTCTCACCTAGTTTCTTGATGGTCCAAGTAAAAAGTCAGTGCATAAAGAGCTCGCTCCTTCATCAGTTTTCCTATCAGCTGACCAGCATGTTCATCAAATGAACAAAGATGAGGAGACCAATTGAATTAATGTAAACACTCTGAGAACAATATTTTTTGTCTTTATGCCCAAAGGGCTACAAAAATGTGCATACCCTTTGACTCAGCAACATCCCTTCTAGGGCTGTATTCTAAAGAGATCATAAAAATGGGGAAAAGTTCCACATGTACAAAAATATTTACAGCAAGTCTTTTTGTGGTGGCCAAGAACTGGAAATTAAGGGAATGCCCATCAATTTGGGAATGGTTGAACAACTAGTATATGAATGTAATGGAATACTATTACACTGTAAGAAATGATGAAGAGTCAGACTTCAGAAAAGCCTGGAAAGATTTATATGAACTGATGCTGAGTGAAATGAGCAGAACCAGGAGAACATTATACACAGTAACAGCCACGGTGTGTGAGGACTGCTTGTGATAGACTAAGCCCTTCACAGCAATGCAAGGGCATAAAACATTCCCAAAAGATTCATGAGGTAAAATGCCATCCATGTCTGGAGAAAAAAAATCTATGGAATCAAAACACAGAATGAAGCAAACTATTTTCATTTGTATTATGTTTTGGTTTGGTTTTTCTCATGGTTTCTCCAATTCATTTTAATTCTTCTATGCAACATGACTAATATGAAAATGTGTTTAATAAGAATGTATGTGTAGAACCCCTATGAGATTGCATGCCATCTCAGGGATGGGGGGGGGGAACTTGAGACTTATAGAAGTGATTGTTAAAAATTGAAAACAAATGTAAATAGTAAATAATAATTGTTTCTCTTTTATCTAGGAACCCTGAGGGTCTTCCCCTCCCATTTTCATTTTTTTTAAAGGGGGGGGCATTGCTTGAGTAACGACTTAAAGAAGTCTATTCATTGAATGGGTGTATCTCACTTGAAGTGAGAATGCTGTAAAACCTAAGCCTGAAAGGGCCAGGGTCTCTCACTGCATCCTCGACCATCTCCAGCCATCCTGGTGAATATCAGGCCACTGGACCCAGATGGCTCAGGAGAAGAAAGTGAGGCTGGTGACCTTGCGCAGCCTTCCCTCACTCAAAAAAAGTCAGCTGCAAGTCATGTCATCATCTTTATGTCACGGTCCTCTTCGAGAGCAAAGGACAAAACAACAACAACAACAACAACAAGAACTTAACGCAGAGTCCTATGTACAGTAAGTACTTAATAAATTCCTGTTTATTTATTACATCCTTGCTAAATATATTTTCTCAGTGCTGGCTAAATAAATACCCTTGTGATAATTGTCCAATAGTCTCTCAGTATCTCATTTAGTTCCTATTTTGAAACTGCAGCGTTTGAACAATTTAAGTTGGGTCCAGTCCATCATCCAGTCGTATCATCAAGAAGCAGGGACACATAAAGTACCAGATGATCATAGTCAACATTATTTTTCTCACCTCTGTGAGCAAAAATTCAGTGAAAGAGATAATGTGATGGACTGTTGAAAAGAAATTTGCAAATGAGATGATGTTTTAATTGTAAAAGGTGTTAATTCCTATTGCCTAACTGATTTATGATGCCCAGGAGAAGGGGCATAGAACAGCAAGATAATATATCATCATATGCCTTTGCCATTAGTAAGTGACACTCTCCTTATTGATGGCAGTGAGAGGCCTATCCTGCTTGAAGTGCAGGGTTGAGTTGGTGAGAATTATAGAATTTCAGACCTCAGCACGTCCCTACTCTGAGGACTCTTCAAATGGGAACCTTCCACTGGCGCTCTCAAAGTGTATGTCTTCAAGCATCACACTGAGTTGAATTCCAGCTTTGAGAGAGAAGCTGGAACAGGCCAACCACGCTTCAGGTTGTTGATGGAAAAGATTCTGGGAAGACATGAGGGGTACATATTTCCAAATTGCTTTCCAGAATGATTGTACCAGTTCACATCTCCACCAATAATGAATTAGTGTGTCTACTTTTCTACAAACCCCAACACTGACTATCCTTGTCTTTTGTTCTCTTTCTCAGTTTTATGGGTTCAAAGTGAAACTTCAGGGTTCTTCTGATTTGTATTTCTTTTAGTCCGGTCTGCTTAGATAGCAGTTGATGGAAATAAAAGCTGGGATTTTTCATTGCTTAAAAGCTCAAAATGAGTCACTTGCTTGATGTGGTAGCCAACAAAGATACTTCGCTCTTCAACTACAGTACAAGAAGCAGAGTACCAAGAATGAGATAGGTGTGGTAAAGTTATTAATATCAGTATTTCTCAAACCACATGTGGAGTGCTGTGTTAGGTTCTTTTTAATTTTTTTTAAATTAATTCATTTATTTTTAGTTTTCAACATTCATTTCCACAAAATATTGAGTTCCAAACTTTCTCCCCATCTCTCCCTCCCCCCCACTTCAAGACACCATGCATTCTGATTACCCCTTCCCCCAATCTGCCCTCCCCTCTATCAAATCACTCCCTTCCCTATCCCCATTTTCTCTCTTTTCTTGTAGGGCAAGATAGATCTCTACACCCCATTACCTGTACCTCCTATTTCCCAGTTGCATGCAAAAACAAATCTAAACATTCATTCCTAAATCCCTGAATTCCAGCTTCCCTCCTCTCCTCCCTCCCCACCCATCTGTACTGAGAAGGCAAACAATTAAATATAGGCTATACATGTATAGTTCTTCAAAAGACTTCCACAACAGTTACGTTTTGAAAGACCAGCTATGCTTCTTTTCATCCCATTCTGTCCCTCATTTATTCTATTCTCTCCTCTGTCCTTGTCCCTCCCCAAAAGCATTTACTTCCAATTACTCCTTCTTCCCATTTGCCCTCCCTTCAATCATCCCCCTCTCCATGCTCCACTTCTTCCCTTCTCCCCTACTTTCCTGTAGTGTAAGATAGATTTTCATACCAAAGTGAGTGTGAATGTTATTCCCTCCTTAAGCCAAATGTGACAAAAGTAAGCTTCACTTTTCCCCTCTCACTTCCCCCCTTTTCCCCTCCTTTGAAAAAGTTTTTTCTTGCCTCTTTTATGAGAAATAATTTGTCCCATTCCATTTCTCCCCTTCTCCCAATATATTACTCTCTCACCCCTTAGTTTTATTTTTTTAGATATCTTCCCTTCCTGTTCAACTCACCCTGTGCCCTCAGTCTACACACACACACACACACACACACACACACACACACACACACACACACACACACACACACACACATCCCTTATGAGTTCTCTTTGCTGTTTACCTTTTCATGCTTCTCTTCATTCTTGTGTTTGCAGGTCAAATTTTCTTTTCAGCTTTGGTCTTTTCATCAACAATCCTTGAAAGTCCTCTATTTCATTGAATGACCATTTTTTCCCTGAAGTATTATACTCAATTTTTCCGGGTAGGTGATTCTTGGTTTTAATCCTAGTTCCTTTGAGTTCTTGAATATCATATTCCAAGCCTTTTGATCCCTTAATGTAGAAGCTGCTAGATCTTGTATTATTCTGATTGTATTTCCACAATACTTGAATTGTTTCTTTCTAGCTGCTTGCAATATTTTTCCTTGACCTGGGAACTCTGGAATCTAGCCACAGTATTCCTAGGAGTTTTTCTTTTAGGACCTCATTCAGGAGGTGATCAGTGTATCCTTCAATATTTATTTTACCCTATGGTTCTAGAATATCAGGGTAGTTTTCTTTGATAATTTCATGAAAGATGATGTCTAGGCTCTTTTTTGATCATGGCTTTCAGTTAGTCCCATAATTTTTAAATTGTCTCTCCTGGATCTATTTTCCAGGTTAGTTGTTTTTCCAAGGAGATATTTCACATTGTCTTCAATTTTTTCTATTTCGTTTTGTAATTTTTTGGTTTGTCATAAAGTCATTAGCTTCCATCTGTTCCATTCTAATTTTTAAAGAACTGTTTTCTTCAGTGAACTTTTGAACCTCCTTTTCCATTTGGTTAGTTTTGCTTTTTTAAAGCATTTTTCTCCTCATTGGCTTTTTGAACTTCTTTTGCCATTTGAATTAGTCTATTTTCAAAGGTGTTATTTTCTTCAGCATTTTTTTGGGTCTCCTTCAGCAAGCTGTTGACTCACTTTTCATGATTTTCTTGCATTGCTCTCATTTCTCTTCCCAATTTTTCCTCCACCTCTCTTACTTGATTTTCAAAATCCTTTCTGAGCTCTTTCATGGCCTGAGACCATTGAATATTTTTTTTGGTGGTTTTGGATGCAAAAGGGTTGACTTTTATGTCTTCCTCTGATGTTATGCATTGTTCTTCCTCATCTAAAATGATGGAGGAAAATACCTGTTCATCAAGAAAGTAGCCTTCTATAGTCTTATTTTTTGGGCATTTCCCCCGCCAACTGCTTGATTTTTGAGTCCTTTGTCAAATGGAGGGTATACACTAGAGACCTGTAAGTTCTCAGTTCCTTCAAGGTGGTACAATCAAGGGAGAGAAGTTTACTCCTCTCTTGGCCTACATTCTGGTCTGGGAGCAATCACAAGCTTTTCTGTCCAGGATCTGCGAGTAGGGTTTCCTCTCCACAATTGCAACCAGCTCCACCATGCCAGTGCTCTTCCTCACTCCAGGGCCACCACTTAGGGTTGAATTTCAGATCAGGCACTTTATTCCCCTAGGGTCTTTAGGTTGAGGGCTCCAAAAATGGATGCTGTAGCTACCTGGGGCTGGGGCTAGGGCAGGACCCTGTTCCCTTCTCACGCGGGTGAAAGAACTTTCTTACTGACCTTTGAAGCTGTGTCTGGCGTTTGTGGGTTGAGGAATCTGGGAACTGCAGCTGCTACCCGGGGTTCTGTGCCTTGAAGCCTGCTCCCATCCTGTCCCTGCCACTCACCGAGGCCAAGGTTGGGTTGAGCTCCATGGGCTGAGCTGCACTCTGTGGGCTGTGCTCCACTCCAAGTCTGGTGTAATAGACCTTTCCTGTCGGCCTTCCAGGATGCCTTGGGCTGGAAATCTCTTTTGCTGTGGCGTTTTTTGGCTTCTATTGGTCTAGAATTTGTTTAGAGTCATTTTTACAGATTTTCTATGGGCTTTGGGGGGAAAGCTACAGCAGGTCCATCCTTCTACTCTGCCATCTTGGCTCCCTAGGTTCTTGAAAGACTAGAGAACATCTGAAAAAGACAACTAGAAAAGTAAGAGTCCTCCCGACAATTTTAGGATCATGTGAATAGAATGGAGATGTTAAGACTGGAGAAGAGAGGATGAAGTGGAAACATGAACAAGTTTGCTCAAATGTTTGAAGGGAGTATCAACGATTACAGTTCTTCTGCTTATTCATTAAAGGCATCCTTCCTTGCATATGCATTGTGCTATAGGCTCTATGACGTCTATTTAAGCTCTGCTGTGATTCTGATATCATGGGATTCTTCTTTTATTTGATTTTTCCAGATTAGAAGCCTCCTTGTATCTCCATTGTTTCAAGAACATTTAGGAAGCAGGTAAAGGGATGGTAGGAGGGGGAAACATTCTACTTATGACTCCATGATCACAGCTGAGACCAGTGTGAGAAAGGGGATCCTACTTGGCTTAGAAATTACAGGTAGGTCTGCAGAGTCTGGGGATTAGCAGAAAGGGACTGATGGTTGGGTAACAGAGTGACACGAAGATTGCAGTGGACAGCATCCAGGGAGACTTTTGGTCAAGATAACGGAGAAAGAGAGTAAAAATTGAGCCAAGTGCATAAAAGCTGACAAATGTGCTCATGAGTAAAAGGATGGTTTGGGTGGCTCTAATCTCAGGATGCCCTCTGGGTGAGAGTTTGGTTCTTCGAATTTTCTGGACATGCTGGTGATGTGTGTGTAGCAGAAGCACCATGTAGACACTGACCAAGACCATGAGTCCCAAACAAAGCACATTTCTGAAAGTGGTCATTATCAAATAAATACCCATAACATATTCTGCAGTACAAAACACATTATCAAATGCATTTGTATAATTGCTATTGCTTCTTGGGCCTTTTGTGCTCACTGAAATGGGAATTTCTATCAGCAGATTGAGGACCCAGCAAAAGAGATAGGAGAGGGTCATACGTTGTTTGAGTCTGACTTTGAATTCTGCCCACCTGGAGTTGCTGGAGCTGATGGTGATGGCCTGGTAGGTGCACAGGAGGCAAGTCAAGGAAATTGAAAGCCCTTGACTCAGTTTAAGGAAGTAAAATACAACTTTACACCCAACATCATCCAGAAAATTGTTCCACCCTAAACCCTGCAATGTTTGTGGGACTCCCTTGCTAATAAGCATAATGGAGTTCACTAAGGTCAGCTGGGTGACAATAAGGGTTAAAGAAGTTATCTTGTGGCCAGCAAGGACATATAACATATGAGAGATAAAGAGGAAGAAGTTTGTTATAATCCCTATTGTGGTCACAGAGAGAAACAGAAAGCCAAGGTACATGATTTCTGGAAGCATTCTCTTCATCTTTAAAAGAAAACTTTAGTTAGAAAAAAAGAGAACACAGGAAAACTATTGACTATCATGTTTTTGGGAATCCATTCTACAGGAGAAGTTAAAAAATACTACTTCTGTCTCATTCCTCTGCATATATTCATGGATTTTTACCATTTCAGGGAAGTTTCCCAGTCTTTTTCTTGCTCAAATGCTTATTCATCAATTCCTCTACCTCAGTAAGCAGGTAGGACAGCTGAATTAGACTGTGGAGACTGAGGATTTTTATAGATTTGCAATTTTTGTATTCACCATTACTCAAGGTGGTAGTCTCTAATTAAGGCAAAAATTGACATACTGTAATTCTGATCGCAAATTTTCCTTCATTGAATTCTACAGATCTTGTTATTGAAGGACCAAATCAGTTCAAAACATAGGCCAGTGATCTTTCTGTAGTCCTATTGTGTGAGAGGAATAAAAAGAAAAGGGAAAAGAACTATGAGTCAATCTCCTTGTAAGAGGTACACAGATTATCATGTTATCATGTGGTCTTTTTTTTCCCCTCCAAGACAGGAAGAACCTTAATTTTTTATATTCTGTTTTCTTTATTTGTTTCTTGACTATTATCATAAACATTTCTCTCTGTGTATATACATCCATCCTTATATGTTTACTTATTAAAGATCAATGTTTTTCCCAATGGCTTTAAAAAAGTATCTTCCACTTTCATGTTAAAATCATTTGGGAATTTTTGATCCATACAGCCAAAATGAACTATATATTTTAATAATGATAGGTAGAGTGATTTTAACTTTATACAAAAATTTTCTAAGGTGCTATTGTTAGAGAAATAGTTCTATACTTAATGGTCTCAATATAGCCAGTGTATGGCTTTCCCTTTTCATATTAGGTGTTAACACTTTCTCTTTGGTAATGTGACTTCATACTCACAGTAGTTATTTTTGTGTATATTGCAGAAAAAAATGCCTAGTTAATTTTGAAAAAAATATATTTTAGCAAATTTTGAAATTCTAAAATTCTCCAGAGACCTTTGTAAGGCTAATTTCTTATGTCTAATTCGATTTTTAAAAGACTAATTGATTTGATATACTGTTCAAGAGACCTTAGAATACATGGAACTTCCACATTCATTTCTTATAAGATTTTGATTTCCAACTTTTTCTCCTTGTCTCCCTCCCACTACCCCTTCTGAAGAGGGCAAGCAATCTCATAATAATTATACATGTTCAGTCATGTAAACCTGTTTCCACATTAGACATGTTGTGAAAGCAGAAACAGAACAAAACTGAAAAGTCCCAAAAAACTATTGAAAACAGTATGTTTTGATCTGCACTCAGACACCATAGTTCTTTTTCCAGATGTGGATAGTACTTTTGATCATGAGTCGTTAGGAATTGTCTGGATCACTGTATTGCTGAGAAGAGGTAAGCCAATCATAGTTGATTATCACACATTGTTGCTATTGGTTGGTTGGTTGGTTATTGTCCTTCATTCTTGATGAGGACCAAAATGACATCACCATGATAAAGTGAAGTTTCAGTGTATCTAACTGTGGCTGGTCAGACCAATAAGAGCTCAGAATGCTCTACCACAAATTGGGCACATATAGTCCGTGTGAATATTTGCCTGGCTTTGTTCATTTCACTCAGTATCAGTTTATGTAAATCTCTCCAGCAATTTGTTTCAATGGCCATGAAGGCAGCTGAAGCAGGCTCTGTGGAGCACTTAGAGCATGGTTAGACATTAAAGGTGCCAAAGTCATCCATTGCATCTTGAACCATCACCAGTTGTCTTGACTCGGTTCTGCCATTGCACTGTGATGACTCTGGAGGACAGAATGAGGCTGATGACTCAGTGCAACTCTACCTCACTCAAATTCAATAGCTGTGTGAATCAGAAGACATTATAAATACCATTTTACCATTTTAACCTATTCCAAAGTCCTGTTGCGGCAGGCAACTGATGAAGCAGCAGGTCCAGATACACTGGGAGCTGTAGTTACAACCCTGTACATAGGTGGCCTAGGCCATAGGGTCATATTTTCCCTTTGAATCAGCAGTGGGTTTCGGCAGCCCCCTGAGTGTCTGAGCAGCCTTTTAAGGGTCACATTACTCACCTCCTGGTGTGAGGAAGGGGTTAGAAAAGGCACCCTAAAATTGCCTGTTTATCCAATTCTGGCCTGATTACCATGGCAGATGGGGATCTCACCCTAACGTCAAAACACAAAAAATGTACAAAAATGTTTGTAAAGAGGATTTCATTCACCATTGGTATGTGAAATTATACATGCTAATAAACAGCACAAAATCCAGGAGACCTGAAAGGCAAACAGCTTTTGTTGCAACAGCATATTCAAATAGCAGCCCTTGGTAAAATGAGGGTGCCAAATGAAGGCCAGCTTACTGAAGTTGGAGCTGGATGCACCTTTTTCTGAAGTGACCACATTGAAGGGGAGTGTTGTGACACTGTTCTAGGTTCATCCTTGGGAAGAATGGAATTGGAAACAGCAATAACTGTGGTCACTTTCTACTGAATATGTGTGCATCTCATAACCTTCTCATCACCAACACTGTCTTCTATCTACCTAATCACTATAAAATGCATGGATGCACCCTCACAGTAAACAATGTTGACCAACAGTGGGACTCTGGTTACAGTCAGAAGGCAGACAGAACTATTAAAACTTTTGGCTACAGGAGGTTAGGGACCCTGGTCACAGTTCCATATCTAAGAGAAGCTGTAGCACTTGCAGCTGAGGAGGAGAAGGTGACCTTCCTTGGTAGAGTGTTGAACAGGAGAACATTGGCCACACCTTTTCCTGGATAATATCACCTTTGAAGCACTGACAACTTGCATTTCCCTTGAATTAGCTCTGAAACTAACACTACAAAAAATTTGATGCTTGAAACAATGTTTCCTCACCCCCAAGCTGATGGAGACCTACTTGAACATAATGTTCATAGTCAAGAAATAGGCTGGGAAAATGACCAATTCACAAAAACGTACTTGATCATAAAATATTGCAGTGTTGGTGGCAGGGAAGAGTAAAACACAAACTAAGAAAATAATAATATGAAAACAGCAGCAAAGAAAGCCTCAAAGAAAAATGCCAGTTAGAACCAAGCAAATCAGAATTCCCTGAATGGTTAAAGAAATAGATAAGTGTGGTTGAAGAAAAATTTGGTAAAAAAAGAGTGATGCAAGAAATTTCTGAAAAGTGAACTAAAGTTTGTAAAAAAGACACAAAAATGCTACTGACAAGAACACATTAAAAAAACAAAATTTGCCAAATAGCAAAAAAGAAAAGAAATTTCACTGAAGATAAGATTTCCTTTAAAAGCAAAATTAGCCAACTGGAAAATATCATACAAAAGCTCAATGAAGGAATTAATTCCTTTACAACTAGAATTGAACAAATAGAAGCTGTTGACTCTATGAGACATCAAAACATGGTAAAGCAAATTAAAAAAGAATGAAACAAATGTAAGACAATAGAAAGTAACTGATTGGAAACACAGCTGACTTAAAAAATGGATTAAGGAGAAAGAATTTAAGAACCATTGGTTTACTTGAAAGCCCCGATCAGAAAAAGAACCTGGACATCATATTTTAAGCAATTGTAATGGAAAACTGCTCTGTTTTCTTAGAGTCAGAACGAAAATAGAAATGGAAAAAATACTGATTACCTTTTAAATGAGATACTGAAACGAGAACTGAAAACTCCCCAGAATATTATTGCCAAATTCCAGAGTTCCTAAGTGAAAGAGAAAATATTGCAAGTATTGAGAAAACACCCCTGAAATATTGTGGAGCCACAGTCAGGATCATACAAAAATTAGCAGCTTCCACATTAAAGGAGCAGAGAGCTTGGAAAATGATAGCCCAGGTGGTAAAGAAGCTATGATTACATACAGGAATAATGACCCTAGCGAAACTTAGTATAACCCTTCAGGGTAAAAATTGTCATGTAATGAAATAGGGAACTTTCAAGCAAACAGAAAGAAAATATGAGAGCTGAATCTAAAATGTGATATTCAAATAGAAAAATCAGGAGAAGAATAAAAAGGTAAATATGAAACATAAATTACAAGGTTAATCCTTTATATTTCTATATGGGAAGATGATGCAGATAAGGCCCAAGAAATTTATCATTATTATGGCAGGTAGAAGAAGTCTACATAGACAGAGTGCAGTTTGAGTGCAGTGTGAGTTGATTATGTTCTAATGATACAAAAAGGGCTGAGAAAGAGAGATGCATTGGGAACTGTGGTAAGGGTGAGGAAGATTGGAAAATTATGTCACATAAAAAAGAGTTACACTAGAAGAGTATTTAAAGAGGAGAGCAAATGTGGAGGGGTGGTGGTGGGCAACACTTTAACCCCACTTTCAAACAAATTTGTTTAAAGAGGGAAGAATCTATATCTATATGTATATCTATACACTCAGTTCAGTATAGAAATCTTTCTTACTCAAGGGAGAAGTAGAAGAAGAAAAGTTTTAGAGAAAGGGAGCTAATAAAAGGGGGGTGAATTAAGGCAGATTGGTCAGAAACAAAACAGACTTTTGAGGAGGAACATGGTAAAAGAAAGAGAGAAGAATAAAGGGAAGAATTCCAGAAGAATGGAAATACATAGTTAGTAATCATGTCTGTGAATGTGAATGGGAAGAAGTCACCGATAAAATGGAAGTGCATTGTGGAACAAATTAGAAGCCAGAATATAACACTACGTTGTTGTAATGGCAAGCAAAGTAGGATTTTTTGCTATTTGTCTGGTTTGAGTTTTAGGTAATCAAATGCTTTTGATTGAGTCTTGCCTTTGATTGAATCAAGAGTCTTTGATTAAATAAAGTGTCTTTGACTAGAAACAGTCTATATATATATACATATTTATAAATATACTTTAACATAATTAATAATTATGTATTAATAATACATGTATGTGTATATATATTCTTGTTTGGAGGAAGAAGAGGGAGTAGAGAGAGAAGTTGGTCTGAGAGAGAAGGAAGTGTAAATGCTAGGGGTACTTGCTCATTGGGAGGTCTAACTTTTTGTGATTTCAGGAGCCCTGTCTGCTGACCTGTGTTAATCTTTTAGAGAGAACTCCTGTCCGTTCATCTGTGTTGATTTCTCAGACTGAAGCCCTGTCTGGTGATATTTATGAGGGAATTGAGATGATGGCCCTGGTAATGTGTATAAATATATTTTTATAGCCCTGTTAAGCTTTGTTTTCCTAGAAGCAGAAGCTGCTGGAAGGAGCCCCTGAAGACTGCTGTTAGGCAGAAGCAGGAAAAGTTTGGAGTGAAACAGTCCCCATGAGACTAGAAACAGGAGCAAAGAGCTGCCAGAATGTGAACCCAGTCAAGAGCTGGTTGTGGTCAGCCCATGGAGGAGGAGACATGGGATTTGGAAGTCAGGCTTGAGTCAGGATGAGAGAGGACTTTACTTGGACACTGTGAATTGAATAAGAAGATTGTTCTTACAGTGACCCAAGGGTGGTTGGTGTGGTATTTTCTGCTGCCCCTTAAGGATGCATCATGCTAGCGAAGAACATAGTCTGGAATCCCCTGACTTTGAGCATGCAATGTTATGTGCCATATGACATACTGAGTGTTATGAGATATGTAGATCTATCATATGATATTTCTTGCTTAAGAGGATTGCTATGAACGTTGTGCTTTGCTTTATTGAACAATGTTTAATTTATGGCTGAATAGAGAGTTCATTATACTATTAAATTAAACCCTTAAAATCATTCATAACAGCAGTCCTCAGGTGTGCTCCCATGATTGCTGCTACAGTTGTCTATATGAAACACACTTGAAACAGAAAAAGGCACACAGTGTTAATATAAGGAGCTGGGGTAAAAGCTATTATACTTCAGCAGAATAAAAGAGTCAGGGGTGGCAATTATGATCTCAGACAAAGCAAAAACAAAAATAGATCCAATTAAAATAGATAATCAGGGAAACTAAATGCTAAAAAGTATCATAAATAATAGTGTAATATCAAAATTTTTTACACTTGTTTCTCTCAAAAAGGTCTCATTCCTCAAATATAAAAGGGATTGAGTCAAATTTATAAAAATAAGAACCATGTCATAAGCAGTCAAAGGATAAGAGCAGGCAGTTTTGAGAAGAAGAAATCAAAGCTTTCTCTAGTCAAATGAAGAAGTCCTCTGAATATGTATTGATGAGAGAAAGTAAATAAAAAAAACTCCGATGTACCATCTTATACCTGTAAAAAATTAGAAATACTGGGTGTGGAGGTTGGATGTAAGAAAATGAGCACACTAATGAACTCTTTGTGGAATTTTGAACTGGTCTAGCCATTCTGGAGGATAATATTTAGCTGTGTCCATTGGGCTATAAACCTCCTTTTGTCAACAATATCCCTACTAGGTCTATATCCCAAAGAGATTTTTTCAAGAAAAGAAAAAAAAATTTATAAAAGCTATTTTTATTGTGGCAAGGAATTGGAAAGTTACGTGATGCTGACTAATTGGATAAAGGCTGAACAAGTTGTGATTGTGACAATATATGATTGTGACAGAATACTATTATGCTAAGGAATGAAGAAGGGGATGGCTTTCTAAAGATCTAGGTCCCATTTGAATTGATTCAAAGTGAATTGATAGAATCTGGGGATCGTTTTACATAGTAACAGCATTATTGTTTTGAAAATCAACTTTAAAAGTGTTAGTTACTCTGATCAAGACTGTGATCCATGACAATTTAAAAGAATTTATGACGAAAAATATTATTCAGTCCTAGAAAGAGAACTGATGAGCTCTGAATACAAACTGAAGTATCCCCTTTTTCCCATTCTTTTTCTTGATTTTTTTTAACATGGCTAATATAGAAACATATTTTCCATGATTACACATATGTAATTGCTTGTTTTATCAGGGCTTGGGAGAAAGAGAAAACTTGGAATTCAATTTTTTTAAAAAAGTTGAAAACAAATAAATAATAAATTTTTAAAAAGAGAAAAAGAGGTAAGGCAGATGAATGAAAAATTTAGGTGTGCACTGATGAAAGTATAAGTTTATTCATTTAGGAAGAACAAGCTCCTGAAAGTTGGGACTTCCCAACACAACATGTACCAATAAAGAAATAAGTTTTTCAATGTAAGTTTCCCTCTCAAAGAGAAGGTAAGAACATGGAAGTCCATTAGCTGAGGCCTCAAAAGTTCTCTTGTAACTCTGTGGCAATGGAACGTTGAAGAGCCCTAAGGGAACAAAATGACTTAGTGAGACTAGAACCAAAACTTGAAGTCAGAAGACCTGCATTTAAATCCTGAAAATCCTGGGTAACATGCTTAATATTCCTGAGGATCACTTTTTCCATCTGTAATATAGGAATAATATAGTTACTTCATAGGCATATTTTAATGAAACCACTTTGGAGATATGAAAGTACTAAAGCTAGTAGAGAGAATGACAATAATGAGACAACACATCACAACCTATGGGATAGAACAGAAGCAGTGATAAGAGCAAAATTCATATCTCTAAATGCTTACAGCAATGAAATTGAGAATGAAAAGACTAATAATTTGGGAATAAAGTAAAAAAAGTAAACAACAAAAAAAATAAAAATCTACCATTAAACATTAAACTGGAAATCCTAATAATTAAAGGCAAGATTAATGAAACTGATTGTTAAAAACATTTAATTCATAAATAAAACTAAGAGTTTGCTTCATAAAAAACAATTAAATAAACAATTGTTAATTTGATTAAAAAGAGGAAAAAATCAGTAGCATCAAAAATGAAATGGATGAATATATCACTAACGAAAATGGAATCAAAGCAATTATGAAGCATTATTTTGCACAGTCATATGCCAATAAATTTAACATAAAATATGACATGGAAGAAATTTTATAAAAATATGAATTATCTAGATTAATAGAGGACAAAAGAGAATATCTAAATAGACCTATTTTAGAATAAGAAATTTGACAGGCCATAAATGAGTTTTCTAAGAAAAAAAGCACCAGTACCAGATGGATTTACATGAGAATCCTATCAAGCATTTAAAGATAAAAAAATCCGATATGAAATAAATTATGTGGAATAATAGCAAAGAAGTGGTCCTACCAAAATCTTTTTATGAAACAAATATGATGCTGATGCCTAAACTTGGAAGATCAAAAACAGAGAAAGAAAATTATTATTTCATTAGTGAATATAGATGCAAAATTTCTAAATAAAATGATCTAAACGATTACAAAAATATCTCACATTGATTATACTTTATGATCAATTTGGAGTATACCAGGATTGCAGGGTGGGTGTACCATAAGGACAGCAGTTAACATAAGTGATCATGTGAAAAATGAACATTATAAATCATATGATTATATCAACAGGTACAGAAAAGTCTTTTGATAAAAGTCAACACTCATTTCTATTCAAAACACTTGAAAGTAATTGTATAAATGTATCTTTCCTCAAATGGATAAAAAAACCTTTTCCTCAAACCACCAGCAAGAATTATTTGTAATAGGGATAAGACAGAAGCCTTTCCAGTAAGATCAGATGTGAAACAACGATACCCTCTGTAACTAATATTACATAATATTTTGTTGGAAATCCTGTCATTGGCAATAGTATAAGAAAAATAAATAGAAGGAATCAGAATAGGGAATGCAGTAATAAAATTATCTCTTATTGCAGATCATATGATGATGTATTTGGAAAATATTTATATGGTTTATATCCTTTCAGTAGTTTGAAAAATTGGACTATAACCTTTAGTCTTATATCATTTTCTTAATTGTCCACACCTTCGGATAGCAAATCCTCTTCAGAGATATGTGATAGAAAGTTTTTTTCCCCCTCAGCTTTTCCTTTAACATCCCTTCCTTTGCCCTAAGTAAACTGGTAAAGTAAACATCTCTGTGACAATTTTTTGATGCTTTATAACAATCTCATTTAGTTTCTATTTTGAACCTGCAGCACTTGAATAGTTTGAACTGAGATGAATCCCTGCCAATCTGAAATAATCACTAAGCAGGGATTCACAAAATAACAGATGATCATACCGAGTAATATTCTGGTTGTGTTGCCTCCTATGAGGATAGGTTAGGTGGCGTGTAGCCTTGACTATTCATTTGAAAAGAGTCAACTGGAAGTTGTCAGGCATTTCTATGAAATGCACTTCAGCATTGGAGCATAAAACACTACATGGTAATGAAGAACTAAAGCCCAGATGATAGTAGAGAACAACCGTGTGACTGAAAATTCAGAGACAAAGGTAATGGGATGGATTATTGAGATATTATGACCGTAAGAGGTGAGTAGATATCTATTGTATAGCAGATATATGATATCCAGGAGCAGAGGACAGGAAAGAGCATGATATATCTTCATTTGTCCTTTGCACAGGTTTTCTTACATATATGACCTGTCCACATGAGTTCTTATAATATGTCCATTTGTACATATTTATCCATCCTGCATTCATCACATGTGTGTAACCCCTGTCTCCAAGCTGTTTAATATGTGACTGTCTACTTCTTGGTGAAGTGAAGCTCTTCCTAGGTGAGGAGCATGGTGGAAGTGGTGAAAGGCTAGAGCTTCAGATATTAACAACATTTGATAGAAATCAGTACAGAGAGGGGATGGTAATATCTTCCAAGCATGGGTGACAGCTTTAGCAAAGGCACAGTGATGGGAGAAGGTGGGATGGTGATGGAAGAATAAGGGGAACCTGGCACAGTGAGAAAGCATTGAATATAGATTTAGAAGGCATGATTCTGCTGTTTTATTTTCTCTGCAATGTTGTTTCCTCGTCTGTATTATGAAGGGACTGTGCTGGGTGACCTTAGGGGGCTCTTCTAGATTCAGATTGATGATCTTGCTATAGACAGCAGTCACTTTTGGTTATGACATAAAGAATATGAATTAGAGTAGAAAGAGATAAGCTTGCAGAGCTAATATGGAAGAGTAGAGATGGGAAGTCAGTCAAACTCACTGAATTTTCCTCTATACAACTTTAAAATAACATCTCAAGTCAAATTTTTGAGCAACAGAATGAACCAAAGGAATAGATGAAGCATTTTTTCAGCCCAAGACATGGCAGGAGAAGATTATTATACTGTGATGGTGACCCATAGGAACATCAGTAGTGGTCTTGGGGGTATCTATGACAACAACAGCAGCAGCTTTGGGAGCCTTCAGCCAGGAGATTGCAAGGGGGTCAGACAACTTGTCAGAAAGAAATGAAAGGAGACCCTTTGTTGGAGGTAGTTGTAAGACCTCGGAATGATTGACAACTCTATTGCAAATATCTATTTCTGTGTTGAAGTTCCAGGGTTAAAGGCTCACTTGTTAAACACTTAGTCACAGTTCCAAGGTAGAAAGGAGCACTAGCACTTTGGACTGCAGGAAAGAAGAGTGCCTGGTCACAGTTCTTGGGCCAAAAACAATGGTAGCATTTGCAGTTAGAGTGGAAAGGGACCCCTTTCTGAGTAATGAAAATACACAAACGAAGAGATCAGAGGCCACACCTCTCTGGAGCATATCACCTTGGAAACTCTGAAAACTTGCAGATCCCCAGAACTAGCTCTGAAACCCTAAAGCTTGGGACAATGCCTCTCCACTCAAGTTGATCAGAGACCAACCTTAGTACAACATTCGAAGTCAAGAAATAGGTTGGAAAAAGAAGCAAACCACAAAAAAGGAACTAGATCATAAAAAACTACTATGGTTTCAGTGAAAAACCCAGAAGAGGAGAACAATATGAAAACTGCAAGAAGCAAAGCCTCGATGAAAAATGTCAATTGTACAAAAGCTGAAGAAGAGTTCCTGGAAGAGTTAAATAAAGAGATAATGATAGAGGGAAAAAATGGGAAAAGAATTGAGAGTGATGCAGGAAAATTATGAAAAGAGAATTAACAGCCTGGTAAAAGTGGCAGAAAAATGCTACTTGGACATACATTAAAAAACATAATTGTCCAATGAAGATAACTCCTTAAAAAAGCTGAATTAACCAAGTAGAGCAATAGACACATAGGCTCACTGAAGAAAATACTGTCGTACCAATTAGAATTGGAGAAGTAAAAACTGATGATTAATTGAGACATAAAAAATCCCAACAATAGTAAAACAAAGTCAAAATAGTGAAAAACTAGTGTAAAATGTAAAACAACTCAATGGAAAATAAGCTGACCTTGGAAGTAGATTGAGGAGAAACAAATTAAGAATTATTGGAAGACCTGAAAGTAATGATTGAAAAAGAGCATGAACATCATATTTTGAGAAATTATAAAGGAAATCTGCCCTTAGATCCAGAAGGGAATATAGAAATTGAAATAATCCATCTACCACCTCCTGAAAGAGAATCCACAATGAAAGATCCCTGGAATGTTTTTACCAAATTTCAGAGTTCCTAGGTGAAGGAGAAAATATTTCAAGCATTGAGAAAGAAACAACTCAATTATGGTGAGAACCACTGTCAGGTTTACTGATAATTTATTGGCTTCTGTGTTAAAAGAGTAGAAGACTTGGAACATGACATTCCAGAAGGCCAAGGAACTAGAATTAAAACCAGAAATAACCTACCCAGAAAACCTGGGGGGTGGGGGTAGATGTTTATTTAATGAACTCTGGTATTTTCAAGCATTCCTGAGGAAAATACCAAAGCTGAATTAAAAATCTGACTTCAGACACAAGACTCAGGAGAAGCATTAAAAGGTAAACATGAAAGAGAAATTACAAGAGACTCAATAAAGCTAAACTTTTTACATTTTTATATGGGAAGTTAATACATATAACTCCTAAGAAGTTTTTCATTATTAGGGTGGTTAGACGCAATCTATATAGAGAATGCAGAGGTATGCATACTGATTATGTTCTTATGATCAACAAAATGAAGGACTGAGAAAGAAGGTTATATTGCAAACAGTGGGAAGGGTGAGGAAGAATGAGGAAAGTGTATCACATTAAAGAGATGCACTTGAAAAACATTTACAGTGGAGAGGAAAATGGAGAGGGGTGGTAAGTACCACCTGAACCTCACTCTCAACTAAATTGGTTGAAAGAAGGAGGAATCTATATCTATATTTATGTCTACACACTCAGTAGGGTGTAGAAAACTCTCTTCTTCATGAGAGAAGTAGGAGAATAAGGAGTTAAGGGAAAGAGATGAATAAAGGGAGGGTGAATTAAGAGAGACAGTGGTCAGAAGTAAAACAGTCTTTTGAGGAGGAACACTGTAAAAAGAGAGAATAATAGAGAAGAAAATAAGAAGAATGAAAATACATAATTAGTCATCATAACTGTAAATATGAATGGAATAAATTCATCCATAAAATGGAATTGGATAGGAGAATGAATGAGAAACCTGAGCCCAACACTATATTATTTATAAGAAACACATCTGAAATGGAAAGATATACGCAGAGTTAAAATAAGGAGCTGGAGCAGAAGGCATTATGCTTCAGCTTACTAAAGGAGTCAGGGGTAGCCACGTTGATCTCAGACAAAGCAAAAGCGAAAATAGACTCAATTAAAATAGACAATTAGGGAAACTTTATTTTCCTGAAATAAATAGCATATTTATTTCATATAAATGAGGTAATCTCACATTTTTTTCCTGCAATTTTCTCTGACAGAGGTCTTATTTCTTCAATATACGAGGAACTGAGTCAAACTTATAAAAATAAGAATCATTCCTCAGTTAATAAATGATAAAAGGATATGAATTCACAGTATCCAGACAAAGAAATCAAAACTATCTATAGTCAAATGAAAAAATTCTCTTAAATGACACTGATGAGAGAAAAACAAATTAATAATACCTTTGAAGTTCTACCTCATACCTATTAAAGATGATAAATACTGGGGAGGGGGGGATGTGGGAAAATAGATATATTAACAAACGCTTTGTGGAATTATGAACTGGTCTAATTATTTTGGAGAATAATTTGGAGCTATGCACCAAGGACTATAAAACTGGGCATACCCTTTGGTCTAGCAATATTGGGTTAGGGTCTATTTTTATGTTCATTTTACAGATGAGGAAACTGAGATGTTAAGTCGTTAAATGACTTGCCCAGTGTCACACAACTCACATAAATCAGACTTTGAACTCAGGTCTTTTTGAATCCCATTCCTGTGGTCTCTTTACTTGTACTGTCAATGAAGGCTTGGTTTTAGAATATAGAGAGAGAATAAATTGATGAATATCTGAAATATCGGCTTTAGCTTGTGTAAAGCTAGTAAAAGAGAATGTGAATTGCTACTTCTGCTAATTTATCTAGATATTACCACTCTCTCCACTCTGCCATTTAAGTACCTAATGATTGGGTATCCTGAGACCTAACTGTGCTATTGTACTATATATGTGTATGTATATGTGTGTACATATATATGTATATGTATGTATATGTGTATATAGTGTGTTTCTCCTATAAATTTTTCTTTTCATCCAGGTAATGTCTACATCCAGGTAATGCCCAATTGTGGGGCTGCTACAAAGTTCTTTTCTATGCTTTCTTCTCTTCTTCAACTGTACTATCTTGCTCAGTGATCTCTTCACCTCCTATGGGTACAATCATGATCTCCATACTGATAATTCTCAGATCAGCCCCAACATCTCTCCTTAGTTCCAGTCGCACATCATCAACTTACATTTGGACATCTGAAACTGGGTGATCCACAAGCATCTTAAACTCATCATATCTAAACAGAACTCATATTCTTTCCTCTCAAACTCTCCCCTCACCTGAACCTCTTTATTCCTATTGAGGGTACCTCAATTGATTGACATCCTCCCACTCATCTAGCCTTGCAATTGAGGTCTCACCTTTGACATTTCTCTTGAACTCATTCCACATAATCCATCTGTTGCTAAGTCTTAGTACCCCTACTTTTACAGCTTTTTAAAATATGTATACAAGCACACACACAAACATATATAAATATATATTCTGTTACATTCAACATAATGAAACAATCTCTAACCATCTGGGACTATGGAACTAGTCTTCTAGTTAGTCTCCCTTCCTCAAATCTATCCCAATTGAAATTCATCCTGCACTCGGCCAAAAAATGGATTTTTTCCTAAGCATTGGGCTGAACATTGGGCATGTTAACTGGTTCCCTGTTTCTTCCATGATAAAGTATAAAATCTTGCTCTTTTGGTCCTTTAAAGCTTTTTACAGGGTTGCCTTTTCCTTCTTTTCCAGTCTTCTTACATTGTTTTCTTACAGTCTACAAATAAGCTACTCTCTTTCTTTTTCCTCACATGCTCCACTCCACATCCTTACTCCATGCTTTTTAACTATCTCCATTCTTGGAATCTTATCCTTGTTTGCCTTCATCTGCTATCTTCTTCACTCAGCTCAAATTCCTTTTTCTGTAGGAAGCCTTTTCTGGTTCCCCCTTTTCCCAGTGCCTTCCTTCTGCTATCAGTTTTCTGGGGAATCTTATTTCTATATAGTTGTTTGCATGTTGTCTAATCCACTGGGATATGAATTCCTTGAGGCCAGAGACCCTGTATTTCCCTATTTTTTTCTTACCAACAATTGCTGTATTGTGGAGACAGCAAGGGAGTTCCAGAAAAACACTCCGTCCTGCTTCATTGACTACACTAAAATTTTTGACCATGTGAATCAGAAGAAAATGTGGTATGTCCTCAAAGACATAGGAATACCTTATCATCTTCCTTTTCTGCTGAAAAACCTGCATGTGGGTCAAGAAGCAAGAGTTAGAATGGAACATGGAACAACTGAATGGTACAAGATTAGAAAGGAATAAAATAAGATTGTATGTTGTCACCTTATTTATCTAACTTATATGTAGTGTACATCATGCAAAATAAGAAGTTAGATGAATCAAAAGCTGGAATCTATGTCGCGTGGAGAAAAATTGATGATCTCAGATACGAAGATGAGATCAATGTGATAGCAGAAAATTAAGAGGAAATAAGAAGCCTCCAGATGAAGGGGAAAGATGAGAGTGTAAAAACTGGCTTGAAGCTTAGCATCAAAAAAACTAAGATCTTGGCAACTGATCCCATCACTTCCTGGCAAACAGAAGGAGAAGAAATGGAAGCAGTGTCAGATTTTGTATTTTTTGATCTCAAAGATCACCACAGATGATGACTGTACCCATGAAATTAAAAGACACTTGCTCCTTAGAAGGAAAGCTCCATAGCTGGATAGCATAAAACTAGATAGCATACTAACAAACTGAGATATCACCTTTCCCACAAGGTGTCTGTATAGTTAAAGCTATATATTTTTTCTGTTAGTAATGGATTGCTGTGAGAGTTGAATTATCAGGAAATCCGAGCACAGTAGAATCATCACTTTTGAATAGTAGTGCTGGAGAACTCTTCTGAGAGTTCCTTATGCATAAAGGAGATCAAATCAGTCAATACATAAAGAAATTAATTCAGGGTATTCACTGGAAAGTCAAATACTGAAGCTGAACTCTTTTGGCCACATAATGAGAAGATGGGATTCTTTGGAAAAGAGTCTTATATTGGGAAAGTACAAAGGAAAGGGGATGGGAGGTGATGAGAAACATCATGGAAACAATGGACATGAACTTAGACAGACATTGAGAGATAGGGGAGAACCAAAGTTGTGCTCTGGTCCGTTGGGGTCATGAAGAGTCAGACATGACTGAACGGGTCAACAACTGGTCTGACCCATTGCTTGCTGTTAGTAGACACGTTTGCTAGATGACTGCCTATGAGTCATTCAGATTTTTACTTTCACAGAGTAGATGAAAGGAATATTCCTGAAACTCAGATTGCAAGCTTCTTCAGAAAGGGAACTGCCTTTTTTTTTCTTGTGAGTGTCTTATATTCTCACTGCTTGGCCTTGAGAAGTTTGAGAGCAGTTGATGATTTACACTGATAAAAGGAGTTTTCTCACTGATTTTTCTCTGCCAGTCAAATCATAGATCTGGGTCAACTATTCCTGCACCTGAGAAGAAATATATTTTCTCTCTATTCATATGTACATTTTATATTCATTCCTACAATTTAGAACCAGTTTTGATAATTTAGAGAGGATTCGCAACTGTGAATACATGATAGTGAGGAGACTCTAGGACATGCTATAGCCATATCAGGTGAAAGAATTGTAATCGTGTCACCCGAAGAAGAGAAGAGTTTTTGGGTGGTGTATGTTTGCTGTTTTCTAGTACTTGAAGGGCTGTCAAGTGAAAGAGGTGTTAGATTTCTGTTTTGTTCCAGGAGTAAGTATCAGGAGAATTGGAAAGTAGAAAGGTATTTATTTAGCCTCGATGGAAGCCTCGACCTAGCCTGGTCAGATGTACTCCCTTTCAAAGTAGGGAATTCTTCTCCCTAGAGGTCTTCAAACCAAAGTTTCAAACAACAAACGAGCACTTGTTTGGTATGCTGTGCATTGTTGCTAAGGATGGTTGGTGAGGTCCTGTCTAATTCTGAGATTCTATAATTCATAGATCATGAAGGAATGAATGAGAATTCACTTACTGTGTTCCAGGCCTTGTACTGTGAGGGATAAAACTACATATACTCCCTTTCTAGCATTTTGTATTTTAATAATAGGAGACAGCTTATACAGGGATCAGGAAAAAGTCTGAGGCTCTTTCCTTTTTGGTAATCCAAGATTTGGTGCCTGGGGTCTTCCTTTGATTTCACCAGAGTTAATAAGGAGGTGATATGGTCATATTATGTCTTGGGGATATTCTGGGGATGGGGTCACTTTGGCATCTATCTTTGGCTTCCCCAACTTGTGCCATGCTGAACTGTCTTCCACATCCACTTTTGTAGCACTGCATTCCCAGAATCCTAGAAGCTCAAAGGTGGATGCTACCTGTAATCACAGCTGTACTACATCATTCCTGAGCGCAAAACCCTTCTGTAGTATCAGTAAACCCATGTTTGAAGATTTCTAGTGCTGGGGAATCCATGATCTCCCATTCCACTTTGAGAGAGCTTTAACTATTAGGATATCTTTTTAAAAATATAATAAATGGAAATATGCCCAGCTATATCTTGTATTCTTTGCCCCTCATCCCACTAAATGTGATTAACTTTGTAAAATATAATACTTTTCCACATTGCAACTATTCAAATACTAATATAGCTATTAATTGTCTTATCCAGCAGCTAGTTGGCAAAGAACAGTTGAGTTCATATAAGCACGATCTGAGTTTAAATCCTACTTTACTCACTTGTGTGTTCCTTGGCAAGGGACTTTGCTTTGCCTCAGTTCTCCTCTCTATAAAGAAGTTGCTAAACAGCATTCTCATACCAGTGGGATAGTGAGAATTGAATGAGATAAGAGTACTCAAGCTCCTTGGAAATCTTGAATTTGCAGAAATATTTTTTTATCTTTATCGTACTCTCTATTCCTGGCATAAAATCCACATTTTGTATGACAGTCTGCTCTTGGCATGGTCACTAACTTGACCAGTTGTATTCCCTCAAGCTTCTGTGCATCCCTTGCTGGATGAGCTCCTGTTTTCCATGTCCTTCCTAAAATGAACCGAACACTGCATGCCCCTTTGTGGTCTGATTAGGGAGCAGGAAAGAGCAAAAAGGAATTATCTCATTCTTATTTCCAGGCACATGTGCTTATGTAACTTAAGTTTCACATAACAGAATCACAGAAAATGAGAGCTGGAAGGGACCTCAGACTCCTCTTGCTCTACCATCTATGTGAAAAGAATAGTCCTACATCTCAGAATGCAAGGTCATTGTTTTTTTTTCTTGTATTCTCACCTCTTTGCAGAAGGAAGAGCTATAGCAAATACTTGTAAGGTTCAGTGGCAAAATGAGATTTGAAGTCTTATTGGTTCTATGTCCATGAGATATCTTGTTCCAAATCACACAGTTATTGCACAATTCCAGCCCTAATCACCCAGAGCCTGGGCTATTGTCATATTTTTTCTAACTAGACAATCAGCTTCTAATATTTCCAAGTGTATTGAAATTACACTTAAATAAGGGCATAAAATCACATCACTTTTCTGAGAAACAAACTTCTCTAGCTTTCTATTGCTTTTCCACAAAATACATATTCCTCACCATGACATGGAAAGTGTATCATCGTCTGGCTGCAGCCTACCCTTCCAGGCTCCTTATCCTTCCTCACGCATCCTGTGTTCCAGTCAAACTGACTGCCTTGCTCTTACATGGAATTAGCGCTCTATCTTCTGCTTCTATGTTTTTTTCCATAATGTTGCCTTGTTTAGGGATGAATCCCACTTTTGCTTCTGTTTTTCTCCAGCCCTCATCCCCCTCCAGTCACTTGGGTCCAGCACCTTTGTCACACGGTTGTTATGAGTATCAGATGAGATCACATTGGTGAAATGCATAGCCCATCGCTGGCACACCGAAGGTGCTTAATAAGTGTTCCTTCCCTTTTCCCTTTCTCTTTACCTGTTCCCAGTATCAGCCCTAATCTATGCTGCTTGCCTCCTTCTATGTTCTGCTTCTGGCCTCAGATTCCTCAGATCCAGGGCCTTCTTACTGTGTCCTGAGTTTGCAATCCACCCTGTCCTCTGTCTTTGGCTTTTTCCATCCCACTCACAACCCCTGACTCCATAACCATCTCCTAAAATGAGAATAGCCTTAACACACACACATACTCCTAGACATCTCTCTGTCCCCTTCCCCAATCAAAGTCTCCTCTTCTCCAGACCACACATTTCTAATTGCTTCAACCCAGGGGTGGGGAATCTGCAACCTCAAGGCCACATGTGGCCTTCTAGATTCTTGAGTGCTGCCTTTAGATTGAGTCCAGGCTTTAGCAGAACAAATCATTAAGGGGATTTTTACTGTGAAGTTTGGATTCAGTCAAAGGGCCACAGTTGAGGACCTAGAGGGCTACATGTTGCCTTGATGCTGCAGGTTTTCCCTGCTGCTTTAATCCCTGCCCTCATTGCACAGCCACCATGTCATTCTAGGTTTTCATCTGTGGTCCTCTGCCTCTGAATTTGCCTTAGTTTTCACTGTCCTTCCTAATAAGTGGCCTTGACCTGAAAATATCTTCCCAACATCCCCCTGACTGGAGCAGATAATGGACAGGTACCATCCCCATAATTCTATATTGTTTTCTATGAATATTGCTGTTCTTTAGGGTTGTTTCTGTTTTCCTTTTATGATATGACTGAAGGCCTCTCATGATGAAAGATCTCATATGATGAATGGTCTGCTTTGGCTCTTCTGTTTTCTGGTAGCATACTCCCCTGTCTTTACAGCTGAGAAAAAGAAGAGTCACTTACCTTATTTGTCTGTGTTGCCTGGGTAGTTGAGGGAAGGGCTGCAGGATCCAGTGTAAAATATGGAGTTAAGGAAGGGTGGGTGGTCTTATTATAGTTATAGCTATGGGATGCCCTTAGCTCATCTCTTTCCTGAGTCATGATTATAGGATCAAGTTGAAGAGAAGTCACTGTCTGCATCATATGTCATTGATGTCTCCATGGAAGAACAAACTTTTGTCCCAGGTGCAAAAAATATTCATTATGTTAATTAACGACAAGTTTTCCTCCCTCACCCTAACAGCAGGTGAGAGCAGATGGAAGGGAAACTTTTCCCTAGTTATTGGGAGAACCAGAGAGGGTCATCCGTAGAGTGCAAAAGAGAGCATTTTGAGGGCTGTATGTGGTTGGTAACTATGTCACAGTTGGATCACAGAACCTCTCAGTTGGAAGTGACTTCATAGGCTAATTAATTTTTTAAATTTATGAAATAAAATCAGCACAATAAAGTAGAATAAAGAAGATGATTCTACATGAAACTGCAAATCCACTATGCAAAATTTGTCATTTCTTTTAATTATTTCTTTGATTCTTAGATTAACCCCAACAAAAGTGTCATGGGAATTTTTTCCTTCCCTCCCCCCTAGCATCTTAGATATATCAACCTTTAAACACCAATAGGTAGATAAATTCAAAGTTGTTGTATACATACTTCTTTTTATTAGTTCTTTATCTGGATGCTAATAGTATCTTTCTTCATATGTTCTTTAGGGTTAATTTGGGTATTTATAATATACATTGCCATGCATAGTATGTGACCGATGCATTCTTAGACAATATGGTGGCATGTGATATCATTTCAATGTATGAAGGGCATAATATGTGGAGTGGTTTGTATTCATGTGGATTCAAGTGATCTCTCCAAAGTCACCAATGATTCCTTAGTTGCCAAATTTAATGATGTTTTCTCAAAATCTAGCCTTCTTTAGCTCTCTAACCTTTGACCCTAGTGATGACTCTTTTCTCCTGTATATTTTCTCTTCTACAGTTTTTTCTATTTTCTCTGATAGATTTTTCTCTCTTCATACAGTTACTGCCCAATTGTGGGGCTGCTACCAAGTTCTTTTCTCATTCTTTCTGTGCTTTCTTCTCTTCTTCAACTGTACCATCTTGCTTAGTGATCTCTTCACCTCCTGTGGGTACAATTATTATCTCCATGCTGATGATTCTCAGATCAGCCCTAACCTCTCTCCTTAGTTCCAGTCTCACACCATCAGCTTGCATTTGTACATCTGAAACAGGCATCTTAAGGCATCCTATCTAAACAGAACTCATTATCTTTCCTCCAAACTCTTCCCTCTTCTGAACTTTTTTGTTCCAATTTAGGGCACTACCATCTTCCAATCACCCAGCCTTGCAACTTATTTGTCATCTTTGACATTTTTCTTGGACTCATTCCACATAATCCATCTGTTACTAAGTCTTAGTGTCTCTACTTTTCCACTCTCACTTGTATGAATAGGTATGTATGCATATATATATATATATATATAGATATATATATATAGATATATACATACATAATTCTAGATCTAGATGCTCTTATATTCAATCCACTATACATTTGGCCATTAAATTGATCTTTTGTAAGCAGTGGGCTGAATACTGGGCATGTCAACTTCCTATTAAGTGTCCTCCAGTGGTTTAAGACAGAAATTACCTTTCCACATAATCTTGTTTCTACATATGGCTTGTATATTGTATAATCCATTGGAATGTGAATTCCTTGAGGCCAGAGACCATGCTTTTCCTAACTTTTTCTTGCCAACATGTCCTGGATTGTGGAGAAAGCATGGGAGTTCCAGAAAAGCACCTGCTTTGCTTCATTGATTATACTAAAGTTTTTGACAGTGTGAATCAAAAGAAAATGTGGTATGTCCTCAAATACATGGGAATATCTTACCATCTTACTTCTTTCTTTAGGAGCCTGCACGTGGCTCAAGAAGCAACAGTTGGAATGGAACATGGAACATCTGATTGGTATAAGGTTGGAAAGGAGTACAATAAAGTTGTACGTTGTCACCTTATTAATTAAACTTATACGTAGAGTACATCATGAAAAATGACAGGCTGGATGAATCAAAACTTGAATCAAATTTAAAAGCCATTGAGCCTTTGTTTGAAGATTTCTAGTGCTGAGGAATCCATGGCATCTCATTCCACTTTGAGAGAGCTGTAAGTATTAGGCTATCTCTTTTTGTATTAAATGGAAAATACCCATCTACATCTTGTACTTGACCCTCATCTCCTTGCATGTGGTTATCTTAGTAAAGTACGATACTTCTCCTGCATTACAATTATTCAAATACCCATGTAACTATTAATTGTCCTATCCAGCAACTAATTGGCATAGAATACTTGACTTGGTATAAGTAATTTTTCAGTATGAACAGCAAGAACTCACCACATATTTTTGGCCAGTCATCTTGTGCCAAACTATATCCGCTAACTCACTCTATTTTTGGAAAGAAATTTATTGTTTCTTTAAAGTGGCACCTTGGTAGCTAGGGGGAGACCTTTTTCATGTTCCTTTCCTTGATATCTTGATAGCTTCATGGATGATTTTAAGCTGGACTGAGAGATTTGAATTCTATGCTTGCATGATTTTATGGATTCTTCTTGCTCAGGAGAGTGTTTCATTATTTTAAATGAGTATCTGGGATATCTTACTGGAAAAGGAAAAGCAGAAACTTCTTGTTGCCCAGGAATTTTAGTTTAATGATATTCTTCCAGGAAGCTTCTGATCGCTAAGTTGTGCTTTTAACTCCTCCTATTATGATGGTTGCCATATCTTTGTGTCTGGACTGAAAAACTTTCTGTTTCTTGCCACACTGAGAAATTTCTTATTTTCTTATTAATGGCTTGTGCTTTGAGTTGTGGACCCAAACCTCGCAGAACTTTTCATTTTTCTATTGTGCTTCTAGGAACCTCATGAAGAACCTCATCATTGAACCTCACCACCCTTTGAGATTCCAGCATCTCTTCAATTCAAATTTGACTACCTTCCATTGAAGTTCTCCTTCATGCCTTGAGAAAGCTCATCAGTATATAAGATTTCATTGGCCTTGATCCTCACTCTTCAGCATTATCCTCAGTACCTTCTTCCTCTCTTCTAGTTTCATAGTTTCTTCTTATGTGTTGAATTCCGCTATCAGATCATAAACTCTTTGTTGGCAGAAAATATGTTTCTTTTTATTTCTTGTTTCCTCAGTGCTTAGCACAAGGTGTGGCACATAAGAGATTCTTAATCAATATTTAATGCCTAGTTTATGGTTAGTAAGCAGGATGATCCAATGGCTCAATGGATTATTGCAAATGAAGTGACCCCACTCTCCCTGTTTGTTCCTGTGATCCTCCAGATAGCATTATGTAGCTATGAGATTTCCCATTAAGAGTGAAAGAAGGCTGTTCCTTGACTTTTCCCACATTGAAGCTAGGCAGGGGGATTGAACTAGGTGAACTTGTGGATTTTCAATGTTGTTTTTCCAGAGTAGGTATATAAATATCGTTATTGTGCTGTATTATGTATTTGAGAGGTTCTGGAACCATTGAATGAAGCTGATTGGCAGCAAGGAGAATTTCTTTAATGGGAAAAAAAAGCTTTCTGACTTCATTTTTTTTTCTCCTGTGAAGTCTTTGATTCATTGACTACTGTGTCTTGTGTACTTAACTTATTCCACTGATCTATCCTTCTATTTGGTAGCCAGTACCAAGTGGTTTTGATGATTGCTTCTTCACAATACAATTTGAGATCTGGTATGGCTAGGCCACCTTCCCTAGCCTTTCTTTTCATTAATTGCCTTGATGTTCTGGGCCTTTTGTTCTTCCAGATGAATTGTGATTTTTTTTTCTAGCTCTAGAAAATAATTTTCTGGTAGTTTGAATGGTATGGCACTGGATAAGTAAATTAATTTAGGTAGAATTGCCATTTTTATTATATTATCTCTGTCAACCCATGAGCAACTGGTGATTTTTCAATTACTTAGATCTGACATTATTTGTGCAAAAAGTTTCTTGTAATTGTGTTCATATAGTCACTGAGTTTATTTTGGCAGGTAGACTCCCAAATGTTCTGAGTGTCTACCGGAACTTTAAATGGGATTTCTCTATCTCTTGCTGTTGGGATTTATTAGTAATATATAGAAATGCAAATAAGTTATGTGGGTTTATTTTATATCCTGCAACTTTTCCAAAGTTGTTTATTATTACAAGTAGTTTTATACTTGATTCACTAGGATTCTCTAAGTATATCATCATTTCATCTGCAAAGAGTGATAACTTAGTTTCTTCTTTGCCTATTGTAATTCCTTCAATTTCTTTTTCTTCTCTTTTTGCTAAAGTTAACCTTTCTAGTACCATATTGAATAACAGTGGTGCTAATAGACATCCTTGTTTCACCCTGCCCCGATATTATTGGAAATGCATATAGTTTGTCTCTCTTACATGTAATGCTTCCTGATGGTTTTAGCTAGATACTACTTACTATGTTAAAGAAGGCTCCACTTATTCCTATGATCTCCAGTGTTTTCAGTAGGAATGGGTGTTGTAATTGTCAAAAGCTCTTTCTGCTTCTATTGAGATGATCATTTGGCTTCTGTTAGTTTTGATGTTGATATAATCAATAATACTGATAATTTTCCTAATATTGAACCAACTTTGCATTCCTGGTATAAATCCTACCTGATTATAATGTATTAGGGAAATTGGTCTATAATTTTGTTTCTCTGTTTTGGCTCTTCCCGGTTTAGGTCTCAGGACCATATTTGTATGATTAATAGTATTTGGTAGGATTCCTTCTTCACCAATTTCCCCAAATAGTCTATATAGCGTAGGAATTAGCTGTTCTTTAAATATTTGATAGAATTCACTTGTAAATACATCTGGCTGTGGAGATTTTTTTCCTAGAGACTTCATCGATAGCTTGTTCAATTTATTTTTCTCAGATTGTGTTATTTAAGTATTTTGTTTCTTCTTCTGTTAATCTGAACAATTTATATATTTTTTTAAAAAAAAATTTGTCCATTTCACTTAGATTGTCAAATTTAAGTGCGTAGAATTGGGCAAAGTAATTTCTAATTATTGTTTTAATTTCCTCTTCGTTGGAGATGAGTTCATCCTTTTCATTTTTCATATTGGCAATTTGATTTTCTTTTTTTAAAAATCAAATTGACCAAAGATTTATCAATTTCATTGTTTTTTTCATAAAATCAATTCTTAGTTTTATTTATCAGTTCAATAGTTTTCTTAACTTCAGTTTTATTAATCTCTCCTTTGGTTTTTAGAATTTTTAATTTGGAATGTAATTGGGGATTTCAATTAATTGTTTTTCTAGCTTTTTCAGTTGCATTGCCAATTCATTGATCTCCTCTTTATCTATTTTATTCTTATAAGCATTCAATGATCCCCCTAAGAACTGATTTGCTGCATCCCATAAGTTTTGGTAGGTTGTCTCATTATTGTCATTCTCTTGAATGAAGTTAATGATTGTTTCTATGATCTGTTGTTTGACCCACTTATTCTTTAAGATTAGATTATTTAGTTTCCAATTAATTTTTGGTTTATCTTTCTATTACATATAATTTTTATTGCATCATGATCTGAAAAGGATGCATTGACTATCTCTGCACTGGAGTGTGAGATTTTTATGCCTTAGTATATGATCAATTTTTGTGTATGTGACATGTACTACTGGGAAAAAGTATGTTCCTTTCTATCGACATTCAATGTTCTGCAGAGGTCTGTCATATCTACCTTGTCCAGGATTCCATTCAACTCCTTAATTTCTTTCTTGTTTATTTTGAGGTTAGATTTATCAAGTTCAGAGAGGGGGAGGTTGAGGTCCCCCACTAGTATAGTTTTGCTGTCTGTTTCTTCCAGTAACTCCCTTAATGTCTCCTCTGAGAATGTGGATGTTATATCACTTGGTGCATATATGTTTAGTAATGATATTATTTCATTGTCTATCGTGCCTTTTAGCAAGATATAATTTCCTTCCTTAGCTCCTTTGATTAGATCTATTGTTGCTTTTGGTTTGTCTGAGATTAGGAATACTACCCTTGCTTTTTTTTGCATCAGGTGAAGCATAATATATTCTTCTTCAGCCTTGTACCTTTGCCCTCCGTGTATTCCACTGTTTCAAATGATTTTTTTTGTAAACAACATATTGTAAGATTATGGTTTTTATGCCATTCTGTTCTCCACCTCTGCTTTAGGTGAGAGTTCATCCTATTCACACGCACAGTTATGATTACTGCCTCTGTCTTTCTCTCCATCCTATTCCCCTCCCCACTGTTTATGCTTTTATTTCTCTATTCTCCCTTGCTTTTCTCAAAGGAATTTTTGTTTTGACGACTGCCTCCCTCAATTCTTCCTCCCATCTATATGCCCTTGCTACTATTCTGTCACTTACTTCTTCTTATTTCCTTTTTACCCTACTCCCTTTTCTTTTCCCTTTCTCCTTTTACTGCCTTGGGACAGGTTAGATTTCTATACTTAGCTGAGTATGTTCCATCCTTGAACCAAATCTTATTAGAGAAAAGCTCAAACAATGCTCATCTCCCTGCCCTCTTACTAGTACAATATGTTTTTGTGCCTCTTTTTGTAATTTATCTTTTTTACCTCCTCCTTTTCCCTTCTCCCATTACAATCCATGTTCATCGTTTAATTATGTTTTTTATCATCATATCAGTTAATTTATACCCACTCCCTCTATCTATGTTTATCCCTCTTAAATGTCATAACAAATATACAAACTTAAAGATTAATAAGTATCATTCTCACAATAGGGCTGTAAACAGTTTGCCCATATTCAACAGTAATATTTTCCCCCCTTTCCCTCCCATTTACCTTTTTATGGCTCTCTTGAGTCTTGTATTTTAAGATCAAATTTTCTATTGAACTAGGCCTTTTCATCAGGAAGGTCTGGAAATTCCTTATTTTCATTGAATCTCCTTGCCTGAAACATTACGCTCAGTTTTGCTGGGTAATTGATCCCTGGTTCTAGTCCAAGCTCCTTTGCCTTATGGAATATCATATTCTAATCCCTCCAGTCTTTTAATGTAGAAGCTTGAAGGTCCTGTGTGATCCTCACTGTAGCTCCTCGATATTGGAATTATTTTTTTCTGGCTGCTTGCAGTATTTTCTCTTTAACTTGATAGTTCTGGAATTTGGAAACAATATTCCTTGGCGTTTGCAATTTGGTATCTCTTTCAAGAGGAGAGCAGTGAATTCTTTCACTATTTTCCCCTTTAGATCCAGCACCTCAGGGCAGTTTTCCTTGATGATTTCTTGGAAGATACTGTCCAGGCTTTTTTCTTCATTGTGGCTTTCCAGTAGACCAATGATTCTTACATTTTCTCTCCTGGATCTATCTTCCAGGTCAGTAGCTTTTCCAATGAGATATTTTCCATTTTTTCCCTATTTTTTCATTCTTCAGATTTTGTTTGACTGATTCTTGATGTCCATAGTGTCATTAGCTTGTACTCACCCAATTCTAATTTTTAATAAATTGTTTTCTTCAGTTAGCTTTTATACCCTTTTTGTTCCATTTGTCCAATTTTCCCAGTTAGGTTTTGTGTTTCTTTATCCGTTTGATAAATTTTACTTTTTAAGGAGCAGTTCTCTTCAGTGAATTCCTTTTTAATTTTGTCAATTGAATTTTTAAAGTAATTGGCCAATTTTTCCTCTACCTCTCTAATTTCGCTTTCAAATCCTTCTTGAGCTCTTCCAAAAATGGTTTTGGTCTTGAGACCAGTTCATATTCCCTTCTGAGGTTTCAGATGTGGGTACATTGTCAGTGCTGTCTTCTTCTGAATTCTTATTTTGTTCCTCTCTGTCCCCATAGTAAGATTCTATGATTTTTGCTTTTCTGATTTGCTCCTTACTCATGGTGATTGCCTTTTTCCTGGCTTTTAAATGGGTTCTTTGCTGGTGCATAGGGGTCTCTGTCCCAAGTTTCTTGTACTGAGAATTCGAGGGCTGGTTATTGACTTTTTGTGCTGTGGCCTCTGGTTCTGTCAGCTAGAAGCTGTATAATGGTGCAGCTTACCTGGTGCTGAGTTGGCTGGTGTGTGTCCTTCCTAAATTCATTAATACTTTTCAATAGTGAAATGATACTTTATTTTATATGATAAACTTAATAAACATGAACATTTCCATGTACAAACAGGAAAAAAGCATTGTATTTGAAAACCTTAGTCTCTATTATGTGTCTTTTGATTTTAAAAATATATTACATTTAGTACAATTGTAGCAACACTTTCTTTTCTATATATAATCACTTCGAAACTTCCAACTTATCTTTCTGGGTATTTTAAAGATGTTTCAATTATGCTCTTTCTTTCTTTTCTTTCATCAATATTATTACCCCAACTCTACTTCTCAGAATTCTTCCTATCTCCAAAACAATAAAAACCCCAAACTCTTTTTTTAACAAATAAATGCAGACCAGAAAAACAAATTTCCACATTAGTCATTTCAGAAAATGTATTCTCATCCTGTACTTGTAGTACTTAATTTCTGGGAAGCATACTTTCTCATCAGTCTTCTTGAGTCATGATTGGTCATTACATTGATCAGAGTTCTAAGCTATTTGTCATTTCAAAGTTGTTTGTCTTTACATAATTTTATCTGTCTCTTAAGTTTTTCTTTGTTGTGCTTACTAAAGTCCTTGTAGCTGAACTTTATGTGTTTTCTACCCCAATTAGAGTATGAGCTACTTGAGAGCATGGAATATTTTAAGTAAAGAAATGTGCATCCCCAAAACTAAACATTTTGCATGGCACTTGGTACATAGTAAAGGTCTGATAATTGCTTTTTCATCTGTCCATCTGCCCATCCATCTATCCACTTGGCATCTCTTCATAGGAGTCTTTCTAGGTTTCTCTGATGCCATTTCTCTCATCATTTAAAAAGTATTTTATTTATTTTTGCAATAATACATATCTATGTTTCCTCCTGTATATATTCTCCCTCCCCCCCCTTGCAGAGTCACTACCTAGAACAAAATGATTTTTTTTAAAATAAGAAGAGAAAATAATCAACAAAATTTAAGAACATTCTAAAAAAGCTTATATGCAGTATTTCTCATTAATGGACCCCAATCTTTACAAAATAGCAGGGAAGGTATCTTCCCATTCTTCTCTTTAAGGGTAGGTTTTGTGCTACATAATTTATGAATAGTCAATTTTTATTGTTTTGTGGTTGTTGTTCTTTCTACTTTGTTTTCCGTTTTTATTAACATGAAATGTACAGTTACAATTACCTTTTGTGTGTATTGTGGCTTGCTTTTTGTCATTGATATTGGTTTCTGTGTCTAACATTGGAATCTCTTGATCAAAAGGGTCTGGACTTTTTAGTCACTTCATTTACATATTTCCAAATAACTTTCCAGAATGGTTGTAACAACTCACATCTCCAACAATGAATTAGTGTGTCTGTCTTTCCTTAATTTCTTCAACATTGACTAAGCATGTCTTTTGCCATCTTGCTTAATTTTATAGGTGTGAAGTGCATCTTAGGGTTGTTTTGATTTGCATTTCTCTTGTTGCTAGTGATTTGAAGAATGCGGTTATTAATACTTTCAGTAAATTCTTTATTAATAATATTAGTTTATATCCTTTCACTCCTTTTAAGAATTGGGCAGTGGCTTTTGGTCTTAAATCATTCTCTTAGTTGTCCATATAGGAAACCCTTGGATAGCAAACCCTTATCATAAATATGTGATTCAAAGTTTACTTTCTCCATCAGTCAACGATCTTCTTTTAAAATTAAGTGTGTTAATTTTGTTTGTGAACATACCTTTCAATTTCATAAAATCCAATTTATCTAGTTTGTCTCATGATTGCCTCTTCCCTCTTTAAATAACAAATACATGCTTTACCCATAACAGTTTCTTTTCTATTTTTTCATGGCATGCCCTTTAATAATCAATTCATATTTTCATTTTCAATTTATTATGGAATGTTATATATACCCTAAACATAATTACTTCCAGTACTAAACTACTGTCTAGTTTTCCTGACACTTCCTATAAAACAGGGATTTCTTTCCCAGATAGTTTATGTTTTGGGTCTTATTAAAAACTGCTTATTGAGTTCAGTTATTTCTGATTCTTCCATGTTTAGACTTCAATTATATTGCTCTCCTATTTTGTCAGTACTACGTAGTTTTGATGACTGTTGCTTTATAAGTGAGTTTGTCCTCTAGAAGTACTATTCACCTTCATTCTTCTCTTTTCCATTATTTCCTTTGTTATTCTAAATCTTTTGTTTTGCAGGTTACCAATTTTATTTTATTTTTTGTACTGCATTTTATAAATTATTTCATGGCTATTGTGTTAGGAAAAGTGCATATTATCAGAATTAATGTTTTATTATAAAGAATTATGTGCAGAAAATTATATTTTCAACAAACTCTTTTGGGTGGCATTTAAGTTCAAAAGATATATTTTCTGATTAATTTAATCATTCTATTAATAATTCTAGTATGTTTATTAATAAAAGGATGGTCATTTGGCCATCTCTTTTAGACCAAAGGCCTCCTAATGGGGGTAGGCTTATCGTTCATATGTCCTTGGAAGAGCAGGTATTCCTGAGGATGGCAATCAGCTCTGACAGGTTAGCAAGTAATGAGACAATGGATGTTACAATGAAAGGATGGACTATATTACAGTGAGCTGTTGGGGTATGTGACTTTCATCACCCAAGTCTTGGTATGAAAGACTTACCAATTTCTCTATCACCTGTCTGATAAAGGAAAGATCTACATTTTTCTAGACCTGTCTGAGCAAACACAAGGAGCAGAAATGTATCCATTATCCCAAACTTAGAATTTCTTTTACTGTTTTTGATCAGATCTAAGCCATTCTGGCAGGTAAGACTTTTAGAGAGATTTCCCACACTGGTTCATTTCTGGATGAGAAAGTAGAAAAGGTGAACAAAAATCCTTGGTTCTGATTCAATAATTAGTTACTAATACATGAGAGAAATATTCATTTCTCACTTTTCATTAGAATTTTTATATTTTATCAGGGTTTACCTTGGAGTTTGATGCATAGGGTTTCTCCATCCCATCAGTAGGCTGAATTTTTCAATCAGTGATTTGTTTTCTTTAGTCAAAGTTTTGGGGTAATTTTCTTTTGTAGTTTCTTGCAATATGTTGTTCAGGTTCTTGTTTTTATTTATTTATTTTTACCACATTAGAAAGTTTTCATTTCATTTCTTTTTGAGTTACAATGTCATGTTTTCTACAGTGCCACATAAATTTTGTTTAGTCAATTTTTTTTCAGGACACATGTACATACACATAGTCACACACACAGTCACATACACAGTCACACGCATGTATATGTATATTTAAAAATTTGAGTTACCACCTATTTTAGCTTAGGAATAATTTATTCCTTTTCAGTAGTCATCATCTCAGTAAGGAACAGGGAAATCAAATATAGATTGATTCATCCACGAATGTCATAGATATTCGTGCACGTTTTGGGAGACTTGTTGATCTGGACATGATCAATGACAAAAGAGTCCACATCCAAACACTTTAGCTATACATTGCTTTCTGCATTTTTGAGTATGATCAACAAGAATTCCTTTTAATCTAATTATCCTGTGCCTAACCATATCTGCCAGCACCACCATTATATTGTTGGGAAGGAACATATTGTTTCTTTATTGATAACTTAGTAGCTCCCCAGAACCTCTTTTTATGTGCCTTTCATTGATAGCTTGGAGAGTTTCATGGATGCTTTTCAGGTTCACTCAGAGGTTTGAATTCTTGAGTTGTATAATATTGTGGGTTTCTCTTGTTCAGGAGAATGTTTATTTCAAATGATTGTCTGTGATATCTCACTGAAAGAGGAGGAGCAGGGGCTTCTTGGTATCTGGGTTTTTAATTTTATCATGTTCTTCTGGGGAACTTCAGATCTTGAACCTGGCTTTACAAATCTACCCTTCACAATCAATGGCTTATGCTTGTATAGAGATCACTTTTTAAAGCACTGTTGCCTCTTTTTTCAGATTTCCATTTACTTCAGCATATTCATATCCAAAATCTGTTAGTATTTCTTTTATTATATTCTTATATATGTATGTATGTATCTATCTATCTTATATTTTTCTTTGGACAAACTCACAACCACAGAGTTAAGCTTTTCTATTTTGTTAATTACTCTTTTTCTGGGGAAGTACACATTGCTTGAACCATAGTAGATGTTCATTAAATGCTTACTGATAGATTTTGGACCACATACTCTGACATTTGGTTCCCTATTATTTCTCTCAGGGCCTTCATGAATCCTTTCATCCAGTTCATGCTGTCTTGGAAATTCTGGAGTTTCAGTGTTTTATCAGCTAATGGATCAATTTCTTTTGTCTTAGTATTCATTTATTTTTTGGGGGTGGTTTAATTAATAAATTTTTAATTCTCTACATTCACTTCCACTAGACTTTGAGTTACAAATTTTGTCCCCTTTTCTCCCCTTTGTTCATCCCAAGACAGCGTGCATTCTGCTTACCCATCCCCCAATCTGCCCTCCCTTTTATTACACACCTCCCTCCCCTTATCCCCTTCCCCTCTATTCTCTTATACGGAAGAAAGATTTCTATACTCCATTGCCTGTATGTCTCATTTCACAGGTGTATGCAAAAGCAATTTTTAGCATTCATTTTTAAAACTTTGAGTTTTAAATTCTCTCCCTTCCTCCCTCCCTACTCATCTCCATTGAGAAGGCAAGCAATTTGATCTAGATACACATGTGTAGCCACGCAAAATACTTAGATAACAGTCAAGTTGTGAACGACTAACCACATTTCCCTCTGTTCTGTCCTGCTCTCCCTACTTATTTATTTATTATAATAATTTTATTATATATTTGTATAATTATATATATATATAATTTGTATATAATCATTTATAATTTTGTTATTATATTTATTGTAATTATGTAGCAATTATATGATTAAGAACACTTGGAAAGTTTAAGGACACTTTCCTAAAGATCTCATATATTAATTAAATATATATATATAAAATTTATTATAGTTAGATAATGATAAATGAATTTATTAACTTATTCCATTCTCTTCCTTGCCCTGTCCCCCCACAATGGTGTTTACCTTTGATTTTGCCTTTCCCCAATTTGCTATGCCTTCTAATATCTTCCCTTTCCTATCCCCTGCACTGCTGCCTTCCTGCAGGGCAAAAATATATTTCCATACCTAATTGAGTGTGTTATTATTTTCTCCTTAAGTCAGATCCCATGAGAGTAAGACCTACTTATTCCCTTTCATTTCCCCTCTCTTCCCCTCCATTGTAAAAGCTCTTTCTTGCATGTTTTATGTGAGATGATTTGCTACATTCTACCTCTCCCTTTCTCTTTCTCCTCATACATTCCTCTCAACAGTAAATTTTCTATTTTAAGTATTCTCCCTTCATATTCAGTTCACCCTGTGCTCTCTGTCTATATATCTATATACACATATACTACATATACATGTATGTACACACATATACATACATATATACATACACATATATAATATACAATACACATAAATGTGTGTGTGTATTCCCTCTAACTACCCTAACACTGAAAAAAGTTCTCATGAGTTACAAATATCATCTTTCCATGTAGAAATATAAACAGTTCAACTTTAATGAGCTCCTTATGACTTCTCTTTCCTGTTTTCCTTTTCTTGTTTCTCTTGATTCTTGTATTAGAAAGTCAAATTTTCTCTTCAGCTCTAGTCTTTTCAACAAGAATGCTTGGAAACCTTCTATTTCATTGAAATTCCATTTTCCCTTGAAATATTATATTCAGTTTTGCTGGGTAGATGATTTTTGGTTTTAATTCTAGTTCTTTTGACCTCTGTAATATCATATTCCAAACCCTTTGATCCCTTAGTGTAGAAGCTGCTAAATCCTGTATCCTGATTCTGTTTCCACAGTACTCAAACTGTTTCTTTCTGGCTGCTTGCAATATTTTCTCCTTGACCTGGAAACTCTAGAATTTGTCTACAACATTCCTAGGAGTTTTTCTTTTGGCATCTCTTTCAGGAGGTGATTAGTATATTCTCTCAATATCTATTTTGTCCTCTGGTTCCAAAATATCAGGGCAGTTTTCCCTGATAATTTCTTGAAAGATGATGTTTTGGCTCTTTTTCTGATCATGGCTTCCAGGTAGTCCAATAATTTTAAAATTTTCTCTCCTGGATCTATTTTCTAGGTCAGTTGAGATATTTCACATTGTCTGACATCTTTTTCGTTCTTTTGGTTTTGTTTTATAATTTCTTTATTTTTCCTAGAGTCATTAGCTTTCATCTGCTCCATTCTAATTTTAGAAGAATTATTTTCTTCAGTGAGCTTTTGGACCACCTTTTCCATTTGGGTAATTCTGCTGTTTAAGGTATTCTTCTCCTCAGTGGCTTTTTGGGTCTCTTTTGCCATTTGGGTTAGTCTATTTTTTGGGTGTTATTTTCTTCAGTAATTTTTTGAGTTCCCTTTATCAATCAGTTAACTTGTTTTCCATGATTTTCTTGCATAACTCTCTTTTCTCTTTCCATTTCCCCCTCTATTTCTCTTCCTTGATTTTCAAAATCATTTTTGAATTCTTCAATGGTCTGAGACCAATTCATATTTTTCTTGGAGGCTTTGGATGTAGGAGATTTGACTTTGTTGTCTCCTTCAGTTTGTATGTTTTGATTTTCCTTGTCATCAAAGTAAGATTCTATAGTCTGTTTTTTTCCTGTTTTTTCTGATTTTCCCAGTCAATTTCTTGACTTTTGAGGTCATTGTCAGGATAATTCTCTACTTCAAGTGGGGTTTTGGGTGTGCACTGTCAGCTGCTTGACCGCCCCCCCCCCCCCCCCAATCTGTGGGCCTAGAGCTCTAGAAAGAGTTCCTGGTCCACGGACTCCTCTGCCACCTCTGCTTCACTTGGCCTAGGGCCAGTCCACTCTGCTCTCTCACACAGGTCCAACAAGTGTTTTCCATTGACTATCTAATTTGTCCTTGGCGATTTGATGTGGTGAAGTCTTGAAACTGCCATAGGTGCCAGTGATTCAGTCCACCCTGAGCCCTGCTCAGGTCCTGTCCCTGCTGGTACAGTCCTTGCTGGCCTGTGCTGTGCTTCCAATCCTGCATGATGCATGCTTCCTGTGGACCTTCAAGGCTGCTTTGGGCTGGAGATTTGCTTCACTCCCTCATTCTGTGGGTTCTGTAGCTCATGAATTTGTTTAGTGTCATTTTTTACAGGTATTTGGTGGGATTTGTGGGGTGATCTCTAGAAAGTCCCTGCTTTTACTCTGCTATTTTGGCTCTGCTCCAGCAGTGCATCCTTATAATATTTATTTACAAATAATTATATACTTTTTAGTATCTTAGTATTCATCTTTTTAAAAATTATGGTATCTATTACTTAATTTATTTGCTTGTGCTATTTTTTTAAACCAACTTTACTTCCTCTTGAAATCTTGGGTTGTTTTAGTCTTTCCACCCTTACACTCTCCTCTTAGTTAATTTCTGACTCCTCCCGATTTGGTGACTGGCATATCCTTGGGTCTGGAATGCAAAACGTTCTGTTTCCTGTCACATTGAAAAATTTTTTTTCCTCATTTTTGGGTGCTAATGCCTTGTGGTTTGAGATGTTGATGCAAACCCAACAGAATTCCATTGGCTATCTCTTTAATATCCCACTCCACCCCCCAGCCCAGGAACCTTATAATCTTGGAAGACTGCATCAACCTTGGTACTTACATTTCACCACCTTTCTCAGCACACCCTGATCCTCTTTTTGCTTCATCACTTCCTTTTATATATTGTGGTTATCCATTAGATCATATGGTCTTTATGGGAAAGAACTGTTTTTGCACATGTTTCCTCATGTGTATGCCCTTCCACATGGGTTCTTCTCATATGTCCCATTGTTCACTTTATTCACTATGCATTCACCATTATTGTGTGTCCAAAGCCCACCAATATGTGGGCTTTCTTATTGGCAGAGATGAAGATGCTGTTCTGGGTGAGGGTTCAGAGTAGAGTTGAGGAGAGGTCAGAATGTCAGATCTCAACTGGTCCTCACTTTGTGACTGATAATTTTTGTGCGAATTGTCAAAGTGTAAATCTTCAAGAATAGCATTGAATTGGCTTCCAGTTTTGAGAGAGAAGATGGAAAGGGCCCACCCCACTTCAGGTTGCTGATGAAAAAGATTGTGGGAGGACAGGTGAGGTACAGACAGTCTTCATCATTTCCCTGTTCCCAATTTGCTACTCTAGGGACTTTGAAGAGTTTTCTCTTGACTAAAATTCAGGTACTCTTCTCTTGGTTGCCTTGAGTTACCGTTCTCCCAATGGAAAATTTCTTTCACTCTGTATCGTTTGTTACATATTGTCTGATATATATACCTTCTCCGATTTGGGCTTTTCTTGAACTTGGACAAATGGGTTTTGTGGCTATTTGCTATGTGGTCATTGTGGTACTGGTAACTGGTAGGGAAGGGGTGAAGCCTTGGATTTAAGGCTTGTGGCTATCCTTCCCATAATATGACAAAAGGATCAAAGGTTAGATGGGACCTTATCATATGTCCTAGGCAAATGTGTGTGTTCATCCTTCTTTGTCGAAGAAGACTATGCCATCAGAGAAATAATGACATGACTTGCACTTGACTTTGTTTTGAGTGAGGGAGGGCTGTGCAGGCCACCAGCCTCACTTCTCCTCCAGAGCCATCTGAATCCAGTGACCAGATGTTCATCAGGATGACTGGAGATGACCCAGGATGAGGCAATTGGGGTTAAGTGACTTGCCTAAGGTCACACAGCTAGTGAGTGTCAAGTGTCTGAGGTGAGATTTGAACTCAGGTCCTCCTGATTTCTGCACTGGTGCTCTATCCGTTGCACCACCTAACTGCCTCCTAGGCAAATAGCACTTAAAGGGGCAGATAAACATAATTATTACCTGAAACCCTTCTCTCTCTTTGGGGAGAAAAAGAATGATCTCTGACCCTAACCTTCTGCTTACCCTTCTGGCAGGAATAAAAATCTTCCTTATAGAATCGTGAGGGAGAAGAGACTAGAGAAGTCTAATCTGCCTCCCTTTGAGCCACATGCACACACTAACAATGTCTTCACCACATGTAGACTTCTCTTCATCCATACTTCCAATACAAATGTGTCCTCCATGCATGTTTCCTGGTTACATGCTTCTGTCATGTCTACTTTTCTCCTGAAAGATAGTATCCCAACTTCTGTAAAATTATTACATTTGTGCTTTGGGGGGGGGGAATCTTTCCTTTTCACATCATAACATATTGCTTATTAATGACATTGAGTTGGAAGTAGTGTTTCATCTGGCTGACTGACAGAAGCGAGTATTTTGATTAGTGCTCATCCACTATGGATTTGAAGGGATGTTCATTCAGATAGCACCTTGAAGTTGGAGAGGATGTTTTGGTGACCCACTTGTGGGGAATGTCCTTACTATTACAAAATAAGGTGAGATGTAATAGGAACACAAGTATCACTTTTCTAATGGGTACAGAAATTAACATAGGAAGAAGAAAATGAAGTCCCCATAGGTAGCCAGAAATTTATGTATTTAAAGGCAGAGGATGTTTTATTGCTTAAAATATCAAAATGAGCATGATGTGGTAGCCAGAAAAGGTGATTCAATCTTAGAATACAGTAACAGTGCATGTGATAAGGCTATTATAATTTGTACTGGTCAAACCACATATGGAGTACTGTATTAGGTTCTGGAAAGACTGGAAAGCATCAGGAAAATGGTAACCAGAATGATAGGTAAGTGTCCTCCAGATCATATTAGAATCACTTGAAGGGAATGGAGATATTAAGCCTGGAAGAGGAAGATTAATAGCCATTTACATATATCTGTATATGAAAATGATAGTCATTTACATATATCTGAAGAGATAACGTTGGAAAGAAGAATTAAACTCAATCTGCTTACCCCCAGAGGCATCTTTCTTTGCAATGGGTTTTCCTATAGGGTCTATGAGGTGTGTTTCAGCTCTGCTGTGACTTTGATGATATCATAAGATGATTATGGTCTTATTTGATCTTTCTAGATTAGGAGACTCTTTGGGTCTTATTCTTAGTTACAAGAACTATGAGGAGGCAGGTAGTTCTAGGAGGGAGTGAAGTTCTACTGATGCCTCCAGCTTTACATTTGGGACTAGTGTGAAAGTGAGGATTTTATTTTGATCCAGACTATTGAGGGATTCTTAAGAACTGTAGGGATCAATACAAAGGGGCTGATGGTTGGGTAACATAGTGACAGGAAGATAGCAGTAGGCAACATCCAGGGAGACTTTTGCTCAAAATAACTGAGAAAAAGAGTAAAAATGGAGGTGAGTGCATAAAAGCTGACAAATGTGCTCATAAATAAAAGGATGGTTTGAGTGGCTTGGATCTCAGGGTGCCTTCTGGGTGAGAGGTTGGTACTCCTAATTTTCTGGAAGTTCTGGTGGTGTTTGTGCAGGAGGAACACCATGTAGCCACTGGCTAACACCATGAGCCCTAAACAAAGCACATTTCTAAAAGTGATTATTATCAAATAAGCACCTATAGTGTGTTCTGAAACACAAAACACACTGTCAAATGCATTTGTAATGTTACTGCTGTTTCTTGGGCCTCTTACAGTGATTGCTACAGGAATTTCTATCAGCAGATTGATGATCAAACAGAAGAGATAGGAGGAAGTGGTCTGTTGTGTGTTTCTAACTTTGAATTTTGTCCACCTGGAATTACTGGGGCTGATGGTGATGGCCTGCAAGGCACACAGGAGGCAAGTCAAAGAAATTGAAAGGCCCTCACTTACTCTGCGAAGGTAAAATACAACTTTACAGCCAACATCATCCAGGAAATCATTCCATCCCAGACCCTGCAATGTTTGTGGGATTCCCTTGCTAACAAGCATAGTAGAGTTCACCAAGGTCAGCTGGGTGAAAATAAAGGTGAAAGAACTCATCTTGTCAACAGTAAGGATATTTAACATATAAGAGGTAAAAAGGAAGAAATTTGCTATAGTTCCTAATGCAGTTGCAGTGAGAAAAACCATTCCAAGACAGGCGGTTTTTGAAAGCATTCTATGTGTCTTAAAAACCACAACACTTCAGGTAGAAAAATCAAAGAGGATATAGAAAATTTGTTTGACTAACATGCTTTGGTATTCCAGTCCATAAAAGAAGCTCAAAGCACTAAAGCTGCTTCATTCCTACACCTATGTTGATGGAAATAAGTGTTTTAGGCAAGATATATAGCCTTTTTCTTGCTCAAACCCTTATTCAACAGTTCCTTTAACTCTGGCCAATATCACAAGCAAGAGATAGAGTTGAGGTCAATTATGGATGCTGAGCATTTCTTATAGGGCTGGAATTTTTCTACTTACAACTATTCAAAGTAGTAGTCTCTAGTTAAGGTCAAAATTGACATTCTGCAATTTATACCATAGATTCTCCTTCACTGAGTCCTTCAGATCTGGTTAGTGGAGGACCAAATGAGTCCAATACATAGGCCAAGGATCTTTATGTAGTCCTGTTGTGTGAGGGGAATAAAAAGAAATGGGAAAATAGCTATAAGTCAAAGGTGCTCTTCTCACCATATACTCTTTGTTTTTGAATTATAGAATGTTAGTAGGAAGGATCTTTGTTGTCTTCTATGATATTAAACTCAAATAGAAGTGGATCCCTGCCAATTGCATATTGACCTGTGCGTATTTCACTAATGTTCAATATCCATATTATGCTGTTTTAAAAAAATTCCTTTTGTTAAACATTTCCTGATTACATATCACTTGGTTTCAGGCCACACTTGGAAATTTTGTTGGCTGCATGGGGCCTGTGGGGAACAAGTTTTACAGCTCAGTTCCAGTTTAACTCTTACTTTAACCATGACTTCTGTCTACACCTGTCATTTTATGTTTCTCAGTCCTTAGAAGAGTAATCTAGGCATAATGTGTACTTAACCTTTTTTAATTGCATTGCTCAGAAATTAAATCTAAATATTCCTATATTCTCCTCTGGACTACTCCCTTATTTTCCACATTCACTTTTGGCTTTCAGTACCTAGAAGATGGCCTTGTTCTTCCTTTGAGATCCTAAGGGTAGCTGAAGAGTTGTGTCTTAGTATCACTGTTGTTCATGATTCCCCAGAGTCCCAAGATGGAGAAGAATTTGTGACCAAAGAACAGAGAGAGAGGTTCCCAGTATGTGGATATTTTTGATTGCATGAAATGAGTTTATATAAGATTACATGAAAAATTACAAAAAATGTTTTTGACCAAACAACGCAATACATTTAAATTAGAAGAAAACTTAAAAATGAGGAAAAATCACTGCTGCATTTTTCTTTGATAAAAGTGTAAATTTTAAAATATATAGCGAAGTCTGTCAAATCTGAAAGAACAACGAACTCTTCTGCATTTAATAAATTGTCAAAAGATATGAATTGGCTCATTTAATTAATTTATTTATTCATTTACTTATGGGAAACAATTGGGGTTAAGGTACTTGCCCAGGGTTACACAACTACTAATGTTTGAGGCTGAATGTGAACTCAGATCCTCCTGATTCCGGAGCTCTATCCACTGAACTACCTTCTTTCCCCAATAAACCCATTTTAGAGGAAAAAATTCAACTAATCAGTAGGCACTTCAAAAAATATGACACATAATGGAGGAGCTGTCGGTAAATGGGTACTAATGTACTGTTGGAAAAATTGTGAACTGGTGCAACCATTCTGGGAAGCAGTTTCACACTATTCCTCAAACGTATTCAACTGTCCATAAACTTTGATCCACCAAGTCTGCTACTAGGTCCATACTCCAAAGAATTCAATAAAAGGGATAAATTACCCATGTGTACAAAAATATAGCAGGTTTTGTTGTGATGGCAAAAACTGGAAACTGAAGGGCTGTCCACCTTCTGGGTGAAAACAAAAAAAAGGATAGATGAACGGGATGAAATACTTTTGTGCTTTAAGAATGACAAAAGAGATGTTTTCATGAAAATCTGGGAAGACTTGTATGAGTGGATGCAAAGTGAAATTAGTTGAGCCAGCAAAATAAATTGTTATATAACAGTAATATTGGAAAGATAATTAATTTATGAACTTTGAAAGACTTAGTAATTCTGATAAATGGAATCACCAACCCCGAATTCCAGAGGACTTATGAGGAAACATGTTATCCACCTTCTGAGATCAAATGGACTCAGAATTCACAATAAAGCACGTGTAGTTTTCTTTCCCTCTCTCCTTCTCTCCTTACTTCCTTCTTTCTTTTCCCAATCCTCCGTTCTTCCATTCCTCCCTCCTTCCCTCCCTCCCTTCTTTCCTTCCTTCCTCCATTCCTTCTTTCCTTCTTTTTGCTTTTTTTCCTTTTCTTTCTTCCTCCCTCTCTTCTTTCCTTCTTCCCTCCTTTTTTGAACATGCCAAATGTGGGGATTTGTTTTGCGTTACTATATATTTGTAATGGATTTTGTTTTTGTTGCCTTTTCATTGGGTGGGAAAGGAATAGAAAAGAAGAAGAGAAGCCAGAACTGAAAATAAAATAAAATAAAATTTAGAAATGGAAAGCAAACCTAAAGATGAGATTATGTAATAGAGAATCAGAAATAATTGAATGCAATACCTCAGTGTTTAGTAAAATAGAATGCAGAAATTACCTAGGAAATAATCGTCTATCTTCCAAGAAGATTTAGATAAAACTGGAAGTAATCTAGATCCCAACATAAAAATGAGAAGAGAAACGAATTATATCCTCTTCTTAACTATGAGTAATTGACTAATTCTTACGCAAACCAGAGATAAAGACAATTATCAAAGAATAAAATATAAGATTTTAATTACAGATGGAGCATTTTCCCATGAGTGATTTTGGTTATTTCAAGGCACTGTTGAAGCTTGGTTAATTTTTTTCACCTTCTATTTCTTCCCCCTTCTGAATTGCTTCCTAGGAAGTGGCATTGCTGACCTTAGGAATGAATTTTGTCTCATGAAAAAAATCATTTTGATTGTATGCTGTGTGAATGTTTGTTATAGAGGGTGGGCAAAAAAGTAGAGATAATGTAAGTAATTGGCATTTATAAGGACTGTACATGGGGCAATGTCTCCATACTGTGACAAATTGTGACAGGAAAATTTTCTTATCTGGAGTTTAGTTAGACAATTCAGTTGATGACTTATGTTAAGAATTTCTATTTTTAAAAAATGCTTTAAGATTTAGTAGAGAAAGGATTTTCATATTATTTTTCCTGTTGTTAATTGGAAACCTTATATGTAGAATGAGAAAAATATGTGCATGCAGGCACATGCACAAACAAAACCCCACACAAATGCAAACTGGACAGAGGTCTCTGAAATGTTAGCCAGATCTCTAGTGGCCCATAGGATATTTGATGGAATTTACTATGGAGAGAGGATGGTAATGTCTTCCAAACATGGGTGACAACTTCAACAAAGGCACAATGACATGAAAAGGTAGGATGGTGATAGAAGGATGAAGGGAGCCTGGCACAGTGGGAAGAGCACTGACTATAGATTTAGAAGCTATGGTTCTCCTTTTTAAATTTCTGTGTAGCCTTGTTTCCTCATCTGTATAATGAAGGGACTGTGCTGGGTGACCTCAGAGGCCTCTTCCAGATTCAGATCAATGATCTTGCTATGGAGAGCAGTCAGTTTTGGTTATAATGTGAAGAATATGAAATGTGATAGAAAGAAATAAGCATGCAGAGCCAAGATGGAAGAGAAATAGGAACCCAGATCAGAATCGTCCTCTACACAACCTTAAAATAACATCTCAAGTAAATTTTGGAGCAGCACAATGAACAAAAAGTAAGTTTAAGACATTTTTTTTCAGCTGAAGACATGGTAGGAGAAGATTGCCATATTGTGATGGGAGCCCAGGGGAATACTCTTAGTTGGCCTTGGAGGTATCCATGACAACAACATCAGCACCTTTGGGAGCTCTTAGTCAGGAGACTGCAAGTGGGTCCAACAACTTGTTAGAAAGAGATTACTGGAGACCCTCTATTGGAGCTAGGTGTAAGGTCTAGGGCTGCTTGCCAATTTTATTGCACATATATAATTCTGGTTTGAAATTCCAGGGGGAAAGACACACTTGTTGAAGCCTTGGTCACAGTTTCAAGGGAGAGAGGACACTAGCACATTTAGTTGCAGGAAAGAATGGTCCCTGGTCACAGTTCTTGGCCACAAGAAGCTCTAGCATTTGCAGTTACAGGGGAACAGGGGCCCTTTCTGAATAATGAACAGTGCATAGATCAGGAGATTGGAGCCCACACTACTGTTTGGATGATATCACCTTGGAAACACTGAAAACTTGTAGATTTCCAGAACCACCTATGAAACCTTAAAGCTTGGGGCAGTGTCCCTCCATCTAAGTTGGGCAGAGAACAATGTTAATACAATATTTGATGTAAAGAATTAGTCTGGAAAAATGAGCAAACAACAAAAAAGAACTTGATCATGAAAAACTATTATGGTGTTGGGGAAGACTAAGAAACAGACTCAGAAAGAACACCCATATGGAAAGTGCAACAAGTAGCTAGCTAGCCTCAATGAAAAATGTCTGTTTGACACAAGCTGAAAAGAATTCCTGGAAGAGTTAAAGAGATGATAGAGGAAAAAGATGTGAAAAGAAATGAGAGTGATGTAGGAAAATTATGAAAAGGGAATTAATGGCTTTGTAAAAGAGATCCCAAAGTGCTACTTGAACATACATTAAAAAGCAGAAATATCCACTGAAGATAAGAACTCCTTAAAAAGCAGAATTGGCCAAGTGGAACAATAGATACAAAGGGTCACTGAAGAAAATAATTTCTTAACAATTAAAATTGGACAAGTGGAAGCCAATATTTCCTTGAGACACTAAAAAAATAATAACTCACCAATAGTGAAACAAGATCCAAATAAGGAAAAAGTAGTGGGAAATATAAAGTAACTCATTAGAAAATAAACTGACCTTGAAAATGGATTGAGGAGAAATAATAAGAACTATTGGAATACCTGAATGTCATAATAAAAAAGAGAATGCACATCATATTTCAAGAAATTTTAAAGGGAATTATCAAGGAAACCTACCCTGAAATCCATAAGGAAAAAACAGAAATTGAAGAATCCACCCATCATCTCTTGAAAGAGAACCTACAATGGAAACTCTCTGGAATGTTATTAACAAATTTCAGAATTCCAAATGAAGGAGAAAATACTGCAAACATTGAGAATGAAACAATTCAAATATGGTAGAACTACAGCCCAGATCACTCATAATTTAGCAGCTTCTATGTTAAAGGAGTAGAAGGCATGGAATATAATATTCCAGAAGCAAAGAAGCTAGAATTACAACCAGGAATAATCTACCCAGAGAAAGTGAGGACAATCTTTCAGAGGGTGGTTTGGTTATTTAACATACTATAGGACTTTCATGGATTCCTGAGGAAAATACCAGACCTGAATCAAAAATATGACATTCAAACACAAAATTCAGGAGAAGCATTTGAAGGTAAACAAGAAAGAGAAATCACAAGAGACTCAATAATGTTAAACTTTTTGCATTTCCATATGGGAAGATGATACCTATAAGTCCTAAGCAGTTTATCATCACTAGGGTAGTTAGAAAGAGTCTACCTAGACAGAGTGCAGGCTTATCATTTGGTTATGATCTGATGTCAACAAAATGAAGGGCTGGGAAAGAGGGATGCATTGGGAACAGGGGAACGGGTGAGGAAGAATGGGAAAATAATATCACATTAGAGAGGTGTATTAGAAAAGCATTTTCAGTGGATAGGAGAATGGAGAGGCGTGGTGTTGAGCAGCACTTAAACTGCACTCTCAGCTAAACTGGTTCAAATAGGAAGAATCTATTTCTATATGTATATCTATACACTCAGTTGGGTACAGAAACTGATGTTGTTCAAGAGAGAAGTAGGAGGAGAAGGGATTAAGAAAAAGGGAGTTGCATAAAGGGAGGGTGGATTAAGGGAGACAGTGGACAGCAGTAAAACAGACTTTTTAGGTGCAACCTGGTAAAAAAGAAAGAGAGAAGAATAAATAGAAGAAAACAGTAAGAATAGAAATACACAGTAATCATAACTGTGACTGTGAATGGGATGAACTCACGGATAATATGGAAGTGGATAGCAGAATAAATTAGAAACCACAATCCAACACTATATTCTTTATAAGAAACATACCTGAAATGGAAAGATATTCCAGAGTTAAAATAAAGAGCTGCAGCAGAAGCTATTATGTTTCAGTTGACTAAATGAGACAGGGATACCAATTATGATCTCAGACAAAGCAAAACAAAAATAGACCAAATTAAAAAAAGATAATCAGGGAAACTTTATTTTTACCAAAAGGTACTGTAACAATGATGTAATATCACAGTTTTCTTTCAGAAACTTTCTCTGATAGAACTCTTATTCTATAAGAAATCTATAAGAAACCGAGTTGGACGTAAAAATGAGAGCCATTCCTGAATTGATATATGGTTAAAGGATATGAGCTCGCAGTATCCAGAAAGATAAATCAAAGATATCTTTAATGAAATGAAAAAAAATCTCTAAATTGGTATTGATGAGAGAAAACCAAATTAAAAAACTCTGAGGTATTACCTCACGCCTATAAAAAAAATGATGAATACTGGGGGAGGGATGTGGGAAAATAGGTATGCTAATGAACTATTTGTGGAATTATGAACACAATTATGAATTATGTCTGACTATTCAGGAGAATAATTTGGAGCTATGCACCACAGGCTATAAAGCTAGGCATTCCCATTGGTCTTGCAATAGTGCAACCTAAAGAGATTTTTAAAAAGGGAAAAAAAAGATGTATATGTACAAAAATATCTATGGAAGTTCTTTTTGTGTTGGCAAAGAATTGGAAATCGAGGGGATACCCATCAATTGAGGAATGGCTTTACAAGTTGTAGTATATAATTGTGACAGAACACTTGTGTTAGGAAATGATGAAAGGGATGGTTTTTGAAAACTCTAATAAGACCAATATGAAGTGATCAAGGTGAAGTGAGTCGAAGGAAGAGATCATTGTATGAGTAAAAGCATTTTTGTTATGATGATCAACTGTGAAAGACTTAGCTACTCTGATGAAGACAATGATTAATGCCAATTTCAAAGGACTCATGATGAAAAATACTGTCCCTTTTCCAGAGATAGAGAACTGATGAATTCTGAGTACAAATTTTAGTATAATTTTTCACTTTACATTTACTTGCTTTTTTTTCCTTTGGCAACATGGCCAATATGAAAATGTGTGTTATGTGATTTTAAATGTGTAATAATATGTTACTTATCTTATCACAGGTTGGGGAAAGACGAAATTTGGAATTCAAAATTTTAAAAACGTTAAAGAAAAGGAAATAATTTAAACAGTAAGAGATAAGAAGGTAGATGAATGAAAAATTAAAATGTACGTTGAACAGCACTGATGAGAGTGTAAGTTTTGTTCATTTAGCATTAAAGATCCTCTAGAAGTTCACATATTTCACTTCAGGTGAGGGTAAATAACAAAGAGATATTCATATGATCTTGAGAAAAACCCTAGGGTATGGACTATTCTTATACCCCTTTTACAGAGGAGGAAACGGAGATGCAGAGAGATTAAGCGACTTGCATGTTTTCACACAGCTCACATGTGTCTAAGGCACAATTTGAACTCGAGTCTTTCAGACTCCATTCCTGTGGTCTCTTTATTTAGACTGTCAATGAAGGTTTGGTTTTAGAATATATGGAACGGATCAAATGAAGAGTCTCTGGAATATAGACTTCAGTTTGTGCAAAGCTAGTAAATCAGGATGTAAAATGCTACTTCAGCTAATTCGTTTGGATATTAATACTCTCCCCACTTTACCATCTAAGTACCTAATGACTGTGGTATCCTGAAACCCCAACTGTGCTGGGAATACCATGAAAACAGATTCTGCCTCAGAGTCTCACATAGTCTAGCAGAGCACTGCATAAACAGTAGTCCTGGTAATTCTTCTTGATGAAACAGAAAGGCATTGTCTAGATGTTGGACTCTCAGGATTCTTCCTGGTACATCCCCACTCCTCAGGCCCTAATAAAATAATGAGCTTTAAAATGTAAGCATCCCTCTCAAAGGAAACATGAAAGCACATTAACTGAGGTGTCACAAGTTCTTTTGTAATTCAGGGGCAATGTGATTTAATGTGAAGATATCTAAACTTGAAGTCATGAGAACTAAATTAAAAATCTTGCACAACTTGCTTAATATCTCTGAGGCTGATTTTTTTTACGTCTGTACTATGGGGATAATAATAATTACTTCATAGGCATATTTTAAAGGAAGTACTTTGGACTTAATAAAGTATTCTCTCCCATGTATTTTATATGTGTATATGGTTTTTTTGTGTGTGTTCGTTCTTCGTTGCCAAAGAAGACCATGCTATCAGAGAAATAATGACATGACTTGTAGTTGACTTTGCTTTTGAGTGAAGGAGAGCTGTGCAGGTCACCAGTCTCACTTCTCCTTCAGAGCCATCTGAACCCAGTGACCAGATATTCATCAGGATGACTGGAGATGACCCAGGATGAGGCAATTGGGGTTAAATGACTTGCCCAAGGTCACACAGTTAGTGAGTGTCAAGTGTCTGAGGTAAAATTTGAACTCAAATACTCCTGACTCCTGCACTGAGGACTACCTCATGCTCTATCCACTGCAACATGTAGCTGCCAGTATATATGATTACACATAACGTGTATATACGATTATACACACACACACAAATTTATATGCACACACACTTATGTGTGTATATATGTTTAGGTCTGAATGTGACTTCACTGATGTAGGCCAGGAGTGAGCAAACTACAGGTTACAGACCAAAAGGTTAACCACACTGAGATAATGGTTATACAACAACCTGCAGTGGGCTGGATTTGTTCTATGGACCAGTTTGCCTAGTGAAGGGAAATCTTGATGAGGATATAAAACATGTTATTATTCTTAAAGCTTCTTTTAATTTCTATCTGTCTCCCTCCTTCTCTCTCTCCTCTCTTTTCCCCTCTTCTCTCCACATATTAGTACGTATAATACAAATGTATTATATGTTCACATGTGTTTGTGTGTTTATATGTGAACACATATGCATGCATGTATATATTTGGGTAAGAAGTGATAATTTATTTGGCAGAGGAAAATTCTCTTGAGGAACCTTTGTCTACTGGTGCAGACTGGCATTTGTTCAGTATTAGAGAGTAGTCTGAGTCACTGAAGTTAAATGACTTGGCCAGGATCAGGCTTCCAGATTGTCAGATATGGTAAGAGACGTTGTCACATGTGGTATGTGACCAATGCATTCTTAGACAGTATGAAGATGTGATATGATTTGAATGTATGAGATGCATAGTAAGTGGAGTAGTTTGGATTCATTTAGATTCAAGTGATCTCTCCAGTCACCAATGATCCCTTAATTGCCATATCTAATGGACTTCTCTCAAACTTATCTTCTTTAGCTCTCTAGCCTTTGACTTCAGTGATCACTGTTTCCTCCTTTATGTTTTCACTTCCATAGTTTTTTCTCCTATAGATTTTTCTGTCTTCATTTAGGTAATTCACATATCCAGGTAATACCCAATTGTGGGGCTCCCCCAAATTTCTGGCCTTTCTTCTCTTCTTCAACTATATCATCTTGCTCACTGATCTTGTCACCTCCTATATTGGTGTAGGCCAGTAGTTAACAAACTACAGGTCCAACCTCTCTCCTTCGTTTCAGGTTCACATCAACTTAGAAATGTGTTGGAAATCTGAAACTGGATGATCCACAGGCATCTTAAACTCATCATATCTAAACAAAACTCATTATCTTGCCTCTCAAACTCTCCCCTCTTCTGAACTTCTTTATTCCCATTGAGGGAACTATGATCCTCCCAATTACCCAGCCTTGCAACTTAGGTGTCATCTTTGACGTGTCTCTTGAACTCATTCCACGTAATCCTTCTGGTGCTAAGTGTTAGTATCTCTAGTTTTTCTATTTTTTGTTCGTGTGTATACACATACACACATATATGTATATGTATATGCAGACATATATACATACATAGATATAGATTCTCTTATATTCAGCATAGTGAAACAGTCTCTCATCACCTGGACAATGTCAATATCCTTTTAGGTGATCTCCCTCAAGTCTATCCTCATTCGAGTTCATTCTGCACTTGGCCATAAAGTGGATCTTTCCTAAGCACTGAACTGAATACTAGGCATGTTAACTTTATAATCAGTAACCTCCAGTGGTTACCTGTTTCTTCCGTGATAAGTATACAATCTTGTTCATTTCGGCTTTTAAAGTCTTTTCCAGGGTTGCCCTTTCGTTCTTTTCCAGTCTTCTTACACCATTTCCTTAGAGTCTACAGACAAGCTGCTCTCTTGCTTTTTCCTCACATACTCCATTCCATCTCCTTACTCCATGCATTTTAATTAAGTCTCCATTCTTGGAATGTTATTCCTGTTCACCTTCACTGACTATGTCATCACTCAGCTAAAATTCTTCTTTTTGTAGGAAACTTTTCTGACTCCCTCTTTTCCCAGTGACTTCCTTCTGAGATTACGTTTCCACAGAATCTTATTTCTACATAAGTTTTTTGCACGTTGTGTAACCCATTGGCTTATTAACTCCTTGAGACTAGAGACCCTGTTTTTCCTACCTTTTTTTGCCAACATTTACTGGATTATGGAGAAAGCAAGGGAGTTCCAGAAAAACATCTGGGTCTGCTTCATTAACTACACTAAAACTTTTGACTGCAAATCACAAGAAAATAGGATATGTCCTGAAAGAGACAGGAATACCTTGCCATCTTATTCTCTTCTGATGAATCTGCGTGTGGGTCAAGAAACAACATGTAGAATGGAACATGGAACGATTGATTGATATAAGACTGAAAAAGAACAAAATAAGACCATATGTCGCCACCTTATTTATTTAACTGATATCTAGAGTACATCAGGCAAAATGAAAGGCTGAATGAAGCAAAAGCTTGAATCAAAGTTCCCAGGAAAAAAATTAAGGATTTGAGAGATGCAGATGAGATTACTCTGAAGGCAGAAAATGAAGAGGAATTAAGATGCTTCCTGATGAAGGTGAAAGATGAGAGTGTAAAAGATGGCTTGAAGCTTAACACAAAAAAAACTAAGATCTTGGCAACTGGTCCCATCATCTCCTGGCAAACAGAAGGAGAAGAAATGGAAGTAGTGTCAGATTTTATATTCTTTGTCTCAAAGATCACCACACATGATGACTGTATCCATAAAATCAAAAGACACTTGCTCCTTGTAAGGAGAGGTATGGCAAATTTGGATAGCATACTAGAAAGCAGAAATACATCCTTGCCCACAAAGGTCTGTATAGTTAAAGCTATATTTTATTCCATTAGTAATGGATTGTTGTGACAGTTGTCCTATCAGGAAAGCTGAGAACTGCAGAAACATCATTTTGAGTATTAGTGCTGTAGAACACTTGAGAGCCCCTTGGACAGCAAGGAGATCAAATCAATTGATATTTAAAGAAGTTAATTCAGGGCACTCACTGTAAGGTCAATCACTGAAGTGTAACTAACTCATTTGACCACATAATGAGAAGATGGGATTCATTGGAAAAGTGTCACATGTTGAGAAAGGGATGGGAGAGAATGAGATGCATTCATAATATCATGGAAACTGTGAACTTGAACTTGGATAGACTTCGAGAGACAGTGGAGGATAGAAATTGTGCTGTACCCTTTTGTTTTCATCCCTACAATTTAGGAAGAGTTTTAATAATGTAGTGAGAATTCACAGGTGTAAATATAAGATGGTGAGCAGGCTCTAAGTCATGCTATAGGCATATCAAGTGAAAGAACTGTAGTTGTGTTACCTGAAGAAGAAAAGAATTTCTGCGTGGGGAATGTTTCCTGTCTTCTAGTATTTGAAGAGCTGTCAGGTGGAAGAGGTTTCAGACTTCTATTTGGCTCAACAAGTTAGCATCAGGATTTTTGGGAAGCATAAAGATATTGATTTAGCCTTGATGGAAGGGGGGAAAGCCTTTCCACAAATTAGATGTAGCCTGGTAAGATGTACTCTCTTTCAAAGTAGGGAGTACTCCTCACCAGAGATCTTCAAACAAAAGTTTAAAACAACAAATATGTACTTGTCTGATATGCTGTAAATTGTTGCTAAGGATGGTTGCTGAAGTTTCTTCTCATTCTGAGATTCCATAATTCACAGATTAATAAGGAATGAATGAGAATTCACTTACTGTGTTCCAGGCCTTGTGCTGACAGGGATTAAAAATACAAATATTCTCCTTCCTGCATCTTGTATTTTAATAATGGGAGACTACTTATACAAGGGATCAGAGCAAAGTTCAAGGCTGTTTCCTCTCTGGTAATCCCAGATTCAGTGCCTGGTGTCTTCCTTTGATTTCACCAGATTTCACCAGAATAAAACATGGTCATAATATTTGTTGGGGCTCTCCTGGCAATGGGGTCCCTTTGGCATCTATCTTTTGCTTCCTCAACTTGTGCCACAATGAACTGTCTTTCAAATTCACTTTTAATGGTACTGAATTCCCAGAATCCGAGAAACTCAAAGGTGGATGCTACCTGTGAAGGAAGCTGTCCCCCACATTTCCTGAGCACAAAACCCTTCTACAATATCCTCTGGCCTTTGTTTGGTGATTTCTAGTGCTGGGGAATCTGTGACATCCCATTCCGCTTTGAGAGAGCTTTAACTATTTTAAGATATCTTTTAAAAAAATAATAAATGGGCACATACCCATCCATATCTTGTACTCATTGCCCATAATTACACTGAATGTGGTTACCTTAGTAAAGTATAAAACTTTTCCCCACTTGCAGTTATTCAAATACTCATATAGCTATTAATTGTCATATCCAACAGCTAATTGGCGTAGAATACTAGACTTCCTCTAAGGATGATCTGAATTTAAATCCAAGTTTAGTCACTTTTGTGATCCTTGGCAAGGCGCTACACTTTGCCTTAGTTTTCTCATCTCCAAAATGGAGATGCTAAACAGTATTCACATCCTAGTGGGATAGTGGGAATTGAATGAGATAAGAGTTGTCAAGCTTTTTGGAAATCTTCAATTTAAAACAAGCATTAAATTTTTATCTTTAATATATTCTCTATTCCTGGCCTAAAATCCACATTTCCTATAACATTCTACCCTTGGCATGGTCACTAACTTGACCAGTTGCGTTCCCTCAAGCCTCTGTGCATCCCTTGTTGGGTGAGCTCCTGTTTTCAATGTCCTTCCTAAAATGAACTGAACACTGCATGCCCCTTATGGTCTGTTAGGGAGCAGGAAAGAGCATAAAGGAACTAGCCACTTCTTTTTTCCAGGCACAACTTCTTATGTAACTTAGGTTTCACATAACAGGATCACACAACATGAGAGTTGGACGGGACCTTAGAATCTTCCTGGTCTAACATTTATGTAAAAGGAATATTACTACATCTCAGAATGCAAGGAAGGGGGAATGCAAGGAAGCATCTCTTTATTTTTATTGTTTTTTAATTGCTTTACAGAAGGAAGAGCTATGGCAAATGCTTGTAAAGTTCATTGACACAATGAGATTTTAAGTCTTGTTGATTCTATATCCATAAAACCTCTTGCTTGTAATCACATTGTCATAATATAATTCAAGCCCTCATCGCCTAGAGCCTGGACTACTGTCACATTCTTCTAAGTGGACAGTAAGCTTCTAATCTCTACAAAATGTTCTGAAAGCACACTTAAATAGGGGCATGAAATGACATCATTTGTCTGAGAAACAAACTTCTCTAGGTCTCTACTGCTTTTGCATAAAATGCATATTCCTCATCATAACATTGAAAGTTCATCATCATCTGGCTGAAGCCTACCCTTCCAGGTTTCTTACTCTTCCTAACTCATCCTGTGTTCCAGCCAAACTGACTGTCTTGCTCTTCCATGAAGCTAGCACTCTATGGCCTCCTTCTGTGCTTTTGTCCATAATGACACCTTGTTTAGGAATGAATCTGTTTTTCTCCAGCCCTCATCCAGTCATCCCCCTCCAGCCACTTGGGTCCTGCACCTTTGTCACACGGTTGTTGTGAATATCAGATGAGATCACATTGGTGAAGTGCATAGCCTATCACTGGCACACAGAAGGTGCTTAAAAAGTGCTCCTTCCCTTGTACATTTCTCCTTATCTGTTCCCTGCATCAGCCTTAATGTATGCTACATGCCTCCTTCTGTGTTCTGCTTCTGGCCTTGGATTCCTCTGTCCTAGGGCCTCCTTATTGAGCCCTGAGTTTGCAATTCACCTGTGCCCTATATCTTTGGCTTTCTCCATCTCCCCATTTCCCCCACAATATCCACTCCCTAACATGACACCCTCAGGCTACAGCTGTTGTCTGGTTTGAGCCCCTGAACACACAACATTATCAGCTACTATTAGGCTAGAACTCAAGGAAGGATCTTTAAGAGATCCTTACTACCTTAATGTTGAATTTCATTGATCTCCTTCTACCAATATTCTGGAGTCATTCCTCTATGGTTAGTTAGCATAGTACTCTGACAAAACCTATGATTCTGAATGCCCACCTGCTGATGTGTGAACTCAATTGTCCTCCGTGAACATTGTGTTTCTTCAGGGTTGCTGCTCTTTCCCCTCAATCATATGACTGAAGGCCTCACATGATGAAAGACCTATGAAGAATGGTCTGCCTTGACTCTTCCTCCCTTTACTAGAAGCACACTCCCTTCCCTTCCATTCCCTTCCCTATTTGAGAAAAAGAAGTCACTTATCTCATTTACCTCTGTTGCCTGGATAGGTGAGGGAAGGGCTGCAGGACCCAGTGTTTATGCGTGGAGTTAAGGGAAGGAGAGTGGTCTTACTGTAGTTATAGCTGTGGGGTGCCCTGAGGTCATCTCCCTCCTGAACTATAATTACATTATCAAGTTGAAGAGAAGTCACTGTTTGCATCACATGTCATTGATGTCTCTATAGAAGAACAAACTTTTCTCCAGGTGCAAGTAATTATTCATTATGCTAATTGATGACAATACTTCCTCCCTCACCCTGAGGACATGTAAGAGCAGATGAAAATGAAACTTTTCCCTAGTTACTGGAAGAGTCAGACAAGCCATCCACAGAAGGCAAAACAGAGGAGTTTGAAGCCTATGTGTAATTGGTAACTGTGTCTTATGCTGAATCAGAGAATCTTATAGTTGGAAGTGACTTCAGATGCCATTTTTAAGAGCTAATTAAATTTTTTTTTAGTTTATGGAATAAAAGAAGCATAATGAATTACAATAAAGAAGATGATTCTACATGAAACTGCAAATTATGGTGGAAATTTTTTCCTTCCCTCCTCCAGCATCTAGAGATGTCCACCATTAGACATCAATAAGTAGAACAATGTATAATTATTCTATATATAGTTATATTTATCAGTTCTTTCTCTAGATGTAGACAGTGTCTTTCTTCATACGTCCTTTATAGATCATTTATAGATAATAGAGAAAATAGCTCATTTGCTCTTAGTTGCTCTAAAAACAATATTGTTGTTATTGTATATGATATTCTCTTAGTTCTGCTAATTTGCATCTTCGTTATTTTGTGCAAGTCTTTCCATGATTTTCTTTGATCTCATTATTTATTTTTTTCTTTTTATTTTAATTTAACTTTTAACATTTATTTTCACAAAATTTTGGGTTACAAATTTTCTCCCCTTTTATCCCCCCCCCCCAAACCCAAGCATTCTAATTGCCCCTGTGACCAATCTGCTCTCTCTTCTATCCTCCCTCTCTGCCCTTGTCTCCGTCTTCTCTTTTGTCCTGTAGGGCCAGATAGCTCTCTTTACCCCTTAACCTGTATTTCTTATTTCCTAGTGGTAAGATATTACAGTTGATCCTAACACTTTGAGGTCCAACTTCTTTAGCTCCCTCCCTCTCCACCCCTTCCCTTTGGAAGGCAAGCAATTCAATATAGGCTAAATCTGTAGTTTTGCAAATGATTTCCATAATAGTTGTGTTGTATAGGACTAACTATATTTCCCTCCATCCTATCCTGTCCCCCATTACTTCTATTCTCTTATGATCCTTTCCCTCCCCATGAGTGTTGACCTCGGATTGCATTCTCTTCCCCATGCCCTCCCCTCTATCATCCCCCCCACCCTGCTTGTGCCCTTGTCCCCCACTCTCCTGTATTGTGAGATAGGTTTTCCTATCAAAATGAGTGTGCACTTTATTCTTTCCTTTAGTGGAATGTGATGAGAGTAGACCTCATGTTTTTCTCTTGCCTCCCCTCTTTATCCCTCCACTAATGAGTCTTTTGCTTGCCTCTTTTATGAGAGATAATTTGCCCCATTCAATTTCTCCCTTTCTCCTCCCAATATTTCTCTCTCACTGCTTGATTGCATTTTTTTTTAAGATATGATCCCATCCTCTTCAATTCACTCTGTGCGCTCTGTCTCTATGTATGTGTGCGTGTGTGCATGTGTGTGTGTGTACTCCCACCCAGTACCCAGATACTGAAATGTTTCAAGAGTTACAAATATTGTCTTTCCATGTAGGAATGTAAACAGTTCAACTTTAGTAAGTCCCTTATGACTTCTCTTTGCTGTTCACCTTTTCATGGTTCTCTTCATTCTTGTGTTTGAAAGTCAAATTTTATTTTCAGCTCTGGTCTTTTCATCAAGAAAATTTGAAAATCCTCTATTTCATTGAAAGACCATTTTTTCTCCTGAAGTATTATACTCAGTTTTGCTGGGTAGGTGATTCTTGGTTTTAGTCCTAGTTCCTTTGACTTCTGCAATATCCTATTCCATTCCCTTCGATCCCTTAATGTAGAGGCTGCTAGATCTTGTGTTATCCTGATGGTATTTCCACAATACTTGAATTGTTTCTTTCTAGCTGCTTGCAATATTTTCTCTTTCACCTGGGAATTCTGGAATTTGGCCACAATGTTCCTAGGAGTTTCTCTTTTTGGATCTCTTTCATGCGGTGTTCTGTGGATTCCTTGAATATTTATTTTGCCCTCTGGTTCTAGAATCTCAGGGCAGTTTTCCTTGATAATTTCATGGAAGATGATGTCTAGGCTCTTCTTTTGATCATGGTTTTCAGGTAGTCCCAAAATTTTTACATTGTCTCTCCTGAATCTATTTTCCAGGTCAGTTGTTTTTCCAATAAGATATTTCACATTATCTTCCATTTTTCCAATCTTCTCGCTATGTTCTGTGATATCTTGCTTTCTCACAAAGTCCTTAGCGTCCATCTGTGCCATTCTAGTTTTGAAAGAACTATTTTCTTCAGTGAGCTTTTGAATCTCCTTTTCCATTTGGCTAATTCTGCTTTTGAAAGCATTCTTCTCCTCATTGGCTTTTTGAACCTCTTTTGCCAATTGAGTTAGGCTAGTTTTCAAGGTGTTAATTTCTTCAACATTTTTTTGGTTCTCCTTTAACAAGGAGCTGATCTGCTTTTCATGCTTTTCTTTCATCCCTCTCATTTCTCTTCCCAGTTTTTCCTCCACCTCTCTAACTTGATTTTCAAAATTCTTTTTGAGCTCTTCCATGGCCTGAGCCCATTGGGTGGGCTGGGACACAGAAGCCTGGATTTCTGTGTCTTTGCCTGATGGTAAGCATTGTTCTTCCTCATCAGAAAGGAAGGGAGGAAATGTCTGTTCTCCAAGAAAGTAGCCTTCAATAGTTTTATTTCTTTTCCCTTTTCTGGGCATTCTCCCCAGCCAGTGACTTGACCTCTGAATATTCTCCTCACACCCACCTCACCTCCTGGTCCTCCCAGCCAGCGTTTGGGGACTGAGATTCAAATGCTGCTTCCCGCGTTAGGGCTTTTGGCGGGGGCAGGGCTGCTATTCAGTGTGAGAATTAAGTTCAGGTGGTCAGGTCGGGGCAGGGCCACCTCTCAGGCTCAGTTCCCTCAGGCTCCCGCCCGCTTGGGGAGCCCCTGTCTGCAGCCACCTCTCAGCTTCTACCTCCCAGGAGCCCGAATCATGGGGGCACCCCACTCCCCTCTCGACCCGCCAAAGAGATTCTCTCACCGACCCCCGTCACCTGTGGGTGGAGGGACTTGTGCGGCCGCTGGAGATCTCGTCCCTGAAGCCTGCTCGGGTCTGTTTCTCTTGGTGCTGTGGCCGCAGCAGGTCTGGGCTGGGCTGGGCTCCGCGTCTGCAGCGTGACGGACCTTTTGCGAGAGGTTTGCAGGTCCCTCTGTGGGTGGAGGGACTCGCGTGGCCGCTGGAGATCCCGTCCCCGAAGCCTGCTGGGATCTTTTCCTCTCGGTGCCGCAGCCACTGCAGGGCTGCCCTCTGCTCCCAGTCCCGGCGCCCAGTCGGCAGTGAGAAGGACCCCCCGCGAGAGGTTTGCAGGTCTCTCCGGAACAGAAATCTCCCTCGCTCTAATATTCCGTGGCCTCTGGGTGCAGAATTCACCGTGAGTTGGTCCCCTGTAGCCGTTCTGTGGGTTGTGGGTTCGGAGCTATGTGTATGTGCGTCTTTCTACTCCGCCATCTTGGCTCCGCCTCGATCTCATTATTTCTTAAAGCACAGGAGTATTCTATCACAATCATATGCCACAACTTGTTCAACCATTCCCCAATTGATGGGCATCCCTGCAATTTCAAGTTTTTTGCCACCACTAAGAAAGCTGCCATAAACAATTTAAGACATATAGGTTCATTTTCTTTATCCCTAATCATCTTTGAAAATAGGCCAAATAATGGTACTGCTGGGGACTAATTTAATAACTCTTTGGGCATAATTGCAGGTTGCTCTGCAAAGTGGTTGGATCATTTTACAATTCCACCAACAAAATATTAGTGTCACACTTTTTCCACATTCTGTCTTCCTTTTTCCATTTTCCTTTCTATCATCTTAACCAATCTGGTTGGTGTAAAATGATATATCAAGTTTGTTTTAATCTGTAGTTCTCCAATCAACAATATATTTAGAGTATTTTTCTTATGACTATAAATTGTTTTGTCTTCATTGTAAAACTGCCTGTTCATGTCCTTTGAGCATTTGTCAGTTGGGTAATGACTCATATTCTTAGAGATTTGACAAAATTCTTTATACATTTTAGAAGAGAGACCTTTATGTGATAAACTCTCTATGAAATTTCCCTTCTCATTTTCTGTTTTCCTTCTCATCTTGGCTATCATTTGTACAAAACTTTAAAATGTAATCTTATCAAAATTATCCATTTTATGGCTACCTTTTCTCTATCTCTTGTTTATTTATAAATTGTTCACTCCTACCTAAATCTGATAAGTAATATATTCCATGTCCTATTTTTTTTTTTTTTTGCAAAACTCTTCTTATATTTAGGTCATGAATCCATTTTGACCTCATATTGGTAATTGCTCCATGCCCTGTTTCTTCCATGCTGCTTTCCAGTTTCCTAACAAATTTTAGCCAGTAATGAATTCTTATCCCCAAATCTTAAGTCCTTACACTTATAGCATGCAAGGTTATTATGTTTATTTGCTGCTGTAAATTTTTTATCTACTCTGTTTCCTTGATCTTCCTTTCTATTTCTTAGGAAGTACGAAGTAGTCTAGATAATTATTGCTTTATAATACACTTTAACATCTGATCCTACTAAACTCACTTCATTTACACTGTTTTTTTCATTATTTCCATTGGTATTCTTGACTTTTTTAAAAAATAAAATTTAATATATTTAAAGGATTTCCTAGTCTAGGAAATTCAACAAGTGGTCCTCCAGCCTCTGCTTGAAGACCCCTCAGTGACATGGAACTGAGCATTGTAGCTCATTCTTGTTTGGGAAAACCTGAACTGATAACAATATTGTCTTGATAGTAATTCTAAATTTGTCCGTTTGCAACCTTTGCCTATTCTTATTTAGATTTGTGGGGTTGAAGACCCTAAGTCTGATCCAAATGCTAGTCCTTCCAGTACTTGAAGATTTATCACATCCTCACCCCTCTGCTTTTTTATTTTCTGGGAGAAAGAGACCTACTTGTTTGAACCTCTTTTTAAACTCATGGATGTTCATGCCCCTGTTGCTTAGCTCTGGACATTCTCCAACTTATCAATATCCCTAAGAAAAGAAAAATGTAATCATCATAACTGAAAATCATTTTAATAAAGTTTATAGTGTATGTAATGTTCCATATTAATGAACTCCTGCCTTAACAAAGGAGCAATGAAGGTGCCTTCTTATTCATCTTCTTTGAAGACTGGTGTGCTTTATAATTTCTGAATTTTCCACTTGTGATAATGGTTTTCTCAACTTCATTTCTAATATTTTTTGAGGATATCTTGGTTGTACCTTGGCTTTTGAGGATATCTTATTTTTGACCTTTTTGGTTATTCACTTTACCAATGTAATTTCACAGTCAAAACGGTCTGGATATTTTAGTCATTCTATTTATACCCAATTCCCAACTGCATTTCAGAATGGTTGTACCAATTTATGGTCCCCTTTGAAAATGAAGAATGAATACAGCAACCAATTCACATTTGCAGAAGTAATGAATTAGCTTGCCTACCGTTCCACAATTCCTTCACTGTTGACTGTGCTTGTCTTTTGTCATCTTTCCCAATTTTATGAGTCCAAGATGGAATTTTACTTTTGTTTTAGTTTGTGTTTACTAATAGTCGTTTGAAATAAGTTTGAATGATTATTTACTAATAGTTTCTACCTTTGAAAACTTTTTTATATCCTTTCACTACTTTAAGTAATTGGGCAATAGTTTTTGGTTTCATATCATTCTTCTAATTGTCCAAACCCTCGGATTACAAATCTTCATTAGAGATATGTGATATAAAGTTTTCTTTTTGATCAATGGATTTTCTTTATAGCCTCAGTGTGCTAATTTTATTTTGTGAAAAAGATTTTCAATTTCATGTAATCTAAATTATTTGTTTTGTCTCTTGTAGCTCCATCTTCACATTCTTTTCATTAGGAATTCATTCTTTACTGATAGTCTTTTCTAGTTTATTTTTTAATGTTATGGCATTTAAGAATTAGTTCATAGTTGCATTTTGAATTCGTTATGGAATATGATATATAAAATGTTTTTGTAAACCCAGTTTCTTCCAGATTTCTTTGCAGTTTTGCAAACAGTTGTTATAAGATTGGGAGTTTCCACATAGTTTTTGTTGTGAGATTTATAAAAAACTGTTCATTGACTTCAATTATTTCTTATTCTTCCTTGTCTACAAAAGAGTTACTTTCCTATTTTAATTAACCAGTTCCGAATTGTTTTGATGACTGCTGCTTTAGAAATGTGTTTAAAGTCTGGAAGTAATATTCTTGTTCACTCATACCTTTTTCATGATTTCCCTCAATATTCTAGATCTTTTGTTCCTCTAAACGAATTCTGTAATTATTTCAATTTGCTTTCTGAATTTTGCTCTCAGTAGTTTGATTAGTATAATAAGAACTTATGAAATTTATTTTGTGGACATTGTTATCTCTATTATACTGGAATGGTCAAGCCGTGAGCACTGAATATTCTGTCATCTTTCCAAGTTGTTCTTCCAAGTTTGAATTTATGCACCTGTTCAGTGTCATTTCTTTAATTGACCTCCATATATTTATATGTGTGTATATTTTATTTATATATTTATGTACGTATTTATATATATTTATCTGTATATACATGTATTTGCGAAAATATGTATATATTTGGTGTACCTGGCACAGTAATCAGAGTGCCACGTATAAATTCAGAAATGCTGATTTTCACAAGTTTAAATCTGTTCTCAGACACTTATTGCTTGTGTGATCTTAAGACAAGTCTCTGAACCCTTTTGCCTCAGCGTTTCATCTGTAAAATCTCTGTAGAGAGATGTCTGATGGTTTGACCACATTGCTCAGCATGGCATGCCCCCATCAGAAAGGGTGCTGTGTTGTATGAGCAAAGCAGAATTGAGACAACACAAAGGAAGCACAGCATGCACAAATTTGGAGAGTCCACCCCAAATGTTCACATGGACTATCTGTGCCCAATCTGTGGTAGAGCATTCTGAGCTCATATTGATCTGATCAGCCACAGTCAGATACATTGAAACTTGAGTTTATGATGGTGATGTCATTTTGGTCCTCTTCACGAACGAAGGACAACGACCAACCGATATTATTCTTCTTGATTCTACAGCATATAACTCAGATGATCATGCTCTTCTGGATGATTTCTCTTCCCTGTTTTTTTCTGATAATGCTTTGTATGGTTGAATCCTCCCTCCCCCCGCCCATCTTTTTTAGAGTAACCTTTCTTGGAGGCTTTTGCAGGATCATCCTCCAATATTTTCTATATTAGGTCATATCCTTTTCCCCCTCCCTCTTTGATTTCGTTAACGTCCCTGGATTTCATCTCTTTGAAGATCATAGGATTATAGACCTATAGGTGGAAGGCACTTTAGAAGTAATAAGGAATCTTTACATGCTTCCTTATTTCTTCCCAGACCTACAGTTTTGCATTCCCAAATGAATTCCTCTTGTCTTTAACTGTATATGTTGCTTTATGCTGAACATGTACAAAACAAAATCATTGTCTTTCCCCCAGATCTCTCCTTTTTTCTAAACTGATGAATAATTTTCAGTGCTCTAATGATATTTTATGTTATATGGTGAATTTAATAAACCTGAATATTTCCATGTACAAAAAGGAGAAAAGAATTGTATATGAAAACCTTAGTCTATATTATGTGTCTTTTATTGTTCTCTTAGTTGTCCATATAGGTATCCCTTGGAAAGGAAACCCTTATCAGAAATAAGTGATTCAATGCTTGTTTTCCCCAGCAATCAATGATTTTCTTTTAAAATTAAGTGTGTTAATTTTCTTTGTGAAAATACTTTTCAGTTTCATAAAATTCAAATTATCTAACTTGTCTCATAATTACCTCTTTCCCATGTTAAGTGAAGAATACATGCTCTACCCATAAGTTTCTTTTCTAATTTTTTCATGGCCTGTCCTTTAATAATCAATTCATTTTTTTTCATTTTCAATGTATTGTGAAATGTTGTATATGACCTAAACACAATTTCTCCCAGGCTACAGTCTATTTTTCTTGATATTTCCTACAAAACAGCGAATTCTTTCCCAGATTGTTTATGTTTTGGAGTTTATTAAAAGCTCCTTATTGAATTCAACTATTTCTTATTCTTCTGTGTGTAGACCAGTTAAATTTCTCTCCTATTTTATGTAATCAGTACCACATAGTTTTGATGACTGCTACTTTATAAGTGAGTTTGACGTCTAGAAGTGCTATTCTCCTTCACTCTTACCTTTTTCATTATTTGATACTCTAGATCTTTTGTTTTGCATGTTAACAATATTATTTTGTATACTCTATTTTATGAATTATTTCATGGTTATTGTGTTAGGAAAAGTGCATATTATCTGAATTAATGTTTTGTTATAACGAATTACACGGAGAAAAATGTATTTTCAGCAACTCTAGTGTGTGGTACTTAAGTTAAAAAGATGTTTTCTGAGTCATTTAAACAATTTTGTTAATAATGCTAGTATTTTTATTAATAAAAGGATGGTCCTTTGCCATCTGTTTTATACCAGTGGTGGTGGTCTTATGGTTTATATGTCCTTGGAAGAGCAGGTATTCCTGAGGATGGCAATCACCTCTGACTGTTTAGCAAGTAATGAGAAAGTGAATGTTACAATGAAAGACTGGACCATATTACAAAGAGTTCTTGGGATATGTGACCTGGCTCACCCTAGTCTTGGTTAGAAAGACTTATCAATTTCTACATCATCTGACTGACAAAGAGATGATCCAGATTTTCCTAGACCTGTCTGAGCAAACCCAAGGAGCACAAATATTCCCATTAGCCCAAACTTAGACTTTCTTTTACTGTTTTTGATTACATTTCAGCCATCCTGGCTGGCTAAGTCTTTCAGAGACATTTCCCATACTGATTCATTTCTGGATGAGAAAGTAGAAAAGGGAAAAAAGAAACTTTAGTTCTGATTCAATAATTACCAATACAAGAGAGAAAAAAAAATAATTTGTCACTTGCTATTAGAATTTTTATATTTTATCAGGATATATCTCGAAGTTTGATGCATAGTTTGATGCATTTCCCCAGGAGGCTGAATGTATTTATTTATTAGTTTTATTTATTTTCAGCGTTCTACAATCACTGTCATATAAGTTAGATTTTTTCCCCTCTCTCCCTCCTGCCTTCCTCCTCTCTTCACGAGATGGCATACAATTTTATACAGTTTCTACACATGCATTCCTATCAAATACATTTTCACCATAGTCATGCTACATAGAAGAATTAAAATGAATGGGAGAAATCATATAACAAACCAAAACGTAATACAAAAGAAAACGATCTGCTACATTCTGCGATTGAATTCCAAAGTTCTTTCTCTAGATGTGGAAGGCATTTTGCCTTAAAAGATCATTGAGAATTTTTTAAAGTTCTTGCCTTGCAATGAAGTTCCAAGTTTACCAGAAAAAACTCTCACACACTATGGCCATTGCTGTGCACAAATTTCTCCTGGTTCTGCTTTCTTCACTCAGCATCAGATCATATAAGTCTTTCCACTCTCTGAAGTCTTCCTGTTCATCAATTCTTATAGCGCAATAGTATTCCATTGCATTCATATACCATAATTTATTCAGCGATTCCCCAACTGATGGGCATCTCCTTGATTTCCAGTTTTGGTCACCACAAAGAGTGCTGCTATAAATATTTTTGTACATGTGGAACCCTTTCCCATTTTTGTGATCTCTTGGGGATACAGTCTTAGAAGCGATATTGCTGGGTCAAAGGGTATGCAAATTTTTGTAGCCTTTTGGGCATAGTTCTAAACTGCCCTCCAGAATGGTTGGATAAGCTTACAGCTCCGCCAACAATGAGTTAGTGTTCCAACTCTCCCACATCCTCTCCAACATTTATCATCTTCCTGTTTTGTCATGATTGCCAATCTGATAGGTGTGATGTGATTCAATAGTGATTTAGAGCATTTTTTTATATGACTATAGATGTCTTTAATTTCTTCCTCTGCAAACTGCCTGTTCGTATTCTTTGACCATTTATCAATTGGGGAATTACTTTTATTTTTATACATTTGACTCAGTTCTCTACATATTGTAGAAATGAGGCCTTTATCACTGACCTTAGCTGTAAAAATTCTTTCCCAGTTTTCTACATCCCTCTGAATTTTGGTTGCATTGGGTTTGCTTGTGCAAAAACATTTCAGTTTAATGTAGCCAAAATTATCCATTTTGCACTTGATAATGCTTTCTTTCTCTTCTTTAGTAAAAAATTCTTCCCTTCTCCGTAAAGCTGATAAATACACTATTCCTTGCTCCACCAGTTTGTCCATATCAATCTTTATACCTAGATCATGTACCCATTTGGACTTTATTCTTCTATACAGTGTCAGGCATTGGTCTATGCCTAGTTTCCTCCAGGAACTTTTATCCAGTTTTCCCAGTAATTTTTTGTTGAAGAGTTAGTTCTTATCCTAGAATCTGGAGTCCTTGGGTTTATCAAACAGTAGATTGCTCTATTCATTACCTACTGTGTCTTGAGTACCTAGCATATTCCATTTGTCTACCCTTCTGTTTCTTAGCCAATACCAGGTGGTTTTGATAATTGCTGCTTTATAATACAGTTTGAGATCTGGCAGCGCTAGGCCACCTTCCCCAGCATTTCTTTTCATTAGTCCCCTTGATATTTTGGACTTCTTGTTCTTCTGGATGAATTCTGACATCATTTTTTCCAGCTCTTGAAAATAGTTATCTGATAGTTTGATTGGTATGGCACTAAATAAGTAAATTAACTTAGGTAGAATTATCATTTTTATTCTATTGGCTCAGCCTATTCACGAGCAACTGATGTTTTTCCATTTACTTAGATTTGAGTTTATGTGTGCCAAAAGTGTCTTGTAACTGTGTTTATATGGTCCCTGGGTTTATTTTGGCGGCTAAACTTCCAAGTATTTTATAGGGTCTACCACAGCTTTAAATGGAATTTCTCTTTCTATCTCTTGCTGTTGGGTTTTGTTACTAATATATAGAAATGCAGAATATTTCTGCAGCTTTATTTTGTAACCTGCAACTTTGCCAAAGTTGTTTATTACTTCAAGTAGTTTTTTACTTGAATCTCTGGGATTCTTTAAGTATATCGTCATATCATCTGCAAAGAGTGATAGCCTAGTTTCTTCTTTGCCTGCTCTATTTCCTTCAATTTATTTATCTTCTCTAATTGCTGCAGCTAACATTTCTAGCACCATATTGAACATATATAATGGACATACTTATTTCACTCCTTATCTTATTGGAAATGCACCTAGCTTATCTAATTTGCATATAATGGTTGCTGAAGGTTTTAGGTAGATACTGCTTATTATTTTATGGAAAGTCCCTTTTATTCCTATGTTCTCCATAGTTTTTAATAGGAATGGGTATTGTATTTTTTCAAAAGCTTTTTCTGCATCTATTGAGATAATTATATAGTTTCTATTCATTTTGTTGTTGATATGATTGATAATGCTAATAGTTTTCCTAATACTGAACCAGCCCTGCATTCTTGGGATGAGTCCTACCTGATCATAATGTATTATTCTCACGAAAAGTTGCTGTATTCTTTTTGCTAAAATTTTATTTGAAATTTTTGCATCTATATTCATTAGAGGAATTGGCCTATAATTTTTCCTTCTCTGTTTTGTCTCTTCCTGGTTTAGGTATCAAAACCATATTTGTATCATAAAAAGTATATGGGAAGACTCTTTTCCCAATTTTTCCCAATAGTCTCTATAATATTGGAATTAGCTGTTCTTTAAATGTTTGATAGAATTCACTTATAAATCCATTCGGCCCTGGAGATTTTTTCCTATGGGGTTCATTGATGGCCTGTTCAATTTCTTTTTCTGAGATGGGGTTAAGTATTCAACTTCCATTTCTGTTAATCCGTTCAATTTATATTTTTTAAAATACTCATCCATCTCATTAAATTGTCTAATTTATGGGCATAAAGTTGGGCAAAGTAATTTCTAATTATTGTTCTAATTTCCTCCTCATTGGAGGTGAGTTCACCCCTTTCATTTTTGATTAAACTGTTAGTTTTATTAGTTCAATAGTTTTCTTACTTTCATATAATTCAATATAATTTCATATTGAAAATGTGAATATTAAAATATTTCATATAGTTCAGTAGTTTTCTTAATTTCAATTTTATTAATCTCCCCTTTGGTTTTCAGTGTTTCTAATTTGGTATTTACTTAGGGATTTTCAGTTTGTTCTTTTTCTAGTTTTTTCAGTCGCATGCCTAAGTCACTGATCTACTCTTTCTATATTTTATTCATGTAGGCATTCAAAGTTATTATTTCCCATAAGAACTGCTTTTGCAGTATCCCATAAGATTTGATAGGTTGTCTAATTATTGTCATTATCTTGAATGAAGTTTTTGGTTGTTTCTCTGATTTGTTGTTTAACCTACTTCTTTAGGATTAGATTATTTGGTTTTCAATTAATTTTTGGTTTATCTTTCAATGGCCTTTTATTACATGTAATTTTTATTACATTATGATCTGAGAAAGATGCATTGACTATCTCTGCCTTTCTGCACTGGATTGTGAGGTTTTTATGCTCTTGAACATGGTCAATTTTTGTATATGTGCCATGTATTGCTGAGAAAAAGGTATATTCTTTTCTATCCCGATTCAATTTTCTTCAGAGATTTATCATATCTATCTTATCCAGAGTTTTATTTATCTCCTTAACTTCTTTCTGATTTATTTTAAGGTTAGATTTATGAAGTTCAGAGAGGCAGAGTTTGAGGTCCCCCACTAATATAGTTTTGACGTCTACGTCTTCCTGCAACTCCCCCAGCCTCTCCTCTAAGAATTTGGAGGTTATACTACTTGGAGCATACATGTTTAGTAATGACATTGCTTCATTGTCTATGGTACCTTTTAGTAATATATAGTTTCCTTCCTTATGTCTTTTGATTAGATCTATTTCTGCTTTTGCTTTGTCTGAGATTAGAATTGCTACCCTTGCTTTTGCTACATCAGCTGAAGCACAATATATTCTGCTCCAACCTTTTACCTTTACCCTTTGTGTAGCTATCCATTTCCGTTTTATGGGAGAGTTCATTCCATTCACGTTCACAGTTATGATTACAATCTGTGTTGTTCCCTCCATCCTCTTTCCCACCGTTTGTGCTTTTAGTTCTCCCATCTCCTTTTCCCTCCTCAATAGAGTTTTCACTTTTGACCACCACCTCTTGCAGTCTTTCCTTCCTTCTTTTAGCCCCTTTCTTCCCCCTTTACCCTTACTATTTTTTCCCTCCCTTTTAGCTTCCCGTACCCTTTCTTCCTCCTTCCCCTCTTATTGCCTTTAGAGCTAGTTAGATTTATATACATAAGTTTATTGTTCCCTCCTTGAACTAAATCAGATGAGAGTCCCTCTCAGACAATGCTCATCTCCCTCCCCTCTTTCCCTCTAGTATAACATAATTTTGTACTTCTTTCTGTGATATAATTTATCATTTTCTGCTCCTCCTTTTCACATCTCCTGCTACAATCCCTTTTCATGCTTGAATCACATTTTTATCATCACATTACTTTATAACCATTTCCTCTATCTATGTATATTCCTTTTATATTTCATAATAGATATACAATTCTCAAGATTAAGAAGTATCATCTTCCCTTATAGGGAGATGAACAGTTTGCCCAAATTGAGTAATAAGTTTTAATTTTCCCCTGTTTACCTTTTTATGCCTCTCTTGAGATCCGAGTTTGAAGATCAAATATTCTATTGATTTCTGACCTTTTTTTCAGGAAGGTCTGGAAATCCTGTATTTCACTGAATGTCCATCTCCTTGCCTGAAATGTTATGCTGAACTTTGCTGGGTAATTCATCCTTGGTTGTAGTCCCAGCTCCTTTGCCTTTGGAATATCATATTCCACTTCCTTTGGTCTTTTAATATAGAAGCTGCAAGGTCTTGTGTGATCTTGACTGTAGCTCCTCGATATTTGAATGGTTTCTTTCTGGCTGTCTGTAGTGTTTTCTCCTTCACTTGATAGTTCTGAAATTTGGCAACAATATTTCTTCATGTTTTTGGTTTGGGATTCCTTTCAGGAGGTGAAAATTCTTTTGATGATGATTGTTCCCTCTGGATGTAGTACTTCTGGGCAGTTTTCCTTGATGATTTCTTGGAATATATTGTCCAGAGTCATCACTTTCTGGTAGGCCAATAATTATTAAATTTTCTCTTTTGGATCTATTTTCCAGGGCAGTTGTTTTTCCAATTAGATATTTTGCATTTTCTTTTATCTTTTAATTCTTTAGATTTTGTTTGACTCATTCTTGAGGTCTCATAGAGTCATTAGTTTCTAGCTGCCCAATTCTAATTTTCATCAAGTTGTTTTCTTCAGTTAACTTTTGCATCTCCTTTTTCCATCTGTCCAATTATTCCTTTTAAGAAGTTATTCTGTCCAGTTAGTTTTTGTACTTCCTTTTCCATTTGTTCCATTTTTCTTTTTATAAAGCTGTTCTCTTCATACAATTCTTTCTTCAAACTTTTAAAATCATTGGCCAGTTTTTCTTCTATTTCCTTGTTCAGTTTTTTCAGGAGAGCTGTTTGTGCATGTGAGCATGAAGTTTGCGATGGGAGTACAGTCTCAATATTGACCTCTTTGGTATTCGTGTTTTGATCCTTTTCCCCATAGAAAGATTCTATGGTCTTTTCCTTCCTCTTTTGCTTCTTGTTCATAATGGTGAGACTTTGTGTGTTGTGGCCTCTGGTTCTTTCAGTTAGAAGCTGGAGAACCTAGTGTTGAGTTGCTGGTGTGAGATAGCAAAGGACTGGAGCCTTTTTTTCTTTTGGTTTTGTGTTTCTCTGGATTAGGTTTGGACCTAGTTTGTTAAGTGTGGGGGAGGGGTGGTGTGGTCACGGGAGATCTCGTCAGCTGAGTTACAGCAAAGGCAAGGTCAACACTTAGTGATCCCAGCTGCCTTCCCATTTCCCCTGGAGTGCTGAGGAATGCCTGGTCCTACTGCAAGTTTACACCCCCTTGGGGCTCCTCTCCTTCGGGTGCTATGAGACTGTCTGCCCTTTCTGTTGATCCCACTGATTCAGGATTTTTCTGGGAAAATATTTTATGTGTTTTTTGGAGGTCAATAAGGGAAGGAGGAGAGAGCATTTACCGATCACTCTGCCAGTTTTGGCTCCTGGAAGTTCAAGTAGCTGACTTACAGAAGTTTAATCTGTGGGCTGAAAGTCTCAGGAGCAGCTGTGACTGATACCTGGTGCTCATAGGCTGTCACTCATTTGGTGGTTCCCACTGGTCTCCCACTCTGGGCTGCCACTCTCTTGAATTTTTCAATCAGTCATCAGCTTTCTGTATTCCAAGGTTTGGGACAATTTTCTCCTGTAATTTCTTTTCTTTTCTTTTCTTCTTTCTTTCTTTCTTTAACTTTTAACATTCATTTTCACAAAATTTTGGGGTCCAAATTTTCTCCCCTTATGTCCCCTCCCCCCACCCCAAAACACCGAGCATTCTAATTGCCCCTGTCTGCCAATCTGCCCTCTCTTCTATCATCCCTCTCTGCCCTTGTCTCCATCCTATACCCCTTTACCTGCATTTCTTATTTCCTAGTGGCAAGAACAGTACTCGACAGTTATTCCTAAAACTTTGAGTTCCAACTTCTTTTCCTCCCTCCCTCCCCACCCCTTCCCTTTGGAAGGCAAGCAATTCAATATAGGCCAAATCTGTGTAGTTTTGCAAATGACTTCCATAATAGTAGTGTTGTAAGAACTAATTATATTTCCCTCCATCCTATCCTGTCCCCCATTACTTCTATTCTCTCTTTTGGTCCTGTCTCTCCCCATGAGTGTTGACCTCAAATTGTTCCCTCCTCCCCATGCCCTCCCTTCCATCCTCCCCCCCCACCCTGCTTATCCCCTTATCCCCCACCTTCCTGTATTGTAAGATAGGTTTTCATACCAAAATGAATGTGCATTTTATTCCTTCCTTTAGTGGAATGTGATGAGAGTAAACTTCATGTTTTTCTCTCACCTCCCCCCTTTTCCCCTTCACTAAAAAGTCTTTTGCTTGCCTCTTTTATGAGAGATAATTTGCCCCATTCCATTTCTCCCTTTCTCCTCCCAATATATTTCTCTCTCACTGCTTGATTTCATTTTTTTAAGATATGATCCCATCCTCTTCAATTTGCTCTGTGCACTCTGTCTCTATGTGTGTGTGCATGTGCGTGTGCATGTGTGTGTGTGTAATCCCACCCAGTACCCAGATACTGAATAGTTTCAAGAGTTACAAATATTGTCTTTCCATGTAGGAATGTAAACAGTTCAACTTTAGTGAAGTCCGTTATGACTTCTCTTTGCTATTTACTTTTTCATGCTTCTCTTCATTCTTGTGTTTGAAAGCCAAATTTTCTATTCAGCTCAGGTCTTTTCATCAAGAATGTTTGAAAGTCCTCTATTTCATTGAATGACCATTTTTTCCCTGAAGTATTATACTCAGTTTTGCTGGGTTGGTGATTCTGGGTTTTAATCCTAGTTCCTTTGACTTCTGGAACATCATATTCCCAGCCCTTCAGTCCTTTAATGTAGAAGCTACTAGATCTCGTGTTACCCTGATTGTATTTCCACAATACTCAAATTTTTTCTTTCTGACTTCTTGTAATATTTTCTCCTTGACCTTCGAACTCTGAATTTTGACTACACTATTCCTAGGAGTTTTCCTTTTGGCATCTCTTTTAGGAGGTGATTAGTGGATTGTTTCAATATTTATTTTGCTCTCTTCTTCTAAAATATCAGGGCAGTTTTCCTTTATAATTTCATGAAATTTGATGTCTATGCTGTTTTACATCATGACTTTCAGGTAGTCCTATAATTTTTAAATTGTCTCTTCTGGATCTGTTTTCCAGCTCATTTGTTTTTCCAATGAGCTATTTCTCATTGTCTTCAATTTTTTCATTCTTTTGGTTTGGTTTTGTAATTTTGTTGGTTTCTCATAAAGTCATTAGCTTCCCTCTGCTTCATTCTAATTTTTAAACAACTATTTTCTTCAGTGATGTTTTTGAACCTCCTTTTCCTTTTGACCCGTTCTGCTTTTAAAACATTCTTCATTCATTTTTTGGACCTCTTTTGCCATTTGGATTAGTCTGTTTTTAAAGGTGTTACTTTCTTCAGCATTTTTTGAGTCTCCTTTAGCAGGCTGTTGACTCACTTTTCCTGATTTTCTTGCATCACTCTCCTTTATCTTCTCAATTTTCCTCCACCTCTCTTACTTGATTTTCTTTTAAGTTCCCAAAGATCTTATGCCTGCATGAGATCTTTCTTCTGGGCACGAATGAATGAGGCAGGAGCAAGGATGGTATGCACTCCATTTATTCTCAGCTAGCTCAGAGTATATATAGACATTCTACTTCCAAACATGCAAGAAGTTTGTAAACACTGTGTGCTGAGCTTACGTGCTTGGCTGTTGTTGTTCTTGCTCAAGATAATTGTGAAGGTTGGTTATTGCACAAGGGTGGTCCATCACGTAAGTCATGCAAGGACATGTTGTCTCAAGAAATTTCTCCGGAGGGCATCATGACCCTGATACCCCAAGAGTTCCAGACCCCTTACAATATTCAAAATCCTTTCTGAGCTCTTTCATGGCCTGAGACAATTGCATATTTTTTTTGGAGGTTTTGAATGCAGAAGCCTTGACTTTTATGTCTTCTTCTGATGTTAAGCATTGTTCTTCCTCATCTGAAACGGTGGATGAAAATACCTGTTCATAAAGAAAGTAACCTTATATGGTCTTATTTTTTCCCCTTCGTTGGGCATTTCCCCCGTCACTTACTTGACTTTTGAGTCATTTGTCAAGTGGAGGGTATACTCTGGCAACCTGTAAGTTCTCAGTTCATCCAAGGTGGTACAATCAAGGGCCTGGCCTGTGCTCTGGTCTGGAAGCAACCACAAGCACTCCTCTGCCCAGCATCTGTGAGTAGGATTCCCTGTGCACAGATTCCACCAGCTCTACCAGCTCGTGCTCCTCCTCACCCCAGGACTGCCACTCAGGGCAGGGAAGGAATTGACCCACTTGATTCCCCCACGGTCTTTAGGCACTGCCTCTGGTTACCTGTGGCTGGGACTATGGCAGCACCCTGCTCCCTTCTCACTCAAGTGAAAGAGCTTTCTCACTGACCTTTGAAGCTGTCTTTGGTATTCTGGGGTTGATGAATCTGGGAACTTTAGCTGCTTGCTGGTATTCCGTGCCCTGAAGCCTGCTCTACTCCTGTCCTTGCAGCATTGCATGGCCAAGGCTGCACTCCGCTCTGAGACCAGTGTGATAGAACTTTCCTGCTGGCCTTCCACGCTGCCTTGGGCTGGAAATCTCTTTCACTCTGTAGTTTTGTGACTTCAGCTGCTGTAGAGTTTGTTTAGAGAAATTTTTTTACAGGTATCTTATGGGCTATGAGAGAAGAGCTACAGAAGGTCCATCTTTCTACTCCACCATCTTGGCTCCGCCTCTCCCCTTCATGTCTCTTTTGAATTACTCTAGAACATCATGTAGGTTCATTCTCTCTTGGGAATTCTAGATTCAGTGTGTTATCAGTTACTGGATGAATTTCTTTTGTCTTAGTATTTATTTTTGGGTGGGTGTTTTTAATTAATTTATTTTTAATTCTTAACATTTAATTCCACTAGACTTTGAGTTGAAAATTTTCTCCCCATTTCTTCCCTGTGCCCACACCTAGATAGCATACATTCTGGTTACCTATCCCTCAATCTGCCCTCCCTTCTATCACAGCCCTGCCTTCTCTTATCCCTTTCCCCTCTATTTTCTTGTAGGACAAGGTATATTTCTATACCCCACTGCCCGTATGTCTTATTTCCCAGTTGTATGGAGAAGCAATTTTTTAACATTCATTTTTAAGACACTGATTTCCAACTTCTCTCCATTCCTCCCTCTCCACCCACCCCTATTGAAATGGCAAGCAATTCGATATAGGTTATACATATGTAGTCATGCAAAACACCTCTGTAACAGTCATGTTATGAAAGACTATATATATTTTCCTCCATCCTAACCTGCCCCCCTCATTTATTCTATTCTCTCTTTTGACTCTGTCCCTCCTCAAAAATGTTTACTTCTAATTATACCTTCCTCCCGTTAGCCCTCCCTTCTATCAGCCCCACCTCTTTATTTCTTTTTCCCCTGCTTTCCTGTCATGCAAGACACATTTTCATATCAAACTGAGTGTTCATGTTATTCCCTTCTTAAGTGAAATCTAATGAGAGTAAGGTTCTTTCTTTCCCTCTCAACCTCTTCCTCTTACCCTCTATTGAAAAAGCTTTTTCTTGCCTGTTTTATGTGAGACTTAATTTACCCCTTTCTATTTCTCCCTTTCTACTTCTGCCAATATATTCCTCTCTCACTCCTTAATTTTATTATTTTTTTAGATATCATCCCTTCATAGTCAACTCACATTGTGCCCTCAGTGTACACACACACCCACACACCCCCCCCCCCCACACACAAAATCCCTCGAACTAACCTAATAGTGAGAAAAGTCTCGAGTTAAAAAATGTTATCTTTCCATGCAAGAATGTAGAGTTGAACTTTAGCATGTCCCTCATGACTTCTCTTTTCTGTTTTCCTTTTCATGTCTGTCTTTTTTTAAAAAAAAAATATATGTACATATACATAATTTATTTTTCATTTTACAACATTTATTTCCCCATGAATTTGAATTTCAAAATTTCTCCCCATCTTTCTCCCCACATGCACCTCAGGGGAGTGTGAGTCCCATCCACCCCTTACCCCAGTCTCCCCTCCTTTCTATCACCTCCCTTCTTCCCTCCACCTTACCTCTATTTTCCTGTAGGCAAAATAGATTTCTGTACCCCGTTGCCTTTACATCTAATTTCCCAGTTGCATGCAAAAACAATTTTTAACATTCATTTTAAAAACTTTGAGTTTCATATTCTCTCCCTTCCTCCCTCTCCCTCACAGCCCTCACTGAGAAAGCAAGCAATTCAATATAAGTCATACATGTGTAGCCCTGAAAAACACTTCCAGAACAGTCATGTTGCAAAAGATTAACCACATTTCTCTCAGTCTTGCCCTGCCCTCCATTTATTCCATTCTTTCTCTTGTCCTGTTCCCCTACAATAGTGTTTTCTTCTGTTTATCCCTCTCCCCAATGTGCTGTCCCTTCTATTATCTTCCCTCTCCTATCCCCTCCCCCCTGCTTTCCTGCAGGGTAAAATAATTTCCACACCCAGTTGAGTTTGTGGTATTCTTTCTTTAAGCCAAATCCCATGAGAGTAAGTCTCATTTATTCCCTTTCATCTCCCCCTCCTTCCCATCCATTGTAAAAGCTCTTTCTTGCCTCTTGCTTATGAGATGATTTGCTACATTCCACCTCTCCCTTTCTCTTTCTCCTAGGACTTTCCTCTCAATAGCAAATTTTATTTTTTATGTATTCTCCTTTATATTTAGCTCACCTTGTTCCCTCTGTCTATATCTATATACTCATGTAAATATATACACACATATTCAAATAAATACCTACACATGTAGATACACACATGCAACATACAACACACACATACATATCTACATATGTGTATATACACACAGTGTATATACACACATGTACATACACACATATACATACATATGCATATATACAGACATATACATGTACACACACATATATACAGGCATGTATGTATTCCCTCAAAGTACCTTAATACTGTAAAAGGTCTCATGAGTTACAATATACCATCATTCCATGTAGCAATGTAAATAGTTCAAATTTAATGAGTTCCTTATGGCTTCTCTTTCCTGTTTACTTTTTCATGTTTCTCTTCATTCTTGTATTAGAACGTCAGACTTTCTATTCAGCTCTGGTTTTTTCAACAAGAATGCTTGGAAGTCCTCTATTTCATTTAAATTCCATTTTTCCTTGAAGTATTATACATAGTTGTGCTGATGATTCTTGGTTTCAATCCTAGCTCCTTTGACCACTGGAATATCATATTCCAAGCCCTCTTATCTCTTAGTGTAGAAGTTGCTAAATCCTGTATCGTGATTGTGTTTCCACAGAACTCGAATTGTTTCTTTCTGGCTGCTTGCAATATTCTCTCCTTGACCTGGGAACTCTGGAATTTGGCTACAATATTCCTTGAACTTTTCTTTTTGGCATCTCTTTCAGGAAGTGGTCAGTGGATTCTTTCATTATCTATTTTGCCCTCTGGTTCTAGAATGTCAGGGTAGGCTTCCTTGATAATTTCCTGAAATTTGATATGTAAGCTTTTTTTTGATCATGGCTTTTAGGTAGTCCAATAATTTTTCAATTATCTCTCATGGATCTGTTTTCCATGGCAATATTTCACATTTTCTGGTACTTTTTCATTCTTTTTCATTGTTTTATTATTTCTTGATTTTTCATAATGTCATTAGCTTCCATCAGTTCCATTCTAATTTTTAAGGAATTATTTTCTTTTCTTTCTTTTTTTTTATAATTTTTTTATTTTTTTAATGTTTAACAATCACTGCCATACAATTGCGATTTTATCCCTCCCCACCCACCCCCCACTACCTCCCTCCCTCCCCACGACTGCATACAATTCTGTATAGATTCTACATATACTTTCCTATTGAGTATATTTTCACTATAGTCATGCTATGTGGTCAGACTAAGATAAATGAAAGAATCCGTATAACAAATCAGAACATGATACACAAACAGATACACATACACAAACATGATCTGCTACATTATGTGAGTGACTTCCATATTTCTCTCTCTGAGTGTGGAAGGCATTTTGCCTTGAGGTCCACCATTGGGATTTTTTTTTTTTTCAGAAGTTCTTGTGTTATTACAAAAATCTAAGTCTACCAGAAAAAACTCTCACACACTGTGGTTGTTGCTGTGCATAAAGTTCTCCTGGTTCTGCTCCTTTCACTCAGCATCAGGTCATATAAGTCCTTCCAGGCCTCTCTGAAGTCTTCTTGTTCATCATTTCTTATGGCACAATAGTACTCCATTACATTCATATACCATAATTTATTCAGCCATTCCCCAATTGATGGACATCCCCTTGACTTCCAGTTTTTGGCAACTACATAGAGTGCTGCTATAAATATTTTTGTACATGTGGGACCCTTTCCCATTTTTATGATCTCTTGGGGATATAGTCCTAGTAGCGATATTGCTGGGTCAAAGGGTATGCACATTTTTGTAGCCCTTTGGGCATAGTTCCAAATTGCTCTCCAGAATGGTTGGATGCGCTCACAGCTCCACCAACAATGAATTAGTGTTCCAACTCTCCCACATCCTCTCCAGCATTTATCATTTTCTTGTTCTGTCATGTTTGCCAATCTTATAGGTGTGATGTGGTACCTCAGAGTTGTTTTGATTTGCATCTCTCTAACCAATAGTGATTTAGAGCATTTTTTCATATGATTATAGATAGCTTTAATTTCTTCCTCTGAAAATTGCCTGTTCATATCCTTTGACCATTTATCAATTGGGGAATGACTTGTATGATTATACATTTGGGTCAGTTCTCTATATATTCTAGAAATGAGGCCTTTATCCCCGAGCTTAGCTGTAAAAATTTTTTCCCAATTTACTACATCCCTCCGGATTTTGGTTGCATTGGGTTTGGTTGTGCAAAAACTTCTCAGTTTAATGTACTCAAAGTTATCCATTTTGCATTTCATAATGCATTCTATCTCTCCTTTAGTAAAGAATTCTTCCCTTCTCCATAGATCTGATAAATACACTATTCCTTGCTTCTCCAGTTTATTCATGGTATCAATCTTTATACCTAAATCATGTACCCATTTGGACTTTATTCTTGTGTACGGTGTCAGGTATGGGTCTATGCCTAATTTCCGCCACACTGTTATCCAGTTTTCCCAGCAATTTTTGTCAAACAATGAGTTCTTATCCCAGAAGCTGGGGTCCTTGGGTTTATCAAACAGAAGGTTGCTATATTCCTTGCCTACTGCATCTTGAGTGCCAAGTCTATTCCACTTGTCTACCTCTCTGTTTCTTAGCCAATACCAAGTGGTTTTGATAATTGCTGCTTTATAGTACAGTTTAAGGTCTGGTAGCGCTAGGCCACCTTCCCAAGCTTTTCTTTTCATTAGTCCCTTTGATATTCTGGACCTTTTGTTTTTCCAAATGAATTTTGATATTATTTTATCCAGTTCTAGAAAGTAATTGTCTGATAGTTTAATTGGTATGGCACTAAATAAGTATATTAATTTGGGTAGAATTGTCATTTTTATTATATTAGCACGGCCTACCCATGAGCAACTAATGTTTTTCCACTTACTTAAATCTGACTTTATTTGTGCAAAAAGTGTCTTGTAATTGTGTTCATATAGTCCCTGGGTTTGTTTTGGCAGGTAGACTCCTAAGTATTTTATACTGTCTACCCTAACTTTAAATGGGATTTCTCTTTCTATCTCTTGCTGTTGAACTTTGTTGCTAATATATAGGAATGCAGAGGATTTGTGTGGGTTTATTTTGTACCCTGCAACTTTGCCAAAGTTGTTTATTAATTCTAGTAATTTTTTACTTGAATCTCTGGGATTCTCTAGGTAAATCATCATATCATCTGCAAAGAGTGATAACTTAGTTTCTTCTTTGGCTATTCTAATTCCTTGAATATCTTTATCTTGTCTAATTGCTACAGCTAACATTTCTAGTACCATATTGAATAATAGTGGTGATAATGGACAACCTTGTTTCACCCCTGATCTTATTGGGAATGCATCTAGCTTATCCCCATTGCATATAATGCTTGCTGAAGGTTTTAGATAGATACTGCTTATTATTTTATGGAAAGTTCCCTTTATTCCTACGTTCTCCAATGTTTTTAGTAGGAATGGATGTTGTATTTTGTCAAAAGCTTTTTCTGCATCTATTGAGATAATCATGTGGTTTTTGTTAGCTTTGTTGTTGATGTGATCGATAATGCTAATAGTTTTCCTAATATTGAACCAGCCCTGTAGTCCTGGTATGAATCCTACCTGATCATAATGTATTAATCTCGTGATAAGATGCTGTATTCGTTTTGCTAAAATCTTATTTAAAATTTTTGCATCTATATTCATTAGGGAAATTGGTCTATAATTTTCTTTCTCTGTTTTGTCTCTTCCTGGTTTGGGTATCAAAACCATATTTGTATCATAGAAAGAATTTGGGAGGACTCCTTCTTCCCCAATTTTCAAGAATAGTGTATGTAGTATTGGAATTAACTGTTCTTTAAATGTTTGATAGAATTCACTTGTGAATCCATCTGGCCCTGGAGATTTTTTCCTAGGGAGTTCATTGATGGTTTGTTCAATTTCTTTTTCTGAGATGGGGTTGTTTAAGTATTCAACTTCCTCTTCTGTTAATCTGGGCAATTTGTATTTTTTAAAATATTCATCCATCTCGTTTAGATTGTCGAATTTGTGGGCATAAAGTTGGGCAAAGTAGTTTCTAATTATTGTTTTAATTTCCTCCTCATTGGAGGTGAGTTCACCCCTTTCATTTTTAATGTTAGTAATTTGGTTTTCTTCTTTCTTTTTTTTGATCAGATTAACCAAAGGTTTATCAATTTTATTAGTTTTTTCATAAAACCAACTATTGGTTTTATTTATTAATTCAATAGTTTTCTTTATTTCAATTTTATTAATCTCTCCTTTGGTTTTCAGTATTTCTAATTTGGTATTTACTTGGGGATTTTCAATTTGTTCTTTTTCTAGCTTTTTCAACTGCAAGCGTAAGTCACTGATCTCCTCTTTCTCTATTTTATTTATGTAAGCATTCAGAGATATAAAACTTCCCCTAATAACTGCTTTTGCAGTGTCCCATAAGTTTTGGTACGTTGTCTCACTATTGTCATTCTCTTGAATGAAGTTGTTGATTGTTTCTATGATTTCTTCTTTAACCCAATCCTTCTTTAGAATTAGATTATTTAGTTTCCAATTGATTTTTGGTTTCTCTTTCCATGGCCTTTTATTACATGTAATTTTTAATGCATTATGATCTGAAAAGGATGCATTGATTATCTCTACCTTTCTGCACTGGATTGTGAGATTTTTATGTCCTAGTACATGGTCAATTTTTGTAAATGTTCCATGTACCGCTGAGAAAAAGGTATATTCCTTTCTATTCCCAGTTAATTTTCTCCAAAGATCTATCATATCTACCTTATCCAGAGCTTTATTTACCTCCTTAACCTCTTTCTTGTTTATTTTAAGGTTGGATTTATCTAGTTCAGAGAGGGGGAGGTTGAGGTCCCCCACTAGTATAGTTTTGCTATCAATTTCTTCCTTCAACTCCCCCAACCTCTCCTCTAAGAATCTGGATGCTATACCACTTGGAGCATACATGTTTAGTAATGATATTGCTTCATTGTCTATGGTGCCTTTTAGTAGGATATAGTTTCCATCCTTATCCCTTTTGATTAGATCTATTTCTGCTTTTGCTTTGTCTGAGATTAGGATTGCTACTCCTGCCTTTCTTACATGAGCTGAAGCACAATATATTCTGCTCCATCCTTTGACCTTTATCCTATGTGTATCCCCCCGTTTCAAATGTGTTTCTTGTAAGCAGCATATTGTTGGATTATGGCTTTTAATCCATTCTGCTATCCGTCTCCGTTTTATGGGAGAGTTCATCCCATTCACATTCACAGTTATGATTGCAATCTGTGTATTTCCCTCCACCCTCTTTCCCACCATTTGTGCTTTTAACTCTCCCGTCTCCCTTCCCCTCCTCAATAGTATTCACTTTTCTCCCCCTCCTCCTGCAGCCTTCCCCTCCTTCTTTTAGCCCCCCTCCCTTTTAGTCCCCTTTACTCTTATTGCTTCTTTCCTCCCTTTTAGCCACCCTCCCCTTTCTTCCCCCTTCCCCTCCTACTACCTATAGAGCTAGTTAGGATTATCTGCCTAAGGTTATTGTTCCCTCCTTTGAACAAATCAGATGAGAGTACCTCTCAAACAATGCTCATCTCCCTCTCCTCCTTCCCTCTACTATAGTTTTGTACTTCTTCTTGTGATATAATTTGCCATTTTCTGCTTCCCCCTTTCCACACCTCCTATTACATTCCCTTCTCATACTTAAATCATATTTTTGCCATGACATCATTTACTTTATGCCCGTTCCCTCTACATATATCCCTTTTATCATAATAGCTGCACAGTTCTCAAGATTAACAGGTATCATCTTCCCTTACAGGGAGGTAAACAGATTGCCCTAATTGAGTTGCAAGTTTTTGTTTTTGTTTTTTCCCCTCTGTTTACCTTTTTATGATTCTCTGGAGACCTGCATTTGAAGATCAAATTGTCTATTGAGTTCTGGTGTTTTGGTCAGGAAGCTCTGGAAATCCCTTATTTCGTTGAATGACTTTCTCCTTGCCTGAAATGTTATGTTGAACTTTGCTGGGTAGTTGATCCTCGGTTGGAGTCCCAACTCCTTTGCCTTACGGAATATTGGGTTCCAATTCTTTCGATCTTTTAATGTTGAAGCTGCAAGGTCCTGTGTGATCCTGACTGTGTGACCTTGATATTTAAATTGTTTCTTTCTGGCTGCTTGTAGTATTTTCTCCTTCACTTGATAGCTCTGGAATTTGGCAACTATATTTCTTGGGGTTTTGAGTTTGGGATCCCTTTCCGGTGGGGAACGGTGGATTCTTTCGATGACTATTTTGCCCTCTGAGTCTAGTACTTCTGGGCAGTTTTCCTTGATGATTTCCTGGAAGATATTGTCCAGACTCTTTTCTTCATCATGGGTTTCTGGCAGGCCAATAATTCTTAGATTTTCTCTCCTGGATCTGTTTTCCAGGTCAGTTGTTTTTCCAATTAAATATTTTAGATTTTCTTCTATCTTTTCATTCTTTAGATTTTGTTTGACTGATTCTTGTTGCCTCATTGAGTCATTAGTTTCTACTTGCCCAATTCTAATCTTGATCGTATTGTTTTCTTCAGTTAGCTTTCGCATCTCCTTTTCCATCTGGCCAATTTTTTCCCTTTAAGGAGCTATTTTCTCCATTTAATTTTTGTACTTCTTTTTCCATTCGACCAATTTTCCCAGTTAGGTTTTGGGTTTCCTTTTCCATCTGATCAATTTTCCCTATTAGGTTTTGAGTTTCCTTTTCCGTTTGATTAACTCTTCCTTTTAGGGAATTATTCTCTCCAGTTAATTTTTGAACTTCCTTTTCCATTTCTTCAATTTTCTTTTTCAGATTGATGTTCTCATCAGTGAATTCTTTTTTTATGGTTTTAAAATCATTGGCCAGTTTTTCTTTTATATCCTTCTTCAGACGTTCCAGGTAATCTAGTTGTGCTTGCGAGAAATTCATAGTCCCATCTGAGGTTTCAGATGGAAGTACAGTCTCAGCTCTGACCTCTTTGGTGTTTGTGTTTTGGTCCTTATCCCCATAGAAAGATTCTATGGTTTTTTCACTTTTTGTCTGCTTTTTCCGATTCATGATGTTGGCTGAGTGTTGTAGCTTTTGGTTCTTTCAGTCAGAAGATACAGATCTTTTAAGTTGAGTTGATGTTTGTCTAGGCTAAAAGCAGGCTTTTGTTGTTGTTGTTGTTGTTGTTGTTGTTGTTGTTGTTTCCCAGATCAACCCTGGGGTTAGCTTGATAGGTGTGTGGGAGGTGTGGTCTGGTCTCAGGATATCTCCTCAGCTGGCCTGAGGCAAAGGCAAGGTCCGGGGATGGTGATCCCAGCTTCCCTATTGTCTTCCCTTTTCCCCTGGAGGGCTGGGGCACGCCTAGAGGCTAATGCGTGTTCCCGCCCCTCCTGGGGCTCGTCTCCCGGGCTGCGGCTTGCCTGGGTCTCAGTGCGAATTTTTCTCTGTCCTGGGTTGTCTGTCCCTCCAGATAGCCTCCACCACGGTAGGAAGAATCCCCCTTTGCCACCTCTCCAGCCTCTGGTGTTATGAGACCACCCGCCCCCTTCCGCTGCTCCCACTGATCCAGGATCAATCTGGGGAAGAATTTTATGGTTCCCTCATGGTCATCGGGGGGGAGGGGAGAGCACTTACTGATCACTCCGGCATCCCAGCTTCTGGATGTTCAAGTAGTGACCCACTGAAGTCCCGTCTTTAGGCTGAAGATTTCAAAGGCTGTTGCGCTGATATCGTTGGCTCGGCCTGGCTTATCTCCTGCTCCGCTGGTCTCGCCCACCACTCTCGGGCCCCTCGGGTCCCCTCCGCCCTGCCGCGCCGACCGCGCTGCGCTGTGTGCCGGGGTCTTACCCCCGCGGAACAGATCCCTCCCGTGGATCTTCCAGTCCAGCCTGGGCTCCGAATCTGTCAAAGTCCGTCTCCCACTGGATTCTACACCTCCAAAGTCTGGTCAAACTCTCCCCCCAGATATATCCAGAGGAGTTTTTCCAGGAGCTTAGGTGAGTCGTTGCTTTCACTCCGCCATCTTGGCTCCGCCCCCAGGAATTATTTTCTTCAGTGAGCTTTTGGGCCTCCTTTTCCATTTGGCCAATTCTGCTTTTCAAATTATTCTTCTCCTCATTGGCTTCTTGGATCTCTTTTCCCATTTTGATTAGTCTATATTTTTGAATTTTTTATTTTATTTTAATCTTGTCAGGATAATTAAGGAATAAATGTGTATGTTTTCATTAATATGATGTCATCTCCAATATTGCCATTATAATAAACCAGCTCTTCTCTTGTATCAATGCTTCCCCTTCTCCCTTCCCCCCATCTCCTAGAAGTTTTAATCTATCAAAGCAATTATAGCTATTAAAGCTTAAAACTGAACTGAAAGTTTTGAGACATCCTGTATTTATTTTGCATTTACTTGTCAGAGTTTTGATATGGTATCATGGATAGAGAGCTGGCCTTGAAGTTGAAAGACCTCGGTCCAAGTCCCACCATAGGCATATAATGACTTTGTGGCCCTGGACAAGTCACTTAGGTTCTTTTGTGCCATAGGCAACTGCTGACCTTCATTAATAGAAGGAGTTTTGTATACCATTAGTATCACAAATCACTATCCCTTATCTTTTATAGTAGGTCTTTGACTCCTCCATTTAAAATGTAAGCCTCTCCAGAGTAAGAATTATTTCATTCATTATAGTTGCATCACCAGTGCCTGGCATAGGGCTTGGACAAAAGTAGGTGCTTAATAAATGTTTATTGATTGATTAATAAATCCTTGATTGAGTATTGATTTCCAACAGCTTCTTCAGGTGTCTTCAGATCTATCTCCTTGTGGACTAGGTATCTGAACCTCTTTATTCTTGCTTTCTTTCCCAATGCCTATGAAGTTCTTAAGATTCTGAGAATCCTCACCCTTCCTAAATGGAGGCTACTTCTAAAGATGAATCTCAAAGGGTTAAGGTGTTATGTGGTGCAGTGGAAAGACTGTTGTATTGAGAGGATCCAAGTTCAATTTTGTCTCTGTTATTTATTACCTGTGTCTTTGTTGTCATTGTTCAGTTATTGTGTCTGATTCGTTGTGACCTTTCGGGAGGATTTCTTGGCAAAGATATTGGAGTGGTTTGCCATTTTCTTCTCCAAACTAATTTTACAGGTGAGGAAACTGGGGCCAACAGGATTAGGTGACTTGCCCAGGGTCACACAGCCAGTAAGTGTCTAAGGCCCAGATTTGAACTCATAAAGATGAATCTTTCTGACTCCAGGTCTTTCACTCTATCCATTGTGCCACCCAGCTTCTTATGTGCCTTTGAACAAGCCATTTAAACTTGCAAGATCTCAGGTCCTTGAACAAGTCATTTAAATTGTATCTTGGTAGCTTTTTCAACTGTCATTTCATATGAATGTTTGTCAACCATCTTTTCCTTTGGATACGTGCAGTTATATAGATAGTTTTTTGCATCAAAGTGCAGGAACTTATATTTATCCGCATTGTAATTAATCTCATTAGAGTTAGGAGTCCACTGGTCTGCCCTATCTAGAATGCAAAGTGTAATAGACAAAGCACAGGAAGACTACAACATGCTAAGTAGTTCTTGGCTGATGCTTGACAAGTACTTTAGAACTAAAGGATTCAGAGAAAGTGAAATATTGTGCATACTGAAGGTCCTGTTACATTTTAGGATATTATGTAAGAATTTATGCCCCCTAAAGAGTTGTCAGACGAATGGGCATTGGGACATTTAAAAGGTAATTGGGATATGTTTAACAAAATAAATAAAAATGCAATAAAAGATAGGTGATGCTAACTTCCATGTTTTAAAAGACAGTATGTGGCCTTCACGAATCCACATTCTATTTGAGTTTGATACCGCTGCTCTAAAGGGGATTAATCCAATTTTCAAATATTCCTGGTACAAAAAAATTCCATTAGGGCCTCCAAAATTTACACAACACCCATGATAGTATCCAACGGCACAATCTTCTTTCTTGGGTATTTTTTTCTATATTATCTGGTGAGCAAAATACAAATACCTACCAAATCTTTACAAGACAAAACACTGACCAGAGAAAAGGTCATTCCATTGTACTTAGCCATCTTGAAAAGCAGACCAGGAGTGACCAAACACTTAATCCATTTCACTTCTACAGCCACTGGTTGCTCAATTGACTCATCAAAATCTAGCAGCTTGGGCTTGATAGTGTCCAAAAGCACTCTCAACAGATATACAGTGTCATAGTGTCATGGGAAACTTACACATTGGGAATAGAAAAGAGAGCTGGGAGATGGTAATTTTTTTCAGCAGATCAAAGTCTTGATCTTATTCAGTCTTCCTCTGATTTATTAAAGACATGGATACATGGGCCAGTGCACTTTTTTCATGACTAATTTAAAGGACCATGAGTATAGTTTATATTTTCTTTTGACAGACATTTTCAGCTTTTTTTTGGCAAAACCATTTCTAGGATGCATGATTCCACCAGTGAATATATTATAGCAGCAGAGTTGGCAACTGGCTAGATAAGCTTCCAGTCACAGATAAGTTAACTGAGACAACTGAAAGTCTTTGAATATATATCTTGGTACTCAGAAAATAATCTTTGAGACTCATATGATAAAAGCCCTGGTATAATGGCACTGAATGAAATATTTATTTACAGATAATGCAATTGGGATAAATCCAGGCGAGCATATCAGTAATCAAGTATCTTACCCCCAAAGACTAGCATCACAAGGATGAGACTGAAAGGGTAGGGGGGAAAAGTTGTATTCCATCAGAAGATTCCATCTCAAGCCTTTTCCTAGGGGAACACCCAATCTGCAAAGCCAAAGGTAGCAGCCTCCATCCCAACTTCTTGCTTAGTCCTACTGCTTTTCAGTGGAGTATCTATCCCAATGGGCTCAGCACAAGTGAGTGGATTTTCCCCTAGCTTTCAGTCTTACAGCTTCATCAAATTTTTACTTTTAGTGAGTAGACATAGTTATAGACTCTTCGCTACAATCAACTGCACAATCCAGGGTGGGTCATACTATTACGTTATCACACTGAGTTCATTTTTCTCCTCCACTTGTTCAATCTTTTCTTCTGAGACTAGATCTGTATGGTGGATTTCAATGCCATAAATACACATGAAACCTCCTAAGGTGGCACCAAAGAATGGACCCACTACTGGGATCCTCTGGAAATAACTTCCAGTTGTGAAGACTTCAAATCCCCAACCTGTGAAAGCTATGAATAGTCTGGGACCCAGGTCTCTAGCTGGGTTCATGGCACAACCACTGTTCAATTCCAATGAGGAAGAAAGGACAAGGATCAGTAGGCCAATGACAACCTGTTCTAGGCCCTTGGTCCTCCAGTTTTTTTCATCAAAAATGGCAAACACAAGCAAGAGAAGGAATATGGTAGACATTCTGCAAATTCATTTGCTACGATCAGGTATTTAAGCAGATAAGTTGCAAAAATCTGTGCTATTGCATTTTCTTTTGTGATTATCAGTTTTCCCTCAGCAAAAGACCTAAGTGCATCATGGTAAATTCTAAAGATGACAGCAGCCCCTAGAAAAGCCCCCAGGAACTGGGTCCCCACATAGAAAAGGAATTTGAACCATTTCATCCATCCATAGAGACACATAGCAAAGGACACTGCTGGGTTAATGTGGCCACCAGAGACGCATCCTGACACATAAACAGCCATTACAACAGCCAGTGCAAAGCCAATATTTATGGTAACAACTCCACCTGCAGTCCCTCGACTGAGGACTGTTTGGGCTACAGAACCACATCCAAGGACAACTATCTGTGAATATCCCCAGGAATTCTCCAATTGTTTCTTTAACCAGTGAGTTCTTCAGGATGAGTTTCTCTTTGAAGGTTTTTTGCACCTTTCTGCATTTATTTATGTACCACCACAGGTGCCAGTGATTCAATCTGTTCTCCCCGCTTCCCCTGCCACCATTCTCCAGGCCTACTCAGGTCCCAACTGTGCTGGTGTAGTCCACACTGAACTATTCTCTGCTCCCTGCCCTGTTCAATAGCTGCTTCTGGTTAATATTTCAGGCTCTTCTGGACTGGAGATTTGCTTCACTCCCTCATCCTGTGGGTTCTGGGGCTCATGAATTTTTTAGGGTTTTTTTTTTTTACAGGTATTTGGCTGGGTTTAGGGGGAGATCTTTAACAAGTCCCTATTTTTACTCTGCCCTCTTGGCTCTGCCCATCCCCAGTGGATCTTTATAATATTTATTTAGAGATAGTTATAATTTTTGGTATTTTAGTATTTATCTTTTTAAAAAAATTGTGGTATTCTCTTGCTTGATTTGTTTGCTTGTGCTCTCAGTTTTTAACCAACTTTTCTTCCTCTTGAAATCTTGGGTGATTTTAGGCTTTCCCCCCTTATTTGCCCTGTTAGTTAATTTCTGATTCCTCCCAATTTGGTGGTGGACATATTTTTGGGTCTGGACTGCAAAACTTTCTGCTTCCTGTCACACTGAGAAATTTTCTTTTCTAATTTTTTGATGGGAATGGTTTGTGCTTTGAGATGCTGATGCAAACCCAGCTGAATTCCACTGGATATCTCTTTCATACCCCATCCCTCCCCCCAGTCCAAGAACTTTATCATCTTGCAAGACTGCATCAACCTTGGTACTTACGTTTCACCACCATTCTCAGCACACCTTGATCCTCTTCCTGCTTCATCACTTCCTTTTATATATTGTGGTTATCCATTAGATCATAAGGTCTTTGTGGGAGGGAACTGTTTTTCTTTTCCTTATTTGAACCCCCAGTGCTTAGCACTTAGCAGAGTAGATACTTAGTGAATATTTTATATTTGATTAATGTCCACTAAGCAGGAAGATACGATGACTCCATGGAGCATTACAAAAGAATGACTCCACTCTTCCCCCTCTCTCCCTTTGATCTTCCAGGTGACATTATGTTACTATAGCGCTTCCCCTTAGCGATGGAAAAGGCTGTTCCTTAGCAACTGTAGTGACATGGCAACTAGATGGGGGGAATTCAGCTAAGTGAACTTGTGGGTTTCTTATTTTGTGTTTCTAAGTAAATATACAAGCATAATTTTTGTGATGTGTTTTTGAGAGGTTCTAGGATGATTGATTGAAGCTGAGTGGCAGGAGAGTTTCTTCACATGGGAAAATTGCTTTTTGACCTCTAATTATTTTTCTTGGGGAGCCTCTGATCCTCAATTCAACACATTCATTGACCACAATGTGTTTTACAGTATAAAAATTATGTATTTTTAAAGCATTATTGGTATTTTCTTTTTTCTTTCAGAGTTTTTCACTTCATTGTGTCTGATTCCAATCTGCTGTTTTCTCTTTCAGTTCCTCAGATATTTGCCATGATAAAATAATGTCTCTATTCTGCTAATCATTTCTGCTATTCAGATTATACAACTTGCCATTTATTCTCATCCCAGTGGGGTAGAGTTTTGGCCTTGTCCACTTTCCCAAGTTTTTCTTCTCACTCTAGCTTTATGTGTTGGTTACTCAGTTAAGGTCCTGGGAGAGATTCAGTCCCAGGAGTAGCTCCACATAGCTACCTATTGGTCCTTTTAGGAAGGGAAGAAAGTTTGAGAGATACAGACTCATAATAATTAATGATTTAATGGGGAATTAGAAGGAATTTTCTAGTCTCATGTCTTCAAACAGTGGTCTGGGACCAAAGATACATGCAGTAGCATCAATATGCTATGGTTTCTCCCCACACCTTAGCTCCACCTCAATCCCTATACAGCTTAGACTAGTTTTCCTGCACAATGCTATAAAACCCTCCTGGAAAGTTAATTATCCCTGAGAAGTAAGGATTTTACCATTGATATAAATTCATGGTGGCCTAAAGAAAAAAGGTAAATAAAAAGTTAGTTCTTTCCACAGGCTTCTCAGCAGCCCACCAGTATGTCCAACAAAAGGGCAAGGAAGAGGTGTGCAACTGAATTAATGTAAGGGCTCAGAGAACAAGGACTGATCTTTTCTTCTCTTTGTATCCTAAGAACAGAACAGAGTCTCATACATAGTAAATGGTTAATAAGCGCCTTTTCATTTATTACATCCTTGCTAAATATCCTTTCTCTGCACTGGCTAAGAAAACATTCTTTGAATAATTATTTTATGGTTTATGAGTATCTCATTTAGTTTCTATTCTGAACCTGAAGCACCTGAAGAACTTGAGTTGGGCCTACTCCATCACACTCTCAAATCATCACCACGCGGGGACAGAAAAAAATAACAGATGATCACAACCAGTATTGTTCTGGTTTTTGTTACTACCCACTAGGGCGCATGAGATTGATTGTAGCTTTGACTCTGCATTAAAAGAGGATTAACTTGTACCTGTCAGGGAGAGACTTTCTAGGAAAAGCACCTTAGCAATGGAGCCCATAGCATTATATGATGCTGGAGAATTAAAGTCCAGATGACAGAGGAGGACTGCATGACCAAAAATTCAGAGACAAAGAGTGGAATGGACTGTTTTGAAAAGAAACACCCTGATGAGATTATTTTGTGACCACATTGAGTTGATATATATTGGACAGCAGAGATATGATGCCTAGGAGCAAAGGACATGGAAGAGCATGATAATATATTGTCATATGCCTTTTGCACGTGTTTCCTTATATATATGCCTATTCATATGGGGTCTTCTCATACGTCCCATTGTCCATATTTATTTACTACGCGTTCACCATAAGTGTGTGTCCAAAGCCCCTTAATATGTAATTTTGTTATTGCATAGGTGAAGATTCTGTCCTAGGTGAGGGGTCAGAGTAGAGTTGATGAGAGGTTAGAGCTTCAACTCTCAGCCAGTACTCACTTTGGGATTGAGAGTTCCCATGGGAACTGTCAAAATGTTAATCTTCAGGCATAGCATTGAATTGATTTCCAGTTTTGAGAGAGAAGATGGAATAGGCCCACCCCACTTTAAGTTGCTGATGAAAAAGATTGTGGAAATACATGGGAAGTACAAGCAATCTTCATCCTATCCCTGTTCACAATTTGCTACTCTAGGGACTTTGGGGAGTTTTGGCTTGAGTGAGATCCAGGTCCTCCTCTTTTGGTTGACCTGAGTTAACTTTTTCGCAATGGGAAAAGCTCTCTCACTCTGTGTGTCATTTGGTACATACTGTCTGAAATATATACCGTCTCTGATTAGGACTTTTCTCTAGTTTGGATAAATGTGTTTTGTGGCTATTTGGTATGTGCTCATTGTGGTACTGGTAATAGGTGGGGAAGAGGTCAAGACTTGGATGTAGAGCTTGTGGCCATCCTTCCCATAATATGACTAAATGATCAAAAGTTAGATGGCACCTTATCATATGCCCTAGGCAAATAACACTTAAAGGGGCAGTTAAATATAATTGTTGTGTTGTGTTTATACTTCCTTCTTGAAGAGGACTATGAATCAAGATGATGACATGACTTGCTGTTGACTTTGAATTGATTGAGCGAGGGCTGTGCAAGGTCACCAACCTCACTTTCTTCTCCTGAGCTATCTGAATCCAGTGGCCATATATTCATCAGGACCAAATATAATTATAATCTGATACTCCCTCTCCCTGTGAGAGAAAAAGAAGAATCTCTGATCATAACTTTCTGCTTACCCTGTTGGCAGGAATAAAAATCTTCCTTTTAGAAGGGTGAGGGAGAAGAGACTAGAGATGTCTAATCTGCTTCCCTCAGAGTCATATCCACACACTAACAATGTCTTTGCCACATGTGGTCCTTCTTCCCACATATTGGACCCAAGCTTCTAATACTAAATGTTTCCTCAATGCATGGTTCCTGGTTATATGCTTCTATCACGTCTACATTTCCTGGAAAGATGGTATCTCAACTTCTGAAAAATTACTACATTTGTGCTTGGGGGCAATATTTTCTTTTTTAAAAAATAGTTTTATTTATTTATTTTTAGATTTCAACATTCATTCCCACAAAATTTTGAGTTCTAATTTTCCTCCCCATCTCTCCCCCTCCCCCAATTCCATAACAACTTGCATTCTGATTACAAGTCTCAACATTCATTTCTAAAACTTTGAATTCCAACTTCTCTCCCTCTCTCCCTCCCTCCCCACCAATCCCCACTGAGAAGGCAAACAGTTCAATACAGGCTATATATGTGTCGTTTTGCAAAAGACTTCCATAACAATCATGTTGTGTAAGACTAAAAATATTGCCCTCCATCCTATCCTGTCCCCCTTTTTTTCTTTTTTTTTCTTATTTATTTATTTTTATAACTTTAACATTCATTTTCAAAAAATTTTGGGTTTCTAATTTTCTCCCCTTTTGTCCCCTCCCCCCTCCCCAAAACACCGAGCATTCTAATTGCCCCTATCACCAATCTGCTGTCTCTTCTATCATCCCTCTCTGCCCTTGTCTCCATTTTCTCTTTCGTCCTGTAGGGCCAAATAACTTTCTATACCCCTTAGCTGTATTTCTTATTTCCTAGTGGCAAGAACAGTACTCGACAGTTGTTCCTAAAACTTTGAGTTCCAACTTCTTTTCCTCCCTCCCTCCCCACCCCTTCCCTTTGGAAGGCAAGCAATTCAATATAGGCCAAATCTGTGTAGTTTTGCAAATGACTTCCATAATAGTCGTGTTGTATAAGACTAACTATATTTCCCTCCATCCTATCCTGTCCCCCATTACTTCTATTCTCTCTTTTGATCATGTCCCTCCCCATGAATGTTGACCTCAAATTGCTCCCTCCTCCGCATGCCCTCCCTTCCATCATCCCCCCCACCCTACTTATCCCCTTATCCCCCACTTTCCTGTATTGTAAGATAGGTTTTCATACCAAAATGAGTGTGCATTTTATTCCTTCCTTTAGAGGAATGTGATGAGAGTAAACCTCATGTTTTTCTCTCACCTCCCCTCTTTATCTCTCCACTAATAAGTCTTTTGCTTGCCTCTTTTATGAGAGATAATTTGCCCCATTCCATTTCTCCCTTTCTCCTCCCAATATATTTGTCTCTCACTGCTTGATTTCATTTTTTAAAGATATGATCCCATCCTCTTCAATTCACTCTGTGCACTCTGTCTCTATGTGTGTGTGCGTGTGCATGTCATGTGTGTGTGTGTGTAATTCCACCCAGTACCCAGATACTGAATAGTTTCAAGAGTTACAAATATTGTCTTTCCATGTAGGAATGTAAGCAGCTCAACTTTAGTAAGTCCCTTATGACTTCTCTTTGCTGTTTACCTTTTCATGCTTCTCTTCATTCTTGTGTTTGAAAGTCAAATTTTCTTTTCAGCTCTGGTCTTTTCATCAAGAATGCTTGAAAATCCTCTATTTCATTGAAAGACCAATTTTTTCCCTGAAGTATTCTACTCAGTTTTGCTGGGTAGGTGATTCTTGGTTTTAGTCCCAGTTCCTTTGACTTCTGGAATATCCTATTCCATGCCCTTCGATCCCTTAATGTAGAAGCTGCTAGATCTTGTGTTATCCTGATTGTATTTCCACAATACTTGAATTGTTTCTTTCTAGCTGCTTGCAATATTTTCTCCTTGACTAGGGAACTCTGGAATTTGGCCACAATGTTCCTAGGAGTTTCTGTTTTTGGATCTCTTTCAGGTGGTGATCAGTGGATTCCTTGAATACTTATTTTGCCCTCTGGTTCTAGAACATCAGGGCAGTTTTCCTTTATAACTTCATGGAAGATGATGTCTAGGCTCTTCTTTTGATCATGGCTTTCAGGTAGTCCCATAATTTTTAAATTGTCTCTCCTGGATGTATTTTTCAGGTCAGTTGTTTTTCCAATGAGATATCACATTATCTTCCATTGTTTCATTCTTTTGGTTTTGCTTTGTGATTTCTTGGTTTCTTATAAAGTCATTAGCCTCCATCTGTTCCATTCTCATTTTGAAAGAACTATTTTCTTCAGTGAGCTTTTGAACCTCCTTTTCCACTTGTCTAATTCTGCTTTTGAGAGCGTTCTTCTCCTCATTGGCTTTTTGAACCTCTTTTGCCAATTGAGTTAGCCTATTTTTCAAGGTATTATTTTCTTCAGCATTTTTTTGGGTCTCCTTTAGCAGGGTGTTTACTTGTTTTTCATGCTTTGCTTGCATGTCTCTCATTTGTCTTCCCAGTTTTTCCTCCACCTCTCTAACTTGATTTTCAAAATCCTTTTTGAGCTCTTCTAATGGCCTGAGCCCATTGAGTGGGCTGGGATACAGAAGCCTTGACTTCTGTGTCTTTCCCTGATGGTAAGCATTGTTCTTCCTCATCAGAAAGGAAGGGAGGAAATACCTGTTCACCAAGAAAGTAACCTTCTATAGTCTTATTTTTTTCCCCTTTTCCGGGCATTTTCCCAGTCAGTGACTTGACTTCTGAATATTCTCTTCACACCCACTTCTCCTCCAGATCCTCCCAGCCAGCACTTGGGGTCTGAGATTCAAATGGTGCTTCCCAGACTCAGGGCTTTGGGCGGGTGCGGGGCTGCTATTCAGTGTGAGATCAAGTTCAGGTGCTCAGGTGGGGGCAGGGCCGCCTCACAGGCTCAGTTCCCTCAGGGGTTTTATGCAGAGACCTTCAACAATGGATCCTGGCTCCTGACTGTTTGGGGAGCCTCGGTCTGCTCCCACCTCCGCTGTTGCCTCCCAAGGGGGCCTGAGTTATGGGGGCACCCCACTCCCCTCTTGACCCGCCAAAGAGACCCTCTCACCCACCCTTGTCACCTGTGGGTGGAGGGACCCGCGTGGCTGTTGGAGATTCTGTCCCTGAAGCCTGCTCGGATCTGCTCCTCTCAGTGCCGCATGGCCAAGGCAGGGCTGGGCTTCGCTCTGGGTCCGCAGCACAACGGACCTTTTGCGAGCGGTTTTCTGGGTTCTCTGGAACAGAATCTCCTCTGCTCCGTTGTTCTGTGGCTTCTGCTGCTCCAGAATTTGTTGGGAGTTCTTTTTTACAGATATTTTATGGGCTGTGGGTTCAGAGCTACATGTATGTGTGTCTTTCTACTCCGCCATCTTGGCTCCACCCCCCCTTTTCTTCTATTCTCTCACTTGACCTTGTCCCTTCCCAAAAGTGTTTACTTCTAGTTATTCTCTTCTCTCATTTGCCTTCCCTTCTGTCATCCCCCTCACCTCACCTGTCCCCTTCTCCCCTACTTTCCGCTAGTGTAAGATAGATTAACATACCAAATTTAGTGAACATGTTATTCCCTCCTTAAGCTATATGTGAAGAGAGTAAGCTTCACGTTTCCCCTATCACCTCTTCCCTTTTCTCCTGCATTGAAGAAGATTGAAGACGAAAGATGAAGATGAAGAAGATGAAATTAGCTGATCCAACCCTGAATTCCAAAGGACTTTTTGAAGAGACTTGTTATCCACCTCCTCAGAAAGAGCAAATAGACTCAGAATTCAAAATAAAACATATGCAATTTCCCTCCCTCCATTTCTTCCATTTTTTGTATTTTTCCTTCCTTCTTTTCTCTGTTCTTTCTTTCTTTATTCTTTTTTTTTGGACATGAGAAATGTGAGAATTTGTTTTCCAGTGCTATCCTTGTTTGTAACAGCTTTTGTTTTAGTTGCCTTCTAATTGGGTAGGAAAGGGAGAGGAAAGAAGAAAAGAAGTCAGAACTGAAAATAGCATTTTAATTTAAAAATGGAAAGTAGAAACCTAAGAGCAGGTTATGTAATAGAGAATCAGAAATAATTGAGAAGATGGTGGAGTAGAAAGATGCACACAGTCTGTACTGAATTGCCTGCCTTCTCAGTAGGGCTGGGGAGGGAGGAGGGGAGGGAGAGAAGTTGGAATTCAAAGTATTAGCAATGAATGTTGAGAATTTTTATTGCATATAATCGGGAAATAAGAAATATAGGGAATGGGGTATAGAAATTCATCTTTCCCTACAAGAAAAGAGAGGAGATAGGGATAAGGGAAGGGTGGGGTGTGACAGAAGGGAGGATACATTGAGGGAAGGCGTAATCAGAATGCAAGATATTAGGGGGTGGGGGAAGGGAGTGATGGGGAGAAAAATTGGACATGTTACAAAGTGAGGTAAAAGCAATTAGTATTAAAATAACTGACTGAATTAATTTCTGAGAATAAATCCATGACATCTTTAGTTTGGGCAAAAGAATTTTAGTTTAAATTTCCTAGAGGAAGGTAACCTCGGGTAAAATTTGGTATGGATGGAAAAGTTAAGGTTTTAATGGTAAATTTGATTTTATGATTGCTATTTAATCAGGAACTAGAACATGTATAGAAAGGCATGCAATCCACTTAAGACTTGCCTCAAAAGGTGTCCCTTAGCCAAAGTGAAATTATAATCATATTTGAAAGCTGGTTATTGGAATTTGCCATTTTTAAATGCTATCGCACTATTAAGTGACTGTTGTTCTGAGTCTAACTCCAGATATGGATAGCCAGAAAGGCAGTCTGAGCCTCCAATCCATGATGTCAGTAAGTTGTGAGATCCTGGTATGAACTGCAAAAGGTGATCTCATGGGAAGGGTGGGAGAGTGACTGTTCAGCCTGGGCTGAGGTAGGATTCTCCTGACTCATTTTCCCCACTGACACCTGACAGACTTTAAGCCTGACTGAATGCAAGTGGACAATCTACTCCTGCTTAGAATTGACATGAAGTTGGGGAGATATTGTCTCCCTGCAATGTCCCTACTCTTGGTGGCAATTTCTTATAGTCAAGAAGTTTGTAAGCTTAATACCAAATCTATTAAGTTATAGATTATTAGTAGGCGAACATCCAAGGTTAAGTCTAAAATTAAGCTATTAGGCATAGGACTTTAGACCAACAACAATAAGTTAGGGTCCTTTAATTCTTAGTAATATTGTGGAAACAATTAGGTCAAGAGCTTGTGAAGTTAGCAACATAAATATTATTTGTGTCTCAGTTGGTTAATGCTTGTAAAAAAATTCTTTTGTGGTCAATATAGTAAATGCTTTAAAAAGAAGCATCACCTGACCATAAATTTGAATTGTTTTATCTGTTATAAACTGTGTTAAAATGAAAAATAAAATTTAAAAAAAGAAATAATTAAATTTCTTCCCCCTTCTGTATTGCTTCCTAGGAAACTGACATTGGTGACCTTAGGTATTTTACTTTTTTATAGTTTTGTTTACTTTTTGTTTGTGCTTTAATGGTGAGTTTTGTCTCCTGAGAAAGATAGTTATGATTGTATGCTGTGTGAATGTTTTGTTTTTCTGCGCAAGGTTACGAAACCATCATTGAGACAATTATCCTAGTTCGATAAGGATAACATCACTGAGTTAATTCTTTCCACAGACTTTTGGTTGGCCAACCATTATATCCAACAAAAGGACAAGGAAGAAGTGTCCAATTGAATTAATGCAAGCTTTCAGAGAACAAGAACTGATTTTTCTTTTCTTTGTATTCTAAGAACAGCACAGAATCTCATGCATAGTAAATAGCTAATAAACATATTTTGATTATTATATCCTAGGTAAAAAATTCTTTCTCTGCACTGGCTAAAAAATATCCTTTGGATAGTTATTTAATGGTTTATAAGTATCTCACGTAGTTTCTATTTTGAATCTGAAGCACTTGAAGAGATTGAGTTGGGCTTAGTCCATAACAATCTCAAATTGCCACCAAGCAGGGACACAAAAAAGAACAGATAAGCACAGCCAATATTGTTCTGGCTTTTATTGCTACCTACTAGGATAGGTGAGAAACACCCTGATGCGAAGATTTTATGACCTCATGGTGGGAGGTGTTGATGTCTATTGGATAGTGGAGGTATAATGCCCACGAGCAGGGGGCATGGAACAGTATGATAATATATCATCATATTCCTTTTGTACATGTTTAGTCATATGTATGCCCTGTCCTCATCAGTTCTTCTCATATGTCCCATTATCCATATTTATTCACTATGCATTCACCACAAGTGGATGTCCCAAGCCCATTTATATGTGACTTTCTTATTGGCAGAGGCGGAGATTCTGAGAGTTCCTATGGGAACTGTCAAAATGTGAATCTTCAAGCATAACATTGAATTGGCTTCCAGTTTCGAGAGAAAAGATGGAAAGAACCCACCCCACTTCAGGTTGCTAATGAAAAAGACTGTGGGAAGACATGGGAGGTACAGTCAGTCTTCATTATGTCCCTATTCCCAATTTGCTACTCTTGGGACTTTGGAGAGTTTTCTCTTCACTGAGATCCAGGTCCTCCTCTTTTGGTTGACCTGAGTTACTTTTCTACCAACGGGAAAAGCTCTTTTACTCTGTATCATTTGGTATAGATTGTCAGAACTATATACCTTCTCTGATTTGGGCTTTTCTGTAGTTTGGATAAATGTGTTTTGTGGCTATTTGGTACATGCTCATTGTAGTACTGGTAATAGGTGGGGAAGAAGTCAAGCCTTGGATGTAGAACTTGTGGCCATCCTTCCCCATAATGACTAAATGATCAAAAGTTAGATATGACCTTGTCATATGTCCTAGGCAAAAAACACTTAAAGGAGCAGATAAACACAATTATAATCTAACACTCCTGTCTCCCTTTGGGGAGAAAAAGAATGATATCTGACCCGAACCTTCTGCTTAACCTCGCAGGAATAAATATCTTCCTTGTAGAATGATAGAGAAGTCTAATCTGCTTCCTTTTGAGCCACATGCATACACCAACAATATCTTCACCACATGTAGGCCTCTCTTCACACACGTGGGGCCCATACTTCCAACACTAAATGCGTCCTCCATGCATGTTTCCTGGTTACATGCTGCTCTCATGTATCTCAATATCTGAAAAATTATTACATTTGTGCTTGGGGGAATCTTTTCTTTTCACATCATGACATATTGCTTATTAATTTCACTAAGTTTGAAGTAATGTTTCATCTGACTGACTGATAAAAGTAAACATTTTGGTTAGTGCTCATCTACTATGGATTTGATGGGGTATTCATTCAGATAGCACTTTGAACTTGGATAGGATGTTCTGGTGACCCAGTTGTGGGGAATGTCCTTACTATTAAGAAATAAAATGAGATATAATAGGAACACAAATACTACTTTCCTAATGGGTTCAGAAGAAGAAAATGAAGTACACATAGTTAGACAGCAGTTTATGTAACTAAAAGTTGGGAATTTTTCATTGAGCAAAAGATCAAAATGAGTATGATGTAGTAGCCAGAAAAGGTGATTAAATCTTAGAATGCGGTTAGAGAAGCATGGTATATGTGATAAGGCTATTATAATTTGTACTGGTCAAACCACATATGGAGTACTGTATTAGGTTCCGGAAAGACTGGAAAACATCAGGAAGAAGGTAACCAAAATGATAGGTAAGTCTCCTTCTGGTTACATTAGGATCACTTGAAGGGAATGGAGATATTAAGCCTGGAAGAGAGAAGATTAAGTCAGGAAATGATTGCCATTTACATATATCTGAAGAGATAACATTGGAAAGAAGAATTAAACCCCATCTTCTTACCCTCAGAGGCATCCTTCTTTGCAATAGGTTTTGCTATAGGATCAAGAGGTGTGTTTCATCTCTGCTGTGACGTTGATGATATCACAATAAGATTCTGATCTTATTTGATCTTTCTAGATTAGAAGTCTCTTTGGATCTTATTCCTAGTTTCATGAACTATGAGGAGGCTAGTAGTGACAGGAGGCAGTGACGTTATACTACTGCCTCCATCTTTACATTTGTGACCAGCGTGAGAGTGAGAATGTTTTTTTGACCCAGACAGTTGAGGGATCCCTGAGAGCTGTAGGAATCAATACAAAGGGACTGATGGTTGGGTAACACAGTGACAGGAAGATAGCAGTAGGCAACATCCAGGGAGACTTTTGCTCAAAATAACTGAGAAAAAGAGTAAAAATGGAGGTGAGTGCATAAAAGCTGACAAATGTGCTCATGAGTAAAAGGATGGTTTGAGTGGCTTGGATCTCAGGCTGTCTTCTGGGTGAGAGGTTGGTACTCCTAATTTTCTGGAGGTTCTGGTGGTGTTTGTGTAGGAGAAGCACCATGTAGCCACTGGCTAATACCATGAGCCCTAAACAAAACACATTTCTAAAAGTTATTATTGTCAAATATGCACCTATAATGTGTTCTGAAATACAAAACACACTATCAAATATTTTTGTAATGTTGGTGCCACTTCTTGGGCCTCTTACAATGATTGCTACAGGAGTTTCTATCAGCAGATTGATGATCCAACAGAAGAGATAGGAGGGAGTGGTCTGTTGTGTGTTTCTAACTTTGAACTTTGTCCACCTGGAATTACTTGGGCTGATGGTGATGGCCTGCAAGGCACACAGGAGGCAAGTCAAAGAAATTGAAAGGCCCTCACTCACTTTGCGAAGGTAAAATACAACTTTACAGCCAACATCATCCAGGAAATCATTCCATCCCAGACCCTGCAATGTTTGTGGGATTCCCTTGCTAACAAGCATAGTGGAGTTCACCAAGGTCAGCTGGGTGAAAATAAAGGTGAAAGAACTCATCTTGTTGCCAGCAAGGACGGTTAACATGTAAGCAGTAAAGAGGAAGAAATTTGCTATAGTGCCTATTGTGGTTGCAGCAAGAAAAACAATCCCAAGACAGAATATTTTTGAAAGCATTCTATGTGTCTTAAAGGGCACAATAAGTCAGGTAGAAAAAACCAAAGAGGATACAGAATAGTTTCTTCACTATCATGCCATAGCATTCCAGTCCATGAGAGAGGGTCAAAACACTAAACCTGCCTCATTCTTATACCTGTGTGGATGGAAATAAGTATTTTAGGAAAGATGCACAGCTTTTTTCTTGCTCAGAGCCTTAGTCAACAGTTCTTCTAACTCTGGCCAATATCATGAGCAAGAGATAGAGTTGAAGTCAATTATGGAGACCGAGAATTTTTATAGGACTGAATTTTTCTACTTACAACTACTCAAAGTACTAGTCTCTAATTAAAGTCAAAATTAACATTCTGCAATTTACACCATAGATTCTCCTTCACTGGGTCCTGCAGATCTCGTTAGTGGAGGACCAAACGAGTCCAATACATAGGCCAAGGATCTTTGTGTAGTCCTGTTGTGTGAGGGAAATAAGAAAAAAAGGGAAAAGAGCTATAAGTCAAAGGTTCTCATATTACCACATGCTCTTTATCTTTGAATTATAGAACGTTAGTAGGAAGGATATTTGTGGTCTTCTAATCCAGTGATGTTGAACTCAAATAGAAATGGATCCCTCCTAGTAGCATATTGACCTGTGTACATTTCAATAATCTGTCATATCTGTATTGTACTATTTAAAAAAAATTTTTTTTGTTATACATTTCCCAGTTACATACCAATTGGTTTTAGGAGGCACTTGGAAATTTTATTGGCTGCATGGAGCCTGTGGGAAAAAAATTTTACATCTCAGTTCTAGTTAATTGTTACTTTAACCATGACTTCTGTTTGCACTTCTTCTTTTATGTTCTTCAGCCCTTAGAAGAGTACTCTGGGCAAAATGTGCACTTGCTTTCAAATTAAATTGAGATACTCCTTAAGTAACCCTTTCTCCTCTGGACTAGTACCTCAGCTTCAATTTTCATTTTTGGCTTGGGGTACCTAGAAGGTCCTGGCTAGTTCTTCATTTGAGATCCTAAGAGTATCTGAAGAGTTTTGGCTTATTATCACCTTTGTTCATGATCCCCTAGAGTCCCAAGATGTAGAAGAATTTGTGACTAAAGAACAGCTAGAGAGGTTCCCAGTATATAAAATCGATAATTTTGATTACATGAAATAAGTTTATATAAGATTACATAAAACAACTGCAGAAAATTTTTGATGAATCAACACAATACATTTAAATTAGAAGAAAATTTTTAAAAATGAGGAAAAATCACTGCTGTAATTTTCTTTGTAAAAGTCTAATTTTAAAAATATATAGTGAACTCTCTCAAGTATGAAAGAAAAATTAATTATTCCACAATTGACAAATTGTAAAAAATTAAGTATTGGCTCATTTTATTTATTTATTCATTTACGTATGGTAAACAATTCGAGTTAAGTGACTTTCCCAAGGTGACACAGCTAGTAAATGTCTGAGGGCAGATGTGAAGTCAGGTCGTCCTGATTCCAGAGGTCTATACACTGAGAAACCTACTCACCCCGATAAACACATTTTCGAGGAAAAAAATTCAGGTAATCAGTAGTTATTTGAAAAACACATGATGCAGGATGGAGGAGCTGTTGGTAAATGGATACTAATGTCCTGTGGCAAAATTGAGAACTAGTGCAACCATTCTGGAAAGCAGTTTGGAACTATTCCCCAGACGTATTCTACAGTGTATAATCTTTGATCCAGCAAGACTGCTACTAGGTCCCTATCCCAAAGAGGTCAATAAAAGGAAGAAAATGACCTATGTGTACAAAAATATAGCAGGTTGTTTTGTGATGGCCAAAACTGGAAACTGAAGGGCTGTCCATCATCTAAAAAAGTAATGATAGATGAAGGGAATGGAATAATATTGCACTTTAAGAAATGACAAAAAAGATGTTTTCATGAAAATCTGGGAAGACTTGTATGAATGGATGCAAGGTGAAATTAGCTGATTCAGCAGAATAAATTGTCATATAACAGCAAGATTGGACAGATAATTAACTTATGAACTTTGAAAGACTTAGTAATTCTGGTTAACAGAATCACCAACCTTAAATTGCAAAGGACTCATGAGGAAACATGTCATCCACCTTCTGATAGAGAGCAAATGGACTCAAAATTCACAATAATGCACATGTAGTTTTACCTTCTCTCTCTTGTTTCCTCCTTTTTTCTTTCCTTCACTCTTTCCTTCCTCCCTCCCACCCTTCCTCTCTTCCTTCCTTCCCTATTTGTTTTTTCTTTCCTTACTTCCTTCCTTTCACCTTTCTTTCCTTCTTCCCTCTTTTTTTGAACATGCCAAATGCGGAAATTTGTTTTGCATTGTTGTGTATTTTGTAATGGATTTCGTTTTTGTTGCCTTTTCATTAGGTAGGAAAGGGAGACGAAAGAGGAAAAGTCAGAACTGAAAATAAAGTAAAATTTAATTTTAAAATGGAAAGTAGACCCCCCCCCCCCCAAAACAGAGTACATAATAGAGAATTGGAAATAACTGAATGAAATAATTTAGTGTTTAGTACAATAGAAAACAAAAATTACCTAGGAAACAATTGTCTATCTTCCAAGACGATTTAGAAAATACTGGAAATAACCTCGATCCTAACACAAAAATGAGAAGTAAAAGAAATCATAACCTCTTCTTAACTATGAGTAATCAATGAATTATTAAGCAAGTTAGAGATAAGGACAATTACCAAAGGATAAAATATATGATTTTCATTTCAAGTGGACATTTTCATGTTCATTATTCCACTTTAGGAATGATGTTAGGAAGAAAATGAATGATTGTGAACATTTCAAGGCTCTGTTGAAACTTGGTGAATTTTTTTCACCTTATATTTCTTCCCCCTTATTTATTGCTTCCTAGGAAACTGACACTGATGATCTTAGGTATTTTAATATTTTAAGGTTTTGTGTTCTTTTTGTTTGCACTTTATGAATTTTGTCTCATGAGAAAAATAATTTTGATTGTATGCTGTGTGAATGTTTTGTTATAGAGGGTAGGCAAAAAAGTGGAGATACAGTAACTAATTGGCATTTTTAAGGATTATACAAGGAGCAAAGCCTCCATGCTCTGACAAATTGTGAGAGGAAAATTTTCTTATTTGGAGTTTATTTGGACAATTCAGTTGATAATTTATGTTCTATTTTTTAAAAAAAATGCTGTAAGATTTAGTAGAGGAAGAATTTTCATGTCATTATTACTGTTGTTAATTGGAGACCTTATATCTTGAATGAGGAACATATGTGCATGAAGGCACATACACAAACAAAACCCCACCCAAATGCAAACTAGAAACAGACCTCTGAGGTATGTTGGCAAGATCTCTAGAGTCCCATAGGGTATTTGATGGAAATCAGTATGAAGAGGGGATGATGACCTCTTCCAAGCATAGGTGACAAGTTCAGGAAAGGCACAGTGATGGGAGAAGGTAGGATGGTGATGGAAAAATAAAGGGAGCCTGGCACAGTGGGAAGGGTATTGAATACAGATTTGGAACCCATGATTTTCCTTTTCAAATTTCTGTGTAACCTTGTTTTCTTATCTATATGATGAAGGAACTGTGCTGGGTGACCCCAGAGGACTCTTCCAGATTCAGATTGATGATCTTGCTATGGAGAGCTGACAGTTTTGGTTATAATGTGAAGAATATGAAATGGGGTTGAAAGACATAAACATACAGAGCCAAGATGGAAGAGAACCCAGCCCAAAATTGGTTTGTGCAAGGAAATGTATGGCAAATCTGGATAGCATACTAGAAAGCAGAGATATCACATTGTACACAAACGTCTCTATAGTTAAAGCTATATTTTATTTCTTTAGTAATGGATTGTTGTGAGAGTTGGCCTATCAGGAAACCTGAGCACTGCAGAATCATCAGTTTTGAATAGTAGTGCTGGAGAAGACTCTTGAAAATCCCTTGTACAGAAAGGAGATGAAATCAGTTGATACTTAAAGAAATTAATTCAGGGCATTCAGTTTAAGGCTAAATACTGAAGCTGAAGCTTAAGTCCTTTGACCACGTAATGAGAAGGTGGGATTCATTGGAAATGTTTCTCATGTTGGGAAAGATCAAAGGAAAAGGAGATGGGAGAGAATGAGATGGATACATAGTATCATGTAAACTGTGCACATGAACTTGGACAGACTTCGAGAGACAGTGGAAGATATAAATTGTGCTCTCTGGTTCACGGGATCACAGAGAGTCAGATCTGAATGAACAAGTGAATAACTTTTCTGACTCATTGCTTGCTCTTAATAGAAACATGTTTGCTAGATGACTCAGAGTAGGTGAAAGGAATATGAAAGGAATATTCTTAAAACTCAGAAAGCAAACTTCTTGAGAGAGGGAGCTTTTTTTGGTCTTATATTCTCATTGCTTGACCTTGAGAATATTGAGAGCAGTTGATAATTTACACTGATAAAAGAAATTTTCTCACTGAGTTTCCTCCACCAATCAAATCACAAGCCTGGGTCAACTAAAAATAGACACATTCTCTCTATCTATATGTACCCGTTGTTTTCATCCCTATGATTTAAAAAGAGTTCTCATAAGGTAGAGAGGATTCACAGGTGTGAATATAGGATGGTGAGCAGGCTTTAGGTCATGCCATAGGCCTATTAAATGAAAGAAATGTAGTTGTGTCATCTGAAGAAGAGAAGACTTTCTGTGTGGGAAATGTTTGCTCTCTTCTAGTATTTGAAGGGCTGTCAAATGGAAGAGGTGTTAGATTTCTATTTTGATCCAAGAGTTAGCATCAGGATATTTGGAAGGCATAAAGATATTGATTTAGCCTTGATGGAAGGGGAGAAAAACTTTTCTACAACTTAGACATAGCCTGGTAAGATGTACTCTCTTTCAAAGTAGGGAGTTCTCACCAGAGATCTTCAAACAAAAGTTTTAAACAACAAATGAGTACTTGTCTGGTACGCTGTAAATTGTTGCTAAGGATGATTGCTGACGTCCCTTCTCATTCTGAGATCTCATAATTCACAGGTTAATAAGGAATGAATGAGAATTCATTTAACATATTCCAGGTCTTATACTGACAGGGATAAAAATACCAATACTCTCCTTTCTGTATCTTGTATTTTAATAATAGGAGACTTCTTATACAAGTATCAGAGCGAAGTTCGAGGCGCTTCCCTTTTGGGTAATCCCAGATTCTGTGCCTGGTGTCTTCCTTGATTTCACCAGGTTTATCTTGTATAAAACATGGTCCTAATATGTCTTGGGGTTGTTCTGGACATGGGATCCCTTTGTCATCTATCTTTTGTTTCCTCAGCTTGTGCCACAGTGGACTGTCCTCCACATCCACTTTTATGTTACTGCATTCCCAGAATCCTAGAAATTCAAAGGTGAATATTGCCTGTGACGCCAGCTCTCTCACACCATTCCTGAGCACAAAACCCTTCTACTGTATCACATGGCCTTTGTCTGATGATTTCTAGTGCTAGGGAATCTATGACATCCCATTCCACTTTGAGAGAACTCTAACTATTAGGATATGTTTTTTTTTTTTAAATAAGAAATGGACATATGCCCACCTGTGTCTTGTACTCATTGCCCACAGTTCCAGTGAAAGTAGTAAGGTAAAGTTGAAAACTATTTCCTCATTACAATTATTCAAATACTCATATAGGTATTAATTGTCATATCCAACAGTTAGTTCCATAGAACCCTGGACTTCGTATAAGGACAATCTGAGTTTAAATCTTATTTTAGTCACTTATGTGGTCCTTGGCAAGGCACTTCACTTTGCTTTGATTCAGTTTTCTCATCTCTAAAATGGAGAGGCTAACCAATATGCCATAGCAGTGGGATAGTGAGAACTGAATGAGATAAGCATTGTCAAACTTTTTGGAAATCCTGAATTTACATAAACATTAATTTTTTTTAATCTTTATCATATTCTCTATTCCTGGCCTAAAAGCTACATTTTGTATGAAAATATGCCCCTGGCATGGTCACTAACTTGACCTGGTGTGTTTCCTCATGCTTCTATGCATCCCTTCTTGGGTAACTTTCTGTTTTCTATGTCCTTCCTAAAATGAACTGAACACCACATACCCCATTGTGGTCTGACTGGGGAGCAGGAAAGAGCAAAGAGGAACTAGCCAATTCTTTTTTCCAGGCACAACTCCTTATGTAACTTAGGCTTCACATAGCACAATCACACAACACGAGAGTTGGAGGGGACCTCAGACTCTTCCTGCTCTACCATCTATGCGAAAGGAATATTCCTACATCTCAGAATGCAAGGTTGTTGAGGAAGCTTATCTTTCTTTTTCTTGTATTCTCAGTGTTTTACAGAAGGAAGAGCTATAGCAAATGCTTGTAAAGTTCATTGACACAATGAGATTTGAAGTCTTGCAGGTTCTACATTCATAAAATCTCTTGCTTGTAATCACATCGTTATGACATAATTTAAGCCCTCATCACCCAGAGTGTTGACTCTAGTGTCACTATTGTCACGTTCTTCTAAGTGGACAATAAGCTTCTAGTCTCTCCAAAATGATACCGCATCATTTGTCTGAGAAACAAACTTCTCTAGCTCTGTACTACTTTTCCATAAAATACATATTCCTCACCATGACATGAAAAGTCCATCATCATTTGGCTGTAACCTACACTTCCAGGTTTCTTACTTTTCCTAACACATCTTGTGTTCTAGCCAAACTGACTGCCTTGCTCTTCCATGAAGCTAGCACTCTATCTCCTGCTTCTGTGCTTTTGTCCGTAATATTGCCTTTTTTAGGGATGAATCCCACCTTTGCCTCTCTTTTTCTCCAGCCCTCATCCAATCATCCCCCTCCAGGCACTTCGGCCCAGCACCTTTGTGACAGGGTTGTTGTGAATATCACATGAGATCACCTTCGTGAAGTGCATACATAGCCTATGGCTGGCACATAGAAACTGCTTAAAAAGTGCTCTTTCCCTTGTTCCTTTCTCCTTACTTGTTCTCTGTACCAGTCCTAATGTATTCTACCTGCCTCCTTTTGTGTTCTCTTTCTGGCCTTGGATTCCTCTGTCCTAGGATGTCCTTACTGAGCCCTGAGCTTGCAATTCACCTGTGCCCTGTGTCTTTGACTCTCTCCATCTCCTCATTCCCCCCACCATATCCACTCCCTAACACGACTCCCTCAGGCTACAGCTGTTGTCTGGTTTGAGCCATTCAACACACAACCTTATCTGCTGCTTTTAGGGTAGAACTAAGGTAGGATCTTTAAGACATCATTAGTACCCTTGTATTGAATTTCATTGATCTCCTTCTACCAATATTCTGGGGTCATTCCTCTATGGTTAGTTAGCATATTTCTCTGACAAAACCTGTGTTTCTGAATGCCCACCTGCTGATGTATGAACTCAATTGTCTTCTATGAACATTGCTTTTCTTCAGGGTTGCCGCTCTTTCCCCTCAGTCATATGACTGAAGGCCTCACATGATGAAAGATCTCCTATGATGAATGGTCTGCTTTGACTCTTCCTTTCCTAGAAGTACACTCCCTTCCCTTCTCTGACTTTATAGTTGAGAAAAAGAAGTCACTTACCTTATTTATCTCTGTTGCCTGGGTAGGTGAGGGAAGGGCTGCAGGACCCAGTGCTTATGTGTGGAGTTAAGGGAGGGAGGGTGGTCTTATTATAGTTATGGCTATGGGATGTTCTGAGCTCAACCCCCTTACCTATGATTATATTATCAAGTGGAAGAGAAGTCCCTGTTCGCATCACATATCATTGCTGTCTCTATAGAAGAACAAACTATTTTCCCATGTGCAAATAATTATTCATTATGGTAATTAAAGACAATTCGTCCTCCCTCACCCTAAGAACAGGTAAGAGCAGATGGAAGTGAAACTTTTCCCTAGTTACTGGGACAGTCAGACAAGCTCATCCATAAAGGGCAAAAGAGAGAAGTTTGAGGCCTGTGTGTAGTTGGTAACTGTGCCTTATGCTGAATCAGAGTATCTCTTAGTTGGAAGTTATTTCTAACTATTTTTAAGAGCTAATGAATTTTTTAAAATTTATGTAATAAAACCAGCACAATAAATTACAATAAAGAAGAAGATTGTACATGAAACTGCAAATCTACTATGCACAATTTGTTACTATTTTTAAATATACAACAAAATTATGATGGAAATTTTTTCCTTCCCTCCCCACCAGCACCTAGAGATATCCATGATTAGCCATTAATATGAAGACAAATGTAAAATTATTCTATGCATAGCCAGGGCTGGGTTCCACTCTGCTCAGTGTCTTGTGAGATAGACCTTTCCTTTCAGCTTACCCTTGACTGAAAACCTCTTTCACTCTGTTGTTTTGTGGCTTCTGCTGCTCTACAATTCATTGAGAGTCATTTTTTACAGGTATTTTGTGGGCTGTAGGGGAAGTGCTAGAGTATTATGCATCTTCCTACTCTTCCATCTTGGCTCTGCCCACTTTTTTGTTTTTTTCAATGAAATTTTTATATATTTAAAGGAATTCCTGGTCTAGGAAATTCAACAAGTTGTCCTCCATCCTCTGCTGGAAGACCCATTAGTGACATGGAACTAACCATTGACCATGGTAGCTCACTGTGGTTTGGAAAAACCTGAGCTGATAATAACATTGTCTTGATGGTAATTCTAAATTTGTCAACTTGCAACCTTTGCCTATTCTTACTTAGATTTCTGGGACTAAAGAACCTAAATATGATCCCTTTTTCAAATGATAGTCCTTCTAGTACTTGAAGATGGCCATCATGTCCTCACCCCTCTTCTTTTTTATTTTCCAGGAGAAAGAGGCTTACTTGTTTGAACCTTTATTTACACTCAAGGACCTTCATGCCCCTACTGTTCACCTCCGGGTATGCTCCAACTTATCAATATCTCTAAGAAAAAAAATAATCATCATAACTGAAGACTGTTTTAATAAAGCTTATAATGTAGGTAATGTTCCACATTAATGAGCTCCAACCTCAACCAAAGGAGAAATGAAGGTGCCTTCTCATTCATCTTCTTTGGAGATTGCTTTGTGTTTTATACCTTTTGAATTTTCCACTTGTAATCATTGTTCTCTCAATTTCATTTCTAGTTTACTTTTATTAAATGTAGTGTTACAAATATTTTTTATGGGTATCTTTCCTTTCATTTTATCTTGACCTCTTTGGTTACTCTCTTTACCAATGTAATTTCATGTTCAAAACAGTCTGGTTATTTTAGTCATTGTGCTTACACACAATTCCTAATTGCATTTCAGAATGGCTGTACCAATTTACGGTCTTCTTCGAAAACAAAGGATGAACACAACAACCAATTCACATTTGCACCAGAAATGAATTAGCTTGCTTACCTTCCACAATTGCTTCAGTGTTGACTATGCTTGTCTTTTGTCATCTTTCCTAATTTTATGAGTCCAAGGTTGAATTTCAGTATTGTTTTAGTTTGTATTTTTCTTACTAACAGTGACTTGAAATAGGTTGGAATGATTATTTACTAATGGTTTGTACCTTTGAAAACTTTTCTATATCCTTTCATTACTTTTAAAAATTGGGCAATAGCTTTTGGTTTTGTATCATTCTTTGAAATGTCCACACCCTTGGATTGCAAACCTTCATTACAGATATGTGATACAAAGCTTTCTTTTCAGTCAATTGCTTTCCTTTATAATCTCAGTATATTTTGTACTATTATTCTCTGAAATTTCTTTACTATTAAATAGAAATAGTATTGATAACTTTTGGGTGGTGGTTGTGCCATATAACTTTTCTAAAACTAGTAATTTTCTGAGTTTTTTGGTTCATTTCCTAGAGTCTTCTAAGTGTAGCCTCTTTTAGCACTGAGGATAAATCTCTTAATTTACATATTGACGAGTTATGTCCTCAGAACCATGTTACATCTTCCTATCAGGATTTAGGGGCACCTTTGAGGAGTCAGACCTGACTATCTAATGTATTCAGTTTAAACCATCTCCAGTGCATTCTCCCAAGGCTGAACATTAAAAATTAATTTAGAGAAGAAGCACTGAATCATTTGTAGAAAGTGGTCTTTATTAAGGCAGCACAATAAAAATATTTAGGGCTAACCTCTTAACCTCTGCATAATAATCTCTGACAAATTCTCCTGCAAATATATTTAGAGATCTGGGGAAGATGGGCTCAAGCTCAGAGAACATATATGGCAAATGGGTGACTCATAGTTCCTGATTCCTCGCAGTCCTGTTTTCTTATACATGTAGTACCACTAAAATGAATCTTAGGCATCATGTAAATTCTTTACTGGCTTCCTTGTGAAGCATAGGATTTATATCATCTGTCCTAGGCTCCTAACGGAGTCAATCAGTCAACAAATTTCTACATTGCATTTATTTGCTAGGCACTGTGCTAAAGGCACAGTCTGCCTACATGTATTTCTGGCTGCCCCTCGCCTCCAAGACTTCCTCAGATGCCTTTCAAAATTGAATGTCCATATGTTTTGATTGATGACTAGGCTCAGGTTTGGTGTTTTGCATTTTTGATTACCTCTGGAATTCCTTTTGAATTATATAATTCATCTCTTTCTTTGCTAACTTCAATTCCTTTTGCATCTTACCCTGGTTTCCTATGTATTTGAATCATATGAGGCCCTGGGAGGGATTTGATCCCTTGAAGTTTTAGACTCCACATAGTTCCTATTGGTCATTTTATGGAGATAAAATAGTGAGGAGGGTGTGGGGGATACAAACTCATGATTTAATGGTAATTAGGAGGAATTTTCTAGTCTCATGTCAGAGAGTTGTCTGGGACCAAAGATATATGTTGAAGTAACAACATTCTACAACTTCACGCCAACCAATTGTTCCAGACCCTGTTCCATGGTTCCAGTCCCATGTCGGATAGGCTAGTTTTCCTTAAAAGACTGTAGAATTCACCTTGAGACTTAATTATCCTAGGGATAATTTCTCTCATCTAGCTTCCTGATTATCCAAGTAAAAAGTCAGTTCATAAGAAGCTAGCTCCTTCATCAGTCTTCTGATCAGCTGACCACCATGTTCAGCAAATGAGCAAAGATGAGGAGACCAATTGAATTTATGTAAGCACTCTGAGAAGAAGAATGTTTTTTTTTGTCTTTTCTTTGCACCATAAGAACTTAACATAGAGCTTTATGTACACTAAGTACTTAACGAAGTCTTGTTTATTTATTCTTTCCTTGCTAAATATCCTTTCTCAGTACTGGCTAAGTAAATACCCTTGTGATAATTGTCAAATAGTTTCTCAGTATCTCATTTAGTTCCTATTTTGAACTGCAGCATTTGAACAGCTTAAGTTGGGCCTAGTCCATAATAATTTCTAATCATCATGAAGCAGGGATACACAAAGTATCAGATGATCATAGCCAAATATTCCAGCTTTGAGAGAGAAGATGGAATAGGCCAACCACATTTCAGGTTGTTGATGGAAAAGACTCTGGAAAGACATGAGAGGTACAGGTTGTCTCCATCATGTCATTATTCCTAGCTTGCTACTCTAAAGAACCTGAGGAGTTTCTTCTTGGTTGAGATCCAGGACCTTCTCTCTTATTTCACCTCATTTACATTACTTCCAACAGGACAGTTCCTTCACTCTGTACTGTCTGGTCGATATTTTTCCAAATACTTTCTCTGATTTCTGCTTTGTTCTAATTTGAATGAGTGAGTCTGATTGCCATTTGAAGTATATGCTTATTGTGGAAGTGGTAATAGGTGACAAAGGTGTCAACCTATGGATTTGTTGCTTGTAGCCCTCCTCTTCAATATGACAAAATCATCAAAAGTTAGATGGAACCTGATCATATCCCCTAAACAAATAATTAAAAGGGGCAAATAGATATCATTGCCATCTAGTAGCCCTCTCTCTCTGAGAATAAAATTCTCTCTGCACCCCAACCTTCTGCTTATCTTCCTGGCAGGAATAAATAACTTCTTGGAGAAGGGTTGGGAAAAAGAGACTAGAATCATCTGTTCTGACTCTTTTTTGAGGCAAGCACTCAATAGTAGTGTCTTCATCATATGTGGGCTCCTCTCTACACATATGGAGTCCATATTTCTAATAGTAAATTTTTACTTCATTCATGTGTCCTGCTTGCTTATTTCCTGTATACCTACCTTTTCTGAAAGGTGGCATCTCAACAATAGTGAAATTACCACATTTGTGTTTGAGAGTAATCTTTTCTTTTTACATTATGATGTATTGCTTATTCAATATCACTGAGTCTGAAGTAGTATTTTTAGAGTGATAGAATCTGTTAGTTGGAAGATTTTTAAAAAACCCAGCCAAACTTAAGAACATATTAATAAGGGCTATATTTTGTTCATTGTTCCCCATTAGTGGATTCCAATCTTTAAAAAGGAGCAAGGAAGGAATCTTCTCATTCATCTTCTTTGGGGACAATCTTGTGCTTTATAATTTCTAAATATTCAGTTTGGATTGCTTTGTGATTGTTGTTCTCTTTATTTTTTCCAGTTTATTGCCATGAAATGTCCACTCATAAATATATTTGTGGGAGTTGTCTTTCTTTTTTTTTTTGTATTTGACCTTATTGATTTATATATCTGCCATTCAAATCTCTGGATTAATTACGTGCTTTATTTCCATAGTTCCAAATTGCTTTCCAGGATGGTTGTATCACTTCATTTCTCCATCAACAATGAATTAATGTGCCTATTTGTCCACAAACCCTGCAACATTGTTCTCTTTCTCAATTTTAATGTTCCAAGGTGAAATTTCAGGGTTCTTTTGATTTGTATTTCTGGTAGTCCACATGGTTAGACAACAGTTAATGGAAACAAAAGCTTGGATTTTTCATTACTTAAAAGCTCAAAATGAGTCATTTTCCTGATGTGGTAACCAGTAATGATAATTCAATCTTAGACTGCAGCACATGAAGCGTAGTACCAAGAGTGAGGTAGGTGTGATAAGGTTGTTAATATCTGTATTTCTCAAACTACTTATAGAGTCCTGTATTAGGTTCTTGAAAGACTAGAGAATGTCAGGAAGAAGGCAACCAGAATAGTAAGTGTCCTCCTGACTTGAAGAGAATGGAGATATTAAGACTGGAGAAGACAGGATGGAGTGGAAATATGACAGCTTTGCTCAGATATTTGAAGGGAGTATCAAGGATTGCGGTTCTTCTGTTTATTCTTTAAAGGCATCCTTTCTTGCATGTGAGTTCTGCTATAGACTCTAAGAGGTCTGTTTAAGCTCTGCTCTGACTTTGATATCATGGGATTCTTCTCTCATTTGATTTTTCCAGATTGGAAGCCTCCTTGTGTCTCCCTTGTTTCATAAACATTTATGAGGTAAGTAAAAGGATGGTAGGAGTGGGAAGCATTCTGCTTATAACTCTAGACACAGTTGAGGCCAGTGTGAGAAAGGGGATGTTACTTGACTTAGAAATTACAGGTAGGCCTGCAGAGTCTGAGGAACAACAGAAAGGGACTGATGGTTGGGTAGCATAGTTACAGGAAGGTAGCAATAGACAGCAGCCAGGGAGATTTTTGGTCAAAATAACGGAGAAAGAGAGTAAAAACTGAGGCAAGTGCATAAAAGCTGACAAATGCGCTCATGAGTAAAAGGATGGTTTGGATGGTTCTAAACTCAGAGTGCCTTCTGGGTGAGAGTTTGGTGCTTTGAATTTTCTGGACAGCCTATTGATGTTTGTGTAGCAGAAGCACCATGTAGACACTAACCAACATCACGAGCCCCCCAAAAACACATTTCTGAAAGTGGTCATTATCAAATAAATACCCACAATATATTCTGAAGTACAAAATATATTATCAAATATATTTGTAAAATTGTTGCTGTTTCTTTGGCCTTTTGTGCTTGCTGAAATGGGAATTTCTATCAGCAGATTAAAGACCCAACAAAAGAGATAGGAGGGGGATGATATATTGTATGATTCTGACTTTGAGCTTTGCCCACCTGGAATTACTGGAGCTGATGGTGATGGCCTGGATGGCACACAGGAGGCAAGTCAGGAAAATTGAAATCCCTTGACTAAATCTGGGACAATAAAACACAACTTCATACCCAATATCACCCAGAAAATTGTTCCACCCTAAAACCTGCAATGTTTGTGGGACTCCCTTGCTAATACACGTAATGGAGTTCACCAAGGTTAGCTGGGTTAAAATAAGGGTTGAAGAACTTATCTTGTGACCAGCAAGGATATTTAACGTATGACGTTAAGACGAAGACATTTGCTATAGTCCCTACTGCAGTTACAGAGAGAAACACAAAGTCAAAACTCGTGATTTCTGAAAGCATTCTCTTCATCATAAAAAAAAAAATTTAGGTAGAAAAAACAGACAGCATTCAGGAAAACTATTGAATATCATACTTTGGGAATGTACTCCATAGGAGAAGCTCAAAATACTATTTATGTCTTATTCCTCTGCATATGTTGATGGATTTTTACCATTTTAGGAAAGTTACACAGCCTTTTTCTTGCTCAAATCCTTATTCATCAGTTCCTCTACCTTAGTGAACAGGTGGGAGAGCTGAGTTAGATTAGGAAGACTGAGGATTTTTTAGATTTGTAATTTTTCTATTCACAACTACTCAAGATAGTAATCTCTAATTAAGGTAAAAATTGACATCCTGTAGTCGTGACCACAAATTTTCCTTCATTGAGTTCGGCCTATCTTGCTATTGAAGGACCAAATCAGTTCGAAAATAGGCCAACAATCTTTCTGTACACCTATTGTGTGAGAGGAATAAAAAGAAAAGGGACAAGAGCTGTGAGTCAATCTCTTACAAAAGGGATACACAGATTATCATGTTATCATGTGCTCTCCCTGCCCAAGACTGGAAGACACTTAAGTTTTAATACTGTGGTTTTTTTTTGTTTCTTGATTACTATCATGTGTATGTATGTATATATATATATATATGTATATATATATATATATATATGTATATATCTCCATGTGTATAAACACATATACATCCATCCACATACATTTATTTATTAAAAATAAAAGTTTTCCCCACTGGCTTTAAAAAAGTGTCTCCAATTTTTATGTTAAATCATATGGGAGTATTTGATACATACAGCCTAAATTTTAATAATGGTAGGTAGAGTAATTTTAACTTCAAACAAAAATTTTCTAAGGTGCTGTTGTTAGAGAAATAATTCCATACCTAATGGACTCAATAAGGCCACTTTCCCTTTTCATGTTAGGTGTTAACAGTTTCTCTTTGGTAATTTACCTGAATACTCACTGTAGTTATTTTTCTCTATATTGCAGAAAGAATGCCTAGTCAATTTTGAAAATATATGTTTTAGCAAGTTTTGAAACGCTAAAAGTCTCCAAAGTCTTTTTGTTAGGCTAATTTCTTATTTCTAATGGATTTTTTAAAGACTAATTGACATGATATTTTGTTCAAGAAAACTTAGAATTTCCGCATTCATTTTTTAAAATAAGATTTTGATTTCCAATTTTTTCTCCGTCTCCCTCCTATCCCCCCTTCCAAAGATGGCAAACAGTCTCATAATGGATATACATGTTCAGTCATGTAAACATTTTCCCACATTAGTCATGTTGAGAAAGAAGAAGCAGAACAAAATGGAAAAGTCACAAAAAAACTACTGAAAATAGTACGTTTTGATCTGCACTCAAACTCCGTAGTTCTTTTTCTAGATATGGATAGTACTTTTGATCATGAGTCTTTTGAGATTGTCTTGGATCATTGTATTACTGAAAAGAGCCATGCCAATCATAGCTGATTAATGCAAAATATTGCTCTTACTGGGTACTGTGTCAGCCTGGTTCTCCTCACTTCACTCAGTATCCGTTCATTTAAGTCTTTTCAACAATTTGTTTCAGTGGCCATGAAGGCAGCTGAAGCAGGTTCTGTGGAGCACTTAGAGCATGGTTAGAAATTAAAGGCACCAAGGTCATCCATTGTATCTTGAGCCATCACCAGTTGTCTTGACTTTGTTCTGCTGTTTCACTGTGATGAATCTGGAGGACAGAATGAGGCTGATGACTTGGTGCAACTCTACCTCACTTAAATTCAATTACTGCATGAATCAAAAGATATCACCCATACCATTTTACCATTTTTACCTATCCGAAAGTCCTGTGGTGACAGGCAACTAATGAAGAAGCACGTGCAGATACACTGGGAGCTGTAGTCACCACCCTGTACACAGAAAGCCCAGGACATATGGCCATCTTCTCCCTGGACGCAGCAGTGGGATTCAGTAGTCCCCTGGGTATCTGAGCAGTCTTTTAAAGATCATACAGCTCACCTTCTGGTGTGAGGAATGGGCTGAAAAAGGTGTCCTAAAATTGTCTGTTTATCTGATCCTGGCCTGATTACCATGGCAGGTGGGGATTCCACCCTGAGATCAAAACACACACAAAAACTACAAAATTATTTGTAAAGAGGATTCCACTCACCATTAGTATATGAAATGTACTAATGAAATGTACTAATAGTAATGGACAACATCAAATCCAGTAGACCTGAAAGATAAACAGTTTTTGTTGCAACAGCAGGTATTATATCCAAATAGCAGCATTGAATAAAACAAGGATGGTAAATGAAGGCCAGCTTACTGAAGTTGGAGCTGGATGCACGTTTTTCTGAAGACACCGCATTGAAGTGAAGTGAAACTGGTGTAGGTTTTACAATCAAAAGTAATCTAGTCAACAAGCCTGTATGCCTATCAAAAAGAGTGAATTACAGGCACATGACATTGCATTTGCCACTTGCAGAAAAAGAATCGTGCCATCATCATCAGTGCCTATCCTCCCACCTTGATGAACCCTGATAAGGTTAAAGAAAAATTTTACGAAGCCCTGGAGGCCCTTATCATCAGTGTATCAAAAGAGTCCTTTGGAGGAATGGAATTGGAAACAGCAAGAGCCATGACCACTTTCTATTGAAGACTTGTACATCTCATGTCCTTATCACCAACACTGTCTTCTGTCTATTTATTCACAATAAAACTGCATGGATGCAACCTCACAGCAAACAATGTTAGCAAATAGTGAGGCCCTGGTTACAGTTGCAAGGCAGAAGGAGCATTAGCCCCTTTGGCTATGGGATGGTAGGGTCCCTGATCACAGTTCCAGAGCTAAGAGAAGCTATAGCACTTGCACCTGCAGGGAAGAAGGGACCCTTCCTTAGTAGAGTGTTGACCAGGAGAACATTGACCACACCTCCTCCTGGATAATATCACCTTTTAAGCAATGAAAACTTGCAGTTCTCTTGAATTAGCTGTGAAACCAACATTAGAATAAACTTGATGATTGAGACAATGTCTCCTCATCCCTCGGTAAGTAGAGGGCTACTTGAATATAGTGTTCATGGTTAAGAAATAAGTTGGGAAAATGAGTGATCATAAAATGTTATTATAGTGGCAGGGAAGAGTAAAACAAACTAAGAAGACAATAATATGAAAACAACAACAAAGAGAGCCTCAAAGATTAATGCCAGTTGGACCAAAGCCAAACCAAGAATAGATAAGAGTGGAAGAAGAAAAATTTGGAAAGGAAACATGACCAATGCAAAAAATTTATGAAAATAAAATTAACAGCTTTGTAAAAAAGGTACAAAAACTCTATTGACAATGACCCATTAAAAACAGAAATTTTCAAATAGTATAAAAGGAACAAAATTTCACTGAACACAAGAATTCCTTAAGAAGCAGAATTAGCCAGCTGGAGAATTTGATACAACAGCTCAGTTTAGAAATTAATTCCTTTGCAATTAGAACTGAACAAATACAAGCTGTTGACTCTATGAGACATCAAAACACAGTAAAGCAAATTTAAAAAAGAATGAAAACCATATAAGAAAATAGAGAGTAACTCATTTGAAGAACAACTGACCTGAAAATGGATCAAGGAGAAAAGATTTGAGAATTATTGGTCTACTTGAAGGCCAGGATCAGAAAAAGAGCCTGGACATCATATTTCAAGCATTTATAATGGAAAACTTCCCTATTTTCTTAGAGCCAGAATGAAAATAGAAAAGGAAAGGATACACTAATTATCTCTTAAATGAGATACTGAACTGAAAACTCTTCAGAATATTACCAAATTCTAGAATTCCTAAGTGAAAGAGAAAATATTGCAAGTGTTGAGAAAAAGAAGCCCTCAAATATCATGGGGCCACAGTCAGAATCATGAAAAATTTAGCAGCTTCCATGTTAAAGGAGCAGAGAGCTTGGAATGTGATAGCCTAGGGGGTAAAGAAGCTAGGATTACATACAGGAATAACATACCCAGCAAAACTGAGTATAATCCTTTGGGAAAAAATTGTCATGAAATGAAATAGAAAATTTTCAAGCATCCTGAAAGAAAAGATGAGAGCTAAATCTAAAATGTGACAATCAGAGAGCAAAATCAGGAGAAGCATATAAAGGTAAACATGAAACATAAATTAGAAGGAATCCAATAAGGTTAACTATATTTCTATATGGGAAAATGATACAGGCAACGTGTAAGAAATTTATCATTATTAGGGCAGTTAGGAGTAATCTACATAGGCAGAGTTCTGGTAGAGTGCAGTGTGAGTTGATTATGTTCTGATGATACAAAAAGAGGGGTTGAGAAAGAGGGATGCATTGGGAACTGTGGTAAGAGTGAGGAGAATTGGGAAATTGTGTCACATAAAGAGGTGTCCTTGAACAGAATTTAAAGAGGAGAGCAAAATGTGGAGGGGGTGGTAGTGGGCAACACTTTAACCTCACTCTCAAGTTTATTCAAAGAAGCAAGAATCTATATCTATATGTACATCTATACACTCAGATGAGTATAAAAACCTATCTTACTTACGGGAGAAGTAGGAGATAGGTTTTAGAAAAAGAGAGCTAAAAAAAGGAGGGTGAATTAAGGCAGATAGGTCAGAAACAAAACAGCCTTTTGAGGAGGAACACAGTAAAACAAAGAGAGAAGAATAAAAGGAAGAAATACAGAAGAATGGGAATACATAGTAATCATAACTATGTATGTGAATGGGATGAAGTAACCAATAAAATGGAAGTTAATAGTAGTATGAATTAGAAACCAGAACACAACACCACATTGTTGTAATGGCAAGAAAAGTAGAATATTTTGCTATTTCTCTGGTTTGCATTTTAGCCAATCAAATGTCTTTATTTGAGTCTTGCCTGTGTTTGAATCAAGAGTCTTTGATTGGAAACAGTACACACACACACACACACACACACACACACACACACACACACCGTCTATATAAATATACAATATACTACCCACACAAATATACACATATATGTATATATACATACACATACATACATACACACACATATATACATAGGAATGTATGTATATATATGCATACATATGAAGAGAGAGTAGAGAGAGAACCAGAGCTGAGAGAGTGAATGGAGAGTGAGTACTAGGGGAACTTACTTATGAGGAGGTCTAACAGAAAGAATTTTTGTGATGTCAGGAGCCCTGTCTGTTGATCTGTGTTAATTCCTCAGGCAGAAGCCCTGTCTATTGGTCTGTCTTGATTTCTCAGACTGAAACTTTGTATGGCGGTCTTTATGAGTGAATTGAGATGATGGCACTGGTAATGTGTATAAATTTTGTTATAACCCTGTTAAACTTTGTTTTCCTAGAAGAAGAGTCTCTGGGCAGGAGGCCGTGGAGCCTGCTATCAGGTAGGAACAGGAAAAGTTTGGAGTGGAACAGTCCTTGTGAGACAAGGACTCAGCAGAAGCAAGAACTTGGAGTAGTCAGTTCATGGGGGAAGAGCCGTGGGGTTTGGAAGTCAGCCTTGAGTCAAGATAAGAGAGGACTTTACTTGGATGCTGTGTATTGATTAAGGAGATTGTTCTTACAGTGACCTAGGAGTGGATGGTGTGATATTTTAAGCTACCCAATAAGGATGCCTTGTGCTAGGGAAGAAGATAGTGTGGGACTCCCTGAATTTGAAAATGCCACGATATATTTTATGTGCTATATGACATACTGAGTGTTATGAGATACATGTATGTATTAGATGATATGTTTTGCTTAAGGATGTTGCTATGAATGTTATGATTTACTTTATCGAACAATGTTTAATTTATTGCTGAATAGAGAGTTCATTATAATATGCAATTAGACTCTTAAAATAATTCATAACAACAGGCCAAGGGCTCCAAAAATGGACACTGCTACTGCTGCCGCCACCACCACTACCTGGGGCCAGGGCCTGGAGAGGACTCTGCTCCCTTCTCACCCAGATGAAAAAGCTTTCTCACTGACCTTTGAAGCTGTCTTTGGCATTTATGGGTTGAGGGATCTGAGAATCGCAGTTGCTGCGGGGGATTCCACCCCCAAGGCCTGTTCTAGTCCTGTTCCTGTCAGTGCCACTTGGCCAAGGCTGGGCTGGGCTCCATGGGCTGGGCTCTGCTCCGTGCCCTGTGCAACAGACCTAACTTGTCGGCCTTCCAAGCTACCTTGGGCTGGAAATCTCTTTCACTGTATCATTTGGTGACTTCCACTGCTCCAAAATTTTATAGTCATTTTTTACATGTGTTTTATGGGCTGTGGGGTAAAAATTAGAGTAGGCGCATCTTTCTACTCTGCCATCTTGGCTCTATCCCCGAGAATTTTTTTTAAAAATGAAAAATATTCATAAATGCTCTTTTTTTGTTGTTGCAAGGAATTGGAAACTGAGGGGTTGCTGAACATTTGGAGAGTGGCTGAACAAATTGTGATTGTGATAGAATACTACTGTGCTAAAGAATGAAGAAGGGGATGGATTTCTAAACATCTAGGACCTATTTGAACTTTTGCAGTGTGAACTGATAGAAGCAGGGGATAATTTTACATAGTAACAGCATTTTTGTAATGATGATTAATCGTAAAAGACTTAGCTACTCTGATCAAGCCAGCGATCTATGACAATTCCAAAGTATTTATGATGAAAAATATTATTCACCCACAGAAAGAGAACTGAGGAATTTTGACTACAAATGGAAGTATTCTTTTTTCTGCTTCTTTTTCTTGTTTTTTTCAACATGGCTAATATAGAAACATATTTTCCATGATTACACATTCGTAATTGCTTGTCTAATCAGGGCTTGGGAGCAAGAGCAAATTTTGGATTCATTTTCTTTAGAAGTTGAAAACAAAGAAATAATAAATTTTTAAAAAGAAAAAAGAGGTAAGAGAGATGAATGAAAAATTAAGATGTGCCTTGAGTAGCACTGATGAGAATATAAATTGTATTCATTTAGGAATAGTAGGTCTCTAAAAGTTAGAACCTCCCAACACAACAGGTACCAGTAAAGTAACAACTTTTGCAATGTAAGTTTCCTTCTCAGAGAGAAGGTAAGAACGTGGAATTTCATTAGCTGAGGAGTCAAAAATTCTCTTGTTCTCAAAAGTCCTGCGGTGATGGAATGTTGAAGTGCCCTAAGGGAGCAAAATGACTTAGTGGGAATAGAACTAAATTTGAAGTCAGAAGATCTGTCTTCAAATCCTGCAAATGTTGGGTAACTTGCTTAATATTCCTGAGGGTCATTTTTTCTATCTGTAATATAGGAATAATATAATTACTTCATAGGCATATTTTAACGAAATCACTTTGCAGCTAATAAAGTACAAAAGCTAATAGAGAGAATGACAATAAGGAGACAACACATCAAACTTATGGGATAGAGCAGAAAGAGTGATCAGAGGACAATTCATATTTCTAAAGGTTTACACCAATAAATTAGAGAATAAAAGACTAAAAAAGTGGGAATTAAATAAAAAACCAACAAAATAAAAATCCTCAATTAGTCATTAAATTGCAAAGTCCAATTCACAAAATTGAGTGTTGAAAATATTTAATTCATAAATGAAATTAGGAGTTTGTTTTATGAAAAAAGCAATTAAATAGATAAATAATTGGTTAATTTTATGAAAAAAGAAGAGTAATCAGTAGTATCAAAAATGAAATGGGTGAATATATCACCAAGGAAGATGGAATCAAAACAATTATAAGGCATTATTTTGCACAGTTATATGCCAGTAAATTGAACAATTTATGTGAAATGGAAGACTCTAAATACATCTATTTTAGAAAAGTTGGACAGGCCATAAATGAGTTTTCTAAGAACAAAAGCTCCAGGAGCAGATGGATTTATGTGTGGCTTCTATTAAGTATTTAAAGATAAATTCCAACATTAAATGAATTATTTGGAATAATTCCAAAGAAATTATCCTACCAAACTACTTTTATGAAATAAATATGATACTGATACTTCAACCTGGAAGATTAAAAGCAGAGAAAATTATAGACAAATTTCATTTATGAATATAAATGCAAAAATTCTAAATAACATATGACCCAAAAGACTGCAACAATATAGTACACATTATACATTATGATCAAGTTGGATTATACCAGGAATGCAGGACTGGTTTATCATAAGGACAACGATTAACATAAATGATTATTTCAATAATGGCTATTAAAATCATATAATCATATCAATAGATGCAGAAAAGTCTTTAGATAAAGGTCAATAATCATTTCTATTCAAAACACTTGAAAGTATTTGTATAAATGTATTTTTCTTTAAATTGATAAAAAAAAAACCCCTTTTCCTAAAACCTCTAGAAGCACTTTTTGTAATGAGGATAAGCAAAATGCCTTGCCAGGGAGATCAGGTGTAAAATAAGGATGCTCATTGTCACTAATATTATTTAATATTGTGTTGGAAATCCTGGCATTAGCAATAAGAGAAGAAAAAGAAATAGAAGCAACCAGAATAGAGAATGCAGTAATAAAATTATCTCTTTTTTGCAGATGATGTATTTGGAAAATGTTTATATTGTTTCTATCCTTTCAGTAGTTAGAAAAATTGCACAACTTTTGTTCATATCATTTTTTTAATTGTTCAAACCTTTCGATAGCAAACTGTCTTCAAAGATCTATGATTCAAAGCTTTCTTTTTCCTCAGTCAATGGATTTCCCTTAAATATCATTTTCCTTTACTGACTAAGTAAACATCTCTGTGGCAATTTTTTGATGCTCTGTAACAATCTCATTTAGTTTCTATTTTGAACCTGAAGCCCTTGAATAGCTTGAGCTGGGCCAGCGAAATGATTCTGGAAACCACACTCAGTTAAGAATTGTGGAGGTGTATAGGCAGAATAGGGGATACAGCCTGTTTTTCGGCAGCAATTTGAAATCATTACTAAGCGGGTACTCACAAAATAACATATGATCATACCAAGTGTTATTCTGGTTTTGTTGCCTCCTGTGAGGATAGGTGAGGTGGTATATAGCCTTGACTATTCATTTGAGAAGAGTCAACTGGCAGTTGTCAAGGACTTTCTATGAAATTCACTTCAGTAATGGAGCATAAAACACTATACGATACTGAAGAACTAAAACCCAGATGATAATAGAGAACAACATTGTGACAGAAAATCCAGAGGTAAAGGTAATGGGATGGACCAGATGAGATGATGTTATGACCATAAGAGGGGAGTATATATCTATTGGATAAAAGATATATGATTCCCAGGTGCAGGGGACAGGGAACAGCATGATATTATATCTTCATATACCTTTTGCACAGGGTTTCTTATATATATGACCTATCCATATGAGTTCTTCTAATATGTCCACTTGTACATACTTATTCCCTCTACATTCATCACATGTGTGTATAACCCCTGTCTCCAAGCCCATTCATATGTGACTCTCTACTTGTTGGAGAGGTGAAGATTCTTTCTTTTCGGTGAGGGGCACAGTGGACTTGGTGAAAAACTAGAGTTTCTGATCTCAATGAATTTCCACTTTGGGGACTTTTCAAGTGGGAGCGTCTCATTGGAACTGTCAGAACATGAGTCTTCAATCACAACATTGGGTTGGCTTCCAGCTTTGAGATAGAGGATAGAATAGGCCAACCACATTTCAGGTTGCTGATGGAAAGACAGGACAGGTACAGGCAGTTTTCTTCATGTCTCTTTCCCCAATTTCCTACTCTAGAGACTTTGGGGAGTTTTCTCTTGGATGAGATCCAGGAACTTATTTCTTGCTTGACCTAAGTTACCTTGCTCTCAATGAGAAAGCCCTGGGTGCTGTCACTACATGTTATTTATTCATTCCCCTTCTCTTTTGCTTCGTGTGGTTGGCAGAAACAATGTGTACTGCTTTTTGTGGGATGGGATGAGGATGGAGTATATGTTTAGGCAGAGATACCACAGTCATGGGAAATTCTTATATGCAGGTCCCCACTAACAAACCCAGGAGATGGATTTTGTTCATTGTAGTGGGTTTATAGTTTTGTTTGGGGCAGTGTCACCAAGTGAAAACCCTTTAAGTTAGAGTTTTCTGGTGTTAATTCATGAATTTTATTTTTGTTTTTTTAATCTTGTGTGGGAGTGGGAAAGTTCTACTTTCTTGTCATAAAGAATCTGTAGTAATAACAAAATTGTCTGTCATCTAATTACTTTCTTTTGAGGTTTTGCATTAAATGTGTTATATAAAGCCTCTATTATATCTTCTTGCTGGTCATGTGATCCAGCATGGTTCTTCATTCATTTATTTTTTTTAGGAATAAAAATTTAGCTTCCAAGAAACATCTTTGCCTTTTTTGGATGCAACAATGAAGTCCTTTTAAAACTATTGAAATAATAATAAACTATCAAATTGTTCCTTTACTGTGCAAATCACCCCCCTCTTTTGCTTCACAGATAGTCATGATATTTAACATTTAAAGGGTCCTTGCTACATTGTGTGACACACACACACACACACACACACACAATCCTTCCAACTAACCTAATAGTGAGAAAAATCTCAAGAGTTACAAATATTATCTTTCCATGTGGTAATGTAACGAGTTCAACTTTACCATGTCCATTATAATTTCTCTCTAGTTAACCTTTTCATGCTTCTCTTTAATATCTATATATACACATAATTTTTCGGTTTTCCATATTCATTTCCCCATGAATTTGAATTCCAAAATTTCTCCCCATCTCTACCCATCCCCCACCCCAGGAGGTCATGCATCCCATCCACCCCTTCTTTCACCTCCCCTTCTTCCATCCTCTATTTTCCTGTAAGTAAAATAGATTTCTCTACCCCATTGCCTATATATCTTATTTCACAGTTGCATGAAAAAACAATTTTTAACATTCATTTTTAAAGCTTTGAATTCCATATTCTCTCCTTTCCTTCCTCTTCCCCCCACAGCCCTCATTGAGAAAGCAAGCAGTTCAGTGTAGGTCATACATGTGTAGTCATGCAAAACACTTCCATAAGTCATGTTGCAAAAGATTAACCACATTTCCCTTTGTCTTGTCCTGCCCTCCATTTATTCCATTCTCACCCTTGCCCTGTCATCCTTTTTTCTGATTATCTCTCTGCCCAATTTGCTGTCCCTTCTATTCTCTTCACTCTCCTATCCCTTGCTCCCCTGCTTCCTGCAGGGTAAAATAGATTTCCCTACCCAATTGAGTGTGTGCTATTCTCTCCTTAAGCCAAATCCCATGAGAATAAGGCTGATTTATTCCCTTTCATCTCCCCCACCCCTCCCCACCATTGTAAAACCTCTTTTTTGCCTCCTTTATGGGAGATGATTTGCTACATTCTACCTCTCCCTTTCTCTTTCTCCTAGTACTTTCTTCTCAATAATAATTTTTTTTAGGTATTCTCCTTCATATTCCACTTACCCTGGGCCCTCTGTCTATGTCTGTATCTATATACACATATAAATATATATACAGAAGCATATACATACATACATATATAAATAAATATCTATACATGTACATACACATATACAACACATACACATACATACCTACATATATGTATATATGTGTCTATATACACATATGCACACAAATGTATGTATGTGTACATACACACAAACATATATATATGTATATAAATATATATTCCCTCTAACTACCTTAATACTGTAAAAGGTCTCATGAGTTACAAATAACATCATTCCATGTAGGAATGTAAACAGTTTAACTTTAATGAGTTTCCTGTTTACCTTTTCATGTTTCCCTTGATTTTTGTATTAGAAAGTCATATTTACTATTCATCTCCAGTCTTTTCAACAAGAATGCTTGGATGGGGGGAGGAGCCAAGATGGTGGAGTAGAAAGATACACATATGCTAGCTCCTAACCCACAACCCATAAAATACCTGTAAAGAAGAACTCCCAACAAATTTTGTAGCAGCAGAAGCCACAGAACAATGGAGTGAAGGAGATTTCGGTTCCAGAGAGACCTGAAAAACCAACACCAAAGGTCCGTCGCGCACCAGACCCAGAGCAGAGCCCAGCCCTGCCTTGGCCATGGGGCACCAAGAGGAGCAGATCCGAGCAGGCTTCAGGGACAGAATCTCCAGTGGCAGCACAGGTCCCTCCACCCACAGGCGCCAAAAGTCAGTGAGAGGGTCTTTTCAACTCACCGAGAGGGCAGAGGGGTGTCTCTATAACTCGGGCCCCCTTGGGAGGCACCAGTGGAGACAGCAGTGGACAGGGGCTCCCAAATCAGGCAGGACCTCAGATCCATTGTTGAAGGTCTCCACATAAACTCCTGAGGGAACTGAGCCCCGTGTGGCCACCCTGCACCCACCTGAGCACCTGAATTTAATCTCACACTGAATAGCAGCTCTGACCCTGTCAAAAGCCCTGAGGCTGGGAAGCAACATTTGAATCTCAGCCCCCAACCACTAGCTGGGTGGAACTGGAGGCAAGGTGGGTGTGGAGAAGAAACTCAGAAGTCAAGTAACTGGCTGGGAAAATGCCCAGAAAAGGGAAAAAAAATAAGACCATAGAAAGTTACTTTCTTGGTGAACAGATATTTCCTCCCATCCTTTCAGATGGGGAAGAACAATGCTTACCATCAGGGAAAGACATAGAAGTGAAGGCTTCTGTATCCTAAACATCCAAAAAAATATTTAATGGGCTCAGGCCATGGAAGAGCTCAAAAAGGATTTTGAAAATCAAGTTAGAGAGGTAGAGGAAAGACTGGGAAGAGAAATGAGAGAGATGAAAGAAAAGCATGAAAAGCAGGTCAACACCTTGCTAAAGGAGACCCAGAAAAATGCTGAAGAAAATAATACCTTGAAAAATAGTCTAACTCAATTGGCAAAAGAGGGTCAAAAAGCCAATGAGGAGAAGAATGCTATAAAAAGCAGAATTACCCAAATGGAAAAGGAGGTTCATAAGCTCACTGAAGAAAATAGTTCTTTCAAAATTAGAATGGAACAGATGGAAGCTAATGACTTTATGAGAAACCAAGAAATCACAAAGCAAAACCAAAAGAATGAAACAATGGAAGATAATGTGATATCTCATTGGAAAAACAACTGATCTGGAGAATAGATCCAGGAGAGACAATTTAAAAATTATGGGACTACCTGAAAACCATGATAAAAAAAGGAGCCTAGACATCATCTTTCATGAAATTATCAAGGAAAACTGCCCTGAGATTCTAGAACCAGAAGGCAAAATAAGTATTCAAGGAATCCACTGATCACCACCTGAAAGAGATCCAAAAACAGAAACTCCTAGGAACATTGTGGCCAAATTCCAGAATTCCCTAGTCAAGGAGAAAATATTGCAAGCAGCTAGAAAGAAACAATTCAAGTACTGTGGAAATACCATCAGGATAACACAAGATCTAGCAGCTTCTACATTAAGGGATCGAAGGGCGTGGAATATCATATTCTAGAAGTCAAAGGAACTAGGGCTAAAACCAAGAATCACCTACCCAGCAAAACTGAGTATAATACTTCAGGGTAAAAAATGGTCTTTCAATGAAATCGAGGACTTTCAAGCATTCTTGATGAAAAGACCAGAGCTGAAAAGAAAATTTGACTTTCAAACACAAGAATGAAGAGAAGCATGAGAAGGTAAACAGCAAAGAGAAGTCATAAGGGACTTACTAAAGTTTAACTGTTAACATTTCTACCTGGAAAGACAATATTTGTAACTCTTGAAACTTTTCAGTATCTGCGTAGTGGGTGGGATTACACACACACACACACACACACACACACACACACACACATACAGAGCACAGAGTGAATCGAAGAGGATGGGATCATATCTTTAAAAAATGAAATTAAGCAGTGAGAGAGAAATATATTGGGAGGAGAAAGGGAGAAATGGAATGGGGCAAATTATCTCTCATAAAAGAGGCAAGCAAAAGACTTTTTAGTAGAGGGAAAAAGGGGGGAGGTGAGAGAAAAACATGAAGTTTACTCTCATCACATTCCACTAAAGGAAGGAATAAAATGCACACTCATTTTGGTATGAAAACCTATCTTACAATACAGGAAAGTGGGGGAGAAGGGGATAAGCAGGGTCGGGGGGATGATGGAAGGGAGGGCAATGGGAGGAAGGAGCAATTTGAAGTCAGCACTCTTGGGGAGGGACAGGATCAAAAGACAGAATAGAAGTAATGGGGGACAGGATAGGATGGAGGGAAGTATAGTTAGTCTTACACAACATGACTATTATGGAAGTCATTTGCAAAACTACACAAATATGGCCTATATTGAATTGCTTGCCTTCCCAAAGGGAATGGGTGGGGAGGAAGGGATGAAGAGAAGCTGGAACTCAAAGTTTTAGGAACAACTGTCGAGTACTGTTCTTGCCACTAGGAAATAAGAAATACAGGTAATGGGGTATAGAAAGTTGTCTGGCCCTACAGGACAAAAGAGAAGATGAGGACAAGGGAAGGGAGGGATGACAGAAGAGAGGAAAGATTTGTGATAGGGGCAATTGGAATGCTTGGTGTTTTGGGGTGGGGGGAGGGGAGAAATGGGGAGAAAATTTGGAACCCCAAATTATGGGAAAATGAATGTTAAAACTTAAATCAATCAATTAATAAAAAAGAATGCTTGGATGTCCTCTATTTCATTGAAATTCCATTTTTTTCTTTGAAGCATTTGTACTCAGTTTTGCTGGATAGACGATTCTTGGTTTTAAACCTCCTTCCTTTGACCTCTGAAATATTTTATTCCAATCCCTACGATCCCTTAGCATAGAAGTTGCTAAATCCTGTGTTATTCTAATTGAGGTTCAACAATACTCAAATTTTTTCTTTTGGGCTGCTTGCAATATTTTCTCCCTGACCTGGGAACTCTGAAATTTGGCTACAATATTCCTAGGAGTTTTTCTTTTGGTATCTCTTTCAGGAGGTGATCAGTGAATTCTTTCAATATTTATTTTATCCTCTAGCTCTAGAATATCAGGTCAGGTTTCCCTGATAATTTCTTCTAAGATGATGTCTAGGTTCTTTTTTTGACCATGGTTTTCATGTACTCCAGTAATTTTTCAATTATCTCTCCTGAATTTATTTTCTAGGTGAGCATTTTTCCATTGCAATATTTCACGTTGTCTACTCTTTTTTCATTCTTTTGGTTTTGTTTTATAATTTCTTGATTTTTCATAAAGTCATTAGCTTCCATCTGCTTCATTGTAATCCTTAAGGAATTATTTTCTTCTGTGAGCTTTTGGATCTCCTTTTCCATCTGGCCAATTCTGCTCTTTAGGGCATTCTTCTCCTCATTGACTTTTTGAATCTCTTTCGCCATTTGGGTTAGGCTATTTTTCAAAGTGTTCTTCAGCATTTTGGGGGTCTCCTTTAGCAAATAGTTGACTTGTTTTTCATGATTTTCTTTTATCACTCTCATGTTTTTCCCATTTTTTTGCTCTACTTCTCTTACTTGATTTTCAAAATTCTTTTTGAGCTCTTCCATGACCTGAGACCAAATTCATATGCTTCTTGGAGGCTTTTGATTAAGGTGCTTTGAATTTGTTGTCTTCTGCTTACATGTTTTGGTCTTCTTTGTCACCAAAGTAAGATTCTATATAATCTGACTCTTTTTTAAATTTTTGCTCATTTCTCCAGCCATTTACTTGACTTTTGAGTTCTTTGTCAAAGTAGTTCTCTGGTTCCATTAAGGGTGGGGGTTGTACTGTTAGCTGCTTGATTCCCCCACAAACTGTGGGCTTAGAGCTCCAGAAACAGTCGCTGACTGTCTCTGCCCCTGCTGCTGCTATGGCTGCTGTGGGTCCCTCCACCCCTTTTCCCCTCTGTTACTCTGATATTGAAAATGAATTGAGGAGAAACAATTTAAGAATTATTGGATTACATGAAAGTCATGAAAAAGAAGAGCATGCATGTCATATTTCAAGGAATTATAGAGGAAAGTATAAAGGAAACCTACCCTTAGATATAGAAGGGTAAATAGAAATGGAAAGAATCCACCAATCACCTCATGAAAGAGAATCCACAATGAAAATTCCCTGGAATATTATTGCCATGTTTCAGAATTCCCAGGTGAAGGAGAAAATATTGCAAGCATTGAGAAAGAAAAAATTCAAGTACTGTAGAACTATAGTCTGGATTACTCATAATTTCCCCTCTTCTATGTTAAAGGAGTAGAGGACTTGGAATATGATGTTCCAGAAAGCAAAGAAGATAGAATTACAACCCAAAATGGCTTACTCAGCATAACTGAGGATAACCCTTCAGAGAGGGTGTGGTCATTTAATGAACTATAGGACTTTCACACATTCCTGAGGAAAATACCAAAGATGAATAAAAAATGTGACATTCAAGTGCAAGATTCAGGAGAAGCTTTAGATGGTGAAAAAGAAAGAGCAATCACAAGGGACTCAATAAAGTTAAACTTTTTGCATTTCTATATGGGAAGATGATACATATAATTCCAAAGAAGTTTATCATTAATAGGGTAGTTAGACATAGTGCAGGGGGTGTGAGGATTATGTACTGATGATCAAGAAAATGAAAGGCTGAGAAAAAGGGATGCTTGGGTAAGAACGGGGAAATGATATTACATGAAAGAGGTGCACTAGAAAAACATTTTCAGTGGAGAAGATGACAGGGAGGGGTAGTGGTGGGCAACACTTGAACTCTCAACTAAATGGTTCAAATGAGGAGGAATCAGTATCTCTATGTGTATCTATATACTAAGCTGGGTATAGAAACCTATCTTATTTAAGAGAGAAGTAGAAGAAGGGAGTAAGAGAAAGGGAGCTGAATAAAGGGAGGATGCATTAATGGAGACAGTGGTCAGAAGCAAAACAGATTTTTAGGTGCAACCTGATAAAAAGAAAGAGAGAAGAATAAATAGAAGAAAACAATAAGAATGGAAATGCATAGTAACCATAACTGTGAATGTGAATGGGATGAACTTACCCACAATATGGAAGTGAATAGTACAATGAATTAGAAACCAGAATCCAACACTATATTGTTTATAAGAAAGACATCTGAAATGTAAAGACATGCCAGAGTTAAAATAAAGAGCTGGAATACCAGATGCTATGTTTCAGTTGACTAAAAGAGTTAGGGATAGCAATTATGATCTCAGACAAAATGAAAGCAAAAATGGACCCAGTTATAAAAGGTAATTAGGAAACTTTATTTTTACCAAAAGGTACTATAACAATGATATAATATCACATTTTTCTTTCAACAACTTTCTCTGATAGAAACATTCTTCTATGAGAAATCTATAAGAAACTGAATCAGACATAAAAATAAGAGTCATTCCTGAGTTAATATATGGTTAAAGGATATGAGCTCACAGTATTCAGAAAAATAAATCAAAGATACCTTTAGTGAAATGAAAAGTTTCTCTAAATTGTTATTGTTAAGAGATAAACAAATTAAAATAAACTCTGAGTTACCACCTCATACCTATCAAAAATGATAACTGCTAGGTATGGGGGATGTAGGAAAATAGGCTCACTAATGAATTCTTTGTGAAATCCTGAACTGATCTAACTATTCTGGAGAATAATTTGGATCTCTGCACCATGGACTATACAACTGGATATTCCCATTGCAATATTGCTAATAAATCTGTATCCCAAAGAGAAAAGAAAAGAAAAAAAATGGATATGTACAAAAATATCTTTAGAAGCTCTTTTTGTGGTGGCAAAGAATTGGAAATTGAGGAGATGCTCATCAATTGAGGAATGGTTGAACAGGCTATGATGTATGATTGTGACAGAGTACTATTCTGTTAGGAAATGGTGAAGAAGATGGTTTTGAAAAATCTAAGAAGACCTATAAGAACTGATCAAGGTGAAGTGAGTTGAAGTAACAGATCACAGTACCAGTAAAAATACCATTATTGTAGTGATGATCAACTGTGAAAGACTTAGTTACTCTGAAGAAGACACTGATTCATATCGATTTCAAAGGACTTATGATGAAAAATGCTATCTCTTCTCCAGAGAGAGAGAGAGAGAGAGAGAGAGAGAGAGAGAGAGAGAGACAGAGAGACAGAGAGAGAGAGAGAGAGACAGAGAGAGAGAGAGAGAGCATCGAGTAATTCTGAGTAGAAAATGAAGTATAATTTATCACTCCAATTTTTCTTGCTTTTTTTTGGCAACGTGGACAATATGGAAATATGTTTTGCATTATTTCACATGTGTAATAATGTATTATTTATCTTATCACAGGTTGGTGGGAGTACAAAATTTGGAATTTTTAAAAGGTTAAAATTTTTAAGTTTTTAAAAAGGTTAAAACCAAGTAAATAATGAAAAAAGTGAGAGATAAAAAGGTAGATGAATGAAAAATTAAAATGTACCTTGAATAGCACTCATAAGAGTTTAAATTTTGTTCATTTAGCAGTAAAGATCCTCTAAAAGTTTACATATTTCACTTCAAGGAAGGGTAAATAATAATGGCTACAATATATGTCATTTTTATAGAACTTTAAGGTCTGCTAAGCCCTGTACATGTGCTAACTCATTTGATCCTGAGAAAAACCTTAGGGTAGAGCCTATTCTTGTTTACATTTTACAGATGAGGAAGCTGACATGCAGAGAGATTAAGTGATTTGCCCAACATCCACAGCTCACCGGTGTCTAAGGAAGAATTTGAACTCATGTCTTTCAGATTCCCATTCCTGTAGTCTCTTTACTTGGACTGTCTATGAAGGCTTGGTTTTAGAATATATATGGAGTATAAATTAAAGAGTCACTGCAATATAGATTTTAGTTTCTGCGAAGCTAGTAAAACAGAATGTAAAATGCTACCTCAGCTGATTCGTCTTGATATTAACATTTTCTCCACTTTGCCATCTAAGTACCTAATGATTGAGGTATCCTAAGACCCCAACTGTGCTGGGAGCCCCATGAAAAGATTCTGCCTCGTATAGTCTCACACAGCCTAGCAGAGCACTGCATATGCAATAGATCTGGTAATTCTTCTTGATGATACAGAAAGAAATTGCCTAGGTGTTAGACTCTCAGGATTTTTTCCTGGGACATTCCTACTCCCCAGGCCCTAATAAAGTAATAAGCTTTGTTAAGTAAGTTTCCCTCTCAAAGGAAACATGGAAGCAGATTAGTTGAGGCCTCAGAAGTTCTTTTGTAACTAGGAGAGATGAACACTGAAGAGAACAAAGTGATTCAATGTGAAAATATCTAAACTTGAAGTCATGAGACCTAAATATTAAGCAACTTGCCTAATATGTCTGAGATTGATTTTCTTACATCTGTACTATGCAGATAATGCTAGTTACTTTATAGACATATTTTAAGAGAAGCACTTTGGAGTTAATAAAGTACTCTCTCCCATGTATTTTATATGTATATATGATTATATATAATACGTGTATATGATTATATACACACACTTATGTACACATACACACAGACATACATATGTGTGAGTGTATATGCATATACTTATATATACATATACTTATATGTATGTATGTATGTGTATATATATATATATATATGTATGTATGTATTTGAGTCTGAATGTGACTTCATTGTTGTAGGGCAGCAGTTAGCAAACTACAGGCCAAAGACCAAAAGAGTAACCATATTCACATAATGGGTTATACAAACAACCTGCAGTGGCCGGAATTTTTACCATGGATCAGTTTGTCTAGTGAAGGGAAATCTTGATGAGCATATAAAACATATTATATTCTTAAAGCTTCTTTTAATATATCTCTCTCTCCTCCCTCTTTCCCTCCTCTCTTGGTACATGTTTACATATGATCCAAATATGTTATATGTATACATACGGATGTGTGTATATATGTGAACTCATGTATGCATGTATGTCTCTATTAGGGTACAAAGTGATAATCTCTTTGGCAGAGAAAAATTCTCTTGAGGACCCTTTGTTTATTGGTGCAGACTGGCATTTGTTTAGTATTAGAGAGTAATTTGGGTCACTGAGGTTAAATGACTTGGCCAGGATCAGATTTCCAAAATGTCATATATGGTTAGAGATATTGTCATGTGTAGTATGTGACCAATGCATTCTTAAACAATATGATGATGTAATACCGTTTGAATGTATGAGAGACATAGTAAGTGGAGTGGTATGGATTCATCTGGTTTCAAGTGATCTCTCCAAAGTCACCAATGATCCCTTAATTGCTGTATCTAATGGACTTCTCCCAAACTCTAGTTTTCTTTAGCTCTCTAGCTTTTGACCCCAGTGATCACTCTTTACTCCTTTATGTTTTCCCTTCTTTAGTTTTTTCTTTTTTTTTCTCCTTTAGATTTTTCTTTTCATCCAAGTAATGCCCATATCCAGGTGATACCTATTGTGGGGTTCCCCCAAAGTGCTTTTCTGAGCTTTCTTCTCTTCTTCAGCTATACCATCTTGCTCACTGGTCTTATCACCTCCTATGAGTATAATTATCATTTCCATGCTGATGTTTCTCAAATGAAACATCCTTTCTCCTTAGTTCCAATCTCATATCATTAACTTACACTTGGAAATTTGGAACTGGGTGATCCAGAGGCATCTTAAACTCATCATATCTAAACAGAACTCGTTATGGTTCCTCTCAAACTCTCCCCTCTTCTGAAATTCTTTATTCCCATTGAGGGCACTACTATCCTCCCAATCACCCAGCCTTGCAACCTAGGTGTCATCTTTGACTTCTCTCTTGAACTCATTCCTCATAATCCATCTGGTGCTAAATCTTAGCATCATTCCTTTTCCAGGATTTCTTGTGTGTGTGTGTGTGTGTGTGTGTGTCTTTTGTGTATGTGTGTATACAGACACACATTTATGTATATGCAGACATTTATACGTACATAGATATAGATATAGATCCTTTTATATTCAGCATAGTGAAATAGTCTCTCATCACCTGGACAATTGAAATAGCCGTCTGGTCTTCCTCAGGTCTCTCCTCATTCGAATTCATTCTGCACTTGGCCATTACATTGATTTTTCCAACCTCTGGACTCAATACTTGGCATGCAAACTCAGTTACCTCCAGTGGTTCCCTGTTTCTTCCATGATAAAGTATATCTCTTTTACAGAGTTGCCCTTTCCTTCTTTTCCAGTCTTCTTACAATGTTTCCTTAGGGTCTACAGACAAGCTGCTCTCTTACTTTTTCCTCACACTCCTCTCCACCTCCTTACCTCATGCTTTTTAACTAATTGTCTCCATTCTTGGAATCTTATTCCTGTTCACCTTCACTATCTTCTTCACTCAGATAAAATTTCTCTTTCTGTAGGAAGCCTTTTCTGGCTCCCCCTTTCCCAGTGCCTTCCTTCTGAGATACCTTTCCATAGAATCTTATTTCTACATGCTTTTTTTTGCATGTTATCTAACCCATTGGGATATGAAATCCTTTAGGCCAGTGATCATCTTTTCCCTACCTTTTTCTTGCCAACATTTGCTGGATTGTAGAGAAAGCAGAGGATTTCTAGAAAAACATCCAGTTCTGCTTCATTGACTACACTCAAACTTTTTACTTTGTGAATCACAAGAAAATGTGATATGTCCTCAAAGACATAGGAATACCTTGCACTTTTACTTCTCTCATGAGAAACCTGCATGTGGATCAAGAAGCAACTGTTACAATGGAACATGGAACAATTGATTGGTGTAAGACTGGAAAGGAACAAGACTGTATATGGTCACCTTATTTACTTAAGTTATACGCAGAGTACATCATGCAAAATGACAGGCTAGATGAATCAAAAACTTGGATCAAAGTTGCCAGGAGAAAAAGTAATGATCTCAGATGCGCAGATGAGATTACTCTAAAGGCAGAAAATGAAGAGAAGTGAAAGACGAGAGTATAAAACCTGACTTGAAGCTTAACATCAAAAAAACTAAGATCTTGGCAACTGATCCTATCCCTTCCTGGCAAACAAAAGGAGAAGAAATGGAAACAGTGTCAGATTTCATATTCTTGCACTCAAAGATCACTATAGATGTTGACTGTACCCATGAAATTATAAGACACTTGCTTCTTGGAAGGAAATGTATGGCAAATCTGAACAGCATACTAAAAGAGCAGAGATATCACCTTGACCACAAAAGTCTATATTGTTAAAGCTATGTTTTTTTTCCCCATTGGTAGTGGATTGTTATGAGTGTTGGACGATCTAGAAAGTTGAGCACAATCAACACTTGTAGCACTACTACTGAAAAGTGTTGATTGTGCTCAACTTTTGATAACCCTTCAGACAGTAAGGAGATCAAATCACTTGCTACTTAAAGAAATTAATTCAGAGAATTCATTGTAAGGTCAAATACTGAAGCTGAAACGTTACTCCTTCCACCACATAATGAAACGATGAGATTCACTGGAAAAGACTCTCATATTGGGAAAGGTCAAAGAAAAAGGGGATGGGAGAGAATGAGATGGGTAAATAGCGTCATGGAGACAACGAACATGAACTTGAACAGACTTCGAGAGATAGCAGAGGATAGAAATTATGTTTTCTGGTCCATTGCGTCACAGAGAGTCTGACCTGAATGACCAAGTGAACAACTAGTCTGACCCAATGGTAACTGTGAATAGATGAATGATTGCTAGATGACTGCTTATGAACAATTCAGATTTTTAGAAAACAAACTTCTTGAGAAAGGGAGCTGTCTTTTTGTTTGTCTTATATTCTCATTGCTTGGCCTTGAGAAGTTTGAGAGCAGTTAATGATTTACACTGTTAAAAGGAGTTTTTCCAATAAGTTTTCTCCACCAATTAAAACAAGCCTGAGGCAACTATGTCTGCACCTGAGAACAGACACATTTTATCTCTATTCATATGTACCATTTGTTTTCATCCCTATAATTTAGAAAGAGGAAAGAAATGGAGAGAGGATTCACAGCTGTGAATACAAGATGGTGAGCAGGCTCTAGGACATACCATAGGCATATCAGGTGAAAGAATTGTAGTTGTGTCACCTGGAAAAGACAAGATTTTCTGCGTGGGGAATGTTGGGTGTCTTCTATTATTTGAAGGGCTGTCAGGTGGAAGAGGTGTTAAACTTCTATTTTGCTCCAGGAGTTAGCATCAGGATATTTGGAAGGCATAGAGATATTGATTTAGACTCAATGGAAAAGAGGAAAAGTTTCTAAAAATTAAACCTAGTTTGAAATCAGATGTACTCTCTTTCAAAGTAGGAAGTTCTCCTCACTAGAGGTCTTCAAAACTTTCAAACAACAAATGACCACTTGACTGTTGTGCTGTAGATTGTTGCTAAGGATGGTTACTGAGATTCCTTCTAATCCCGAGACTTCTTAATTCACAGATCAATAAAGAATGAATGGGAATTCACTTTCTGTGTTCCAGACCTTGTGCTGACAGATAAAAATACAAATCTTCTCTTTCTTGCATCTTACATTTTAATAATAGCAGACTACTTATACAGGGATCAGAGCAAAGTTTGAGGCTCCTTCTTTTTTGGTAATCCCAAATTCACTTCCTGGTATCTTCCTTTGATTTCACCAGAATTAACTAGGAGGTAAAATGGTCATATTATGTCTTGTGGCTGTTCTGGGGATGGAGTCACTTTAGCATCTGTCATTTGCTTCCTCAACTTGTGCCACAGTGAACTGTCTTCCACATCCATTTTTATGGCACAGCATTCCCAGAATCCTAGAAGCTCAAAGGTGGATGCTACGTGTAATCACAGCTGTCCTACACTATTCCTGAGCACAGAACCCTTCTAAACTGTGATAGAGCCTATGTTTGAAGATTTCTAGTGCTAGAGAATCCATGATCTCCCATTCCACTTCGAGAGAGCTTTAACTATTAGGATATCTTTTTTTTTAAATGGTAGATGGATATGTGCCCATCTATATCTTGTAGTCATTGCCCTTAGTTCTACTCAATGTGGTTACTTTAATAAAGCATAGTACTTTTTCCAACATTACAATTATTCACATACCCATATAGCTATTAATCATAATATCCAGCAGCTAGTTGGCATAAAATACTGGACTTCGTATAAGGAAGGTCTGAGTTTAAATCCTACTTTACTCATTTATGTGGGTCCTTCGCAAGGCACTACTGTTTACTTTGCCTCAGTTTTCTCATGTCTATAATGGAGATGCTAAGCAATATTCACATCCCAAGGTGGTAGTGAGAATCAAATGAGATAAGAGTTTGTGAAGCTCTTTGGAAATCTTGAATTTGCACAAGTATTAATTGTTTTGATTATCTTTATCATATTCTCTATTCCTGGCCTAAAATCCACTTTTTATTTTACAATCTACTCTTGACATGGTCATTAACTTGATCAGTTGTGTTCTCTCAAGTTTCAGTGCATCCCCTTGTTGGGTGAGCTCCTGTTTTCAATGTCCTTCCTAAGATGAACTGAATACCACATACCTCATCGTGGTCTGATTAGGGAGCAGGAAAGAGCAACTAGCCAATTCGTGTTTTGAAGCACATCTCTTTATGTAACTTAGGTTTCACAGAGCAGAATCACACAAAATGAAAGTTGGAAGGGACGTCAGGCTTCTCATGCTCTTCCATCTATGTGAAAGTGATATTCTTACATCTCAGAATGCAAGGTTATTGAGGAACCATCTCTTTCTTTTTCTTGTATTCTCAGTGCTTTGCAGAAGGAAGAGCTATAGCAAATGCTTGTAAAGTTATTGACACAATGAGATTTGAAGTCTTATTGGTTCTATATCCATAAAATCTAATGTTTCCAATCACATAGTTATTACATAATTCAAGCCCTCGATCACCCAGAGCCTGGACTATTGTCACATTGTTCCAAGTGGACTAAAACATTCTAATCTCTTACTGAAAATATACCTAAATAAGCACATGAAATCACATCATTTTTCTAAGAAACAAACTTCTGTAGCTCCCTATTGTTTTTCCATAAAATACATATTTCTCATCATGACAGTGAAAGTCCATCATCATTGGCTGCAGCCTACCTTTTCAGGCTTCATACTCTTCCTAACACATACTGTGTTCTAGCCAAACTGGTCTCCTTGCTCTTCCATGAAGTTAGCACTCTACGTCCTGCTTCTGTGATTTCATCCATAATGTCATCTTGTTTAGGGATGAATCTCACCTTCATCTCTGTTTTTCTCCACTCCTCATCTGGCCAATTGGGCCCAGCACCCTTGTAACAGAGCTGCTGTAAGCATCAGATGAGATCGCATTGGTAAAGTGCATAGCACATGACTGGCACATTGAAGGTGTTTAAAAAGTGCTCCTTCCCTTGTCCCTTTCTCCTTACCTCTTCCCTACATCAGCCCTAATCTATGCTGCCTGCCTCCTTCTGTGTTCCACTTTCGGCCTCGGATTTCTCTGACCTAGGACCTTCTTATTGAGCCCTGGGTTTGAAATCCACCCTGCCCTCTGTTTTTGTCTTTCTTCATCACCCTCATGCCCCCCAACCCCATAACCACCCCCTAAAATGAAAATAGTCCTTAACACATACAAAATATTCACAGACAGTTCTATTGATTCTCACCTCTCTGTTCTCTTCCCCAATCAAAGTCTCCTTTTCTCCATACCACACATTTCTCATTGCTTTAATCCAGGGGTAGGGAACTTGCAGCCTCACGACCACATATGGCCTTCTAAATCCTTGAATGTGATCTTTAGACTGCGTTTAAGTTTTATACAACAAATACTTTCATTAAGTGAATTTGTTCTGTGAAGTTTGAATTCAATCAGGAGGCCACACTTGAGGAACTAGTGGGCCACATGTGACCTTGAGGCCAAAGGTTCCCTACCCGTGCTTTAACCTATGCCCTTATTGAACAGATATCATGCCAACCTAGGTTTTCACTTGTGGTCGTCTGCCTCTAAACTTGCCTTAGTTTTTACTATCCTTCCTAATAAGTGACCTTGATCCAAAAATATCTTCCCAACGTCCCTCTGACTGGGTCAGATAACAGAGAAACTATCATCCTCATAATGCTACGTTGTCATGTGTGAACATTGCTCTTCTTTAGCGTTGCTACTGTTTTCCTTCAATCATATAACTGAAGGCCCCACATGATGAAAGATCTCTGATGATGAATGGTCTGCTTTGATTCTTCCTCCCTTTTCTGGAAGCACTATCTCTTCCCTTCCCTGTCTTTACAGCTGAGAAAAACAAGAGTCTCTTACCTTATTCATCTTTCTTTCCTGGGTAGATGAGGGAAAGACTGCAGGACCTATTATATATGTGTGGAGTTAAGGGAGGGAGGGTTGTCTTATTCTAGTTATAATTGTGGGATGCCCTGAGCTCATCTCCCTCCTGAACCATGATTACATGATCAAGTTGAAGAGAAGTCCCTGTCTGCATCATGTCATTGATGTCTCTATGGAAAACAAACTTTCATCCCAGGTGCAAATAATTATTCATTATGTTAATTAATGACAATTCTTCCTCCATCATCCTAACAGCAAGTGAGAGCAGATGGAAGGAAAACTTCCCTAGTTACTGGGAGAAACAGACAAGGTCATCTATAGAGGGCAAAACAGAGAAGTTTGTAGTTGGACACTGTATCTTATGCTGACTCACAGAATCTCTTAGTTGGAAGTGACTTCAGAGGCTTATTTTGAGTGCTAATTAAATTTTTTAAATTTATGGAACAAAATTGGCACAGTAAAGTACAATAAAGAAGCTGATTCTACGTGAAATTGCCAATCTACCATGCACAGTTTGATATTTCTTTTAAATATACAACAAAATTATCATGACAATTTTTTTCCTTCTCTCCCCCTCACATTCTGGTGATAACCACTATTAGACACCAATAGGTAGATAAGTGCAAAATTATTGTATACATACTTCTATTTATCAGTTCTTTCTCTAAATGCTTCTTCATATGTTCTGTATAGTTAATTTGGGTATTTATAATGGACAAAATAATTTTTTTTTGCTAATTTTATTCTTAAAACAATGTCACCCTTTTTATATACAATGTCCTCTTGGTTCTTCTCATTTGGACCTTTGTTATTTCATGCAAATCTCCATGTTTTTCTAAAATTGTTGAGCTCATCATTTCTTATTGCACAATAGTATTCTATCACAATCATATCCCACAACTTGCTCAGCTGTTCCCCAATTGATGAGAATCCCTGCAGTTTCCTGTTCTTTGCCACCACAATGAAAGCTACTGTAAACATTTTAAAACATAGAGGTTCTTTTTCTTTTTCTCTAAACATCTTTGGAAATAGATCAAGTACTATTATTGCTGGAGGGTAATTTAATACCTCTTTGAGTATAATTCCAAATTATTCTGTAAAATAGTTGGATCATTTTATAATTCCACCAACAATGAATTAGTGTTGTACTTTTTCTACATCTTCTCCAACATTTGTCACTTTCTCCTTCTATCATTTTAACCAATCTGGTAGGTGTAGAATGATATTTCAAGTTTGTTTTCATCTGTATTTCTCTAATCAACAGTGATTTAGAAGATGGCGAAGTAGAAAGATGCACATACACATAGCTCCGAACACACAAACCACAGAGCGGCTAGAGGGGACCAAGCCAGGGCGAATTCTGCACCCAGAGACCACGGAGTATTGGAGCGAGGGAGATTCCTGCTCCGGAGAGACCTGCGGACCTCTCGCGGGGGGTCCTTCGGGCAGGGACGGGGAGCGGAGTGCGGCCCTGCCGCGGCCGTGACACTGAGGGGAGGATATCCAAGAGGGCTACGGGGACTGGATCTCCAGCAGCCACGCGGGACCCCCCACCCACAGAGGGACCTGCAAAACTCTCGCAAAAGGTCCATCGCGCTGCAGACACGGAGCCCAGCCCGGACCTGCGGCGGCGGCGGCCACGGATTCGAGAGGCACAGATCTGAGAGGGCTCCGGAGGCGGGATCTTCAGCGGCCGCACGGGCCCCCCCACCAACAGGTGACTGACGGGGGTGGGTGAGAGAATCTCTTTGGCGGGTTGAGAGGGGAGTGGGGTGCCCCCATGGCTCGGGCCCCCCCCGGAGGTGGGGGCTGAGAGGCGGCTGCGGACAGGGGCTCCCCAAATGGGCAGGAGCCTGGATCCATTGTGGAAGGTCTGTGCATAAACCCCCAGAGGGAACTGTGCCTGAGAGGCGGCCCTGCCCCTGACCTCAGCACATGAACTTAATTTAACACTGAATAGCAGCCCTGCCCCCGCCAAAAACCCTAAGGCGGGAAGCAGCATTTGAATCTCAGACCCCAAACGCTGGCTGGGAGGACCAGGAGGCGAGGTGGGTGTGAGGAGAACATTCAGAGGTCAGGCCACTGGTTGGAGAAAATGCCAAGAAAAGGGAAAAGAAATAAAACTATTGAAGGGTACTTTATGGGAGAAAAGACACTTCCTCCCTTCCTTTCTGATGGGGAGGAACAATGCTTGCCATCAGGCAAAGACACAGAAATCGAGGATTCTGTGTCCCAGCCCACCCAATGGGCTCAGGCCATGGAAGAGCTCAAAAAGAATTTTGAAAATCAAGTTAGAGAGGTGGAGGAAAGACTGGGAAGGGAAATGAGAGGGATGAGGGAGAAGCATGAAAAGCAGATCAGCTCCTTGCTAAAGGAGAACCAAAAAAATCTTGAAGAAATTGGCACCTTGAGAACTAGCCTAACTCAGCTGGCAAGGGAGGTGCAAGGGGCCAATGAGGAGAAGAATGCTTTCAAAAGCAGAATTAACCAAATGGAAAAGGAGATTCAAAAGCTTACTGAAGAAAATAGATCTTTCAAAACTGGAATGGTACGGATGGAAGCTTTGGACTTTTCGAGAAAGACAGATATCTCAGAACATGCCGCGCAGATTCGAAAAATGGAAGATAATGTGAAATATCTTATTGGAAAAACAACTGACCTGGAAAATAGAATCAGGAGAGACAATGTAAAAATTCTGGGACTACCTCAAAACCATGATCAAAAGAAGAGCCTAGACATCATCTTCCATGAAATTATCAAGGAAAACTGCCCTGAGATTCTAGAACCAGAAGGCAAAATAAATATTCAAGGAATCCGCAGAACACCGCATGAAAGAGATCCAAAAAGAGAAACTCCTAGGAGCATTGTGGCCAAATTCCAGAATTCCCAGGTGAAAGAGAAAATATTGCAAGCAGCTAGAAAGAAACAATTCAAGTATTGTGGAAATACAATCAGGATAGCACAAGATCTGGCACCCTCTACATTGAGGGATCGAAGGGAATGGAATAGGATATTCCAGAAGTCAAAGGAACTAGAACTGAAGCCAAGAATCACCTACCCAGCAAAACTGAGTATAATACTTCAGGAGAAAAAATGGTCTTTCAATGAAATAGAAGACTTTCAAATTTTCCTGATGAAAAGACCAGAGCTGGAAAGAAAATTTGACTTTCTAATACAAGAATGAAGAGAACCATGAAAAGGCGAACAGCAAAGAGAAATCATGAGGGACTTACTAAAGTTGAACTGTTTACATTCCTACATGGAAAGACAATATTTATAACTCTTGAAACATTTCAGTATCTGGGCACTGGGTGGGAGTACACACACACACACACACATGCACACATGCACACATACATAGAGACAGAGTGCACAGAGTGAATTGAAGAGGATGGGATCATATACTAAAAGAAAAAAAAATGAAATCAAGCAGTGAGAGAGAAATATTGGGAGGAGAAAGGGAGAAGTTATATGGGGCAAATTATCTCTCATAAAAGAGGCAAGCAAAAGACTTATTAGTGGTGGGATAAAGAGGGGAGGCAAGAGAAAAACATGAGGTCTACTCTCATCACATTCCACTAAAGGAAAGAATATAATGCACACTCATTTTGATAGGAAAACTTATCTCATAATACAGGAGAGTGGGGGACAGGGGCACAAGCAGGGTGGGGGGGAGGATGGAGGGGAGGTCATGGGGAGGAGAATGCAATACGAGGTCGACACTCATGGGGAGGGAAAGGACCATAAGAAAATAGAAGTAAAGGGGGACAGGATAGGATGGAGGGAAATATAGTTAGTCCTATACAACACAACTATTATGGAAATCATTTGCAAAACTAAACAGATATGGCCTATATTGAATTGCCTGTCTTTCAAGGGGAAGGGGTGAAGAGGAAGGGAGCTAAGGAGATTGGAACTCAAAGTGTTAGGACCAAATGTAATGTTCTAACCACTGGATAACAAGAAATACAGGTTAAGGGGTCAAGAAAGCTATCTGGTCCTACAGGACAAAAGAGAAGACGGAGACAAGGACAGGGAGGGAGGATAGAGGAGAGAGCAGATAGGTCACAGGGGCAATTAGAAAGCTCGGGTTTGGGGGGGAGGGGATAAAAGGGGAGAAAATTTGTAACCCAAAATTGTGTGAAAATAAATGTTAAAAATTAATAAAAAAAAACAGTGATTTAGAACATTTTTTCATACGACTATAAGTTCTTTTCTCTTCATTGGAAAACTGTCTGTTCATATCCTTTGACCAATTATCAGCTGGGGAAAGTCTCGTATTCTTAGAGATTTGACTAAATTCTTTATATATTTTAGACATGAGACCTTTATCAGATAATTTCTCCATAAAATTTCCCTACAATTTTCTGTTTTGCTTCTAATTTTGGCTATTATTTGTACAAAATTTTTAAATTTAGTGTTATTTTCCATTTTACACCTAACCTGTCTCTCTATCTCTTGTTTATTCATAAATTGTTCACCTATCCATAAATCTGATAAGTAATATGTTCCCTGTTCTTCTAATTTTCTTGCAAAATTCTCTTGATATTTAGGTCAAGTATCCATTTTGGCCTTATCTTAGTAAATGGTGTGAGATATTGGTTCATTCACTGTTTCTGCCATTCAGCGTTCCAATTTTCCCAACAATTTTTAACATTAATGGATTCTTATCCCCAAATCTTCATTCTTTACACTTGTCAGATAGAGGGTTATTATGTTTATTTGCTGGTGTACATTGTATGCCTATTCTATTTCCTTGATCTACCTTTCTAATTTTTAGAAAGTACCAGGTAGTTTTGATAATTATTGCTTTATAATGCGCTTTGATATCTAGTACTCCCAACTTTCTTCCTTCACACTTGTTTCCCATTATTTCCTTTTATATTCTTGAATTTTCTTGTTTTTTTTTTAAATGAAGTTTAATACATTTAAAGTAATTCCTGGTGTAGCAAATTCACTAAGTGTGTGTTATTCCCTCCTTAAGCAAAATTCCATGAGAGTAAGGCTCACTTATTCCCTTTCATCTCCCCCTTCTACACCTCCATTGTAAAATCTCTTTCTTCCCTTTTTTATGTGAGATTATTTGCTACATTCTCACTCTCCCTTTCTCTTACTACTAGTACATTTCACTCAAAAGTAAATTGATGTTTTAAACATTCTCCCCTCATATTCAGCTTGCCCTGTGCCCTCTATGTGTATATACATAAACACACACATGCACACAGACATATATGTATATCTATATATACATACATAAGCACACATATAAACACACACTTATACATACCTAGTCATATACATACACATATATAATATACACCTACATACAAGCCTACGTATATACATAGATAGATATATCTGTCTATATCTCTCTATCTATATCTATCAATCAATCTATCCATCCCATCCATCCATCCATCCATCCATCCATCCATCCATCCATCCATCTATCTATCCATCGATCCATCTATCCATCTATCCATCTATCTATCATCTATCTATCTATCTATCTATCTATCTATCTATCTATCTATCTATCTATCTATCTATACGTTCTCTAACTACCCTAATACGGAAAAGGTCTAATGAGTTACAAATATCATCTTTTCATATAGGAATGTAAATTCAATTTTAATGAGTTCCTTATGGCTTCTCTTTCCTGTTTGCCTTTTCATGTTTCTCTTGATTCTTGTTCTTGAAAATCAGATTTTCTATTCAGCTCTGGTTTTTTCAACAAGAATGTTTGGAAGTCCTCTATTCCATTGAAATTCCTTTTTTTCCCCCCTGAAGTATATTATACTCAGTTTTGTTGGGCAGGTGATTCTTGGCTTTAATCCTACCTCCTTTGACCTCTAGAATGTTATATTCTAAACCCTCTGATCCCTTAGTGTTGAAGCTGCTAAATCCTGTGTTATCCTGATTGTGTTTCCACAATACTTGAATTATTTCTTCCTGGATGCTTGTAATAGTTTCTCCTTGGCCTGGGAACTCTAGAACTTGGCTAGAATATTCCTAGGAATTCTCCTTTCTCTTTCTTGTGGTGATTCTTTCCATTTCTATTTTACCCTCTGCTTCTAGAATATGAGGGCAGTTTTCCTCGGTAATTTCTTTATCTTTTCTTTTCTTTTTGTCAATATCCAGCTTTATTGATATCTAGTTCTTGGAATTTCAGAAGTATAGAAAACAATAGTAAAGGAGCCAGTCACAGAAAAGCAAGCTGGCCAGTGGGATCAGTCTGGGGGTCAGTGAAGGGTTAGGAGCTCCTCTTGGAAGGGAGGTTGCCATGGATGCCATCTTTGTCGATGATCTGGATGCTTAAGGATGGTAGATTCTGGAGCTCTTTCAGACATTTCTTCAGGAGCTCTACCACCTACTCACACGTGATACTTGGTTTATAGTAATGATCTAGGATGCTGAGGGTCAAAAAGGCACCATAACCGTGGGCTGCAAATGGAGCTTTGGCCAGGGCTGCCAGGTAGCTCATATAGTAAAGTGCGGGTCCTTCATGCTCATCATAGCCAGACAGCAGGAGGTTGACATGGTATGGGGTCCGACTCTGGAGGCAGTCAGCCAGATTTCTACTTGTGAAGTTAGCTGCTACTGTGGGAGACAATTCATATCCATTGTGCATCTTGTAGTGCTGTACATTTTTCTGAATGTATTCAGCAAACTGTACAGTGTCTCCAGCCTCTCCGACACACAGAAGTAAGATCTTTTCACTCATCTTGAACATCTTGTCATGATCGTCCTTCTTCTGGACTCTGTTGCTGGTGGCCACGCGGTTCAAGGCCACCAAGATGTATTCGGGCCCCTGGATTCAGATAAGATACTCCATGGCGGACAGAGGGACAGGACCGGATGAAGTTTGGGACGGGACTGCTTGTGGTTCTTTCTCACTGCCAGCTTACCAGTGAGTCAGCATGGTCCAGGATGAAGGGGAGGAGATGTAATTTCTTGGAAGAAGACATCTAGGCACTATTTTTGATCATGGTTTTCAGGTAGACCAATGATTTTTAAATTATTTCTTCTGGATCTGCTTTCCAGGTCAGTTGTTTTTCCAGTGAGGTATTTCACAGTCTTCTATTTTTCCCCTCTTTTGGTTTTGTTTTATAATTTCTTAATTTCTCATAAAGTCATTAGCTTCCATCTGCTCCTTTCCAGTATTTAAAGAACTATTTTCTTCAGTGACCTTTTGGACATTCTTTTCCATGTGACTAATTCTGCTTTTTAAGGTGTTCTCCATATTGGCTTTTTGGACATCTTTTGCCATGTGAGTTAATTTTTTAAAATTATTTTATTTTATTTATTTAAAGTTTTCCACATTAATTTCCACAAAATTTTGAGTTCCTAATTTTCTACCATTTCTCTCCTCCACCACCCCAAAACGCCTTGCATTCTGATTAACCCTTCCACCAATCTGCCCTCCCTTCTAATACCCCTCCTTTCCCTTGTCCTCATCTTCTTTCTTGTCCTGTAGGGCAAGATAAATTTCTATACCCCATTACCTGTATTTCTTATTTCCCAGTTGTATGCAGAAACAATTCTCAACATTTGTGCCTAAAACTTTGAGTTTCAACTTCTCTTTCTTCCTCCCTCCCCTCCCATTCCCATTGGGAAGGCAAGCAATTCAATATAGGCTATATATGTGTAGTTTTACAAATAACTTCCATAATAGTCATGTTATGTAAAACTAACTATATTTCCCTCCATTCTATCATGCTCCCCATTTCTTTTGTTTTCTCTTTTGACCTTGTCCCTCCCCAAAAATGTTTACTTCTAATTACTCCATCCTCATATTTGCCCTCCTTTCCATCATCCCCCCTCCACCCTGCTTATCCCCTTCTCCCCTACTTTCCTGTAGTGTAAGATAGGTTTTTCATACCAAATTGAATGTACATATTATTCTTTCCTTGAGCCAAATGTGATGAGAGTAAGCTTCACTTCGCCACTCTCACTTCCCCCTTTTCCCCCTCCACTGAAGTAGCTTTTTCTTGCCTCTTTTTATGAGAGATAATTTGCCATATTCCATTTCTCCCTTTGTCCTCCCAATATATTCCTCTCTCACCCCTTAATTTGATTTTTTTAGATATGATCCCTTCCTATTCAACTCATCCTGTGCTCTCTGTCTCTCTCTCCATATGTGTGTGTGTGTGTGTGTGTGTGTGTGTATAATCCCTCCAACTACCCAGATACTGAGAAAAGTTTCAAGAATTACAAATATTACTTTTCCACGTAGGAATATATAGAATTCAACTTTAGTAAGTCCCTTGTGATTTCTATTTCCTGTTTACCTTTTCATGCTTCTTTTGATTCTTGTTTTTGAAAGTCAAATTTTCTTTTCAGCTCTGATCTTTTCATCAAGAATGCTTGAAAGTCCTCTATTTCATTGAATGACCCTTTTCCCCCTGAAGTATTATACTCAGTTTTGGGTAGGTGTATTCTTGGTTTTAATCCTAGTTCATTTGACTTCTGGAATGTCATATTCCAAGTCCTTTGATCCCTTAATGTAGAAGCTGTTAGATCTTATGTTATCCTGATTGTATTTCCACAATGCTTGAATTGTTTCTTTCTAGCTGCTTGCAATATTTTCTCCTTGACCTAGGAACTCTGGAATTTGGCTACAATTCTCCTGGAAGTTTCTTTCTTTGGATCCTTTTCAGGAGGTGATAGGTGGATTCTTTCAATATTTATTTTGCCCTCTGGTTCTAGAATATCAGGGCAGTTTTCCTTGATAATTTCATGAAAGATGATTTCCAGTCTCTTTTTTTGATCATGGCTTTCAGGTAGTCCCATAATTTTTAAATTGTCTCTCCTGGATCTATTTTCCAATGAGATATTTCACATTATCTTCCATTTTTTCATACTTTTAGTTTTGTTTTTTAATTTCATGATGTCTCATAAAGTCATTATCTTCCATCTGTTCCATTCTAATTTTTAAAGAACTATTTTGTTTAGTGAGCTTTTGAATCTCCTTTTCCATTTGACTAATTCTGTTTTTTAAAGCATTCTTCTCTTCATTGGCTTTTGGGATCTCTCTTGCCAGTTGAGTTAGCCTATTTTTAAAGGTGTCATTTTCTTCAGCATTTTTTCTGTCTCCTTTAGCAAGCTGTTGACTTGCTTTTCATGATTTTCTTGCTTTGCTCTCATTTCTCTTCCCAATTTGTCTTCCACCTCCCTTACTTTACTTTCAAAATCCTTTTTGAGCTCTTCCATGGCCTGTGCCCATTGCATATTTATTTTGGATGTTTGGGAAGCAGAAGCCTTGACTTTTATGTCTTCCTCTGATGGTAAGCATTGTTTTTCCTCATCTGAAAGGATGGGAGAAAAATCTCTGTTCACCAAGAAAACAACCTTCTATAGTCTTATTTTTTTCTCCTTTTTTGTGCATTTTCTCAACCAGTTCTTTGACTTTTGTGTCTTTTGTCAACAGTAGAGTACACTCTGGGGACTTGTAAATTCTCAGTTCCTCTAAGGTGGCACAATCAAGGGAGAAGAGTTTACTCCCTGGTTAGGCTCGTGGCTGAGATTCACATCAGTTGCTCAATTCCCTAAGGGGGTTCAAGCTGAGGACTCCAACAATGGAGACTGACTGCTGCCTACCGCAGACACCATAGCCAGCACCCACTGTTGCTGCTACCACCACCACCACCACCACCTGGGGCTGGGGCTAAGGGAGGACCCTGGTCCCTTGTCACCTAGATGAAAAAGCTTTCATGCTGACCTTTGAAGCTGCCTTTGGTGTCTTTGGGTTGAGGGATCTGTGAATCTCCACTGCTGCTGGGGATTCTGTCCCTGCAGCCTGCTCTGGTCCTGTTCCTCCCAGTGCCATGCAACCAAGACTGGGCTGTGCTCTGCTCTGCATCTGGTGTGACAGACTTTTCCAGTTGGCCTTCCAGGTCGTTCTGGGCTGGGAATCTTCTCCACTCCATAGTTCTGTAGCTTCTGCTGCTCTAGAATTTGTTGAGAGTCACTCTTTACAGATATTTTATGGGCTTTGGGGGGAAAGCTAGAGTATGTGTGTCTTTCTACTCCACCATTTTGGCTCCACTGATTAATTTATTTTTAAAGAAGTTATTTTCTTCAGTATTTTTTGGCTCTCTTTTACTAAGCTGTTGACTCCTTTTTCATGATTTTCTAGTATCTCTCTCATTTCTCTTCCCAATTTTCCTCTACATCTCTTATGTGATTTTCAAAATTCTTTTTAAACTCTTTCATGGCCTGAGACCATTTCATATTGTTTTTTGGAGGCTCGGGATGTAGTAGCCTTGACCTTGCTGTCTTCCTCCAATTGAATGCTTTAAACTTCCTCTTATTGCTTTGATCATCTTCTTCAGAAAGGATGGAAGAAAATATCTGTTCACAAATAAAGTAACCTACTGTAGTCTTATTTTGCTCCTTTTTTGAACATTTCCCCAGCCAATTAATTGATTTTTGAATTCTTTCTCAATTGGAGGCTATACTACTCTAGATTTCAGAGGTTTTGTCCAACTGTTCTCTGAGATATCTCTACAGACTTGTAATTTTTCAGTTCCTCCATAGTAGCATAGTCAAGGGAGAGGTGTTTACTCCTCTTCTGGCCTGAAATCCTGTCTATGAGCAATTACAGAACTCTTTTCTGTCCTGGAACTGTGAGTGGCATTCCCTCTCCACAACTGCCATCAGCTCCTGCAGGCCAGAGTTCCTCCTCACCCCAGGACTGCAGCTCGGCACTGAGATCCAGATCAGCCACTCCATTTCTCCTCCATCTGTAGGCTGAGAGCTCCAGAAGCAGGCACTGCTGCTGCAGTGGTTGCAGCTGCCCTCAAGCTGGGGCTGGGGTGAGACCAACTACCTCTCTCAACTAGGTGAAAAAGCTTTCTCACTGACCTTTGAGGCTGTCTTTAGCATTTGTGGATTGTGAAATCTGAAAACAGTGGTAGATGCCAGTGATTCAGCAGCCTGAAGCCTTCTCCAGTTCTGTCTATGTTGGCACAGCTTATGGTGGGCTGCACTCTGCTCCAAGCCCAGTGCAATGGACCCTTCCTATTGACCTTTCAGTTTGTCTTTGGTCGAAAATATGTTTCACTCATTACTTTTTGGCTTTTTTCCTGTTCTACAATTTGTTTAGAGTCATTTTTACAGGTATTTTAAGGGCTTTGAGGGAAGAGCATGAGCAGGTTCATGATTCTACTTCGCCATTTCGACTCTGCTACCTCGTGTTGTTTTGAACACAAGCATTTTGCCATATCAATCATGGATGCTTTGCTTTGACCCAATTCAGAGCTGCAACGCATCCAGTGAAGTTAGGTACTCTAAGTCATGTAAGGCTCTGGTCCAGTGCTTTTTTAGTTTAAAAGTGGATATAACTTTGAGAGATCCGCCTACTCTTTGCAGTTCGCCCATGGAGCTCTGCCCAGGACATTTTCCCAGTCAAGACTCTGGAGGCTGAACCAGGACTTCCCAGTCACGTGACCCAGACGTACATATTCCCTCAATTTGGAGATGTATGTAAATGTTTCTATTTTTCTCTTAAGCTTTTTGTTTACATGTATATTCTATATTTCTTTAATCCTGTTTTATGTTATTCTTGCATGCAAAATAAATATACTGATTCTAATCTAATGTGAGCACGAGATTATACTGTGCAATCTGATCCTAAAAAAGTTTAAAAAGTTGGGCATATGTCCTTAATGACACAAAATTGGTGTAACATATAGGATTGCCAGCTGCATTGCTGCTCTTTGGGAATAAAAAGATTTTAGTGAAATAAATAAGTATCTCTGGAAGGGAGGATTTACCCTATCCCTCCCTGGTAAGACAATGGGAAAAGGGTATGGGACTGTGTGAAAAATCAGGAAAAACTTATAAAGAGGACAAAGCCAGGGGAATGGACAGATTGGGGTCAGTTCCTCTTGAAAAGGGGATTTCTCCCAAGCGTCTTTGAACTTGAATTCTACCTGTCATCTGTATCCTTCTGTCTTTATTCGTTCTATGTTTGCATCTCTGTGTTATGTGAGTACCTGTGTGGAATCTGACATGTAAGGTTTAAAATATAGCCAGTCAACATCAGTAGCCTCCAAAGGCTGCAGGTGAATTTTTCTTGGAATACAGTTTTCTCCTTCTATTCCCCTCTCTCTCCTGCAGGTTTTTTTGTTAACTTTTTTGGAGGCCATGGGGGTTAAATGACTTGCCCAGCATCACACAACTAATAAGTGTCTGAGGCAGAATTTGATTACTTCAGGGATAATGCTCTATCTACTGCACCACCTACCTGCCCTCTTCAGATATGTGCAGTCGTATAGGGGCTGTAATCAAAGTCTACCAGACGGATAAGTAGATAGAAGAAAAGGCAAGAAAGAAGGGGCAACATTTTTTTCTCTCAGAGTAAAAAGAAGAAAGTCGACTAGCACTTAACCCTCATTGTCTCACGTAAAAGACAAAATTTTAGCTTACTGGAACATGACCAAATGGAAATTGAATTCATTGTGGTCATATTTTAGGTGAGACATGTCTATTCTAATTTGATGTTTAAGATAAGTTCCAGTTTATTGCCTTATTTATTGATTTTCTTATGCGTGTAAGGTAATTTGGAAATACATTTAACAGAATTCGAGTCACCTAATTGGTAATGTGTTTGTTTCAACTTTTAAAGACATAGTATTGTTTCAAAGTGGTAAACTTTTGTGTCAGTTATGTCAAGCAAATTTCATAACTTGAATGTTATTAAGGTACGAACTGAAAGATACTAAAGGATGGTGGAAAAACTGTGTAAAACCAGTTATGGCACTTTATCAGCCCTGCAATCCCTATCTTATAATGTTTTATAACTGTCATTCAGAAAACCAGGTATTTCCACCTTTACCTGTAGTTAAAGAGGAAGTTTCAGTTGAAAACTGTCGTTATTAAAGTTTTAAAACTGTTAACTAAATAATTTGGAGTTACTGCTTTAATACTAAAACCTAAAATTGTTAATTGATTACTGTGTGTGGAAAGGAGGGGATTGGGTGGAAACCTTACCCAGATTGGTTCTGTGCATTCGGAGTAGTCCTCCTGTATGTATAGGGGTCAACAGGAAGGGGCATCAGGATCAGCCTGTCCCAGTAATCCATGTTGATTTCCCTTATTTTTGCAAAGTTACCAAGGTTCCAGGAAACCATCTGTATGGGCAAAATCACCAGCCCCAGGAAAAAAACTTGTTTGGATTATGGAGTTCTTGAACAGTGAGCTTGGCTTTCTGAGAAGTTGCAAGTTTATGTACTTAATGATTGGTTTTTATACCAGGACAAGTTAAAATTTGAGAAGAAAAGATGTGAAATGGAAACCATTATGTATGTGAGTCCTGGTAAATGTTTATTGCTTTTTGCAACTCCATGACAGAGAATATAGCTATATCTGTCTCTAAGCTGATATTAGTGAAATTTGCTATTTGAGGTTAAAGGTTCTTGGGACTGTAATTTTGTTTCGAGTTTGAATTTGGGTATAGTTGTCTGTGTTATATCAATATCTGAGAGAAATGGCAAAAGCTACTCGGAAGAGAATGTGATTCTGTACTGTTAACAGGTGGAGAACTCCATCTGGGAAAAAACAAAGAGGACAATCAGTGTCTGTTGGGACTGGAAGCTCAATTCCGTGTGGACGGTCTCGGGCGGGTAAAAGTGGGACTTCTAAATCTTAGAGTCTTACGAGGCCCTCCATGAACAGCGGGGTTCGAGAAGGTCAGACTGAGCTAGCTCGGCTAGCTCGGGTATTTCCGCCTCTCCCTGGGAGATACGTGATGGGTGGAGTCTCCCTGCCCTCGAGGTGGTCCCGGATTGGAGCACACCTAGTTACCTAACAGCACGGTATTGAGATGCAAACTGTGTGGCTGAAGATTAAGTAGGATTGAGGAAGCCAGAAAGCTCTCTCTTAGCAAGTGTGGAGCCAAAGAGGATAGTAGGGCTCCGCTTCTTTTCTTTCCTCTCTCCCCTCCCCCTCTCTCCCTGCTTGTACTTCTACTTCCAATCCCTTAAGCTTAGCCTCCTTAGGAAATCTCCCCCTCTTCCTCCTAAGGAAGACCCCCCTGCACTTGTAACCCAGACCCTGAAATAAAGCTCAACCCCTGTTCGACTCTGGAACGTCCTTTCTCTCATACGTGCATCCGGCATGGCCAGCCGAAGACCTCGGAGGTGAGGTAGGAAAGACTCGGGTAGCCCAATACAGGCCTCTAGGCTTGGCAAGTGTCAGTGTAGGATGGTATCCTGCTGGCTCAGTTTCCCCGTTGTGTTTCTTGGAAAAGGAATGTTTCTGCCTAACTCTTCCTGAATCTGGCAACGAGGAGGAATTGAAATTGCATGGTTGGAGAGCTGTGACTCTTGTCTGAAATCAAATAGAGTCAAGGATGCTTTATCCTATGATATTTGGTATGACACATGTGCCTGGTTTTTTTCCTTCTACAGAAAATTTACATGATCAGAGCAAGTGCTAAGCATAAGATAGGAGCTCTTTTGTGTAATCTTACTGGGAAATCTAATATTATTTTAAATCGAGAATTAGACCACATGCAAACATTTATGCAAATTGCTTAAGACTCACCTTAAGATGCTCCCATTGTTTATTTAATTAATTTATTTATTTTTAATTTTAATTTATCGTTTTTAAACACAGTTTGTAACAGATAAAACAATTCAAACTAGCATTTACAATATGGACCACAAAAGAATTATTTTTAAACATTAACCAACTGAGACGCAAATAATATTTATGTTGCTAACTTCACAAGCTCTTGACCTAATTGTCTCCACAGTATTACTAAGAATTAAAGGACCCTAATTTATTGTTTTTGGTCTAAAGTCCTATGCCTAATAGCTTAATTTTAGACTTAACCTCGGATATTCCCCTACCAATAATCTATAATTGAATAGATCTGGTATTAAGCTTACAAACCTTTTGACTATAGGAAATTCCCACCAAGAGTAGGGACGTTGTAAGGATATAATATCTCCCCAACTTCACGTCATTTCCAGGCAGGATCAGATTGTCCAGTTGGATTCAGTCAGGCTTAAAGTCTGTCAGGTGTCAGTGGGGAAATTGAGTCAGAAGAATCCTACCTCAGCCCAGGCTGAACAGCGACTCTCCCACCCTTCCCATGAGATGACCTTTTGCAGTTCATACCAGCATCTCACAGGGTTACTGGCACCAAGGATTGGAGGCTCAAATCACCTTTCTTGCTACCCATACCTGGAGTTAGACTCAGAACAGTCACTTAATAGTCCCATAGCATCTAAAAATGGCAAGTTCCAATAATCAGGTTTCAAATACGATTATAATTTCACTTTGGCTAAGGAACATCTTTGAGGCAAGTCTTAAGTGGCTTACATGCTTATCTATATATGTTCTAGTTCCTGATTAAATTACAATCATAAAATCAAATTTACCATTAAAACCTTAACTTTTCCATCAATGCAAAATTTTACCCAAGGTTACCTTTCTCTATGAAATATAGACTGAAATTCTTTTGCCCAAACTAAAGATGTCATTGATTTATTCTCAGTAATTAATTCAGTCAGTTGTTTTAACACTAATTGCTTTTACCTCACTTTGTAGCGTGTCCAATTTTTCTCCCCATCACTCCCCTCCCCCTGCTTCCTAGTACCTTGCAATCTGATTACTCCTTCCCTCAATGTACCCTCCTTTCTATCACATCAACCCTTCCCTTATCCCCGTCCTCTCTCTTTTCTGGTAGGGCAAGATAAATTTCTATACCCCATTCCCTGGGTCCTATTCATTTCTAATACTTTGAATTCCACCTTCTCTCCCTCCCCCCTCCTTCCTCAGCCCCACTGAGAAGGGAAGCAATTCAATGCAGACTAAATATGTGTTCTTTTGCAAAAGACTTCCATAATAATCATGTTGTGTAATACTAATTATATTACTCTTTGTCCTACTCTATGCCCCCTTATTTTTTCCCCCACAATTGACCTTGTTCCTTCTCAAAAGTGTTTATTTCTAGTGACTCCTTTCTCCAATTTGCCCTCCCTTCTAACATTCCCCTCACCCCACTTGTTTCCTCCTCTCCTACTTTCCTGTGGTGTGATATAAATTTTCATATCAAATTTAGTGAGCAAGTTATTCCCTCCATCAGCCATATGTGGAGAGAGTAGCTTCATTTTTCCACTCTCCCCTTCTCCCTTTTCTCCTCCATTGAAGAAAATTTTTCTCATCTCTTTTATGAGTTATAGCCTGCCCCATTCCATTTCTCCCTTTCTCTTCCCTGAATTTTCCTCCTTCACCCCTTAATTTTTATTTTATTTTATTTTATCATCTCTTCTGATATAACACACCCTGTACTCTCTATCTATGTGTGTGTGTGTTTATGTACAATCTCTCCATGTACTCAAATACTAAAAAAAGATTCAAGAATGAAAAATATTTTCTTTCCATATAGTAATGTAAACAGTTCAGCTTTAGAGAGTCTTTTATAATTTTTCTTTTCTGTTTACTTTTTCATGCTTCTCTTGATTCTTGTTTGGGGAAGTCAAATTTTTCTATACAGATCTGGTCTTTTCCTCAATGTGAATGATTGAAAGTCCTCTATATCACTGAATGATCATTTATTCCCTTGAAATACTACACTCAGATTTGCTGGGTAGATGATTCTTGGTTTCAATTCCAGTTCCTTTGACCTCTGAAATATCCCATTCCAAGCCCTTTGGTCCCCTAAGGTTGAAGCTGCCAGATCCTGTGGTATCCTAATTGTATTTCCACAGTACTCATATTCTTTCTTTCTAGCTCTTTGCAGTATTTTCTTCTTGATCTGGGAACTCTGAAATTTGACCACAATATTCCTAGGAGTTTCTCTGTTTGGGTCTCTTTTAGGAGGTGATCATTGGATTCTTTCAATATCTATTTTTCCCTCTGATTCTATAACATCAGGGCAGTTTTCCTTGATAATTTAATGGAAAATAATGTCTAGGCTCTTTTTTTGATCATGGCTCTCAGGTAGGCCCATAATTTTAGATTATTTCTCCTGGATTTACTTTCCAGGTCAGTTGTTTTTCCAATGAGATGTTTCCGATTATCTTCTGTTTTTTCTTCAAATTTTTGGTTTGGTTGGTTTAACTAACTACTTGGTTTAACTCAAAGTCATTCATTTTCCTGAACTCAATTCTCTCTTTCAACGAATTATTTTGTTCAGTGAGCTTTTGAACCTTCTCCTCCATTTGGTTAATTTTACTTTTTAAAACCTCCTTCTCCTCATTGGATTTTTGGACCTCTTTTTCCAATTGAGTTAGCCTCTTTTTAAAGCTGTTATTTTCCTCAGCATTTTTTTTTTTTGGTTCTCCTATGGTAAGCTCCTAATTTGTTTTTTAAGGTCTTCTGTTGCTTGAGTCCAGTGTAAGTTCCCTTTGGAGGCCCTGGAGGCAGAGGCCTTGACTTCCTCTGACAGTATGCCTTGTTCTTCCTTATCTGAAAGGATGGGGGGAGACACCTGTTCCACAAGAAAGTAATCTTCTATGGTCTTATTTTTTTTCCTTTTTTGGGCATTTTCCTAGCCATTTACTTGACTTCTGAGTTTCCTCTCCACCACCACCTTGTCTCCAGTTCCACCAGGCCAGCACTGGGGACTGAGATTCAGATGAGCTGCTTCAAAGCCTCAGGGGTTTTAGGCGGGGCAGGGCTATTATTCAGTGTGAGATTAAGTTCGGCTGCTCAGGAGGGGGCAGGGACCACACACAGGGTTCAGTTCCCTTAGGAGCTTTCTGATGAGACCTTCAACAATGGATGCTGGCTATTGCCTGCTTTGGGAGCCCTGTCTGCTGCTGCCTCTACTGCTGCCTCGTGAGGAGGCCTGAGTTATGGGGACACCCTGCTCCCTGCTGAAAAGACCCTTTCACTGACCTTTGGCACCTGTGGGTTGAGGTTCTGTCCCTGAAGCCTGCTTGGATCTGCTCCTTTCGGTGCCACATGGCCAAGGCAGGACTGGGCTCTGCTCCACATCTGGTTTGTGACAGACCTTTCCTGTTGGTCTTTCAGGTCTCTCTGGGATAGGAATCTCCTCCATTCCATTGTTCTGTGGCTTCTGCTGCTCTAGAATTTGTTGAGAGTTCCTCTTTACAGGTATTTTATGGACTGTGGGGTAAGAGCTGGCATATGTGGGTCTTTCTACTCTGCCATCTGGGCTCCTCCCCCACGTAAGGGCTCCCATTGTTTAAAGGGATTCTGAGAACAGTGGTATTTTTTCTGGTGCCCAGTCTCTTGCTGTTACCAATGTGACATTCAAGAATGCAATTAATTTCTATTTAATATATTTATAAAATATAATAATTATAAACAATATAATTGTCACAACATAAATAATATAATATAATTAATATATAATATCATAATATAATTATAATAATATAATATAAATAATATAATTATATTTAAGGACAAAAGAGCGAAAAGATACTGAGTAAAATTTTAAAAGCCTGGAAATCTTTGTTATTATGATAAAAGTAATTTAATTAAGTTTGTTTTTTTGACTTTTAAAAACAAAATGAATCTCCTGTCCATAACAACATCTTTTTGCCTAAGGAACTTTGTGATACCTAGGAATTCTGCAATAACTAGGAATTTAATTTGTTATAATACTTTGGGAATTTATATTACATAAGGACATTTTATACCAATTTAGTTTCAATGAATTCCAATTCTAAAGGCTTATTTTTGCTTTAAGGTGGAAAAGAGAGCTATCATTTCAAAAGTTTCCAACTAATTTTCATTTTTTAATTGAATTATTTTATTTGTTTTCAGTGTTTGATGATCATTTCCATATATCTTAGTTTTTTCCTCTTTCTCCCCTTCATTCCCCCCTCCCTTGTAAGATTGTAAGATGGCTTACAATCTCATATGAGTTCTACATGTACATTCCTGTTAAATGCATGTTGCATGCAAGAATTAAAATGAATGGGAGAAATCATAAAACCAAACAGAACAAACCAAAACATAATACAAAAGAAAATGCTCTGTTTCTATCTACTATCCAATTCCATAGTTCTTTGTCTAGATGTGGAAGGCATTTTGCCTCGAGTCCACTGGATATCTTTTAAGTCCATGCATTTCAATAAAGTATTAAGTCTGCCAGAAAAATTCTTCATACACTGGTTGTTGCTGTGTACATAGTTCTTCTGGTTCTGCTCTTTTCACTCAGCAGCAGTTCATATAAGTCTTTCCAGGTTTCTCTGAAATCTTCCTGTTCGTTGTTTCTCACACCATGATAGCATTCCATTATATTCATATACCACAACTTATTCAGCCATTCCCCAATTGATGGGCATCCCCTTGATTTCTGATTCTTGGCCACCTCAAAGAGAGCTGCTATAAATATTTCTGTACATGTGGGACCCTTTCCCATATTTATGATCTCTTTGGGATAGAATCCAAGAAGCAATATTGCTGGGTCAGAGGGTATGCACATTTTTGTAGACCTTTAGGCATAGTTCCAAATTGCTCTCCAGAATGGTTGGATCAGGTCACAGCTCTACCAACAACGAATTAGTGTTTTAACTCTCCCACATCTTGTCCAACATTTATCATCTTCCTGTTTGGTCATGTTAGTCAAGATGATAGATGTGATGTGGTATCTCAGAGTTGTTTTGATTTTCATCTCTCTAAACAGTAGTGATTTACAGCATTTTTTATATAACTATAGATAGCTTTAATTTTTTTCCTCTGAAAACTGCCTGTTTGTATCCTTTAACCATCTATCAATTGGGGAATGACTTGTATTCTTGCATATTTGACTCAGTTCTCTATATATTTTAGAAATGAGACCTTTATCACAGAGATTAGTTTCAAAAATTCTTTTCCAGTTTTCTGCTTCTCTCCTAATCTTGGTTGCATTGGGTTTGGTTGTACAAAAACCTTTCAGTTTAATGTAATCAAAATTATACATTTTGCACTTCATAATGCTTTCTATTTCTCCTTTAGTCAAAAATTCTTCCCTTCTTCATAAATCTGATAAATACACTATTTCTTGCTCCCCTAATTTGTTTATGTTATCAGTCTTCATACATGGATAATATACCCATTTGAACATTATTCTTGTGTATGGTGTCAGGCATTGGTCTATGCCCATTTTCCACCACACTGTTATCCAATTTTCCCAGCAATTTTTGTCAGACAGTGGGTTCTTATCCCAGAAGCTGGGGTCCTTGGGTTAATCAAACAGTGGATTGCTCTATTCTTTAGTTACTGTGTCTTGCGTACCTAGCATATTCCACTGGTCTACCCCTCTGCTTCTTAGCCAGTACCAAGTGGTTTTGATGATTGCTGCTTTATAATACAATTTGATATCTGGTAGGGGTAGGCCACCTTCCCTAGCTTTTTTTTCATTAGTTTCCTTAATATTCTGGACCTTTTGTTCTTCCAGATGAATTTTGATATCATTTTTTCTAGCTCTAGAAAATAATTATATGGTAGTTTGATTGGTATGGCACTGAATAAGTAAATTAATTTAGGTAGAATTGTCATTTTTATTATATTAGCACAGACTATCAACAAGAAACTGATGTTTTCCCACTTACTTAGATCTAATCTTATTTGTGTGAAAGGTGTTTTTGTAGTATTCTAATTGTGTTCATATAGTTCCTGAGTTTGTTTTGGCAGGTAGACTTCCAGATATTTTATAGTGTCTACTCTAACTTTCAATGGGATTTCTCTTTCTATCTCTTGCTGTTGGGCTTTGTTACTAATATATAGAAATGCAGAAGATTTGTGTGGGTTTATTTTGTAACCTGTAACTTTGCCAAAGTTGTTTATTATTTCCAGTAGTTTTTTACTTGATTCTCTGAAATTCCCTAAGTATATCACCATATCATCTGCAAAGAGTTATAATTTAGTTTCTTCTTTGCCTATTCTAATTCCTTCAATTTCTTTTTCTTCTCTTATTGCTACAGCTAGCATTTCTAATACCATATTGAATAACAATGGTGATAATGGGCATCCTTGTTTCACCTCTGATCTTATTGGAAATGCATCTAGCTGGTCCTCATTCTATATAATGCTTGCTGATGGTTTTAGGTAGATGCTGCTTATTATTTTATGGAAAGTCCCATTTATTCCTATGCTTTCCAGTGTTTTCAATAGGAATGGGTGTTGGACTTTTTCTGCATCTATTGAGATAATCATGTGGTTTCTGTTAGTTTTTTTGTTGTAATTAATACTGCTAATAGTTTTTCTAGTATTGAACCAGCCCTGCACTCCTGGTATAAATCCTACCAGATCTTAATGTATTATTCTCGTGATAATTTGCTATATTCTTTTTGTTAATATCTTATTTAAAAGTTTTGCATTTGTATTCATTAGAGAAATTGATCTATAATTTTCTTTCTCTGTTTTGCCTCTTCCAGGTTTAGGTATGAGAACCATATTTATTTCCTAAAAAGAATTTGATAGGACTCCTTCTTCAGCAATTTTTCCAAATAATCTGTGTAGTATCGGAATTAACTATTCTTTAAATGTTGATAGAACTCACTTGTAAATCCATCTGGCCCTGGAGATTTTTTCCTAGGAAGTTCATTGATGGCTTGCTCAATTTCGTTTTCTGAGATGGGGTTATTTAAGTACTCAACTTCCTCTTCTGTTAATCAGGGAAATTTATATATATATATATTATTTATTTTTATTTTTCAGCATTCATTTCCACAAAATTTTTTAGTTGCAAATTTTCTCCCCAACTCTCCCCTCCCCCTTCCCCATAATGCTGTACATTCTAATTACCCCTTCCCTCAATATGCTCTCCCTTCTATCACATCCCTCCCTTCCTTATTCCCATCTTCTCTATTTTCTTGTAAGAGAAGTTAGATTTCTATGCCCCATTAGTTGTATTTCCTATTTCCCAGTAGTATGCACAACCAATTCTCAATATTCCTTCCTAACAAACTGAGTTCCAACTTCTCTCCCTTCTTCCCTCCCCACCCATCCCCATTGAGAAGTCAAGCAATTCTATATAGGCTATATATGTGTAGCTTTGCAAAAGACTTTCATAAAGGTCATATTGTATAAGACTAACTGTAATTCCCTCCATCCTATCCTGCCCCACATTTATTCTGTTCTCTCTTTTGACCTTGTCTCTCCCCAAAAGTATTTACTTCCCTCCTCCCATATGCCCTCCCTTCTATCATCGCCTTCAACCCACTTGTCCCCTTCTCCCTTAATTTCCTATAGTGTAAGATAGATTTTCATAAAAAATTAAGTGGTCATGTCATTTCCTTCTTAAGCCAAATGTGGAGAGTAAGCTTCACTTTTTCCCTCTCACTTCCTCCCTTTTCTCCTCCATTGAAAAAACGTTTTCATGGGGGCGGAGCCAAGGTGGCGGAGTAGAAAGACACACATACGCTACCTCTGAACTCACTTCCCATAAAATATCTGTTAAAAAAAGAACCACCGGCGAATTCTGGAGCAGCAGAAGCCACAGAACAACGGAGCAGAGGAGATTTCTGCTCCAGAGAGCCTGAAAACCTCTCGCAAAAGGTCCCTCACGCCCTGGACCCAGAGCAGAGCCCAGCCCTGCCTCAGCGGCATGGAAAGGAGCGGATCTGAGCAAGCTTTAGGGACAGAATCTCCAGTGGCCACGCGGGTCCCCCACCTACAGGTGACAAGCGTCGGTGAGAGGGTCTCTTCAGCGGGTCGAGAGGGGTGTGGGGTCCCCCCATAACTCAGCCCCCCTTGGGAGGCAGCAGCAGAGGCGGGAGCACACTGGGGCTCCCCAAGCAGGCAGGAGCCAGGAGCCATTGTTGAAGGTCTCTGCATAAACTCCCGGAGGGAACTGAGCCCTGTGAGGCGGCCCTGCCCCCACCTGAGGACCTGAACTTAATCTCACACTGAATAGCAGCCCTGCCCCCACCCCAAGCCCTGAGGCTGGGAAGCAGCATTTGAATCTCAGACCCCAAGTGCTGGCTGGGAGGATCTGGAGGCGAGGTGGGGGTGGAGAGGACACTCAGAAGTCAAGTCACTGGCTGGGAAAATGCCTAGAAAAGGGAAACAAAAATAAGACCATAGAAGGCTACTTTCTGGGTGAACAGGCATTTCCTCCCTTCCTTTCTGATGAGGAAGAACAATACTTACCATCAGGGAAAGACACAGAAGTCAAGGCTTTTTTATCCCAGCCCACTCAATGGGATCAGGCCATGGAAGAGCTCAAAAAGGATTTTGAAAATCAAGTTAGAGAAGTGAAGGAAAAACTGGGAAGAGAAATGAGTGACATGCAAGCAAAGCATGAAAAACAAGTAAACACCCTGCTAAAGGAGACCCAAAAAATGCTGAAGAAAATAACACCTTGAAAAATAGGCTAACTCAATTGGCAAACGAGGTTCAAAAAGCCAATGAGGAGAAGAATGCTTTAAAAAGCAGAATAAGCCAAATGGAAAAGGAGATTCAAAAGCTCACTGAAGAAAATAGTTCTTTCAAAATTAGAATGGAACAGATGGAGGCTAATGACTTTATGAAAAACCAAGAAATCACAAAACAAAACCAAAAGAATGAAAAAATGGAAGATAATGTGAAATATCTCCTTGGAAAAACAACTGACCTGGAAAATAGATCCAGGAGAGACAATTTAAAAATTATGGGCCTACTTGAAAGCCATGATCAAAAAAAGAGCCTAGACATCATCTTTCATGAAATTATCAAGGAAAACTGCCCTGAGATTCTAGAACCAGAGGTCAAAATAAGTATTCAAGGAATCCACTGATCACCTCCTGAAAGAGATCCAAAAAGAGAAACTCCTAGGAACATTGTGGCCAAATTCCAGAGTTCCTAGGTCAAGGAGAAAATATTGCAAACAGCTAGAAAGAAACAATTCAAGTATTGTGGAAATACAATCAGGATAACACAAGATCTAGCAGCTTCTACATTAAGGGATCGAAGGGCATGGAATAGGATATTCCAGAAGTCAAAGGAACTGGGACTAAAACCAAGAATCACCTACCCAGCAAAACTGAGTATAATACTTCAGGGGAAAAATTGGTCTTTCAATGAAATAGAGGATTTTCAAATTTTCTTGATGAAAAGACCAGAGCTGAAAAGAAAATTTGACTTTCAAACACAAGAATGAAGAGAAGCAGGAAAAAGTAAATAGCAAAGAGAAGTTATAAGGGACTTTACTAAAGTTGAACTGTTTACATTCCTACATGGAAAGACAGTATTTGTAACTCTTGAAACTATTCAGTATCTGGGTAGTGGGTGGGATTACACACACACACATGCACACGCACATGCACACACACATCGAAACAGAGTGCGCAGAGTGAATTGAAGAGGATGGGATCATATCTTAAAAAAATGAAATCAAGCAGTGATAGAGAAATATATTGGGAGGAGAAAGGGAGAAATGGAATGGGCCAAATTATCTCTCATAAAAGAGGCAAGCAAAAGACTTATTAGTGGAAGGATAAAGAGGGGAGGTGAGAGAAAAACATGAAGTTTACTCTCATCACGTTCGACTAAAGGAATGAATAAAATGCACACTCATTTTGGTATGAAAACCAATCTTACAATACAGGAAAGTGGGGGATAAGGGGATAAGCAGGGTGGGGGGAATGATGGAAGGGAGGGCATGGGGAGGAGGGAGCAATTTGAGGTCAACACCCTTGGGGAGGGACAGGATCAAAAGAGAGAACAGAAGTAATGGGGGACAGGATAGGATGGAGGGAAATATAATTAGTTCTTACACAACACTACTATTATGGAAGTCATTTGCAAAACTACACAGATTTGGCCTATATTGAATTGCTTGCCTTCCAAAGGGAGTGGGTGGGGAGGGAAGGATGAAGAGAAGTTGGAACTCAAAGTTTTAGGAACAACTGTCGAGTACTGTTCTTGCCACTAGGAAATAAGAAATACAGGTAAAGGGGTATAGGATGGAGACAAGGGCAGAGAGGGATGATAGAAGAGAGGGCAGACTGGCAGACAGGGGCAGTTAGAATGCTCGGTGTTTTGGCGTGGCGCTAGGGGAGAGAAGGGGAGAAAATTTGCAACCCAAAATTTTGTGAAAATGAATGTTAAAAGTTAAATAAATAAATAAAGAAGGAAATAAAAAAGAGAAAAACGTTTTCTTGCCTCTTTTATGAGAGACAATTTACCACATTGCATTTCTCCTTTCTCCTCCCAACGTATTCCCCTCTCACTCCTTACTTTTATTTTTTTAGATATCTATCATCCCTTCTTATTCAACTCAGTCTTTGCTCTCTATCTCTGTCTCTATGTGTGTGTATGTGTGTGTGTGTGTATGTGTGTGTGTGTGTGTGTGTGTGTGTGTGTGTGTAATCCTTTCAACTACCCAAATACTGAGAAAAGTCTCAAAAGTTACAAAAGTTATCTTTCCATGTAGGAATGTAAAGAGTTCAACTTTAGAAAGTCCCTTATGACTTCTCTTTCCTGTTAACCTTTCCATGCTTCTCTTGATTCTTGTGTTTGAAAGCCATATTTTCTATTCAGTTCTACTCTTTTCATCAGGAATGCTTGAAAGTCCTCTATTTCATTGAATGACCATTGTATCCACTGAAGTATTGTACTCAGTTTTTCTGGGTAGGTGATTTTTGGTTTTAATCTTAATTCCTTTGACTTCTGGAATATCATATTCCACGCCCTTCCATTCCTTAATGTAGAAGCTGCTAGATTTTGTGTTATCCTGATTGTATTTCCACAATACTTGAATTGTTTGTTTCTAGCTGCTTGCAATATTTTCTCCTTGACCTGGGAACTCTGGAATTTGGCTACAATATTCCTAGAAGTTTCTCTTTTTGAATCTCTTTCAGGAGATGATAGATGGATTCTTTCAATATTTATTTTGTCCCCTGGTTCTAGGATATCAGGGCAGTTTTCCTTGATAATTTAATGAAAATTGCTGTCTAGGCCCTTGTTTTGATCATGACTTTCAGGTAGTGCCATAATTTTTAAATTGTCTGTCCTGGATGTATTTTCCAGGTCAGTTGTTTTTCCAATGAGATATTTCTCATTATCTTCTATTTTTTCATTCTTTTGGTTTTGTTTTGTAACTTCTTGGTTTCTCATAAAATTATAGCTTCCATGTGCTCCATTCTAGTTTTTAAAGAAGTATTTTCTTCAGTCAGCTTTTGAACCTCAATTTCCATTTGATTTATTCTGCTTTTTAAAACATTCTTCTCCTCATTGGCTCTTTGAGCCACTTTTGTCAATTGAGTTAGTCTATTTTTAAAGGTGTTATTTTCTTCAGCATTTTTTCTGTCTCCTTCAGCAAGCTGTTGATGATTTTTTTTCATGATTTTATTGTATCACTGTCATTTCTCTTCCCAGTTTTTCCACCACCTCTGTTACTTGACTTTCAAAATCCCTTTTGACTTCTTCCATGGCCTGAGAGTATGGCATATATGGAGGTTTTGGATGCAAAAACCTTGACTTTTGGGTCTTCCTGTGATGGTATGCATTGTTCTTCCTCATCTGAAAGGATGAAGAGAATGCATGTTCAATAAGAAAGTAACCTTCTATAATCTTATTTTCCCCCCCTTTTTGGACAGTTTCTCAGTCAGTTACTTGACTTTTGTGTCTTTTGTCAAGAGGAATATATATTCTGAGGACCTGTAACTTCTCAGTTCCTTCAAGGTGGCACAATCAAGGGAGAGGAGGTTCTCCTGGCCTGTACTGGTCTGGGAGCAACCAAAAACTTTTCTGCCCAGGATCTGGGAGTAGAATTTCCTCTCCACAACCACCTCCAGCTCCACCACCCCAGTGCCCATCTCAGGCCTGAGATTCAGGTCAGGTGCTCAAGTCCCTCAGGGCCTTTATGTGGAGGGCAGGGCCACCTCTCATCTGAGATTCAGATCAGCTCCTCAGTTCCCCTAGGGGCTTCAGGGGGAGGGTTCCAAAAATAGATGCTGTAGCCCTGGGTCCAGACCATGCTCTCTTCTGGATGAAGGAGCTTTATCACTGACCTTTGAAGATGTCTGTGGCATCCGTGGGCTAAGCAATCTGGGAACTGCTGCTGCTGGTGGCTCCCTGAAGCTCTGGGTCCTATCCCCACCGTACCACATGACCCAGGTTAGGCTGCACTCCACTCGGAGTCAGTGGGACAGAGCCTTCCTGTCAGCCCTCCAGGCTGTCCTGGGCTGGAAATCTCTTTTGCTCTGTTGTTCCACTGCTCTAGGATTTCTTTAGAATCATTTTTTGCAGGTATTTTATGGGCTATGTTGGGGAACTTCTACAGGTCCATCTTTCTACTCCACCTTCTTGGCTCACCCCCCAGTTTTAATTTTTTAAAATAATCATCCTTCTCATTTCAATTGTCACATTTATGGGCATACAGTTGGGCAAAGTAATTCTTAATTATTGTTTTAATTTCCTCTTCATTGGAAGTTAGTTCACCCTTTTCATTTTTGATATTGGTAATTTGGTTTTCTTCTTTGTTTTTTTAACCAAATTGACCAAAAGTTTACCAATTTTATTGGATTTTTCATAAAACTAACTCTTAGTTTTATTTATTAGTTCAATAGTTTTCTTAATTTCAATTTTATTAATATCTCCTTTGGTTTGCAGTATTTCTAATTTGATATTTACTTGGGAATTTTCAACTTGTTCTTTTTCTAACTTTTTCAGCTGCATACCCAATTCATTGATCTCCTCTTTCTCTGTTTCATTCATGTACGTATTCAAAGATATAAAATTTCCCCTAAGAACTGCTTTTGCAGTATCCCTTAAGAGTTGGTAGGTTGTCTCATTTTTGTCATTTCTTGAATGAAGTTATTAACTGTTTCTATAATTTGTTGCTTAACCCACTCATTCTTTAAGATTAGATTGTTTAGTTTCCAATAAGTTTTTGGTTTATATTTCCATGGGCTTTGATTACACATAATTTTTATTGCATTATGATCTGAGAAGGATGTATTTACTATCTTTGCCATTCTGCACTGGACTGTGAGGTTTTTATGACCTAGTGCATGGTCAGTTTTTGTATATGTGACATGTATCACTGAGAGAAAGGTATATTCCTTTTTATCCCCATGCAATTTTCTTCACAGATCTATCACATTTACCTTATCCAGAATTTTATTCACCTCCTTAACTTCTTTCTTGTTTATTTTGAGGTTAGATTTATCAAATTCAGAGAGGGGAAGGTTGAGGTCCCCCACTAGCGTAGTTTTGCTGTCTATTTCTTCCTGTAACTCCCTTAACTTCTCATCTAAGAATTTGGATGATATACTATTTAGAGCATATATGTTTAGTAATGAAGTTGCTTCATTGTCTATGGTATCTATTAGCAGGATATAGTTTCCTTCCTTATCTCCTTTGATTAGATCTGTTTCTACTTTTGCTTTGTCTGTGGTTAGGTTTGCTACCCCTGATTTTTTTCACATCAGCTGAAGCATCATATACTATGCTCCAACTTTTTTTTGCTTTTACCCTGTGTGTGTCCCCCTGTTTCAAATGTGTTTCTTGTAAACAACATATTGTTGCATTATGGTTTTTAATCCATTCTGCTATCCATCTCTGCTTTATGGGAGAGTTCATCTCATTCACATTCACAGTTATGACCACTATCTGTGTCTTTCCCTCCATCCTTTTCCCCTTCATTTGTGCTTTTAGTTCTCCCTTCTCTTTTCCCACCCACAATAGAATTTTAATTTTTGACCACTGCCTCTCTCAGTCTTCCCTCCCTTCTTTCATTCCCCCTCCTTTTGAATCCCCTTTTCCCTTACTGTTATTTCACTCCTTTTTAGCCTCCCCTCCCTTTTCTTTCCCCTTTCCCCTCCTACTGCCTATAGAGCTAGTTAGATTTATATACTTAATTAAGTTTGTTGTTCCCTCCTTTAATCCAGTCAGATGAGAGTACCTCTCAATCAACGCTTGCCTCTCTCCCCACTTTTCCTCTACTGTAATATACATTTTTGCCTCTCCCTGTGATCGAATTTATGTTTTTCTGCCTCTTCCTTTTCATATCTCCCATTATAGTACCTTCATACCCTTAAATCACAAATCACCCTTAAATAACAAAATTTGTTATGATCACATCATTTAATTTACACCCACTCCCTCTGTCTATGTATATCTCTTTTATATTTCATAATAAATATACTAGGGGGAGGAGCCAAGATGGCAGAGTAGAAAGACACACATACGCTAGCTCCGAACCCACCTCCCATAAAATATCTGTAAAGAAGAACTCCCAACAAATTCTGGAGCAGCAGAAGCCACAAAACAAGGGAGTGGAGGAGATTTCTGTTCCAGAGAGACCTGAAAACCTGACGTGAAAGGTCCGTCACACAGCGCACCCAGAGCAGAGCCCAGCCCTTCCTTGGCTGCCTGGCACCGAGAGGAGCAGATCCGAGCAGGCTTCAGGGACAGAATCTCCAGCGGCCACGCAGGTCCCTCCACCCACAGGTGACAAGGGTGGGTGAGAGGGTCTCTTTGGCTGGTTGAAAGGGGAGTGGAGTGTCCCTGTGGCTTGGGCCCCCTTGGGAGGCAGCGGCGGGGGTGGCAGCAGACAGAGGCTCCCAAAGCAGGCAGGAGCCAGGATCCATTGTTGAAGGTCTCTGCATAAACCCACTGAGGGAACTGAGCCCTGTGAGGCGGCCCTGCCCCCACCTGAGCACCTGAACTTAATCTCACACTGAATAGCAGCCCCCCCCCCCCCCCCCCCGCCCAAAGCCCTGAGGCTGGGGAGTTGCATTTGAATCTCAGACCCCAAGTGCTGGCTGGGCGGATCTGGAGGTGAAGTGGGTGTGGAAAGAAGACTCAGAAGTCAAGTCACTGGCTGGGAAAATGCCCCGAAAGGGGAAACAAAAATAAGACCATAGAAGGCTACTTTCTTGGTGAACAGATATTTCCTCCCTTCCTTTCTGATGAGGAAGGACAATGCTTACCATCAGGAAAAGACACAGAAGTCAAAGCTTCTGTATCCCACACATCCAAAATAAATATACCATGGGCTCAGGTCATGGAAGAGCTCAAAAAGGATTTTAAAAATCAAGTTAGAGAGGTGGAGGAAAAACTGGGAAGAGAAATGAGAGAGATGAAAGAAAAGCATGAAAAGCAGCTCAACACCTTGCTAAAGGAGACCCAAAAAAATGCTGAAGAAAATAACACCTTGAAGAACAGGCTAACTCAATTGGCAAAAGAGGGTCAAAAAGCCAATGAGGAGAAGAATGCTTTAAAAAGCAGAATTAGACAAATGGAAAAGGAGGTTCAAAAGCTCACTAAAGAAAATAGTTCTTTCAAAATGAGAATGGAACAGATGGAGGCTAATGACTTTATGAGAAACCAAGAAATCACAAGACAAAACCAAAAGAATGAAACAATGGAAGATAATGTGAAATATCTCCTTGGAAAAACAACTGACCTGGAAAATAGATCCAGGAGAGACAATTTAAAAATTATGGGACTGTCTGAAAGCCATGATCAAAAAAAGAGCCTAGACATCATCTTTCATGAAATTATCAAGGAAAACATAATAAATATACTATTCTTGCTAGTAATTTCTTTATAAAAGTTTAGTAATTTATATTTTAGTTATATAAGATATTTAAGGTGTATTTAGTTATACGATTATTTATCTTACTATTGGGATAAGTCTTAAATAGTTTTAAAAGAAGGGGAAATACTTTTGGAAGAATTGTTTTGAAAAAATTCCTTCTTGTGTGATATTTAGAAGGCCTACTAAATTTTTATTTCTAAGATAAATTATTGCTAAATAAATGTAATGAGTTGTAAAGCAGAAGAGATCTTTCTGTTTTGATGTGATTCCTAGTCATTTCATGGCCTAAGGAAGAGTTAAATTAGTGTTTGAACTTATCATATATAAAAGATTCAATTTTTGAAGTGCCTCTTTTTTTCCAGGGAGAAGGACAAATAAACTTGTGAAACAAGAATGTATATCTATTTAGTTGTGAAGTTGAAGTCAGGAGCCTCTTTTGTTTAAACAGTACAGTTATGTTAGTAACAGCAATATCTTATGAGTTATCTTGTCTTTTGGTTGAAATGTAGAGGAAAGTTAAGTAGTCTTGAGTAATGAGTTAAAGAGATTTAGAAAGATAAATAAAGTTTTGATAAAAAAATATGAAGGATAGATAAGGTTTGAGGACAACTGGGAGTCATCTAAGCCCCTCCTGTCCCTACATGGTTGCTCTGGGTACCTTTGTGCCAGTTTCAGATGGTTTAAGTATGCTGAGTGTGAGGAAGTTTGACAGTATTTTAAGAAGAAAGAAAAATTATGTAGTTTGATTTGATAGTTAATATTAACTTAATCAACTTTGAGATGACCTTATTGGAAAGATACCAGCCCATACTCACCCTGCTTCTGGTTATTTTCCTCATTTTTGGACCTTATTTGCTTAACCTCCTTTCCAGTTTTGTTTCCCCTAGGCTCAGTGCCCTCCACTTGTAGATGACCACTCAAGCTGGATATCACCCTTTGTCCAAGATCACACCACATCACCTTCATGCCCTGGGGTTGGCCAATTCCCAGATACTGGCTAAGATCCAATCCTTTGAATGAGACCCCACGAGGCAGGGACAACTGTACATCCAATCTCAGTAGGAAGCAGTTTCAGAAGTTGAGAACTTCATCCCTTACCCTAAAAGATTTTGAAACCCATTTGTTTGAGGAAGGTAGGATGCGGAGTTTTTGCTTAGACTTCAGGCCTAGGATCATGTCTCTCTTCAGCCTTTATATAATGTCATTCAAAAGTATTTTAATTGAATATTTCATCCAATTTTACTATACTTATATTGTTTTATTCTCCAATTGTTACGTATTTTGTCAATTTTAGGATAGATATAAATTTTTCTAAAGTGTTCAATTGGATTGCTTGTTCGCTACAAAACATACATACCTTGATACAGAAAGAGAATGTGTGAAGACAACTGAGTACACAAAATGAAAAATTATGGCATAACATGTTTTCCATATGTAAACTAAATACCAATTTGGCTTTTATTAGAATTTGAGAATTTCAAATGTGAAGGTATTTATTGTGTAAGAGCCATAATGTATCATCAGATCTTCTCATCTTGTATGATGATGTGTTCATTTCATGTTATTCCTTTTGTTTTGCACTCTTATTTTGCTATACTTCATATATATGGAAATTATCTTGATCATTATAATAATACTCATTTTGAAAATCTGATTGTATCACTATTAGCAATGGTCAAGTGCATACTATCATCACTAGACTGATGGAACCCTGTCTATTGAATCACTTATCCAAACTCTGTGATATAACTTTATATCTTGTGTAATAGCCATTTAAATGAAAAGATCTTTCTCATTCATTAATAGGCCCAAGGCCCATGTGACCTGCTTGAATCACCTGGACACCTATGTCACATGTGGTGGGAGAAGCTTGCTGAGCAGGTGAAACAGAATGGATGAAGCAGAACTGGGAGGAAATGAATGAACGCAGTTAGGGCAGAGGAGAGAGGACACAGGCAGGCAGACAGGCTCGTCTAGGCTCAGGTTTGTGAGTAACTGTTTGTGAGAAGGTTCAGTTGAGGGTGGGAGACTTGGGAATGGCTTTGCCCCTGCAGTGGTCATGTTTATTACCTTCTTGGCTAACACGACAAATTTAGCTTTCTGGTTCTAAAATTTGGCTTTCTGGTATCTAAATAAATGATTTTTCTGCTGTCTTCTATATGGAGAGTCTTCTAAACTTTGTGATTGAGAACTATGTAGGAATATTCATAGTCACTACCAGTCCTGTGAATGTTGCCTTGGTGATACATTTAGTGTCACAAACAGGATCTCAGGGGATAAAATCTCTATTTGGAGTCAGTAAGGATTTAGAAGAAGAAGCAGATAGCCCAGGTTGGGATGATTTAATGTATTCCTCACTAGCAAGGGCATGGGCTAAAAGCACTGGAACCTGTGAAAACTGGGAAATGAGGTTACAGGAGGGGGAACCTAAAGACTTGGAAACGTATTTGCAAAGAATACCAATAAAACCAAGGAAGGAGTTGGCAGGGGTAAGTAGCAGTAGGAAAGGTTGAATTTTATTAACAGGTTAGCATATTATGTGAAAAAGCAGAGATGAGTTGCTTAAGGAAAAAATTCAGACGGAAAAAGAGTTAACTCATTTGCATGGAAGTTCTCAGCCTTTGGGCTATACTTTAAAAGAGCAGGCTGGGACCCCTGGTCTCAGGTAGAAGAAAAGGTTGTTCATTTAGTTCAGAAGAAGCTGAAGGCTGATAAAAGAAATGCACATATGACCTTTGTACAGACCCAGCCTAGTGACTGCCAGGAGAGGGCATGGGAGGAAAGCATAAGGATGTCAGAGCAAGGAAGTGAAATAATCTTAGAGGGAGAACTTTCTCGGGCAGAAGAACACCCAATAGCAAGGTGGAAACAGAAGATCCAAGGAGGTAACACAGTGTTTAGGGAAATAAGTGAGAATTTTACTAAGCAGGAGGTCACAGATATTTTGAGTAGATTCATCTAAATGATGGGAGAGTCGTTAATATCTTGGATGGTGAGAATCCATAATGAAGGGACTAGAGGAGTATCTATAGATAGTAAGGATTGTTTGAAATTTATAGATATTAGTCAGAATTCTTTTGTACAGCAATCTTTTAGAGATTACAATATGTAAGGAGGCAACAATACAACTAATATGTTAGCTTTGTCTGCAGAAGGCTGCAGTAGGCAGTATCCAAATGACTATGTGGCCTAGTGGAAACAGACTCTGGTATTCATTTAGGACCTGTATAAGGAATTTAAAAGAGGAGGTAATGAAGAATGCCATAATGATTGCAAAGGCAGATATATACTATGGTACTCTCTTTGCAGATTCCCATAGGAATATAATAGTGAAGATGGCTCCTCCTGTTTACAAGCATTTAATTCTGGCTATAATAATTGGGGAAATAGGGCACCCTCTTTCAGAGGTGCTGGACAAGATTTCATAGATAAGTAACTTAAGGGACTGCGGAAAAGACAACATTCCTAGAAAGAAAAGAGTAAATAGCCAGAGGATTCAAAATCAGAATAAGCTGACAAGGAAAGAATCGTTTAGTACTCTATTGAGAGCAGGGGTAGATTTTAGAAGTACAGATGGTATTCTAACTAATGAACTATTCAGAATGTACCAAGAAAAGGGACTTGATACTAGACAAAAAAGAGAAGTAAGAACTTCCCCTATAGATCCTCCTGAACTCTTGTATCCAAGTTTGTCACACCTTCAGGGAGAATAGGAAGTTGGCAGAGTTCCAGCCCAGATTAAAGAAGTACACAGATGGGATTACAGACCCCCATATCAATTTGACAACGTATTGGAAAAATGGATTAAATACTGTAACTATGGCATTAATAATACCGGACTGAAGACCTCCCTTATATATGGAAACCCCGGTAACTTTAAACCTGGAACTCCTGTCATCATCACAGGACTTGGAGGAGCTGAAATATCAGTCAGACAATTCAGCCTAATGATAAAAACTGTACAATTGCCTAAGAACGAATATACCATGGTAATTGCCCTCATTCTGGAATACATAATTGTAACAGATATATTAAGATGTTTGACTTTATACTTATCTGATGGGAGATACCAATTTGCACTAAGGAAGGTAGGAATTAATACAGTTTTAGTGAGTAAAATAAAATTGGACCCAATCACTTTACTGAACCTTCTGAAATGATTACTTTAAAGCAGTATTGTGTGCTAGGTGGGCAAGATGAAATTACTAATACTATAAATGAATATGTTGAGGCAGGACTGTTAGTCCCTACAACCACTCAATGGAATAATTTTGCCTGACCATTATAAAAGTCAGATGGGACATGGAGCATGATAGTGGATTATAGATAACTGAGAAAGGTCACTTCTCCCTTATATGCTGCTGTTCCAGATACAATTACCTTAATAGAAAAGATACAGAAATATGATGGGACTTGGTACGCAATTATTAATTTAGCCAATGATTTCTTTACTATGTCAATAGATTCAAAACAATGGACCAATTTGCTTTCACCTGGCAGGGTTGACTATATACTTTTCCATGCTTGCCACAAGGGTATCTACAGAGTCCCACGATTTGTTATAGGATTGTGGCTGCACATTTGAATGAATTAGAGCTAACTGGTGTACAGCTTACCCACTACATAAATGATATGATACAAGGAAAACTGTAGAAGAAGTGGAGAAGAGTTTGACATTTTTAATTGAGCATATGGAAAGCAAAGGGTGGGAGATTAACCCCGCAGAGATTCAAGGGTCAGCTCTCTAAAGTTTTGGGGTATACAATGGAATCAGGGGCTGTGAGAGATTTCCCTGCAAGCCCAACAAAAGATTCCGTATTTTTCTATCCCCACCAATAAGAGAGAGGCCCAAAAGTTTATAGGATTATTTAGCTATTGGTAACAACACATTCCACATCTGGGGCAAATTTTGAAACTCTTACGTAAAATTACTAGGAAAAACATGAATTTGATTGGGGACTTGAGCAGAGTAAAGCTTTTGATGGAGCAAAGGCTGGTATACAGTTGGCCCTAAATTTATGACCTATGTAAAGTGACCCAGTGGAATTACAAGTGATTGTATAAGATGAATATGCAAACTGGAGTTTATGGCAAAAACAACAAAGCTGATATATACCTTTAAGATTTTGGTCTAGGAAACTCCCTTCATCTGGAGCTCAATATACCCCTTTTGAAAAGCAGTTGTTAGGTGTATATTGGTCTTTGGCAGAGACTGAACAGCTGACTTCAGGCCATGAAATAATATTAAGGCCTGGAATGCCAATTATGACCTGGGTAATAAGTATCCCAGCTTCTCATAGAGTTGGACATGCACAAGAAGCTAGCATAATTAAATAGAAATGACATATTCAAAATAGATCTAAAACAGGCAAAACTGGAATTTTTGCTTTACATGAATCCATAGTAAACATAGGTATTTAGGGACATGATACACCCTCTGAACCAAAGCAATAATTGTTAAGTCCTTACTAAAATGGACTAACTGCTATAATGAATTAACTGAAGAACAAAAGAGACACTCATGGTTTACTGATGGGATAGCCAAATATTTGGGCCACAGAAAACATTGGAAAGTGGTAGACTATAACCCATGTACTAGATGTACTTGGGACAGTAGTAGGATAGGTGGAAGTAGTCAATAGGTTGAACTTATGGCAATGCAGCAAGCTATCAACGCTGAAGAAGGAGGACAGTGTCGTATATTCACTGTTTCATGGGTGGTAGTTAGTGGGTTAGTTACATGGATGCCTATGTGGAAAAATCAAAATTGGGAAATTCAGGCAAACAAGTCTGGGGCAAAGAATTAAGGGAAGATATATGGGACATACCTTAAGTTACTAATTTGTCAGTTTTTCATGTAGATGCTCACATGTCCCTCGCCATGCCAGAGCCTGAGTACAATGCACGTGGTGATCAACTAGCAAAGATTACTATTCAATATATTGTTCCTACTTTTACACTGACTGATGATCCAATACTAACAAAATGGCTCTATCAAATGGCTGGCCATTTAAGGGTCTAGGCCACACACCAGTGGGCACAAGACCAAGGTATTAGTATCTCTTATTCATTGTTAAAAAAAAAAGCAAGCAAAAGAATGTCAATTGGAAAAGGAATGAACTGTTCCTTGAGTAGTAACTGGAAAAATAGCAAGGGGAAAAGTACTAGTCCAAATTTGGCAAATAGACTATATTGGACCCTTACCCCAAGATAAAGAATGCAAATTTATATATATATATGTATATATATATACTTTTTTATACTATTATTTATATATATACTTATGTTGACACCTATTCAGGTATACTAGTGGCCTCTTCCTATAAGAATACTAACCAGAAAGACACCTGTAAAACTTTAGATATCATAAGTCTATATTATGGAACCCCAATGCAGATTCAAAGTGACAATGGGTCACATTTCAAAGGTAATGAAATGAAGAGATATTGTGTATTAAACAACATAGAACAGATATATCATATTTCATATCGTCCATAGGGGTCTGGGTTAATTGAAAGAATGAAAGAACAGCTAAGGAAGTTAAGTTCCAATAATTCTTATCAACATTGGAAAGATAATCTGTCCATTGGTTTATGTAATTTGAAAAATAGACCATTGGGAGGAAGTATACCTCTAGTCAGAATGATGACCCTAAATCTGCAAATTAGAAAGCAACAAACACATAAGATCCAAAATGTTGAGTATTAGACTGTGAGGACAGATATCCCAGAACTGTGTCTAGGGATACATGGTTTGGCTTGATATAATTTGCATTGTTTAGAGGACTTTTGGTTGGAAGAAAAGAAGTAAGAACAATCTCTACTGGAATATGGATGAGAATCCCTAAGAATAATTTTGGATGGATATTAATTAAATCAGAATTAGAAGTTCAAGAAATTCATGTACTGTCTGGAGTAATTAGATTTTAGTTATCAAGGAGAAATTATTGTGACATTTCAAAATTTAGGTGATGAACCCATGCAGTTTTGTAGAAATGATAGAATAGTTAAAGTGATTATTATTCCTTGTGAAACAGTACCACTTGTGAAAACTGACCCTCCTTCTGAAATAACTAGCTGAGGAATGATTGGATTCTACTGACAGAGTAAAATTGGGAGCTAAAATATGGGTAAAATGGAAGCCAGATGACATTCCAAAGGTTGTGGAAATTATAGCACATGGGAACGATAATATAGTAACTGTTGTTTATTCAGAAGAGAATAATTACCAAATAGTACACTTAACTCATCTATTCTACCACGAATGAAGCTATAATAACGTGTTCATGGACTCCAGAAACATGACTGACCCTATATCTAACTTGCTTCTGGTTATTGTCTCCTTGTTCCTTTTTGGCTTTTTGTTTGTTAAACTTATTTGCTAGATTTGTTTCCTATAGCTTAGCACCCTCCACCTCCAGGTGCTTGATCACTTAAACTGGATGTCACACCCTCTTCGCGACTGTGATGTGTCATCTCTGGACTTGAAGTCGACCAAACTCCAGATGTTAGTTAAAAAACTGACCCCTCGAATGGGACCTCTTCGGGCAGGGACAGTTCTACATCCAATCTCAGCAGGAAGTAGTCATGGGAGATGGGACCGTTGCCCCTTGTCCCAAGATTTTCGGGCCCATTCGTTTGAGGGGGGAGTGATGGTGTGCTTGTGCTCAAACCCCACCCTAAGATATTGATTTCTGTGCTTATTTTGTGTGATTCCTGTTATATTGTTGTAAAGTTCTGTTTACACCAGTTGCCCAAGATGTTGTTTTATATGCTTATTTTCTGTTATCCCTGTTATAGTTCTGTTTATACCTGTTGCCCTACCGAACCCGACCTATGTAAGGAATAAGAAATATCTTGAGGCATCATGTAATGGTAATTTAAAATGGGGAGATCTTTCACATCTATTAATAGGCCCATATAACCTGCACGAGTCAAATGAGTCTGAGTCACATGGGGCCTGTGGTGGGAGGAGTTTGTTGAATGGGTGGAACAGGAAAGGTGGAGCAGGAAGAGGCAGATCTAGAGCAGAGCTGAGAGAAAGTTAGCCCTGAGAGTAGTCAGAGCTAGGAAGGATGCAGGCTGCTGGTTAGTGTGAGTGAAAGAACTTGTTTGTGATTTAGTTTAAGAGGGCCTGCTTGTGATTTGTTTAATGGAGCTAGTTTGTGGGAAGCCTAAGCAGGGGAATGTTTGGGGATGATATTGTTTTCTGTATTGTCATTGTGTATCGATTTTTGTTGCTGTGATGGATTTGGCTTTCTGGTGTCTGAATAAATGTTGTCATTCTGCTTTCCATGTGGAAAATCTGTGGTATTTGTGATTCAGAATTGTGCCACTGTAGGTACTGTGAATATCACATTGATGCTACAACTTGTCTTTAGTTCCTCTGTTTCAGGCTGCTTGAAAGGAATTGATTTTCTCCACTTTCAGGGTAATGGGGGGGCTGAGCCAAGATGGCGGAGTGAAAGCAACGACTCACCTAAGCTCCTGGAAAAACTCCTCTGGATATCTCTGGGGGGAGAGTCTGACCAGACTTTGGAGGTGTAGAATCCAGTGGGTGACGGACTTTGATGGATTCGGAGCCCAGGCTGGACCGGAGGGTCCACGGGAGGGATCTGTTCCGCGGGGGTAAGACCCCTGCGCACAGCAGGGCGGAGGGGACCAGAGGAGCCCAAGAGTGGCGGGCGAGACCAGCGGAGCAGGAGATAAGTCAGGCCGAGCCGGTGAGAGCCGCTGAGTGCTAGACATCAGCGCAGCAGCCCTTGAAATCTTTAGCCTGAAGACGGACTTCGGTGGGTCACTACTTGAACTTCCAGGAACTGGGATGGCAGAGTGATCAGTAAGTGCTCTCTCCTCTCCCCTGATGACCGTGAGGGAACCATAAAATTCTTCCGCAGATTAATCCAGGATCAGTGGGAACAGCAGAAGGGGGCGAGTGGTCTCATAACACCAGAGGCTGGAAAAGTGGCAAAGGGGGATTCTTCCTACTGTGGTGGAGGTGATCTGGAGGGACAGACGACCCAGGGCAGAGAAAATTCGCACTGAGACCCAGGCAAGCCTCAGAGCCGGGAGACGAGCCCAAGGAGGGGTGGGAACACGCGCGTTAGCTTCTAGGCGTGCCCCAGCCCTCCAGGGGAAAAGGGAAGACAATAGGGAAGCTGGGATCACCATCCCCTGACCTTGCCTTTGCCTCAAGTCAGCTGAGGAGATATCCTGAGACCAGACCACACCTCCCACACACCTAACAAGCTAACCCCAGGGTTGATAGGGGAAACAAAAAACAAAAGCCTGCTTTTAGCCCAGACACTCATCAGCTCAACTTAAAGATCTGTACCTTCTGACTGAAAGAACCAAAAGCTACAACACTCAGCCAACATCATGAATCGGAAAAAGCAGACGAAAAGTGAAAAAACCATAGAATCTTTCTATGGGGATAAGGACCAAAACACAAACACCAAAGAGGTCAGAGCTGAGACTGTACTTCCATCTGAAACCTCAGATGGGACTATGAATTTCTCGCAAGCACAACTAGATTACCTGGAACGTCTGAAGAAGGATATAAAAGAAAAACTGGCCAATGATTTTAAAACCATAAAAAAAGAATTCACTGATGAGAACATCAATCTGAAAAAGAAAATTGAAGAAATGGAAAAGGAAGTTCAAAAATTAACTGGAGAGAATAATTCCCTAAAAGGAAGAGCTAATCAAATGGAAAAGGAAACCCAAAACCTAATTGGGAAAATTGATCAGATGGAAAAGGAAACCCAAAACCTAACTGGGAAAATTGGTCGAATGGAAAAAGAAGTACAAAAATTAAATGGAGAAAATAGCTCCTTAAAGGGAAAAATTGGTCAGATGGAAAAGGAGATGGAAAAGCTAACTGAAGAAAACACTACCATGAAGATTAGAATTGGGCAAGTAGAAACTAATGACTCAATGAGGCAACAAGAATCAGTCAAACAAAATCTAAAGAAGGAAAAGATAGAAGAAAATGTAAAATATTTAATTGGAAAAACAACTGACCTGCAAAATAGATCCAGGAGAGAAAATCTAAGAATTATTGGCCTGCCAGAAACCCATGATGAAGAAAAGAGTCTGGACAATATCTTCCAGGAAATCATCAAGGAAAACTGTCCAGAAGTACTAGACTCAGAGGGCAAAATAGTCATCGAAAGAATCCACCGTTCCCCACTGGAAAGGGATCCCAAACTCAAAACCCCAAGAAATATAGTTGCCAAATTCCAGAGCTATCAAGTGAAGGAGAAAATACTACAAGCAGCCAGAAAGAAACAATTCAAATATCAAGGACACACAGTCAGGATCACACAGGACCTTGCAGCTTCAACATTAAAAGACTGAAAGAATTGGAACCCAATATTCCGTAAGGCAAAGGAGTTGGGACTTCAACCAAGGATCAACTACCCAGCAAAGTTCAGCATAACATTTCAGGCAAGGAGAAAGTCATTCAACGAAATAAGGGATTTCCAGAGCTTCCTGACCAAAACACCAGAACTCAATAGACAATTTGATCTTCAAATGCAGGTCTCCAGAGAATCATAAAAAGGTAAACAGAGGGGAAAAAACAAAAACAAAAACTTGCTACTCAATTAGGGCAAACTGTTTACCTCCCTAAAAGGGAAGATGATACCTGTTAATCTTGAGAACTGTGCAGCTATTATGATAAAAGGGATATATGTAGAGGGAACGGGCATAAAGTAAATGATGTCATGTCAAAAATATGATTTAAATATGAGAAGGGAATGTAATAGGAGGTGTGGAAAGGGGGAAGCAGAAAATGGCAAATTATATCACAGGAAGAAGTACAAAACTATAGTAGAGGGAAGGAGGGGAGGGAGATGAGTATTGTTTGAGAGGTACTCTCATCTGATTTGTTCAAAGGAGGGAAAAATAATCTTAAGTAGATAAGCCTAACTAGCTCTATAGGTAGTAGGAGGGGAAGGGGGAAGAAAGGGGAGGGTGGCTAAAAGGGAGGAAAGAAGCAATAAGAGTAAAGGGGACTAAAAGGGAGGGGGGCTAAAAGAAGGAGGGGAAGGCTGCAGGAGGAGGGGGAGAAAAGTGAATACTATTGAGGAGGGGAAGGGAGACGGGAGAGCTAAAAGCACAAATGGTGGGAAAGAGGGTGGAGGGAAATACACAGATTGCAATCATAACTGTGAATGTGAATGGGATGAACTCTCCCATAAAACGGAGACGGATAGCAGAATGGATTAAAAGCCATAATCCAACAATATGCTGCTTACAAGAAACACATTTGAAACGGGAGGATACACATAGGATAAAGGTCAAAGGATGGAGCAGAATATATTGTGCTTCAGCTCATGTAAGAAAGGCAGGAGTAGCAATCCTAATCTCAGACAAAGCAAAAGCAGAAATAGATCTAATCAAAAGGGATAAGGATGGAAACTATAATCCTACTAAAAGGCACCATAGACAATGAAGCAATATCATTACTAAACATGTATGCTCCAAGTGGTATAGCATCCAGATTCTTAGAGGAGAGGTTGGGGGAGGTGAAGGAAGAAATTGATAGCAAAACTATACTAGTGGGGGACCTCAACCTCCCCCTCTCTGAACTCGATAAATCCAACCTCAAAATAAACAAGAAAGAGGTTAAGGAGGTAAATAAAACTCTGGATAAGGTAGATATGATAGATCTGTGGAGAAAATTAAATGGGAATAGAAAGGAATATACCTTTTTCTCAGCGGTACATGGAACATTTACAAAAATTGACCATGTACTAGGACATAAAAATCTCACAATCCAGTGCAGAAAGGTAGAGATAATCAATGCATCCTTTTCAGATCATAATGCATTAAAAATTACATGTAATAAAAGGCCATGGAAAGAGAAACCAAAAATCAATTGGAAACTAAATAATCTAATTCTAAAGAAGGGTTGGGTTAAAGAAGAAATCATAGAAACAATCAACAATTTCATTCGAGAGAATGACAATAGTGAGACAACATACCAAAACTTATGGGATACTGCAAAAGCAGTTATTAGGGGAAGTTTTATATCTCTGAATGCTTACATAAATAAAATAGAGAAAGAGGAGATCAATGACTTAGGCTTGCAGTTGAAAAAGCTAGAAAAAGAACAAATTGAAAATCCCCAAGTAAATACCAAATTAGAAATACTGAAAACCAAAGGAGAGATTAATAAAATTGAAATTAAGAAAACTATTGAATTAATAAATAAAACCAATAGTTGGTTTTATGAAAAAACTAATAAAATTGATAAACCTTTGGTCAATCTGATTAACAAAAAGAAAGAAGAAAACCAAATTACTAATATTAAAAATGAAAGGGGTGAACTCACCTCCAATGAGGAGGAAATTAAAACAATAATTAGAAACTACTTTGCCCAACTTTATGCCCACAAATTCGATAATCTAAACGAGATGGATGAATATTTTAAAAAATACAAATTACCCAGATTAACAGAAGAGGAAGTTGAATACTTAAACAACCCCATCTCAGAAAAAGAAATTGAACAAGCCATCAATGAACTCCCTAGGAAAAAATCTCCAGGGCCAGATGGATTCACAAGTGAATTCTATCAAACATTTAAAGAACAGTTAATTCCAATACTACATACACTATTCTTGAAAATTGGGGAAGAAGGAGTCCTCCCAAATTCTTTCTATGATACAAATATGGTTTTGATACCCAAACCAGGAAGAGACAAAACAGAGAAAGAAAATTATAGACCAATTTCCCTAATGAATATAGATGCAAAAATTTTAAATAAGATTCTAGCAAAACGAATACAGCATCTTATCACGAGATTAATACATTATGATCAGGTAGGATTCATACCAGGACTACAGGGCTGGTTCAATATTAGGAAAATTATTAGCATTATTGATCACATCAACAACAAAGCTAACAAAAACCACATGATTATCTCAATAGATGCAGAAAAAGCTTTTGACAAAATACAACATCCATTCCTACTAAAAACATTGGAGAATGTAGGAATAAAGGGAACTTTCCATAAAATAATAAGCAGTATCTATCTAAAACCTTCAGCAAGCATTATATGCAATGGGGATAAGCTAGATGCATTCCCAATAAGATCAGGGGTGAAACAAGGTTGTCCATTATCACCACTATTATTTAATATGGTACTAGAAATGTTAGCTGTAGCAATTAGACAAGATAAAGATATCCAAGGAATTAAAATAGCCAAAGAAGAAACTAAGTTATCACTCTTTGCAGATGATATGATGATTTACCTAGAGAATCCCAGAGATTCAAGTAAAAAATTACTAGAATTAATAAACAACTTTGGCAAAGTTGCAGGGTACAAAATAAACCCACACAAATCTTCTTCATTCCTATATATTAGCAACAAAGTCCAACAGCAAGAGATAGAAAGAGAAATCCCATTTAAAGTTAGGGTAGACAGGGTAATGACCTTTCCCCTGAACAAGTGAATGATGTTAGTCTTTTCAAGGTATCCACTTCTTTACCTCTACCTTCCACTTACATACCTTTATAATTCTTAGTAGACATACCTATTTCTACTAAGAAAGTAAAGGATATGTTAATCAAGAATCAGGAATTTCTAAATAAATATAAATTACACTCATATTGTTGCCAATAAATTAGTAGATGTACCTCTTGTAGTAATTACTGATACTAACCATTATTGGTATGATTTCCTATTTGAATTATCTTCCGCACAGCAATATTTTTCTGCATTCTTTAATCCTATATTGATTTGTGCAATTATTCTAATTCTCCCATTCTTTTGCAATTGTTATATATTTTGCAAAATATGGAGATATTTATTTATGAGTTACTCCCAAAGTCCCTTTGCCTATGCAAACAGATGATGTATGTCAGATCTAGGGGCTGAATGAAGGGTTAATGAAATATTCAAGATCTTCCCTGTACATTTATAGGCCAAAGAGAATTCCTTTCTCCTTGGAACAGGGTCTGAATTTCCAGGACTTAAAAATCACCTTGCCCTGGTTCCAAGAACTAAAAGTTGAACATGATCTTGACCAATTCTTCTTCCTGCAAGTGTTGGTCCCCCTTCTCGGAATTAATGGAATCCATCCTGTGACCCTTTGAACACAGATGTTTTGCCATATCAATCATGGATATTTTACTCCTATGGACTCTGGTCCAGTCCAGAGCTATGACATATCCAGTGCAGTTAGTTACTCTAAGTCACATAAGGCTTTGGTGACAAGCCAAAGTTTGGTGACAGTTAATTAACTGGCCCAATGCCCTTTGTTTTGACTGAAACGGGAAATACTCTGGAGAGACCCCCATGCTCTTTGGAGTTCACAAATGGGAAGGATGCTCTGCCCAGGACATTTTCCTAGTCGGGACTCTGGAGGCTAAACCAATCTCATGACCTAGCTGAAGGTGTTCCCCTAATTTGGCGATGTATATAAATATTTCTATAATTCTATTAGGCCTTTTCTTTATATGTATATTTCTCTATTTCTTTAATCCTGCATTATACTTTCCTTGCATGCATTGTACTGACTCTAATCTGGTGTGAGCATGTTCATTATACTGTGAGATATAATCCTAAAAAATAGTTAAAGCAGTTGCACAAATCTCTTTAATGTTGCAATATCGTTATCTCTATTGTATTAGAATGGTCAAACCATGAGCACTGAATATTTTCAGTGTTCTAAGTTGATCTTCCTTTTTGTTATTGAATTTGTGCACCTCTTCAGTGTGATTTCATTAATTGACCTCCATATATTTATATGTATATATTTGGTAGCTAGGTGGCATAGTGAACAGAGTGCCATGCCTGATGAACAGGGTGTCATGTCTGAATTCAGGAATACTTATATTCATTAGTTCAACTCTATTCTCAGATACTTACTACCTGTGTGATATTGGACAATCCTTAACCCTATTTGCCTCAGTGCTTCATATGTAAAATGAACTGGAGAAGGAAATGGAAAACTATGCCAGTATTTTTGCCAAGAATCCCTCAGATGGAAGTCAGAGCCAAGATGGCAGAGTAGAAAGATGCACATACTATAGCACTTCCCTCACAGCCCACAAAATATCTATAAAAACAACTCTCAACAAAGTCTAAAGCAGTAGAAGTCACAGAACAACAGAGCAAAAGAGGTTTCCAGCCAAAGGCAACCTGGAAGGCTGAAAGGAGAGATCTATCTCATAAGACACTGGGCAGAGTGGAGCACAGCCCTGGCCACATGGTGCTGGGAGGAACAGGACCTGAACAGATCTCTGGGCAGAGTTCTTAGCAGGGAAGGTCCCAGATACCTCAACCCACAAGTGACAAAGAGAACTCCAAAAGTCATTTGGGGAGGGCTTTCCCAGCTGGGTGAGAAGGATTGGGGTTTCTCCAGCAATAGCCCCAGGTGATGGCACAGGCTGCGGCAGTAGCCTGCTGGCAGCTACAGAGTCTGGGAAGCAACCTGGATCCATTGTTCAGGCAGTGCAGCTTAAAGTCTCTGGCAGTAAGGAGCAGCTGATCTAAACTGCAGGCTTGAGTGACAGCCCCACCCCCACCCAAAGCCCAGGAGAACCAAACAGCTGAGTTTTATCTCTTGACAAAGGATTCAGAAGTCAAATAACTGGCTGGGAAATGCCCAAAAAAGGGAAAAAAAGAGAAGGTTACTTTTTTGGTGAACAGGTGTATCCTGCCATCCTTTCTGATGAGGAAGAACAAGGCTTACTGTTACAGGAAGTTAAGACCCCCTGAACCAGGGTCCCCAAAGTGAACTTAAACTGAGCTCAGGCAATAGAAGAGCTTGAAAAGCAGGTCAGCAGCTTGCTAAAGGAGAAGCAAAAAAAATGCTGAGGACAATAACACCTTTTAAAAAGAGGCTAACTCAACTGGGAAAAGAGGTCCAAAAAGCCAATGAGGACTGAAGGCGGCATTAAAAAGTAGAATTAGCCAAATGGAGGAGAAGGTTCTAAAGCTCATTGAACAAAATAGTTTTCTGAAAAGGAGAATTGAGTTCAGGGAAATGAATAACTGTGAGATAAACTAAGCAGTTAGAAAATAAAATCAAGAGTTTGAAAAAATAGAAGATAATGTGAAGCATCTAATTGGAAAAACAACTGACCCGGAAAATAGATCCAGGAGAGACAATTTAAAAATTATGGGGCTACCTGAAAGTCATGATAAAAAAGACTAGACATTATCTTCCATGAAATTATTGAGGAAAGGGGGCAGAGCCAAGATGGCGGAGTAGAAAGATGCACATACGCTACCTCTGAACCCACTGCCCATAAAATATCTGTAAAAAAATAACCACCAGCGAATTGGAGCAGCAGAAGCCACAGAACAATCTCTGGAGATTTCTGCTCCAGAGAGCCTGAAAACCTTTCTCAAAAGGTCTCTCGCACCCTGGACCCAGAGCAGAGCCCAACCCTGCCTCGGTGGCGCAGTGCGGAAAGGAGCGGATCCAAGCAGGCTTCAGGGACAGAATCTCCAGTGGCCGCGCAGGTCCCCCACCCACAGGTGACAAGGGTTGGTGAGAGGATCTCCTCAGTGGGTCGAGAAGGGTGTGGGGTGCCCTCATAACTCAGGCCCCTTCGGGAGGCAGCAGCGGAGGTGGGAGCAGACCAGGGCTCCCCAAGCAGGCAGGAGCCAGGATCCATTGTTGAAGGTCTCTGCATAAACCCCCTGAGGGAACTGAGCCTGTGAGGCGGCCCTGCCCTGACCTGAGCACCTAAACTTAATCTCACACCGAATAGCAGCCCTGCCCCGGCCCAAAGCCCTGAGGCTGCGAAGCAGCATTTGAATCTCAGACCCCAAGTGCTGGCTGGGCGGATCTGGAGGCGAGGTGGGGGTGGAGAGGACACTCAGAAGTCAAGTCACTGGCTGGGAAAATGCCTAGAAAAGGGAAAAAAAAATAAGACTATAGAAGGTTACTTTCCTGGTGAACAGGCATTTCCTCCCTTCCTTTCTGATGAGGAAGAACAATGCTTACCATCAGGGAATGACACAGAAGTCAAGGCTTCTGTATTCCAGCCCACTCAATGGGATCAGGCCATGGAAGAGCTCAAAAAGGATTTTGAAAATCAAGTTAGAGAGGTGAAGGAAAAACTGGGAAGAGAAATGAGTGACATGCAAGCAAAGCATGAAAAACAAGTAAACACCCTGCTAAAGGAGACCTAAAAAAATGCTGAAGAAAATAACACCTTGAAAAATAGGCTAACTCAATTGGCAAACGAGGTTCAAAAAGCCAATGAGGAGAAGAATGCTTTAAAAAGCAGAATTAGCCAAATGGAAAAGGAGATTCAAAAGCTCACTGAAGAAAATAGTTCTTTCAAAATTAGAATGGAACAGATGGAGGCTAATAACTTTATGAGAAACCAAGAAATCACAAAACAAAACCAAAAGATTGAAAAAATGGAAGATAATGTAAAATATCTCCTTGGAAAAACAACTGACCTGGAGAATAGATCCAGGAGAGAAAATTTAAAAATCATGGGCCTACCTGAAAGCCATGATCAAAAAAAGAGCTTAGACATCATCTTTCATGAAATTATCAAGGAAAACTGCCCTGAGATTCTAGAACCAGAGGTCAAAATAAGTATTCAAGGAATCCGCAGATCACCGCCTGAAAGAGATCCAAAAAGAGAAACTCCTAGGAACATTGTGGCCAAATTCCAGAGTTCCCAGGTCCAGGAGAAAATATTGCAAGCCACTAGAAAGAAACTATTCAAGTATTGTGGAAATACAATCAGGATAACACAAGATCTAGCAGCTTCTACATTAAGGGATCGAAGGGCATGGAATAGGATATTCCAGAAGTCAAAGGAACTGGGACTAAAACCAAGAATCACCTACCCAGCAAAACTGAGTATAATACTTCAGGGAAAAAATTGGTCTTTCAAAGAAATAGAGGACTTTCAAGCATTCTTGATGAAAAGACCAGAGCTGAAAAGAAAATTTGACTTTCAAACACAAGAACGAAGAGAAGCATGAAAAAGTAAATAGCAAAGAGAAGTCATAAGGGACTTTACTAAAGTTGAACTGTTTACATTCCTACATGGAAAGACAATATTTGTAACTCCTGAAACTTTTCAGTATCTGGGTACTGGGTGGGATTACACACACACACATGCACAAGCACACACACATAGAGACAGAGTGCACAGAGTGAATTGAAGAGGATGGGATCATATCTTAAAAAAATGAAATCAAGCAGTGAGAGAGAAATATATTGGGAGGAGAAAGGGAGAAATGGAATGGGGCAAATTATCTCTCATAAAAGAGGCAAGCAAAAGACTTTTTAGTGGAGGGAAAAAGAGGGGAGGGGAGAGAAAAACATGAAGTTTACTCTCATCATATTCGACTAAAGGAAGGAATAAAATGCACACTCATTTTGGTATGAAAACCAATCTTACAATACAGGAAAGTGGGGGATAATGGGATAAGCAGGGTGGGGGGGATGATGGAAGGGAGGGCATGGGGAGGAGGGAGCAATTTGAGGTCAACACCCTTGGGGAGGGACAGGATCAAAAGAGAGAACAGAAGTAATGGGGGACAGGATAGGATGGAGGGAAATATAATTAGTTCTTACACAACACTACTATTATGGAAGTCATTTGCAAAACTACACAGATTTGGCCTATATTGAATTGCTTGCCTTCCAAAGGGAAGGGGTGGGGAGGGAGGGAGGAAGAGAAGTTGGAGCTCAAAGTTTTAGGAACAACTGTCGAGTACTGTTCTTGCCACTAGGAAATAAGAAATACAGGTAAAGGGGTATAGGATGGAGACAAGGGCAGAGAGGGATGATAGAAGAGAGGGCAGATTGGCACACAGGGGCAGTTAGAATGCTCGGTGTTTTGGCGTGGCGCTAGGGGAGAGAAGGGGAGAAAATTTGCAACCCAAAATTTTGTGAAAATGAATGTTAAAAGTTAAATTAAAAAAAAGAAATTATTGAGGAAAACTGTCCTGATATTCCAGAACCAGAGGGTAAAATAAATATTGAAAGAATCCACTGTTCACCTCCTGAAAGAGACCCAAAAAAGAAACTCCTAGCAATTTCAGAGTTCCAAGGTAAAGGAGAAAATACTGCAAGCAGCTAGAAAGAAACAATTCTAGTATTGTGGAAATACAATCAGGATAACACAGGATCTGGCAGCTTGTATATTAAGGGATAAAAGGGCTTGGAATAGTGCCAGGCCTAGAGGCCTGAGGGCTACCCGAGTCTTACCTTACCTATCGCAGGTCTTCGGCTGGCCAAACCAGATAAACGTATGAGAGAAGAGACTTTCCGGAGTCGAACAAGGGTTAGGCTTTATTCAGGGTCTTGGTTACATGTGCAGGAGGAACTCTTCCTTAGGAGAGAGAGAGAAATCTCCCAAGGAGGCAAAGATCTTACAGTAAGAGAATGAAAGCAGAAGTGGAAGTGGGGAGAGAGGGGAGAAGGAAGAAAGAAGAGAGGAGAGAGGGAAGAGGGGCCTTCTGTCCTCTAATGGCCCCTCAGCGCTAAGAGCGCCTTCAGGCATTCCTGACTCTACTTAAGCTCTCCTGCCACATAGTTTGCACCTGAATACCGTGCCTGTTAGATAACAATAGGTGTGCTCAGATCCGGGCCAATCTCAAGGGCGGGGATGCTCTCTCCCAGCACTTTTCTCACGGGAAGAGGCGGAAATGCACGAGATAGCTCGGTCTCACACCTCAATTCCCTGCTGTTCCCTGGGGGGCCTCATGAGAACTCTAAGGTTTAGAAGTTCTCACCTTTACCCGCCCGAGACTGTCCACATGGAACTGAGCTTACACCCCCAACAGAGTAGGATATTCCAGAAGTCAAAAGAACTGGGATCAAAACCAAGAATCACCTGCCCAGCAAAACTGAGTATAATACTTCAAGGGAATAAATGATCATTCAATGATATAGAGGACTTTCGAGCATTCATGTTGAAAAACCAGAGCTGTATAGAAAATTTGACTTTCAAGCAGAAGAATCAAGAGAATCTTGAAAAGGTAAACAGGAAAGGGAAATCATAAAAGACTTTCTAAAGCTGAACTGTTTACATTCTTACATGGAAAGAAAATATTTATAACTCTTGAGAGTATTCTCAGTATTTGGGTAGGTGGAGGGATTGTACACACACACACACACACACACACACACACAGACATAGACATAGAGTACAGGTTGTGTTGAATCAGAAGAGATGATATCCATAAAAAAATAAAATAAAAATTAAGGGGTGAGGGAGGAAAATACTGGGAGGAGAAAGGGAGAAATGGAATGGGGCAGGCTATAACTCATAAAAGAGATAAAGAAAAATTTTGTTCAGCGGAGGAGAAAAGGGAGAAGGGGAGAGGGGAAAAGTGAAGCTACTCTCTCCACATATGGCTTAAGGAGGGAATAACATGCTCACTAAATTTAGAATGAAAATCTGTCTCACATTACAAGAAAGTAGGGGAGGAGGTAACAAGTGGGGTGACAGGAATGATAGAAAGGAGGGGAAATGGGAGAAGGGAGTAACTAGAAATAAACACATTTGGAAAGGGACAAGGTCAAATGAGGGAATCAAAAAATAAGGAGGGATAGGGTAGGATAGAGCGAAATATAGTTAGTATTACACAACATGATTATTATGGAAATCTTCTGCAAAACGATGCATATTATAGTCAGTACTGAATTGCTTGCCTTTTCAGTGGGGATGAGTAGGGAGGAAGGAAGGGAATGAAGGTGGAATTCAAAGTATTAGAAATGAATATTGAGAAATATTATTGCATATAACTGGGAAATAAGAAACACAGATAATTGGGTATAGAAGTTTATCTTGCCCTACAAGAAAAGAGACAAGATAGGGATAAGGGAAGGGTGGGGTGTGATAGAAGGGAGGGTTCATTGAGGGAAGGGTAATTAGAATGCAAGGTATTAGGGGTTGGGGAGAGGGGAGAGATGGGAAGAAAAATTGGACATGTTACACAGTGATGTAAAAGCAATTAGTATTACGACAATTGAATGAATTAATTACTGAGACTAAATCAGAGACATCTTTAGTTTGGGGAAATGAATTTTAGCCTAAGTCTCCTAGAGGCAGGTAACTTCGGGTAAAATTTGGCACTGATGGAAAAGTTAAAGTTTTAATGGTAAATTTGATTTTATGATTGTCATTTAAGCAGGAACTAGCACAGGTATAGAAAGGCATGTAAGCCACTTAAGACTTGCCTCAAAAGATGTTCCTTAACCAATGTGAAATTATAGTCATATCTGAAACCTGGTTATTGGAACTTGCCATTTTTAGATGCTATGGGACTATTAAATGACTGTCCTTCTGAGTCTAACTCCAGGTATGGACAGCAACAAAGGCGGTCTGAGTCTCCAATCCATGATACCAGTAAGCCTGTGAGATGCTGGTATGAACTGAAAAAGATGATCTCATGGGAAGGGTGGCAGAGTGGCTTTTCAGCCTGGGCTGAGGTAGGATTCTCCTGACTCAATTTCTCCACTGACACCTGGCAGACTCTAAGCCTCACTGAATGCAAGGTGACAATCTACTCCTGCCTGGAACTGACATGAAACTGGGGAGATATTGTTTCCCTGCAATGTGGCAATTTCCTATAGTCAAAAGGTTTGTAAGCTTAATACCAGATCTATTAAATTGTAGATTGTTGGTAGGGGAACATCAGAGGTCAAGTCTAAAATTAAGCTATTAGGTTTAGGACTGTAGACCAACAATAAGTTAGGGTCCTTTAATTCTTAATAATAGTGTGAAGACAAGTAAATCAAGGGCTTATGAGTTAGCATACATAGTTATTATTTGTGTCTCAGTTGGTAATTGGTAAAAAAAAAAAAATCGTTTTTTTGTCTATAGTATAATGCCTTAAAAGAAATATCACCCGACCAAAGTTGGAATTTTGTTATGTGATATGAACTGTGTTTTTAACTGTGTGTTATTTTTAGAAATAAAAATTCTAGTGATAATTTTTAGGTGGGGGTTGTGTCATGTAACTTTTCTGAAACTAGCAGTTGTCTTAGAATCTTCTCAGTGCAGCCCCTTTAAGCACTGAGGATAATTATCTCAAATGACTTATTGATGAGATAAGTCATGAGAGCAAGTTTCCTGTCAGGATTTAGGGGCACCTCTGAGGAGTCAGACCTGATTATCTAATGTATTCAGTTGAAACTCTCACCAGTGTGTTCTCCCAAGGCTAAGCAATTAAGAATCAATTTAGACAATAAGCATCGAGTCATTTGTAGAAAGTGGTCTTTACTGAGGTGACACTATAAAAATACTTAGTATAAAACACCCCTTAACCTCTGCATAAGAATCTGGGTCAAATCCTCCCACAGGTATATTTAGAAGCCAGGGGAAAGTGGGCACAAGCTCAGAGAGCAATTGGGCGACCATTAGCTCTTGATTGCTGGAAGTGCTGTTTTCTTATATTTGGAGTACCTCTAAAATGAATCTTTGGCATCACGTAAATTCTTTGCCGGCTTTCCTATGAAATCATACCATCTGTCCTAGACTCCTAATGGAGTTATTCAGTCAACAAACTTTTACATAGCACTTATTTTCTAGGCATTGTGCTAAGGCTGCCATCTGACTTCACTTATTTCTGGCTCCCGCTCACTACCAAGATTTCTTCAAATGCTTTTCCAAAACTGAATGTCCATACTTTTTGATGGATGGCTCAGGTTTGAAGTGCATGTCATTTTTTATTATGTCTTGAATTTCTTTGACTTTTGAAATATATAATTCAATATCTTTTTGGAGCTTTTTGTACATACAGAATAGCTTTGTATCTTTTGCTTTTCTATTCCTTTATCTGTGAAAATCACCTGGATACTTGCAGAATTTGTTGCTTGTCATTAGAATTTTTATATTTTATCAGTATGTCTTGGAGTTTATTGTTTAGGTTTTTTTCTTTGGACTAAGCTAAATTTTCTTTTCTATCTTAAAAAACAAGGCAATTATCTTCTGTAATATGTTATTCAGGATATTATTTTTTATTATATTGAGCCAAAAATGTTTTATTTCAGGGTTTTTTTTTTTTTTGCATTTCAATGTTACTGAACTTTCCTGGAGTATCATAAAGTTTTGTTTCTTTAATGTCTTTCAGGGTATTATTTTGAGCAACCACCTTTTTTAGTGTAAGAACAATTTTTTTTCCCTTTTCAATAAGTATCATCTCAGTACAGACAGGGGAAATCAAGTATGCCTTGATTGAGTCAAGATCCATATAAGTATTCCTGCACATTTTGGGGAACTTGTTGGTCTGAATATGCTTAATGACTAGAAAATCCATATCCAGGTACTTAAGTTATATATTCTTCTCTGCATTTTTCAGTATGAACAGCAAGAACTCACCATATATTTTTGGCCAGTCATCCTGTGCCAAACTATATCTGCCAACTCAACTACCCCATTTTGGGAAAGAAACATATTGTTTCTTTAATGTGACATCTTGGTAGCTATTATGAAGACTTTTTAAATGTTCCTTTCCTTGACAGCTTGGTAATTTCACGGATGATTTTGAACTGGAGTGAGATATTTGAATTCTGGACTTGCATGATTTTCTGGGTTCCTCTAGTTCAGGAGAGTGTTTCATTATTTTAAATGAATATCTGGGATTCTTACTGGAAGAGGAAAAGCAAGTGCTACTTATTGTACAGGTTTTTAAATTTAATAATGTTCTTCTGGGAGACTTCTGATCCTAAAGTAGTGTTTTAACTCCTCCTATTTTGATGGTTGGCATGTCTCTCTGTCTGGACTACAAAACTTCTTATTTCCTGCCACACTGAGAAATTTCTTTTTCTCTTGCTAATGGCTTGTGCTTTGTATTGTTGACTCAAAGTCAGCTGAACTTTTCACTTTTCTACGATATCTCTAGGAACTTCATGAGGAACCTCATTACTGAACCTCATTATTCTTTGAGATTCTATCAATCTCTTCATTTCCAATCTGACCGCCTTCTTTTGTAGTTCTCCTTCATGCCTTGAGAAAGTTTATCAAATTACAAGACTTCATCAGCCTTGATACTTATTTCTTATCAGTAACCTCAGCACCCTCTGCCTCCCTTCTAGTTTCATAGGTTCTTCTCGTGTGTTGAATTCCCTTATTAGTTCATAAGTTCCTTGTTGGCAGGGAATATCTTTTTCTTTCTTGTATCCTTAGTGTTCAGCACAGCGCTTGGCATATAAGAGGTGCTTAATAAAAATTTAATGGTTCACTGGTGGTCAATAAGCAGGAAGATCCAATGACTCAATGGATCATTACAAATGGAGTGACTCCACTCTCCCTGTTTCTTCCTGTGACCTTCCAGATCGTATTATGTAGCTATGAGATGTCCCATTAAGAGTGAAAGAAGGCTGTTCCTTGACAACTTCTCCTACATTGAAACTAGATGGGGGAATTCAACTAGGTGAACTTGTGGATTTTTTAATTTGGGTTTCCTGAATAGGGAATATAAATATCATCCTTTTAAACTATATTGTGTATTTGAGAGATTTTTGGGACCATTGAATGAAGTTGACTGGTAGCATGGAGAATTTCTTTAAACGTAAAAATAGTTTTTTGATCTCATTTTTTTTCCTGAGAAGTCTACGATTCCAATTAGAAACATTGAAATCAATGTCATTTACAGGCTAGAGATTGTATTTTCTATATTTTAACATCATTGCTTTTTTCTTCTCTTCTTTTAGATTGTTTTTGATTTTGGAATATTTGTATTTCCAATCTATTTTTTTCTTTTGCACTTCTTCCTAGATTTGCCGTGGTAAATTAAAGTGTCTCCCTTCTTCAAATATTTTCTGCTATTTAGGTCATACAAGATGGTATGTAATCTCAACCCAATGTGGTGTACCTTTGCCAACTTCTCTTAATTTTGCTTCTTACACTGGGGTCCTATGTATGTCAATCATATAAGATTCTGGGTGGGATTTGATGTCTTGGAGTTTTAGTCCTTCACATAGCTCCTATTGGTCCTTTTATGTAAATAAAATAGAGAGGAGATTTTGGGTATATGGATTCACAATTCATGATTTAATGGAAATTGGGGAGAATTTTCTAGTTTTATAACAGAAAGTTGTCTGGGACCAAAGATAGATGTTGAACTACCAATATTCTACAATCTCTCCCCAACCCATTGTCCGAAACCCTGTCCCTTGGAGGGCAGGCCAGTTTTTTTCCTTAAAAGACAATAAAATTCACCTTACTAATTATCCCATTAAACTAAGCATAATTCCTCTGACGTAGCTTTCCGGTGCTCCAAGTAAAAAGTCAATGCATAAAGAATTAGTTCCTTCATCAGTCAGATTAACAGACCAGCATGCTCAGCAAATGAGCAAAGATGAGGAGACCAATTGAATTAATGTAAGCACTCTTGAGAACAAGAATGTGTATTTTATTTGCATGCTAAAAACTTAACACAGTCATATATTATAAATATCAATAAAATCTGGTTTATTTATTGTATCCTTGCTAAATATCCTTTTTCAATACTGGACAAGTAAAAATATTCTTGTGATAATTGTCCAATAGCTCAGTATCTCATTTAGTTTCTACTTTGAAACTGCAACCTTTGAACAGTTTAAGTTGAGCCTAGTCCATGACAATTTTGAATCATCAAGAAGCAAGGACACAAAATAATAGAAGATCCTAGAAAATATTACTTTGACTTTTTTTGCAGACTACCAGAATAGCTCTGTGAACTAAAATTCTATGACAGAGATAATGTGATGGACTTTTGAAAAGAAACTTGCAAATGAGATAACATTTTATTTTATTTTTTAAAATTTATTTATTTAAGTTTTTAACATTCATTTCCACAAAATTTTGGGTTCCAAATTTTCTCCATTTCTCCCCTCCCACCGCTCCCAAACGCCGGGAATTCTAATTACCCCTATCACCAGTCTGCCCTCCCTTCTAACATTCCTCCCTTCCCTTATTGCCATCTTCTCTTTTGTCCGGTAGGGCAAGATAACTTTCTATACCCCATTACCTATATTTCTTATTTCCTAGTTGCAAGAATAATACTCAACAGCTGTTCCTAAAACTTTGAGTTCCAACTTTTCTTCATCCTTTCCTCCCCACCCATTCTCTTTGGGAAGGCAAGCAATTCAATATAGGCCATATCTGTGAAGTTTTGCAAATGACTTCCATAATAGTCATGTTGTGTATGACTAACTATATTTCCTTCCATCCTATCCTGCCCCCCATTTCTTCTATTCTCTTTTGATCCTGTCCCTCCCCAAGGGTGTTGACTTCAAATTGCTCCCTCCTCCCACTGCCCTCCCTTCCATCATTCCCCCCACCCTGCTTATCCCCTTCTCCCCCACTTTCCTGTGTTGTAAGATAGGTTTTCATACCAAAATGAGTGTGCATTTTATTCCTTCCTTTACTCGAATGTGATGAGAGTAAGCTTCATGTTTTTTCTCTCACCTCCCCTCTTTATCCCTCCACTAATAAGTCTTTTGCTTACCTCTTTTATGAGAGATAATTTGCCCCATTCCATTTCTCCCTTGCTCCTCCCAATATATTTCTCTCTCACTGCTTGATTTCATTTTTTAAAGATATGATCCCACCCTATTCAATTCACCCTGTGCTCTCTGTCTCTCTACGTGTGTGTGTGTGTGTGTGTGTGTGTGTGTGTGTGATCCCCCCAACTACCCAGACACTGAAAAAAGTTTCAAGAGTTACAAATATTGTATTTCCGTGTAGGAATGTAAATAGTCCAACTTTAGTGAGTCCCTTATGATTTCTCTTTGCTGTTTACCTTTTCATGCTTCTCTTCATTCTTGTGTTTGAAAGTCAATTTTCTTTTCAGCTCTGGTCTTTTCATCAAGAATGTTTGAAAGTCCTCTATGTCATTAAAAGATCATTTTTCCCCCTGAAGTATTATACTCAGTTTTGCGGGGTAGGTGATTCTTGGTTTTAGTCCTACTTCATTTGACTTCTGGAATATGATATTCCATGCCCTTCGATCCCTTACTGTAGAAGCTGCTAGATCTTGTGTTATCCTGATTGTATTTCCACAATACTTGAATTATTTCTTTCTAGCTGCTTGCAATATTTTCTCCTGGACCTGGGAACGCTGGAATTTGGCCACAGTGTTCCTAGGAGTTTCTCTTTTTGGATCTCTTTCGGGAGGGGATCAGTGGATTCTTTCAATATTTATTTTGTCCCCTGGTTCTAGAATATCAGGGCGGTTTTCCTTGATAATTTCATGAAAAGTGATATCTAGGCTCTTTTTTTGATCATGGCTTTCAGATAGTCCCATAATTTTTAAATTGTCTCTCTTGGATCTATTTTCCAGGTCACTTGTTTTTCCAATGAGATATTTCACGTCATCTTCCATTTTTTCAATCTTTTGGTTTTGTTTTGTGATTTCTTGGTTTCTCATAAAGTCATTAGCCTCCATCTGTTCCATTCTCATTTTGAAAGAACTATTTTCTTCAGTGAGCTTTTGAACCCCCTTTTCCATTTGTCTAATTCTGCTTTTGAAAGCATTCTTCTCCTCATTGGCTTTTTGAACCTCGTTTGCCAATTGAGTTAGCCTATTTTTCAAGGTGTTATTTTCTTCAGCATTTTTTTGGGTCTCCTTTAGCAAGGTGTTGACCTGCTTTTCTTGCATCTCTCTCATTTCTCTTCCCAGTTTTTCCTCCACCTCTCTAACTTGATTTTCAAAATCCTTTTTCAGCTCTTCCATGGCCTGAGACCATTGAATATTTATTTTGGATGTCTGGTAAACAGAAACCTTGAGTTTTATGTATTTCCCTGATAGTAAACATTGTTCTTCCTCGTCTGAAAGGATGGGAGAAGATATCTGTTCACCAAGAAAGTAACCTTCTATAGTCTTATGTATTATCCCTTTTTGGGGGATTTTTCCAACTTACTTGACTTTTGGGTCCTTTGTCAAAAGTAGGGTATGTTCTGGGAATCTGTAAGATCTCACTTCCTCCAAGATGGCCCAATGAAGTGTGTACACTGGTCTGGGAGCAGAAAGAGATTTTTGTGCTCAGAATCTTAGCAGTTTCCTCTCCACAGCCACCTGGCCTCCAGTTCCACTGCCATTCAGTGTGAGATAAAGACCTGCTCCCTCAGGGCCTCTATGCAGGGCTAATGTAATAGTCAGCTCCTCAGTGCCCCCAGGGGTTTTATGATCCCACAATGGATGCGGGCTACTGTAGGGGCTGAGGTGGGAACCGCCACTGCCCACCCGATGTGGCCTCTGCACCAGCCGTTGCTTCAGGCTGGAGCTGTGAGAAGACCCTTCTCCCTTCCTGGCCAGCTGAAAAAATCCTGTCACTGACCTTTGGAGCCTGTGGGTTGAGGGATCTGTGAACCCGCTGCTGCTGGGACTGGGGATTCTGAGAGTGGAGATTCGGTCCCCAAGGGCTGTTCTCCAGCCACCCAGCCAAGGCTAGGCTCTGCTCCGGGTCCAGTGCAACAGACATTTCCCATGGGCCTTTCCAGTCACCTTGGGCTGGAAATCTCCATTCTGTTGTTCTCCACTTCTGCTGTTCAAAATTTGTTGAGAATCCCTCTCTACAGGTATTTTATGGGCTGTGTGGGGAAAGCCTGCATATGTGCATCTTTCTACTCTGCCATCTTGGCTCCGCCCTGCCATGAGATGATATTTTAGCAGTAAAGCACGTTAATGCCTATTGGATAGCCCCATATATGATTCTCACAAGAAGGGAGCATGGAACAGCATGATAATATATAATTATATGCCTTTGCCATTAATAAGTGACACTCTCCTGTAAGGGGCGCTGACTGCCACACCATCTGGGACGCCACACTGACCGACATCAGGTAAACTGAGTCCGGAGCAGGGAAGGGTGAACAAGATGGCACTGGAAGGGATGGCCCCACCCCTGGTTTGTTGTTGTCACTGTAGTTCCAGCTTGTGTTCATTTCTATAGTTTCGGGTTTGTTTATGTGTGTTACCATGGTTCACTGGGCTAGCTGGCAGAGACTATATAATCAGAGTGCTTGCTTGAATAAATCGGAGTTGCTTCACTGACCCACTCTCCCGCCTCAGTCTTTTACTCGCGAGCTCCACAGGTGGACGAGCAGCCTGCTGGCCAAGCATAAGGCTTGCTCCTCTCTGTAAGCTATGCCGTCACCATAGCAGTCTCCTTATTGGTGGCAGTGAAAGTCCTGTCCCACTTGAAGTGCTGGTATGAATTGATGAGAATTATAAAATTTCAGACTTAGCCCCTCCTCACTCTGGGGACCCTTCAAATAGGAGTTTTTCATTTGAACTCTCAAAGTGTGTGTCTTCAAGAATATCACTGAGTTGGATTCCAGCTAGGAGAGAAGCTAGAAAAGGCCAACCACACTTCTGGTTGCTGATGAAAAAGACTTGGGGGAGACATAATAGGTACAGGCAGTCTCCATCATGTCCCTATTCCTGGCTTGCTCCCCTAGAGACTCTGGAGTATTGCTTCTTGGTTGAGATTCAGGACCTTCTCTCTCACTTGACCTCAGTTACATTGCTCCCAAATTGGAGTTCCTTCTCTCTGCATTGTCTGGTCAATATTCTCCTAAATACACACCTTCTCTGATTTCTGCTTTGTTCTAATTTGAATGAATCGGTTTCTTTGCTATTTGCTGTGTATAATCATTATGGAAGTAGTAATAGGTGAGGAAAGGGTCAACCCTTGGATATAGAGCTTGTGTCCATCCTCCTCAATATGACAAAGTGATCAAAAGTTAGAAGGAAACTGATCGTATCCCCTGGACAAATAGCATTTAAAGGGGCAGATAGATATCATTATAATTTAGTATCCCTTCTCTCTCTGAGGAGAACAGAATAGTCTTTGGCCCCAACCTCATGCTTATCGTCCTGGTGGGAATAAAAATCCTTCTTGGAGAAGGATTGGGGAAGAAAAGAGCATAAACATATCATCTGCTGTTTTTTGAGGCATGCGGACAATAACAGTGTCTTCACCCCATGCAGGTCCCTCTGCACATATGGAGTCTATTATTCTGGACTTATAAAAATTTTAGTTGTACTTTTTAATATTCATTTCCACAAGATTTTGAGTTCCAAATTTTCTCTCCATCTCTCCCTTACCCCCACCCCAAGATGTGTTTTATTCTGATTACACCTTTCTCCAATCTGCCCTCCCTTCTAACACCCCCCTCCTGTCCCCTTCCCTTCCATGTATCCTGTAGGGCAAGATAGATTTCTATACACCATTTCCTGTATATCTTATTACTCAGTTGCATATAAAAAATTTATTTGTTTTTAAAGCTTTGAGTTACACATTTTCTCCCTTCCTTTCTCACCACCCACCCTCACTGAGAAGGCAAACAATTTGATATAGGCCATACATGCGTAGTCATGCAAAGAACTTCCATAACAGTTATGCTCCAAAAGACTAACTATATTTCCCTCCATACTATCTCCCTCCCCCATTTATTCTGTTTTTTTTTCCTTTGATCCTGTCTCTCCTAAGAAGTGTTTTCTTCTGGTTGCACTCTTCCTCCATTTGTCTTCCCTTCCATTCTCCCCTCCTCTCTTACAGTCTCCCCCCCCCCCCACTTTCCTCTTGGGTAAAATAGATTTCCATACCCAATTGAGTGTGTACGGTATTCCCTCTTCAAGGCAAATCCAATGAGAGTAAGGTTCACTCTTTCCCTCTTACTTCTTCTCTATCCCTCTCCACTGTAACAGCTTTTTTTTTACTCTTTTATGTGAGTCAATTTTCCCCATTCTACCTCTCCCTTTCTCCTCACAATATATTCCTCTCTCACCCCTTAATTAGATAGGTAGATGATTCTTGGTTTTAATCCTAGCTCCTCTGACTTCTTGAATATCATATTCCAAGCCCTCCAATCCCCTAATTTAGAAGCTGCTAAATGTTGTGTTTCCACAATGCTTGAGTTGTTTCTTTCTGGCTACTTGCTATATTTTCTCTTTGACTTGCAAACTCTGGAGCTTGGTACAACATTCCTAGGAGTTTTCTTTTTGGGATCTCTTTCAGGAGGTTATGGGTGGATTCTTTCAATTTCTATTTTACCCTTTGCTTCTCAAATATCAGGAGTTTTCCTTGGTAATTTCTTGAAAGATGATGTCTAGGCTCTTGTTTTGGTCATGGCTTTCTGGGAGGCCAACAATTTTTAAAATTATTTCTCCTGGATCTATTTTCCTGGTCAGTGATTTTTACAATGAGATATTACACATTGTCTTCTATTGCTTCATTATTTTGGTTTGCTTTTTAGTTTCTTGATTTTTTAGAGTCATTATTCTATTTGCTTCATTCTAATTTTTAAGGAATTATTTTCTTCAGTGAGCTTTTGGGTCTCCTTTTTCATCTGGCCAATTCTGCTTTTGAAGGCATTCTTCTACTCATTGACTTTTTGTATCTCTTTTGCCAATTGAGTTAGCCTATTTTTCAAGGTGTTATTTTCTTCAGTATTTCTTTGGATCTCCTTTAGCAAGCTGTTAGCTCATTATTTTTTCATTACTCTCATTTCCCTTCACAATTTTTTCCTCTAACTCTCTTACGTGATCATCAACATCCATTTTGAGCTCTTCCATGTTCTGTGACCAATTCTTTTTTTCTTGGAGGCTTTGGATATAGGGGCTTTGACTTTGTTGTCTTCTTCTGGTTGTATGTTTTGATTTTCTTTGTCACCAAAGTCAGATTCTATAGTCTGATTTTTTTAACCTCATTTTCCCAGTCAATTACTTAACCTTTTAACTCTTTCTTAAGGTAGGATTCTGCTTCTAGTTTGTTTTTGTGGGCGTACTACCCCAAGTTTCAGGGGTTTTGAGCAATTTTTTTCAGAGATATTTCTAAGGACTTGTAAATTTCCAGTTCTTCTAAGGTGGTATAATCAAAGGAGACCTGTTTATTCCTCCCCTGGCCTGTGCTCTGCCCTGTACATTACCACAAGCACTCTTTTTTTGTCTTGAGGAATATTCCCTCTCCACCACTGCCATAATTCTGCCAGGCCAGCACTCCTCCTTACCCCAGGACTGCCACTCAGGACTGTGACCCAAATTCAAGCAGGGCAAAGCATGAGAATCCCCTCTCAGTACCAACAATGAGATCCTTGCTATCACCCTCTGATCAGCTGCTCAATCCCCATACTGTCTGAGTGCTGAAAAGTCTGGAAGCAGCAGTTTCCACCTCCTGGGACTGGAAATAGACCCTGCCCCTTTCTCACCCATGCCCCACAGTCTTTTTCTACTGCCCTTCTAAGTTGTCTTTGGCATTTGTGGGTTAAGGAGTCTGGAAACCACCACCGATACCAGTGATTCAGTCCCCTAAGACCTACCCTGGCCCCTTCTATGCCAGTATGGCACATGCTGGATTGGACTTTTCTCTTAGACTGATGCAATAGACCTTTCCTATCAACTTTCTAGATTGTCTTGGGCTGGAAATTTGCTTCACTCTGCTATTTTATGGGTTCTGCTACTCTAGAATTTGTTTGGAGTTATCTTTTACAGGTATTTGGAGAGTTTGATGGAGTTCAAAAAAAGCTCTACTTTTCCTCCACTATCTTACCTAATATCAAACGCTTACTTCATTCTTGTTTCCTGGTTATCTGTTTCCTGCATGCCTACCTTTTCTGAAGATGGTATCTGAAGAATTGTGAAACTGGCACATTTCTGCTTGGGAGTAATTTTTTCAATTCACATTATGATGTATTGCTTATGCAGTACCATTGAGTCTAAAGTAGTATTTCTAGAATGATAGAATCTCTTAGATGGAAGAAGATTAAAAAGTCAGGAAAATTGAAGAACAGGTTAATGAAGGTTATATTTTTGCATTCTTCCCCATTAATAGATTCCAACAAAGGAGAAAGAAAGAATCTTTTCATTCATCTTATTAGGGGACAAGTTTGTGCCTTATAGTTTCTAAGTATTCAACTTGATTGTCTTGTTGTTCTCTTTACTTTGTTCCAATTTATTGCTCTGAAATGAAAAAAAATATAAATGCCTTTTGGGAATTGTGTCCTTTTTTTCTTTGACTTTATTGATTTGTATATCTACCATTAAAATCTCTGAATATTTTGGTTGCTTTATTTACATAGTCCCAAACTGCTTTCCAGAATGGTTGTACCAGTTCACATTTCCGCCAGCAATGAATTGGTGTGTCCATTTTCTCCTAAACCCTTCAACATTGACTACGCTTGTCTTTTGTTATCTATTTCAATTTTATGGGTCCAAGGTGAAACTTCAGAGTTGTTTGGTTTGTATTTCTCTTAGTCCAGGTGGTTAGACAGCAGTTGATGGAATTTGCAACTGGAGTTTTTCATGGCATACAAGCTCAAAATGAGTAACTTGCTTAATGTGGTATCCAGCAAGGATAATTCACTCTGAGGTTTCAGTATGAGAAGCATAGTAGCAAGGATTTGGTAGATGTGATAAAGTTATTAAATTTGTATTTCTCAAGCAACAGATAGAGTACTGTTAGGTTCTTGAAAGACTAGAGAACTTCAGGAAGAAGGGAACCAGAATATTCAGTGTTACCTTGACCATATTAGGATCACAGAAAGAGAATGCAGATATTAAGACTGGAGAAGAGTAAGTGAAATGGTAACATGGCAGCCACGCTCAGATATTTGAAGGGATATCAAGGATTGCAGTTCTTTAGTTTATTCTTTGAAGGCATCCTTCTTTGCATATCATTTATGCTTTCAACTCTATAAGGTCTGTTTAAGCTCTCTTAGGACTCTTGTCATGGGATTCTTCTCTGATTTAATTTTTTTATTAGACTCTTCTTTGTGTCCCCTCTCTTTCAGGAACACTTAGGAGGAGGGTAAAGGGATGGTAGGAGGGGAAAACATTCTACTTATAGTCAAAGTTAAAAGTGTGAGAAAGGGGATGCTACTTGGCTTAGAAATTACAGTAGGCCTACAGAGTATGGGGAACAACAGAAAGGGACTGATAGTTGGGTAACATAGTGACAGGAAGATAGCAGTAGGCAACATCCAGGGAGACTTTTGGTCAAAATAACTGAGAAAAAGAGCAAAAATGGACATGAGTGCATAAAAGCTGACAAATGTGCTCATCAGTAAAAGGATGGTTTGGGTGGCTCTGGTCTCAGGTTGTCTTCTGGAGGAGCATTTGATGCTTCTAATTTTCTGGACATGCTGGTGGTGTTTGTGTAGGAGAAGCACCATGTAGACACTGGCCAAGACCATGAGCCCCAAATAAAGCACATTTCTGAAAGTGGTCATTATCAAATAAACACACATAACAGATTCTGAAGTACAAAACATATTATCAAATGCATTTGTAAAGTTGCTGCTGCTTCTTGGGCCTCTTGCACTTATTGGAACAGGAATTTCTATTAGAAGATTGAGGATCCAACAAAAGAGGTAAGAGGGGATGCTATGTTGTGTAAGTCTGACTTTGAGTTCTGCCAATATTGAATTGCTAGAGCTGATGGTGATAGCCTGGAGTGTACACAAGAGGCAAGTCAAAGAAACTGAAAGGCCCTCACTCACTTTTCGAAAGTAAAACACAACTTTACACCCAACATCATCCAGAAAATTGTTCCACCCTAAACCCTGCAATGTTTGTGGGACTCCCTTGCTAATAAGCATAATGGAGTGCACCAAGGTCAGCTGAGTGAAAATAAGGGTTGATGAACTTATCTTGTGGCCAGCATGGACATTTAACATATAAGAGGTAAAGAGGAATAAGTTTGCTATAGTCCCTACTGTGGTCACAGAGAGAAACACAACGCCAAGGTACATGATTTCTGGAAGCATTCTATTCATCTTAAAAAGAAAACTTTAGGTATAATAAAACAGAGAGAACACAGGAAAGGTACTGACTAATCATATTTTGGGATTCCAGTCCATAGGAGAGACTACAAATGCTACTTTTGTCTCATTCCTCTGTATATATTGATGGATATTATTATTTTAGGAAAATTACCCAACCTTCTTCTTGCTCAAATTCTTATTCATCAATTGCTCTAACTCAGTGAGCAGGTGGTAGAGGTGAGTTCGATTACGAAGATTGAGGATTTTTGTGGATTTGGAATTTTTCTATTCACAACTCCTTAAGGGAGTAGTTTCTAATTAAGGTTAAAGTTGACATCCTACAATTTAAACCACAAATTTTCCTTCATTGAGTTCTTCAGATCTCGTCACTGAAGGATCAAATCAGTTCAAAATATAGGCCAACAATCTTTGTGCAGACCTATAGTGTGAGAGGAATAAAAAGAAAAGGGAAAAGAGATGTGAGTCAATCTCATAATAAGGGGTAAACAGAGCATCAAGTTACCATTTGTTCTTTTTTCACCCCAGAACTAGAAGATACTTGATTTTTTAATATTATTTTTTCTTTTTTTTTATTTCTTGATTACTATCATGCTTATATACATACATATACACATATACATACATACATACATATATCTGTGTATACATACAGACACATATTTATTAAACATAAAATTTTTCCTAAAGACCTTAAGAATGTGTCTCCCATTTTTATGTTAAGACCATATACGAATTTTTGATGTATGTAGCCAAAATGATTATCTTAATAATGATGTGTGGAGTAATTTTAACTTCATAGCCATACAAATTTCTTCCAAGGTGCTGTTGTTAGAGAAATGGTTCTATACTTAGTGGACTCAAAAAGTTCCACTGTATGGCTTTCCTTTTATATATTAGGTCTTTATACTTTCTCTTTGGTAATTTGACTCAATACTTACTCTAGTTATTTTTCTCTTTGTACAGAAATAATTCCTAACCAATTTTTGAAAAATGTGTTTTAGCAAGCTTTGACAATGTAAAAGTCTCAAGAGACCTTGGTTATCTCTTATAATTTCTTCTTTCTACTGAATTTTCAAAGAATAATTGATCTGTTGTATTTGTCTAAGACAGTTTGCAATATGTGGGTTTTCCACATTCATTTTTTAGATAATATTTTGAGTTTCAATTTTTTTTGTCTCCATCTCCTTCTCATCTCCCTTTCCCAAGGTGGCAAGAAATGTGATATAGGTTATACATGTTCAATCATATGGACATATTTCCACATTAGTCATGTTATGAGAGAAGAAATTGAACCAAAGGGGAAAGCCACAAAAAAACTAGTGAAAATGGTAAGCTTTGATCTACCTTCAGACTCCGTAGTTCTTTCTCTGAATGTGGATAGTACTTTCCATCATGGGTCTTTTGAAATTATCTTGGATAATTATATTGCTGAAAAGAGTTAATCCAATCATAGTTGATCATGGCATAGTGTGATTGTTTCTGTGTACAGTGTTCTCCTGGTTCTGCTCACTTCACTCAGCATCAGTTCATGTAAGTCTTTGCAGGTTTTTCTGAAACTAGTCTGTTCATCATTTCTTATAGAACAATAGTATTCCATTACATTCATATACCACAACTTATTCAGCCTTCCCCATTTGATGAGCATTCCCTCAATTTCCAATTCTTTGCCACCACAAAAAGAGTTGCTATAAATACTTTTGTATATGTGTGTCCTTTTATCTTTTTTATGATCTCCTTGGGATACAGACCTAGTAGTGAGTGGTATTGCTGGATCAAAGGGTAGAAGCAGTTTGATTGGCCTTTGAGAATAGTTTCAAATTTCTCTCCAGAATGGGTTGGATCAATTGACAACTTTACCAACAATTCATTAGTGTTCCAACAATCCCATATCTTCTCCAACACTTATCATTTTTCTTTTCTGTCTTATTAGCCAATCTGATTGGTATGAGGTGGTATTCCTAGTTGTTTTAATTTGCATTTCTCTAATCAATAGTGATTTAGAGCATTTTTTTATATCAATACAGAAGATATTGATGATGGTGTAGGTTTTGTAGTCAAAACTAATCTAGTCAACAAACTTGTATGCCTCCCAAAGGAAGTGAACAATGGACTCTTGGCAATGGGATTGCCACTTGCAGGAAAATGCTATGCCATCATCATCAGTGCCTGTTCTCTCACCATGACAAACCCTGATGAGGTCAAAGAAAAATTTTATGATGATCTGCACACCCTGATCATCAATGTGCCAAAAGAGGACAAGTTTATACTTCTGGATGATTTTAATGCTAGAATAGGCTCAGACTACCAGACTTTGCAGGGAGTCCTAGAGAGGAACGGAGTTGGAAACAGAAATAGCAATGGTCACTTTCTACTGAAAACTTGTGCATCTCGTGACCTTTTCATCACCAACACTGTCTTCAGTCTATTGAAACACAATAAATCTTCATAGATACACCCTCACAGCAAACTTAGGCATTTGATAGACCATGTGTTTGTATGGAGAAAGGACAGACAGGATGTGAGAGTGACAGAGGCAATGTGTGGGACAGAGTGCTGGACTGATCATAGACTTATCCTCTCCAGGCTAAATATTCACATTCAACAAAACTACTGACCTCAAAGCAAAATGACTACCAGAAGAATTAGTGTCAACAGATTAGAGATCTTCTCTGAGTGGGAACTTTAAGGCTAACTTGGAGGGAAAGTTGAGCCAAACACAGGTGGCAACAGTGGCTCAGGAAAGGAGTGGGAAGCTTTCAGAGATTTGTTGCTCATCTGGGTCAGAACAGTTACAAATATCAAGACTTGTTTGATGAAAACGATGGGGAAATCCAGAAGTTGCTAAATGAAAATGAGAATTCCACAGTGTTTGCCAACAGGATAGTTCATCTGTCTCTGAGAAGGCAGTATTTAATTCCATCAGAAGTAAAGTACAAGGAAAGCTAGAGATGCAGGATTATTGGATTAGTAAGAAGGTAGATGAAATTCCATTTTACGCTGATACAGACAATACAAAGTACTTTTGTGATGCCCTGAATGCTATTTATGGGCCAAAGACCTGTGGTACATCTTAAGTACTTAGTGCTGATGGAGCCACATTGAATAGTGAAAAGAACATGATCCGAGAGACATGGGCTGAACACTTTCACAACGTTCTCAACAGACTGTCATAATTCAGTGCTGAAGCCATTGATCATTTACCTGGGGTTGAAGCCATTCCCTCTCTAGCTGAAGTTCCAACTGAAGAAGAGGTTATGAAGTCCATTAGGCTCCTTTTGTATGGTAATATACTTGGTACTGATTCTATTCCAACTAAGATTTACAAGGTGGAGGGTCCATTGCTCATACAAATGCTGACCGAAATTTTCCAGGTTACATGGCAAGATGAGGTTATCCTCCATAACTTCAAGGACACCTCGATTTTCCATCTCTGTGGAGGTAAAGGATATAGCTCATTTGTCACAATCAAGGGGTGTGTGTGTGTGTGTGTGTGTGTGTGTGTGTGTGTGTCTTAGTCATTGCTGGCAATATTCTTGCCAGAGTTCTACTTAATAAGCTGATCCTTCACCTGGAAGATGGTAATCTATCTGAGAACCAGTGGTGCTTCAGAAAGGGTTGACGAACAGTTGATATGTTGTTTACTGCCCAACAACTCCAGGAGAAATGCCAAGAGCAGGACAGAGGTCTGTACAAAATGTATGTAGATATGACCAAGGCCTTTAATACTGTCAGTCATGAGGTCTTTTGGAAAATCATGTCAAAATTTGGTTACTCAGAGAAGTTCATTAGCATTGTACAGTAATTTCATGACAGCATCTTGTCCAAGTTCTGGATAACAGACAATGCTTTCATGCTTTCCTAGTCACCAATGGAGTGAACAAGGCTGTGTGCTTGTTCCCATGCTCCTTAGCATGATATTTTCATCCATGTTGTCAAATGATTTCAATGAGAATGAATATGACATCAAGTTCAACAAGCCACTGATAGTAAATTCTTCAACTTGAAAAGACCAAAATGGAGAGAGTGTTGGTGCATGATTTTCTTTTTGCAGATGATTGTTAATTCAATGAAGCCTCTCAACCAGAGATGCCACAGAGCATGGATTGTTTTTCTGCTGCTTGTGTTAATTTTTACCTAATAATTAACACCAAGAAAACAAAGGTGCTCCATCAGCCACCACCATGCCATTCATATATGAAAGCATCTATTACAGCAAATGGAGAAGTTTTGAATTCTGTGGATAAGTTGCCTTACCTTGGGAGTATTTTCCAGGGATATAGACGTTGACAATGAGGTTGATGTACACATTGCCAGAGCTAGATCACTGTCTTTGAGACTTCAAAGGAAAGTGTGGGAGAAAAGAGGTATTAGACAGAATACCAAACTGAAGGTCTACAGAATTGTTGTGCTGACTTCACTGCAGTACCATGTCAGAAAATCAAATTGTTTCCATTTGAATTGTCTTAGTAATATTCTGAAGATCACTTCATAGGATAAGATACCAGACACTGAATCCCTTCCTTTAACTAAACTGCCAAGCATTCAAACTCTGCTGCAAAGAGCACAACTCCAATGGACTGGTCATGCTGTTTGAATGCAAAATGTACAGTTGCCAAAAAGACTATTTATTAGAGAACTCACACAGGTCAAGTGGTCACATAGCAGTTAGAAGAAGAGTTACAAGGACACTCAAAGGTTTCTCTTAAGAACTTTGGAATTGATTGTATAACATGGGAGGTATTGGCACAGGACCACTCAGCATGGTGTGCCCTCACTAGAGAAGGTGCTGTGCTCTATGAGCAAAGCAGAAGAGAAATAGCTCAAAAGAAATGAGATGTGCAAATCTAGAGAATTCACCCCAAATATTCACATGGACTATTTGTGCATGACCTGTGGTAGAACATTTGGAACTCATATTGTTCTGATCATCCATATTCAGACACACTGTATCTTGACTCTAGGATAGTAATGTCATTTTGGTCTTCTTGAGAAGGACAGAATGAACCATTCAGTTATCTTCCCAAGTAGGGATGTAAACAGTTTTAACCTTATCGAATACTATGCTTTTTTTTTTGTTTGTTTGTTTGTTTTACTGCTTAACTTTTCATACTTATTTCAGGTCTTGTACTTGAAGATTAAACTTTATGTTCAGCTCTGGTCTTTTCATCAGGAAAGTTTGAAGGTTCTCTATGCCATTGATTGTACACTGGGCCCCTGTAATGGCAATTTAAATGGGAAGATCTTTCCATTCATTAATAGGCCCATGTGACCTGCCTGGGTCACATGGAAGCCTGAGTCACATGGGTCTGAGTCACATGGAGCCTGTGGTGGGAAGAGTTTGCTGAACAAGTGGAACAGGAAAGGTGGAACAAAAAAGGTGGAATAGGAAGAGGCAGAGCTAGAGCAGAACTGAGAGGAAATTGGTCAGAGTCTAGTCAGAGCTAGGAAGGATGCAGGCAAGCAAGCAGATGACTAGCTTGAGTGATTTTGTGATTGCTTGTGATTTTGTTAAAGGGATTCTGCTTGTGATTTGTTTAATGGAGCTGATTTGTGGGAAGCCTAGCAGGGGGAGTGCTTGGGGATGGTGTTGTCCTCTGCATTGTTATTGTGTATAGATTTTTGTTACTATGATGGATTTGAGTAAATGTTTTGGTTCTGTCTTCTATGTGGAGTGTCTGTCGTATTTTGTGGTTCAGAATTGTGCTGGGGTATTCATGGCCACCACAGGTACTGTGAATATCGCATTGGCACTATACAACCCTGAAAAATTATGCTCCATTTTGCTAGATAGTTGATTCTTGTTTGTAATCCAGACTCCTTTACCTTCTGGAATATCAGATTCCAAGTTCTTTGATCCTTTAATTCAGAAACTGCTATGTGCTATGTAATCCTGTCTGTGGTTCCTTGATATTTGAATTATTTCTTTCTGACTGTTTGCAACATTTTCTCCTTGACCTGATGCTCTGAAATTTGGCTACAATATTTGGAGTTTTCATTGTGCTCATTCAGGAGGTGATCAGGGGATTCTTTCAATGACAATTTTGCCCTCTTGCTCTACGGTATCAGGACAGTTTTCTTTGAAAATTTCTTGAAAGATGCTTACCCAGGCTCTTTTTTGGATCATGGTAGGTCAATAATTCTTAAATGATTAGTTCTGGACCTATTTTCCAGATCAGTTGTTTATCAAATGAAGCAGTTTACTTTTTCCCCTCATTCTTGTGATTTTGTTCGATGGATTTTAATGCATCATAGAGTCATTAGCTTTGACTTATCCAATTCTAATTTTTTAAGGAATTGTTTTCTTCAGTTAGCTTTCATACCTCTTTTCCCATTCAGCCCATTCTATTTTTAAAGGAATGATTTTTCTTCAGTGTATTTCTCCCACTTTGCCTCATGTCCAATTTGGTCAATTTTATTTTTAAAATTTTTTATATATAATTTATTTATTTTTCAGTTATTAACATTCACTTCCACAAGAATTTAAATTCAAAATTTTTTCCCATCTCTCCCTAGACCCTACCCCAAGACAGCATGCACCCCATCCACCCCTTCTTCCAGGCTATGCTCCCTTCTGTTACCCACCCTTCTTTCATCTCCCTTCCCATTTATTTTCCTGTAGGGCAAAATAGATTTCTATACTGCATGGTCTGTATAGTTTAATTTTCAGTTGCATGCTAAAACAATTTTTAACATTCATTCTTAAAGCTTTGAGTTCCATGTTCTCTCCCTCTCCACCCACTCTCATTGAGAATACAAGCAATTCAATATAGGTCATACATGTGCAATAATGCAAAGCACTTCCATAATAGTTATGTTGTAAAAGACTAACCACATTTCCTATCCTGTCCTTCATTTATTCCATTCTCTCCCTTGACCTGTCCTCCCTCAATAGTGTTTGCCTCTGATTATCCCTTTCCCCAATTTGCTGTCCCTTCTATTATCTTCCCTCTCCTATCCCCCTTGCCTTCCTGCAGAATAAAATAGATTTCCATATCGAATTGAGTGTGTAGTTTTCCCTGCTAAAATCAAATCCCATGAGAGTAAGGCTCAATTTTTTTCCTCTTCCCTCCATTTCTTCCCTCTTTTATGTGAAATGATTTGCTACATTCTACTTCTCCCTTTATCTTACTCCTAGTGCATTCCATTCAACAGTAAATTTTATTTTTTTTAGGAATTCTTCCTTAATATTCAACTCACCCTGTGCCTCCTGTCTATGTATATATGTACATATATACACATACACACATGTACCTGTACATGCGTACACACATATGATATACAAATACATACATACCTATACACACACAAACACACACACATATATATGTATATGTGTGTGTGTGTGTATGTATATACTCTCTAACTACCCTAATACTGAAAAAGGTCTCATAAGTTACAAATAACATCTTTCTATGTAGGGATGTAAATAGTTCAACTTTAATGAGTTCCTTAAAACTTCTCTTTCTTGTTTACCTTTTCATGTTTCTCTTGATTCTTGTATTTGAAAGCCAAATTTTCTATTCAGCTGTAGTCTTTTCAAGAAGAATGCTTGGAAGTCCTCTATTTCATTGAAATTCCATTTTTCCCCCTGAAGTATTGCTTGGTAGGTGACTCTTGATTTTAATCCTATCTTCTTTGACCTCTGGAATATCATATCCCAAGCCCTTTGATCCCTTAGTGTAGAAGTTGGTAAATTCCATGTTATCCTGCTTGTGTTTCCACAATGTCTGAATTGTTTCTTTCTGGCTGCTTGTAGTATTTTCTCCTTGCTCTGGGAACTCTGGAATTTGGCTACAATATTTCTAGGAGTTTTCCTTTTGGGATCTCTTTCAGGAGGTGATCAGTGAATTCTTTTCATTTCTATTTTACCCTCTGCTTCTAGAATATCAGGCCTGGTTATAGGGTAGTTTTCCTTGATAATTTCTTGGAATATGATGTATAGGCTCTTTTTTTGATCATAGTTTTCAGGTAGACCAAAAATTTTTAAATTATGTCTCCTGGATGTAATTTCCAGGTCAGTTTTTTTTCCAATGAGATTTTTCACATCGTCTTGTATTTTTTCATTCTTTTGATTTCGTTTTATAATTTCTTGGGTTCTCAGGAAGTCATTAGCTTCCATCTGCTCCATTCTAATTTTTAAAGAAGAACTTTCTTCAGTGAGCTTTTGAATTTCCTTTTCATTTGACCAATTCTGATTTTTAAAGCATTCCTCTCCTCGTTGGCTTTTTGGACCTGTTTTGCCATTTGGTTTAGTCTAGTTTTAAAGTTGCTATTTTCGGCATTTTTGGGGTCTCCTTTAGCCAGCTGTTAACTCTTTTTTTCATGATTTTCTCCCATCTCTGTCATTTCTCTTGCCAATTTTTCCTCCACTTCTTTTACGTGATTTTCAAAATCCTTTTTGAGCTCTTCCATGGACTGAGACAATTGCATATTTTTTTTTGGAGGTTTAGGATGTAGAAGCCTTGATTTTGATGTCTTTCTCTGATAGTATGCAATGTTCTTCCTCATCCCAAATGATGGAAAAAAATACCTTTTCACCAAGAAAGTAAACTTCTATAGTCTTACTTTTTTCCCTTTTTTGTTCAATATGGTGGAGTTGAAAGACTGACCTGCTCTAGCTCTCCCTCCATAGCCCATAAAATACCTGTAAAAGTTACTCTGGAGGAGTGCTGGAGCAGCAGAAGTCACAGGACGACAGAATGATGGAGATTTCCAGTCCAAGACAGCCTGAAGGGCTGACTGGAGGTGTTGCAGTTCCATAGTGGAAACCTACTCTTGTCACTGGGGCCCTGGTTACACATACAAGGCAGAAAGTAGCACTAGAACTTTTGGCTACAGGATAGTAGGGTGCCTGGTCAGAGCTCTGCGGCCAACAGGAGCTAAAGCATTTACAGCAACAGAGAAGAAAAGTCCCTTCCACAGTAAAGACCAGAATGTTAACCAGGACAACAATGATCACACCTGTTCCTGGATCATATCTCCTTTGAAGAACGGAAAACTTGCAGTTCCCCCGCATTAGCTCTGAAACTAAAATATCACACACACACACACACACACACACACACACACACACACACACAAAACATGATGCTTGAGACAATGCCTCCTCACCCCCAGGTAAGTGGAGACCAACTTCAACAGTCAAGAACTAGACTAGGAAAATGAGCAAACAACAAAAAAACTACTTGATCATAAAAGGTTACTGTGGTGCCTGGGAAGAGTAAGACACCAACTAAGAAGAAACCAACGATATGAAACAGCAACAAAGAAGATCTCAAGGATAAATGCCAATTAGATACAAATCAAAAAAGAATTTCCTCAAGGTTAAAGAAATAGATAAGAGTGGTAGAAGAAAAATTGGGAAAAGAAACATGAGTTATGCAAGAAAATTATAAAAAGAGAATTGACAGTTTTGTAAAAAAAAAAAAAAGTGGCACAATAATTCTACTGACAATAACTCATTAAAAGAAAAAGAATTTGCCAAATAGTAAATGTAATAGTAAGGGAATTTGAAAATCTTCCCCATCGTTAATAGGCCCATGTGAACTTCTCTGAGCTTTGGCCCAGGCCACAGCTTGAGTCATAAGAAGCCCATAGTGGGAGGAGCTTGCCAAATGGGTGGAGCAGGAAAGGCCAAGCTGAGAGAGAGGGAGAGAGTGAGGAATAGCTGGGAGAGAGCAAGGAGAGAAGAGCAGCTAGCATAAATGAGAGAGAGTGATTTGGCTTAAGGGAGCTTGTTTGTGGGGAGGCCATACGGAAGGGTGGTGGAGGGAAACACTTTAACCCCACTCTCAACTAAATTTGTTCAAAGACGAAGGAATCTATATCTATATGTGTATCTATACATTCAGTTGAGTATAGAAATCTATCTCATTCCAGGTGAAGTAGAAGAAGGATGGACTAAGAGAAAGGGAGCTAATAAAAGGAGAGTGGATTAAGGGAGATAGTGGTCAGAAGCATGACAGATTTGAGGAAGAAAGAGGAAAATAAAGAAAGAGAAGAATAAAGAGAAGAAAGCAAGAAGACACGAAATGCATATTTAGTGATTACAACTGTAAATATGAATGGGATGAACTCATTTGTAAAATGAAAGTGGACAGTAGAATGAATTAGAAACCAGAATCCAACACTATGTTGTTTATAAGAAACACACTTGAAACTGAAAAATATACATTTAGTTAAAATAAATAGCTGGGGCAAAAGCTACTATGTTTCATTAGACTAAATGAGTCAGAGGTAGCAATTACGATCTTAGGCAAAGCAAAAACAGAAACAGACCTAATTAAAAGAGATAATCAGCAAGACTAAATTTTGCTAAGAAGTACCATTAACAATGATGTAGGTGGAGCCAAGATGGCGGAGTGAGAACAACTACTCACTTAAGCTCTTAGAGAAACTACTTCAGATATCTCTAAAAAAGAGAATCTGATCAAAATTTGGAGGTGCAGAATCCAATAGGAGACAGACTGTGGCAGATTGACAAACCAGGTCAGACTGGAAGTCAACAGGAAGGATCTGTTCTGTAGGGATGAGCCCACACCACACACCATGCCACAGTGCAGCTGAGCAGGAAATCCCTGGAGCAGACTGAGGCAGCAGGCAGAATGGCGGAGTGGCAGGGCAGGAGATCAGGGGAGGCCAAGCGAGTGACAGCCAATGAGCTCCAGATATCATCCACAGCTGCTCCTGAGACTATCAGCCTGCAGATTAAACATCTGTAAGTCACCTACTTGAACTTCGGGGAGCCAAAGTGGCAGAGTGATCAGTAAATTCTCTTTTCCCCTCCCCTTGTTAACCTTTGAAAGAACCATAAAATACTTCCCCAGAAAAATCCTGAATCAGTAGGACCAGCAGAAGGGGCAAATAGTCTCATTGCACCTGAGGCTAGGAAAATAGCTAAGGGGGATTCCTCATACTGTGGAAGAGGCGAACTGGAAGAAGAGGCGGCCCAGAGAAGTGGAAACTCACAGTAGGACCCAGGCGTGCCTCAGCGCTTCAGGGGAAATGGGAAGACAATAGAACAGCTGGGATCACCAACCCGTGAGCTTGTCTTTGCTCCAGCTCACCTGAGGAAATCTCCCGTGACTAGAACACTCCTCCCCCACACTTAGCAAGCTAGCCCCAGGACTGATCCAGGGAAACAGAAAACAAAAAGAGGGGGAAAAGGCACCTCCTTTTAGCTTTTTCACACCAATCAGCTCAATACCAGGTTCTCTAGCTTCTAACTGAAAGAACCAGAGGCCAAAACACACAAAGCCTCACCATCATGATCAAGAACAAGCAAAGCAAGCAGGAAAAGACCATAGAATCTTTCTATAGGGACAAGGACCAAAACAGGAATACCAAAGAGATACTTGTGAGACTGTACTCCTATCTGAAACTTCAGAAGTGACTACGAACTGCTCGCATGCAAAAACAGCTCTCCTGCAACAGCTGAAGAAGGAAATAGAAGAAAAACTGACCAATGATTTTAAAAGTATGCAAAAAGAATTCTATGAAGAGAACATCTCTTTAAGAAGGAAAATTGAACAAATGGCAAAGGAAGCACAGAACCTAACTGGGAAAAATGGGCAAATGATAAAGGAAGTACAAAAACTAACTGGAGAAAATAACTCCCTCAAAGGAATAATTGGACAGATGGAAAAGGAGATGCAAAAGTTAACTGAAGAAAACAATTTGACAAAAATTAGAATTGGACAAGTAGAAGCTAACGACTCTATGAGACATCAAGAATCAGTCAAAATCTAAAGAATGAAAAGGTAGAAGAAAATGTAAAATATCTCATTGGAAAAACAACTGACCTGGAAAATAAAATGAAGGAGAGAAAATTTAAGAATTATTGGCCTACCAAAAAGCCACGATGAAAAAATAGTTTGGACAATATCTTCCAAGAAATCATCAAGGAAAACTGTCCAGAAGTGTTAGATCCAGAGGGCAAAATAGTCATTGAAAGAATCCACTGTTCACCTCCTGGGAGGGATCCTAAACTAAAAACACCATGAAATATTGTTGTCAAATTCCAGAACTATCAAGTGAAGGAGAAAATACTACAGGTAGTCAGAAAGAAACCATTCAAATATCGAGGGTCACACAAGACCTTGCAGCTTCGACATTAAAAGAGAAAAGCAATTGGAATATAATATTCCTTAAGGCAAAGGAGCTGGAACTACAACCAAGGATCAATTACCTAGCAAAGTTCAGTATAACATTTCAGGCAAGGGGATGGACATTCAATGAACTAAGGGATCTCCAGACCTTCCTGACAAAAAGGCCAGAACTCAACAGAAAATTCGATCTTCAAACATAAGTCTCATGAGAGGTATAAAAAGGTAAAAAGGGGAAAAGAAAAACTTGTTACTTAATTTGAGCAAACTGTTTACCTCCCCATAAGGGATGATGATACTTGTTAATCTTGAGAATTGTACATCTGTTATGAAATATAAAGGTGATATACATAGATAGAGGGAATAGGTATAAAGTAAAAGATGTGATGATAAAAATGTCAATGTTAAGCATGCAAAGGAATTGTATCAGGTGATGCAAAAAGGAGGAAGAAGAAAATTGTAAATAACATCACAGGAAGAAGTACAAAATTATATTATAGTAGAGGAAAAGAAGGAAGGGAGATGAGCATTGTTTGAGAGATATTCTCATCTGATTTGGTTCAAAGAGGGAACAATAAACTTAATTATGTATATAAATCTAACTAGCTCTATAGGCAGTAGGAGAGGAAGGGAGAAGAAAAGGGAAGGGAAGCTAAAAGGGAGGGAAGAAGTAAGGGTAAAGGGGAGTAAAAGGGAGGGGGCTGAAAGAAGGAAGGGAAGATTGTGAGAGGTGGTGGTCAAAGGTGAAAACTCTATTAAGGAGGGGAAGGGAGATGGGAGAACTCAAAGCACAAATGGTGGGAAAGAGGATGGAGGGAAAGACACAGATTGTAATCATAACTGTGAATGTTAATGGAATGAACTCCTCCATAAAACGGAGATAGATAGTAGAATGGATTAAAAACCATGATCCAACAATATGTTGTTTACAAGAAATGCATTTGAAATGGGAGGATATGCACAGATTAAAGGTAAGAGGTTGGAGTAGTATATATTGTGCTTCAGCTGATGTAAGAAAAGCAGGGGTAACAATCCTAATCTCAGACAAAGCAAAAACAGAAATAGATCTAATCAGAAGAGACAAGGAAGGAAACTATATCCTGCTAAAAGGCACCATGGACAATGAAGCAATATCATTACTAAACATGTATGCTTCAAGTGGTATAGCATTAAAATCCTTAGAGGAGAGGTTGGAGGAGCTGCAGGAAGAAATACAAAGCAAAACAATACTAGTGGGGGACTTGAAACTCCCCCTCTCTAAACTTGATAAATCTAACCTCAAAATAAACAAGAGAGAAGTTAAGGAGGTGAATAAAACTCTGGATAAGGTAGATATAATAGATCTCTGGAGAAAATTCAATGGGGACAGAAAGGAATATACCTTTTTCTGAGTGGTATATGGTACATATAACAAAATTGACCATGTTCTAGGGTGTAAAAACCTCACAATTCAGTGCAGAAAAGTAGAGATAGTAAATGTATCCTTCTCAGATCATTATGCAATAAAAATTACATGTAATAAAAGGCCATGGAAAGATAAACCAAAAATTAATTGGACACTAAATGATCTAATCCTGAAGAAGGAGTGGGTTAAACAACAAATCAGAGAAACTATCATCAGCTCATTCAAGAGAATGACAATAATGGGAGAACCAACTAAATCTTATAGGATACTGCAAAAGCTTTTCTTAAGGGAAGTTCTATATCTTAGAAGGCCTACATGAATAAAACAGAGAAAGAGGAGATCAAAGATTTTAGTATGCAGTTGAAAAAGCTAGAAAAAGAACAAATTGATAATCCTCAAGTAAATATCACATTAGAAATACTGAAAACCAGTTTTATGAAAAAACTAATAAAATTGATAAACCTTTGGTCAATTTGATTTAAAAAAATATAAAGAATAAAACCAAATTACCAATATAAAAAATTAAAGGGGTGAACCCATCTCCAATGAGGAGGAAATTAAAACAACAATTAGAAATTACTTTCTTGGGCAGGAGCCAAGATGGCGGAGTAGAAAGATACACATATGCTAGCTCCTAACCCACAGCCCATAAAATACCTGTAAAGAAGAACTTCCAACAAATTATAGAGCAGCAGAAGCCACAGAACAATGGAGTGGAGGAGATATCTGTTCCAGAGAGACCTGAAAAACCAACACCAAAGGTCTGTCGCGCACCAGACCGGGAGCAGAGCCCAGCCCTGCCTTGGCCACATGGCACTGGGAGGAGCAGATCCAAGCAGGCTTCAGGGACAGAATCTCCAGTGGCAGTGGAGGTCCCTCCACCCACAGGCGCCAAACATCAGTGAAAGGGTCTTTTCAGCTTGCCAAGAGGGGACCAGCATGTCAGGGGACCAGGAGGCAGCAGCAGAGGCAGCAGCAGACAGGGGCTCTGAAAGCAGGCAGGAGCTCGGATCCAATATTGAAGGTGTCTGCATAAATCCCCTGAGGGAACTGAGCCCCCTGTAGCTGCCCTGCCCCCACGTGAGCACCTGAACTTAATCTCACACTGAATAGCAGCCCCACCTCCACCAAAAGCCCTGAGGCTGGGAAGCAGCATTTGAATCTCAGCCCCTAAGCACTAGCTGGGTGGAACTGGAGGTGAGGTGGGTGTGGAGTGGAAACTCAGAAGTCAAATAATTGGTTGGGAAAATGCCCAGAAAGGGGGAAAAAAATAAGACCACAAAAGGTTACTTTCTTGGGGAACAGATATTTCCTCCCATCCTTTCAGATGAGGAAGAACAATGTTTACCATCAGCGAAAAACATAAAACTCAAGACTTCTGTACCCCAAACATCCAAAATAAATATTCAGTGGACTCAGGCCATGGAAGAGCTCAAAAAGGATTTTGAAAATCAAGTTAGAGTGGGGGAGGAAAAACTGGGAAGAGAAATGAGAGAGATGAAAGAAAAGCATGAAAAGCAGGTCAACACCTTGCTAAAGGAGACGCAAAAAAAAATGCTGAAGAAAATAACACCTTGAAAAATAGGCTAACTCAATTGGCAAAAGAGGTTCAAAATGCCAATGAGGAGAAGAACGCTTTAAAAAGCAGAATTAACCAAATGGAAAAGGAGGTCCAAAAGCTCACTGAACAAAATAGTTCTTTCAAAATTAGAATGGAACAGATGGAGGGTAATGACTTTATGAGAAACCAAGAAATCACAAAACAAAACCGAAAGAATGAAACAATGGAAGAGAATGTGAAATATCTCATTGGAAAAACAAGTGACCTGGAAAATAGACCCAGGAGAGACAATTTAAAAATTATGGGACTACCTGAAAGCCATGATCAAAAAAGAGCCTAGACGTCATCTTTCATGAAATTATCAAGGAAAACTGCCTTGATATTCTAGAACCAGAGGGCAAAATAAATATTAAAAGAATCCACTGATCACTGCCTGAAAGAGATCCAAAAAGAGAAACTCCTAAGAATATTGTGGCCAAATTCCAGAGTTCCCTGGTCGAGGAGAAAATATTGCAAGCAGCTAGAAAGAAACAATTCAAGTATTGTGGAAATACCATCAGGATAACACAAGATCTAGCAGCTTCTACATTAAGGGATCTAAGGGAGTGGAATAGGATATTCCAGAAGGCAAAGGAACTAGGACTAAAACCAAGAATCACCTACCCAGCAAAACTGAGTATAACACTTCAGGGGGAAAAATGGTCTTTCAATGAAATCAAGGACTTTCAAGCATTCTTGATGAAAAGACCAGAGCTGAAAGGAAAATTTGACTTTCAAACACAAGAATGAAGAGAAGCATGAAAAGGTAAACAGCAAAGAGAAGTCATAAAGGACTTACTAAAGTTGAACTGTTTATTTTCCTACATGGAAAGACAATATTTGTAACTCTTGAAACTTTTCAGTATCTGGGTAGTTGGTGGGATTACACACACACACACACACACACACACACACACACACACACACACACACACACACCCACAGCACAGAGTGAATTGAATAGGATAGGATCATATCTTAAAAAATGAAATTAAGTGGTGAGAGAGAAATATATTGGGAGGAGAAAGGGAGAAATGGAATAGGGCAAATTATCTCTCATAAAAGAGGCAAGCAAAAGACTTATTAGTGGAGGGATAAAGAGGGGAGGGGAGAGAAAAACATGAAGTTTACTCTCATCACATTCGACTAAAGGAAGGAATAAAATGCACACTCATTTTGGTATGAAAACCTATCCTACAATATAGGAAAGTGGGGCAGAAAGGGACAAGCATGGTTGGGGGGATGATGGAAGGGAGGGCAATGGGAGGAGGGAGCAATTTGAAGTCAACACTCTTGGGGAGGGATAGAATCAAAAGAATGAATAGAAACAATGGGGGGCCGTGTAGGATGGAGGGAAATAAAGTTAGTCTTACACAACATGACTATTATGGAAGTCATTTGCAAAACTTCACAGATATGGCCTATATTGAATTGCTAGCCTTCCCAAAGGGGATGGGTGGGGAGGGAAGGAAGAAGAGAAGTTGGAACTCAAAGTTTTAGGAGCAACTGTCGAGTACTGTTCTTGCTACTAGGAACTAAGAAATATAGGTAATGGGGTGTAGAAAGTTATCTGGCCCTACAGGACAAAAGAGAAGAAGGGAGGGATGATAGACGAGAGGGCAGATTTGTGATAGGGGCAATTAGAATGCTCGGTGTTTTTGGGATGGGGTGAGGAGAGAAATGGGAAGAAAATTTGGAACCCAAAATTTTGTGAAAATGAATGTTAAAAGTTAAATAAATAAATTTAAAAAAGAATATATTCGACTCGACCCCACCCCCCAAAAAAAGATTAATAAGTTAGAGGAGGAATAAGTGTGAAGGATTCTGATATTTGGAGAATAATAAATCATGTTCCATTTCAGGAAGCGAAAAGCAGTCAAGTTTCATAGGGGATCTCTTCCAAAATGGTCAGTTTTATTTGGTCTCAGATAACAAGGTAGATATTAAGAGATAAAAGCCAAGATTTCTTCTTTTGCACTTCCTTTTTAAAAAATAGGATAGTATTACCTTGTGTTAAGGTTGCTATGTAATTGTTTACTCATTGAACTAGCAGTTTACTAAAGTTTCCATTTTCACATAAAAAAAAAAGAAATTACTTTCCCCAACTTCATCCCCATAAATTTGATGATCTCTATGAGATGAATGAATGTGTTAAAAAATATAAATTGCCCAGATTAATAGAAGAGGAAGTTGAATACTTTAATCACATCATCTCAGAAAAAGAAGTTGAATAAGCCATCAATGAACTCCCTAGGAAAAAATCTCCAGGGCTGGATGGATTTACAAGTGAAATCTATCCAACATTTAAAGAACAGTTAATTCCAATATTATATAGACTATTTGGGAAAATTGAGGAAGACGGAGTCCTCCCACATTTTTTATGATACAAATATGGTTTTGATACCTAAACCAGGAAGAGACAAGAGAGAAAGAAAATTATGGACCAATTTTTCTAATTAATACAGATGCAAAAATTTTAAATAAGATTTTAGCAAAACAAAAAAATACAGTAAGGGTCAGAGGCAAGATGGTGGAGTAGAAAGACACATATATTCTAGTGCTTCCCCCACAGCCCACAAAATACCTATAAAATGACTCTCAACAAATTCTAGAGTAGCAGAAGTCACAGAATGACAGAGCGAAAGAAATTTCCAGCCAAAGGTAACCTGGAAGGCAGACAGAAAAGGTCTATCCCACAGGGTATTGAGTAGAACTCAACCCAGCCTTGGCTGTGCAGCATGGCGAGGAACAGGACTGGAATAGACCTCCAGGGCAGAATACCCAGCAGGGAGAGTCTCAGATCCCTCAACCCGAAAGCCACAAGAGAGCTTCAAAAGTCAGTGTGGGAGGGCTTTTCCAGCTGTGTGAAAGGGGAGCAGGGTCCTCCCAGCACTGACCACAGGCAGTGGCAGAGGTGGCAGCAGCTTCACTGGGTGGCAGGAGGCTACAGTAGCCATGGAAGCAGCCTGGGTCCATTGTCTGAGTGGCTCAGCTTAAAGTCTCTGGGTGAATTGAGCAGGAGATCTGAATCTCAACTGTGAGCATGATCCTGGGGAGAGGAGGAGCACTAGAACCCTCCTGTTAACAAAGAATTCATAAATCAAGTAACTGACTGGGCAAATGCCCCAAAAGGGAAAAAAATAAGACCATCAGAAGTTACTTTCTTGGTGAATAGGTATCTCCTATCCTTTCAGATGAGGAAGAGCTATGCATATTGTCAAGGGAAGTCAAGGCTTCTGCCTCCAATACCTCCAAAATGAATACGAAGTAGTCTCAGGCCACAGAAGAGCATGAAAAATGAGTCAGCAACTTGCTGAAAGAGAACCAAAAAAAAATGCTGAGGAAAATAACACCTTCAAAAGTAGGCTAACTCATTTGGAAAAAGAGATCCAAAAGGCCAATGAGGAGAAGGCTTTAAAAAGCAGAATTAGCCAAATGGAAAAGGAGGTTCAAAAGCTCATTGAACAAATCGCTCTTTAAAAATGAGAGTGGGGCTCAGGGAAACTAATGAGTGTATGATAAACCAAGAAGTTACAAAACAAAACCAAAAGATTGAAAAAATAGAAGATAATGTGAAACAGGTCATTGGAAAAACAACTGACTGGGACAAGAGATCCAGGAGAGACAATTTTAAAACTATGGGACTACTTGAAAGCCATGATAAAAAAAAAAGAGCCTAGACATTATCTTTTAGGAAATTATGAAGGAAAATGGCTCTGATATTCTAGAACCAGAAAGCAAAATAAATATTGAAAGAATCCACTGATCACCTCCTGAAAGAGACCCGAAAATAGAAACTCTTAGGAATATTGTGGCAGAATTTCAGAGTTTCTAGGCCTAGGAGAAAATATCGCAAACAATTAGAAATAAACAATTCGAGTATTGTGGAAATACAATCAAGATAACACAGGATCTGGCAGCTTGTATATTAAGGGACAAAAGGGCTTGGAACAGGATATTCCAGAAGTCAAAGGAACTGGAATGAAAACCAAGAATCACCTACCCAGTAAAACTGAGTATAATACTTCAAGGGAATAAATGGTCATTCAATGATATAGAGGACTTTCAAACATTCGTGATGAAAACACCAGAACTGAAGAGAAAATCTGACTTTCAAACACAAGAATCAAGAGAAGCATGAAAAGGTAAACAGCAAAGAGAAATCATAAAGGACTTTCTAAAGCTGAACTGTTTACATTCCTATAGGGAAAGATAATATTTGTTACTCTCGAGACTTTTCTCAGCATTTGGGTAACTGGAGGGATTACACACACACACACACACACACACACACACACACACACACAAACACACATCCACACACACACACATATAGACAGAGGGTACAGGTTGAGTTGAATCAGAAGACATGATATCCAGAAAAAAATAAAATTAAGGGGTGAGAGAGGGAAATATTGGGAGGAGAAAAGGAAAAATGGAATGGGGCAGACTATCACTTGTAAAAGAGATAAGAAAAATGTTTTTCAATGGAGGAGAAAAAGGACGAAGTGAGAGGGGAAAAGTGAAACTTACTCTCTTCACATATGGCTTAAGGAGGGAATAACATACTCACTAAATTTGGTATGAATATCTATCTTACACTACAGGAAAGTAGGAGAGAAAGGTACAAGTGGGGTGTGGGGATGATAGAAGGATGGGCAAATGGGAAAAGAGTGTAACTAGAAGTAAACTCTTTTGGGAAGGGACAAGGTCAAATGAGAGAATAGAAGAAAAGGGGGACAGGGTAGGATGGAGGGCAATATAGTTAGTCTTACACAACATGACTACTATGAAAGTCTTTTGCAAAATGACACATATATAACCTGTACTGAATTGAGGGCCTTCTCAGTGAGGATGGGTGGGGAGGGAGGGAGGGAAAGAAGTTGGAATTCAGAGTAATAGAAACGAATGTTGAGAAGTGTTATTGCATATAACTGGAAATAAGAAATACAGGTAATGGGGTATGGAAATTTATCTTGCCCTACAAGAAAAGAGAGAAGATGGGGATAAGGGAAGGGTGGGGTGTGATAAAAGGGAGGGCACATTGAGGGAAGGGGTAAACAGAATGCAAGATGTTATGGGGTGAGGGGAGGGGAGAGATGGAAAGAATAATTGGAACTCAAAATTTTATGGAAATGAATGTTGAAATCTAAAAACAAATCAATAAAACTGAAAAAAAGAATACAGCAACTTACCACGAGAATAATACAATATGGTCAGGTAAGATTCATACCAGGAATGCAGGGCTTGTTCAATATTAGGGAAAGTATTAGCATTATTGATCATATCAACAGCAAAACTAACCGAAACCACATGGTTATCTCAATAGATGCAGAAAAAGCTTTTGATAAAATACAACACCCATTCCTATTAAAAACACTGGAGAGTACAGGAATAAAGGAAACTTTCCATAAAATAATAAGCAAGATCTATCTGAAACCTTTAGCAAGCATTATACACAATGGAGATAAGCTAGATGCATTTCCAATAAAATCAGGGATGAAACAAGGATGTCCTTTATCACCACTATTCCTCAATATGGTACTAGAAATGTTAGCTATAGCAATTAGAGAAGATAAAGATATTGAAGGAATTAGAATAGGCAAATAGGAAACTACGTTATCACTCTTTGCAAATGATATGATTATATCCTTAGAGAATCCCAGAGATTCAAGTAAAAAACTACTTGAAATAATAAACAACTTTAGCAAAGTTGCAGGTTACAAAATAAACTCACACAAATCTTCTGCATTTCTATATATATTGGTAACAAAACCCAACAGCAGGAGATAGAAAGAGAAATCCCATTTAAAGCTGCAGTAGATATTATAAAATATTTAGACGTCTACCTGCCAAAACAAACCCAGGGACTATATGAACACAATTACAAAACGGTTTTTGCACAAATAAAGTCAGATATAAGTAAGTGGAAAAACATAAGCTGCATAAGGTAGGCCGAGCCAATTTAATAAAAATGACAATTCTACCTAAATTTATTTACGTAGTGCCATGCCAATTAAACTTTCGAAAATTATTTTCTAGAGTTGGAAAAAACAATATCAGAATTCATCTGGAAGAACAAAAGTTCCTGAATATCAATGACAGTAATGAAAAGAAATGCTAGGGAAGGTGGCCTAGCCCTACCAGATCTCAGATTATATTATAAAGCAGCAATCATCAAAACCACTTGGTACTGGCTAAATAATAGGGGGTAGACCAGTGGAATAGGTTAGGTACGCAAGACACAGTAGGCAATGAATATAGCAATCTACTGTTTGAGAAACCCAAGGATCCCACCTTCTGGGATAAGGACTCACTGTTTGAGAAAAAATGCTGGGAAAACTGGTTAACAGTGTGGCAGAAAATAGGCATAAACCAGTGCCTGATACCATACACAAAAATAAAGTCCAAATGCGTACATGATCTAGGTGTAAAGATTGATACTATGGACAAATTGGTGGAGCAAGGAATAATGTATTTAACAGATTTATGGAGAAGGGAATAATTTTTGACTAAAGAAGAGACAGAAAGCATCATGAATTACATGATGGATAACTTTGATTACATTAAACTGAAAAGTTTTTGTGCAACTAAACCCAATGCAACCAAGATTAGGAGGGAAGCAGAAAACTGGGAAAGAATTTTTGCAGCTGGTGTCTGTGATAAAAGTCTCATTTCTAGCATACATAGGGAACTGAGTGAAATGTACAAAACTACAAGTCATTCCCCAATTGATAAATGGTCAAAAGTTATGAATAAGCAGTTTTAAGAGGAAGAAATTAAAAATATCTATAGTCACATGAAAAAATGCTGTAAATCACTATTGATTAGAGAGATACAAATCAAAACAATTCTGAGATACCACATCATACCTATCAGATTGGCAAACATGACAGAACAGGAAGATGATAAATGTTGGAGAGAATGTGGAAGAGTTGGAACACTAATTCATTGTTGGTGGAGCTTATCCAACCATTCTGGAGAGCAATTTGGAACTATGCCCAAAGGTCTACAAAAATGTGCATGCCCTTTGACCCAGCAATATTGCTTCTAGGACTGTATCCCCAAGAGATCTTAAAAATAGGAAAGCGTCCCACATATAGAAAAATATTAATAGCAGCACTCTTTGTTGTGCCCAACAACTGGAAATCAAGGAGATGCCCATCAATTGAGGAATGAATAAATTATAGTATATGAATGTAATGGAATACTCTTGTGCTATAAGATATGATGAATAGGAAGACTTCAGAGAGACCTGGAAAGTAGATCGAGCTATCTGAGTGGGGACATAGCTAGCTGGGTAACACAGCTCATCCTCTACTTTTTGTCTCCCTCTCTCCTTCCTTTGGGGTTTACTGACTGGATGTCTATTCCTTCCTTCTTTCCCTCTTTCCTTCTTTTCTTCCTTCCTTCCTTCCTTCCTTCCTTCCTTCCTTCCTTCCTTCCTTCCTTCCTTCCTTCCTTTCTTCTTTTCTTCCTTCTCATTCCCCAAACCTTAAACCCAGTGCACTCTGAAGCCCATACGTTGAACAACAATAGGTCCTTGCCCAAGCTCCACTTAATGGCTGGCTTAGGGTGACTATCAATAGTAACAGTTTCTCTTTCCCTCCCAGTTTGATTTATTTTTTTTTTCTTTTGCTCATTGAAAAGGCCATTCCATGACTACTTCTTAAAAAGGCCTATTCACTCAATGGGTGTTACCTCCCTCGAAGTGAGTATATGAAAAGGCCTAGCCTAAAAAGGTCAAAGTCTCCCATAGCATCCTGGGTCATCTCCAGTCATCCTGATGAATATCTGGTCACTGGATCCAGATGACTCCAGAGGAGAAAGTGAGGCTGGTGACCTTACACAGCCTTCTCTCACTCAAAACAAAGTCAAGTGCAAGTCATGCCATCATTTCTCTTATGTCATGGTCATCTAAAATGAAGGACGAACACAACTGCTGCTATCAGGTCTATATCCAAAAGCAATAAGAAAGTAAAAGCTTTTTATGTGGTGGAGAGGAATTGGAAATTGAGGGAATGCTAACAAAGTGGAGAGTGGTTGAATGAGTTGTGATTGTGGCAGAATATGATTGCGTTAAAGAATGATGAAGGAGATGGTTTTAGAAACATCTAGGAAGACCTATTTGAATTGATGCAGAATGAAATGAAACAACTAAGGGAGCATTTGACACAGTAACAGCAATTATTATAATGATAATCAACTGCAAAAGACTTAACAGCTCTGATCAAGACAGTGATCCATGATAATTTCCAATGATTTATGATGAAAAATATTATTTACCTCCAGAAAGAGAACTGAAGAACTCTGAGTACAAATTAAAGTGTCCCTTTCCCTTTTATTTTTCTTGCTTTTTTTCCACCATGGCTAAAATGGAAACATGTTTTGCAGGATTTCACATATGTAATTGCTTGTCTTATGAGGGCTTGGGAGAAAGAAAATTCAGAATTCAAAATTTTTTAATAGTTTAAAATAAATATATAATAAGTTTTCAAAAAGAAAAGGAGAGGTAAGTTAGAGGAATGAAAAATTAAGGTGTGTCTTGAACAGCACTGATTAGAATATAAGATGTTTTCTTTTAGTAATAACAAGCCTTTAAAAGGTTACATATTGTAGTGAAATGTTCAAAAAAGGACATTAATAATGACTAATATAATAATCATTATAATAATATGTACTATTTTTATAGCACTTTAAGGTTTACCCAGCCCTGTATGTCTTTTGACTCATTTGATTTTGACAAAACCCTTGGGGTAGGGGCTATGATTACCTCACTTTTACAGGTGAGGAACTTCCATTCAGAGAAATTAAGTGACTTGCTCAGTGCCTCACAGCTCACTCCTGGTTAAGGCAGAATTCCAGCTCCGGTCTTTTTGACTCCCATTCCTGTGGTTTGTTTATTTAGGTTGTCATATGAAGGATCTATTTTAGAGTATATAGAGAGTCATTGGAATCCCTGAGGAGTCCCTGGAGTATCGATCTCAGTTTGTGTGAAGCTAGTAAAATCAGAAGTAGAATGCTGCATTAGCCAATTGAGTTAGATATTATCACTTTGCCCACTTTGCTACCAAAGTACCCAATGACTTTGATATCCTGAGTCTTCAAGTATGGTGGGAGCCTCATGAAAACAGATACTGCCTCACATAGTCTCATAGAGTCTTGTAGAGTACTACATGCACAATAGACTTAGTAAATACTGTTGATAATAGAGAATGGCATAGCCAGATGTTAGACCCTCGGGATTTTTCCTGAGACCACCCTACACAGCAGGTACCAATAAAGTAATAAGCCTTGCTCTATAGCTTATATAAGTTTCCTTCTCAGAGCGAAGATAAGAACACAGAATTGCATTAGTTGAGGCCTCAAAAGTTCTCTGGTAACTGTGGTAGTGAACATTGAAGTGCCTTAGGAGAACAACATGGTTTAGTGAGAAGAGAACTAAACTTGAAGTTAGGAGAGCTGGATTCAAATCCCAGGTAATTTGCTTAATATGCCTGAGGATCATTTTTTCCATCTGTAATATAGGAATAACACAGTTACTTCATAGACATAGTTTAAGGAAACCACTTTGGAGCTAATACAATACTCCCTACCATGTATTTCAAATGTATATACAGATGCAGATGTGTATATATATATATATATATACATATACACACACACACACACACAAGCATGTGTGTATATATATACATATAATATCATTATATGATACAAATTTATGCACTCATCTTTAGGTGTGCATATATATTTGGGTCTGGATGTGACTTTATTGATACAGAGGAATGTCAGCAAACTACAGTCCATGGACCAAAAATTTAACCATTCTTAGATAATGTGCTGCTCAACCACAGGCAATGGCCTGGATTTGATCCATTGACCAGATTTATCTAAGAAAGGGAAATCTTGGTCAAGATACTAAGCACTTTATAGTTATTAAAGTTTCTTTTAATCTCTCTCTCTTCTACCTTTTTCCTTACTCTCTCTCTCTTTTACTTTCTCCATATATATCATAAACACATGTATATATGTGTGTCTTTATGTATTCACACACACAAAAATTAATATATATGTATATGTTTGGGCATAATACAGTAATTTCATTAGCATTTAAAAATCCTCTTGAAGAGCCTTCATTGAGAGATGCAGAATCACTTTTTTATGTACTTCAGTTTTAGAGAGTAGTTTGAGTCATAGAAGTTAAATGATTTGGCCAGGGGCCAGGCTCACAGAATGTCAGAGTATGTGACCAATGCGTTCTTTGACAATATGGGGACATCTGATAACATATGAATATATGAGAGACATAGTAAGTGGAGGTGTTTGGATTCATCTGTATTCAACTGGTCCCTCCAAAGTCACCAAGTAATCCCTTAATTGCCAAATCTCGATCCTCATTCTTCTTGAGCTCTCTAGCTTTTGACCCTAGTGATCATCCTCTTCTCCTTTATTATGCTTCTTTTTGCTAGGTTTTTGCAACACTTCTCTTTCCTGGTTCTCCCAAGTGCATGATTTCTCTTTCTTAACATACTCTCTTCATTTGGGTAATGCTCACTAATTCTGAGGCTCTCTTAAGGTTCTGTCCTGGGCTCTCTTCTCTTCTTCAACTATGCCATCTTGCTCAGTGATCTCATCAGCTCCTATGGATACAATATGGACACATCATGCAGATATTTCCCAGATCAATACATTCAGCCCTAATCTTTCTCCTTAGTTCCAAGTCTCGCATTATCAGCTTATATTTGGACATCTGAAACTGGATGTTCAACTGGCATCTCAAAAACTCTAACCTCTCAAAATCTCCCCTCTTCTGAACTTCTTTATTTCTACTGGGGTCACTACTAACCTACCAATAACACAGTCTTGCAATTTAGATGTCATCTTTGACTTTTCTCTTGAACTCATTCCACATTGTCCATCAGTTGTTGATTCTTAGTACTTCTACTTTTCGAGCATCTCTTGTATATATCCTTTCACATTTCGCACAGTGAAACAGTCTCTCATCATCTGGACTATAGCGATAGCCTTCAATTCTCTCCCCACTCCAGTCCATCTTTCACTCAGGCATAAAATTTATTTTTCCTAAGAACTGGGTTGACCATGTTGACCTGTTATTCAGTAAGTTCTAGTTGTTCCCTGTTACTTCCACTATCAAGTCTAAAATGTTGTTCTTTTGGTATTTAAAGCCCTTTCTAGACTTGCCCTTTGCTATCTTTACAGTCTTCTTACCCTGTTTCTTTATGGTTCAGCAACAAGCCGCATTCTTCCTGTTTCTCACACACTCCACCCCACCACTCCTATGCCATGCTTTTTCACTAGCTGTCTCCATCTTTGGAATTTTCTCCCTTTTTACCTCTACCTACTCTCTTCTTCACTCAACTTAATTTTCCTTGTCTGCAGGAAGCTTTTTCTGGCTCCCCCTTTCCTTAGTGCCTTTCTTCTGAAGTTACCTTCCACCTATTTCACATACTCTTGTTCCTACATAGTTGTTTGCATATTGTATAATTCTAACATGAATGCCTCAAGGGCAAAGATGCTGTTTTTACCTTTCTTTGTCTGACCTATATGTAGCAGTAAGCTCCCCAACATGCACCAGGTGGGGGTTTGCTATCACAAATTTTTAGATCTGCATTCATAAAAGGAAAGGCAACTTTTGAGGGGCTAACAATCATTTTAATCAAGAACATGTATCATTTCTTTAACCAAGCACATATATCATTCACCTAATTCAAGGGAATCAGCACCCTGAAATTCAAAGAAAATACAGAGAAGTTGAAAGTCAACAAACATGGCTTCTTCTACCTGACCATAATTCAACAGACAGGTACAACTGTCTGACCATACCAGAGAGGGAAGCACGGCATCTGTGTTCTCAAAGTTGCTGTGGGGGGGGGGGGGGGGGAGGGCTCTTTACCAGCTTCCCAGAGTCCTCATCTGGCACTCAAACTTTCTTGAAAACTAACTAAACTTCAAAATAAAACCTTAATTCATAATATTTATACCTCTTTTAGAGCCAGAGTGCATCACAACCCTTGAGAACCAGTGACTCATTAACAGAACACTTGGTCCTTCTCACAAATTTTCCCTAACCAAACTCCTTTTAATGGGCAGGCCCATTTATGGGTGGGGAAGATCTTTAATCACATTAAAATAATTAACAATATAAATACATGTACTGTTTCTGGTTAAAGAAACTTATTTCTCCACTTTTTACCTTGTAAAGATTCTTGATTGATAAAGGCAGCATTCAATTGGAGACACTTGATTATACTAAAACAGAAATAGCAAAAGATCCTATTTTGATTGCTATCACACCATAGGAAGCAGTTAATAGATGCTGTGACACATTCTAATTGTCACTTTCATGAAGTAGTTGAAAGAAAGATTCCTAAAACTCAGAATGCAACTTTGTTGAGAATGTGAACTGTCTTTTTCAACTTATATTCTCACTGTTTAGCACATATAAATCCCTTAGAATTTTAGGCAGTTGCTGATTTGCATTGATAAAGAGAATTTTCTCACTGAGTTCCTTGCACCAATCAAATCACCAGTCTAAACCAACTAACTATACCTGCACCTGAGACATTTTTCTCTCTATTCATGTGTACCTCTCATTTTCATCAATATGTATTATTTTTATCCATATGTTTTAGGAAGGATTTTGACAAGACAGAAAAGATTCAGAGGTACAAATAAAATAACACGAACAGTTTCTAGGTCAAGCCTGCACAACACATGGTTCATGTGCCACTTGCGGTCAGCCAAAGGATTTTGAGTTGCCCTCGAAAAATGTAGAGGATGTAAAACAGGCATGCACAACATACTGCCTGTGAACAGTGTGTTCTGCGTTTGGTCAGGTCACATGAATATCAGGTGAAAGAACTGTAGTTGCATCACCTGGAGAAGAGACTTTCTGGGTTTGGTATAGTTTCTGTCTTCAAGTATTTGAAGGACTGTCAAGTGAAAGAGGTATTAGATTTCTGTTTTGTTCTAGGAGTAAGGACCAAAAAAGTTTGGAGGTACAGAGAAGTTAATTTAGACTTGATGGAGGGGTAATATCTTTCTAAAATTTAGACCTACGTTGAAGTCAGAGATGCTCTCATTCAGAGTAGAGAGCTCCCCTCATTAGAGGTAACCAAAGAAAAGCTTCAAACAAGAATGGTCACTTGTCGTGTGTGCAATAGATGAGATTTCCCTTAGTTATAGGTTGGTATGGTTGCTGAGGTCCCTTTCAATTCACAGATCAATAAGGAATGAATTAATTAAATAATTAGTGAAAATTCACATTGTTCCAGGCCTTTTGATATGTGATAGGGACACAAATACAAATACTTCTGTTCTAGCATCTTGTATTTTAATAGCAGACTATTTATACAAAGACCAAAGGAATGTTTGAAACTCTTTACTCCCTAGCAGTCCCAGATTCTTGTGCCTAGACTATGTAAGAAGACTTCTAGCCTGGGAAAAGCCATGATCTCTAGTTTGACCTAATGTGGTCACCTCAGTAAAATATCATCCTTTTTCCACATTATAGCTCTTCAAATCCTCAAATAACTATCAATTTTCATATCGAGCAGCTAGTTGGCATCAAGCACTGGACTTAGGAAAATCTGAGTTCATATACTACCTTAGTCACTTACTAATTGTATAATTCTTGGCAAACCACGTAACTTTGATTTTCGTCAGTTTTATTATCTGCAAATAAGGATACTAATTGTATTCACATCCTAAGATGGTTGTAAGGATGAAATGACAAGAGAGTTGTCAAACCCTTCAGAAATCTTAAATTCTACAAAACAGTTAATTGACTTTATTATTTTTATCAGTTCATGTGTTCCTGGGCTAAACCACTATTTTGTGTGATAATAAATCAGCAGCATGGTCACTACCTAGACCATGCTTGTTCCCTCACGCTCCTACTCAGCTTTCTTGGGTGAGCTCCTGTTTTCAATGTCCTTCCTAAAATGAAGTGAACAGCAAATATCCATCCCACTGAGTTTAGTCAAGGAGTAGGGAAGATGAAAGCATAAGTATTCAGTCCTTGTTTCCAGGTACATCTCCTTATGTAACCCTAGGTTTCATATGCTAGAATCACACAATATGAGAGTTGGAAAGGACCTTGGAAGCCACCTATTCTAATCCCTATGTGACTAGAAGATGCCTGTTTTTCAGAATGTTATTTTATAGAGTAAGGGGCTTTCCTTTTTCTCTTTGTATTCTCTATTCTTTGCACAAAGAAAATCCATAGCCAATGCTTGTAAAGTTCATTGATGTAATGAGTTTTGAAGTCTTGTTGATTCTATATTTGTAAAACCTCTTATTTCTAATCCCATAGCCTTTGTGTAATTTAAAACCCCATCATGGTAGCCTGGACTATTGTAACATTATTTTAAATGGATAACATGCTTCTAATCTCCCCAAATTTTTGTCCAAGTGTTCTACAAATGATCTTAAGTAATGCCCTGATCTCAACATTCTTCTAACAAACTGCAGTGGCTATCTATTACCTTTGCATAAAACATACGTTTTTCATTTTACAATTAAAAGTCGAAAACCATCTGGCTCCAGTCTACCTTTTCAGGCTTCTTATTCTACCTAATCCATTCTGTCTTCCAGTCAAACTAGTTAACTTGCTCCTCCATGAATTTAGCTCTGTACCTGCTGTTTTTGAACTTTTACACAGGTTATCACCTTGTTCTAGGATGAATTTCACTTTCAACCTGTGTTTGGCCTCACTTTCTCATCCAGTTCTCCTTCTCCAGTCACTTATGTCCAGCAATTATGTCACAGGTTTGCTGTGGGGATCAAATGAGATTATATTTCTAAATGCAAAGCACAGTGCCTGGAACATAGCAGGTGCTTAATAATTGCATTTTTTTCTTTTCCTCCCCCCATACTGGTTCCCTGCAGCAGCTCTAATCCATGCAATCTTATTCCATTTGCCCCCTGCCTATGGCCTCATAATATTGAACTTGAACATATATAATGATATGAAAATATTCTAACCTCTTGATTACTCAATTTACTCAATCTCCATTTCTGACTTCTCTCTACATCAATTATAAACAGAGATAGAAACCACTTTTATTTTTCAATCATCTATAAAAAATATCTTCTATGTTCATTAATTTTAAATTCATTTTATCTGATTACAATCTATTTTCATTTCAGTTTTCTCTATGGCTCACAAGCCTTAGCTTTTTTCCTGTCCTTCATACGATCTCCCTCCATCACTCTCTTCATTCCTATGATACCATAATCCTATGTAGAACAATCCCTAACCCATTTACTATTCTACTCCTCAGATGAAAAATTGCACATTTCTATTGTTCCTCTTTAGGCCCCCCCCACCATGGCATCACTTACTTCTATGCTCTCAGCTGAAAAGGCCTTGACTCAGATTTTAAAATGAGGACACTCACTGAAGGTTCCTTGTACTCCTCCCTCCAAATCACATCTCTTAGCAATTATATGACAGATTGACTATTGTCACAGAGGTTCAATTCCAATATAAAGAGATTCTTAGACTATTACTAAGGGGAAAGTTCCCATGAGGCAACACTCCTTATAAATATAAATAAAGACAAAAGTTCTTCTTTAGGCTACTCATTCCCAGTTACTTTAACTTATGGTCTTACAGCACAGCCATCACTCCACTCCAATTTCTTCACCTCTGAATATGTTCTGGTTTCCTAATAAGTGGTTCTCATTTGAAGATATCCTCCCGATATGATCTGACCAGACCAGAGTACAGAGAGACTATCATTCCCTTTATTGTATATTCTATCCTGTGAATACTGCTCTTACTTAAGAGAAATCAAAGAGCTACTTACCTATTTTGGTCTCTGCTCATTGGGTAGATGAGGGAAGTGCTTCTGGTCCTAGTGTATATCTGTGTGGTCTTGGGAGTGAGGGTAGTCTTATGCTAGTTATATCTATGGGTTAACCAGAATTAATCTCCCCCTAGAACTGTGATTGTATGATTAAATTGAAGAGACGTGACCTCATCTATATTGGGAGTCACTGATGTCTCTGAAGAATTTTGTCCCACATGCTAATAATTATCTGCAATTATTGTTGATTAATGACAATTCTCTCAAATGTCTCCTGTCCCCCAAAGTAAGCAAGTGGTAGTAGTTGGACATAAAACTTTTCTTTAGTCCCCGGGAGAGTAAGACAAGGTCATTCAAAGAGGGTAAAGCAGGGAAATCTGAGGCCTGGTGTGTTTGGTTGCTACATCTTTTCCAGAATGACAGAGGATCTTAGGAAGAATAAGATTAAAAAATCATCAAAACTAAAGAACATATTAATACAAATTATGTTTTATACATTGTTTTCCACTAATGGACTCCAAGCTTTACAAAGGACGAATGAAAGTGTCTTATCATTGATCATCTTTTGAGACAAATTTATACCTTGTAAGTTCTCAATATTCAATTTTGATTGTTTTGTGATTATTGTTCTCTAGACTTAATTTTCCAGTTTATTACCAACAAATATAAAGTTACAAATATTTGTGTGGATACCATTGCTTTCTATTTGTCATTGATGTTCATGATTTGCATGCCTATTATTGAAATCTCTTGATTAAAAGGGTCTGGATATTTTAGTCACTTTATTTGCATCATTGCTTTCCAGAATGGTTGTACTAATTCACACATCCACTAGCAATGAATTAGTTTGCCTATTTTTACCCAACTCCTTCAACATTGACTATGCTTGTCTTTTGTCATCTTTCTTATTTTTTTGAATCTGAGGAGGAACTTCAGGTTTCTTTTAGTTTGTATTTCTCTTACTAGTACTGTTTTGAAATATGTGGTTATTAATAGTGTTAATTATTTGTTAATTTTTCATTTGTTTGAGTTTGTTTCATTGTTAATCATTTGTTTATTAATAGTTTCTGCTTTTGAAAACTATGTTTCATATCCTTTCAGTGCTTTTTAATAATTGGGCAATGATTTTGTTCCAGTATCATTCTCTTAATTTCCCAAATGTTTGGAAAGCAAATATTCTTTAGAGATATGCGATACAAACCTTTCTTTCTCCTCAGTCAATTCACTTTCCCTTGTTACCAAGGTTTGTTAATTTTCTTTGTAGAAAAGCCTTTTCATTTTCCTATAACTTAAATTATCTTTTTTGCCTCTGTCTCTTTTTCTTTTAGAATTAGAAATTCTTTCTCTACCAAGAGCTTTTTCTATTTTATTATAGCATGGCTTTTAATAACCAATTTATGTTTCATTTTGAATTTATGATGGAAAATGTTACAAAATGTTATCTTCAATTTAATTTCTTCTAGATTAGTTTCTAGTTTTCCTAACAGTTGTTATGTGATTGAGAGTTCTTTCCCAGAGAGTTTATGTTTTGGGGTTTATCAAAAGCTGAGTATTGAATTTAACTATTTCCAATTCTTCCTTTTCTTTCTTATTTTAATTCACCACTACTAAGCAGTTTGAATGGTTGCTGCTTTCACAGTGAATCTGAGATTTGGAAATATTATTCCCATTCTCTTTTTCTATTTTTTTCTTATTTAAATTTAGTAATTAAAGTTTTCAACATTCATTTCCACAAAACTTGGGTTCCAAATTATCTCCCCATTTCTCCCCTCCCCCACCCCAAAACACCGAGCTTTCCAATTGCCCCTATCACCAATCTGCCCTCCCTTCTAACATCCCCCATTCCCTTATACCCATCTCCTCTTTTGTACTGTAGGGCAAGATAACTTTCTATACCCCATTACCCATATTAGTCATTTCCTAGTTGCAAGAACAATACTCAACAGTTGTTCCTAAGACTTTGAGTTCCAACTTCTCTTCATCCCTCCCTCCCCACCCATTTCCTTTGGGAAGGCAAGCAATTCAATATAGGCCATATTTGTGTAGTTTTGCAAATGACTTCCATAATAGTCATGTTGTGTAAGACTAACTATACTTCCCTCCATCCTATCCTGTCCCCCATTACTTCTATTCTGTCTTTTGATCCTGTCCCTCCCCAAGAGTGCTGACTTCAAATTGCTCCTTCCTCCCATTGCCCTCCCTTCCATCATCCCCCCCCATCCTGTTTATTCCCTTCTCCCCCACTTTCCTGTATTGTAAGATAGGTTTTCATACCAAAATGAGTGTGCATTTTATTCCTTCCTTTAGTCAAATGTGATGAGAGTAAGCTTCATGTTTTTTCCCTCACCTCCCCAGTTTTTCCCTCCACTGAAAAGTCTTTTACTTGCCTCTTTTATGAGAGATAATTTGCCCCACTCCGTTTCTCTCGTTCTCCTCCCTATATATTTTTCTCTCACCGCTTAATTTCATTTTTTAAAGATATGATCCCATCCTATTCAATTCACCCTGTGGTTTCTGTCTCTCTGTCTGTGTGTGTGTGTGTGTGTGTGTGTGAGTGAGTGTGTGTGTGTAATCCCACCAACTATCCAGATATTGAAAAAAGTTTCAAGAGTTACAAATATTGTCTTTCCATGTAGGAATGCAAATAGTCCAACTTCAGTAAGTCCCTTATGACTTCTCTTTGCTGTTTACCTTTTCATGCTTCTCTTCATTCTTGTGTTTGAAAGTCAAATTTTCCTTTCAGCTCTGGTCTTTTCATCAAGAATGCTTAAAAGCCCTTTATTTCATTGAAAGATTATTTTTTCCCCTGAAGTATTACACTCAGTTTTGCGGGGTAGGTGATTCTTGGTTTTAGTCCTAGTTCCTTTGACTTCTGGAATATTATATTCCATGCCCTTTGATCCCTTAAGGTAGAAGCTGCCAGATCTTGTGTTATCCTGATTGTATTTCCACAATACTTGAATTGTTTCTTTCTAGCTGCTTGCAATATTTTCTCCTTGACTGAGAACTCTAAAATTTGGCCACAGTGTTCCTAGGAGTTTCTCTTTTTGGATCTGTTTCAGGAGGTGATTGGTGAATTCTTTTAATATTTCTTTTGCCCCCTGGTTCTAGAATATCAGGGCAGTTTTCCTTGATAATTTCATGAAAGATGATGTCTAGGCTCTTTTTTGATCATGGCTTTCAGGTAGTCCCATAATTTTTAAATTGTCTCTCCTGGGTCTATTTTCCAGGTCACTTGTTTTTTCCAATGAGATATTTCATGTTATCTTCCATTTTTTCATTCTTTTGGTTTTGTTTTGTGATTTCTTGGTTTCTCATAAAGTCATTAGCCTCCATCTGTTTCATTCTAATTTTGAAAGGACTGTTTTGTTCAGTGAGCTTTTGAACCTCCTTTTCCATTTGGCTGATTCTGCTTTTTAAAGCATTCTTCTCCTCACTGGCTTTTTGAACCTCTTTTGCCAATTGAGTTAGCTTATTTTTCAAGGTGTTATTTTCTTCAGCATTTTTTTTTGCGTCTCCTTTAGCAAGGTGTTGACCCACTTTTCACGCTTTTCTTTCATCTCTCTCATTTCTCTTCCCAGTTTTTCCTCCACCTCTCTTACTTGATTATCAAAATCCTTTTTGAGCTCTTCCATGGCCTGAGACCATTGCATATTCATTTTTGATGTTTGGGATACAGAAGCCTTGACTTTTATGTCTTTCCCTGATGGTAAGCATTGTTCTTCCTCATCTGAAAGCATGGAAGAAGATATCTGTTCACCAAGAAAGTAACCTCCCATAGTCTTATTTTTTTCCCCCATTTTGGGCATTTTCCCAACCAGTTACTTGACTTTTGGGTCCTTTGTCAAGAGTAGGGTATGCTCTGAGAATCTGTGAGATCTCAGTTCCTCCAAAGTGGCACAATCTAGCATGTACTCTGGTCTGGGAGCAGAAAGAGATTTTTGTGCCCAGAATCTTAGCAGTTTTCTCTCCACAGCCACCTGGCCTCCAGTTCCATTGCCATTCAGTATGAGATACAGACCAGCTCCCTCAGGGCCTCTATACAGGGCTGAAGTAATAATCAGCTCCTCAGTGTGCCCAGGAGTTTTATGATCCCACAATGGATAGGGGGTGCTGTAGGGGCTGAGGTGGGAACCACCACTGCCCACCTGATGTGACCTCTCCACTGGCTGGTGCCTGAGGCCAGAGTTGTGGGAAGACCCTTCTCCCTTCCCGGCCAGCTGAAAAAACCCTGTCACTGACCTTTGGCACCTGTGGTTTGAGGGATCTGTGAACCCACTGCTACTGGGACTAGGGATTCTGTGACTGGAGATTCCGCCCCACCAGGGGTGTTTGGGAGGCACCCACTGCACGGTCAAGGCTGGGCTGGGCTCTGCTCTAGGTCCAGTGTAACAGACATTTCCTGTGGGCCTTTCAGGTCACCCTGGGCTGGAAATCTCCTCCACTCTGTTGTTCTCTACTTCTGCTGCTCCAAAATTTGTTGAGAGTCCCTCTCTGCAAGTATTTTATGGGCTGTGTGGGGAGAACCTGCATATGTGTGTCTTTCTACTCCACCACCTTGGCTCTGCTATTATTCCCATTTTCACCATTTTTCTGATCTTCCCTTGATAGTGAAGATTTTTCACTCTAACAAATGAACTTTGTTATTATTTCAGTGAATTCTGTTAATTCTGCCCTTAGTAGCTTATTTTTATAGTAACAAACTTATTAAATTTACTTTAAGAGTAAAGGTATTTCTATTGTATTGGAATGTTTAAGCCCTGAACACTGAAAACTCTTCCAACTTTTGAAGTGTGTCTTTATTTTGTTATTGAATTTGTACAAGGATTCAGTGAATCATTGATTGACCTTCATTAATTGACACAAATATGTTTGTTAATATATATTATATATACTATATGCTAATTATAATATATTTTTAATTTAATAATTTATTTTCCCCAATTACATGTAAAATTATTAAATTCATTTTAAACATTTGAGTTCTAAATTCTCTACCTCACTCCCTTCTTTCTGCCCTTCTCATTGAAAAGGCAACAATTTGACACACTTAAGACTTATGCAAACATGTAAAACAAGTTTGGAAACACAGACTAAAGGAAAAAAAGACAAGAAAAATATGATTTGATGTTCCTTCAGACTCTATCCATCCTTTCTCTATGGATTGAGAACATTTTTCAAAATGAGCCTTCAAATATCTTGGATCATGATATTGCTGAAAATAGTTGTCATTTGCAGTTGATCATGGTACAATATTGCTATTACTATGTACCATGTTTACCTGGTTCTGCTCATCTCACTTTGCATCAGTTCATGTAAGTTTTTCCAAGGTTAAACTTTACATTCCTACATGGGGAAAATGGTACTTGTAACTCCTAGTGAAAGAATTCACATAATACTGGGTTCCTTGTGAAACTTGGGGTTTAAATCATCTGTCCTTGACTCCTAAGGCAGTTAGTCAGGCAGCAAACCTTTACTCAGCATTATTTGCTGAGTCCTAAAAGCTCAATCTGCCTGCATGTATTTCTATCCCCACCTCCACCCCCCAAGACTTCTTCAATTGCCTTTTCAAAATTGAATGTCCACATTTTTTCTTCATAACTCAGCTCAGGTTTGAAGTGTATGCCATTTTTACTGCCTCTTGAGTTCTTCAGATTTTTGAAATACATAATTTCTTGTTTTTCTGGAGTTTCTCACAAGAATAGTCTTGTGCCCTTTCGATTTATTTTCCTTTATTTATGAAAGTCACCCACATACAGAATTTGTTGTTTGTCATTAGAATTTTTATGTAGAATAGGTGGAAAATAACTTTTTCATCTCAAATGTTTTTCCCCTGGACCTCCTATGATTCTCAATTTGTTTTCCTGAGATCAATGTGTTTTGCCAAACAAAGATTTTATTTTCTAACATTATTGCTTTTTTCTTGTCTTCTTCTAGATTGTTTTCCACTTCAGTGTATTTGTATTCCTCATTTGTTGTTTTCTCTTTTACTTCTTTAGAGATTTGCCACAAATAAATTAAAATATCTCTATTTTGCTGATCGTTTCTCATCTTCAGGTCATTCAGTTTGCCATTTATCCTCATTCCAGTCTGGTAGAGTGATGATCTTTTCCATTACACTGAATTTTTCTTCTTACTCTAGCTTTATATTTACATCAATCTATAAGATCTTGGGAGGATTTCAATCCTCAGATTTCAGTCTCCACATAGCTCTTATTGTTCCTTTTTTTGTAGATAAAACAAGGAATAGGGTTTAGGGGATACAGACTCATAATTCATGATGTACTGGAAATTAGAAGGAATTATATAGTCTCACTTCAGAAAACCGTCTGGTACCAGATATATGTTGCAGGGCTATTTTATGATTTTTCCATATTCAACCCCCAAACCTCTGCCACAGATAGACTAGGCTAATTGTTCCATACAATGTTATAGAACTTACCTTAATTATCCGGGTGAACTAAGGACTACACCATTGACCTAACTTCTGGGTGGCTTAAATAAAAAGACAGAGCATAAGGAACCAGCTCCTTATTCAGGCTACTGATCAGCAGACAAGCATGAACAACCAAAGGTAAGGAAAAGGTGTCCAAATGAATTATTTTAATCTCTTTGAAAACAAGGACTGCTTTTTTCTTTCCTCTGCATCCTAGTAACAATACAAAGTCTCAAACATAGTAAATGGTTAATAAGCACCCATTGATTCTTTCCAAATATCATTTGCCTGCAGTGGCTGAGTAAACATCCTCTGCATAAATTATTTGGTGGTTGATGAGTTTAATTTCTATTTTGAACCTGAAGCACTTGAATAACTTGAGTTGGGTCTAGTCCATGACAATTTCAAATCACCAAGCAGGGATAGGCAAAATAACAGATTATCATAGCCAATATTTTTCTGGCTTTTGTTGCCGCTCACCTGGATATATGTAGTGGCTTAAATTCTTGACTGCATTAAGAGTCACCTTGCACCTGTCAGGGAGAGACTTTCTGAGAAATTCACCTAAGTAACAGAGAAGAAAGAACTATATAGTATTGAAGAACTGACGCCTAGATTATAGAAGAGAACAATCATGTGACCAGAAATCTAGAGACAAAGCCAATGTGATGGACTATTGAAAAGAAACACCAAAATGAGATGATGTCATGACCATAAGAGATAATTTTATGTGTAAGGAATAGGGAAGATATAATACCCAAGAAGAGGAGGCATGAAAAAGTACGATAATATATGAACATATGCCTTTTCTTATATGTATGCTCTGTCCCCATGGATTTTTCTCATATGTCCTGTTGTACTTCTTTCTTCACTACATGTTCACAATATATGTGTGGAAACTTTGTCCCAAAGTCTGATTAATATAGGATTCTCTTTATTGGTGATGGTAAAGGCTCTGCCCTGTGAGAGGGAGCGGATGGATTGGAAAGACATAACAGGCTTGGTTCTAAGCCAGTCCCCTCTTTGGGGCATTGTATTAATAATGCATTTTTGCTTATCGTTAATGTAATTTTGCTTCTTAATGGGAAGATCTTCCCCACCCATTAATGAGCCTGCCCATTAAAGGTAGTTTGATTAGTGAAGATTTGTAGGAAGACCCACACCTTTTGTTAGTTGTCTAAGGAGGTACTGGTTCTCAAAGGTTGTGGTGTCCTCTGACTCTGAAAAATGTGTGAGTACTCTGAGATGAAGTTTTACTAGGGGGCTTAGTGACTGAAAGTGACTCTGGGAAGCTGCTAAGCAGCCCCCTGCTTTGAAAACCCAGATGTTGGTGCTTCTTTCTCATGTATGTATGGTCAGACAGTTATCTATCCGTTGATTTGTGATGTATGTGTTGCTTACTGTCAGAAAGTTGGAAACTCTGTCTGTTGATTTTGATTTCTCTATATTTTCTCTGAAGTTCAGGATGCTGACTTTTCTTCCTGAAATTAAGTGAATGATACTTGTGTTTGATTAAAGTGATTGTTGGCCCCCTCAAAAGTTGCCTTTCCTTTTAGAAAAGCAGATCTAAGAACCTGTTGTAGCAGTTCCTCCTGTGTATGTTGGGGTCCTTGCTTTTACACTCATCTTCAAGTGGAATCCTCCTCCACAACTATCAAAGAGAGAATCTTCTTTGAGCATAAATTCAGTTGCCTTCTGGAGTGTATGTGCATTCAGGGGAGATTAGGACCTCTGGTGTGAGGGCTGCTCATCCCTTTTCAAGGTTGATTTTCACCTTTGGTGTATACCTGCTACCCAACTCTCACCTGCGGCTGCAAGAAGTTATAGCATACAAAGCAACCACACCCTGGTAAAACCATTTCAGCAGATGGCCTAAGCCAGGCTAAGGGTAATGTATAGGTAGCAAATCAGTCAGTGAGTTAGAGATGTGTCTACCCCAAGCACGTGAAGACTTCCCCTGATGGAAGAGGAGAATGTGAACAATTTGTTCCAATGAACAACTGTATTCTGAGCCTTCGCTAGTTGTCTTGACTTTTGTTTTGCACTGGACTCCAATGACTCTGGAAGACACAGTGAAGCTAACTACTTTGAGCAATTATACTTACTTAAATTTAATTTAGTCACCAGTCAAAAGACATTGCCCCTGTTGTTTTGCCATTTTTTACCTACCTTAAAGTCCTGTGGCAACAGGCAAATGATGAATAACAATGCTGAGGATCTTTACAAAAAATGTTGTACATTTTCTTGTGTTTTGACCACAAGGTAGGATCCCAACTATTCACTTACCTTGGCAGTATTACTTTCCAGGAACATATTCACAGATGATGAGATTGATGTGTGCATTGTCAGAATTAGCTCAGATTTTGGGAAGCTTTGAAGAAAAATGGGAGAGAGAAGAGTTTATAGGCTTCCTACTAAACTGAAGGTCTATAGAGCCATTGTGCTGACCCTGTAAACAGGCCTGTGAAACCTGGAAAATATAGCAGTACCATGTCAGGAAATTGAATTGCTTCTATTTCAATTGTCTTTGAAAGATTCTGAATATCACCTGGCAAGATAAAGTACTGAAGAATTCTCTGTTGAATTGCAAGACATTCAAAATACACTTCATATTCTACAATTGTTTGTCCATGTTGTTTGAATGCCAAATATAGCTTTTTTCTAAAAGGCTTATACTTTATGCAATGTTCCACCTTAATGGGGCATCATAAGGCTCCATTAATGGAAGCATTACAAAGGTGCAAGGAAGGTTCTCTCATTCATTTTCTTCGGAGACAAGTTTGGGCCTTGTAATTTCTCAATATTCAATTTTGGTGGTTTTGTGATTGTTGTTTTCTCAACTTTGTTTTCAGCTTATTACCAACAAATACAGTTACATACATACATACAAACATACATATATACATGTGTGGATATATGTATATAGATACACACACACATATATATATATACATAAATACACACATTTGTTGGTATTATGGTTTCTTTTTGTCATTGACCTTCTTGGTTTATATTTCTGACACTGGAATCTCTTGATTAAAAGAATCTGGATTTCTTTAAGCAACTTTATTTACATAATTCCCAATTGCCTTCAATAATGGTTGTACCCATTCACATCTTTACAAACAATGAATTAGTTTGTCTGTCCTTCCACAAATCCTTCAATATTGACCAAACTTGTCTTTGGACATTTTTCTCATTGTTATGAGTCTGAGGTGGAGTCCTTTTATCGTTTTAGGATTTGTATTTAGGGTTGTTTTAGGTTGTATATCTCCTAGCACTACTCATTTGAAATCTGTGGTTATCAATATTTGGAATAATTTATTTATTAATAATTTCTACTTTTAAAAATTATTTGTTTAGAGAGTGAATTCTGGGGAGATGACAGAAGTCAAAAATTTCCAGGTTTTCTGGGCTTTCTCTACAAACAAGTAGAAACTATGAAATGAACACAAAGCAGGAAAAGTAAAGGGGTAAAGTGATTGTCGTCCTAAGATAATTTGAAAGGTCTTCAGAAACTGCAGCATTTCCAAGGGCTGAGGTTTGGTCATAGTGAAGTGTAGTTACCGCCAGGCTGATTTTCTTCAATCAGAAAACACCAGGCCCTGAAGCAGCTCTGATAGTGAACACAGTGGGTTACAAGGAATTTCACCTCAACTTTCACCTCACTCACAGCCTCAAGAAATTCCATGTCAGGAACTTTTACCTCACAGCCTCGGGAAATTTCCCCTCAAGAACTTTTACCTCACAAACTTTAGTCTAAGGAGTAGGAGATGGCTTTGTGGGAGAAGATTGACAAATTCCTGTCCACACTCCTCCACCCCACCCTTGGTTCTTGCTAGAAACCAGGCCCAGTGATGTTGACAAGAAGTGGTATTTGGCTGTGACTGTGTGCAAGTAGCAGTGAACACATGATTAATGAGTGTGGTACCTCGGGGAGCAAGAACATTTTTGGGACAGTCTGGCTGGGGCTCTTAACTGTGGATTAAAGGAAGAGAGGAGTACCTGAGTTTGAACTCCCAGACAGAATTCAGAAAATAACAACAAGGAGGACCTGAGAGCCAAGGCAACATTACCCATAACTTGGGATTAAAACTTGATTATACTAATAAGCGGCTAAAAATAAAACCAAATAAAAATAAAAATGTGTAATGTCAAATGATCAAAGCTCACAAAGAACTTTTGGAATAACTAAAACAAATTCAAAAATCAAATGAGGGATCAAAGAAAATAAAGAGAATGATGCAGTCAATCCGAGAAAATTATGTAAAGAATGTTAACCAATTGGAAAAAGAGGTACAAATCCTAAGGAAGAAAATAACTCCTAGGAAACTAAAATTGGGCAAGTGGAATCAAATGATGTTATAAGACATGAAGAAATAAGAAAAGTAAGAAAAATATAAGAGAATATGAACCATCTCACTAGAAAGACAATTGATCTGGAGAACAGATTGAGGAAAGACAGTATGAGTTGTTGGACTACCTGAAAATTATGATAAAAAAACAGCTGATAAAATATTAAAAGAAATTATTAAGGAAAATATCCCTGAAGTTCTAGAACAAGTGGGTAAAATTGAAATGGGAAAAAAAACTCCTATTCACCATCTGAAAGAGAACTAAGAGGAAAACTTATGGAAATGTCATAGCTAAGTTTCAAAATTCTCAGGTTAAGGAGAGAATATGGCAAGCAACAAGAAAAAAACAGAAACAATTTAAATAGTGTGGAAATACAGTTTGAATTTCAGAAAGCCTAATAGCTTCTCCTTAAAGAACCTAGGTCCTGGTACACTATATTTCAAAGAGCTAGGGTTGCATCCTAGAATAAATTACTCACAAAAGTGTAATCCTGAATGAAAAAAAGTACATTTGATGAACTGAAATACTTTGAAGCATTTGTAAGAAAAAGACCAGAGCTGAACAGAAAATTTGATATAAAAGATCCAGAGGTAATGTAAGGAAAAAAGTTAAAGACTTAATATAAGGCATTCATTAAGGTAACACTCTTTATTTATATGAAAATGTTATCATAGTCTTAAAACTGTTATCATTACTAAGGTAGTTTGAAAGAAACATTGGGACTAAGTTGTGTATGAAATGAGAGGGGTGATTCTAAAATGAAAAATTAAATATGTAGATAAAAGTAAAAACGAGCAATGGGTCATGAAAGGAAGAATTAATATAGAAGAAGGAGGTAGGTAAGGTGAGCTGGAAATGTCAGAATCTTACTCTCCTGTGGATTGAAGAGGAAACAACATATTCATCTGAAGGTATGTAGAAGACTTCTGAATTCATAGAAAGGTGAGAAAAGTAGGCTACAAGATGGAGAAGGAACATTTAGAAGTGCATGTAGTTTCAGATTTAAAATGGTGAGGGGAGAAGATAAGGAGCTCTTAAAGGGTTGGGTAAAATAAGTAATAGGAAGTTAAGGGGAGAAGATAAGGTAATAAGGATAGGGTAAAAAGAGAGGCTAGGAAGGAAAATTGTGAGTAAAAATAAGATGGAGGGAAATATACAAATTATAATTATAACTTTGAATAGGATTAACTTGCCAATAAAATGGAAATGGATAGCAGAATGGATTAAAAATCAGAACCCAAAAATATATTTAAGAATAAGAGATACACATAGAATCAAAATTGAAGAATGAGAGATGTGCAGACAGACACACGGGCTTGCAGTAGAAATTATTATGCTTAAGCTGATGCAAAAAAGGCAAGGGTAGCAATCAAGATCTCAGACAAAGTTAAGGCTAAACTAGGTTTAATTATTTTTTTAATAGGTTTATTTATTTATTTTTAGATTTCAACATTCATTTCCACAAAATTTTGAGTTCCAATTTTTCTTCCCAACTCTCCCCTCCCCCTACCCCATAACACGTTGCATTCTGATTACCCCTTCCATCAATGTGCCCTTCCTTTAATCACACCCCACCCTTCCCTTATCACCACCTTCTCTCTTTTCTTGTACAACAAGATGAATTTCCGTACCTCATTACCTGTATTTATAAGAATAAATATTTATAATATTTAATAATTAATTAATAATTATTATATATAAATTATATATTTATTTATATAATTAATAATTATTAATAATAATTAATAATAATAATTAATAATTTATAAGAAATAAGAATATTTCCAAGTTATACGCAATAACAATTCTCAGCATTCGTTTCTAATACTTTGAATTCCAGCTTCTCTCCCTCCCTCCCTCCCTCCCCACCCATCCCCACTGAGAAGACAAGTAATTCAATATAGGCTATATATGTGCTGTTTTGCAAAAGACTTCCATTATAGTCATGTTGTGTAAGATTAAATATATTGCCCTCCATCCTACCCTGTCCCCCCCCTTTTTTTCTATTCTCTCATTTGACCTTGTCCCTTCCCAAAAGAGTTTACTTCTAGTTACACTCTTTTCCCATTTGCCCATCCTTCTATCATCCCCCACACCCCACTTGTACCTTTCTCTCCTACTTTCCTGTAGTGTAAGATAGATTATCATGCCAAATTTAGTGAGCATGTTGTTCCCTCGTTGAGCCATATGTGAAGAGAGTAAGCTTCACTTTTCCCCCCTCACCTCCTCCCTTTTCTCCTCCTTTGAAAAAGATTTTTCTTATCTCTTTTATGAGTGATACTCTGCCCCATACCATTTCTCCCTTTCTCCTCTCAATATTTTCCTCTCTCACCTCTTAATTTAATTTAATTTTTTCTGGATATCATCTCTTCTGATTCAACTCAACCTGTACTCTCTACCTGTGTGTATGTGTGTGTGTCTGTGTGTGTGTGTGTGTGTGTGTGTGTGTGTATAATCCCTCCACCTACCCAAATACTGAGAAAAGTCTCAAGAGTTACAAATATTATTTTTCCATGTAGGAATATAAACAGTTCAGCTTTAGAAAGTCCTTTATGATTTCTCTTTGCTGTTTACCTTTTCATGCTTCTCTTGATTCTTATGTTTGAAGGACAAATTTTCCATTCAGTTCTGGTCTTTTCATCATGAATGTTTGAAAGTCCTCTCTATTACTGAATGACCATTTTTTTCCCTTGAAGTATTATACTCAGTTTTGCTGGGTAGGTGATTCTTGGTTTTAATCCCTGTTCCTTTGACTTCTGGAATATGGTACTCCAAGACCTTTGATCCCTTAATGTTGAAGCTGCCAGGTCCTGTGTTATCCGGATTGTATTTCCACAACATCCTAATTGTTTCTGTCTAGGTGCTTGCAATATTTTCTTCATGACCTGAGAACTCTGAAATTTGGCCACAATATTCCTAAGAGTTTCTCTTTTTGGATCTGATTTTTTATCATCATAACTAGGATTTATTTAGTACTTTTTAAGGTTTTCAATGCACTTTTACAAATATTATCTCATTTTAATCTTTACAATAACCCTGAGAAGTAGGTTCTTTAATTATCCTCATTTTGCAGAAAAGGAAACTGAGGCAGAAGTTAAGTGATTTGCACAGGTCACATAGTTACAAAGTGTAGATTTGAACTCAGGTCTTTCTGACTCCAGATCTAACATCCTATCCACTTTGGAGTCAGGAATATTGGCTTCAGGTCTAACTTTTGATACATACTCATTTGGCTGTAAGACCCCAGGCAAATTTCTTAACCTTTCCGTGCTCTTCTATACAGCATGACTATAGTGAAAAATGTATTTAATAAGAATGTTTGAGTAGAACCTATATAAAATTGTATGCCTTCTTGGGGAGGGAGGAAGAAGGAGGTGGAAGGAGAGGGGAGGGAGGGAAAAATAATTATCTAAGTTATATGGTGGTGATTGTAGAACACTGAAAATAAATAAAATTAACTAATTTTAAATAAATAAATGAACTGGAGAATGAAATGAAAAACTTTTCCAGTACTTTTTCCAAGATTCCTTCAGATAGGATCATAAAGAATTGGACATGACTGAAGTGACTGATCAACAAAAAATATACATATCTACACACACTTCCACATATACATATATATACATATTTGTTCAATATGTATATATAAATTGTTATATATATGTGTATATATGTATATGCATGTATGTATGTATGCATGTATGTGTATTTGCTTTTTATAGGACTTCCTTTTATACTATCCTCTGAATTATTTTTACTATTAAATAAAAATATTATTGATAGTTTGTGCATGAGGGTTGTGTCATGTAACTTTTTTGAAACTAGCAATTGACTCAGGTTTTTTTGTCCCTTCCCTAAGGGTTTCTAAGTGTAGCCTCTTTAAGCACTGAGGATAATTATCTCAACTGACTAACTGATAAATTATGTCCCCAGAGCAAGGTTCCTATTAGAATTTAGGGGCACCACTGAGGAGTTAGACCTGATCATGTAATGTATTCAGTTGAAACTCTAACAGTGTACTCTGCCCAGGCTAAGAAATTAAAAGTCAATTTAGACAACAAGCATTGAGTCATTTGTACAAAGTGTCTTGACTAAGGAGACACAATTAAAATATTTGATATAAAACACTCCTTAACCTCTGCATAAGAATCTGTGTCAAATTCTCCCACAGGTATATTTAGAGGTCAGGAGAAAGTGAGCTCAAAATCAGAAAACATGTATGCAAATGAGAGACTCATAGTTCCTGATGGCTGGATGTTCCGTTTTCTTACACTTAGAGAGCCCTTAAAAAGAATCTTAGGCATCGTGTAAAATTTTACTAGCTTCCATGTGAAGTTTAGGATTTATACCATCTGTCCTAGACTTCTGATGGAGTCAATCCATCAACACAGCATTTATTTTCTAGATACTGTGCTAAGGGCATCATCTGTCTTCATGTATTTCTGGTTCCTCCTCACCACCAAGAGTTCTTTAAATGCCTTTTCAAAACTGAATGTCCACATTTTTGATTGATGACTAGGCTCAGGTCTGAAATGTATGTCATTTTTGATTGGCTCTTAAATGTCTTTGATTTTTGAAATATATCATTCAATATCTTTCTGGAGTTTCTTATGCATACAAAATACTTTTGGATACTTTGCCTTTATTTCCCTTAATTTATGAAAATATTTCACCTAAATACTTGCAGAATTTGTTGCTTGTCATTACAATTTTTATTTTTTATCATTATGCTTTGGAGTTTGGTGCTTAGAATTTTTCTTTGCATAAAGCTGTGATTTTCAATTAGTGCTATGTTCCCTGTCTTTAAAAGATTGAACGCTTTTATCTTCTGTAAATGACGGGAGTAAGTTGTTCAGGATATTACTTTTTATTATATTAAACAGAAAATGTTTAATTTCAGGGTTTGTTTTTGCATTTTAATGTTATTGAGCTTTGGCTGTGACATTAATTTTTGTTTCTTAATGCTTTTCAGGGTATTTTGGAGCAACCACCTTTTTTAATGTAAGAATTTTTTTTTCCTTTTAGTAAGTAAGTATCATCTCAGCACAGAAAGGTGAAATCAAATATGGGTTGATTCAGCCAAGAACCATATAAGTATTTCTGCACATCTTGGGAGACATACTGACCAGAATATGCTTAAAGATAAGAAAATCCACATCCAAATATTAAAGTTATACACTCCTCTCTGCATTTTTCAATATGAACAGCAAGAACTCATCATACATTTTTGGCCAGTCACTCTGTGCCAACCTATAGCTGCCAACTCAACTACTTTAATTTTGGAGAGAAACATATGCATGTGTGTGTTTGTGTATTTACTGTGGCATCTTGGTAGTTACTGGGGAGACTTTTTACACTCTCCTGTCCTTGATAGCTTGATAGTTTGATGGATGATTTTAAGCTGGACTGAGAGGTTTGAAATCTATACTTGCATGGTTTTCTGGGTTCCTCTTGTTCAGGAGAGTGTTTCATTATTTTAAATGAGTACCTGGGATATCTCACTGGAAAAGGAAAAGCAGAGGCTTCTTATTTTCCAGGTTTTTTAATTTAATAGGTTCTGTTGGGAACCTTCGATCCATAAGTTGTGTTTTTAATTCCTCCTATTTTGATGGTGGGCATAACTCTGTGTCTAGACTGCAAAACTTCCTGTCTCTTTCCACACTGAGAAATTTCTTTTTCTCTTACTAATGGCTGGTGCTTTAATTGTGGACCCAAACCTAGATGAACTTTTCATTTTTCTATTATGCCTCTAAGAACCTCCTGAAGAACCTCATCATTGCACCTCATCACCCTTTGAGATTCCATCAATATCTTCAATTCCAATTTGAATTGAAGTTCCATTGAAGTTCTCCTTCACGCCTTGAGAAAGCACATCAACATGCAAGATTTCATCAGTCTTGATAGTCACTCCTCACCAGTATCCTCAGTACCTTCTTCCTCTCTTCTATTTTTCATAGGTTCTTCTTTTGTGTTGAATTCCCTATCAGATCATAAGCTCCTTGTTGGCAGGGAAATATCTTTTCTTTCTTGGTTCCTCAGTGCTTAGCACATTGTCTGGGACATAGGAGGCGCTTGATTAATATTTAACATCTAACTGATGATCAGTAAGCAGGATAATCCAATGACTCAATGGATTATTTAAATAGAATGACCCCACACTCCCTGTTTGTTCGTGTGAGCCTCCATATGATGTTATGTAGCTATGAGATTTCCCATTAAGAGTGAAAGAAGACTATTCCTTGATAACTTCTCACACGTTAAAGCTAGATACAAGGATTGAACTAGGTGAAAATGTGGGTTTTCTACATTGTATTTCCTGAGTAGGTATATAAATATCAGTCTTGATCTGTATTGTGTATTTGAGAGATTCTGGCACCATTGGATGAAGTTCATTGGTAACAGGGAGAATTTCTTTGAATGGGAAAAAAAACCTTTTTGACCTCATTTTTTCTCCTGTGAAGCCTATGGTTCTCAATTAGGAATACTGAAATCAATGTGATTTATAGTCTAGAGACTGTGTTTTCTATATTTTAACATCATTGCTTTTTTCTTCTTTTCTAAGTTTTCTTTGATTTCACTGTGCTTGCAATTCTAATGTGTTGTTTTCTTTTGTACTTCTTCAGAGATTTGCCATGGTAAATTGAACTGTCTCCATACTGCAAATACTTTCTTCTATTCAAGTCATACAAGTTGCCATTTATTCTAGTGGCAGTGGGGTAGAGCTTTGCCAATTTCACTTGGTTTTGCTCCTTACTCTGGTTTCCTACATATGTGAAACATATAAGGTCCTGGGAGGGATTTGATCCCTTGGAATTTTAGCCTCCACATAACTCCTGTTCCTTTTATGTAGATAAAATAGGGAGAAGGGTTTGGGGGATACAGAGTCATAAGTAATGATTTAAAGGGCTTTAGAGGGAATTTTGTAGTCTTATGTCAGAAAGTTGTCTGGGACCAAAGGTAGATGTTGAACTATGAATATTCTACAATTTCTCTCCACCCCATTATCCCAGATCCTGTCCCATGCTGGCTAGGCTAGCTTTTTCTTAAACGATTAACAATTCACCTTGAGACAATTATCCCTTTAAACTAAGGATAATGCCCATGACCTACCTTCCTGGTGCAAGTAAAAAGTCAGTGCATAATGCATTAGTTCCTTCATCAGTCTTCTGATCAGCAGACTAGCATGTTCAGCGAATGATCAAAGATGAGGAGACCAACTAAATTAATGTAAACACTGAGAACAAGAATGATCTTTTTGTCTTCTTTGCAACCTAAAAAATTAACACAGAATTTTATATATAGTAAGTACTTAATAAAGTCTCGTTTAATTATTGTATTCTTGCTAAATATCCTCTCTCAGTACTTGCTAAGTAAATACCTTTGTGATAATTGTTCAATAGTTTCTCAGTATCTCATTTAATTTCTATTGTGAAACTACAGTATTTGAACAGCTTAAGTTGGACCTAGTCCATGACAATTTCAAATCAAGAGAAGCAGAGACACACAAAACACCAGATCATCATAGCCGGTATTGTTCTGACTTTTGTTGCAACCTACCAGAACAATTCTGTGAACAAAAATTCAGTGACAGAGAAAATGTGATGAAAGGAAACTTGCAAATGTAATGATATTTTAAACATAAAAGGGGAGTTAATGTCTATTGGATAGCTGATATATAATGTCCAAGAACAGGGGGGCATGGAACACCATGATAATAGATCATTATATGCCTTTGACATTAATAAGTGACACTCTTCTTACTGGTGGCAATGAAAGTCCTGTCCTGTTTGAAGTATGGGATTGAATTGGTGAGTGTTGAAGAACTTTAGACCTAGGCCAGTCCCCACTCTGGGGACTCTTCAAAAAGGAGTCTTTCATTGGTACTTTCAAAGTGTGTGTCTTCAAGCATAGCACTGAGTTGGATTCCAGCTTTGAGAGAGAAGATGGAAAAGGCCAACCACTTTTCAGATTGCTGATGGAAAGGACTCTGGGAAGCCATAAGAAGTATAGGCAGTCTTCATCCTGTACCTATTCCTAGTTTGCTACTCTAGAAACTCTGGAGAGTTTCTATTTGGCTGAGATAGAGGACCTTCTCTCTCAGTTGACCTCAGTTACATTACTCCCAAATGGGAGAGTTTCTTCACTCTGTATTGTCTAGTCCAACCTGGTCTTATTTCTTCTTTGTTCTAATTTGGATGAATGACTTTTTTTACTTTTTGCTGTGTATTTCATTGTGGAAGTGGTAATAGATGAGAAAGGGGTCAACCTTTGGATATAGAGTAAACATGCACACACACACACACAAACACACGCCCACACATACATATTCATATAGAGTATATATCCTCCTCAATATGACAAAGGGATTAAAAGTTAGATGGAACTTGAGGACATCCCTTAGATAAATAATATTTCAAGGGACTGATCGATATCATTACCATCTAGTACCCCCCTACCCTCTCTGAGAACAGGATAGTCTCTGTCTTCAATCTTCTGTTTATTCTCCTGGCAGGAATTAAAATCCTTCTTGGTGAAGTGTGGGTGAAGCAGACACTAGAGACATCTGATCTGCCTCTTTTTGAGGTACACACACAATAATGGTGTCATCATCACCTATAGGTCCCACTCCACACATATGTAATTTGTATTATTATTAATAAATATTTACTTCATTCGTGTTTCCTGGTCACCTTTTTCCAGAATGCCTACATTTTCTGAAGATGGTATCTCAGCAATTTTGAAATTTTCACATTTGTGTTTGGGGGTAATCTTTTCTGTTCTCATTTTGATGTATCCCTTATTCAATACCATTGAGTCTGAAGTAGTAAATCTAGGATGATAGAATCTTTTGGGTGGAAGAAGATTTAAAAAATCACCAAAACTGAAGAAGATATTCATATAGCTTATATTTTGTGCATTGCTCCCCATTAATGGATTCCAACTTTTACAGAGGAGCAAGAAAGGAATCTTTTCATTAATCTTCCTTAGGGACAAGTTTATGCATCATAATTTCTCAATATTCAGTTTTGATTGTCTTGTGATTTTTATTCTCTTCACATTGTTCCAGTTTATTGCCATGAAGTGTGCAGTTATAAATGTTTTTTGGAAATTGTGACTTTTTTTCCCTTTGACCTTATTGATTTATATAACCACTATTGAAATTTCTGGATATTTTGGTTGCTTTATTTACATAGTTACAAATTCATTCCCCGAATGGTTGTACTTGTTCGTATCTCCATCAACAGTGGATTACTGTGCCCATTTCTCCCCAAACCCTCCAACATTGACTATGCTTGTCATTTGTTATCTTTCTCAATTTTACAGGTCCAAGGTAACACTTCAGAATTCTTTTGGTTTTCACTTCTCTTAGTCCATGTGGTTAGACAGCAGTTGATGGAAATAAAAACTGAGGTTTTTTCTATGGCATAAAAGTTCAAAGGGATCCACTTGCCTGATGTGATAACCAACAAAGATAATTCACTCTTAGACTGCAGTACATGAAGCATAGTACCAAGAACAAGGTAGGTGGGGAAAAGTTATTATATCTGTATTTCTCAAACTACATATGGAGTACTGTGTTAGGTCATTGAAAAACTAGAGACCAACAGGAAGAAGAAAACCAGAATAGTAAGTGTCCTCTTGATCATGTTAGGATCACTCAAAGAGAATGTAGTTATTAAGACTGGAGAAGAGGAGATAAAGTAGAAACATAACAGCCATGCTCAGATATTTGAAGGGAGTATGAAGAATAGTAGTTCTTTTGTTTATACTTTAAAGGCATCCTTCGTTGCAGATGAGTTGTGTTATGGGTTCTGCTGTGACTCTGATGTCATAGGATTCTTCTCTTATTTGATTTTTTCAGATTGAAAGCCTTTTTGTTTCTCCTCTGTCATAGGAACATTTAGGAGGGATGTAAAGGGATGGTAGGAGGGGGAAACATTCTACTTATGGTCACAGTTGAGGCAAAAATGACAAAGGGGATGCTACTTGACCAAGAAATAACAGGTAAACCTGCAGAGCCTGGGGATCAAGAGAAATGGACTGATGGTGGGGTAACATAATGACAGGAAGATAACAGTAGGCAACATCCAGGGAGACTTTTGGTCAAAATAGCTGATAAAAATAGTAAAAATGGATGTGAATGCATAAAAGCTGAAAAATGTACTCATCAGTAAAACAATAGTTTGAGTGGCTCTGATCTCAGGATGCCTTCTCGGTGAGTGTTTGGTGCTTCTAATTTTCTGGACATGCTGGTGGTGTTTGTGTAAGAGAAGTACCATGTAGACACTGGCCAAGACCATTAGCCCCAAACAAAGAACATTTCTAAATGTGGTCATTATCAAATAAACAACTATAATAGTTTCTGAAGTGCAAAACACATTATCAGCTGCATTTGTAAAGTTACTACTGCTTCTGGGACCCCTTGTATTTATTGGAAAAGGAATTTCTATCAGTAAGTTGAGGACCCAGCAAAAGATATAGGAGGTAGTGATATGTTTTGTGACTCTGACTTTGAATTCTGCCCATCTGGAATTGCTGGGGTTGATGGTGATGGCCTGGTAGATACACAGGAGGCAAGTCAAGGAAATTGAAAGGCTCTCACTCACTCTTCGAAGGTAAAATACAATTTTACACCCAACATCATCCAAAAAATTGTTCCACCCTAAACCCTGCAATGTTTGTGGGACTCCCTTGCTAATAAGCATAACGGAGTTGACCAAGGTTAGTTGGGTGAAAATAACTGTTAAAGAAGTTATCTTGTGGCCATCAAGGAAATTTAACATACAAGAGATAAAGAGGAAGAAGTTTGCTATAGTCCCTACAGTGGTCATAGAAAGAAACACAATGCCAAGGAAGATGACTTCTGGAAGCATTCTATTCATCTTAAAAAGAAAACTTCAGGTGGAAAATAACAAAGACAACACTGGAAAGCTATTGGCTATCATAATTTGGGATTCCAGTCCATAGGAGAGACTCTAAATATTACTTTTGTCTCATTCTTCTGCATATGCATTCTGCATATGCCTTTGTCTTGTTCAAATCCTCATTCATCAATTCCTCTAACTCAGTGAGCAGGTGGTAGAGCTTGATTGAGGATTTTTGTGGATTTCGAATTTTTCTGTTCATGACTACTTAAGGGAGTAGTTTTTAATCAAAGTTAAAAATGACATCCTGAAAATCTGACCACAAATTTTCCTTCATTAAGTCCTGCAGATCTTCTTATTGAAGGACCAAGTCAGTTCAAAATATAGGTCAATGATCTCTGTGTAGTTCTATTATGTGGGAGGAATAAAAAGAAAAAGTAAAAGAGCTATGAGTTAATCTCATAGTAAGGGGTACATAGATTATCATGTTACCATAAGTTTTTTCCCCAGTACTGGAAGATACTTTATTTTTTATATTATTTTTCTCATTTTGTTTTATTCCTACTGTCATATATGTGTGTGTGTGTGTGTGTGTGTGTGTGTATTTCTCTATGTGTATATAAACACATATACATAGAAATACATGCACTACTTAAAAATAAAAGTTTTTTTAAAGGCTTTAAGAAAGTGTCTTCCACTCTTATGTTAAGATCATATAGGAATTTTTATACATTTAGAGAAAATGAGCTATATATTTTAATAATGATATGTAGATTAATTTAAACTTCATAATTATATGAAAATTTCCAGGGTGCTATTGTTAGAGAAATGGTTCTATATTTAATGGACTCGAGAAATCCACCATGTGGCTTTCCTTTTTCATATTACATCTTTGCACTTTCTTTTTGGTAATTTGACTTAATACTTATTTCAGTTATTTTTTTCTTTGTTATAGAAAAAAATTCCTTGCCAATTTAGGAAAAATATTTTTAGCGAGTTATGAAATTCTAGATGTCTCCAGAGACCTATGTTAGGCTAATTTCTTATATCTAATAGATTTTTAAGGAACAAGTAGTCTGTTTGACTGATTCGTGATGTCTCGCAGAGTCATTAGCTTCTACTTACCCAATTCTAATTTTTAATAAATTGTTTTCTTCAGTTAACTTTTGCATTTCCTTTTCCATTTGTCCAGTTGTTCCAGTTAGGTTTTGTATTTCTTTATCCATTTGTCCAATTTTCTTTTTCTCTTCCATGACTTCTTTGTTCATATTTTTAAAGTCATTGGCCAATTTTTTTTTCTAACTCTCTTATTTGGCTTTTAAAATATTTCTTGAGTTCTTCCAAGAATGTTTTTTGGGCTTGAGATCAGTTCATATTCCCTTCTGAGGTTTCAGGTGGAAGTATAGTCTCAATGCTGATCTCTTCAATATTCGTGTTTTGATTTGTAAGATTCTATGGTCTTTTCCTTTCTAGTTTGCTTCTTGCTCATGATGATTGCCTTTTTCCTGGCTTTTAGAGTGGATCTCTGCTTCTGGGGCACAGGGGGCTCTGTCCTATGATTCTTGTGCTTAGAACTTGAGGCTTTATGTATTGTGGCCTCTGGTTCTTTCAGTTAGAAACTAGAATGCTGCAGCTTACTTGATGCTGAGCTGGCTGGTGTGCCAATGCAGAGGTCAGGTAAAGTCTTTCTGAGTTTTCCTAGTTACCCTGGAGCTCACTGCACGAGGTGTGGGGGAGGGGGTGGTCTGACCCTGGTAGTTTTCCTCTCCTGAGCTAAAGCACAAGCAAGTTCAGTGGTTGGTGAACCCCATCTGGTCTGAGTTAGTGTCTTCCTGATTCCCCTGCGTGTGCTAAGGTATGCCTGGGGTCCTGGTGTTGGCGCTTAAGGGCTCTACAGCCTTAGGGCTCAGAATCTCCTCCTGGTTGACTAAACTGTCTGGGACGGCTCTAATCCTGCATAGATCCCCTTCAGTCTCCACAAGAGCGACCCTGCTTTGTGATTTTCCTGGCCTCTTGAGCTAAGAGACTGTTTACCCCTTTGACTGATCATATTATTTCAAGATTTTTCCTGGGGAAATATTCTCTGGGTTTTTCAAAGTCAACAAAGGGAGGGATAGAGCACTTACAGATCACCCTGCCATCTTGGCTCCCAGAAGTTTAAATAGGTGACTTACAGATAATTAATGTGCAGATTCATAGTCTCGGTAGCAGCTGCTGCTGTTACCTGGGGTCCTGCACTTCTCCCTCACTCAGTTCCACTGGACTCCTGTCCTGGACTGATATACTTGAGCAATTTCTCTGCTGCTTCTGCTTTGGACTGCCTTGGGCTTCCTGCTAGGCTTTGCTTTGATGGGGTCTGTGCTGGTACAGCCTGTGTGCTCTGTGCTCCTCCAGTCCCATGCAAGAGATCCTTCCTGTCAACTTTTCAGGCTGTCCTGGACGGGAAATCTGTCACACTCTGTTTCCTTATGGATTCTGCCACTCTAAAATTTGTTCATATTCTGTTTTTAGAGTTATCTGAAGGAGTTTGTCTTAGAGCTTAGGTGGATACATCCTTTCACTCAGTCATCTTGCCTTCACCCCACATAACACTAAATTGTGGATGGGAAGAGAGAAGGGAGAAATAAAGCATAAACTGGGGGAAAGAGGAAGGAGTGAAAGACACTGATAATAATCATAACTGTGATTGTGAAGGTGATGAGCTCTCCTATAAAACAGAAGCAGATATCAGAATGGATTAAAAACCATAATTCTTCAATATGTTGTTAACCAGTAGTCCATTTGAAACAGGGGTATACACACAGGGTAAAGGTAAAAGGTTGGAACAGAATATATTATGCTTCAGCTATTGTAAAAAAATCAGCCTAGCAATTCTAATCTCAGACATAGTAAAAGCAGAAATATGTCTAATCAAAAGAGATAAGGAAGGAAACTATATCCTGCTGAAAGACACCATAGACAATGAAGTAATATCATTACTAAACAGAGGAGGGAGGGGGGAAGGGAGGGAGAGAGAGAGAAAATCTAAAATATATGAAAGTGATTGTAGAAAATTGAAAACAAATAAATTAATAATATAAAAAAACTGATGAGTCTGATATATTTTTTCAAGAGAATTTAGAATATGTGGAATTTCCACAATATTTTTTAAAATAAGATTTTGAGTTCCAATTTTTCTCCATCTCCTTGCCATTTTTCCTTCCCAAGATTGCAAAGAACCTGATATATGTTATACATGTTCAATCATGTAAAAATATTTCCACATTAGTCATATTGTAAAAGAAGAAACAGAACCAAAAGGAAAAGACACAAAAAACAAACAAAAACAACAAAAATTCTTGAAAAGAGTATGTTTTGATCTGCATTCAGAATCCATAACTCTTTCTCTGGATGTAGATAACACTTAACCATCATGAGTCTCTTGGAATTGTCTTGGATCATTATATTGCTGAGAAGAACTGTCAATCATAGTTGATCATTGCATAATATTGCTTTTTCTGTGTCTAATGTTCTTCTGGTTCTCCTCACTTCACTTAGCATCAATTCATATCAGTCTTTCCAGGTTTTTCTGAAATTTGTCTGGTCATCATTTCTTAAAGAACAATAGCATTCCATTGATTTCGTATACCACAACTTGTTCAGCCATTGCCCTTTCAGTGGGCATTCCCTAAATTTCCAATTCTTTGCCACCATAAAAAGAGCTGCTATAAATATTTGTGTGTGTGTGTGTTGGTCCTTTTCTCTTTTTTATGATCTCTTTGGAATACAGACCTAGTAGTGAGTGGTATTGCTGGATCAAAGGGTATGCACATGTTGATTGTGCATTAGGCATAGTTCCAAATTACTCTCCAGAATGGTAGGTCAGTTCACAACTGTACCAACAACTCATTAGTGTTCCAGTTTTCCCATATCTTCTCCAACACTTATCATTTTCTTTTTCTGTCATATTAGCCAATCTGATAGGTGTGAGGTGGTACTTCTTAATTGTTTAATTTGGAATTCTCTAATCAATAGTGATTTAGAGCATATTTTTCATATTAATGTGGAACATGCTAACGATGGTATAAGTTTTACAATCAAAACTAATCTAGTCAACAAGCTTATATGCCTCCTAAAAGGAGTGAAAAAGAGACTTGACAATATGCTGGCCAATAGCAGGAAAATGCTATGCCACCACCATCAGTGCCTATGCTCCCGCTATGATGAACCCAGGTCAGTTGTTTTTCCAATGAGATATATCACATTGTCTTCTTTTTTTTATTCTTTTGATTTTATTTTATAATTTCTTCTTTTCTCATAAAGTCATTAACTTCCATCTGCTCCATTCTAATTTTTAAAGAACCATTTTCTTCAGTGAGCTTTTGAATCTCCTTTTCCATTTGGTTGATTTTGATTTTTAAGACATTCTTCTCCTCATTGGCTTTCTGGATCTCTTTTACCATTTGGGTTAGTCTATTTTTAAAGGTGTTATTTTCTTCAACATTTTTTGGGTCTCCTTTAGTAAGTTGTTGACTCGTTTTTTATGATTTTCTTGTTTTGCTCTCATTTCTCTTCCCAATTTTTCCTCCACCTTTTTACTTGATTCTGAAAATCCTTTTTGGGTTCTTCCATGACCTGAGACTATTTCATGGTGTTTTTGTAGGTTTGGATGTAGAAGCCTTGACTTTGATATCCTCCTCTGATGGTGTGTTTTGTTCTACCTCATCCAGAAGGATGCAAGGAAATATCTTTTCACCAAGAAAGTGACCTTCTATAGTCTTATTTTTTTCCCTTTTCTAGGCATTTTCCCAGTCAGTTACTTGACTTGTGAGTTCTTTTTTAAGTGGGTAGTATACTCTAGGGACCTGTAAGTTCTCAATTCCTCCAAGGTGGCACTATCAAGGGAGAGGAGTTTACTCCTCTCCTGGCCTGTGCTCTGATCTGGGAGCAAACACAAGCACTCTTTTCTGCCCAGGATCTGAGAGGAGGATTCCCTCTCCAGAGCCTCCACCAGTTCTGCCATGCCAGTGTTCCTCCTCATCCCTGATCCATCCTCATCCCTCACCACCACTCAGAACTGAGACCCAGATCAGCCATTTGATTCCCCCAGGGTTTTTAGGCTGAAGACTCCAAAAATGGACACTGCTGCCACAGTGGCTGCTGTTGCCCTGGGGCCAAGGATGGGTCCAGACCTTGCTCCCCTCTCAGGCAGCTAAAAGAGCTTTCTCACTGACCTTTGAAACTGTATTTGGCATTTGTGATTTGAGAAATCTGGGAGCCACAACTGCTACCAGTGATTTCGCACCCTGAAGCCTGCTCCAGTCCTGTCCATGCAACATGACCATGACTGGGCTGCACTCTGCTATGAGCCTGATGTGATGGATCTTTTTTTGTCAGCCTTCCAGGCTGTCTTGGTCTGGAAATCTCTTTCACTCTGTCATTTTGTGACTTCTGCTGCTCTAGATTTAGTTTAGAGTCATTTTTCCAGGAATTTTATGGGTTATGGGGGGAGAGGTAAATCAGGTCACTTTTCTACTCTACCATCTTGGCTCTGCCTCAGTCCCACAGCCTTACAACTTGGATATCATCTTTGATTTTTCTTTTGAACTCATTCCACATAATCCATCAGTTGCTGAGTCTTAGTACTTCTACTTTTTGAGCATCTCTTGTTTATATCCTCTTACATTTAGCACAGTGAAATAGTCTCTCATCATTTGGACTATGATAATAGTCTCATTTATTTCCCTTCCTCAAATCTCTCCCTGCTCCAATCTATCCTCCCGTCAGACAGAAAATTTATTTTTCCAAGCACTGGGCTGACCATGTTGACCTCTAATTCAGTAAGTTCCGGTAACTTACATGATCCAGTTTAAAATGTTGTTCTTTTGTTATTTAAATCCCTTTACAGGCTTGCCCTTTCCTATCTTTCCAGTCTTCTTCCCCTATTTCTTTAAAGTCTAGCAACAAGCTGCCTATGCCATGCTTTTTAACTAGTTGTCTCTGTCTTTGGAATCTTCTTCCTTTTTGCTTCCACCTACTCTCCTCTTCCTTCAGTTTAAATTCCCCTTCCTAGGGGAAGCTTTTTCTAGTTCAATCTTTCTTTAGTGCCCTTCTTCTGAGATTACTTTCAACATACTCCATATAATCTTGTTCTTGCGTAGTTGTTTGTAATTGTCTAATCCATTGGACATGAATTCCTTGAGGGCAATGATGCTGTTTTTTCCTTTCTTTGTCTGACCCATAGTGAATAGATGCATGATTACTGGATGACTGCTGACTGTGTCACATTGCATTTATTACTTTCACAAAGTAGTTGAAAGAAATATTCCTAAAACTCAGAATGCAATTTTGTTGAGAAAGGGAACTATCTTTTTCATCTTATATTACCACTGCTTAGCACATAGAAAGCCCTTAGAAATTTTATAGCAGTTGTTGATGTGCATTGATAAAGGGAAATTTTTCACTGATTTCCTTGCACCAATTAAATCATGAGTCTGGACCATCTATGTCTGCACGTGAGACATTTCTCTTCCATTCATATTTACCTGTCCTTTCATCAATATTTATTTTTTTATTCATACATTTTAGGAAAGATTTTAATATCATACAAAACATTTAGAGGTGTAAATACATGAAGAGTTTCTAGGTCAGGCCTGCACAACATATGACCCACACACCACTTGCATCCACCTGAAGGATTTGGAGTTGGCCTTGAAAAATGTAAAGGATGTGTATCTTCCCAACAAACCACCTGTGGACTGTATGTTCTGCAGACCTGCTCTAAGTCATGCTATAGGAATATCAGGTGAAAGAGATGTAGTTGTGTTACCTGAAGAAGAGGCCTTCTGGGTTTGATATGATTTCCATCTTCAAATATTTGAAGGGCTGTCAAGTGGAAAGAGTATTAGGCTTCTGTTTTGTTCCAGGAGCAAGGACCAAAAAAATGGAAGGTACAGAGATGTTAGTTTAGGCTTGATGGAGGAAAAATCTTTCTAAAAATTAGACCTATGATGAAGTCAGATACACTTTCATTCAGAGTACCAAGTTTCCTTCATTAGTGGTCTCCAAATAAAAGTTTCAAATAAGAATGATCACTTGTCTGTTATCCATTGGATAAGATTTTTCCTCAAGTTTAGATTGGGGATATTTGTTGAGATCCTTTCCAATTTTTGGTTCTCTAATTCACAGATCCATAAGGAATGAATTAATGAAGTAAAATTCACTTTTTTCCAGGACTCATGCTCTGTGATAGAGACACAAATATAAATGCTTCTGTTCCAGCATCACATATTTTAATAGCAGGAGACTATTTGCATAGGGACAAGAGGAATGTTTGAAATTCTTTACTCCTCAGCAATCCCAGATTCAGGTGCCTATGATTCAGGAGAGTAAGGACGAACACTTTTAGCCTTGGGAAACCTATGATCTCCCAGTTCTCTTTGAGAATGCTTTAATTATTAGGATGTATTCTCTTATATTAGATGAAAGTCTGCCTATCTATATCTTGAACACATGGCTTCTAGTTTGATCTAATGGCATAACCTGATCCTTTTTCCACATTACAGTTCTTCATATCCTTAAATATCTATCAATTGTCACATCTAACAGCTAGGTGGCATCAAGCAAGTTTATATTCTACCTTAGTCACTTACTAATTATATAATTCTTAGCAAACCACTTGACTTTGATTTTCTTCAGTTTTCTAACATGCAAAATGAGAATATTAATAGCATCCACATCCCAAGATGGTTTCTAGTATCAAATGACAAGAGAGTTTTCAAGCCCTTTGGAAATCTTAAATTCGATAAAAACATTAGTTGTTTTATTATCTCTATCAGGTCATCTGTTCCAGGGCTAAACCACTATTTTGTACAACAATAGATTAGTGATGTAGTCACTACCTAGATCATGCTTTTTCCCTCACCCTCTTGACCAATCTTCGTGGGGGAGCTCCTGTTTTTCATGTCCTTCCTAAAATGAACTGAACAACACACATCCATCCAATTATAGTTTGATCAGGGAGTAAGAAAAAGAAAAGCATAACTACTCAGTCTTTGTTTGTAGGTATATCTCCTTATCTAACTTAGGTTTCATACACCAGAATAACACAATATGAGAGCTAGAAGGGACCTTGGAAACCACCTCTTCTAATCCTTATATGACAGGAATATTCAATTCCAATCACTATACGACAAGAATATTCCTGGATCTCAGAATGTAAGTTTATAGAGGAAGGGGCTTTTCTTCTTTTTGTATTCTCAGTTCTTTGCACAAAGAAGATCCATAGCAAATACTTGTAAAGTTCATTGAAGTAATGAGTTTTGAAGTCTTGCTAAATCAATATCCATGCAATCTCTTATTTCTAATCCTGTAGCCACTGTGTAATTGAAGCCCTCATCAATGGTATCCTGGACTATTGTAACATCATTTTAAGTGGACAAGCTTCTAATCTCTTTAAATCTTTGTGAAACTGTTCCCAAAATAATCTTAAATAATGGCCTGATCACATCATTTTTTCTGACAAATAAACTTCAGTAATTCTCTGTTGCATTTATACCAAATACATATTTTCCCCTTCAGATTTGAAAGTCAATAACCATCTGACTCCAGCCTACCGTTTTAGGCTTCTCACTCTACCTAACCCATTCTATCTTGCAGCCAAAGTAGTCGATTTGCTCTTCCATGAACTTAGCACTCTATCTGCTGTTTCTGTGTGTTTACATGGGTTATCACCTTGTTCTGGGATGAATTTCAATCTCACTTTCTGGCCTCAGTTTCTCATTCAGCTATCCCCCTCCAGTCACTTAGGCACAGTAACTATGTCACAGGTTTGTTGAGGGGATTACATGAGATTACATTTGTAAATTTATAGCACAGTGCCTGGAACATAGTAAGTGATTAACTATTGTATTTTCTCTTTCCCTTTTCCCCTTCCTGGTTCCCTGCATCAGCCCTAGTCCATGCTAACTTATTCTATTTGCTTCCCCCTCTGGCCTCTGATTCCTCTGATCTAGGGATGTATTGAGGTCCAAGTGAGCCCCAGATGCTTGCCATCCACCTGTGTCCTCTTTATTTGCCTTTCTCCATCCCACCATCAAATCCACCTCCAAAATATGGCTCCAATAGACTGCAAATTTGCCTGCTCCTGTCTAGTATGAGCCCTTCAGTGTACAACCTCAATACCTACCATTAGTTGGAAACTTAAAAATCTTACTATCTTACTGCTGATCTTCATCAATCTCTGGATACTGATATTTTGGACTCATTCCTCTGTTGTTAACATATTTACTCTTCAAATACCTGTGTTTCTGAATGCCAGGCTGCTGGTGTACAAACTCTACATCCCATATGAAGTTGTTCACTCTTCCTTCATTCCATCACACACTCTTTATCCCCTCTTCCTCACAGAAGTATCCAACTTTGCATCTACCTGCTTTTACTGTGCTCTCTAGAAGGCAGGTTCCATATTTAAGGGATTTCTTTTCATCTTAACATTTTTGCTTTATCACTGATCCTTTTGGTCCTCTCTGGGACCAATTCATTCCTGAAGATCTTGAATTCCTGGTTACTTTTTCCAAAGCTCACTGCACTTTCTTTTATATCTTGCAACTTATTGGAGTTCAAATACTTCTTCTTGCCTGTTGCCACTTCCAGATTCTGTCTCTACCTCTATTGCTCAGCAATCTCTTCTCTGTTGAGTTTCATTTTATTCAAATGCAACTCCCAATGCAGATCCTCGTATTCATTATTTACTGACCCTTTAAGAGATTTTTCTTTCTTCATCAATTAACTTTTTTCACTTACACTCTTTTGCTCCATTCCAAATTGTGCCCTCATAATAATGGACTTGAACATATATACTCATATGAAAATATCTTTACCTCTGGATTACTTAATTTACTCAGTCCCCACACCTTCTCTCTATATCAATTATACACAAATATGGGGACCCCTTTTATCCTCCTGCCATCTATAAAAGAGATGTCTTACTCTATATTCATAAATTCCAAATTTATTTTTCCTGACCATAATCTATTTTCATTCCAGCTTTCTTTATGCCTCACAAGCCTTAGCCTTTTTATCTATCCTTCATATGACCTAAAATCCCTCCATCACTTTCCTCTTTCCTAGGCTACCATATCCCTATGTAGAAAAATCCCTAATCCATTAACTATTCTATTCCTCAGATAAAAAATTGCGCAATGTTATTGGCCCTCCCCTCCTCTTCCATGGCATCACTTACTTCTACCCTCTCTGCTCAAAACATCTTGATTCATATTTTAAAATAAGGATAGTTACTGAGGGTTTCTTCTACTCCTCTCTCTATATCATATCTCTTAGACAAGTTTATGACAGATCGACTTGTCAAAGTTAAACAATTCCAATGTAAATAGACTCTTAGAATGTGACTGAGGGAAAAGTTTCTACCAGACAGCACTCCTTACAGATACAAATAAAGACAATTATTTATTTTTTTACCCTTCTCTTTCCTTTCATACTCAAAGCCTCTTCTTCTCTAGGCTACTCATTCCCAGATACTTTAACTCATGCATAGCCGGTATACCACACTATTTTCTTCACCATAGTTGTCAGCAGCCTTTGAATTTGTTTAGGTTTACAATGTCCTTCCTAATAAGTGGTCCTGAATTGAAGATATCCTCCCCATATGGTCTGACCAGAGCAGAGTAAAGAGAGACTATTATTCCATTTACTGTATATTCTCTCCTATGAATACTTCTCTAAGAGAAATCAGAGAGCTACTTACCTATTTTGGTCTCTGCTTCTTGGGTAGATAAGGGAAGAGACGTTGGCTCTAGTGTATGTCTGTGGAGTCATGGGAGTGAGGGTAGTCTTATTCTAGTTATGGTTGTGGGATAACTGGAGTTCATCTTCTCCAACAACTGTGATTGTAAGGTGAAATTGAAGAGAAGTTATATTGTCTATATTGGGAGTCATTGATGCCTCTGAGGAAGAAGAAACTTTTTTCCCAAGTGCAAATAATTATCCACAATTATTGCTGATTAATGTTTCTTGATTAATGACAATTCTCCCAAGCCTCTCCCTCTCCACCCCACAAAGTAAGGAAGTGGTAGAAGATGGAAGGAAAACTTTCCTCTTATCCCTGGGAGAATCAGACAAGGTCATTCAGAGGATAAAACAGGGAAGTTTTATGCCTGGTATGACTGACTGCTGCCACTTTTCCAGAATTACAGAATCTCTCAGGTAGAAAAGATAAAAACATCAGCAAAACTGAAGAACTTATCAATACAGCTTATATTTTATACATTGTTCTCTATTAATGAACTCCAAGCTTTACAAAGGAACAAATCAAGTGTCTTCTCATTGATCTTTTGGGACACGTTTGTACCTTGTAAGTTCTCAATATTCACTTTTGTTTATTTTGTTATTGCTGTTCTCCAGACTTTGTTTTCCAGTCTTTTACCAGCAAATATAGAGTTGTAAATACTTTTGTGGACACCATGGCTTTCCTTTTGTCATTAATATTCATGGTTTATATGCCTAGTGTAGGAATTTTTTGGTCAAAAGGGTCTGGACATTTTCTTCACTTTATTTAGATAATTAAAAATTGCTTTCTAGAAGGTTGTACCAATTCACATCTGCACCAACAATGAATTAGTTTGCTTATTTTTCCCTAACTTCTTCAACATTGACCATGCTTGTTTTTTATCATCTTTCTCAACTTTTTGAATCTGAGGTGCAACTTTAGGTTTCTATTAGTTTGTATTTCTCTTACTACTAGTGGTTTGAAATATGTGGTTATTAATACTATGTATAATTCATTCATTTATTAATAGTTTCCACTGTTGAAAGCAATTTTTTATATCCTTTCAGTTATTTTTGAGAATTTTGCATTAACTTGTATTTTTATATCATTCTCTTAATTGTCAAAATCTTTGGATAGCAAACCCTCATTAGAAATGTGAGAAATAAACCTTTTATCCCATCAGTCTATTCATTTTCCCTTATTACCCAGGAGTGTTATTTTTTAAAAAAAAAAAAAACCGTTTCAGTTTTCTGTAATTTAAATTTTCTCTTTTGCCTCTTATAACTGCCTCTTATTTTTACTAGAAATTTTCTCTCCCAATGATTTTTCTATTTTATTTTAATAGTATTTTTTAAATCCAAGTTATGCTTCTATTTTGAATTTATTATGGAATATAGTATAAAATATTATCTTTAATCACTTTCTAGTTTTCCAATCAGTTGTTATTAGATCAGTATTTCTTTCCCAGAGAATCTATATTTTTGAACTTGTCAATGCTGTGTACTGAATTCAGTTATTTATAATTCTTCCTTTTCTTGTTTTCAGTTGAGTTACTTTCTCATTTTAACTAATGAGTATTGAGTAGTTTGAATAATTACTGTTTTCTAAGTGACTCTGAGGTTTTAAGTGTTATTCCCCTTCATTAATACCTTTTTTGGATTTTCCCTTCATAGTCTAGATCTGTTATTCCAACAAGCTAATTTTGATATTTCATTGAGCTCTGTTAATTCTGCCCTTAGTAATTCATTGCTATAGTAACAAATTTACTAAATTTACTTTAAGAGTAATGTTAGTTTTATTGTATTGAAATGTCCAAGCCCTGAGCCCTAAATATTCTTCTGACTTTTCAAGTATCTTTATTTGGTTACTGAATTTATACAATATTCAATGAATCATTGATTGCCCTCCATTAATTGACATATATGTTTGCACACATACTGATCAATATTTATACTGTATGTTTTTAAAATTTAATATTTTCTTTTCCCGAATTAGATGAAAAGTTATTACATTTCTTTTAAAAACTTGAGTTCTAAATTCTTTTCCGCCCTCCTTTCTTTCTCCCCCTCTCATTAAAAAGGTAACAATTTGACATAGGTCATACATGTGCAATCATGCAAAACAAGTTTGGAAACAGACCCAAAGAAAAAAACAAGAAAAATATGCTTTGATTTTACTTCAGATTTCATCCACTCTTTCTCTAGAGATGGAGAACATTTTTCATAAGAAGTCCTTCAGAACTGTCTTGGATCGTCATATTGCTGAAAATAGCTAAGTCATTCACAGTTGATCATGATACAATATTGCTGTTACTGCACACAGTGTTTTCATCAGTTTATATAAGTCTTTTCCAAGATTAAACTTTACATTCCTGCATGGGAAAGGCTACTTGTAACTCCTAGTGAAAAATTGACATAATGTTGGGTTCCTTGTGAAGTTAAGGATTTATATTATCTATCCTTGACTCCTAAAGCGGTTAATAAGTCAACAAACCTTTACTCTGCTTAATTTGCTAGGCACTGTCCTAAGCACACAATCTGTCTACATGTACTTCTGGCTTCCCTTCACCCCCAATACTGCTTCAAATGTCTTTGCAAACTTGAATGTCCATATTTCTTCCTCAATAACTGGCTGGGGTTTGAAGTGTATGCCAGTTTGTACTTTCTCTTGAGTTCCTTGATTTTTGAAATATATGATTTCCTGTCTTTCTGGAGTTTCTCATGTGTACAGAATAGTCTTGTGTCTCTTGTATTTCCTTTCCTTTTTTATGAAAATTTTTCACCTACATACTTGCAGAATTTGTTGTCATTAGACTTTTTCAATTTTATCCGGATTTCTAGGAGTTTGGAGCATCAGTTTGCTTTTTTTTTTTTCAATTAGTGCTTTGTTTTCTGTATTCAATAGTTTGGGGAGGGGGGAATTTCTTTTGTAAGTTTTGTAATGTTGTTCTGGTTCTTATTTACATATTTTTCTTTTATTATATTAAGGAGAAAGAGTTATTTTAGGGATTTTGCACCTTAATATCATTGAGTTTATTGCTATGCTATAAATTTTTTTAATGTCTTTCAAGCTATCTTTTTAAAAAAAGAAACAAATACTTGTTCTAATGTAGGAAGAATTTTTCTTTTCAGCAAGTATTATCTCATTTTGGAAAGGGAAATCAAGTCTAGATTTATGCACATGAATCATAAGTAATCTTGGACATTTGAGGAGCCATATTCATGTGAATATGACAAGAGAATCCACTTCTGAACACTTAAGATATACACTCCTCTTTGCAGTTTTTGTTATGAACAACAAGGAATCAAGACACATCTTTTTTCACAATCACATCATGAATAGCTATTTTTTGCCAAATCCACTACTATATTTTTGGAGAGAAACATGTTATTTCTTTAATGTGGCATCTTGGTACCTATTAGGTAGCTTTAAAATGTGTTTTTCCTTGATATCTTGGACAGTTTCATGGATGATTTTTACAGTGAACTCAGATTTGAATTCTTGACTTTCATGATTTTGTGATGTTGCTCTTGTTTATGAAAGTGCTTCATTATTCTATCTTTGATATTTTATCGGAAGAGTAAATGTAAGGGCTTCTTGTTGTTCAGGTTTTTCATTTTATCATTTTCTTTTGGCAAACTTCTGATTCTTAAGTTATCTCTACAAGTCTGCTTTCCAAAATCAATGGCTTATGCTTTATATGCTTTTAAAGCAGTATTGCCTCTTGCTTCTCTTTTTCCAGATTGTCCTTCAGTATACTGAAAAATCTGTTGTCTTTTTTAATTATTTGAAGAAATTCTTGGCCATAATTTTTCTACCTTGATAATAATCTTTGTTTATTATTGTACACTGCCTGCTTTATAATAAGTACTTAGTAAATGTTTATTGATTGATTGTGGGCCACAAAGTCTGACATTTGCTTCCTTTGTATTTCTTTTAGGGTCTTCATGGTTTTTTTTAAAATCATTTGGAAGAGTCTGTAGGTTCATACTCTCTTGGGAATTCAGAAGATTCAGTATTTCATGTTATTTCCCAAATACTTTGCCTTATAATATTTATTTAGAGATATTTGTAACGTTTTGATGTCTTAGTCTTCATATCCTCTTTTTAAATTATGATACCCTATGGCTTGGTTTATCTGATCCTGCTATAAATATTAACTGACTTTTTTCCCCTCTTGCAATTGTTGGTAGTTTTAACCTTTCCTTTTTTACATTTCACAGTGACTTAATTGCTAATTCTTAATACTTTGATGTATTTGATACATCCCTGGGTCTGTACTGAAAACTTTCTGTTTCCAGCCACTTTGAGAAATTTTTATTTCTCTTCGTTTAATACTAATTGTTTCTCTTCTAAAGTGTTGACCCAAACCAGTTGGCATCCTTTCTACTTCTCTGTCATGCCTCCAGGAACCTCTTCATGTATCTCATCATCCTTTGAGATTTCATTCAGCTCTTTATTTCCAACTTGGCTGGCTTCCTTTGGGCTTCTTAATCATGCCCCAAGGAAACTCATGTCTCAAAATTGCCTTAGCTTTGGCATTCTCAACTCACAAGTATCGTTAGTGCTTTCTGCCCATTCCCAGTTTCATAGCTTCTTTTTATGTGTTGTCTTCTCCCGTTGATCATAAGTTTCTTGCGGGAAGCAACTGTCTTTGTACCCCCCCCCCCCCACTCTTTTTTGTTATGTGGATCCCTGATGCTTAACACAGTGCATGGCACATGGTAGGTGCTTAATAAATGTTGAATGCCTGACCAATGACCAGTAAGCAAGAAGATTCAAAGACTCAATGTATCAATACAAAAGGAGTAACTCTATTCTTCCCCATTTCTCTCTTTGACCTTTCAAGTAGAATTATATAAATATGATAATTCCAGCTGGGAGAGGAAAATGGCTGTCCCTTGACAAGAGGAAATAGTCTACTTCATTCTACTTTTCGATTCCACAGTTTGTCTCAAGAGTACTTTGGGAATGTTTTAGGTCCTTGCATTACTGTGAAGGGCTAAGTCTATCAGAAACAGTTCTCACACACTGTGACTGCTAATGCGTATAATGTTCTCCTGGTTCTGCTTATTTCACTCAGCATCAGCTCATATAAATCTTTCGAGGTTTTTCTGAATTCTGACTGTTCGTCATTTCTTATAGCACAATAGTATTCCATTACATTCATATGCCACAACTTGTTCAGCCATTTCCCAATTGATTAGCATTTCTTCAATTTCTTCCCCCTCCTTCCTTTCTCCCTCCCTCCTCCCTCCCTCCTCCCTCCCTGAGGTGATATACATTTTATACAGGTTCTACACATACATTCCTATTGAATACATTTTCACCTTAGTCATGTTGCATAGAAGAATTAAAATGAATGGGAGAAATCATAAAACAAACCAAAACGCAATACAAAAGAAAATGATCTGCTACATTCTGCGATTGAATTCCATAGTTCTTTCTCTAGATGTGGAAGGCATTTTGCTTAAGAGACCATTGGGAATTTTTTAAGTCCTTGCATTGCAATGAAATGCTAAGTCTACCAGAAAAAAATCCTCACACACAGTGGTTGTTGTTGTGTACAAAGTTCTCCTGGTTCTGCTCCTTTAACTCAGCATCAGTTCATATAAGTCTTTCCAGACCTCTTGGAAGTCTTCTTATTCATCATTTCTTATAGGACAATAGTATTCAATTACATTCATATGCCACAATTTATTCAGCCATTCCCCAACTGATGGGCATTCCCTTGATTTCCAGTTTTTGGCCTCTACAAAGAGTGCTGCTATGAATATTTTTGTACATTTGGGACTCTTGCCCATTGTTATGATCTCCTGGGGATACAGTCCTAGAAGCAGTATTGCTGGGTCAAAGGGTATGCACATTTTTGTAGCCCTTTGGGTATAGTTCCAAACTGCTCTCCAGAATGGTTGGATAAGCTCATAGCTTCACCAACAATGAATTAGTGTTCCAACTCTCCCACATCTTCTCCTACATTTATCATCATGTTAGCCAATCTGATAGTTGTGATGTGGTACCTCAGAGTTGTTTTGATTTGCATCTCTCTAATCAATAGTGATTTAGAGCATTTTTTCATATCATTATAGATAGCTTTAATTTCTTCCTCTGAAAACTGCCTGTTCATATCCTTTGAACATTTATGAACTGGGGAAAGACTTGTATTCTTGTACATTTGACTCAGGTCTCTATATCTTTGAGATATGAGGCCTTTATCACAGACACTAGTTATAAAAACTTTTTCTCAGTTTTCTGCTTCCCTCCTGATCTTGGTTGCATTGGGTCTGTTTCTGCAAAACCTTTCCAATTTAATGTAATCAAAATTATCCATTTTGCACTTCAAAATGTTTTCTGTCTCTTGTTTAGTCAAACATTCTTCCCCTCTCCATAAATCTAATAAATACACTATTCCTTCATCCACTAATTTGTTTATACTATTAATCTTTATACCTAAATCATGTATCCATTTGGACTTTATCCTTGTGTACAGTGTCAGGCATTTGTTTATGTCTAGTTCCTGCCATCATTGTTATCCAGTTTTCCCAGAAATTTTTGTTGAACAGTGAGTTCATATCCCAGAAGCTGGGATCCTTGGGTTTATCAAACAGTAGATTACTATATTCATTGACTACTGTGTCTTAAGTTCCTAACCTATTCCACTGGTCTACCCTTCCGTTTCTTAGTATCAAATGGTTTGGATAATTGCTCCTTTATAATACAATTTGAGATGTGGAATGGGTAAGCCACCTCCCTTTGCATTTCTTTTCATTAATTTCCTTGATATTCTGGACCTGTTGTTCTTCCAGATAAATTTTGGTATCATTTTTTCTACCTCTAGAAAATAATTATCTCATAGTTTGATTGGTGTGGTACTGAATAAGTGAAATAATTTTAGTAGAAATTTCGTTTTTGTCATATTGGCTCGTTGCACCCATGAACAACGGATGCTTTTCCACTTGCTTAGATTTGACTTTCTTTGTGCCAAAAGTGTTTTGTAATTGTGTTCGTATAGTCCCTGGGTTTGTTTTGGAAGGTAGATTTCCAAATATTTTATAGTGTCTACCCCAGCTTTAAAAGAGATTTCTCTTTCTATCTCTTGCTATTGGGCTTTCTTACCAATATATAGACAAGCAGAAGATTTGTGTGGGTTCATTTTGTAACCTTCAACTTTGCCAAAGTTGTTTATTCTTTCAAGTAGTTTTTCACTTGATTCTCTGGGATTCTCTAAGAATATCATCATATCATCTTCAAAAAGTGATAACTTAGTTTCTTCTTTGCCTGTTCTAATTCCTTCAATTTCTTTTTCTTCTCTTATTGCCACAGCTAACATTTCTAGTACCATACTGAATAATAGGGGTGATAATGGACATCCTTGTTTCACCCTTGATCTTATTGGAATTGTATCTAGCTAATCCCCATTGCATGCAATGCTTGCTGAAGGTTTTAAGTAGCTACTGCCTGTTATTTTATGGAAAGTTCCATTTATTCCTATGCTATCCAGTGTTTTCAGTAGTAATGGGTGTTGTATTTTGTCAAAAACTTTTCCCAAAAGAAGTGAATAACAGTCTCATGAAAATGTCATTGCCACTTGCAGGAAAACGTAGCACCACCATCGCCAGTGCATATGTTCCCACCATGATAAACCCTGATGAGGTGAAAGAAAAATTTTACGAAGGCCTGGAGAGCATCATCAATGTGCAGAAATAAGACAGAAGCTGGTAATTTTGGATGACTTTAATACCAGAGTAGGCACAACCTCTCGGACATGGCAGAGAGTTTTGGAGAAGAATGGAATCAGAAATAATAACAGCAACAGTTACTTACCTCTGAAGACCTGGAGGTCTCATGACCTTCTCTTACTAACATTGTCTTCTGTTGTCTTTAATGCAATAAAACTTCACACATGCACCCCCCTCACAGCAAACATTGGCATGTAATAGAATCTGTCATTGCGAGGAGAAGAGATAGAAAGGACATGACAGTGATGAAGGTGATATATGGCACAGAATGCTGGACTGATCATACACATCCTCTCCGAGGTGGCCAGAAGGCAAGTTAACTGCCAGAAAACTTAATGTCAATTGACTAGAGTTATTCTCCATGAGTGAGCTATTTGTTGCTAACTTGGAGGGAAAGTTGAGCCAACACACAGTTGAAAACAGTAGAGTAGAAAAGGAGCAAGCAGCTTTCAGAGATTTTGTGTACAGCACCACATTTTCTCATCTGAGTGAGAACTCTCATGAATATTAGGACTTGTTTGATGAAAATAATGGGTAAATTTAGAGATAACTAAACAAAAAATGAGAACTCTACAGTGATTTTATAAGCCTGTTTAGTATAATTAGCATGCTTCTTAATCTGTCTTTTAGAAAGCAGCATTAACATCATTAAAAGTAAAGTGTAAGTGAAGCTCATAGAGATGCAATAAGAAGGCTGATGAATTTCAGTTTTGTGCTTATAATAACAATCTAAAGTGCTTTTGTGATGCCCTGAAAGCTATTTATTGGCCAACAGCCTATGGTGTATCTCAGCTACTCAGAGTACATTGATTAGTGATAAAAATATGATCTTAGAGAGATGGGCTAAACACTTTCCTAGAATTCTCAAGAGACTGTCATCAATCAATGTTGAATCCATTGACTATATTTCAGGCTGAAATTAATACTTCTTGAGCTGAACTTTCATTCTGTTAAGCTCCTCTCATGTGCTTAAGCAACTGGTGCTGATTCTGCCCCAATTAGAGATTTCTAAGTGGAACTCCTGTTCCACTGCTCATATAAAGCCAGATTCAAATCTTCTAGGTTATATGAAAACAGGTGGCTATCACTCTGCAATTCAAGGATATCTTTATTGTCTATCTGTGAAAATCCTGGGGTAGAGGTGGGGGTCCTTCTCAGTCAATGCCAGCAAGATTCTTGGCAGAGTCCTTTTTAGTAAATAGATCCTTTACCTAGAAGAATGTCATCTACCCAAAAACTTCAGAAAGGACCAAGGAATGGTTGCTATGGTGTTTACTACCTGAAGACTCTAGAAATGTCAGGAGAGAAACTGTATACAACAGTTGTGGACTTAAGCAAGGCCTTTGATACTGTCAGTCATCAGAATTTGTTGAAGATGATGGCAACATTTGGTTGTCTGGTTAGGTTCATTAGTATTGTATGGCAGATACAGGAGAGCATGCTTGCATGGGTTCTGGATATCAGATAACACTATCATGCTTTCCCAATCACCAATGGAGTGAAGCAGAACTGAGTACTTACTCCTGTGCTTTTTAACATGATGTTTCCAGCAACGTTGTTGGACCCCTTCAACAAGGATGGAAATAGCATCAAGATCAGCTACTGACCTGATGCTAATTCTTTGCCTTGGGAAGGTTTCAAGTCAAGACCAAAGTGGAAGCAGAGTTGGTGAATGGCTTTTTGTTTGCAGACGATAGTGCAGTCAGTGCAGCCTCTGAGGCAGAAATACAGCAGAATGTCGATCAATTCTCTGTTGCTTGTGGTAATTCTGGCTTGAAATTTAACACCAAGAAAACGAGTTCTCCACCAGCCATCACAACACCATCAGTATATGAAACCAGTGATTTTGGCACATAGAATAATTTTGAATACTGTGGATAAGTTCACTTACCTTGGCAGTATTACTTTCCTTGAACATAATAACAATAGATAATGAGACTGATATATGCATTGTCAGAGTTAGCTGAGAGTTTTGGATGCTCTGCAGAAAAGTGGAAGAGAGAAGAGGTAATAGGCTGCCTACCAAACTGAAAGTCAATAGAGCCATTATGCTGACCTCATTCTTGTATGCCTAAAAAAGCTGGGAAATATAGCAGTGCCATATCAGGAAATTGAACTGCTTCCATTTCAATTGTCTTTGAAAGATTCTGAAGATTACCTGGCAAGATAAGGAACTGGACTCTGAGGTGTGAGGTGAATTGCCAGTCATTCAAAATCTACTTCTGAGAGCACAACTACAACGAGTTTTACATGTCGTTTGATTGTCAAACATAGATCTACCTAAAAGGCTTATATTTTATGCAATACTCCACATTAATGGAGCACTACAAGACTCCATTAATGGCGGTTTTATCAACGAGCAAATCAGGTGTCTTCTCATTCATCTTCTTTGGAGTTTTATTTCTCAATATTCAATTTGGTTCCTTCATGACTGTTGTTTTCTCAACTTTGTTGTACAACAAATCTACAGAGAAATACATACATACATATGTGGCTATATATTTTATATATAGCTGTGTATATATAGCTGTGTATATGTGTGTGTGTGTGTGTGTGTGTGTGTGTGTGTATAAAGAAGGAAAGAGAGGAAGAAAGGGAGGTTTCTTTCCTTCCTTCCTTCTTTTTTTCTTTCTTCTTCCTCAAAACTTTAAACCCAGTGCACACTGAAGCCCATACATTACACAATAGTAGGGCCTTGCTCTTTTTGGGACCCTCCTGGCTTCAGAATGACTATCAATAGAAACTGTTGCTCTTTCCCTTCCAGCTTGATTTAATTGTTTTTCTTTCCTTTTGCTCATCGAAAGGGGCCGTTCCCAGATTACTTTGCAAAAAGGCATATTCACTGAATGAGTGTTACCTCACTCTAAATGAATACCTGAATAGGCCAAGGTCTCCCATTGCATATTGGGCCTTCTCTAGTCATCCTGATGAATATCTAGTCACTGGATCCAGATGGCTCAGGAGGGTAAAGTGAGGCTGGTGACCTTTCACAGCCCTCCCTCACTCAAAACAAAGTCAAGTGCAAGTCATGTCATCATTTCTCTGATGTCCTGGTGTTCTTCAAAAACCAAGGACAAATACAGACCCAGAAGCCTCAATGGGAACCCAGTTAGCTGGGTAACTCAGCTCATCCACTCCCTTCTGTCACATCCCTTCCTTCTCCTCTCCAAAGGAAGCTAAATTTAGATGACCAGAGGATGCCCAGTTAACTTGGGGTTTACGGGCCAGATTTCTTTCTCTTCTTTTCCTTTCTTTCCTTTCCTTTCCTTTCCTTTTCTTTTTTCTTTTCTTTTCTTTTCTTTTCTTTTCTTTTCTTTTCTTTTCTTTTCTTTTCTTTTCTTTTCTTTTCTTTTCTTTTCTTTCTTTCTTTCTTTCTTTCTTTCTTTCTTTCTTTCTTTCTTTCTTTCTTTCTCTCTTTCTTTTTTCTTTCTTTCCCTCTTTCTTTCCTTCTTCCCTTCTTTCTTTCTTTCTCTCTTTCTTTTCTTCCTTCCTTCCTTCCTTCCTTCTTTCCTTTCCTGAAACTTTAAAGCCAGTGCACTATGAAACCCATACATTGCACAACAATAGGTCCCTGCCCAAACTCCATTTAATGGCTCTTTTCGGGACCTCCTAGGTTCATAATACAAGACTGATTATCAATAGCAACTGTTGCTCTTTCCCTCCCAGCTTGATTTACTTATTTCTTTCTTTTGCTCATTAAAGGGGCCATTTCTTGATTGCTTCCTAAAAAGGCCTATTCACTGAATGGGTGTTACCTTACTTGAAGTGAGTACCTGTAGGCCAAGATCTCCCATTGCATCCTAGGCCTGCTCCAGTCATCCTGATGAATATCTGGTCACTGGGTCCAGATGGCTCAGGAGGAGAAAGTGAGACTGGTTACCTTTCACAGCCCTCCTTCAAAACAAAGTCAAGTGCCAGTCATATCATCATTCCTCTGATGTCATGGTCTTCTTCAAAAACAAGGGATGAATACAGCTTAGATATGGCATTCTGCCAAGATGATGGAAGTCAGAAATTTCCAGGCTCTCTAGATTTCCTCCATAAACAGATAGAAACCATGAAATGAACATAGAATAGGAAAAATAAAGAGATAAAGTAATTGTTCTCTTAAGGCAACTTGAAAGGGCTTCACAAAAGACGGGATCTCCTGGGGCTGTGGTTTGGCTTGAGTGAAATGTAGATACCTCCAGGCTGACTTCTTTGAATCAGCAAACAGCAGGCCCTGGAGCAGCTGTGTCAGGAAACAGAGTAGGCTTCAAGGAACTTCACCTCAACTTTCACCTCACTCAGAGCCTCAAGAACTTTCATCTTAGAAACTTTTACCTCACAAACTTTCATTTACAGACTAGCAGATGGGACTTTGTATGAAATGCACTTCAGTATTGGAGCTTAAAACTCTATATGATACTGAGGAACTAAAGCCCAGATGATAGCAGAGAGTAACCATATGACCAAAAATCCAGAGACAAAAGTAGTGGAATGGAATATTGAAAAGAAACACTCAGATGAAATGATGTTATGACCACAAGAGGTGAGTAGATCTCTATTGGATACCAGATATATGATTCCCAGAAGCAGAGGACAGGAAGACATTAAGGAACTTTGCAGTCATCCTATGTGTGTGTAATCCCTGTCTCAAAGCCCGTTAATATGTGACTCTCTACTTCTTGGGGAGGTGAAGATACTGTTCTGCGTGGAGGGCACGGTGGAGTTGATTAAAGGTGAAAGGTTCAGATCTCAAGTCCCCCACTTCGTGGACTTTTCCTGTCAAAATGTGAGTTTTCAAGCACAGCTTTGAGTTGGTTTCCAGCTTTTAAACAGAAGAGGGGATAGGCCGGCCACACTTCAGGTTGCTGATGGAAAAGACTTTGGGAAGACATGAGAGGTATAGGCAATTTTCAACATGTCCCCTTTTACAACTTGCTGTTGTAGGGACTTTGGGGAGTTTCCTCTTGGATGAGATCCAGGAACTTCTCTCTTGGCTTGACTTGACTTACCTTGCTTCCAAGGAGAAAGCCCTGGGTGCTGTCATTACATATTATTCCTTCATGCACCCTCTTCTTTTGCTTCACGTGGCAGCGCAGACTCAACTTTTTCCTGTTTTCTGTGGGATGGGGTGAGGAGCAGGTGTTTAGGTAGAGATACCACTGTCATGGAAGATTCTTATATCCAGGTCCTCATTAACAAACCTAAGGGATAGCTTGACTTCATTGCAGCAGACGTATAGATTTGTATAGGACAGTGGCAATGAGTGGAAACTATGTTAAAGTTTTCTGGTGTTAATTCATGAATTTTCTTTTTTTTTTTTAAACATTGTTTGGGAGCGGGAATTTCTGCCATCTTGTCTTAAGGAATCTGCTATAATTGCAATATTGTCTGCGTCTAATTATTTTAATTTGAGGTTTTACATTGAGGACATTATAAGAAGGTAACATCATACTTCCTTTTTAAAAAAGGTTTATTTATTTGTTTTAAGTTTTCAACATTCATTTCCACAAAATTTTGAGTTCCAAATCTTCTCCTCATCTCTCCCCTCCCTCCACCTCATAACACCTTGCGTTCTGATTACCCTTTCCCTCAATATGTCCTCTCTTTTATCACACCCCTCCCTTCCTTATCCCCATCTTCTCTCTTTTCCTGTAGGGCAAGATGGATTTCTATAACCCCATTACCTGTATTTCTTATTTCCCAGTTGTATGCAAAAACAATTTTCAACATCCGCTCCTAAAACTTTGAGTTCCAACTTCTCTCCCTTACACCCTCCCCACCCATCCCCACTGAGAAGGCAATCAATTCAATGGAGGCTATATATGTGTAGTTTTGCAAAAAACTCCCATAATAGTCATGTTGTATAAGACTAACTGCATTTCCCTCCATCCTGTCCTGCCCCCATTTATTCAATTCTCTCTTTTAACCTTGGCCCTCCCCGTAAGTGTTTACTTCTAATTACTCCCTCCTCCCATTTGCCCTCCCTTCTGTCATCCCTCCCATCCCACTTGTCCCCTTCTCCCCTACTTTCCTGTAGTGTAAGACAGATTTTCATACCAAATTGAGTATGTTATTCCCTCCTTAAGCCAAATGTGATGAGAATAACCTTCACTTTTTCCCTTTCATCTCCCCCCTTTTCTACTCCATTGAAAAAAGCTTTTTCTTGACTCTTTTATAAGAGGAATTTTCCCCATTTCATTTCTTCCTTTCTCCTCCCATTATATTCCTCTCTCACTTCTTAATTTTATTTTTTTAGATATCATTCCTTCTTATTCAAGTCACCCTGTGCTCTGTGTGTGTGTGTGTGTGTGTGTGTGTGTGTGTGTGTGTGTGTGTAATCCCTCTGACTACCCAAATACTGAGAAAAGTCTCAAGATTTACAAATATTATCTTTCCATGTAGGAATGTAAACAGTTCAACTTCGGAAAGTCCCTTATGATTTCTCTTTTCCTTTTTCATGTTTCTCTTAATTCTTGTGTTTGAAAGTCAAATTTTCTTTTCAGCTCTGGTCTTTTCATCAAGAAGCCTGAAAGTCCTCTATTTCTTTGGATAACCATTTTTTCCCTGAAGGGTTATACTCATTTTTGCTGGGTAGGTGATTCTTGGTTTTAAACTTAGCTGCTTTGACCTCTGGTGTATTATATTCCAAACCCTGTGATCCTTTAATGTAGAAGCTGCTAGATATTGTGTTATCATGATTGCATTTCCACAATACTCGAGTTGTTTCTTTTTAGCTGCTTGCAATGTTTTCTCCTTGACGTAGGAACTCTGGAATTTGGCTACAACATTCCTAGGAGTTTCTCTGTTCAGATCTCTTTCAGGAGGTGTTTGGTGGATTCTTTCAATATTTATTTTGCCCCCTGGTTCTAGAATATCAGGACAGTTTTCCTTGATAATTCCATGAAAGATAATGTCTAGGCTCTTTTCTTGATCATGGCTTTCAGGTAGTTTCATAATTTTTAAATTGTCTGTCCTAGATCTATTTTCCAGGTCAGTTGCTTTTCCAATGAAATGTTTCACATTATCTTCTATTTTTTCATACTTTTGGTTTTGTTTTGTAATTTCTTGGTTACTCATAAACTCATTAGCTTCTATCAACTCCATTCTAATTTTTAAAGACCTATTTTCATCAGTGATCTTTTGGACCTCCTTTTCCATTTGGCTAAATCTGATTTTTAAAGCATTCTCCTCATTCATTATTTGGACTTCTTTTGTCAATGGAGTTGTTATTTTCTTCAGCATTTTTTTGGGTCTCATTTAGCAAGCTGTTGACTTACTTTTCATGATTTTCTTCCATTGCTGTAATTTCTCGTCTCAATTTTTCCTCCACTTCTCTTATTTGATTTTCAAAATCCTTTTTGAGCTCTTCCATGACCTGAGACCATTGAATGTTTATTTTGGAGATTTTGGGTGCAGAAGCCTTGACTTCCTCTGATGTTATGCTTTGTTTTTCATCATCTGAAAGGGTGGAAGAAAATGCCTGTTCACCAAGAAAGTAACTTTCTATAGGGGAAGCTAGGTGGTGCAGTGGATAGAGAACCAGTGCAGGAATCAGGAGGACCTGAGTTCAAATCTCACCTCAGACACTTGACACTCACTAACTGTGTAACCTTGAGCAAGTCACTTAATCCCAATTGCCTCATCCTGGGTCATATCCAGCCATCCTGATGAATATCTGGTCCCTGGATTCAGATGGCTCTGGAAGAGAAGTGAGGTTGGTGACCTGCACAGCCCTCCCTCACTCAAAACAAAGTCAAGTGCAAGTCATGTCATCATTTCTCTGATGGCATGGTCTTCTTCAGCAACGAAGGATGAAACACACAGCCTTCTATAGTCTTTTTTTCCCGTTTTTTGGACATTTGCCCAGCCAGTTACTCTATCTTTGTGTTCTTTGTCAAGAGTAGGGTATACTCTAGGGACCTGTAACTTTTCACTTCCTCTAAATTGTCACAAGCAAGGAAGAAAAGTTTGCCTGTGCACTGGTTTGTGAGCCCCTGAAAAACTTTTCTGCTCCGAATCTGGGAGTAGAATTCTCTCTCCACAACTGTCACCAACTCTACCTCCAGCACTCCTCCTCACCCCAGGGTGGGGCTCAGGGCTGAGATTCAGATGAGCTGCTCAGTCCCCCCAGGGGTTTTCGGTAGAGGGCCCCAAAAATGGAAGCTGTTGCTGCAGAGGCTGCTACTGGTGGGGCCAGATCATTTTCCCTTTTCACTCCAATGAAAAGGCTTTCTCACTGACCTTTGAAGCTGTCTGTAGCATTTGGAGGTTGAGCAATGTGGGAACTGCTGCTGCCATTGGCTCCCTGAATCCTGTTCCAGGTCCTGTCCTTGCTGCACCCTGTGGCCCACGCTGGGCTGCACTCTGCTCCACACCCGGTGTGATAGACCTTTCCTGTCGACCTTCCAGGCTGTCTTGGGCTGGAAATCTCTTTCACTCTCCCGTTTTATGGCTTCTGCTGCTCTAGAATTTGTTTAGAGTCATTTTTTACAGGTATATTATGGGCTATGTGGGGGAGTTTCAACAGGTCCATCTTTCTACTCTGCCATCTTGGTTCCACTCCCTTACTATCTCCATTCTGCTTCCTTACTGGTCATGTGATCAAGCATTAATTTTTAGCTATATTAATTTAACTTCAAATAAACATCTTTGCCTTTTTTGAACATAAAAATAAATCCTTTTAAATCTATGGAAATGATAATAAAATACCAAATTGTTCCTTTAATGTGTAATTCAGGCCCCTCTCCTTTTTTTGTTTGTTTCACAAATAGCCATCCTATTTATCATTTTAGTGGGTCCTTACTTAATTGCTTTCATTTCACACCAGATTTTTAAAAACATGATGATAAACTTCCATCTCAATGCCATTGAGTTTGAATACTGTTTTGTCTGGCTAGCTGATAAAGTGAACATTTTGATTCATGCTCATGCACTGTGGATTTGATGGGGAACTCACTCAGATAGCACTTTGAACCTGACAAATATTTGTTGTTGGTTTATGTGTGGGGATTATCCCCAGTATTACATAGTAAGATGAAATGTAATAGAAATGCAAGTACATTTTTTCTCACGTGTTCAAAAATCAGAAGGAGAAAATGGCTAGACAGCAGTTCATGCAAATAGAACTGGATATTTTCATGGCTTAAGCCCTCAAAATAAGTCACTTCAATGATGTAGTAACCAGAAAAGAGAATTTGCTCATAGACAGCAATATAAGAAGGGTAGTACCAAGGACTAGGTAGGTGTGATAAGGCAATCATGATATGTATAGGTCAAACTGCGTAAGGGACACTGTGCTAAATCCTTTAAAGACTGGGGGAATATCAGAAAGAAGGCAACCAGAATAATAAGTGTCTTCCTGACCACATTAGTATCACTTGAAGAGAATTCAGATATAAAGATTGGAGAAAAGGTGAAGTGGAAACATGATGGTAGTGCTCACATATCTGAAGGGAGTGTCAAGGATTACAGTTCTCTTTATTCTTTGAAGATATCTTTCTTTGCATATGAGTTTTGTTAGGGGCTCTATGAGGCCTACTTAAGCTCTATGGTGATGTTGATGTCATGGGATTCTTCTCTTATTTGATTTTTCTAAAATAGAAACCTGTTTGGATCTCCTTTGTTTCAAGAACGTTGTGGCGGCAAGTAAAGAGATGATAGAAAGAAAATATTCTACTTATGACTCCATGGTCACAGATGAGACCAGTATGACAAGGGGGATATTACTTGACTTAGAAATTACAGGTAGGCCTGCACTGTCTGGGGATCAACAGAAAGGGACCCATGCTTGGGTAACATAGTGACAGGAAGATAGAGATAGACAGCAACCAAGGAGACTTTTTGTCAAAATAACTGAGAAAAGAGTAAAAACCAAGTCGAGGGCATAAAAGCTGACAAATATACTCATGAGCAAAAGGATGGTTTGGGTGGCTCTAACCTCAGGGTACCTTCTGGGTGAGAGTTTTGTGCTTCGAATTTTCTGGACATGCTGGTGGTGTTTGTGTAAGAGGAGGACCATGTAGGCTCTGGCCAAGACCATGAGCCCCAAACAAAGCATATTTCTGAAAGTGGTCATTATCAAATAAACACCCATGATATATTTGAAAGTACAAAATTCAATATGAAATGCATTTGTAAAGTTACTGCTGTTTCTTGGGCCTCTTGTATTTACCAGAATGGGAATTTCTATCATCAGATTGAGGACCCAGCAAAAGTTATTGGAGGGTGTGATGTGTTGTGTGAGTTTGACTCTCAGTTTTGCCCACCTGCAATTGCTGGAGCTGATGATGATAGCTTGGAATGTACACAGGAGGCAAGTCAAGGAAGCTGAAAGCCCTTGACTCAGTTTAAAAAAGTAAAATACAACTTTACAACCAACAACTTCCAGAAAATTGTTCCACCCTACACCCTACAATGTTTGTGAGATGTCCTTGCTAATAAGCATAATGGAGTTCACTAAGGCCAGCTGGGTGAAAATAAGGGTTAGAGAACTTATTTTGTGACCAACAACGACATTTAACAAATAAAAGGTAAAGAGGAAAAAGTTTGCTATAGTCCCTACCGTGGTCACAGAGAGAAACACAATCCCAAGCTAGATGATTTCTGAAAGTATTCTATTCATCTTAAAAAGAAAACCTCAGGCCAAAACAAAAAACAAAAAACAAACCCAAAACAGAGATAACACAGGAAAGCTATTGGCTATCATACTTTGGCATTCCAGTCCATAGGAGAGGCTCAAAATACTTCTTTTGTCTCATTCCTCTACATATGTTGATGAATGTTACTATTTTAGGAAGGTTACACAGCCTTTTTCTTGCTCAAATTCTTATTCTTCAATTCTTCTAACTCAGTGAGCAGGTGATAGAGCTAAGTTCGTTTATGAAGATTGGGGATTTTTGTAGATTTAGAAATTTTCTATTCCCAGCTCTTTACTGTAGCTCTCTCTCTAATTAAGGTAAAAATTGACATTCTGAATTCCTACCACACATTTTCCTTTGCTGAGTTCTGCAGAACTTGTTCCTGAAGGACCAAATCATTTCAAAACATAGACCAATGATCTTTCTGTAGTGCTATTATGTGAGATGAATAAAAAGAAAAGGGAAAAGAGCTATGAGTCAGTCTCATAGTAAAGGATACATAGATTATCCACACTACCATGTGTTCTCATCACCCCCAGGACTGAAAGACATTTAATTTTTTATAATATTTTTTTCTTTGTTTCTTGACTACTATCATACATATCTTTCTGTGTATATATACACACGTATGAATACATACATATACATTTACTTATCAAAAATAAGAGGTTTTCCCAATGGTTTTAAGAAATGTCTCCCATTTTTATGTTAAGACCATAAAGGAATTTTTCATACATATAGCCAAACGAACTGTATTTTTAAATAATGACATGTTGAGTAATTTTAACTTCATGGTTACACAAAAATTTTCTAAGGTGTTATTGTTAGAGAAATAGTTCTATACTTAATGGACTCAATAAAGTCCACTGTATAACTTTCCCTTTTTGTATTAGGTTTAACACTTTTTCTTTGGTAATTTGATTTATTAATTATTTTAGTTATTTTTTTATGTTATATAAAAAATTTCCCAGCCATTTTGGTATAAATATGTTTTAGCAAGTTTTAAAATCCTAAATATTTCTAGAGACCTTTGTTAGGTTAATTACTTATTCTAATAGATTTTTTAAATCTGATGTATTTTTTCAAGAGAATTTAGAATACGTGGAATTTCTACATTCATTTTCATACGATTTTGATTTCCAATTTCTTCTTCCCACCTGTCTCCCACCTCCCCTTCCCAAGATGGCAAGCAACCTGATAATGGTTATACATGTTCAATCATGTAAACATTATTTCCACATTTGTCATGTTTTGAAAGAAGGAACAGAACAAAAGGACAAAGACCCTTTCAAAAAAAAGAAGAAAAACCTCATGAAAATAGTATGCTTTGATCTGCATTCAGATTCCATAGTTCTTTCTCCATATGTGGATAGTACTTTACATCATGAGTCTTTTGGAATTGTCTTGGATCATTGTATTGCTGAGAAGAGCTGAGCCAGTCATAGTTGATCATCACACAAAGTTGCTGTCGCTGTGTACAAGGTTCTCCCGGTTCTGCTCACTTCCCTCAGTATTAGTTCATCTAAGTTTTTTCCAGGTTTTTCTGAAATATGCCTGTTCATCATTTCCTATAGAACTATAATAGTATTCCATTACATCCATATAGCAACTTCAGCCACTCCCTAATGAATAAGCTTTCCCTCAATTTTCAATTCTTTGCCACCATAAAAAGAGATGCTATAAATATTTTTTGTACGTGTTGGTCCTTTCCCCTTTTTATGACGTCTTTGTGATACAGACCTAACAGTGGTATTGCAGGATGAAAGGGTGTGCTCAGTTTGATTGGCCTTTGGGCATGGTTCCAAATTGCTTTCGAGAATGGTTGAATCAAATGCACAAGTCCACCAAAAGTGATCATTTTCTTTTTCCATTATATTAGCCAATCTGATAGGCTTGAAGTTGTCATCAGAGGTCTATTCTTTCGTTTTAATTTAATTTCTCTAATCAATTGGGTTTTAGAACAGTTTTTCATATGACCATATATAGTTTTAATTGCTTCATCTGAAAACTGCCTGTTTTTATCCTGTGACCATTTATCAATAGAGGAACAATTATATCCTTACAAATCTGACGCAGTTCTCTATATATTTGAAAAATGAGACCTTTATCAGAAACACTTGCTGTAAGAATTGTTTTCCATATTTCTGCTTTTCTTCTAATCTTGGTTGTATTGATTTTGTTTGTGCCAACCCTTTTTAATTTAACATAATCAAAATTATCTACTTTGCATTTCATGATGTTCTCCATTTGTTGTTTGGTCACAAATTCTCTCCTTCCCCAGAGATCTGATAGGTTAACTATTTCTTGCTCTTCAAATTTGCATTTGTTAATATACTTTGTGTCTAAATTATGTAACCATTTTGACCTTATCTTGGCATACCCTTTGAAATGGTGGTCTGTGCTTAGTTTCTGTCATGGAATTTTCCAGTTTTCCCATCAGTTTTTGTCAAATACTTTCTTATGCCAAAAGCTAGAATTTAGATCTGACTTTATTTGTGTGAAAAGTTTTTACAATAGTGTTTATACAATTTCTGGGGTTTTCTTTGCAGGTAGACTCCCAAATATTTTGTATTGTCTAGAGTTATTAAATGGAATTTGTCTTTATTTCTTCTTGAGGAGCTTTGTTGGTTGTATATGGAGCAGTTGATGATTTGTGTGGGTTTGTTTTAAATCCTGCAACTTGCAAAAAAAAAAAAAAGTTAATTGTTTCAAGTAGTTTTTTTTTTAGTTGACTCCAGGATTCTCTAAGTATACCATCACATATCCACAAAGAGTGGTAGTTTTGTTTTCTGATTGCCTAATTTGAATTTCTTCAATTTCTTTTTCTTCTCTTAATGTTAAAGCTAACATTTCAAGTACAATACTGAATAATAGTGGTGATGATGGGCATCCTTGTTTCACCCCTGATATTATTGGGAAGTCTTCTAGCTTATTCCCATTACAGATAATGCTTGATGATGGTTTTGGATAGATACTACTTATCATTTTAAGGAAAACTCTATTTATTCCTATACTCTTTAAAGTTTTTAATAGGAATGGTTATAGTATGTTCTCAAAAAAATTTTTTCTGCTTCTATTGATATAATCATATGATTTCTATTTGGTATTTTTGCTGATGTGATTAATTGTGCTAATAGTTATCCTAATTTGGAACGAGTCCTGCATTCTGATACAAACTGCACCTGGCAGTAGTTCAGGATCCTCATGAAAGATTGCTGTAATCTCTTTGCTAATAGTTTATTTAAAATTTTTGTAACAATTTTCATTAGGGAAATTGGTCTATAATTTTCTTTCTCTGTTTTGGCTCTTTCTAATTTAGGTATCAGCACCATGTTTGTGTCATAAAAGGAGTCTGATAGAACTTCTTTGCCTATTTTACCCAATATGCTATATAGTATTGGAAGTAACTGTTCTTTGAATGTTTGGCAGAATTCATTTTTAAATACTTCTGGACCTGGAGATTTTTTCTTAGTGAGTTCATTGATGACTTCTTTAAGTTACTTTTGTTAAAATGGGGCTATTTAAATATTTTACTCTTCTATTAATCTGGACAATTAATATTTTTGTAAATATTCATGCATTTCATTAGATCGTCAGATTTATTGGCATACATTTGGGAAAAGTAGCTCCTAATTTTTGCTTTAATTTCTTCTTCATTGAAGTTGAATTCGCCCTTTTCATTTTTGATTCTAGTAATTTGGTTTTCTACTTTCTTTTTATTAAATCCAACTGACCAAAGGTTTGTCCATTTTTTGTTTCTATAAAAGTAGCTCTTAATTTTATTTCTTAGTGGAATCATTTTCTTACTTTCAATTTGATTAATCTCTCCTTTGATTTTTCAAAATTTCTAATTTTGTATTTAATTGGGGATTATTAATTTATTCTTTTTCTAGCTTTTTAAATTGTATTCACAGTTCATTGATTTGCTCTTTCTCTACTTTATTCAGGTAAGCATTTATAGATACAAAATTTCCCTTAAGTACTGCTTTGTCTGGATCCCTTAAATTTTTGTATCTTGTCTTATTATCATCATTCTTTTTGATGAAATTATAGATTGTTTCTGTGATTTGTTGTTTGACTCATTCATCCTTCAGGATTAGATTATTTAGCTGTCAATTAATTTTTAATGTATCATTCCATGGCCCTTTATTACATGTGATTTTATTGTATCATGTTCTGAAAACGTTGCATTTCATATTTCTCCCTTTCTGTATTTGATTGTGAGGATTTTATGTCTTAATACACGGTCAGTTTTTCTGTAGGTACAATGTAACACTGGCATCCTCATTCAGTTTTCTCTAGAGGTCTATCCTATTTAATTTTTCTAAAATTCTATTTACCTCCTTAATTCCTTTCTTATTTATTTAGTAGTTAGAATTATCTAGTTATCAGAGGGGTAAGAGGAGGTCCCCTACTAGTGTAGTTTTGCTATCTATTTCTTCCTGTAACTCGTCTAACTTCTTCAAAAATTTGGAAGATATACTATGTGATGCATGTTTATTATTGATGTTATTTCATTGTCTATGGTACCATATAGCAAGATGCACCTGCCTTCCTCATATCTTTTAATTAGATCATTGTTTTGATTTTGCTTTGTGTGAGATCAGAATTGCTATGCCTGTTCTTTTTTTTACTTTATTTTTGCTTTATTACATGATTATATTATATTAATTACATATTATCTTATGACAGAATATACCACAGTATATTCTGCTCCAGCCTTTTACCTTTATTCTATATGTTTCTCCCTGCTTCAGATGTGTTTCTTACAAACAGCATATTGCAGGATTCTACTTTTTAATCCACTCTGATATTCACTTTTGTTTTATGGGAAAGTTTATCCCATTCACATTCACAATTATAATTACTAACCATGTATTTTCCTCCTTGTTATTCTCCACCTTTTTAAATACTTTTCTCTCTCCTTTCACTCATCTCTCCTCACCAGTGTTTTGCTTCTGATCATTGTCTACCCAAATCTGCCCTCCCTTCTTACAACCTTCTTCTTTTCTCTTTCCCTTTCTGCTCCTAATTCTGCTCTCCCTTCTGCCCACTCTTCTAACAGACCCTCTCCTTTTCCTTCCCCTTTTCCTCCTACTTTTCTATAGGGTAAGATAGATCACAAGGTATAGGGTGTGTTGAATGAAGATGGGCTAAAACTTGAGTGTAGCTAAGGGATCTCCAACCCATTGCTGAGTTGGGGGATGGGGTGTCTATCCTAAGCATGTGAAGATTTCCCTTGTGAAATGAATGGATGAGAACAATTTATTCCAGTGACCATGAAGGCAGCTGAAGCAGACTCTGGGGAGCACTTAGAGCTTGGTTAGACACTGAGAACACCATGGTCATCCATTGTATATTGAGCCATCACCAGTAGTCTTGACTCTGTCCTACCACTGCACTGTGATGAACCTGGACGACAGAATGCAGCCGATGACTGCGTGTAAATCTACCTCATTTAAATCCAATGAATGCACAAAACAAAAGACATCGACTATACATTTTTATCATCTTTACTTATCTCAGAGTCCTGTGTTGTCAGGGAAATGGAGAAGCAGAAAGTGCAGATGCACTGGGAGCTGTAGTCAAAACCCTGCATACAAGCAGCCCAGGTCATAGGGTCATTCTACCACTGGAAGCAGCAGTGGGATTTGGTAGCCCTCTGGGTGTCTGAGCAGCCTTTTAAGGACACACTGCTCACTTCCTGGTGCAAGATATTAGAAATCAAGGGCATGCCAACCAATTGGAGAACGGCTGAACAAGTTATGATTGTGATAATATATGATTGTGACAGAATACTATTGTGCCAGGGAATGACGAAGGGGATGGTTTTAGAAAGATCTAGGATGATCTATTTGAACTGATGCAAAATGAACTGATAGAACAGGGGGTTCCTTTTACACAGCAGCAGCATTATTGTAATAATGATCAACAGTAAAAGACTTAGATACTCTGATCAACACAGTGATCTATGACAATTCTAAAGGATTTATGATGAAAAAATATTATCCATCTCCAGGAAAATAACTGATGAACCATGAATACAAATTGAAGTATGATATTCCCTTTGCTTTTTTTGTTTTTTTTTATTAACATAGTTAATGTGGAAATATGTTTTGAATGATTTCACACATGCAATTGCTTGTTTTATCAGGGTTTGGGAGAAAGAGAAAATTTGGAATTAAAATTTTTAAAAAAGTTTAAAACAAATAATAAGTTTCTAAAAGAAAAGAGAGATAAGAACATAGATGAATGAAAAAATTAAGGTATGCCTTGAGTAGTAATTATGAGCATATAAGTGGTATTCATTTAGTAATAACAAGCCTCTAAAAGTTTACGCATTGTAGTGAAATGTTCAAAGGAGCTTATTAATAATTGCTAATATAGTAACTATAATAATTATAATATGTGTCATTCTTATAACACTTTAACGTTATAACACTTTAAGGTTTGCCCATCGCTGTACATCCTTTAACTCATTTGATTTTAACAAAAACCTTGGTGTAGGGGATATTATTATCTCCACTTTAGAGGTAAGAAAAATGCCATTCAAAGGAATTAAGTGATTTGCTCAATGCCTCGCAGCTCGCTCCTGTCTAAGGCATAATTCCAGCTCAGGTATTTCTGGCTCCCATTCCTGTGGTCTGTTTACTTAGGTTTTCATGTGAAGGATCTATTTTAGATTATATAGAGAGTTCCTGGAGATCCTGGAGTATAGACCCTAGATTGTATGAAAAGTAAAATGGAAAATGAAATGCTACTTTATCTAATTCAGGTGCATATTATCACTATGTCCACTTTGCCACCTAAGTGTTCAATGACTCTGCTATCATGAGTCCTCAAACATGCTGGGAGCCTCATGAAAAGACATTCTGCCTCATATGGTCTCACAGAATCTTGTAGAATATTGCATGCACAATAAACTTGGTAAATCCTGTTGATAATAGAGAATGCCATAGCCAGATGTTCGATGCTCAGAATTTTTTCTGGGACCTCCCAAAACAACAGGTATCATAAAGTAATAAGTTTTGCAATGTAAGTTTCCCAGGAAGATAAGAACTTGGAAGTTTATTGTCTGAGGCCTCAAAAGTTCTCTGGTAACTCTGTGGCAATGAGCACTGAAGTACAAAGGTTCTAAGTACTAAGAGAACAACATGGTTTACTGGGAAGAGAACTAAACTTGAAGTCAGGAGAGCTGGATTCAAATCCTGAGTAACTTAACCTGAGGACCATTTTTTCCCATCTATAATATAGGAATAATAAGTTTCTTCACAGGCAAATTTTAAGGAAACCACTTTGGAGCTAATAAAGTACTCCTTCCCATGTATTTTAAAGGTACACACACCTATGTGTATATATACACATGTGTATGTATATACATATAATATCTCTATATGATACATATTTATGCACACATCTTTATGTGTCTATACGTATGTTTGAGTCTGGTTGTAACTTCATTGTGTAGGCTCAGGGTTAGCAAACTATAGTGCATCGACCAAAAGGTTAACCATTCTCAGATCATGTGGTGTCCAACCACAGTCAGTGGCCTGGATTTGGTCTACTGATCAAACTGGCCTAGTAAAGGGAAATCTTGGTGAGAAAATAATGCACTTTACAATTCTTAAAGTTTTTTAATCTCCCTCTCTCTCTCCCTCCTTCCCTCCCTCCCTCCCTCTCTCTCCCTCTCCCCTCTCTCTTTCTCTCTCTTTCTGTCTCTCTCTATCTCATTTACCTCCTTCCCTCCTCTATTTCTCTCCATATATATTATAAGCACGTGTATGTATGTGTGTCTATATGTATTCACACACAAACACATAAATACATATGCATATACTTAGGCACAATGCAGTAATTTCATTAGTGTATAAAAATCTTCTTGAGGAGATTTCCTCAGCCTTGGTAATCACAAGTTATTAATTATCTTAGATCTCTTACGAATGACTTTTTTTTCTTTGCACCTAAGAACCCAGCACAGAGTTTAATATGCAGGAATTATTCAATGAAGTACTGTTTATTTATTGTATCAGTACTAAATATCCTTTCTTCACTGGCTAAGTAAACACCCTTGTGATAATTGTTCCATGCTCTATAAAAATCTCGTTTAGTTTCAATTTTAAACTTGCACCAGTTGAATAGCTTAAACTGGGCCAAGTCCATGACAATTTGAAATCATCACTAAGCAGGGATACACAAAATAACAGATCATCAAAGCCAGCATTGTTCTAGGTTTTGTTGCCACCTATGAGGATAGGTGAGGTGGCTTTTAGCCTTGACTATTCATTTAAAAATTCAACTTGCACTTGTCAGGGACTTTCTATGAAATGCATTTCAGTATTAGAGCATAAAACACTATATGGTACTGAAGAAATAAAGCTCAGAAGGTAGCAGAGAACAACTGCGTGACCAAAAATGTAGAGACAAAAGTAATGGGATGGACTATTGAAAAGAAACACTCATATGAGATGATGTTATGACCATATGAGGTAAATTGATGTCTATTGGATAGCATGTGTGTGATGTCCATGAGCAGGGTCAGGAAATAACATGATAATATGTCTTCCATGCAGGTTTTCTTGTATATATGACCTGTTCATATAAGTTCTTATAATATGTCCACTTGCACGTATATATTCACTCTAAATTCATCATATGTGTTTGTAACACATGTCTCAAAGCCCATTAATATGTGACTCTCTACTTTTTGGGGACATGAAGATCCTGTCCTGGGTGAGGGGCATGGTGAAAGGCTAGAGTTTCGGATCTCAAAGAGTCCCCACTTTGGGGACTTTCTTCAAGTAGGAGTGTCTCATTGGAACTGTCAAAATATGAGTCTTCATTCACAGCATTGAGTTGGCTTTCAACTTTGAGACAGAAGATGGGATAGGCCAGCCACACTTCATTTGGCCGATGGAAAAACTTTGGAAAGACATGAGAGATACAGGCAGTTCTCATCTTGTCCCTTTTTCCAATTTTCTATTCTAGGAACTTTAAGGAATTTCCTCTTGAATGAGATCCAGGAACTTCTCTCCTGGTTGATCTTATTTACTTTGCTCCCAAAGTGCTTTGCTGACTTACTTTGCTCCCTGGGTACTGTCACTGTATGTTATTCCTTCATTTCCCCTCTTCTTTTGCTTCACATGGTTGGGCAAAATCATTGTGTCATTTTTGTGGGATGGGGTGAGGACAGGGTAGGTGTTTAGGCAGAGATACCACCATCATGGGAGATTCTTACATCTAGGTCCTCATTAACAAACCTAAGGGATGGCTTGTGTTCATTGCAGCGGGTGTGTAGATTTGTTTGGGGGAGGTGGTACTGAGTGAGAACTCTGTTAAAGTTTCCTGGTGTTAATTTGTGAAGATTCTTTTTCTCTTTCTGTGAGAGATCAATAAAATAAAATTAAATTAAATTAAATTTAAAAAATGGTAAGTAGAACCAGAAGAACAGATTATATGATATAGAATAAGAAATAATTGAATTCAATAGCTCAAGGTGTAGTAAAACAAAAAACAGAAATTACCTAGAAAACAATTGTCTGTTTTCCAAGAAGATTTAGAAAAAAAAATTGGAAGTAATCTAGATTCTAACATAAAAATGAGGAGAGAAAAAATTCCTATCCCCTCCTTACCTATTAGTTAAGAAGTATTAAGTAAGCTAGAGATAAGGACAATTACCAAAGAATACAACATATGATTTTGATTACAGACGAAACATTTTCATGCTCATTATTCCATTTCAGTAATGATCTTCATAGAAAGAAAATGAGTGATTGTGCACATCTCCAGGCACTGTTGAAACTTGGTGAATTTTTTTCACCTTACTTTTTTCCCCCTTCTGTATTGCTTTCTAGGAAATTGACGTTGCTGATCTTAGGTATTCCACTTTGTAAAAGTTTTGTTCATTTTTTTTGTACTTTAATGATAAGTTTTGTCTCCTGAGAAAGATGAATTTTATTTTATGCCGTGTGAATATTTTGCTATAGAAAATGGTCAAAAAAAGAGGAGGATATAGTATTTAATTAGCATTTATGAGGACTGTACATGGGGTAAAAACTCCATACTCTGATGAACTGTGAGAAAAAAATTTTCTTATCTACAGTTTTATTAGACAATTCAACTGGTAATTTGCATTAAGAATCTTTATTTTAAAATGCTTTAAGAAGTAACAAAAGAAGGATTTTTATATTATTATTGTTATGAATTAGAGACCTCACGTCTCATATGAGAAAAATATGCGTATGCATGCACATACATAAACATACATAAACACAAACTAGAGTCAGGTCTCGGAGATATGTTAGCTAGATCTCTGGTGCCTCAAAGAGTGTTTGATAGAAATCAGTACAGAGTGGGGATGGTCATGTCTTCATGTCTTCCAAGCATGGGTGACAGCTTAAGCAAAGACACAGTGATGGGAGACAGTAGGATGGTGATGGAAGAATAAAAGGAGCCTGGCAGAGAGGGAAGAGAACTGAATTTAGATTTAAAAGCCATGATTCTGCTTTTTAAATTTCTACTTAACCTTGTTTCCTTATCTGTATAATGAAGGGACTGTACTGGGTGACTTCAGAGATCTCTTCCAGATTCAGGTTGATGATCTTGCTATGGAGTGCAGTCACTTTGGGTATGATGTGAAGAATATAAAATGCAGTAGAAAGAGATAAGCATGCAGAACCAAGATAAAGAGTAGAGATAGGAACCCAGCCAAACTGACTGATTTGTCCTCTACACAACTTTAAAATAACACCTCAAGTCAAATTTTGGAGCAGCAGAATGAACGAAAGGTATGGATGAGACCATTTTTTTTCAGCCAAAGGCTGTACCAGTGCAGACCTCTGTCATAGCAAAGTCAAGCAGGAAGCCCAGGGCAGTCTGAAGCAGCAGCAGCACTCCAGAATCTCAAACATATAAGTCCAGGATGGGAATCCAGTGGAACTGAGTGAGAGAGAACTGCAGAAACCCAGGTAACTGCAACAGCCACTCCTGAGACTATCAGTCTGCAGATTAAATGTCTGGAAGTCACCTACTTGAACTTCTGGGAGCCAAGATGGTGGAGTGATCCGTAAATGCTATACCCCTCCTTTTGCTAACCTTGAAAATCCCAGAGAATCTCCCCAGGAAAAAATCCTGAAACAGTGGGATCAGTCAAAGGGGTAAACAGTCTCTTAGCCCATGAGGCCAGGAAAATTGCAAAGTGGGGTCCCTCTTGCTGTGGCTGAAGGGAATCAATGCAGGACTGGAGCTGTCTCAGTGAACCAGGAGGAGATCCCTAGTCCCAGGGTGGTGGAGCCCATAATCGTCAACATCAGGACCCCAGGCGTGCCTCAGGGCTGCCAGGGAAATTGGGAAGATATTAGTCCAAACGGGGTTTGCCTGTGCTCAGGAGAGAAAACCTTCTGAGGTCAGACCACCCCTCCCCCACACAGCTCCAGGGTAACTCTGAGGAAACTGAGAAAGATTTCACCTGGCTTCTGCTTTGTCACACCAGCCAGCTCAGCACCAGGTAAACAATAGCATTCTAGCTTCTAGCTGAAAGACTGGATCACAGAATGAAGCAGACCATATTCTCTTGTGTTATGTTTTGAGCTTTTTTGTTTTGTTTTATGGCTTCTACCTTTAATTTTAATTCTTCTTTGCAATATGACTGAGATGAAAATGTATTTAATAAAAATGTAGAACCTATATAAGATTGCATGCCATCTCAGGGAGGGAGTGGGGAAGGACAGAGGGAGGAGGAGGAGGAAGGGGAAAAAATTTAAGATATATGGAAGCGATTGTAGAAAACTGAAAACAAATAAAATATTTTTTAAAAAGAGGAAAAAGAAGAATGGGGAGAGGGATGGATATAAGGGATACCCTGGTGATGGAAGAAAATGAAAACATCAATAAAAACTTTTGAAAAGAAAAAAGATGGATATTTCAGTTAGGTCCACATTTTCTATATTTAAAACACTGGGTGCAATTATCCTATGTAATTGTCTGTAATACATTGTTCAGGATATTATTTGATTATATTAAGCAGAAAATTGTTAATTTCAGGGGGTTTTGCATTTAAATGCCATTGAGCTTTTGCTGTGCCACAAATTTTTGTTTCTTTAATATCTTTCAGGATATCTCTTTGAGCAACCACCTCTTTGAATGTAAGAAGATTTATTTTTTTTTCTTTTCAGTAACTATCCTCTCAGCATGGAAAGGGGAAATAAAGTATGAGGGTGATTCAGCCAAGCATCATATAAGTCTTCCTTCACATTTTGGGAGACTTATTGACCTGGATATATTCAATGATGAGAAAAACTATATTCAAATACTTAAGTTATACATTCCTCTCTGCATTTTTCAGTGTAAAAAACAAGAACTTACCATATATTTTTGGCCAGTCATCCTAGGCCAAACTTTATCTGCCAACTTGACTACAATTTTGGAAAGAAAGATAGGATTTCTTTAATGTGACATCTTGTTAGCTACTATGGAGACTTTTTAAATGTTCCTTTCCTTGAGAGCTTGATAGTTTCATGAACGATTTTAAGTTTGACTCAGAGATTTGAATTCTAGATTTGCATGGTTTTCTCACTTTCTCTTGTACAAAAGAGTGTTTCATTATTTTAAATGAGTATATGAAATATATTAATGGAAGAGGAAAAAGAAGAGCTACTTATTGTCCAGGTTTTTTAATTTAATAATATTCTTCTGGGAGACTTCTGATACTTAAGTAGTGTTTTTAACTCTTCCTATTTTGCTTGTTGGCATATCTCTGTTTGTACTGCAAAACTTCCTGTTTCCTGCAGCACTGAGAAATTTCTTTTTCTCTTACATCTCTGCTAATAGCTTGAGCTTTGAATTGCTGAACCGAAGGCAGCTGAACTTTACAGTTTTCATTAATGTCTCTAGGAACCTCCTGAGGAATTTCATCTTTGAGCTTCATCATCCTTTGAGATTCTATGATTCTCTTCATTTCCAATTTGACTACCTTCCGTTGAAGTTCTCCTTCATGCCTTGAAAAAACTCATCAACATGAAGAATTCATCAGCCTTGATACTCACTCCTCACCACTATTCTTAGCACCCTCTGCCTCTCTTCCAGTTTCATACATTCTTCTTGTGTGTTGAGTTCCCCTATTAGATCATAAGCTTTTCTTGACAGGAAATATCCTTCTTTTTCTTTCTTCTATCCTCATTGTTCAGCACAGTGCCTGGTAAATAGGAAGTGCTTAATAAACACTTAATTCTTGACTGGTGGTGAGTAAGTAGGAAGATCCAATGACTCAAGGGATCATTAAAAATAGAGTGCCTTCACTCTCTCTGTTTCTTCCTGTTACATTCTAGATGGCATGTAGCTCTGACCCCATTAAGAGCGTAAGAAGGCTGTTGCTTGACAACTTCTTACACATTAAAACTAGATACAGGGATTGAACCAGGTGAACTTATGGGTTTTTTACTTTGGTTTTCCTCAGTAGGCATATGATTATCATTTTTGAGTTGTGTTGTGTATTTGAGAGATTCTGGTACCATTGGGTGAAGCTGATGGGGAACAAGGAGAATTTCTTTGAATGGAAAAATAGTTTTTTCACCTTATTTTTTGCCCTGAGAAGCCTACAGTGCTCAGTTTGGAAGGATGGGATCAATGTGATTTCCTGTCTAGAGATTACATTTTTTATTTTTAACATCACTGTTTTTTTCTTCTCTTCTAGATTGTCTGACTTCAGTGTGTTTGCTTTTACAATCTGTTGTTTTCTTTTTCACTTCTTCAGGGATTTGACATGGTAAATAAAAATGTCTCTATTCTGCAAATACTTTCTGCTATTCTGTTCATACAGTTTGTTATTTATTCTCTATTTATTATACTTAATAAAGTCCTGTTTATTTATTGTATCCTTGCTAAATATTCCTTCTAAGTATTGGTTAAGTAAATACCCTTCTGATAATTGTCCCAACCGTCTCTCAGGTTGTCACTTACTTTCTATTTTGAAACTGCAGCATTTTAACAGCTTAAGTTGGGCGTAGTCCTTGACAATCTCAAATCATCAAGAAACAGAGACACAGAAAATACCAGATGATCATAGCCAGTATCATTCTGGTTTTTTGTTACAACCTACCAGAACAACTCTGAAGAAAAATTCAGAGACAGAGATAATATGATAGACTGTTGAAAAGAAACTCACAAATTAGATGATATTTTATTCTTAAAAGATGTGTTAATATCTATTGGATAGCCAGTGTATGATGCCCAGAAGCAGGGGACATGGAACAACATGATAATAGATCACTATATGCCTTTGCCATTAATAAATGACATCCCCTTTACTGGTGGCAGTGAAAGTCCTATCCTGCCTGAAGTGCATGGTTGAGTTGGTGAAAGTTATAGAGCTTTAGACCTCAGCCAGTCCCCACTCTTCTTCAAATGAGAATCTTTCATTGGAATTCTCAAAGTGTGTGTCTTCAAGTATAGCACTGAGTGGGATTCCAGCTTTGAGAGAGAAGAAAGCATAGGCTATCTAGTTGCTGATGGAAAATGTGGGAAATCAGAAGAGATAGAGGTCATCTTCATTATGTCCACATTCCTAGTTTGTTATGCTAGGGAACCTGGGGAGTGTCTTCTTTATTGAGAAACAGGACCTTCTCTCTCAGTTGACTGCAGTTATATTACTCCCAATGGGAGAGTTCCTTTACTCTGTGTTGAGTGGCCCATATTCCCCTAAATACATACCTTGTCATATTTATACTTTGTTCTATTTGGATGAATGAATTTCTTTGCTATTTGCTGTGTATGCTCATTGTGGAAGTGGTAATAGGTGAGAAAGGGGTCAATCCTTGGATATGGAGCTTGTAGCTGTCCTGCACAATATGACAAAATGATCAAAAGTTAGATGGAACCTGATCGTTTCTCTTAGACAAATAACATTTAAAGGGGCAGATAGATCTCATTACCATCTTGTACTCCTTCTCTCTCTGAGAATAGAAGGATCTTATCCTCCTGGCAGGAATAAAAATCGTTCTTGGAGAAGGGTGGGTGAAGAAAGGACTAGAAACATCACATCTACCTCTCTTTGAGCCACACACACACAATAACGTTGTCTTTATCACATGCGGGCCCCTCTCTATACATATGGAGCCCATATTTCTAATAGTAAATATTTACTTCTTCATGTTTCCTGATTACCTGTTTCCTGCATGCCTATCTTTTCTGAAAGATGGTATTTCATCAAATGTGAAATTGCCACATATGTGCTTGGGAGTAATCTTTTCTTTTAATATTATGATGTATTGCGTATTCAATATCATTTAGTCTGAAGTAATATTTCCAGAATGATCGAATGTCTTAGGAGGAATAAGTTTTTTTTTTTTAAATTAGCAAAACTGAAGAATATATGAGTAAAGGCTAAATTTTGTGCATTGTTCCCCATTAATGGAGCCCACAGGAACAAGAAAGGAATCTTTTCATTCATCTTCTTTCGGGACAGGTTTGTGCCATAGAATTTCAACATATTCAGTTTTGAATGTTTTGTGATTGTTATTGTATTCTCTTTACTTTGCTATTGTTGTTCTCTTTGTTATGGTTATTCTCTTTACTTTGTTCCAGTTTATTGCCATGAAGTATACAGTTTTATATATATATGTAAATATATATATATATACACATATATATATACATATATATATATTTGTAGGAATTCTGTCCATCATGTTTTTGTCTTTGACTTTCATGATTTATATATCCAACAGTCAAATCTCTGGATCTTTTAGTTGCTTTATTTACATAGTTCCAAATTGCTTTCCAGAATGGTTGAATCAGTTAACGTCTCCAATAACAATAACTTAGTGTACTATTTTCCTACAAACCCTCCAATATGGATTGTGCTTATCTTTTGCTATGTTTCTCAATTTTATCGGTCCAAGGTGACACTTCAGAGTTCTTTTGATCTGTGTTTCTCTTGTCAACATGGTTAGACAGAAGTTGATGAAAATAAAAAAACTGGGTTTTTTCGTGACTTAAATGCTCAAAATGAGTCACTAGCTTGATGTGGTAGCCAGTAAAGATAATTCACTCTTAGAGTGCAGTAAAAGTATAGTAGGAAGCACCAGGTAGATGTGATAAAATTATTAAATTTGTATTTTTAAAACCACTTATGATGTAAGAAGACCAGGAAGAAGGTAACGAGAATATTAAGTATCCTCATCATCATATTAGGATCACTTAAAGAGAATGAAGATATTAAGATTTGAGAAGAGAAGATGAAGTGGAAACTTGACAGCCATGCTCACACAGTTGAAGGGAGTATCAAGGATTTACAGTTCTGTTTCTTCTTTGAAGGCATACTTCCTTGTGTATGAGTTGTGGTACATAGGCTCTATGAAATCTATTTAAGCTCTGCTGTGACTATATCATGAGATTCTTCTCTTATTTGATTTTTCCAGATTAAAAGCCTCTTTGTGTTTCCTCTGTTTCAAGAACACTTAGGAGGTAGGTAAAGGGATAGTAGGAGGAGGAATCATTTTACTTATTACTCCATGGTCACATCTGAAGACCAGTTTGACAAGGGGGACATCACTTGACTAAGAAATTACAGGTAGGCCTACAGAGTCTGGGGATCAACAGAAAGGGACTGAAGGTTGGGTAACATAGTGACAGGAAGATAGAGGTAGACAACATCCAGGGAGACTTTTGGTCAAAATAACTAAGGAGAAGAGTAAAAATGGAGGTGAGTGCATAAAAGCTGACAAATGTGCTCATGAGTAAGAGGATGGTTTGGGTGGCTTTGATCTCAGGGTGCCTTCTGGATGAGCATTTGGTGCTTCGAATTTTCTGGATATGTTGGTGGTGTTTGTGTAGGAGAATCACCATGTAGCCACTGGCCAAGACCATGAGCCCCAAACAAAGCGCATTTCTGAAAGTGGTCATTACCAAATAAACACCCATAATATCTTCTGCAGTACAAAACCCATTATCAAATGCATTTGTGAAGTTGCTGCTGCTCCTTGGACTTCTTGTACTTATTGGAACAGGAATTTCTATGAGCATATTGAAGATCCAACAAAAGACATAAGAGAGGGTGATATGTGTTGTAAGTCTGACTTTGAGTCCTGCCCACATGGAATTGATGGAGCTGATGGTGATGGCCTGGAAGATACACAGGAGGCAAGTCAAGGAAATTGAAAGCCCTTGATTCAGTCTGCGAAAGTAAAATACAACTTTACACCCAACATCATCCAGAAAATTGTTCCACCCTAAACCCTGCAATGTCTGTGGGACTCCCTTGCTAATAAGCATAATGGAGTTCACCAAGGTCAGCTGGATGAATATAACGGTTAAAGAACTTATCTTGAGGCCAGCAATGACATTTAACAAATAAGAAGTAAAGAAAATGAAATTTGCTATAGTACCTATTGTGGTCACAGAGAAAAACACATAGCCAAGGTACATGATTTCTCGAAGTGTTGAATTCATCTTAAAAAGAAAACTTTAGGCAGAGAAAAACCCAGAGAGGACACAGGAAAGCTATTTACTTTCATACTTAGAAATTCCAATCAATAGGATAGACTTGAAATACTACTTCTGTCTCATTCCTCTGCATATGTTGATGGATATTACTGTTTTAGGAAAGTTATACAAGTCTTTTTCTTGCTAAAATCCTTATTCATCAGTTCCTCTAACTCAGTGAGCATTTGGCGGACCTGAGTTAGATTTTGAAGACTGCAGGTTGTTGTAGATTTGGAATTTTTCTGTTCAAAATTACTTAACGTAATAATCTCTAATTAAAGTAAAAATTGACATCCTGTAATTCTGACTACAAATTCTTCTTCATTGAATTTTGCAGATCTTCTTACTGAAGGAACAAATTAGTTCAAAACCCAGGCCAACGATTTTTGTGTAATCCTATTGTGTGAGGGGAATACAAAGAAAAGGGAAAAGAGCTATGAGTCAATCTCATAGTAAGGGGCACATAGATTATGATCTTATCATGTGTTCTCTCTCCTCCCTCCCCTCCAAGGATTGGAAGACACTTCATTTTTTTATATTATTTTTTTGTTTCTTGATTACTCATATATATTTCCCTGTGAGTAGATACACACATATAGAAACATATACATTTATTTGTTAAAAAAAAATGATGTTCCTAAAGACTTCATGAAAGTTCCTCATATTTTAACATTAAGATCATACAGGAATTTTTGATACATGAAATTCAAATGAACTACTTATCTTAATAATGACATGTAGAGTAATTTCAACTTCATAATTAAACAAAAATTTTCCAAGGTATTATCATTAGAGAAATAGTTTTATACTTAGTGGACTGAATAAAGTCCACTGTATCACTTTCCCTACTCATGTTAGGTCTTAACACTTTCTCTTTGATAATTTGACTTAATGCTCAGTTTAATTTTCTCTTTGTTATAGAAAAATATGTCTAGCCAGTTTTGGAAAAATATGTTTTAACAAGTTTTGAAATTCTGAAAGTCTCCAGAGACCTTTGTTAGGCTAATTGCTTATTTCTAAGTTTTAAAGACTAGTTGGTCTGATGTATTTGTTCAAGAGAATTTAGAACAGGTGGAACTTATACATTCATTTTTTAAATAAAATTTTGAGCTGCAACTTTTTATCTCCTTGTCTCCTTCCCATACCCCCTTCCCAAAGTAACAAAGAATCTGATGTATGTTATATATGTTCAATCATGTAAACATATTTCCACGTTACTTATGTTGTTAAAGAAGAAATGGAATCAAAGAGAAAAGCCACAAACAACAACAACAACAGCAACAACAAATAGTGAAAATAGTATACTTGGAACTGCACTCGGACTCCATAGCTATTTCTCTGGATGTGGATAGAACTTTTCATCATGAGTCTTTTGAAACTGTCCTGGATCATTGTGTTGCTGAGAAGTGCAAAGTCACTTTATAGTTGACCGTTACATAATGTTGCTGTTACTGTGCACAATGTTCTCCTGGCTCTGCTCACTTCACGTAGCATCAATTCATATAAGTCTTTTGAAGTTTTTCTGAAATTCATCTGTTCATCATTTCTCATAAAACCATAATATTCCATTACATCCATACACCACAACTTGTTCAGTCATTCCCCATTTGATGGGCATTCCCTCAATTTCCAATTCTTTGCCGCCAGAACAATAGCTGGTATAAATATTTTTGTATGTGTGGATCTTTTCCCTTTTTAATGATATCTTTGAGATACAGACCTAGTAGTGGTATTGTTGGATCAAAAGATATGCACAGTTTGATTGGCCTTTGGTAATAGTTCCAAATTGCTTTTCAGAATGGTTGGATCAGTTCACAACTCTACCAACAATGTTCCATTTTTTCTATACGTTCTCAAACATTTACTATTTTCCTTTTCTTTCATACTAGCCAATCTTATAGGTGTGAGGTGGTACTTCATAGTTGTTTTAATTTGTATATCTCTAATCAATAGTGATTTAGAGCTTTTTTTAATACGAATATAGAAGATACCGATGATGATGTAGGTTTTGCAGTCAAAACTAATCTAATCAATAAGCTTGTATGCCTCTCCAAAAGACCAAACAACAGACTCATGGCAATGGGATTACCACTTGCAGAAGAATGCTATGCCACCATCATCAGTGTCTATGTTCCCACCATGACGAACCCTGATGAGGTCAAAGGAAAATTTTATGAACGTCTAGAGACACTGATCATCAATGTGCCAAAAGAGGACAAGTTTATAATTCTGGATGATTTCAATGCTAGATAGACTAGGCTCAGGTTACCAGACTTTGCACGGAGTCTTAGGGAGGAATGGAGTTGGAAACAGCAAAAGCAATTTACTTTCTACTGATGATATGTGCATCTCTGCACTGATAATGCATTTTTTGCTTATTGTTAATGTAATTTTGTTTCTTTATGGAGAGATCTTTCTCATCCTTAAATAGGCCCATGTGCCTCCTTAAGTCACATGGAAGCCTGAGTCACATCAGTCAAGTCACATGGAACAGGAATGGGGTGGAACATGAAAAGTGGAACAGGAAGAGGTGGAGCTAGATCAGAGCTAAGAGGAAGTTAGTTTCTGAGCTGGATAAGGCAGCAACTAGCATGAGTGAGAGAACCGGTCTGTGATTTGTTTAAGGGAGCTGGTTTGTGGCAAGGCCCTAACAGAAGGTAGGCTTGGGGGTGATAGTGCCCTCTGCATTATTATTGTGTATGGATTTCTCTGTTATTGCGATGAATTTAGCTTTCTGGTGTTGGGATTTGGCTTTCTGGTGTCTGAATAAATGTTTTCTTCTGCCTTCTATATAAAGAATCTGTTATACTTCGTCATTCAGAACTACACCAGCATATTCATAATCACTCTCAGTGCTATGAACATTGCCTTGACGATACAATCTCATGACTTTCTCATCACCAACACTAACTTCCATCTATCTAAACCCAATAAAACTTTGTGGATGTCTTCACAGCAAATATTGGCATTTAATAGACTACATATTTGTATGAAGAAGGGACAGGAAGGATGTGAGAGTGATGGAGGCAATGTGTGGGGCAGAGTGCTGGACTGATCACTGACTTGTCATCCCCAAGTAAAATATTCACATTCAACAAAACTGGTGACCTCAAAGCAAAATGATTACCGCAAGAATTGGTGTCAACTGAGTAGAGATCTTCTCTGAATCAGAAGAGTTTGTTGGTAACTTGAAAGGAAAGTTGAAACCAACACAGGTGTTAAGAGTGGCACAGAAAAGGAGAGGCCTGCTTTCAGAAATTTCTTTTAGAGCACTACATTTGCTGATCTGGGTCAGAACACTTGCAAACATCAAGACGGGTTTAGTGAAAATGATGGGGAAATTCAGAAGCCGCTAAATCAAAAAATTATATTTCCACAGTATTTACCAGAAGGACAGTTCATCTATCTCTGAGAAGGCAACATTTAATTTCATCAAAAGTTAAGTACAAGCAAAGCTTAGAGAGAGGCAGGATTCTTGGATTAATAAGAAGTCAGGTGGTTTTCTAATGAAAGAGATCCAAAATTGAAAATGGCAACGGATATTGTAGCCACAAAATAGTATGACAATAACTGGACATAGACCAATGTTTGACATCATATGCCAAAATAAAGTCCAAATGTGTAGATGATTTAGATATTGAGCGTAATGCCATAAACAAATTAGGGGAGTAAATAGTAGTTTATTTGTCAGATTCATGGAGAATGGAAGAATTTATGACCAAACAAGAGAAAGAGAACATTATAAAATGCAAAATGGATAATTTTGATTACATTAAATTGAAAATTTTTTGCACAAAGCAAATGCAACCAAGACTAGGAAGAAAACAAAAAACTGGGAAAACAATTTTATAACTAGTGTCTCTGATAAAGACCTTATTTCTAAAATATATAGAGAACTGAGTCAAACTTACAAGAATACAGGTCATTCACCAATTGATAAATGGTCAAAGGATATGAACAGGCAATTTTCAGAGGAAGAAATTAAAGCTATCTATAGACACATGAAAAAATGCTCTAAATCATTATTGATTAGAGAGATGCAAATCAAAACAACTCTGAGGTACAACGTCATACCTTTCAGATTGGCTAACAGGACAAAACAGGAAAATGATGAATGCTGGAGAAAATGTGGAAAAGTTGGAACACTGATTGTTGATGAAGTTGTGAGCTAATCCAATAATGTTGGAGAACAATCTGGAACTTTTCCCGAAAGGCTATAAAAATGTATATACTCTTTGATCCAGGAATACAGCTCTTAGGGCTGCATCCCAAAGACATCATAAAAATGGAGAAACGACCCATATGTATAAAAATATTTATAGCAGCTGTTTTTGTAGTGGCCAAGAACTGGAAAGGGAGGGAATGCTCATCAATTGGGGAATGGCTGAGCAAGTAGTAGTATATGAATGTAATGGAATGCTATTGTACCATAAGAAATGACGAACAAGTGAACTTCAGAAAAACCTGGAAAGATTTATATGAACTGATGCTTAGTGAAGTGAGCAGAGCCAGGAGAACATCACATACAGTAACAGTCACAGTGTAGGAGGACTGTTTTTGATAGACTTAGCTCTTCACAGAAATACAGGGACCTAAAATATTTCCAAAGGACTCATGATGAGAAATGCCAGTCACATTCAAAGAAAGAACTATGGAGTCAGAACACAGAATGAAGGAGACTGTTTTCTCCTTTATGTTATGTTTTGTTTTGCTTTTCTCATGGTTTCTCCCATTCATTTTAATTCTTTTGATGCAACATGACTAATGTGAAAATGTGTTTAATAGGAATGTATGTGTAGTACCCATATAAGATTGCATGCCATCTTCTGGAGTGAGAGGGAGAAGGTTTGGAATTTATGGAAGTGATTGTTGAAAAGTGAAAACAAATAAATTAATAAATTTGGGGGAAATCTCTTTTTGTGGTGGCAAGGAATTGGAAATTGAGGGGATGCTGACTAATTGGAGAATGGTTAAAGGACTTATGATTGTGACAGTATATGATTGTGACAGAATACCATTGTGCTAAGGAATGATGCAGAGGATGGTTTTAGAAAGATCTAGGAAGATCTATTTCAGTGGATATAAAGTGAACTGATAGAACTAGTGGATCATTTTACACGGTAACAGGATTATTGTAATGATAATCAAACTGTAAAAGACTTAGGTATACTGATCAAGACTGTGATTCATGCAAATTCCAAAGGATTTATGATGAAAAATATTATCCACCTCCAGGAAGAGAACTGATGAACTCTGAGTACAAATTGAAGTATAATTTTTTCCTTTATTTTCTTGCTCTTTTCACCATGGCTGATATGGAAACATGTTTTGCATAATTGCTTGTCATATGAGGGTTTGGGAGAAAGAGAAAATATGGAATTCAAAAAATTTTAATAACGTAAAACAAATAAGTTTTGAAAAAAGATATAATAAAGTAGGTGAATAAAAAATTAAGGTGTGCTTTGAGTGTGCTTTCAATGATGAAAGTATAAGATGTATTCACTTAGGAATAAAAAGCCTCTAAAAGTTTATATAATGCAGTGAAATATTCAACAGAGGGAATTAATAAAATCTGCTAGAATAACCATAATGACAACTATAATAATATGTAGCATTTTATATCTCTTTAAGGTTTGTCCAGTCCTGTATGTACTCTAATTCATTTGATTCTGACATAAAGCATGGGATAGGGACTATTACTATCTCCATTTTACAAGTGAGAAAACTGTTATTCAGAAAAATTAAGTGATTTTCTCAATGCCTCACGACTTGTTCCGGTCTAAGGCAGAATTCCAATTCATTCTTTCTGACTCCCATCCCTATGTACCATTTACTTAGGCCATCATGTGAAGGATCTGTCTCAGAATATATAGAGAATCCCTGGAGTCCCTGAAGAGTCCCTGGAATATAGACCCTAGTTTGTGTGAAGCTAGTAAAATGAGAAGTAGAATGCCACTTTAGCTGATTCAGTTGAATATTACCACTCTGTCCACTGTGCCACCTAAGTACCCAATGACTCTGGTATCTTGAGTCCTCAAGTATGCTGGAAGCCCCATGAAAACAGATTCTGCCTCTCATATTTTCATAGTCCTGTAGAGTACTGTGTATACAGTAGACCTGATAAACACTCTTGATAATAGAGAATGGCATAGCCAGATGTTAGACCCTCAGGATTTTTCCTGGGACCTCCCAACACAACAGATACCAAAAAAGTAATAAGCTTTTCAATGTAATTTTTCCTCTCAAAAGTAAGGTAAGAACATAGAAGTTTGTTCATTGAGACCTCAAAAGTTCTCTTGGAACTCTGTGCCAATGAACATTGAAGTGCCCTAGGAGAACAACGTGGTTTTGGTGGGAAGAGAACTAAACTTGAGATGAAGAGACCTGGATTCAAATCCTGGTTACCTTGCTTAATATGCTTGAGGATCATTTTTTTCATCTGTAATATGGGAAAAAGAGCAACTACTTCATAGGCAAATTTTAAGGAAACCACTTTAGAACTGTTAAAGTACTCCTTCCCATGTATTTTAAATGTATACACATACATGTGTGTGTGTAATATATATATATATATATATATATATATATATATATATATATATATATATATATATATATATATATATATATATATATATATATATATATATATGATACAACTTTATACACATCATTATGTGTATAGATAAATTTGGTTTGATGTGACTTCATTCATTTGGACCGGAGGTTAGTAAACTGTAGCCCATGTACCAAAAGGTTAACCATTCTTAAATAATGTACTGTGCAACTACAGACAGTGACCTGGATATGATTCACTGACCAAATTTGCCAGCAAAGGAAAATTTTGGCGAGGATATAAAGCACTACATAGTTCTTAAAGCTTCTCTCTCTCTCTCTCTCTCTCTCTCTCTCTCTCTCTCTCTCTCTCTCTCTCTCTCTCTCTCTCTCATCTACCTCTTTCCCTCCTCCCTCCCTCTCCCACTGTATGTGTTATAAAAACATGTATGTATGCATGTCTATATGTATGCACACACAAACACATAAATATGTGTGCATATGCTTAGGCATAATGCAGTAATTTCATTGGTATATAAAAATCCTCTTAAGGAGCCTTCAGGTAGGGATGCAGAATGACATATTTTAATTACAGTTTTAGAGACTAGTTTGGGTCACAGAAGTTAAATGATTTGAAAAGGGTTAGACTCCCAAAATGTCAGAGGTGCTAAGACATGTTATCAAGTAGAGTATGAGACCAATGCATTCTTAAGCAATATAGAGACATTCAATAACGTGCATATATGAGAGGAAGTAAGAGAGGTGCTTGGATTCATCTCTATTCAATTAGTCCCTTCAACGTCACATTTGATCTCTTAATTGATAAATCTAATGGTCTTTTCTCAATCCTCATCCCTCTTAAGCTCTCCAACCTTTGACCCTAATGATTATTTCCTCCTCCTTTATGCTTTCTTTTCTCTAGGTTTTCATGACACTGCGATCTCCCAGTTCTTCCAAAGGCATGACTGCTCCTTTCCAGCATCCTCTCTTCATCCAGGTAATGCCCACTAATTCTGAGACTCGTGCAATGTTCTCTCTGGGGCTCTTTTCTCTTCTTCAACTATACAATCTTGCTCAGTGATCTCATCAGCTCCTATTTATGCAATATAAATACATCATGCAGTTGTTTCCTATATCTGTATATTGAGCCCTAATCTTTCTTAGTTACAATCTCACAACATTAACTTACATTTGAACGTATGAAACTGGATGTTTCACAGGCATCTCAAACTCATCATATCCAATACAAAACTCTATTAATCCTCTCCAACTCTCCTCTCTTCTGAACATATTTATTCCTGTTGAGGGCACTAGTATCCTCCCAATCACAGCCTTACAACTTCAATGTCATCTTTGATATTTCTCTTGAATTCATTCCACATATTCCATAAGTTGCTGAGTCTTAGGACTTCCACTTTTTGAATATCTCTTGTATGTAGCCTCTTATATTTAGCACAGTGAAATAGACTCTCATCATCAGGACTACAGTAATAACTTTCTAGTTGATTTCCTTTCCTCAAGTCTACCTCCACTCCAAATACATCCTCCATTTAGCCATAAAATTTATTTTTGAAGCGTTGAACTGAATATTTTATTCAGTCAGTACTGGTGGTTCCCTGTTATTTCCATGATCAAGTCTAAAATGTTGTTCTTTTGGTATTTAAAGCCCTTTCCAGGCTTGTGCTTTCTTATCCTTCCAGTGTTCTGACCATGTCTCTTATAGGCTTTCATGTTATATTTCTGCTGCTTGGCAGAAAGAAAGCACTTAGTAGTTTTAGAGCAATTGTTGATTTGCGTTAATAAAGGGAATTTTATCAGTGAAATCTTTCCACCAATCATCTCCAAGTCTGGATCAACTATGCCTGCACCTGAGATATTTTCTCTCCATTCATATTTGCCAGCTGTTTTCATCATTATTTATTGTTTTTACCTAAATTTTAGGAAGGATTTTGACAAGGTAGGAAAGACTCAGAGTTGTGAATAAAGCAGTGAGCAGTGTCTAGGTCATGTCAAAGGAATATCAAATCAAAGAATTCCAGTTAGGTCACCTGGAGAACAGAAGTCTTTCTGGGTCAGATATGATTGCTGTCTTTAAATATTTGTGGGACTGTCAAGTGGAAGAAGTGTTGATTTAGGCATGGAAGGGGAAACATCTTTCTAAAAATTAGACCTACCATGAAGTCAGATATGCTCTCATTCAGAGTAGAGAGTTCCCCTCACTAGAGGTAACCAAACAAAAATTTGGAACAAGAACGATCACTTGTCTGATATGCAGTAGATGGGATTTTTGTTCAGGTTTAGATTGAGAAGGTCCCTTATAATTCAGAGATTCTCTGATTCACAGATCAATAAGAAATAAATGAAAGAGAGAGAGAAGGAAAGAAAGAGAGAAAGAAAGAAAGAAAGAAAGAGAAAGAAAGAAAGAAAGAAAGAAAGAAAGAAAGAAAGAAAGAAAGAGAAAGAAAGAAAGAGAGAGAAAGGAAGGAAGCAACGAACGAACGAAGGAAAGAAGGAAGGAACGAACGAAGGAAGGAAGGAAAGAAGGAAGGAACGAAGGAAGAAAGAAAGAAAGTTTGCTTTGTCCTAGGCCTTTTGCTAAGCAATAGGGATACAAAGACAAATACTTCTGTTCAAGCACCTTGTATTTTAGTAGTAGGAGACTGTTTTTACAGGCACCAGAGGAACATTTGAAACTTTTTCCTCTTCAGCAACTCCAGATCCAGAAGTCTACACTATGTATGAATATTTCTCGCAATGGGAAACTCATAGTCTCCCATTGTTCTTTTAAGGTGTTTTAATTATTAGGATATATTCTCTTATATTAGATAGAAATCTGCCTAGCTCTATCTTGTACACATGACTTCTAGTTTAACCTAATGGGGTCACCTCAGCAAAGTATAATCCTTTTTCACAGTACAATTATTCAAATCTTCAAAAATCTATCAATTGTCACATGTAGCTGCTAATTGTTATCAAGCACTGCACATAGGGTAATGAAAAATCTGAGTATATTCTACTTTAGTAATTTATTAATTGTGTAATTCTTGGCAAACTGCTTAACTTAGATTTTTTTCAGTTTTCTTATCTGCAAAACAATGATACTAATAGCAAACACATGCAAGTTGGATGTGAGGATCAAATGATATGAGAGTTGTCAAGCCCTTTGAAATTACATTAATTGTTTTTATTATCCTTATTAGGTCATCTCTTCTTAGGCTAAAGCCACTTTTTTCTACAGTAAATCAGGGGCATGATCACTACCTACACCATGCTTGTTCTCTCACCTGATCAACCTTCTTGGGTGAGCTTCTGTTTTCAATGTCCTTCCTAAAATGAATGGAACACCACATAACCATCCCATTATGGTTTGATCAGGGAGTAGGGAAGATGAAAGCATATCTACTCAATCGTTGTTTCCAGGCAGATCTCATTATGCAACTTAGGTTTCATACACCAGAATCACATAATATGAGAGTTTGAAGGGGCCTTGTAAGTCACCTCTTCTAATCCCTGTATGAAAGGAATATCCCTGAATCTCACAATGTAAGATTATAGAGGAAGAGACTTCTCTTTTTCTCCCTGTATTCCCAGTTCTTGGCACAAAAAAGATCAATAGCAAATGCTTGTAAAGTTCATCGATGTCATGAGTTTTGCAGTCTTATTGATTCTATACACACAAAATCTCCTGTTTCTAATCCCATAGCCACTGTGTAATTGAAGCCCTCATCAACAGTAACCTGGACTATTGTACCATTATGTTAAACAAGCCTCTAGTCTCTTCACATTTTTTGTCCAAGTGTTCTCAAAATAATATTAAATAAGGGCTTAAGCACATTTTTTCTGACAAATAAACCGTCAGTAACTCTCTAGTGCCTTTGATTAAGTACATGTTTTTTTCATTTTAGAATAGAAAGTCCATAGCCATCTAGCACTGGCCTACCTTTTTAAACTTCTTACTCTGCTTAATATATTCTGTGTTCTCGCCAAACTGGTTGACTTGCTCTTCCATGAGTTTAGCACTCTATCTGCTGCTTCTGGGCTTTTAAACAAATTATCACCTTGTTCCTGGATGAATTCCATTATTACCCTCTGTTTGGCCTCAGTTCCTCATCCAGTATTCCCCTCTAGTCGCTTAGGCTCAACAACTATGTCATAGCACAGTGCTGGGAACGTAGTAGGTGCTTAATAATTCCATGTTATCTTTCCCTTTTCCGTTTACTGGTTCCCTGCATCAGCCCTAGTCCATGCTGTCTTATTTCATTTGCCTCCTCCTCTGGCCTCTGATTGCTCTGATCTATGTACTATTTCTTTATCTAGTGACTTTATCTAGGGACATTATGTAGGGTTGTAAATCAGCCCCAGGTGCTTGCAAAACACCTGTGCCCTCAACCTTTGACTTTCTCCATCCTATCATCAAATCCATCTGCTAACACGACTCTGTATGTTCCAGATTTGCTTTCTCTTGTCTAATATGAGTCCTACTGTGTACAACTTCAATGCTATCTTTAGTTTGGAACTTAAGGAATCTCTTTTACTGCTGATCATTATCAATCTCCTACTGATATTCTGGACAAATCACTCTATGGTTGGTATATTACTCTCCAAATACCTGTGCTTCAGAAAGCCAAACTGCTGATGTACAAACCCGACAGCCTATATGTAATTGTTCACTCCTTCCTTACCCCAACACCACATACTCTTTATCCCCACTTCCTTCCAGCAGTAATCCACTTTGTATCTGCTTTCTTTCACTGTGCTCTCTGGAATGCAGGGTCCATAATTCAGAAGCTTCCTTTGATCTCAAAATTTTTACTTTATCACTCATTCCATCTTCTGCATCTCACTGAGACCTGTTCCCTCTTGAAGATCTTACTTTTTCTAAAATTTACGGCATATTCATTTGTATCTTGCAGCTTACTGGAGTTCAAATATTTCTTGCTGCCAGCTGTCACTTCCAGATAATCTCTCTACCACAATTGCTCAACAATCTCTGCTATGTTGAGTTTTTTTTTTTTAATTCAAATGCATCTCAAAAGGCAGATTCCAGTAACCATTACTGATTGACCTCTCAGGAGATTTTTCTTTCTTCCTCAACGACTTTAATAATTAGTTCACACACTTTTGCTCCATTCCAAATTGTGCCCTGATAATAATGGGTTTGAACATACATGTTGATATGAAAATCTTGATTATTCAATTTACTCCGTTCCTCTATCTGACTTCTCTCTATATCATTTATACACAGTGATTGGCATACCTTTCAGCCTTCTATTTTCTATAAAAAGATGTCTGACTACAATGTTCACAAATTCTAAATTTATTTTATCTGGCCATAATCTATTTTCATTCCAGTTTTCTCTATGCTATAGCAGCCTTACCCTTTTTTATCTGTCCTTGCTATGATCTACAATCCGTACATCATGCTCTTCTTTCTTAGGTTGCCCTATGTAGAGGAATCGCTAATCCATTTACTACTCTGTTCCTCATAAAAAGTAATTGCACAATTTTTTGGTCCTCTTTAAGCTCCACATGGAATCCCTTATCTCTACTCTTGACACATATGTTAAAATGAGGGAATTTACTGAGTGTTTCTTCTACTCCTCTCTCCAGATCATATCTCTCAGACAATTATATGACAGATTGACTACTGTGAAAGTGGAACAATTCCAACATAAAGAGACTCTTAGAATGTGACTGAGGAAAAAGTTCCCATGAGGCAGCTCTTCTTAAAAATACAAAGATAGACATTTATTTTTACCATTCTCTTTCTTTTCATTCTCAAAGCCATTTCTTCTCTAGGCTACTCATTTCCAGTAACTGAAATCCACACTCTTACGTCATAGCCAACATTCCACTCAAATTCCCTTACCATTGGCATCACATGTCTCTGAATTTGTAGTTTCCAATGTCCTTTCTAATAAATGGTCCTGAATTAAAGATGTCCCACCAATATGGTCTGACCAGAGCAGAGTACAGAGAAGCTATTGTTCCCTTAATTGTATGTTCTATTCTGTGAGTGCTGCTGTTCTCTAAGAGAAATCAAACAGCCACTTACCTATTTTGATCTCTGCTTCTTGGGTAGATTAGAGAAGGGCTACTGAGCCTAATATATGTCTATGGAGTCATGGGAGTGATGGTAGTCTTGTGCGCATTATAGCTATGGGATAACCTGAATCCATCTCTTCCCCAGAGCTGTGATTATAACGTCAAATTGAAGAGAAGTGACAGTGTATATAATGGGAGTCATTGATGTCCCTTAGGAAGAAGGTTTTGTCCCACGTGCTAATAATTATCCACAATTATTGTGGATAAATGTTTGTTGATTAATGATAATTCTCCTAACCCTCTGCTTCTCCCCAAAGTAAGCAAGTGGTAGCAGATAGAAGTAAAATTTTTCTCTAGTCCCTGGGAGAGTCAGACAATGTTATTCACAGAGTGTAAAAAAAGGAAATTTGAGCCCTGGTATGATTGGTTGCAGAATTTCTTAGGTAGAAGAAGATAAAAAAAAGTCATAAAAATTGAAGAATATATTAATATAGCTAATATCTTACACATAGTTCCCCTCTGCTGGACTCTTAAGTTTTAGAAAGGAGTAAGAAGGGTGGAGCCAAGATGAAGGAGTGGATAGACAGGCCTGTTGTAGCTCTCCTCCCATAGCCATACAATATCTGTAAAAAAAAAAATGACTGTAAACAAATTTTAGAGCAGCAGAAGGCACAAAATGACAAAGTGAAAGAGATTGCCAGTCAAAGGAAGCCTGGAAGACCAACAGGAAAGATCTATCACACCAACCTCTGAGTTGACTGCAATCCAGCCTTGACTGCATGGTGTGGTAGGGACAGGACCAGAACGGGCTTCAGGGTTCACAGTCACGAGCAGGAGCAGATTTCTTAACCCACAAATGCCAAAGATGGCTTCAAAGGTCAGTAAGAAAGTACTTTAACCTGCATGAGAGGGGAATAGGGGCCAGCCCTAGCTCTGGCTCCAGGCAGTGGCAGCAGGCACTGCAGCACTGCATCCATTTTTAGAGCCTTCAGCCTAAAGACCTTGGGGGAATTGAGCCACTGATCTAGATCTCAGTCCTGAGTGGCAACCCTAGGGTGAGGAGGATCACTGGCTGGTGGGGCTACTGGAGGCTCTGGAGAGAAAATTCTACTTCCAGATGCTGGGCAGAAAAGCTTGTAGTTACTCCAAGACCAGGGTGCAGGCCAAGAGAATAGTACACTCCTCTCCCTTAACTGCGTCACCTTGGAGGAACTGAGAACTTATAGGTGCCCAGAGCATGCCCTCCACTTTACAAAGGACTCAAAAGGCAAGTAATTGGCTGGGAAAATGACCAAAAAAGGGTAAAAAATAAGACTATAGAAGGTTGCTTTCTTGGTGAAAAGGTACTTTCTTCCATCCTTTCAGATGAAGAAGAACAATGCATACCATCAGAGGAAGACATCACAGTCAAGGTTTCTGCATCCAAAACCTCCAAAAAAAGTGTACAGTGGTCTCAGGAAATGGAAGAGCTCAAAAAGGATTTTGAAAATCAAGTGAGAGAAGTGGAAGAAAAATTGGGAAGAGACGTGAGAGTGGTGCAAGAAAATCATGAGAAGTCTTGTTACTTAATTTGGGCAAACTGCTTACCTCACTATGAGGGAAAATGATATTTGTTAATCTTGAGAGCTGTATATCTTTGTGAAATATAAAAGGGATATACATAGATAATAGAGGGAGTGGGTATAAAGTAAATGATGTGCTGATAAAAATGTGATTAAAACATGTGAAGGGATTGTAACAGGAGATGTGAAAAGGAGGAAGCAGAAAATGTTAAATTACATCACAGGAAGAAGTACAAAATTACATTATAGGAGAGGGAAAGAGGGGAGGGAGATGAGCATTATTTGAGAGGCACTCTCAATTGATTTGGTTCAAGGAGGGAACAACAAACTTAATTAAGTATATAAATCTAACTAGCTCTGTAGATAGTGGGAGGGGAAGGTGAAAAGAAATGTGAAGGGAGGCTTAAATGGAGGGAAGAAGTAGTAAGGGTAAAGGGGAATAAAAGGGAAGGGGGCTGAAAAGAGGAAGGGAAGACTGTGGGAGGTGGTGGTCAAAAATTAAAACTCTATTGTGGAGGGGAAGGGAGAAGGGAGAACTAAAAGAACAAACAATGGGAAAGAAAATGGAGGGAAAGACACAGATAGTAATCATAACTATGAATGTGAATGGAGTGGACTCTCCCATAAAACGGAGACGGATAGCAAAATGGATTAAAAGCCATAATACAACAATATGTTGTTTACAAAAAACACATTTAAACTGGGGCATACACAGGGTAAAGGTAAAAGGTTGGAGCAGAATGTATTGTGCTGATGTAAGAAAAGCAGAGGTAGCAATCCTAATCTTAGTCAGACAAAGCAAAAACAGAAATAGATCTACTCAAAAGAGATAAGAAGGAAACTATGTCTTGCTAAAAGGTACCACAAACAATGAAGCAATATCATTACTAAACATATATGCTCTAAGTGGCATACCATCCAAATATTTAGAGGAGAAGTTAAGGGAGTTACAGGAAGAAATAGAGAACAAAGCTATACTTGTGGGAGACCTCAACTTCCCCCTCTCTGAATTTGATAAATCTAACCTTAAAATAAACAAGAAAGAAATTAAGGAGGTGAAGAAAACTCTGGATACCATAGATATGATAGATCTCTGGAGAAAACTGAATGGGGATAGAAAGAAATATGCCTTTTTCTCCATAGTACATGGCATACATACAAAAACTGATCATGGACCAGGCTGTAAAAACCTCATCATCCAGTGCAGAAATATAGATAGTCAATGCATCCTTCTCACATCATAATGCAATAAAAGTTATATGTAATCAAAGGCCATGGAAAGATAAACCAAAAATTAACTGGAAACTAAATAATCCTAAAGCAGCAGTGAGTTAAACAACAAACCATAGAAACAATCAACAGCTTCTTTGAAGAGAATGACAATAATGAGACAACCTACCAAATCTGCAAAAACAGTTCTTAGGGGAAGCTTTATGTCTTTGAATGCCTAAATGAATAAAATAGAGAAAGAGGAGATCAATGAATTGGGCATGCAACTGAAAAAGCTCAAAAAAGACCAAATTTAAAATCCCCCAGTAAATACCAAATTAGAAATACTGAAAACCAAAGGAGATATTAATAAACTTGAAATTAAGAAAACTATTGAACTAATAAATAAAACTAGGAGTTGGTTTTATAAAAAAAACCAATAAAATTGATAAAGCTTTGGTCAATTTAATTTAAAAAAAGAAAGAAGTAAAGCAAATTAGGGAATTTAAACAATAATTGGAAATTACTTTGCCCAACTGCATGCCCATATATCCTACAATCTACATGAGATGGATGATTGTTTTAAAAAATATAAATTGCCCAGATTAACAGAAGAAAAAGTTGAGTACTTAAATAACCCCATCTCAGAAAAAGAAATTGAACAAGCCATGAAGGAACTCCCTATGAAAAACTCTCCAGGGCTGGATGAATTTACAAGTGAATTCTATCAAACATTTAAAGAACAGTTAATTTCAATATTATATAGTGTATTTGGGAAAATTAGGTTAGAAGGAGTCCCCCTAAAGTCTTTTTATTATACAAATATCGTTTGGATACCTAAACCAGGAAGAGCCAAAACAGAGAAAGAAAATTATAGACCAATTTCTCTAATCAGTATGGATGCAAGAATTTTAAATAAGATTTTAGCACAAAGAATACAGCAACTAATCATGAGAATAATACATTATAATCAGGTAGGATTCATACCAGGAATGCAGGGCTGGTTCAATATTAGGAAAACTAATACCATTATTGATCATATCAACAACAAAACTAACAGAAACCTCATGATTATCTCAATAGATGCAGAAAAAGCTTTTGACAAAATACAACATCCATCGCTATTTAAAAACACTGGAGAGCATAGAAATAAATGGAACTTTTCATAAAATAATAAGCAGTATCTACTTAAAACCTTCAGCAAGCATTATACACAATGGAGATAAGCTAGACGCATTTCCAATAAGATCAGAGGTGAAACAAGGATGTCCATTATCACCACTATTTTTCAATATGGTACTAGAAATGTTAGCTGTAGCAATAGGAGAAGAAAAACTAATTGAAGGAATTAGAATAGGCAAAGAAGAAACTAAGTCACCACTCTTTGCAGATGATATGATCATATATTTAGAGAATCCCAGAGATTCAAGTAAAAAACTACTTGAAATGATAAACAACTTTGGCAAAGGTACAGGTTACAAAATAAATTCACACATATCTTCTTCATTTCTATATATTAGTAACAAAGTCCAACAGCAAGAGATAGGGAGAGAAATACCATTTAAAGTTAGAGTAGACACTATAAAATATTTAGGAATCTACCTGCCAAAACAAATCCAGAGACTATATGAACACTTTTCACACAAATAAAGTCAAATCTAAGAAAGTGGAAAAACATTAGTTGCTCGTGGGTAGGCTGAGTCAACATAATAAAAATGATAATTCTGCCTAATTAATTTACTTATTTAGTGCTATACCAATCAAACTATCAGAAAATTATTTTCCAGAGCTGGAAAAAATAATATCAAATTTCATCTGGAAAAACAAACAGTCCAGAATATCAAGGAAACTAATGAAAAGAAATGCTATGGAAGGTGGCCCAGATCTACCAGATCTCAAATTGTATTATGAAGCAGCAATTATCAAAACCACTTCTGGCTAAGAAACACAAGGGTAGACAAGTGGAATATGCTAGGTACTCAGCTAGGTACTCAAGACACAGTGGTCAATTCTTATAGCAATCTACAGTTTGATATACCCAAGGACCCCAACTTCTGGGAAAAGAACTCATGGTTAGACGAAATTGCTGAGAAAACTAGATGACAGTGTGGCAGAAACTAGGCATGGACCAATGCCTGACTCTGTAGACAAGAATTAAGTCCAAATGGGTACATGATCTAGGTATAAAGATTGGTACTATAAATAAATTAATGGAGCAACAAATAGTGTATTTATCAGATTTATGAAGAAGGGAAGAATTTTTGACTAAACAAGGGATAGAAAGCATTATGAAATACAAAACAGATAATTTTGACTACATTAAACTGAAAAGTTTTTGCACAAGCAAACCCAATGCAAACAAGATTAGGAGGGAAGCATAAAACTGGGAAAGAATTTTTGCCACTAGCATCTGTGATAGAGGCCTCATTTCTAAAATATATAGAGAACTGAGTCAAATGTATAAGAATACAAGTCATTCCCCAATTGATAAGTGGTCAAAGGATATGAATAGACAGTTTTCAGAGAAAGAAATTAAAGATATCTATAGTCACATGAAAAAAATGCTCTAAATCACTGTTAATTAGAGAGATGCAAATCAAAGCAACTCTGAGGTACCACATCACACCTATCATATTGGCAAACACGACAGAACAGGAAGGTGATAAATGTTGGAGAAAATATGGGAGAGTTGGAACACTCATTCATTGCTGGTGGAGCTGTGAGCAGATCCAACCATTCAGGAGAGCAATTTGGAACTATATCCATAGGGCTACAAAAATGTGCATACCCTTTGACCTAGCAATACTGCTTCTAGGACTGTATTCTCAAGAGATCACAAAAATGGTAAAGGGTCCCACATGTACAAAAATACTTATTGCAGCTCTCTTTGTGGTGGCCAAAAAATGGAAATCAAGGGGATGCCCATTGATTGAGGAATGGCTGAATAAACTGTGGTATATGAATGTAATGGAATACTGTTGTGCTATAATAAATGATAAACAGGAAGACTTCAGAGAGGCCTGGAAAGACTTATAAAAACTGATGCTCAGTAAAAGAAGCAGAATCAAGAGAACTTTGTACACATCAACAACCACAGAGTGTGAGAATTTTTTCTGGTAGACTTAGAACTTCATTGCAAAGCAAGGACTTAAAAAATCCCCAGTGGTCTTTTATCGCAAAATGCCTTCTATATCTAGAGAAAGAACTATGGAATTTAATTGCAGAATGTAGCAAATCATTTTCTTTTGTATTACGTTTTGGTTTGTTACATGCTTTCTCCCATTCATTTTAATTCTCCTATGCAACATGACTATGGTGAAAATGTATTTAATAGGAGTACATGTGCAGAACCTATATAAAATAGTATGCTGTCTCAGGGAAGGAGGGGGAAGGTAGGGGGGAAGGAGGGAGAGAAAGGGGGAAAAAAACAAGTTATATAGTAGTGATTGTAGAACACTGAAAATAAAAAAAAAAATCATGAAAAGCCAGTCAATAGCCTGCTAAAGGAGACCCAAAATATTGAAGAAAATGAACACCTTTAAAAAGACTAACCCAAAGAGGCTGAAAAAACCAATGAGAAGAATGCTTTAAAAAGCAGAATTAGCCAAATGGAAAAGGAGGTCCAAAAGCTCACTGAAGAAAATAGTTCTTTAAAAATGAGAATGGAACAGATGGAGGCTAATGACTTTATGAGAAACCAAGAAATCACAAAACAAAACCAAAAGAATGAAAAAATAGAAGATAATGTGAAATATCTCATTGGAAAAACAACTGACCTGGAAAATAGATCCAGAAGAGATAACTTAAAAATTATGGGACTACCTGAAAGCCATGATCAAAAAAAGAGCTTAGACATCATCTTTCATGAAATTATCAAGGAAAACTGCCCTGAGATTCTAGAACCAGAGGGCAAAATAAGTATTCAAGGAATCCAACGATCACCGCCTGAAAGAGATCCAAAAAGAAACTCCTGGGAACATTGTGGCCAAATTCCAGAGTTCCCTGGTCAAGGAGAAAATACTGCAAGCAGTTAGAAAGAAACAATTCGAATACTGTGGAAATACAATCAGGATAACACAAGATCTAGCAGCTTCTACATTAAGGGATCAAAGGGCATGGAATATGATATTCCAGAAGACAAAGGAACTAGGACTAAAACCCAGAATCACCTACCCAGCAAAACTGAGTATGATACTTCAGGGGAAAAATGGTCTTTCAATGAAATCAAGGACTTTCAAACATTCTTGATGAAAAGACCAGAGCTGAAAAGAAAATTTGACTTTCAAACACAAGAATGAAGAGAAGCATGAAAAGGTAAACAGCAAAGAAAAGCCATAAGGGACTTACTAAAGTTGAACTGTTTACATTCCTACATGGAAAGACAATATTTGTAACTCTTGAAACTTTTCAGTATCTGGGTAGTGGGTAGGATTACACACACACACACACACACAGAGAGAGAGAGAGAGAGAGAGAGAGAGAGAGAGAGAGAGAGAGAGAGAGAGAGAGAGAGAGAGAGAGAACATAGAGTGAATTGAATAGGATGGGATCATATCTTTAAAAAATGAAATTAAGCAGTGAGAGAGATATATTGGGAGGAGAAAGGGAGAAATGGAATGGGGCAAATTATCTCTCATAAAAGAGGCAAGCAAAAGACTTTTTAGTGGAGGGAAAAAGAAGGGAGGTGAGAGAAAAACATGAAGTTTACTCTCATCACATTCCTCTAAAGGAAGGAATAAAATGCACACTCATTTTGGTATGAAAACCTATATTACAGTACAGGAAAGTGGGGGACAAGGAGATAAGCAGGGTGGGGGGTATGATGTGGAAGGGAGGGCAATGGGAGGAGGGAGCAATCTGAAGTCAACACTCTTGGGGAGGGGCAGGATCAAAAGAGAGAATAGAAGCCGTGGGGGGCAGGATAGGATAGAGGGAAATATAGTTAGTCTTACACAACACGACTATTATGGAAGTCATTTGCAAAACTACACAGATTTGGCCTATATTGAATTGCTTGCCTTTCCAAAGGAAATGGATGGGGAGGGAGGGATGAAGAGAAGGTGGAACTCAAAAGTTTTAGGAACAAGTGTCGAGTACTGTTCTTGCTACTAGGAAATAAGAAATACAGGTAATGGGGTATAGAAAGTTATCTGGCCCTACAGGACAAAAGAGAAGATGGGGACAAGGGAAGGGAGGGATGATAAAAGAGAGGGTAGATTGGTGATAGGGGCAATTAGAATGCTCGGTGTTTTGGGGTGGGGGAGGGGAGAAATGGGGAAAAAATTTGGAACCCAAAATTTTGTGAAAATGAATGTTAAAAGTTGAATAAATTAATTAATTTAAAAAATAGTTTCTACTGTCGAAAACTATATTTCCCATCTTTTAAAAACTGGGCTATATCTTTTGGTCTTAAATCATTCTCTTAATTGCCCAAGCCTTTGGATAGCAAACCTTCATAAGAGATATAGCATAAAACCTTTCTTTTCCCTCAGGCAATTCACTTTCCCTAATAACCCAGGTGTGTTAATTTTCTTTGTAAAAAAAATATTTTCAATTTCCTGTCATCTAAATTAGCTATTTTGTCTCTTCTAATTGCCTCTTTTCCTTTTTTGATCAGGAATTCTTTCTCTTCCAATAGCTTTTTCTATTTTGCTTTTTAATATTATGGCTTTTAAATCCAAGTTATGTTTCCATTTTGAATTTATTATGGGATATTGTATGAAACGTTATCTTCAAATTAATTTTTTCTATATTACTTTCTAGTTTTCCAAACAGTTGTTATAAGATGAGGAGGTTTTTTATACAGCATTTATGTTTTGAGGTTTATGAAAACCTGTGTATTGAATTCAATTATTTCTTTTTTCCCAAAAAATTATTAATTTATTTTTTTTCTGTTTTCAACTTTCACTTCCTCAGGATTTAAAATTTCTCCCCCTTCCTCTTCCCTCCCTCCTCAAGATGCCATGCAATTTTATATGGACTCTACACATACATTCCTATTAAACACATTTTCACATTAGTCATGTTGCATAGCCAATTATAATGAATGAGAGAAATCATGGGGAAAAAAAGCAAAAAGCAAACATAATAAAAGAGAAAATCGTCTGCTTTATTCTGTCTTCTGACTCCATATTTCTTGCTCTGGATGTGAATGGCATTTTGCATCATCAGTCCTTTGGAAATGTTTTAGGGTTTTGCACTGCTGGAAAAGGCTGTCTATAAAAGCCTGTCTTCACACAGTTTGGCTGTTACTGTGTATAATGTTCTCCTGGTTCTGCTCACTTCACTCATATCAGTTCATGTAAGTCTTTCCAGATTTTTCTGAAGTCTTCCTGTTTGTCATTTCTTATAGTACAATAGTATTTTATTACATTCATACACCACAGCTTGTTCAGATAATCTCCAATTGATGGGCATCCCCTCCCTTTTCACTTCTTGGCCACCACAAAAAGAACTGCTATAAATATTTTTGTGTATGTGAGTCCTTTTCCCATTTTTATGATCTCTTTAGACTACAACCCTAGAAGCAGTATTTGTGGTTCAAAGGGCATGCACATATTTCTAGTCCTTTCGTCATAGATCCAACTTGCTTTCCAAAATGATTGGATCAGTTCACACCTCCACCAACAATGCATTGATGTTCCAAATCTTCCACATCTTCTCCAACATTTCTCATCTTCCTGTTTTGTCATGTTAGTCAATCTGATATGTGTGGTGTGGTACCTCAGAGTTGTTTTGATTTGCATCTCGCTAATCAATAGTGATTTATTTATATGACTGTAGATAGCTTTAATTTCTTCCTCTGAAAACTGACCGTTTATCAATTGGGGAATGACCTATATTTGTGTATATTTGCCTCAGTTCTCTATATATTTTAGAAATGAGGCCTTTATCACAAACATTAGATGTAAAAATTCTTTCCCAGTTTTCTGCTCCCTTCCTACTCTTGGTTGCATTGGCTTTGTTTGTGTAAAAGCTCTTCAGTTTAATGTAATCATAGGTATCCATTTTGCATTTCATAATGTTCTCTGTTTCTTGTTTGGTCATAAATTCCTTCATTGTCCATAAATCTGACAAATAAACTATTCCTTGCACCCTTGGTTTGTTTATAGTATCAACTTTATACCTAGATCATGTACCCATTTGGACTTTATCCTTGCATGTGGTGGCAGGCATTGGTGTAAACCCAGGTTCTGCCACACTATTATTCAGTTTTCCCAGTAGTTTTGGTCAAACAATGAGTTGTTGTCTCGGAAGCTGGATCAGCGGGTTTACCAAACAGTAAACTACTATAGTCGTTCACTACTGTGTCTTGTGTACCTAACCTGCTTCACTGATCTACACCTCTATTTCTTATCCCGTATCAAGTGATTTTGATGATTTCTGCTTTATAATACAATTTGAGATATGGTATGGCTAGGCCACCTTCCCTAGTATTTCTTTTAATTAATTCCCTTGATTTTCTAGACCTTTTGTTCTTCCAGGTGGATTTTGATATTATTTTTTCTATCTCTAGAAAATAATTTTCTGGTGGTTTGATTGGTATGGCACTGAACAAGTAGAGGTCTCCTCTTCCCCTTGGGATGCACTGGAGCATGAGAAGGCTCAGCGACTAGTGGACTGCCATCTATGCTGGTGTCTTCCCAATGCCCCAACTATACTAAGGCATGCCTGGGGTCCTGTGTTGGTGCTTACTGGCTCCAATCCCCTGGAGTTCAGGATTTCCTGCTTTTCTATTGATCTCCCTAGCCTCCGAAGATAAAAGACTGCTGTACCCCTTCTGCTGGTCCCACTGTTCCAGGATTTTTTCTGGGGTAATATTCTATGGATTTTTCAAAGTCAACATGGGGAGGTTGAGAGTACTTATAGTTTACTCCGACATCTTGGCTCCTGAAAGTTGAAGTTGAATTTAGTTATTGCTAATTGTTCCTTTCTAGTCTGCAACTGAATTACTTTCTTATTTTAATTAATCAGTACAAAATATTTTGGTATTTAGTACTTTGTTTCTATATTCAATAGTTGGGGAAGTTTTCTTCTCTTTTTTTGTGATACGTTGTTCTTCTTTATATGTTTTTACTTTACTATATAAACCACAAGAAGTTATTTCAGCTTTTTTTGTATTTTAATGTCTCTGAGTTTATTGTTATGCTATAAAATTTTGTCTTTTCAATATCTTTCAGAATATCTTTTTTTTAAAAAAAGAAACAACTGTCTGTTCCAATGTAAGAAGAAATGTTATCTTTTAAGAAATCATTGTCTCATTATGGAAAGGGGAAATGAAGTCTGGCTTTATTCAGCAGGAATCTTATAACTATTTCTATACATGTTGGGAGTCATATTGATGTGCATGGGTTCAATGACAAGAGAATCTACATCAAAACATGTAAGTTATACAAACCTCTCTACATTTTTCAATATTACCAACAAGAACAGCACATATTTTTTTTTGACACTCACACTGTGCCTAACACCATGTCAAATCCGTTACTGCATTTTTGGAAGGAATCATATTGCTACTTTAATGTGACATCTTGGTAGCTACTAGTTAGCTTTTTAATATGTTTTTTCCTTGATATCTCAGATCTGGATGGTTTCTGGGGTGGACTTAGATTTGAATTCTTGACTTGCATGACTTCGTGGTGTTTCTCTTTTTCATAAGAGAACTTCATTATTTTAAATGATTACCTTTCACATTTCATTGGAAGAAGACAGCTAGGGACTTCTCAGTGTTCAGGTTTTTCATTTTAGCATTTTCTTCTTTGAGACTTCTGATCCTTATGTTATCTCTACAAGTCTGCTTTTTAAAATAAAAGGCTTATGTTTGTGTATGCTTTCAATGCAGCATTGCTTCTTGCTTCTCTTTTCTTAGATTGTCCTTCACTTCAGTACACATTTGTATTCAAAATCTGTTAGTGTCTTTTTTTAATTATTTGAAGAAACTCATGAACATAGTTTTTCTACTTTGATAATAATCTCTGTGTGGATATGCGCAGTCCTTATCCCATAACAAGCACTTAGTAAATCTTTATTGATTGATTGTGTATCACATAGTATGACATTTGCTTCCTTTGTTTTTCTGTTCGGGTTTTCATATATTTTTTGAATCATTTGGAACATTATATAGATCCATACACTCTTGGGAATTCAGGACAGTTAGTATTTTATCAGTTCTTGAATAAATGTATGTTGTCTTGTAATATTTTTATAGATATTTATAAATTTGAATGTCTTAGTACTCATACCCTCTTTTCCAGTTATGGTATCCTATAGTTTGGTTTATTTGATCATGCCCTAAATTTTTAACTGACTTTTCTTCATCTTGCAATCTTCGGTAGTTTAGGCTTTTTCCATTTTATATTCTGATGTGACAATTTTTAACTTCAGTATATATTTATATTCAAAATCTGTTACTGGTTTTTTTTGGTTATTTGAAGAAACTCATGAATACAGTTTTTCTACTTTGATAATTATGTATGTGTGGAAGTGTGCAGTACTTGTCCCATAATAAGTGCTTAGTAAATATTTATTGATTGATTATGGATCACATAGTCTGACATTTGCTTCCTTTGTATTTCTTTTAGAGTTTTCATGTCTTTTTATAATCACTTGCAATATCATGTAGGTACATATACTGGGAATTCAGGAGATTTAGTATTTCATCAGTTATTTACCCAATATATTTATCTTGTGATATTTATAACTTTTTGATGTCAGTACTTATTTCCTCTTCTCTAATTATGGTACCCTATGGTTTGGTTTATCTGATTGTGTCTAAATTTTAACTGACTTTTCTTCCTCTCAAAATCTTTGATGGTTTTAGCATTTTCCCTTTTATATTCCACTGTTACTTAATTTCTAACTCCTAATAGTTTGATGGTTAGCACATCTATGGGTCTGTACTGCAAAATATTGTTTCCTGCCACACTGAGAAATTGTGTTTTTCTCTGCCTTTGGTGCTACTGGCTTGTACCTTGAGGTGTTGACCCAAACCCAGTTGACATCTTTTGGACTTCCCTGTCATGTCTCCAGAAATTTCATCAGGAATCTTATAATCACTTAAGATTTCATCAGGTTATTCATTTCCAACTTGGCTGCCTTCCTTTGCACTTCTCCATCATTCCATGAGGACCCTCATCATCTCTCAAGATTGCATTAAACTTGGTATTTGCAACTCAACAGTATCCTCAGTGCTGTCTTCCCCCTTTCAGTTTCATAGCTTACTTTTATGTGTTGTCTTCTCCTATGAATCATAAGCTACTTGTGGGCAGCAACTGTCTTTTTTTAAAATTTGTATCCCTAGTACTTCTCACAGTGCATGGCACATGGTAGGTGTGAAATAAATGTTAAATGTTCGACCAATGGCAAGTAAGCAAAAAGATTTAATGATTCAATCAATCAATACTTCCCCATTCTTCTCCATTTCTTTCTTTGACCTTTCAGGTAGTATTATATAAATACAATAATACCAGTTAGGAGTGGAGTAAGGCTGTCCCTTGACAACTGCTCCCTCATGCCAGATAGATGGATTCAACTAGGTGAATTTGCAAGTTTTCTACTTTGTGTTTCCTGAATAGGTGTGTAAACATCCTTCCTGAGATGTCCTATGTGTTTTAGGATACAAGAACCATTGGTAAAGCTGAGTGACAGTAAGGAGAATTTTTGCAAGTGGAAAATAGCTTTCTCCGCAATTTTTTTCCCTGGACCCCTTATGAGTATCAATTTGTTACACTGAGATAAAAGTGTTTTGCTATATAAACAATTTATTTTCTAACATTATTGCTTTTTTTCTTCGCTTCTTCCAGATTTTTTTTACTTCAGTGTTGGGGGTGTAAGCTCAGTTTTCATGTGGACAGTCTCGGGCAGGTAAAAGTGAGGACTTCTAAACCTCAGAGTTCTCACGAGGCCTCCCAGGGAACAGCTGGGGATTGAGGCGTGAAACACGGGCTATCTCGTGCATTTCCACCTCTTCTCAGTGGGAAACTTGCTGGGGAGAGCATCCCACCCTTGAGATTGGCCCGTGGTCTGAGCACACATGTTGTTGATTAGCTAGGGGCTGAGAGCACGCATGGTATTCACGTGCAAACTATGCGGTGGGAGAGCTTAAGTAGGGACAGGAAAGCCTGAAGGCGTTCTTCTGGCTGCGGGGTCCCCTCTGGGGGTCCCTTCCCGCTCTTCTGGCTGTGGGGCCCTTAGAGGGAAGAGGGTCCCTCCCCTCTTCCGCTTCCATCCTCTTGCTGTATGATTGTTGCCCCTTGGGAGGAGGAAGATTCCTCTCTCCTAAGGAAGAACTCACCCTGCATATGGATATGTAACTAAGACCCTGAATAAAGCCTAACCCTTGTTTGACTCTGGAAAGTCTCTTCTCTCAATATGTTTATCCGGTTGGCCACTGAAGACCTGCAAAAGGTAAGAAGGTTAGGGTAGCTCATCGGCCTCTAGGCCGAACACTTCAGTGTGTTTGTACTCTTCATCTATTTTTTCTCTTTTTCTTCTTCAGAGATTTGCCACAGGAAATTAAAGTATCTGTATTCTCCTAATCATTTGTGCTATTCAGGTCACACAATTTGCCATTTATTCTTATTCCAATGGGGTAGAGTGATGGTCTTGTCCATTTCATTGAGCTTTTCTTCATACTCTAGCTTTATATGTATGTCAATCATATAAGATCCTGGGAGGGATTCAATCCCCAGAGTTTCAGTCTCCACCTAGCTCCTTTTGGTGTTCCATTTATGTATATAAAATATGGAGCATGGTTTGGACCATACAGTCTCATAATTCATCATGTAAAGAAAGTTAGAAGGAATTTTCTAGTCTTCTATCAAAAAGTTATCTGCCACCAGATATAGGTTGTATGACTATCTTGTGGTTTCTCCATACTCAAAATCCATACCTCTGCCCCACAGAGTTCAGGATACTTGTTCCTTACATTGTTATAGAACTCACCTTGAGGCTTAATTATCCTGGTCAACTAAGGATAACACCATTGACCTAACATCCTGGTGGCTTAAATAAAAAGGCAGTGCATAAGGAGTCATCTCCTTTCTCAGGCTACTGATTAGCAGACCAGCATGTCCAGGAAAAGGTAAGGAAAAAGTATCTAATTGAATTAATTTAATCTCTTTGAAAACAAGGACTGCTCTTTTCCTTTCCTTTGTATCCCAAGGGCAACAGAGTCTCATACATAGTAAATGGTTGATAAACACCTGTTGACGTGCTGCATTCTTGCTAAATAGCCTGTCTCTGCACTGGCTAAGAAAACATCCTCTCAATAATTATTTAGTGATTGATGAGTATCTGACTTTGAACCTGAAGCACTTGAATAACTTGAGTTGGGTCTAGTTCATGACAATCTCAAATCATCACTAAGCAGGGACAAGCAAAATAACAATCATAGTCAATAGTTTTCTGGCTTTTTTGCCACTTACGTGGATTTGTGAGGCGGCTTAAAGCCTTCACTGTGCATTAAAGGAATCAACTTGCTTTTGTCAAAGAGAGACTTTCTGGGAAACACACCTCATTATGCACCTCAGTAAAGAAGCACAAAGCACTATGTAGTCCTGAAGAACTGAAGCCTAGATGACAGGAGAGGACAATTGTGTGACCAAAACTCTAGAGACAAGGACAATGGAATGGGCTGTTGGGCTGTTGAAAAGGAACATCCAGATGACAAGATGTTATGATGAATGAGAGGTCTATGTCTAAGGGATGGTAGAGATATGATGCCCAAGAACAGGGGGCATGGAAGAGCTTGATACTCTATCATCATAAGCTTTTTCTTACATATGTATATGTATATATATATATATATATATATACATATGTATGTATATATATATATAAGAAATATACATGGACATATACATATATATATATATATATATATATATATATATATACACATATATTCTCTCCTCATGAGTTTTTCTCATATGACCACTATTTCTTCACTACATGTTCACCATATATGTGTGGAAACCCATGTCCTAAAGTCTGATTAGTATAGGACTCTCTTTATCCATGAAGATAAGGTCTCTACCCTATGAGAGGGAGTGGGTACATTGGGAAGAGGTAACAGGTTTGGTTCTAAGTCAGTTCATTTTTGGGTCATCTTCTAGTGGAATCCTCCTCTACAACTATCAAAGAGAGAATCTTCTTTGAGGGCAGATTCAGTTGCTGAAGGTTAATGGAATATAAGATCTCCCCTTTGAACAAGAGCCATGTTCCCAGGTCTAAATGTACACAGGTATTTCAATAATGGATATTGCTACTTTGAACTTTGGCTCAGTTCATAGGTATGACACACCCCACACTAAAATTACACAGAGCTCTGGGACAGAACCAATCAGGGCCTGGGCCATGGGGATTTTCATGCCTTTCCAATTAAGCATTGAGGCAAATAGATTTTTAAGCTTTTTTGCACTAAGCTAATCAAGTGCTGAGTCTTTGTTTGAAAATCATATATATTATGTGGCTTAGGGAGAGAAGCAAAGTGGAGAGAACACCCCTAGGTGAGCTTGCTTGTGGGGAGGTTTGTTTGCAGGGAGATCAGATGGAAAGAAGACTTGGGTTGTCAGTGCTCCCAAGACTGGTGATATTTATAGACATTTCTGTTACTTTGTGAAGTTTTGTCTTCTGGTATCTCAATAGTGATGTTCTGAGTAGATGTTTTGGTTTGGTCTTGACTGGAGGGAGTTTATTGTGTTTTGTGGTTCAACGCTGTATTGATAATGCATTTTGCTTATTATTAATGTAGTTTTGTTTCTTAATGGGAATATCTTTCCCATCCATTAATAGGCCCATGTGACCTGCTTAAGTTACAGGGAAGCCTGAGTCACATGAGTCAAGTCACATGGAATAGGAAGGAGCGGATCAGGAAGGGTTGAATAGGAAGAAGTGGAGCCAGAACAGAGGTGAGAGGAAGTTATTCAGAGAGGAATCAGAGCCAGGAAATGCAGGTGGCTAGCGTGAGTGAGAGAACTTGATTTGTTTAAGGAATGTGGTTTGTGAAAAGCCTAACAGAAGGAAGGCTTGGGGATGGTAGTGCTCCTTGCATGGTTACTGTGTATACATTTCTTTGTTACTGTGATGGATTTGGCTTTCTGTTACAAAAAAAAAATGTTTTCCTTCTCTCTTCCATGTGGAGAGTCTTTTGTATTTCGTGATTCAGAGTTATGCTAGGACTATTCATGGCCACCGTGGCACTATGGAAACGAGAGTGGGATCGTGAAATATCAGACGTGTATTTGGAGACAGAATGGCAGAGGAGACAAAAGAAGAAATGGAGGGGAGGATTTACCTTATTCCTCCCTAGCAAGAGAATGGGCTGGAAAAAACAGTACTTTGTGAATACTGGTACTGAAGATAGAACCCAGAGATTTAGAAGGATGTTTGTAATAAAGACCAATAGAACTAGGGAAATAACTGGCAGAGGTATGTAGGAAGACTGCATCTTGTTAACAAATTAGCTCATAGAATCTTGTTTCTACATAGTTTTTTGCATGTTGCTTAGTCCATTGGGATATGGATTCCTTGAGACCAGAGACTGTTTTTCCCTAACTTTTACTTGTAAACATTTACTGGATTATGGAGAAAGAACAAGAGTTCCAGCAAAACATCCAGTTCTGCTTTATTGACTACACCAAAACTGTTGACTGTGTGAATCACAAAAAAATGTGGTATGTCCTCAAAGAGGTGGGAATATCTTACCATTTTGCTTCTCTCCTGAGGAACCTGAATGTGGGTCAAGAAGAAACAGAATGGAACATGGAACAACTGATTGCTACAAGATTAGAAAAGAGTATGATAAGGCTGTATGTTGTCACCTTATTTATTTAACTTTTATGCAGAATACATCATGAAAAACAAAAGGCTGAATGAATCAAAAGCTTGAGTCAAAATTGCCAGGAGAAAAATTAGTGATCTCAGATGTGCAGATGAGACACTAGACTATTTTCCACATCTACTTTTATGGCACAGCATTCCCAGAATCCTAGAAGTTCAAAGGTGAATACTACTTCTGATGGCAGCAGTGTCACACCATTTGGGGGCACAAAATTCTTCTACAGTATTATCTGACCTATGTTTGAAGATTTCTGGAGCCAGGGAATCCATGATGTCCCACTCCAATTTGAGAGAGCTTTAACTATTAGGATATCTTTTTTAAAAAAATAATGGATGAAAATATGCCTATCTATGTCTTGTACTCACTGCCCCTCATTCTCTTGAATGTGGTTATCTTAGCAAAGCATAATACTTTTTCTACATTACAGTTATTCAAATTCTCATGTAGCAGTTAATTGTCATATCAAGCAGCTAGTTGGCAGAGAAAACTGGACTTGGTATAAGGAAGATCTGGGTTTAAATCCAAATTTAATCACCTCTGTGATCCTTGTCATGACACTTCAGTTTGCTTTACCCCAGTTTTCTCAGCTCTGAAATGGAGATGCTAAACAGAAATCACAATTCAGGGGGATAGAGAGAATCAAATGAGATAAATGTTGTTAAACTATTTGGAAATCTTGAATTTGCATAAACACTAACTTTTTGTTATCTTTACATTATTGTCTCTCACTTGCCTAAAATCCACATTTCATTTGACAATCTGTCCTTGACCTGTTCACTAACTTGGCCAGCTGTGTTCTCTCCTGCTTCTGCATATCTCTTCCTGGATGATTTCCCATTTCCAATGTCCTTCCTAAAATGAATGAACCTAAAATGAACACCACATGACTGATTGCAGTCTGATTAGGGAGTAGGAAAGAGGAAAGGGAAACCAGCCAATTCTTGTTTCCATGCACATTTCCTTATGCAGCTTAGGTTTCACATAGCAGAATTATGCAATATGAGAGTTGGGAAGAGACTTCAGAAGACACCTCATCTAATATCTAAGTGAAAGGAATATTCCTACATCTCAGAATGCAAGGTTTTTGTATTTTGTATTCTCAGTGCTTTGCAGAAGGAAGAGCCATAGCAAATGCTTGCAAAGTTCTTTGACACAGAGATTTGAAGTTTTGTTCATTCTACATCCATAAAATCTCTTAGTTTTTAATGACATAGTTATTGCATTATTCAAGAACTCATCACTTGGAGCCTGGACTATTGTCACATTCTTCTAAGTGGACAATAAACTTCTAATCTCCCTAAATGTTCTGAAAACGTGATTAAATAAGGGCGTGAGATCACATCATTTTTCTGATAAACTTCAGTGGATCCCTATTGCTCTTGTCATCATGACATGAAAAGTCCATCATCATCTGGCTGCAGTCTACATTTTCAGACTTCTTACTCTTCCTCACACATCCTGTGTTCTACCTGTGTTCTAACAAAACTGGTCGCCTTGCTCTTCCATGGTTAGTACTCTATCTCCTGCTTCTGTGCTTTTGTCCATAATGTTGCCTTACTTTGGGATGAATCTCACCCTGACTTTTCTCCAGCCCTCATCCAATCAGTCCCCTCCAGCCACTTAGACCCAGCACCTTTGTCACAGGCTTGTTGTGAGTATCAAATGAGATCACATTGGTGAAGTGCATAGCATGTGGTTGGCACACAGAAAGTGCTTAATAAGTGCTCCTTCCCTTTTCCCTTTCTCCTGACCTACTTCCAGCATCAGCCTTAATCTATGCTGCCTGCCTCCTGTGTTTTGCTTCTGGTCTCCGATTCCTCTGACCTCGGGCCTTCTCACTAAGCCCTGAGTGAGCCCGAGAGGCTTGCAATCCACCTGTGCCCTCTGTCTTTGGCTTTTGCCATTCGTCCCCTCACAATATCTACTCCCTAATATGACTCCCTCAGGCTACAGCTATTGTCTGATTTGAGACATTTAAGACACAACTTTATCACCTGCTATTAGGCTGGAACTTAAGGAAAGATCTTTAAGAGATCCTTACGAACCTAGTGTTAAATTTCATCAGTCTCTTTCTACTAATATTCTGGAATCTTTCCTCTATGGTTAACATATTATTCTGACAAAACCTGCTTCTGAATGTCCATCTGCATATGTACGAACTCAGTGCTCCATATGTAATTGTTCACTCCTTCCTCACATCAACCCCATATTGTTTTTATTGTCCCCCTCTTGAGTATCCCATTGCATATTTATCTGCTCTATTGAGCTCTCTGGAAGGACTGCTCCACAATAAAAATAAAAAAAAACACTTCCTTTCCTCTTAAACTTATTCCATCTTCTGGTACTCTCTGAGACCTGTTTCCTCCTGAAAATTGCATTCCTGGCTAGTTTTCCTTATCATCTTAGTCTGCAACTCATTGCAGTCCAGATACCTTTCACTACCTTTGACAACTTTCAGATTCTCCCTCTATCATCATCGCTCTGCAATTTTTTCTTTGTGGAGGCACATTTTGTAAAAATGTATCTTTACATGCAGATCCTGATAACCATTATTGATTGACACCAAGGAGATTTTTCTTCCTTCCGCTATGACTTTAGCAATTGGCTCACACTCTTTTGTTCCATTCCAAGGAATGTGCTCAGAGTGAGAGACATGAACATACATCTTGATGCTCCATCAAATGTCCTAACTTCTTAATTATCCAACCTATTCAGTTCTCACATACTCCTTCTCTTTTCTGTATTAGTTATACACAAAGATGGTCACCCCTTGGTCTTTTAACATGTATAACCAGATTTTCGGCTTCCACATTCATAAATTCCAAATTTCTTTTATCTGATTAAAATCTATTTTCATTCCAGCTTTCTTTATGCTTTCCAATCCTTAGCCTTATTCTTTTTCCTCACTATGACCTATGACTTCTCCATGGTTACTTCTTTTCCAGGCTACTGTACCTCTACATATTCTACTCTCTTGTCTTTATGATCTCAACCCTTTGGTAAGCAGTGCAACTGTAAACTCTTCTCTACACTTGGATCAATTACTCACTTGTCCAAACATTGCTGAAACGTTGTTAAAAGCCAGTCTTGGATTTTTTCCCTATTTATACTCCTTTGCACCTATTCATGTTACATAATGGAAGTAAAAAAATCATGAAATCATTCTAAGTCCATCCCCTATTCATTTAGGCTTCAGGATCTCAACTGGCTCTTCTTTTCACCAAGGTGATCCTTTTGTAACCCCCCGATCAATTTACCATCCTGTTCATCAGAGTACCCATCCCACAATGATTTACCCCTCCTCAAACCTTCCATGTTAGCCTTTTCCTCTACCTTCTCAGTTAAAAATACTTTGACTCATATTTCATTGAAGAAAAAATAAAGATATTCACTGAGAATTCTCAGATCTATCTGTTGTATCTGACTTCATTCAGTTTGACAGGACTGTTCCCCAAAAGAGAAAGATTCCCATTTACTGAGACTCTAAGAATTTGTATAAGGACAACAGATATTTAGGAGAGAATATTCCTTAAAACATACAAATAGTCACAGATAGTTTTTTATTCTCACCTCTGTGTTTCCTTCCCCAGTCAAAGCTTCCTCTTCTCCAGACCACACATTTCCAATTACTTTAATTCATGGTTGTGAAACTTACATCATCAAGGCCACATATGACCTTCTAGGTCTTTGGACAAGAGTCCCAGTTTTACAGAACAAATCCTTTCATTAAGGGGATCTGTTCTGTGAAGTTTGGATTCAGTGAAAGGACCACACTTGAAGACCTTGAGGGCCACATGTGGCCTTGATGCTGCAGGTTCCCCATTCCTGCTTTATCCCACATCCTTATTGCACAGTTATCATGTCATCCCAGTTTTTCACCTGTAGTCTTCTGCCTCTGAATTTACCTTAGTTTTCAACGCCCTTCCTAATAAGTGACCTTGATCTTAAAATATCTTCCCAATATGTCCCTGACTGGAGCTAATAACAGAGAAACTATCATTCTCTTTATTCTATATTGTCTTCTGTAATATTGCTCTTCTTCAGGGTTGTTACTGTTTTCCTTCCATTATTTGACTGAAGACCTCACACGATGCAAGATATCATATGATGAATGGTCTGCTTTGACTCTTCCTCTCTTTTCTGGAAGTACACTCTCTTCCCTTCCCTTTCCTTCTCTTTTCCCTTCCCTTCCCTTCTTCCTTCCCTTCCCTTCCATTCCATTTTTTGTCTTTATAGCTGAGAAAAAGAAGATGCACTTACCTTATTCATCTCTGTTGCCTGGTTAGATGAAGGAAGGGCTGTATATGTGTGGAGTTAATGGAGGGATGGTAGTATTGTTTTAGTTATAGCTATGGGATGCCCTGAACTCATCCTCTTCATGAACCATGATTATATGATCAAATTGAAAAGAAGTCACTCTCTGTACCATAAGTCATTAATGTCTCTATGGAAAAACAAACTTTTGTCCCAGGTGCAAATCATTGTTCATTATGCAGATTAATGACAATTCTTCCTCTCTCACTTGAAAGCAGGTAAGAATAGATGGAAGGGAAACTTCCCTAGTTATTGGGAGGACCAGTCAAGGTCATTCATAGAGGGCAAAACAGAGAAGTTTGAGGCCTGTATGTGGGTCAGCACTGCCTTTTAAACAGAATCACAAAATCGCTTAGCTAAAAATGACTTTAGAGACTAGTTTTAAAACCAATTTTTTTTGGTAATTTATGGAATAAAACATGCATTTCCATAACATTGTGCAAGGGAAGAGGATTATACATGAAATTGCAAATCTACTATGCAGAATTTGGTATTTGTTAAATATATAGCAAAATGATGGAAATTTCTTTTTTTTCCCTTTCACTTCCCTCCCCCATATCCTGGAGATGTCTACCATTAGACACAAATAGGTTTATGTATGTGGAATTGTTCTACATCTACTTCTATTCATCATTTCTTTTTCTGGATGCAGATATTGTCTTTCTTCATATGTCCTTTGTAGATAATTTATAGGTAATAGACAAAATAGCTCATTTGTCATAGTTGCTCTTAAAACAATATTGCTGTTACTGAATATGATATTTTCTTAGTTCTGCTAATTGGGATCTTCTTTATTTTGTCCCAGTCTTTCCATGATTTTCTTTGAGCTCATTATTTCTTATAGCACAGGAGTATTCTATTACATACATATCTTATAACTGGTCCAGTCATTCCCCATTTGATGGATATCTCTGCAATTTCCAGTTCTTCATCACCACAAAAAAAGCTGTTGTAAATATTTTAAAACATATAGGTTCTTTTTTTCTTCTTCCCTAATCCTCTTTGGAAATAGATTAAGTAGTATCATTCTTTTAATCTTTGACCTCTTTGGTTTATATACCTACCACTTGAATGTCAAGTCTGGATATTTAGTATTACTCTAATCAACAATGATATTGATCATATTTTATGTGACAATAAATCATTTTGTATTCATTGGGAAACTGCCTTTCGTATCCTTTGACCATTTATCAATTGTGGAATGACACATGTTCTTAAAGATTTGACAAATGCTTAATATATTTTTAGATGTGGAATTTTCTGTGATAAACTGTCTATAAAATTTCTCCCCTCCCACCACATTTTCTGTTTCCCTTTTAATCTTAGCTATTATTGTTTTATTTATTCAAAAATATTAAATTTAATTTTTATCAAAATTATCGCTATAATATCTATCTTTGTTCTTTATCTGTTGTTTACTCAAAAATTGTTCACGTATCCATGAGTCTGACATGTTCTTTAAATTTTCTTGCCAAATCTCTTTTTATATTTAGGTCATGTATCCATTTTGATCTTATCTTGGTAAATTGTGTGAGATATTGGTCCATGCCTTGTTTCTGTCATGTTGTTTTCCAATTTCCCAATTTTTAACCAATAATGATTTCTTATCCCAAAATTTTAAATCTTTCCATTCGTCAGATAAAAAGTGTTTATGTTTATTTGCTGCTGTAAATTGCATATCTACTCTTTCCCATTTATCTACCTTTCTATTTCTCAGCCAGATTTTTTCCATAATTATTGCTTTATAATACAGTTTAAGATCAGGTACTGCTCAGCTTTCTTCCTTTACAGCTTTTTAAAAATATTATTTCTTTGGATATTCTTGAAGTTTTGTTTTTCCAAAGGAAATTTAATATATAGAGAGGAATTCTTGGTCTAGCAAATCCAAGTGGTCCTCCAACCTCTGCTTGAAGACCCCCAGTAACAAGAAACTGACCCTTTGACCATGGTAGCTCATTCTTGTTTGGGAAAACTTTAGCTGATAAGAACATTGTCCAGAAAGAAATTTTAAATTTGTCAGTTTCCAACTATTGCCTATTGTAATTTAGATTTATGGGGCCAAAGAGTCAAAGTTTGATCCCTATTTCAAATTATAGTCTATCCAGTACCTAAAGATAACAACCATGTCCTACCTCCCTGTTCTTTTGTTTTCTAGGACAAAAGGTCCTTCTTATTTGAACCTCTCCTTTAACTCAGGGACCTTCATGCCCTTGTTGCTCAGCTCTGGCTACTCTCCAATTTATTAATATCTCTAAGAAGAGAAAAGATAATCATTATAATTGAAGACTGTCTTAATAAAGCTTATGTTGTATGCAATGTTTCTCATTAATAGACTCCAGACCTATTGAAGCATCAGTGAAGGTGCCTTCTCATTCATCTTCTTTAGAGGCCAGTTTGTACTTTATAATTTCTCAATTTTCAGCTTGTGAAAATCGTTCTCCCCACTTCATTTATAGTTTATTACCATGAAATGCAATGCTATAAATATATCCTTTTCTGGGTGTCATGGTTTTCTTTTTATCTTTGACCTCTTTGGTTTATATATCTACCATTGGAATGTCTTACTCAAAAGAGTCTGGATATTTTAGTCATCTTATTTACAGAATTCCAAATTCAATTTCAAAATCGTACCAATTCACATCTGCACCAGCAATGAATTAGCTTGCCTACCTTTATATAACTCCTTCAGCATTGGCTATGCTTGTCTTTTTTCATCTCTCTCAATTTTATGAGTTTGAGGTGAAACTTCATTTTGTTTTTAGTTTTTATTTCAATTATTACTAGTGTTTTGAAATATGTTTGAATAATTACTAATATTTTCTACCTTTGAAAACTATTTTTTTATCTTTTCAGTTCTTTTAAGTATTGGGCAACAGTTTTTGTTTTTATATCATTCTTCTAATTGACCAAACCATCATACTGAAAACTCTTGTTGGAAATATGTTATACGAAGTTTTCTTTTTTTTCTCAGTCAGTGGCTTTTCTTTATATCCTCTCTGTGTCAATTTTGTTTGTGAAAAAAATTTCAGTTTCATATAATCTGAATTATCTATTTTGTCTCTTGTAATTGCCTCATCCTTTTTTTCATTAGGAATTCATTCCCTACTGATAGTCTTTTATTGTCAAATTTTTTAAATGGTATGCCAGAGCTAGCTCAGTGTTTGGGAGGCTCTGAAGAAAAGCAGAGGTATTAGACTGACTACCAAACTAAAACTCTATAGAGCCGTTGTGCTTATCTCATTGCTGTATGGATGTGAAACATGGACAGTACCAGCGCTATGCCAGGAAACTGAATTGCTTCCATTTGAAATGTCTGAGGAAGAGTCTGAAGATCACCTGGCAGGATAAGGTACCAGACACTGAACTCCTTACTCAAGCTGATCTGCCAAGTATTCAGACTATGCTTCAGAGAACACAACTCCAATGGGCTGGCCACATTGTTTGAATGCAAAATGTACGCTTGCCAAAAAAGACTATTTTATGGAGAACTTGCAAGAGGCAGGCAATCACATGGTGGCCAGAAGAAACCATACAAGGACACTCTCGAGGTCTCTCTTAAGAACTTTGGATTTGACTGTGCAACATGGGAGACACTGGCACAGGACTGCTCAGCATGGCATGTCCACATCAGAAAAGGTGCTCTGCTCTATGAGCAAAGCAGAATTGAGACAGCACAAAAGAAACGTAGAATGAGCAAATTTGAAGTAACCATCCCAAATATTCATACAGATTATCTGTGTCCAATGTGTGGTAGAGTATTCCGAGCTCATATTGGTCTGATAAGCCACAACTGGACACACTGAAACTTCACTTTGTTATGGTGATGTCATTTTGGTGTTCTTCAAGAACGAAGGACAGCAATCAACCAACCAGTTCGTATCTCCACCAATAATGAATTAGTTTCCCTATTTTTCCACAAGCCCTCTAACATTGACTATTCTTGTATTTTGTTATCTTTCTCAATTTTATGGTTCCAAGGTGAACCTTCCGGGTTCTTTTGATTTGTGTTTCTTTTAGTCCGTGTGGAGAGACAACATTTGATGGAAATAAAAGCTAGGGATTTTCATGGCTTAAAGGCTCAAAATGGGTTACTTGCCTGATGTGGTAACCTCGAAATATTATTCACTCTTAGAATGCAGTACAAGAAGCACAGTACCAAGAACAAGGTAGGTGTGACAAAGTTATTAAATTTGTTTCCAATCCATATATGGAGTACTTTGTTAGGTTCCTGAAAGACTAGAGAATATCAAGAAGGAAATGAGAATAGTAAGTATTCTCCTGATCATATTAGGATCACTTGAAGAGAATAAAAATATTAAGACTGGTGAAGAGATGAGGAAGTGGAAACATGGCAGCCATGCTCAGATATTTGAATGGAGTGTCAAGGGTTACATTTCTTTTGCCAATTCTTTGAAGACATCCTTCTGTGAGTATGAGTTGTACTACAGACTCTATGAGGTCTATTTAAGCTCTGCTGTGACTCTGATGTCGGAGGATTCTTCTCTTATTTGATTTTTCCAGATGAGAAGCCTTCACAACATTTAGAAGACTGGTAAAGGGAACGTAGGAGAGGGAAACATTATATTTATGACTCCATATCCATAGTTGAGACTAGTGTAGCAAAAGGTATGTTACTTGGCCCAGGAATTGCATGTAGGCCTGCAAAGTTTGGGGATCAACAGAAGTGGACTGATGGTTGGGTAATATAGTGACAGGAAGATAGAGGCAGATAACATCCAGGGAGACTTTTTGTCAAAATAACTGAGAAAAAGAGTAAAAATCAAGTCGAGGGCAAAAAAGCTGACAAATATACTCATGATGGTTTGGGTGGCTCTAACCTCAGGGTACCTTCTGGATGAGAGTTTTGTGCTTCGAATTTTCTGGATGTACTGGTGGTGTTTGTGTAAGAGGAGGACCATGTAGGCACTGGCCAAGACCATGAGACACAAACAAAGCATATTTCTGAAAGTGTTCATTATCAAATAAAAACTCATAATATATTCTGAAGTACAAAACACATTATCAAATGCATTTGTAAAGTTACTCCTGCTTCTTGGGCCTCTTGCACTTATTGGAATGGGAATTTCTATCAGTATATTAATGACCCAGCAAAAAAGATAGGAGGGGGTGATATGTTGTGTGAGTCTGACTTTGAGTTCTATCCACCTGGAGTTGCTGGAGCTGATGGTGATGGCCTGGAAGCTACACAGAAGGGAAGTCAAGGAAATTGAAAGCCCTTGACTCAGTCTGCGAAAGTAAAACACAACTTTACACCCAACATCATCCAGAAAATTATTCCACCCTAAGCCTTGCAATATTTGTGGCACTCCCTTGCTAATAAGCATAATGGAGTTCACCAAGGTCAGCTGGGTGAAAATAAGGTTTAAAGAATTTATCTTGTGACCAGCAATGACATTTAACAAATAAGAGGTAAGAAGGAAGAGGTTTGCTATAGTCCCTACAGTGGTTACAGAGAGAAACACAATGCCAAGGCACATGACTTCTGGAAGCATTCTATTCATCTTAAAAAGAAAACTGTAGGTAGAAAAAAAGAGAGAGAACACAGGAAAGCTATTTACTATCATAATTTGGGAATCCAGTCCATGGGAAAGGCTCAAAATACTACTTCTATGTCATTCTTCTGCATATGTTGATGAATATTGCTGTTTTAAGAAAGTTGCACAGCCTCTTTCTTGCTCAGATCTATATTCCTTAATTCTTCTAACTCAGTGAGCAGATGCAGAGCTGAGTTCCATTATGAAGAATGAGAATTTTTGTAGATTTGAAATTTTTCTATTCACAACCACTTAAGGTAGTAGTCTCTATTTAAGGTAAAAATTGACACCCTCCAATTCCAACAAATTTTCCTTCACTGAGTTCTGCAGATCTTGTTATTGAAGGACCAAATTAATTCAAAACGTAGGCCAATAATCTTTGTGTCTTCCTATTGAGTGAGTGGAATAAAAAAGGAAAGAGAAAAGAACTATGAGTCAATCCCATAGTAAATTGTACACAGATTATCATGTTACCATCTCTTCCTTCTTTCACCCCAGGACTGGAAGATACTTTATTTTTCTATTATAGTTTCTCTTTTTGTTTCTTGAATATCATATATACACACATAAATATACATACATAAATATACATTTCCTTATTAAAAACGAAAGTTTTTCTTAAAGGTTTTAAGAAAATATCTCCCATTTTCATGTTAGGATCATATAGGAGGGGAGGAGCCAAGATGGCAGAGTAGAAAGAAGCACATGATTAGCTCTTACCCCACAGCCTACAAAATACCTATAAAGAAAAACTCTCAACAAATTCTAGAGCAGCAGAAGCCACAGAACAATGGAGTGGAGAAGATTTCTGTCCCAGAGAGACCTGAAAGACTGACGGGAAAGGTCTATCGAGCACTGGACACGAAGCAGAGCCCAGTCCGCCTTGGCCACGTGGCACCAAAAGGAACAGATCCAAACAGGCTTCAGGGACAGAATCTCCAGCGGCAACACAGATCCCTTAACCCACAGGCACCAAAAGTCAATGAGAGGGTCTTTTCAGCTGGCCAAGAGGGGAGTGGGGTGTCCCCATAACTCAGGCCTTCTCAGTTGGCAGCAGTAGAGGCAACAGTAGAAGGGGCTCCTAAAGCAGGCAGTAGCCAGCATCCGTTGTTGAAGGTCTCATCAGAAAGCCCCTGGGGGAACTGAACCCTGTGTGGTGGCCCTGCTCCCACAAAAGCAGCTCAACTTAATCTCATACTGAATAGCAGCCCCGCCCCCACCAAAAGCCCCTGAGGTTTGGGAGCAGCTCATTTGAATCTCAGCCCTGAAGTGCTGGCTTGGTGGAACTAGAGGCGAGATGGTTGTGGAGAGAAAACTTAGAAGTCAAGTAACTGGCTGCGAAAATGCCCAAAAAAGGGGAAAAAATAAGACCATAGAAGAGTACTTTCTTGGGGAACAGGTGTCTCCCCCCATCCTTTCAGATGAGGAAGAACAAAGCATACTGTCAGAGGAAGCCAAGGCCCCTGCCTCCAAAGGGAACTTAAACTAGGCTCAGGAAATAGAAGACCTTAAAAAACAAGTTAGCAGCTTACTAAAGGAGAACCAAAAAAATGCTGAGGAAAATAACAGCTTTAAAAAGAAGCTAACTCAATTGGAAAAAGAGGTCCAAGATTATATAGGAATTTTTGATACAGACAACCAAAATGAAATATGTATTTGAATGTAGAATAACTTTTACTTCAAAATTATAAAAAAATTTTCCATTGATGCTATTGTTAGAGCAATAGTTCTATACTTAATAGACTCAATAAAGTCCACTCTGCGACTTTCCTTTTTCATATTAGGTTTTAATTCTTCCTCTCTTGTAATTTTACTTAATAATCACTTTAGTAATTTTTCTTTGTGTTATAGAAAAAATAGCTAGTCAATTTTGAAAAAAAAAATGTGTTTGAGCAAGTTTTAAAATTCTGAAAGTCTCCAGATACCATTGTTAGGCTAATTTCTTATTTCTAATGAATTTCAAAACACTAATTGGTTTGATGTATTTGTTCAAGAGTATTTGAAATATGTGGAATTTCCACATTCATTTTTTAGAAGATTTTGAGCTCCATGTTTTTCTCCCTGCCTCTTTCTCACCCCTGCCCTTCCCAAGATGGTAAGGAATCTGATACATATTATAACATTCAATCATGTAAACATATCTCCACATTAATAATGTTGTAAAAGAAGAAACAGAACAAGAGGGAAAAGTCACAAAAACAACAATAATAACTAAAGAAAATGGTATACTTTGATCTGCACTCTGACTCCACAGCTCTTTCTCTGGATGTGGCTAGCACTTTCCATCATGAGTCTTTTGGAATTGTCTTGGATCATTTTATTACTGACAAAAGCTAATCCTATCTTCATTGGTCATCGCACAATGTTGCTGTTACTTTGTACAAGGTTCTCCTGGTTCTGCTCACTTCACTCAGGATCAGTTCATGTAAGTCTTTCCAGGTTTTTCTCAAATATTCCTGCTCATAATTTCTTAAATGCAATTACATTCATATGCCACAACTTGTTCAGTCATTCCTCAATTGATGGGCATTCCTTCAGTTTCCAAATCTTTTCCAAAATAAATAGAGCTCCTATAAATATTTTTTATGTATGACTCCTTTTCCCTTTTTTATGATCCCTTTTGGATAAAGGACTCATTGTGAGTGGTATTGTTGAATCTAAGGGGTATGAACATTATGATTGCTTTTTGGGCATAGTTCCAAATTGCTCTCCATAATGGTTGCATTAGTTCACAACTCCACCAACAATGCTTTATTATTCCAACTTTCCCACATCTTCTCAAGCATTTATCATTTTCTCTTTCTGTCATATTAGCCAATCTGGTGTGAAGTTATAATCAGAGTTGTTGTATTTTGTTTTAATTTAATTTCTCTAATCAATAGTTGTAGAGCATTTTTTCATATAACCGTAGACAACGTTAATTGTTTTATCTGAAAACTGCCTGTTCATATCCTGAGTCCATTTATCAATAGGGGAACAACTTACATTCTGATAAATTTATCTCAGTTCTTTATATATTTAAGAAATGAGGTCTTTATCAGAAATACTTGCTGTAAAAATTATTTCCTATCATTCTGTTTTCCTTCTAATCTTGGTTGCATTTAATGTAAGCAATCAAAATTTTCCATTTTGCATTTCATAATATTCTCTGTTGTTTGATCATAAATACTTCCATTCTCCATAGATCTGATAAGTAAACTGTTTCTTGCTCTGCTGATTTGCTTATGGTATCTTCCTTTATGTCTAAATCATGCACCCATCTTGACCTTATCTAGGCATGCCACGTGAAATGTTGGCCTGTGCTTAGTTTCTGCCATGTTATTTTCCAGCTTTCACGGCAGGTTTTGTTAAATACTGAGTTCTTATTCCAAACGCTAAAGTCTTCTGGTTTATCAAACAGTAGACTACTACAATCATTTACTACTGGGTCTTGTGCAGCTAAGCTATTCCACTGATCCATCACTCTTTTTCTTAGCCAGTACCAATTAATTTTGGTGATTGTTGCTATATGATATAGTTTTAGATCAGGTATGGCTAAGTCACCTTCCTTTGCACATTTTCATTAATTTCCTTAATATTCAGGACCTCTTACTTTTCCAGATGAATTTTGTTATTATTTTTCTAGGTCAATAAAATATTTTTGGTTGTTTCATTGGTATGGCACTGAATAGGTAAATTAATTTAGGTATAACTGTCACTTTTGTTGTATTAGCTTGGCCTACCCATAAGCAACCAATATTTTTCCATTTGTTTAGATCTGACTTTATTTGTATGAAAATTGCTTTGTAATTGCATTCATATAGTTTTCAAGTGCCTTGGAAAGTACACTCCCAAATATTTTATAGTGTCTACAGTTATTTTAAATGGAATGTCTCTTTCAATCTCCTCTTGATGAGCTTTGTAGGTCATATGTAGAACAGCTGATGATTTATGTGGGTTTATTTTATATCCTGCAACTTTACAAAAAAAAGTTAATTGTTTCAAGTAGTTTTTAGTTTATTCTCTAAAATTCTCTAAGTGTAGCATCATATCATCTGCAAAGAGTGATAGTTTTGTTTCCTAATCACCTAATTCTAATTCCTTCAATTTCTTTTTCTCCTCTTTCTGCTAAATCATACATTTCTAGTACAATATTGAATAATACTGTGAAGATGGGCATCCTTTTTTCACCCTTCATATTATTAGGAATGTTTCTAGCTTATCCCTATTACAGATAATGCTTGCTGATGGTTTTAGATAGGTATCATTTTGTGGAAAGATCCATTTATTCTTATACTTCCTAAATAGTTCTAATTAAAAGATGTAATCAGGGAAACTACATTTTGCTAAAAACGATCATACAGGGGGGGGCGGAGCCAAGATGGCGTAGTAGAAAGACGCACATACACATAGCTCCGAACCCACAACCCATAGAACAACTACAAAGAAGTAACTCACGGCGAATTCTGCACCCAGAGGCCACAGAACATTGGAGCGAGGGAGATTTCTGTTCCGGAGAGACCTGCAAATCTCTCGTAAAAGGTCCTTCGTGCTGCGGACTGGGCGCCGGGACTGGGAGCTGAGTACAGCCCTGCCGTGGCCGCGGCACCGAGAGGAACAGATCCGAGTGGGCTTCAGGGACGGGATCTCCAGCGGCCGCACAAGTACCTCCACCCACAGGTGACGGGGGTCGGTGAGAGAGTCCCTTTGGAGGGTCGAGGGGGGAGTGGGGTGCCCCCATGGCTCGGGCCCCCTCGGGAGACAGAAGCTGAGGGGCAGCGGCAGACCAGGGCTCCCCAAGCAGGCAGGAGCCTGGATCCATTGTTGAAGGTCTGTGCATAAACCCCCTGAGGGAACTGAGCCTGAGAGGCAGCCCAGCCCTCACCTGAGCATCTGAATTTAATCTCACACTGAATAGCAGCCCTGCCCCCGCCCAAAGCCCTGAGGCTGGAAGCAGCATTTGAATCTCAGACCCCAAACACTGGCTGGGAGGATCAGGAGGTGAGGTGGGTGTGAGGAAAATATTCAGAGGTCAAGTCACTGGCTGGGAAAATGCCCAGAAAAGGGAAAAGAAATAAGACTATAGAAGGTTACTTTCTTGGTGAACAGGCAATTCCTCCCTTCCTTTCTGATGAGGAAGAACAATGCTTACCATCAGGCAAAGACACAGAAATCAAGGCTTCTGTGTCTCAGCCCACTCAATGGGCTCAGGCCATGGAAGAGCTCAAAAAGAATTTTGAAAATCAAGTTAGAGAGGTGGAGGAAAAGCTGGGAAGAGAAATGAGAGACATGAAGTCAAAGCATGAACAGCAAATCAGCTCCCTGCTAAAGGAGACCCAAAAAAATGTGGAAGAAAATAACACCTTGAAAACTAGCCTAACTCAATTGGCAAAAGAGGTTCAAAAAGCCAATGAGGAGAAGAATGCTTTCAAAAGCAGAATTAGCCAAATGGAAAAGGAGATTCAAAAGCTCACTGAAGAAAATAGTTCTTTCAAAATTAGAATGGCACAGATGGAGGCTAAGGACTTTATGAGAAAGCAAGAAATCACAGAACAAAGCCAGAGGAATGGAAAAATGGAAGATAATGTGAAATATCTCATTGGAAAAACAACAGACCTGGAAAATAGATCCAGGAGAGACAATTTAAAAATTCTGGGACTACCTGAAAGCCATGATCAAAAGAAGAGCCTAGACATCATCTTTCATGAAATTATCAAGGAAAACTGCCCTGAGATTCTAGAACCAGAGGGCAAAATAAATATTCAAGGAATCCACAGAACACCGCATGAAAGAGATCCAAAAAGAGAAACTCCTAGGAACATTGTGGCCAAATTCCAGAACTCCCAGGTGAAAGAGAAAATATTGCAAGCAGCTAGAAAGAAACAATTCAAGTATTGTGGAAATACAATCAGGATAACACAAGATCTAGCAGCTTCTACATTAAGGGATCAAAGGGCATGGAATAGGATATTCCAGAAGTTAAAGGAACTAGGACTAAAACCAAGAATCACCTACCCAGCAAAACTGAGTATAATACTTCAGGGGAAAAATTGGTCTTTCAATGAAATAGAGGATTTTCAAGCATTCTTGATGAAAAGACCAGAGCTGAAAAGAAAATTTGACTTCCAAACACAAGAATGAAGAGAACCATGAAAAGGTGAACAGCAAAGAGAAGTCATAAGGGACTTACTAAAGTTGAACTGTTTACATTCCTACATGGAAAGACAATATTTGTAACTCTTGAAACATTTCAGTATCTGGGTACTGGGTGGGATTACACACACACACACATAGAGACAGAGTGCACAGAGTGAATTGAAGAGGATGGGATCATATCTTAAAAAAAATGAAATCAAGCAGTGAGAGAGAAAGATATTGGGAGGAGAAAGGGAGAATTGAATGGGGCAAATTATCTCTCATAAAAGAGGCAAGCAAAAGACTCATTAGTGGAGGGATAAAGAGGGGAGGTGAGAGAAAAACATGAAGTCTACTCTCATCACATTCCACTAAAGGAAAGAATAAAATGCCTACTCATTTTGGTATGAAAACCTATCTTACAATACAGGAAAGTGGAGGATAAGGGGATATGCAGAGTGGGGGGGGATGATAGAAGGGAGGGCATGGGGAGGAGAGTGCAATTTGAGGTCAACACTCATGGGGAGGGATAGGATCAAAAGAGAATAGAAGTAATGGGGGACAGGATAGGATGGAGGGAAATATAGTTAGTCCTATACAACACAACTATTATGGAAGTCATTTGCAAAACTAAACAGATTTGGCCTATATTGAATTGCTTGCCTTCCAAAGGGAAGGGGTGGAGAGGGAGGGAGGAAAAGAAGTTGGAACTCAAAGTGTTAGGATCAACTGTAATGTTCTTACCACTAGGAAATAAGAAATACAGGTAAAGGGGTATAGAAAGCTATCTGGCCCTACAGGACAAAAGAGAAGACAGAGACAAGGGCAGAGAGGGATGATAGAAGAGAGAGCAGATTGGTCATAGGGGCAATTAGAATGCTTGGCGTTTGGGGGGGGAGGGGAGAAAAGGGGAGAAAATTTGTAACCCAAAATTTTGTGAAAATGAATGTTAAAAGCTAAATAAAAAAAAAATGTCAAAAAAAAAAAAAGATCTACTAGACAAAAAATAATGTTTTTTCTTTTGTTTTAGGTTGTAATTGGGCAGTCTGTTTTCCAGTGTATTTCCTTAAGACTTGGGCCAGTTCCATCATGATAACTTATCCTTGTTTGAACGCTTAAGTAATGATATCCTTTGTATTACTGTGCCCATCTGTTCAAAATTATCCAGCTATTTAGTCACAGATAGCTCATAAGTGTTCATTATTTTATTTTTGTTTTTAAGCAGACCTAGATTTCTTGCCTTATTAAAGCTAACATTTATATAACACTACATGCCAAGCACAGTACTAAGAAATGCTTTATAATTATTATCTCATTTTATCCTCCTACCAACCCTGAGAGGTAAATGTCATTATTGTTCTCATTTTATAAATAAGAAAACTGAGGTAAGTAGAGGTTAAGTAACTTGTCCAAGGTCACACAGCTAGTAAGTGTCTCAGGAAGACTCATCTTCCTGACTCCAGGACCAGTATTGTGCCTCCTTAATGGATTGAAGGTCCATAGAATAACATTTTCCTGTTGGCTTAAAAATTCCTGAGTAACCAACCTCAAATCAAACCAACCAACTCCCTTTGAGGAGGCCCATACTGCTTTGAGACTTTTTAGAGTATTTTTTTCCTTTTTGTTTGTTCTAGTGAAGGGGAATTAGGAATTCTATTTGAATTGCTCTCCTGAATTTCCAGGGTACTTTTAAGGAAATTTTGGATGCCCTGTGGGAGACCCAGGGAAAATTTATATCTGGTTCTATAAAAAGATTATCTATAATAAAAGATCTGTTTATAATAAGAAAAGAGGGATCCCTGGAGACATCTAGTATACCCTGTGTGTGTAAGGACCCATGGAAATGTTTTGTACACACCCCTGTTTGGACTGTTCTGTATGCTAAAGAGAACCATAAAAGGATTTTTACCCAGAGAAGTTTGAGTCATCAGCTAGGGGTAACAGGCTAACTTCCAGTCAACTCCAGATCGCCATGGGGAGAAGTCTACATGTTATATAGGACCTCTATAGGCACCAGAATGTGCCCATGAGAAGAGAAGCTTAATTTTCCTTTGTAAAATTTTCTTTATTTTCCTTGCTTGGGTAAGAACATCGCAAACATAGGTGGTAAAAAGAATCATTGTTATGCTGTATCACAATATATTTGGAATTTTATGGGAAAATTAAAAAAAAAACGATCATACAGGATGACGTAATGTCGAATATTTTATGCTCATTTCTCTGAAAAAGACATTTCTCAAATATATAGGGAACTGAATCAGATTTATAAAAATAAAAACCACATCTCATTTTATAAATGGTCAAAAGATATGAACAGGTGGTTTTCAGAAAAAGAAATCAAAGCTATCTAGAATCACATGAAATGATTCTCTAAATCTGTACTGATGAGAGAAAATAAATTTAAAAGATTCTGATGTACCATCTCATATGTATTAAAAATGAGAAATACTTGGCTTGAGTGTGAGATGTAAGAAAATGGGTACACTAATAAACACTTTGTGGAAATGTAAAGTGGTCCAGCCATTTTGGAGAGTAATTTGGAGCCATGCCCATTGGGCTATAAAACTGAGCATGCCATTTGGTGAAACAATACTGCTACTAGGTCTATACCTCAAAGAGATTTTTAAAAAGTAAAAGGACCCATATGTACAAAAAATATTTATAAAAACTCTGTGGTGGTAAGGAATTGAAAATTGAAGGGATGCTTAACAACTGGAGAATGACTGAACAACTTATGATTGTGGCAGTATATGATTATGATAGAATAGTCTTGTGCCAAGGAATGATGAAGGGAATAGTTTTAGAAAGATCCAGGAAGACCTATTTGAACTGATGCAAAGTGTACTGATAGAAACAGGGAATCATTTGACACAATAACACAGTTATTGTAGTAATGATCAACTGCAAAAGACTTAGCCACTCTGATCAAAACCATGATCCATGACAATTCCAAAGGATTCATGGTGAGAAATATTATCCATCTCCAGAAAGAGAATGGATGAACTCTGAGTACAAATTCAAGTATAATTTTTTCACTTTTTTTCCTTGTTTTTTTCCCACATGGAAAATATGGAAATATATTGTCCATTATTTCATATGTAATTACTTGTCTAATCAGGATTTGGGAAAGAGAGAAACTTTGGAATTCATTGTTTTTTAAATTTTAAAACAAATATATAATAATTTTTAAAAATTGATAAGGTAGATGAATGAAAAATTAAGGTGTGCCTTGAGTAGAACTGATGAGAGTATAAGTTGTATTCATTTAGCTAGAATATGCCTATAAAAGTTTACATATGGTAGTGAAATACTCAAAGGAGGATATTAATGATGGCTAATATAATAAACATAACAATTATAAAAATATGTGGCATTTTAATAGCACTTTTAAGATTTAGTAGTAGCCCTATTCATACTTTACCTCATTTGATTCTGATAAAAAACTTGAGGTAGGGTTTATAATTATCTCCATTTTATAGGTGAGGAAACTGCTCTTCAGAAAAATTAAATGACTTGCTCTAAGGCAGAATTCTAATTCATGTCTTTCTGACTCCCTTTTCTGTGGCCTGTTTATTTAGGCTGTCATGTGAAAGATCTATTTTAGAGTATATAGAGAGTCCCCGTGGTCTCTGAAGAGTCCCTGCAGTATAGACCCTAGCTAGTGTGAAGGTCATAAAATGGGAAGTACATTGCTATTTTAGATAATTAAGTTGCATATTACAACTCTGTCCACTGTACTATCTAAGTACCCCCAAACTCTGCTATCCTGAGTCTTAAAGTATGCAGGGAACCCCATGAAGAGAGATTGTGTCTCATATAGTGTCACAAAGCCTTGTGGCATACTCCATATGCAATAGGTCTGGTAAATCCTATTGATAATAGAAAATGTCATACCCAGATCTTAGACCCTCAGGATTGTTCCTAACACCTCCCAACACAACAGCTATCAATAAAGTAATGCGCTTTGTAATGTAGTTTCCCTCTCAAAGAAAAGGTAAGAACATGGAAATTCATTAGGTGAAAGCTCAATGGTTCTCTTGTAACTCTGAGACAATGAACATCGAAGCACTCAGGAGAATGGCATGGTTTAGTAGGAAGAGAGCCAAACTTGAATTCAGGGGACCTGGATTCAAATCCTATGAAGCTTTATTAATATGTCTGAGAATCATTTTTACTATCTGTAAATTAGGAATAATACAGTTACTTCATAGAAATATTTCAAGCAAATCACTTTGGATATGACAAAGTACTCCTTCTCATGTATTTTAAATATATACACATTTTAACATGTATGTTTGTATGTGTGTACACATATTTTAATATGATACAAATTTATGCAGACATCTTCATGTGTGCATATATATTTAAATCTGAATGTGTCTTTATTGGTGTAGGCCGGGAGTCAACACACTACAGCCCCTAGACCAAAAGGTTAACCACTCTTCAATGATGTGCTGTCCAATCACAGGCAGTGGCCTGGATTTGATCCACTGACCAAATTTGTCTAGCAAAGGGAAATCTTTATGAGGATATAAAGTACTTTATAGTTCCTAAAGCTTCTTTTTAATCTCTCTCTTTCATCTACCTCTTTCCTTCTTCTCTCCCTTTCTGTCTACATATTTAATGAAACATATGCATTTTTGTGTCTACATGAAAGCACACACAAACACGTAAATATATATGTATATATTTGAGTACAACGCACTGATTTCATTGGTATAAAGATCCTTTTGAGGAGCCTTCATCTAGGGATGCAGAATGACATTTATTTCATTAGTTTTAGAGAGTGGTTTGGGTCACAGAAGTTAAATGACTTGATCAGTGTCAGACTTCCAAAACATCAGACACTTTATCAAGTAAAATATGTGACCAGTGCATTTTTAGACTGTATGAGGACATTTGATAACATGTGAACATCTGAGAGACATATTAAGTGGAGACGTTTGGATTCATCTGTATTCTTGTGATCCCTCCAAACTGATCAGTGATCTCTTAATTGCCAAATCTAATGGTCTTTTCTCAATCCTCCTCCTTCTTGAGTCCTCCGCTATTTGAACCTAGTGAGCACTCTTTTCTCCTTAATGTTTTCTTTTCTCTAGGTTTTCATGAAACTGCTCTCTCCTGGTTATTCCAAATGCATGATTGCTCCTTCATAGCATTTTCTCTTCATCTGGGTAATTCCCACTAAAGGTGAGACTCCTCCAATGTTCTCACCTAAGGTCTCTTCTCTTCTTCAACGATACCATCTTGCTCAGCATCTCATCATCTCATCAGCACCTATGGACACAATATGGATACATCATGTATTTGTTTCCCAGATCTATATATTGAGTCCTAACCTTTCTCCTTAGTTCCAGTCTCACATCATCAACTTACATTGGTACATCTGAAACCGAATGTTCCACAAGTATCTCAGACTCATTGTATCCAAAACAAAACACGATCTGTCCTCTCCAACTCTCCCGTCTTCTGAATGTCTTTATTCCTATTGAGGGCACTAGCATCCTCCCAATCACATAGCAATGCAATTTAAATATCATCTTTGATTTTTTCGCTTAAACTCATTCCACATAATCCATCAGTTGCTGAGTCTTAGCGCTTCTACTTTTTGAGCATCTCTTGTATATATCCTCTTAGAGTTATCACAGTGAAACTGTCTCTCATCATCTGGACTATGGCAATAGCCTTCCAGTTGATCTCTCTTCCTAAGTCTCTCCCTATTTCAATCCATCCTCCACTTATCAAGAAAATTTATTTTTTTGTATGAACTGGGCTAACCATGTTGACCTTTTATTCAGTAAGTTCTGGTGGTTCCCTGTTACGTCCATGGTCAAGTCTAAGATGTTCTCTTAGTATTTAAAGCCCTTTCTAGGTTCACAATTTCCTATCTTTCTGGTCTGCTTGTCCTATTTCTTTAAGGTCCAACAACAAGTTGCCTTTTTGCTTTTTTCACAAACTCCACTCCACCTCCCTATGCCATGCTTTTTCACTAGTTGTCTCTGTATTTGAAATCTTCTCCCCTTTTATCTCCACCTACTCTGCTCTTTCTTCATCTTATATTCCCCTTTCTACAGGAAGTTTTTTTTTTCTGGTTCCCCCTTTCATTATTGCCTTCCTTCTGAGATTACTTTTCACCTACTCCATATAATCTTGTTCCTACATAGTCGTTTGCATGTTGTCTAATACATTGGAACGTGAATTACTTGAGGGCAAACGCACTGTTTTTTTCTTTCTTTGTCTGAGCCATAGCAAACATTTAACAGACGCATGATTACTGGGTAGTTATTACTTGTGACACATTCCTATGATCAATTTCACAAAGCAGTTGAAAGAAATATTCCTAAATCAGAATGCCATTTTGTTGAGAATGGGAACTGTCTTTTTCATTTTATATTCCCACTGGTTGGCACATAGAAAACCCTTAGAAGATTTAGAGAAGTTGTTGATTTGCATTGATAAAGAGGATTTTTTCACTGAGTTCTCCGAACTAATCAAAGCACAAGTTTGGACCAACTATTCCTACACCTGAGGCATTATCTCTCCATTCATATTTACCTCGTTTTCATCAGTATTTATTGTTTTTATCCATACATTTTAGGGAGGATTTTGATAAGGTATAGAAGACTAAGAGGTGTGAATGCAATGGCATAAGTAGCGTCTACGTCATGTCATAGGAATGTCGGATCAAAGAACTATTTTTCTATCACCTAGAGAAGAGAAGACTTTTGGGGTCTGATATGACGTTTGTCTTCAATATCTGAATGTTTGTCAAGTGGAAGAGGTATTAGACTTCTGTTTTGTTCCACAAGTAAGGGTCAAAAGAGTTGGAAGGTAATGAGATGTTGATTTAGGCTTGATGGAAGGGGGAAAAGCTTTCTAAAAATTATACCACCATGAAGTCAGATGTGCTTTCATTCAGAGTAGGGAGTTCCGCTCTTTAGAGGTCTCTAAGCAAAAGTTTCAAAGAAGAATGTTCACTTGTCTGGTATGCATTAGATAAAATTTTTTTCAGGTATAGATTGGGAATAGTTGCTGAGGTCCTTTCCAATTCAGGGATTCTCTAATTCGTAGATCAATCACGAATGCATGAGTGAATGATCAAAAATTCTGCTTAGTGATAGGCTTACAAATACAAATACTTCTGTTTCAGCATCTCATATTTTAATAGCAGGAGACTACTTATACAGGGATCAGAGGAATTTTTGAAATTCGTTTCTCCTTAGAAATCCCAGATTCAGGTGCCTAGACTATGTATAAAGACTTCTAGCATTGGGAAACCCATGACCTCCCATTCCTCTCTGATAGTGCTTTAACTATTAGGATATATTCTCTTAGATGGAAATCTGCCTAGCTATATCTTGTACACACTCCTTCTAGTTTGACCTGATGGGGTCATCTCATTAAAGTATGAACCTTTTTCACGTTATAATTCTTCAAATTCTCAAAATTCTATCAATTGTCACATCTAGCAGCTAGTTGGCATCAATACTGGACATAAGGTAGTGAAAAATCTGAGTTTATATCATACTTTACTCAGTTACTAATTGTATAATTCTTGGCATATCATTTATCTTTGATTTTTTTTGGTTTTCTTATTTGCAAAATAAGGATACTAATAGCATCCATATCCCAAGGTGATTGTGAGGATCAAACGACATGAGAATTGTCAAGCCCTTTGAAAATCTTAAAGTCTACAAAACCATTACTTGTTTTTATTATCTTTATCAGGTCATTTGTTCCTGGGCTAAACCACTATTTTGTGCTACAGTAAATCAGTGGCATGGTCACTACTGAGAACATGCTTGTTCCCTTACCTTCCTGCTCAACCTTCTTGAGTGAAAGCCTGTTTACAACGTCCTTCCTAAAATGAACTGAACACTACATATTCACCCCATTTGGTTTGATCATGGAGTAGGAAAGATGAAAGCATAATTATTCAGTCTTTGTTTCTAGGCACATCTCCTTAGGTAACTTAGGTTTCATATGCCAGAATCACAAAGTACGAGAGTTAAAAGGGACCTTGGAAGCCACTTGTACTAATCCCTATAAGATAAAAATATCTCTCTATCTCAGAACGTAAGTTTATAGAGGAAGGGTCTTCTCTTCTTGTATTCTTATTTCTTTGCACAAAGAAGATCCATTGCAAGTGCTTGTAAAGTTCATTGATGTAATAAATTTTGAAGTCTTGTTGATTATATCCATAAAACTCTTGTTTCTTTTGAAGCGCTCATCAACAGTAGCCTAGAGTATTGTAACATTACTTTAAGTAATAACAAGCTTCTAGTTCTTCCAAAATTTTGTCCCAGTGTTCTCAAAATAATCTTGAATAAGGACATGACTACTTCATTTTTCTGACAAGTAACCTTTAGTGGCTCTCCAATGCCTTTGGATAAAATACTTCCAGAATTTAAAGTACATAACCATCTGACACTGGCCTACCTTTACACTCTTCTTTCTCTACCTAATACATTCTATGTTCCAGACAAAGTAGTTGACTTGGGCTTCCATGAACTTAACACTCTATCTGCTCCTTCTATGTTTTTATGTAATTTATCACCTTGTGCTGGGATGAATTCGACTTTCACCCTCTTTTTGGCCCCAGTTCTTCAACCAGTTATCCCTCTCTAGTCACTTATGCCCAGCAAGTATGTCACAGGTTTGTTGTGGGGATAAAATGAGATTATATTTGTAAATGCAAAGCACAGTGCCTGACACATAGTAGGTGTTTAACAATTGCATGGTCCCTTTCCCTTTCCCTTTTATTAGTTCCCTGCATCAGCCCTAATCCCTGCTACCGTATTCCATTTGTCTCTTGCCTCTGGCCTCTGATTCCTTTGATCTAGAGACTTCTTATTGAGGTCTAAGTGAACTCTAGATGATTGCCACCCACCTATGCCCTCTCTCTTTGGCTTTTTTCATGCCACCCCCAAATCCATCTCCTAACGTGACTCCTATAGACTATAGATTTGTCTAATAAGAGCCCCTCAGTGTACAGCTTCAACATATGCCATTAGTTTAGAACTTAAGACTCTATCTTAGTGCTGATCTTTCTCTTTCTACTGATATTACCCTCCAAAAACTTATGCTTCTGAATGTCAATCTGCTGATTTACGAAATCTACACCTCATATGTAATTCTTCACTCCTTCATCCCAACATCACTCACTCTTTATCCCATTTGCCTCCCAGCAGTATTCCACTTTGTGTCTACCTGCTGAAATCATACCCCGCCCCCCAGGATTCTGGCTCCATAATTAAGAAACTTCCTTTCATCCTAAAATTTCTACTTTATCGTTCATTTCATGTTCTGGCACTCACTGAGACCAGTTCCCTCCTGAAGATCTTGTATTTCTGACTACTTTTGCCTAAAAACAACTGCACTTTCATTTATACCTTGCAACTTACTGGAGTTCAAATACTCATGCTGTCTGTCACCACTTCCACATTCTCTCTCTACCACTATTGCTCAGCAATATTTGCTCTGTTGAGTTTCATTTTATTGAAATGCATCTCCAGTGCAGATCATGGTAACCATTATTTGTTGACCACTCAGGAGATAACGTAATTTTCCTCAAAGATTTATTTTTTTGGTTCAGTCTCTTTTGTTCCATTCCAAGCTGTGCCCTCATAATAGTGCAATTGAATATACAAATTGATATGAAAGTATCCTAAACTCTTGATTACTCAATTTTCTCAGTCCCCATATCTCATTTATCTCTACATCAATTATACATAAAGATAGGTACCTGTTTTTATCCTTCTATCATCTATAAAAAAGATATCTTACTTCCATATTAATAAATTATGTATTTATTTTATCTGACTGTAATCTATTTTCATTCAAGCAATCTTTCTGCCTCACAATCCTTAACCTTTTTATCTGTCCTTAATATGAACTACCATCCCTACATCACTCTCTTCTTTCCTAAACTACCATACCCCTATGTAGAAGAATTTCAAATCCATTTACTACTCTGTTCTCAAATAAAAAATTGCACACTTCTTTGTCCCTCTTTAGGCCCCCCATGTCATCACTTACTTCTACTCTCTCAGCTCAAAAGATCATGACTCATATTTTTAAATGAGGATATTTAAATCACTTCCTTCTACTCTCTCCATATCATATATCTCAGGCAATTATATGACAGATTGACTACTGTCAAAGTGAAAGAATTCCAATGTAAAGAGATTCTCAGAATGTGAGTGAAGAAAAAGTTCCCATAAGGCAGCACTCCTTAAAAATACAAATAAAGACAATTATTTATTTTTAACCTTCTCTCTTTTCATACTCAAAACCTCTTCTTCTCTAGGCCACTCATTTTCATTTATTTTAACTCATGCTCTTAGAGCATAGCCATCATTCCACTCTAATTCCTTCATCACTGCTGTCACCTGCCTCTGAATTTGTTCTGGTTTACAATGTCCTTCCTAATTATTGATCCTGAATTGAAGATATCCTCCCAGTGTGGTGTGACTAGAGCAGAGTACAGAGATGCTATCATTCCCTTAATTCCATATTCTTTCCTGTGAATACTGCTGTTCTCAAGAAATCAAAGAGCCATTACCTATTTTTGTCTGTGCTTCTTGGGTAGATGAGGGAAGAGCTGCTGGTCCTAGCGTATGTCTGCTGAGTCATGGGAGTGAGGGTAGTTTTATGCTAGTTATAGCTATGGCGTTACCTGAGTTCATCTCCCCCTTGAATTGTGATTATAAGGTCAAATTGAAGAGAAATGGCATTATCTATATTGGGAGTCATTGATGTCTCTTAGGAAGAAGAAACTTTTATCCCAGGTGCTAATAATTATCCACAATCATTGTTGATTAATGATAATTCTCCCTAGTCTCTCCTTATCCTCACATAAGCAAATGATAGCAGATGGAAGAAAAACTTTTCTCTAGTCCCTAGGAGAGTCAGACAAGTTCATTCACAGAAGGTAAAACAGGGAAGTTTGAGGCCTGGTATGATTGATTGCTACCTCTTTCCAGAATAACAGAAGCTCTTAGGTAGAAGAAGATAAAAAAAACCCCAGCAAAACTGAACATATTAATACAGTTTATATTTTATACATTGCTCTCCATTAATGGACTCCAACTTTTACAAAGGAGCAAAGAAAGTGTCTTTTAATTCATCTTCTTTTGAGACAAATCTGTGTCTTGGAAGTTCTCCGTATTCAGTTTTAATTGTTTTGTGACTGTAGTTCCCTAAACTTTGTTTTCCAGTGTATTACCAAGAAATAGAGACTTATAAGTATTTTTTCTGGATGCAATGGTTTTCTTTTTGTCACTGATGTTTATGATTTCTTGGTCTGTTATTGGAATCTCTTGGTCAAACTGGTCTGAATATTTTGGTCACTTTATTCACATCATTCAAAATTGCTTTTGAGAATGGTTGTACCAATTCTCGTCTCCACCAACGAATTTCTTTGCCTATTTTCTCCCAGTTTCTTCAATATTGTCTACATTTGTCTTTTGTCATCTTTCTCAATTTTTTTGAATCTGAGATGCAACTTCAGGTTTCTTTTAGTTTGTATTTCTGGTTTGAAATATGTGGTTATTAATAGTTTATATAATTCATGTATTAATAGTTTCTACTATTGTAAACTATTTTTTTATCCTTTCACTTCTTTTTAAGAATTAAGTAACAGCTTTTGGCCTTCTATCATTATCACAATTGTCCAAACTTCAAGATAAGAAACCCTCATTACGGTTGTTTTGTGCAAACCTTTATTTCACCTCAGTCAATTCACTTTTCCTTATAACCCATGTGTACTATTTTTCTTTGTGAAAAAACCTTTTCAATTTCCTATGATTTAAATTCTCTATTTTGTCTCTTGTAACTGCCCCTTTTCCTTTTTTGACTAAGAATTCTTTTTCTACCAATAACTTTTTTCTATTTTTTTGTTTTAATAGTATGAATTTTAATAACAAATTTGTTTTTTCCATTTTGAAATTATTATGGAATATGGTATAAGATGTTATCTTCAATTTAATTTCTAGATTACTTTACAGCTTTCCAAACAGTTTTTATAAGATCAGGAGTTTTTTTTCCCAAACAACGTTTGCTTTTTGGTTTATCAAAAGCTGTGTATTGAATTCAACTATTTCTAATTCTTCCTTTTCTATTCTTCAATTGAATGGCTTTCCTATTTTAGTTAACCAGTAACAAGTAGTTTGAATAATTTTTTATTTCAAAGTGAGTCTGAGTTTTGGAACTGTTGTTCCCCTTCATTCCTACCTTTCTTCATCATTTTCCATTGATAGTCTAGAACTATTGTTCGAACAAACAAATTTTGTTATTATTTCATTCAGCTCTCTTAATTCAGCCCTTAGTAATTTATTGGAACAATAACCAATATATTAAATTTACTTTGGGAATGCTGTTATTCCTATTGTATGGAATGGCCAAGCACAGAGTACCAAATACTCTTTTAATTTTTTAAGTGTTGTTATTTTGTTTCCAAATCTACACAAGTATTCAGTGAGTCATTGACTGACCTCCATTGATTGACATTCATCTGCATGTAAATACATACTTGTGATAAAAGTATTTTAATATTTTATTTTCCCCAATTATATGTAATTATTAAATTCATTTGCAAATTTGAGTTCCAAATTCTCTCCCTAGCTCCCTTTCTTCTCCTCTCTCATTGACAAAGCAGTAATTTGACATGTGTCATACACGTATGATGATGCAAAACAAGTTTGAAAACACAGAACAAAGAAAAAAACAAAAAAAAATAAAGAAAAATATACTTCAATCTGTCTTCAGATTCCATCAGTTCTTTCTCTAGAGATGGGGAACATTTTTCATAGTAAGTCCTTTAGAACTATCTTGCTTGGATCATCATATTGCTGAAAATGGTTAAATCATCCATAGTTGATCATTGTATTGCTGTTACTGTGTACAATGTTTTCTTGGTTCTGCTCAACTCACTTTGCATCAATTTATGTAAGTCTTTCCAAGATTAAACTTTACATTCTTACATAGGAAAATGCCACTTGTAACTCCTAGTGAAGAATTCGCATAATACTGGGTTGCCTGTGAAGCTTAGGATTTATATCATTTGTCCTTGAATTTTCTCCTTACTTTCCTGTAGTGTAAGATATATTTTCATATCAAATTGAGTGTGCATGTTATTCCCTCGTTAAGCCAAATGTGATGAGAGTAAGCTTCACTTTGTTCCTCTCAATTCCTCCCTTTTCTCCTCAATTAGAAAAGCTTTTTCTTGCCCTTTCTATGAGAGATAATTTGCCCCATTCCATTTCTCCCTTTCTCCTCCCTATATATTCTTCTCTCATCCCTTAATTATATTTTTTAGATATCATTCCTTCCTATTCAACACACCTTATGCTCTCTCTCTGTCTCTCTCTATCTCTCTGTCTCTGTCTCTCTCTGTCTCTCTGTCTCTGTCTGTCTCTGTCTCTCTGTCTGTCTCTGTCTGTCTCTCTGTCTCTCTCTGTCTCTCTCTCTCTGTTTCTCTCTCTGTCTCTCTCTCTCTACACACACACACACACACACACAGACACACACACACGTGTGTGTGTGTCTGTGTGTGTGTGTAATCCCTCCAACTACCCAAATACTGAGAAAAGTTTCAAGAGTTACAAATGTTATCTTCCCATGCAGAAATGTAAACAATTCAATTTTAGTAAGTCCCTTATGATTTCTCTTTCCTGTTTACCTTTTCTTGCTTCTCTTGATTCTTGTGTTTAAAAGTCAAATTTTATATTCATCTCTGATCTTTTCATCAAAAATGCTTGAAAGTCCTCTATTTCATTGAATGACCACTTTTTCCCCTGAATTATTATACTCAGTTTTGTGAGGTAGGTGATTTTTGGTTTTAATCCTAGTTCCTTTGACTTCTGGAATATCATATTTCAAGCCCTTCAATCCCTTCATGTAGAAGCTGCTAGATCTTGTGTTATCCTGATTGTATTTCCACAATACTCGAATTGTATATTTCTAGCTTCTTGCAATATTTTCTGCTTGACCTGGAAACTCTGGAATTTGGTGACAATATTCCTAAGAGTTTCTCTTTTTGGATCTCTTTTCAGGAAGTGATTGTGAATCCTTTCAATATTTATTTTGCCCTCTAGTTCTAGAATATCATGACAATTTTCCTTAATAATTCCATGAAAGATGATATCCAAGCTCTTTTTTCTTATCATGGCTTTCAGGTAGTTCCATAATTTGTAAATTGTCTCTCTTGGATATATTTTCCTGGTCAGTAGTTTTTCCAATGAGATATGTCACATTATCCTCTATTTTTTCATTCTTTTGGTTTTGTTTTGTATTTTCCTGGTTTCTCATAAAGTCATTACCTTCCATCTGCTCCTTTCTAATTTTTTTTTAATTTTTACATTTTATTTTTAACACAGTTTATAACAGATAAAGAAATTCAAACTTTTGGTCAGGTAATACTTCTTTTTAAAGCATTTGAAATATGGACCACAAAAAGGATTTTTTTAAAAAACATTAACCAACGGAAACACAAATAATATTTATGCTGCTAACTTCACAAGCTCTTGACCTAATTGTCCCCACAGTATTACTAAAAATTAAAGGACCCTAGCTTATTGTTGTTGATCTAAAGTTCTATGCCTAATAGCTTAATTTTAGACTTAAGCTCAGGTGTTCCCTTGCCAATAATCTATAATTGAATAGATCTGGCATTAATCTTACAAATCTTTTGACTATAGAAAATTGCCACCAAGAGTAGGGACATTGCAGGGATACAGTATCTCCCCAACTTCATGTCAATTCCAGGCAAGATTAGATTATCCACTTGCATTCGGTCAGGCTTAAAGTCTGCCAGGTGTCAGTGGGGAAATTGAGTCAGGAGAATCCTACCTCAGCCGAGGTTGAATGGCCACTCTCCCACCCTTCCCATGAGATCACCTTAAGCAGTTCATACCAGTATTTCACCAGCTTACTGGCATCATGGATTGGAGACTCAGATCGCCTTTCTTGCTACACATACCTGGAGTTAGACTCAGAAGAACAGTCACTTAATAGTCCCATAGCATCTAAAAATGGCAAGCTCCAATAATCAGGTTTCAAATACGATTATAATTTCACTTTGGCTAAGGAACATCTTTTGAGGCAAGTCTTAAATGGCTTACATGCCTTTTTATACATGTTTTAGCAATCATAAAATCAAATTTATCATTAAAACCTTAACTTTTCCATCAATGCCAAATTTTGCCCAAGGTTACCTTCCTCTAGGGAATTTAGATTGAAATTCTTTTCCCCAAACAAAAGATGTCATTGATTTATTCTCAGTAATTAATTCAGTCAATTGTTTTAATACTAATTGCTTTTATCTCACTTTGTAACATGTCCAATTTTTCTCCCTATCACTCCCCTCCCCCCACTTCCTAATACCTTGCATTCTGATTATTCCTTCCCTCAATGTGTCCTCCCTTCTATCACACCCCACTCTTCCCTTTTCCCCATCTTCTTTCTTTTCTTGTAGGGCAAGATAAATTTCTATACCCCATTCCTTGTAGTTCTTATTTCCCGATTATATGCCATAAAAATTCTCAACATTCGTTTCTAATACTTTGAATTCCAACTTCTCTCCCTCCCTCCCCAGCCCCTCTGAGAAGGGAAGCAATTCAATACAGGCTAAATATGTGTTCTTTTGCAAAAGGCTTTTCTTTTGCCAAAAATAATAATGTTGTGAAATACTAATTATATTGCCCTCTGTCCTACTCTATCCCTCCTTATTTTTTTCCCCTGCAATTGACCTTGTCTCTTCTCAAAAGTGTTTATTTCTAGTGACTCTCTTCTCCCATTTGCCTTCCCTTCTAACATTCCCCTCACTCCACTTGTCACCTCCTCTCCCACTTTCCTGTGGTGTGATATAAATTTTCACATCACATTTAGTGAGCATGTTATTCCCTCCTTCAGCCATATGTGGAGAGAGTAGCTTCATTTTTCCCCTCTCCCCTTCTCCCTTATCTCCTCCATTGAATAAGATTTTTCTTATCTCTTTTATGAGTTATAGCCTGCCCTGTTCCATTACTCCCTTTCTCTTCCCGGAATTTTCCTCCTTCACCCCTTAATGTGTGTGTGTGTGTGTGTGTGTGTGTGTGTGTGTGTGTGTGTGGATATCATCTCTTCTGATGTAACACACCTTGTACTCTCTATCTATGTGAATGTGTGTGTGTGTGCGTGTGTATGTACAATCTCTCCATCTACCCAAATACTGAGAAAAGATTCAAGAGTTAAAAATATTTTCTTTCCATGTAGGCATGTAAACAGTTCAGCTTTAGAGAGTCTTTTATGATTTTTATTTCCTGTTTACCTTTCATGCTTCTTTTGATTCTTATCTTGGGAAGTCAAATTTTTCCATACAGATCTGGTCTTTTCCTCAACATGAATGATTGAAAGTCATATATATCATTGAATGACTATTTTTTTCCCTTGAAGTATTATACTCAGATTTGCTGGATAGGTGATTCTTGGTTTCAAACCCAGTTCATTTTGACTTCTGAAATATCTCATTCCAAGCCCTTCAATCCCTTAATGTTGAAGCTGCCAGATCCTGCATTATCCTGATTGTATTTCCACAGTATTCAAATTGTTTCTTTCTAGCTGCTTGCAGTATTTTCTCCTTGATTTAGGAACTCTGAAATTTGTCCACAATATTCCTAGTAGTTTCTCTGTTCGGGTCTCTTTCAGGAGGTGATCTGTGAATTCTTTCAATATTTATTTTGCCCTCTGGTTCTAGAACATCAGGGCATTTTTCCTTGATAATTTCATGAAAGATGATGTCTAGGCTCTTTTTTTGATCATGGCTTTCAAGTAGTCCCATAATTTTTAAATTGTCTCTCCTGAATCTATTTTCTAGGTCAGTTGTTTTTCCAATGAGTTGTTTCACATCATCTTTTATTTTTTTTAAATTTTTAGTTTTGTTTACTAATTTCTTGGTTTAACTCAAAGTCATTCTTTTCTCTGGACTCAATTCTCTCTTTCAACAAATTACTTTGTTCAGTGAGCTTTTGAACCTTCTCCTCCATTTGGCTAATTCTGCTTTTTAAAACCTCCTTCTCCTTGTTGGCTTTTTGGACCTCTTTTTCCAATTGAGTTAGCCTCTTTTTAAGGGTGTTATTTTCCTCAGCATTTTTTTGGTTCTCCTTTAGTAAGTTGTTAACTTGTTTTTTAAGGTATCCTATTGCCTAAGCCCAGTTTAAGTTCCCTTTGGAGGCCCTGGAGGCAGAGGCCTTGACTCCCTCTGACAGTATGCCTTGTATTTCCTCATCTGAAAGGATGGGGGACAACACCTGTTCCCCAAGAAAGTAACCTTCTATGGTCTAATTTTTTTCCCTTTTGGGGGCATTTTCCTGGCCAGTTACTTGACTTCTGAATTTACTCTCCACAACTACCTCGCCTCCAGTTCCACCAAGTCAGCACTGGAAACTGAGATTCAAATGAGCTGCTCCAAAGCCTCAGGGGCTTTAGGCAGAGGCGGGGCTGCTATTCAGAGTGAGATTAACATCAGCTGCTCAGGTTGGGGTAGGGCCACCATACAGGGTTCAATTCCCTCAGGGGCTTTCTGATGAGACCTTCAACAATGGATGCTGGCTACTGCCTGTTTTGGAAGCCCCATCTGCTGCTGCCTCTACTGCTGCCTCCTGAGGAGATCTGAGTTATGGGGACACCCTGCTCCCCTCTCGGCCAGTCGAAAAGACCCTCTCACTGACCTTTGGCATCTGTGGGTTGAGAGATCTGTACTGCTGCTGGAGATTCTGTCCCTGAAGCCTGCTTGATCTGCTCCTTTCAGTGCTGTGTGGCCAAGGCGGGATTGGGCTGTACTCCATGTCTGATGTGCGACAGACCTTTCCCATCAGTCTTTCAGGTCTCTCCAGGATAGAAATCTCCGACCCTCCATTGTTCTGTGGCTTCTGCTGCTCTAGAATTTTTGAGAGTTCTTCCTTACAGGTATTTTATGGGCTGTGGGGTAAGTGTTAGCATCTGTGTATCTTTCTACTCCACCATCTTGGCTCCTCCCCCCTCCATTCTAATTCTTAAAGAACTATTTTCTTCAGTGAGCTTTTGAACTTCCTTTTCCATTTTACTAATTCCGCTTTTTCAAATATTCTTCTTCTAATTGACTTTTGGGGCCTCTTTTGCCATTTGAGTTAGTCTATTTTTAAAGGTGTTATTTTCTTCAGCATTTTTTTGCATCTCCCTTAGCAAGTTGTTGACTCACTTTTCATAATTTTCTGGCATTGTTCTCATTTCTCTTCGCAATGTTCCTCCACCTCTCTTACTTGATTTTCAAAATCTTTTTTGAGCTCTTCCATGGACTGAGACCATTGCATATTTATTTTGGAAGTTGTGGATGCAGAAGCCTTGACTTTTGGGTCTTCCTCTGATGGTACGCAGTGTTCTTCCTTATCCAAAAGGATGGGAAAAAATACCTGTTCACCAAGAAAGTCTCCTTCTATTGTCTTATTTTCCCGTTTTTTGGCAGTTTCCCAGCCAGTTACTTGACTTTTGACTCCTTTGTGAAGAGGAGGGTATACTCTGGGGACCTGTAAGTTCTCAGTTCCTCCAAGGTGGCACAATCAAGGGAGAAGAGTTTACTCCTCTCCTGACCTGCACTCTGGTCTGTGATCAACCACAAGAAATCTTCTGCCCAAGATATGTGAGTAGGATTACCTCTCCAGAGCTTCCATCAGCTCCACCAGCCAGCACTCTTCCTCACCCCAGAACTGCCACTCAGGGCTGAGATCCAGATCAGCCACTCAATTCCCCCAGAATCTTTAAGCCAAGGGCTCTAAAAATGGATGTTGCTGCTGCTGCCACCACCTGGGGCCAGGGCTACGGGAGGATCCTGCTCTCTTCTCACCCAGGGAAAGAGCTTTCTCACTGACCTTTTTAGTTGTGTCTGGTGTTTGGTGGTTGAGGGATCTGGGAACCACAGTTGCTGCAGATAGCACCCTGAAGCCTGCTTGGGTCCTGCCATGCTGTGCCATGCAGCCAAGGCTGGGCTGCTCTCCACTCTGTGCCTGGTGCAATAGACCTTTCCTGTTGGCCTTTCAGGCTGTCTTAGGCTAGAAATCTCTTTCACTCTGTCGTTTCATGGCTTCTGCTGCTCTGGAATTTGTTTAGTCATCTTTTACAGGTCTTTTATGGGCTATGGGGGGGAGCCTCTACAGTTCCATCTTTCAGCTATGCCATCTTGACTCTGCCCCAACACTCATTCCTACTAAAATCTCTTGAAAGCATAGGTATAAAGAGATTTGTTTCCTTAAAATTATAATAAAATCTACCTAAAATCATCAGCAAGCATTATATGTAATGGGGTCAAGTTAGATGCATTTCCAATTAAGTCAGGGGTGAAACAAGGATGTCCATTATCACCACTATTATTCAGTATGGTACTAGAAATATTAGCTGTGGCAATAAGAGAAGAAAAAGAAATTGAAGGAATTAGAACAGGCAAATAAGAAACTAAGTTATCACTCTGCACATATATGACGATATACTTAGAGACTACTAGAGAAACAAAGAAAAAACTACTTGAAATAATAAACAACTCTGGCAAAGTTTCAGGATACAAAATAAACCCACATAAATCATCTGCGTTTCTATACATTACAAACAAAGACAAACAGCAAGAGATAGAAAGAGAATTTCCATTTAAAGTTACTGTAGACACTGCAAAATATTTGGGAGTCTACCTGCCCAAACAAACCCAGAACCTGTATGAACATAATTACAAAACACTTTTCACACAATTAAAGTCAGATCTAAATAACTGGAAAAACATTGATGCTCATGGGTAGGCTGAGCCAACATAATAAAAATAACAATTCTATGTTAATTAATTTCCTTATTCTATATTATACAGATCAAACTGCCAGAAAATTATTTTCTAGAGCTAGAAAAAAATAATATCACAATTCATCTGGAAGAAAAAAAAGTCCAGAATATCAAGAAAATTAATTAAAAGAAATGCTAGGGAAGGTGACCTAGCCCTACCAGATCTCAAATAGTATTATAAAGCAGAAATCATCAAAACCATTTGGTACTGGCTAGGAAATAAAGGGGTAGATCAGTGGAATAGGTTAAGTACACAGGACACAATAGTCTAACACCTCTTCCACTTGACAGCCCTTCAAAAACTAGAAGAGAGCAAACATGTACCACCCAGAAAGTCTTCTCTTCTCTAGGTGACGATTACAGTTCTTTCACCTGTTACGCCTATGACATGACTGAAACTGCTCACCATCCTGAGTCTTCTCTACATTTCCAAAACTGTTCCTAAAGTGCCTACATTCTTAGTACTTTGCTTAGTAAATGTTTGCAAAATTCACAATGAAATCTGAAGTCTTGTGGATTCTATGCCCATAAAATCTGTTGTTTCTAATGACATACTCATTGCATAATTCAAGCTCATATTACTTCTTCCCTCGACCATTGCATCTTTACCCTAAATGGACAATAAACTTCTAGTCTATCCCATTTGTACTCAATTGTTCTCAGAATAATCTTAAATAAGGCTCTGACCACATCATTTCCCCTCTAAGAAACAAACTTTATATACTTCGTATACTTATTCCTCATATAGGCATTGAAAGTCTGTGACTATCAGGCTCCAGCCTACTTTTCCAGGCTTCATTCTGTTCTTTACATTTTCTGTATTACAGTCAAACTGGTTTCTTTGCTCTTCCACAAACTTAGCACTCTATCAGATGCTTCTGTGCCTTTTTACAGGCTATCACTTTGTTCTGGGATGAATTCTACCCTCACCTCTCTTTTGCTTCAGTCCCTCATCCAGTCACATCTCTCCAATCAATTTATCCCAACACCAAGTTTGCAGTGTTGTTGGGAGGATCAAATGAGATCATATTTGTAAAGATGTTTGTTCCCATTTCCTTTCCTCCTTACCTATTCCCTCTATCAGCCCTAGTCCATGTCACCTGCTTCTATCTGTCTCCTGATTCCTCTTGAGTCAGGACCAGATAATCGCCAACAGCCTGTGACCTCTGTCTTTGACTTTCTCCATCCTGCCACCAAATCCATCTCCTTACACAACTCCCACAGACTATAGCTTTGACTACTCTTGTCAAATCTGAATCCTTCAAGACACAACTTTACCGCCTGTCATTAGTTGGGAACTTAAGGAAGGACTTTTAAGAATCTTGTTACTTAGTGCTGACCTTAATCAATTTCTCTCTACTGAAATTCTTAAGTCATTCCTTAATTATTAGCATACTGCTCTCCTAATACCTGTGCTTTTCAATGCCCAGCTGCTAATGAACAAACTCAACTCTCTATATCTAATTATTCACTCCCTCCTCAACACAATACCACACTCTTTCCCCCTCCTCTTCCCAGGAATATCTCAGTTTATATATAGTTGTTTTCACTATGTTCTCTGAAATGATTGCTTCATGATTTAAAAAAATTTCCTTTCATTCTAAACTTTTTACTTATAAGTCGTTCCATCTTCTGGTATCCACTGACATCAATTCCCTCTTGAAGACCTTGCATTCTTGGCTACTTTTTCTAAAACTCATTGCACCTTCATTTAAAACATGCAACTCTACCATTATTGTATGGTGACCTCTCCTCTGTTGGGGTTCCTTTTATTCAAATTATACAGATCCTAGTGACCATTATTTATTGACGCCCCCCCCCCCGGATATTTTTCTTCTTTCCTCAGTGATTTTAATAATTGGCTCACACTCTTTTGCTCCATTCCAAGTCATGCCTTCTCAATAAGGGACTTCAACACACATATTGATGCTCTATGAAATATCTTTCCTTATTCCTAAATCTATTCATTTCCCATATCTTTCTTCTCCTCTCTACATTAACTATACACACAGATGATCACTCCTTTGATCTTGCCATCATCTATAAGAGGGTGTCCCACTTCCATCTTCGTAAATTTCGAACTTCTTTTATCTAATAATTTATTTTCATTTTGGCTTTCTCTACACCTTACAAGCCTTAGCCTTTTTCTCTGTCCTCACTATAACTTACAATTCCGCTATCACTCACTTCTTTCCTACACTACCATATCTCTGTATTTCACTCTCTTCCCTTTATGATCTCAACCCTTTGGTGAAGCATTGTTAATGTAACCTATTTTCTACATTTTGATCTCTTGCCCCCTTGTCTAATCACTGATCAAGCCCTATCAAACACCAGTCTTGAATTACTTCCACTATCTACCTCCTTTGCTTCTATCTATGTACTACAGAATGGAAGTGGAGAAAATAATGAAGTACATCCTTTACAAATTTAAGTAGCATCATCTCAACTGGGCACTCCTTGAACCATCCTGATCCTTGTATAGATTTCTAATCAATTTTCCATCTTTCTCATCAGAGAATGTATCAAAACAGCTATCACACACTTTTTTGTCCCTCTTCACTCCGCTCCCATAGCACCACTTACCCCTACCCTCCTGAGAAGACCTAGCCTCACATTTTAATAAAAAATGTGAATATTCACTGTGGATTTCTTCTTCTCTCCTTATCATCTCATATCCATCTTAAAATTATATGACATATGCACTAATGTCAAAGTGAAAAGATTCCAATTTATAGATACTATTAGAAGGTGAATGAGGATGATATATACTCATTATAGAATAGTCCTTAAAACTGTAAGTACAGACAGTTAGTTATTTCCACCTATCTGTCTCCTTTCCCATGTAGAGTGTCCTTTTCTCTAGGCTACTCATTCCCATTTACTTTAACTTATGCCCTTATGGCCCAGTCATCATGCCATTCAAATTTCTTCACCTTTGTGGTCACGCGCTCTAAACTTGCTCTGGTTTTCAATATCCTTCTTAATAAGTGATCCTGAACTGAAGATATCTTCCCAATATGGTCTGACCAGAACAGAGTACAGAGGAAGTATCATCCCTTTTATTTTATGTTCATCATTGTAGATGTAGGTCTTCTCTAAGGTTTATGCTATTTTCTTGATTCAAATTACTGAAGAACTGATATGATGAAAGGCCTGATATGATGAATGGTCTGCTTTGACTCTTCTTTTCTTTTCTGGAACACATACTTCTTCTCCAACTCTGTCTCTGTGCCTTATAAATGGAAGACCCACTCACCTACTGGTCTCTGCTGCCTGGGCAGATGCAGTAAGGGCTGTGGGACCCTGTGTATGTGTGTGGAGTCATGAGATCAAGATAGTCTTATCATAGTTATAACTATGGGATATCTTGAGTTCATCTCCCCCTGAAACTATGCTTATAAGGCTAAATTGAAGAGAAGGGACATCAGAAGTCATTGGTATCTCTGAGGAAGAACATTTGTCAACTTTTGTTTCAGGTGCTAATAATTATTCACAATTGATACTGATTAATGACAATTCCCCAATTCCTGTCCCCTCAAAATTAAGTGATAGCAGATGGAAGGGAAACTTTTCTCTAACCCCTGGGAGAGTCAGGCAAGGTCATCCATAAAGGGTAAAACAGGGAATTTTGAGACATGGGTATGTTTGCTAATAACCTCTATTCTATAATGACAGAATCTCTTAGATAGAAGAGAAAAAACATAATTAGCAAAACTGAAGAACATGATAAAAAGCTTAGATTGTGTACTTTACTCCCCATTAATGAACTTCATTCTTTACAAAGGAGCAAGGATGGTGTGTTCTCAATTATCTTCTTTGGGGACAAGTGTGTGTTTTGTTGTTTCTCAGCATTCAGTTTTGATGGTTTTGTGATTTTTGTTCTCTCCACTTTATTTTCAGTTAATTATTATGAAATGTACAATTATAAATATTTTTGTGTTTATTTTGGCTTACTTTTTGTCGTTGACCTTTGTCATTTTTCTTATTTCTTGTCAGTGGAATTTCTTGGTCAAAAGGGTTTGATGTTCCAGTCAATTTATTTACATAATTCCCAAATGCTTTCCAAAATGGTTGCACCAATTCACCAATAAAGAACTAGTGTGACCTGTATTTCCACAAAACCTGCAACATTGACTATGTTTGCCTTTTCTCATTTTTCTCAATTTTATGGGTTTGAGGTGAAACTTCAGTATTGTTTTAGTTTATATTTCTCTTGTTACCAGTGGTTTGAAATGTATAGCTATTAATCTGAATAATTCATTTATTTATTAGTAATGTCTACCTTTGAAAATATACTCTTAAATATTTTCCCTCCCTTTAAAAGTGGGGAATACTTTTGGTCTTATGTCATTCTCTTAAATGTCCATAGGGATACAAAATTGTTTTCCCCTCAGTCAATAACTTAAAATCCTTATATTCCCTTATATGTTAGGTATGTTAACCACACTTTTTTGTTTACCTAAATGCAATAAAATTTCATGGATGCACCCTCGCAGCAAACATTGGCATCTATGTGATTGTAAGGAGAAAAGATAGACAAGATGTGAGAGTAAGAAAGGCAATGTGTAGTGCAGAGTGCTGGACTGATCACAGACATCCTTTCTAAACTAAATATTTGCATTCATCAAAAGCTTGCCAATGGTTTTAGATAGATACTATTTCTCATTTTAAGGAAAGCTCCATTTATTCCTATGCTCCCTGGTATTTTTAATTGGAATGGGTCCTCTATCTTTTCAAAAGTTTTTCCGACTCCTATACAATTTCTGTTGGGTTTATTGTTGATATGGTCAATTTTACTGATAGTTTTGTAATATTGATATAAATACTCCTGATATAAATCCCACCTGGTCATTGTGCATGATTCTGATGATATATTGTGATTTTCTTGCTAATATTTATTTAAAATTTTTGCATCAATATTCATTAGGGGAATTGGTCTCTACTTTGGTTCTTTCTGATTTAGGTATCAGCATCATATTTGTGTCATAAAACGAGTTTGGTAGAATTTTTTTTCCACCTTTTTTTCTAAATGGTATAACAATGTAATCAATTGTTCTTTTTCTAAAAATATATTCATCTTAACTTCTTTCTTGTGTATTTTGTGGCTGGATTTATCTAATTATTAGAGGAGATAGTTGAGGTGCCCCATTAGTGTAGTTTTGATGACTATTTCCTCCTATAGCTGATTTAACTGCTCTTTAAAGAATTTGGATGCTGTACCACTTGGGGCATATATGTTTAATGTTGATATTACTTCATTGTCTTTGGTATCTATTACTAAGATGTAATTTCCTTCCTTATCTCTTTTAATTAGATCTATCTTTGCTTTTGCTTTATCTGATATCATTATTGCTGCCCTTTTTTTACAATTTAATCTGAAGCATAGTAGATTCTGTTCTAGCCTTTTATCTTTATTCTGTGTGTGTCTCTGTGCTTCAAGTATGTTTTTCACAAATAACATATTGTAAAGGTCTGGGTTTTGATCCACTCTATTATTACTTCCATTTCATTGGCGAGTTCATCCCATTTCCATTCATAGTTATGATTGCTATTTATATATTTCCCTCCATCCTATTTTTTCTCATATTTATCCTTATCTCTCTCCTTTCAGCCTTTCCTCCTCACTAATGTTTTGCTTCTGACCACTGCCTCCACAAATATTCCCTCCCTTTAGTTAGTTCCCCCATTTATTTAATGCCTTCCCCTCCTGCTTGCCTGTGCTTGCATGCTATTCCCTCATTGAGTCAACTCTGATGAGAGCAATGCCCTCTGACCACTTTCCCATCTTCCCTTCCATTGTTTTACCCCTTCCCCTCAGTCATGTCATACTCATATGCTCTGTCTATGTATACTCCTCCTAACTGTTCTAATAGTGATATACCTCTTAAGAATTACAAATAACTTCCCATGTAAGGATGTAAAGAGTTTAGCCTAATTGAATCCCTTATGATTTCTCTTTCCTTTTTTACATTTCTATGCTTCCATTGAGTCTCGAAATTGAAAGTCAAATTTTTTTGGTTCATCTCTGGTATTTTTGTCAGGGAAAGCTTGAAAGGCTACTTTTCCATTGACTAACCACCCCCACCACCCCCCGAAGGATTATGCTGTTTCACCAGGTGTGTGATTCTTGATTGTAATACCAACTCCTTTGCCTTCTGGAATATTATATTCCATGACCTTCAATCCTTTAATTGTTGAAGCTGCTAAATCCTGTGTAATCTTTACTGTGGATCCTTAATATATGAATTGTTTCTTTTTGGATGTTTGCAATATTTTCTCCTTGACCCGGAACTTCTGAAATTTGGCTGTAATGTTCCTGGGAGTTTTCATTTTGAGATGTCTTCCCAGAAGTGAATGGTGGATTTCATCAATGTCTATTTCACCTTCTGGCGAAATATCAGGGTAGTTTCCTTTGATAATTTCTTGAAGTATTATGTCCAGGTCCTTTATTTTTACTCAAAGCTTTCAGGTAGTACAACGATTCTTAAATTATCTCTCCTGGATCTACTTTCCAGATCAGCTACTTTTCCAATCAGGCATTTTACATTTTCTTCCATTTTTTCATTCTTCAGGTTTTATTTCATTGATTCTTGATGTCTTGAAATCTTCCATTTGTCCAATTTAACTTTTAAGGAGTTGTTTTTTAAGTTAACTGTTTTTACCTCTTTTTCCATTTAGTCACTTCTATTTTTTTTAGAACGTTGTTTTCTTCAGTGAATTTTGGAATATCTTTTTTCATTTTGTTGTTTGCTTTGTGAAGTTGTTGACATTTTTTCATGATTCTCTTGTATCACTCTGATTTCCTTCCCCAATTTTTTCTTCTACCTCTCTTATTTGATTTTTAAACTCCCTTTTTGAGCTTTTCCAGGAGTTTTTTTTTGAACTTGGGATAAATTTACATTTCTCTTTGAGGTTTTGTACATAGGCATTTTAACATTTTTGTCTTTCTATGAGTTTGAGTCCTGATCTTCTCTGTCACCATGATAACTTTCTATGGTCAGGATTTTTTTTTTTGCTCATCTTTTCAAGCTAATTTTGTTACTTTTAAAGTTCTGCTTCTGAGATGGGAGGGAGGGGTACATTTCTTGGACTACAGGTCCTGGCTGTTTGTAAGCAAACTAAATATAAAATATCCCCAAAAGCAGAGATATTAAAAAGTAAAAGAGAAACAAACAAAACACGGAAATGGCAAAACAAACTAAGAGTTGGCTCTTCTTGAACATTAAGAAAATTTAGAGACATTTAGTTAATGAAAAGGGCAAAAATTAAACGAAATCAATAAAGTAACAAATGAACAAGGTGAAATCACCTCAAATTCAGAAAAAAAGGTACAAAGAATAGTCACTATATTATATACAAACTTGTATGCTAACAAAACTAAGAATACAAAAGAAATTGAGGGATACTTTCAAAAATATAAAATATTCAATCTGTCAGAACACCACATAGAGATCTTAAATGATCTAATTTCAGAAAAGGAAAAACAATTAATATAAGTAATCATATTAGAAACCCAAACATCCATAAACACATGATCATCTTAATAGATACTGAAAAAGACTTTGACAAAGGAAGAAAAGAGGACTGAAGAATCTACTTAACTAAAGGAGAGGGAGAAAAAGGCAGGGCTGAGAACTGCATAACTATTCTAAAAGAAGAAATAAAAAATAGCTTATAAATGCAATCCTGAAGGGAAAAGGATAAGAAACAAAACTGGAAGAAAGGGAATGAGAAGAACAGATATAGTGGAAATATGGTCATTTTCAAAATGATTAAGCTAAAGTGATGGAACGAACATAATACAGCAGATTTTTATGCTTAAAGTCCTACAAAGTATAGGCAGAAAGGGACATTTCTTTGAATATTATTTTTAAAAATACTTTATCTAAAACATACTTGAGAGTGATGACAAGTTCAAGAAAATGATGACTTATGTGAGTAGCTGAAATAGGATGAGATAAGTAAATAATGGAAAATGAATTAAAGAATAAAGAAATGGAAAGTTAATAAGTTAGTTAGAACTGGGAAGTTAGTAAGTTTGAGGAAATATAATTATGTATATTGATATCTCTTAGAAGGCAAGAACTTAGGAGATATTTACTGTGATAATTTACTAAATTAAGAGGAAAGGGAACTGATGTGGTGGTCACTAGACCAAGCTGACATAATTTTGCTTGAGTGGTAGCTATGGACTGGGACAAAATAGGAGTTCTTGAAGAGTAGTGGTAGAGGAAGAACTTGCAAGAGACATTGGAAAAAAGCATTTCAACTTCTATATCTCAATCAGTGAGAGTAATGAAGTACAACCAGTTCTGGAAAGTTTGGCCTTAGAAGCTGAATTATCAGGAAAGAGCTAAGTCTCAGGAAATGCTAGAACATAAAAAGAATGAAAAACAAACAAAAAATAAATTTTGGAACACATTTACCAGAGAGTAATCATTGTGGACAACCCAGTGGAAGAGGTGGGTAGTTTTAGAAAGGAACATTGATGAATGGGATTGAAGCGTAAGGGATAAGTGCACCAGCAGTTAGTTGGAGGGTTCAAAGCAAGTGGAAATTGTCAGGATTATTTGTAGGGAAGCAATGAATTGACGTTGTGACAAATGAGCTTTCCCCAGAATTCAAGAGATTTTAAAAGAAATTAGATATGGACATTCCTTAGCTAGGTCATTCCTTGATTGCCTGGTCAAACCTCCACAGAATATAATCTCTAATAGGTCTATTAGTGTTCCTCTATCTCATTTGCTTCCATAAACAATTATAGAATAAAGATTTACAGGATCTTGGGGGGGGGGGCTCAGTTTAGATAAATTCTTGACATAGCTGAAAGACTCCAAGCTCAGGGTCAAAACTCTAAGAAATTATATAAATTTAAGAATTGTTCATGTGAGGTGGAGTAGAAGAACACACCTCCAGAAGTTTTCCCTCCACAGCCCATAAAATACCTGTAAAGAATGACTCTAAACAAATTCTAGAGCAGCAGAGTGAAAGAGATTTCTAGTCCAAGGCAACCTGGGACACCGACAGGAAAGGTCTATCACATAGGGTGCAGAGTGAAGGGCAGCCAACTGAGCCCAGCCCAGTCTTAGTCAAGTAGCACTGGCAGGAACGGGACCAGAGCAGGCCTCGGGGATGGAATCCCCAGAAGCAGCAGGGGTTCCCAGATCCCTCAATCCACAAAGACAACTTCAAAGTTCAGGGAGAAAACTTTTTCACCTGTGTGAGAAGGGAGCAGGGACTTCCCCTAGTTTTGACCCCAGGCAGTGGCAGCAGCAGTATGCATTTTCGGAGCCCTCAGCCTAAAGCCCATGGGGAACTTTGAGCAGCTGATTTGAATCTCAGCCCTGAGTGGCAGTCCTGGGGTGAAGAAGAGTGCTGGCATGGTGGAACTGGTGGAGGCTCTGGAAAGGGAATTTTACTTGCAGATCCTGGGCAGAAAAGCTTTGGTAGTTCCCAGGCCAGAGTGCAGGTCACTTGATCATGCCATCTTAGTGGAAATGAGAACTTACAGGTCCCTAGAGTATGCCCTCCTCCTGACAAATAACTGAAAAGTCAAGTAACCAACAGGGAAAATGCCCAAAAAAGGGTAAAAGAATAAGACAATAGAAAGTTACTTCCTTGGTGAGCAGGTATTTTCTTCTATCCTTTCAGATGAGGAAGAATAATGTATACCATCAGAAGAAGACCTAAAAGTCAAAGCATCTGCATTCAAAATCCCCAAAATAAATCTGCAATGGTCTCAGACCATGGAAGACCTCAAAAAGAATTTTGAAAATGAAGAAAGAGAGGTAGAAGAAAAATTGGGAAGAGAAATGAGAGCAATGCAAGAAAATCACTAAAAGTGAGTCAACAGCTTGCTAAAGAAGACCCCCCTCCCAAAAAAAAAAAAGCTGAAGAAATGAACACCTTTAAAAATACACTAAGTCAAATGGCAAAAGCGACTCAAAAAGTCAATGAGGAGAGGAATGCTTTGAAAAGCAGAATTACCCAAATGGAAAAGGAGGTCCAAAAGCTCACTGAACAAAATCGTTCTTTAAAAATAGAAATGGAACAGATGGAAGCTAATGACTTTATGAGAAACCAAAAAATTACAAAACAAAACGAAAAGAATGATGTTATATGATTTCTTTCATTTATTCTAGTCTGACTACATAGCATGACTATAGTGAAAATATACTCAATAGGAAAGTATATGTAGAATCTATACAGAATTGTATGCAGTCGTGGGGAGGGAGGGGGGTAATGGGGGGTAGGTGGGGGGGATAAAATCTCAATTGTATGGCAGTGATTGTTAAACATTAAAAAATAAAAAAAGAAAAAGAAAAAAAAGGAAGATAATGTGGAATACCTCATAGGAAAAAGAACTAACCTGGAAAATAGATTTAGGAGAGACAATTTTAAAATTATGGGACTACCTGAAAGCTATGATCAAAAAGAGAGCTTAGACCTCATCTTTAATGAAATTATCAAGGAAAACTACCCTGATATTCTAGAACCAGAGGGCAAAATAAATATTGAAAGAATCCACCAATCACTTCCTGAAAGAAACCCAAAAACAGAAACTCCTAGGAATATTGTAGCCAAATTATAGAGTTCCCACGTCAAGGAGAAAATATTGCAAGCCACCATAAGGAAACAATTCAAGTACTGTGGAAATAAAATCAGGATAACACAAGATCTAGCAGCTTCTACATTAAGGGATCGAAGGGCTTGGAAAAGGATATTTCAGAGGTCAAAGGAACTATGATTAAAACCAAGAATCACCTACCCAGAAAAACTGAGTATAATACTTCAGGGGGAAAAATGGTCATTCAGTGAAAAAGAGAACTTTCAAGCATTCTTGATGAAAAGACCAGAGCTAAATAGAAAGTTTGACTTTCAAACACAAGAATCAAGAGAAGCATGAAAAGTTACAGGAAAGAGAAATCATATGGGACGTAGTAAAGTTGAACTGTTTACATTCCTATGTGGAAAGATTATATTTGTAACTCTTGAAATTTTTCTCAGTATTTGGGTAGTTGGAGGGATTATGCACACACACACACTCTCTCTCTATAGATATATAGATAGATAGATAGACAGATAGATAGATAGATAGATAGATAGATAGATAGATAGATAGATAGATAGATAGATAGATATAATATACAGAGAGAGAGAGAGAGAGAGAGAGAGAGAGAGAGAGAGCAGGGTGAGTTGAATAGGAAGGGGTGAGAGAGGAATATATTGGGAGGAGAAAGGGAGAAATGGAATGGGACAAATTATTTCTCATTAAAGAGGCAAGAAAAAGCTCTTTCAATGGAGAGGAAAAGGGGGGAGGTGAGAGGGAAAAAGTAAAGTTTACTCTCATCACATTTGGCTTAAGGAAGGAATAATACGCACACTCAATTTGGTATGAAAATCTCACTTGCACTACAGGAAAGTAGGGGAGAAGGTGATAAGTGGGGTGAGGGAAGATAGAAAGTAGGGCAAAAGGGGTGAGGGAGTAATCAGAAGTAAACATTTTAGAGGAGGGACAAAGGTCTAAAGAGAGAATAAAATAAATGGGGTACAGGATAGGATGGAGGGAAATATAGTTAGTCTTTCATAACATGACAGCAGAATTGATTAAAAATCATAATCCACACATTGGAAACAGGCCGTACAGACAGAATAAAGGTAAAAGATTGGAGTAGAATACATTGTGCTTCAACTGATGTAAAAGAAGCAGAGATAGCAATCCTCACTGCAGACAAAGTAAAAGCAGAAATAGATCTAATCAAAAGAGATGAAGCAGGAAACTGTATCTTGCTAAAAGGCACCATGGACAACAAAGCAATTTCACCACTAAATATATATGCTCCAACTGGTATAGAATCTAAATTCTTAGAAGAGAAGTTAAGGGAGTTACAGGAAGAAATAGACAGCAAAACTATACTAGTGGGGACCTCAACCTCTCCCTCTCTGAACTTGGTAAATCTAACCTCAAAATAAAAAAGAAAGAAGCTAAGGAGGTGACTAAAACTCTGGATAAGTTAGATATGATAGATCTTTGGAGAAAATGGGAAGGGGACAGACATAAATATACCTTTTTCTCAGTGGTACATGGCATATATACAAAAATTAACCATGTACTAAGCCATAAAAACCTCACAATACAGTACAGAAAGGCAGAGATAGTATAAGCATCCTTCTCACATAACGCAATAAAAATTATGTGTAACCAAAAGCCATGGAAATATAAACCAAAAATTAATTGGAAACTACACAATCTAATCCTAAAGAATGAATGGGTTAAATAGCAAATTATAGAAACAATCACGAAGTTCATTCAAGAAAATGGCAATAATGAGACAACCTACCAAATCTTATGAAATACTGCAAAAGCAGTTCTTAGGGGAAGTTTTATATCTTTGAAGGCCTACATGAATAAAATAGAGAAAGAGGAGATCAACAAATTGGGCATGCAGCTGAAAAAACTAGAAAAAGAACAAATTGAAAATCCCCAAATAAACACCAAATTAGAAATACTGAAAACCAAAGGAGAGATTAATAAAATTGAAATTAAGAAAACTATTGAACTAATAAATAAAATTCAGAGTTACTTTTATGAAAAAGCCAATAAAATTGATAAACCTTTGGTCAATGTGATGTAAAAAAAAGAAAGAAGAAAACCAAGTTACCAATATCAAAAATGAAAAGGGTGAACTAACCTCCAATGAGGAGGAAGTTAAAACAATACTTAGACATTATTTTGCCCAACTGTATGCCTATATATTCAACAATCTAAATGAGATGGACGCTTATTTTAAAAAATATAAATTGTCCAGATTAACAGAAGAGGAAATTGAGTACTTAAATAACCTCATCTCAGAAAAAGAAATTGAACAAGCCATCAATGAACTCCCTGGGAAAAAAAATATCCAGAGCCAGATGGATTTATGAATGAATTCTATCAAACATTTATAGAAGAACGAATTCCAATTCTATGTAGACTCTTTGGGAAAATTGCCAAAGAAGAAGACCTACCAAAATCTTTCTATGATACAAATATGGTTCTGATACCTAAACCAGAAAAAACCAAAACAGAAAAAGAAAATTATAGACCAATTTCTCTAATGAATATAGATGCAAAAATTTTAAGTAAGACATTAGCAGAAAGAATACAGTAACTTATCATGAGAATAATAGACTATGATCAGGTAGTATTTATACCAGGAGTGCAGGACTGGTTCAGTATTAGAAAAACTATTAGCATTATTGATCATATCAGCAACAAAACTAAAAGGAACCTCATGATTATCTCAACAGATGCAAAAAAGCCTTTGACAAAATACAACACTCATTCCCATTGTAAACACTGGAATGCGCAGGAATAAATGAAACTTTTCATAAAATAATAAGCAATACCTACCTAAAACCATCAGCAAGCTTTATGTGTAATAGGGAGAAGCTAGATGCATTTCCAATAAGATCAGGAGTGAAATAGGAATGTTCATTATCACCATCATTATTCAATATGATATTAGAAATGCTAGCTGTAGCAATGAGAAGAAAAAGAAATTGAAGGAATTAGAATGGGCAGAGAAGAAACTAAGTTATCACTCTTTGCAGATGATATGATCATATGCTTAGAGAATCTCAGAGAATCAAGTAAAAAACTATTTGAAATAATAAACAACTTTGGCAAAGTTGCAGGTCACCAAATAAACCCACATAAATCATCTGCATTTTTATATATTACTAACAAAGTCCAAGAGCAAGAGATAGAAAGAGAAATCCCATTTAAAGGTACAGTAGACATCATAAAATATCTTGGAGTCTATCTGCCAAAACAAATTCAGGGAGTATGTGAACACAATTACAAAACACTTTTCAAACAATTAAAGTCAGATCTAAGTAAATTGAAAAACATCAGTTGCTCATGGATAAGCTGAGCTAATATAATAAAAATGACAATACTACCTAAATTAATATACTTGTTCAGTGCCATACCAATCAAATTACCAGATAATTACTTTCTAGAACTAGAAAAAAATAATATCAAAATTCATCTGGAGGAACAAATGATCCAGAATACCAAGGGAACTGATGAAAAGAAATGCTAGGGAAGATGGCCTAGCCATTCCAGATCTCAAATTGTATTATAAAGCAGTAATCATCAAAGCCACTCAGTGGTACTACGAAACAGAGGGATAGACCAGTGGAATATGTTAGGTACTTAAGACACAGTAGACAATGAATACAACAATATCCTGTTTGATAAACCCAAGGACCTCAGCTTCTGGGTTAAGAATTCAGTTTGACAGGGTGAAGGAGCCAAGATGGCAGAGTAGAAAGATACACATATGCTAGCTCCGAACCCACAGCCCATAAAATACCTGTAAAGAAGAACTCCCAACAAATTCTGGAGCACTGGAAGCCACAGAAGAACAGAGTGGAGGAGATTTCTGTTCCAGAGAGATCTGAAAAACTGACCTGAAACGTCCTTCGTGCACCAGACCCAGAGCAGAACCCAGTCCTGCCTTGGCCACATGGCATTGAGAGGAGCAGATCCAAGCAGGCTTCAGGGACAGAATCTCCAGCAGCCGCACAGGTCCCTCCACCCACAGGTGCAAAGGTCAGTGAGAGAGACTTTTTGGCTCACTGAGAGGGGAGCGGGGTGTCTCCATAACTCAGGCCCCCTTGAGAGGCAGCAGTGGAGGCAGCAGTGGACAAGGGCTCCCAAATCAGTCAGGAGCCTGGATCCATTGTTGAAGGTCTCCACAAAAATCCCTGAGGGAACTGAGCTCCGTGTAGCGGCCCTGCCCCTACCTGAGCACCTGAACTTAATCTCACATTGAATAGCAGCCCTGTCCCAGCCCAAAGCCCTGAGGCTGGGAATCAGCATTTGAATCTCAGACTCCAAGCACTGGCTGGGTGGAACTGGAGGCCAGGTGGGTGTGGAGAGGACACTCAGAAGTCAAGTCACTAGCTGGGAAAATGCCTAGAAAAGGGAAAAAAAATAAGACCATAGAAGGCTACTTTCTTGGTGAACAGATGTCTCCTCCCATCCTTTTTGATGAGGAAGAACAATGCTTACCATCAGGGAAAGACATAAACATCAAGGCTTCTGTATCCCAAACATCCATAATTAATATTCAATGAGATGAGGCCATGGAAGAGCTCAAAAAGGATTTTGAAAATCAAGTTAGAGAGGGGGAGGAAAAACTGGGAAGAGAAATGAGAGAGACGCAAGAAAAGCATGAAAAGCAGGTCAACACCTTGCTAAAGGAGACCCCAAAAAATGCTGAAGAAAATAACACCTTGAAAAATAGGCTAACTCAATTGGCAAAAGAGGTTCAAAAAACCAATGAGGAGAAGAATGCTTTAAAAAGCAGAATTAGCCAAATGGAAAAGGAGGTCCAAAAGCTCACTGAACAAAATAGTTCTTTCAAAATTAGAATGGAACAGACGGAGGGTAATGACTTTATGAGAAACCAAGAAATCACAAAACAAAACCAAAAGAATGAAAAAATGGAAGGGAATGTGAAATATCTCATTGGAAAAACAACTGACCTGGAAAATACATCCAGGAGAGACAATTTAAAAATTATGGGACTACCTGAAAGCCATGAACAAAAAAAGAGCGTAGACATCATCTTTCATGAAATTATCGAGGAAAACTGCCTTGATATTCTAGAACCAGAGGGCAAAATAAGTATTCAAGGAATCCAACAATCACCGCCTGAAAGAGATCCAAAAAGAGAAACTCCTAGGAACATTGTGGCCAAATTCCAGAGTTCCCTGGTCAAGGAGAAAATATTGCAAGGAGCTAGAAAGAAACAATTCAAGTACTGTGGAAATACAATCAGGATAACACAAGATCTAGCAGTTTCTACATTAAGGGATCGAAGGTCATGGAATATGATATTCCAGAAGGCAAAGGAACTAGGACTAAAACCAAGAATCACCTACCCAGCAAAACTGAATATAATACTTCAGGGGAAAAATGGTCTTTCAATGAAATGGAGGACTTTCAAACATTCTTGATGAAAAGACCAGAGCTGAAAAGAAAATTTGACTTTCAAACACAAGAGTGAAGAGAAGCATGAAAAAGTAAACAGCAAAGTCATAAGGGACTTTGCTAAAGTTGAACTGTTTACATTCCTACATGGAAAGACAATATTTGTAATTCTTAAAACTTTTCAGTATCTGGGTAGTTGGTGGGATTACATACACATGCAGAGAGAGAGAGAGAGAGAGAGAGAGAGAGAGAGCGCGCATACAGAGTGAATGGAAAAGGATGGGATCATATCTTAAAAAATGAAATTAAACAGTGGGAGAGAAATATATTGGGAGGAGAAAGGGAGAAATGGAATGGGGCAAATTATCTCTCATAAAAGAGCCAGGCAAAAAACTTTTTAGTGGAAGGAAAAAGAGGGGAGGTGAGAGAAAAACATGAAGTTTACTCTCATCACATACCACTAAAGGAAGGAATAAAATGCACACTCATTTTGGTATGAAAACCTATCTTACAATACAGAAAAGTGGGGGAGAAGGGGATAAACACGGAAGGGAGGATGACGGAAGGGAGGGCAATGGGAGGAGGGAGCAATTTGAAGTCAACACTCTTGGGGAGGGACAGGATCAAAAGAGAGAATAGAAGCAATGGGGGGCAGGATAGGATGGAGGGAAATATAGTTAGTCTTACACAACATGACTATCATGGAAGTCATTTGCAAAATTACACACTTATGGCCTATATTGAATTGCTTGCCTTCCCAAAGGGAATGGGTGGGGAGGGAGGGATGAAGAGAAGTTGGAACTCAAAGTTTTAGGGACAACTGTGGAGTACTGTTCTTGCTACTAGGAAATAAGAAATACAGGCGATGGGGTATAGAAAGTTATCTGGCCCTACAGGACAAAAGAGAAGATGGGGACAAGGGAAGGGAGGGATGATAGAAGAGAGGGCAGATTGGTGATAGGGGCAATCAGAATGCTTGGTGTTTTGGGGTGAGGGGAGGGGAAAATGGGGATAAAATTTGGAACCCAAAATTTTGTGAAAATGAATGTTAAAAGTTAAATACATTTTTAAAAATGTAAAAAAAGAAAAGAATTCAGTTTGACAAAAATTGCTGGAAAACTGGATAACAGTGTGGTGGAAACTGGGCACAGACCAAAGTCTGACACTATATACAAGAATAAAGTCCAAATGGATACTCGATCTAGGTATAAAGATTGATACTATAAACAAATTAGGGGAGCAAGGTGCAGTGTATTTGTCAGATTTATGGAGAACGGAGAAACTTTTGACCAACCAAGAGATAGAGAACATTACGAAGTGAAAAATGGATAATTTTGATTACATTAAATTGAAAAGTTTTTTCACAAACTCAATGCAACCAATATTAGGAAGGAAGCAGAAAACCGGGAAAGAATTTTTGCAACTAGCGTCTGTGATAAAGACCTCATTTCTAAAATGTGTAGAGAACTGAGTCAAATGTACAAGAATACAAGTCATTCCCCTACTGATAAATGGTCGAAGGATATGAACAGGCAGTTTTCAGAGGAAGAAATTAAAGCTATCTATAATCATATGAAAAAATGCTATAAATGACTATTGATTAGAGAGATGCAAATCAAAACTCAGGTACCACATGACACCAATCAGATTGGCTAACATGACAAAACAGGAAGATGATAAATGTTGGAGATGATATGGGAGAATGTGAACACTAATTTATTGTTGGTGGAGCTGTGAGCTGATCCAACCATTCTGGACAGCAATTTGCAACTATTCCCAAAGGGCTTCAAAAATGTGCATATCCTTTCACCCACCAATATCGCTTCTGGGACTCTATTTCAAAGAGATCACAGAAATGGGAAAGGGTCTCACATATACAAAAATATTTATAGTCACTCTTTGTGGTGGCCCCAAAACTGAAAATCCAGGGGATGTCCATCAATTGGGGAATGACTGAACATGTTGTGGTATATGAATGCAATGAAATACTATTGTGCTATGAGAAATGATGAACAGGAAGACTTCAGAGAAGCCTGGAAAGACTTATATGAACAGATGCTGAGTGAAAGGGGAGAAATTGGGAGAATTTTGTACTTAGCAATAACCACAGTGTGCGAGGAATTTTTTTGGTAGACTTAATATTTCATTGAAATGCATGGACTTAAAAAATTTCCAGTGGACTCGAGGCAAAACGCCTTCCACATCCAGAGAAAGAACTATGGAACTGAATCTCAGGTAGAAACAGACCATTTTCTTTTGTATTATATTTTGTTTTATTTTATGGTTTCTCCCATTCATTTTAATTCTTGTATGCAACATGCATTTAATAAGAAAGTACGTGTAGAACTTATATAAGATTGTATGCCATCTCAGAGAGGGAGTGAGGAGGGAGGGAGGATTGAGGGGCAGGAAGGGGAAAAATCTAAGATACATGGACATGATTGCTGAACAATGTAAAAAAAATTAATTTCAATAAAAGTAAAGTACCAGCAAAGCCTAGAGATATGCAGAATTCCTGGCTCAGTAAAAATGCAGATGAAATTCAGTTTTATGCTGATAGTAACAATCCAAAGCGCTTTTATGATTCCCTGAAAGCTATTTATGGACCTCCTAGATCATAAATAGTGATAGAAGATTAGTACATCCAGAACATATCAGGGACTCAGCCACAGTCCCAGAATAAGACTAAGTCAGCAATATATTTGCTTTGAAACTGCTGAGACTTCAATCTAGTCAATAAGAGCTCAGGTCAAATATTGCCTACTAGATTGTTACTAAGAGTCACACAAGCCCTGAGCAAATCACTTAACCTCTTTCTACCTCAGTTCCCTCAACAACAAAATGAAAAAAAAAAATGGGTTCAAATATAAAACCCAATGTTAATGATCCACACACATAAAACATACATGTGGCAGAGTGACAAGTAGCAGCTCCTGAAAATTGCCAGTCCCTTCTTCCTTCATTGTGTTCACATAGCATCCTTCTCTCATTGAGCCCCCCTTTAGAGTCCTCAAAAAATTATCTTAGGTCTACCTCTCAGAAAAAGAAGCATCACTAACTGAAAAGATGCCCTCGAGGAGGCAAATGGAAGGAAAATGCTAGTTCTGTTGGACTCAAAGGAGAATTCTAGAAAACTTTTAAGAACAATTAGCACTCATACTTCACAAATATTGTTAAAATTTGAGAAAGGAACCACTCTATCAGAATTGTTTTATGAGATAAATATAGATCTAGAATCTAAAACAGGGAAGCATAAAGCAAAGAACAACTATGGACCAACATCACTAATGAATATTGATTTAAAATTTTTTAATAAAATTCTTTCAAGTAGACTACAGTGATTTCCAACCTCACATAATCATTCATCATGACTAAGTTGAAATGATATTAAAGATGATCCAAGATTAGGAAATTAAAATCAAGAAGAAAAGTAACATAGAAAATTAATATAATAAATCACCTATAAAAGTCAGTACATCCTAAAGCACATAACTATCTCAACAGATTCAAGGTGAGGGAAGCCTTTAGGAAATTACAACTTTAATTTTACGCTGAAAAAACTGAAGAAATAGACATAGAACTTTCTTTTAATCTTAGTCTGTATCTAAAACCCAAAGCAAATATATTCAATGATAATACACTAGAACCTTTTTGATAAATACAGGGTTAAAGCAAGAATACCCATTCTCTTATGCCATTTTATACTGTTTTAGAAATGCTAGCAAAAGCAATAAAAATTAAAGATATAAATATAGAGAGAGTCTATAAATTGGTCCCTATTTGCTGAGGCATATGATGCCAAACCTGAAAGATCCTAGGAAATTAGCAAAGATTCTCTTCAAGGAAATTAATAGAATCAGAAAAATTTCTGGCTAAAATAAACTCAAAAATTAACTGTATTTCTCTATAATAAAACAGCTACTAGATGTAATGGTAATTTAAATGGGAAAATCCCATTTATTAACAGGCTCCTGTGACCTACTTGAATCACATGGAAACCTGGGTCACATGTGGTGGGAGGAGCTTGCTGAACTGCTAGAACAGGAAAGGTGGAGAAGAGTAGGAAGGTGTGAGAGAGGGCTTGGAAATCCCTTTATCCTCTACAGTACTAATATGTATTGACTTCTTGGCTACTATGACTGACTTGTCTTTCTGGTTTGGAGATTTGGCTTTCTGGTGTCTGAATATATGTTTTTCTTCTGCCTTCTATATGAAGAGTCTGTTATACTTTGCAATTGAGAACTATACTGGCATACTTATAGTCAGCACCAGTGTTGAGAATATTGCCTTGGCAATACACTAGGTTTAATAATGGATAGGAGAATCCGTACCCAATAACTAGAAAATCCACAGAATATCTACTGATCAATCTACCAGAGCACACAAAACAATTCTGTAGATTCAATAACGAAGTGTTCTTTGAAAAAATAAAGAATACTTGGATAGCTGAATGAATAGTCAATGTATTTGGCTGAGCCATACCAATGGTTGGTTGTTGTCCTTCGTTTTTGAAGAGGACTAAAATGACATCAGCGTGATAAAGTGAAGTTTCAGTGTGTCCAGCTGTGGCTGATCAGACCAATATGAGTTCAAAACACTCTATCACAGGTTGGGCACAGATAGTCCATGTGAACATCTGGGGTAGTTACTCCAAATTTGTACATCCAACATTTACTTTATGCTGTCTCAATTATACTTTGCTCATAGAGCACAGCACATTTTCTGATGTGGGCATGTCATGCTGAGTGGTCCTGTGCCAGTGTCTTCCGTGTTGCACAGTCAAATCCCAAGTTCTTGAGAGAGACCTTGAGAGTGTCCCTGTATCACTTCTTCTGATCATCATGTGATCACCTGCCCCATGTGAGTTCTCCATAAAATAGTCTTTTTGGCAAGTGTACATTTTGCATTCAAACAACATGGCCAGCCCATCAGAGTTGTGTTCTCTGAAGCATAGTTTGAATGCCTTGCAGTTCAGCTCAAGTAAGGACTTCAGTGTCTGGTACCTTCATCCTGTCAGGTGATTCCCAGAATCTTCCTAAGACAGTTAAAGTGAAAAACAATCCTGCCAAAGTGAATTTAAACTTTTAATGTTATACCAAATTAGCCAAGAAATACCTTATGGACTTTGAAAAAGTAACAAAACAAAAATCTAGACTACAAAGGGAAATGGCAAAGAGAAGTAGAGACAAAGGAACAGTAGTACTTCTACCCTTAAACTATATTCTAAAGAAGTAGTCATTAAGTCCATATGGTATTAAATTTTTTAAATGGACATAGATCTATGAAACATACCAGAAAAAGGAAGATCACAAATAGTTGAACTAATAGCTTGCATTCTATAAAGTGGAAACATAATTTGCTTAGAAAGACTTCCCTATTGGGAAGGTTCCCTATGGGAAAAACTAGAAATCAATATGGAGAAAGAAGTCTTAAATCAAAGCCTTATGCAAAATTCTACAACGTATTTTGAATGTATACATGACTTTAATATTAAAGGTCATATGAAAAAATTAGAAGAGAAGCATATGTAACAGTAAGCACCCCAAGAGGGGGCTTGCTATCACAGGTTCTTAGATCTGCATTCATAAGAGGAAAGGCAACTTTTGAGGGGATAACAACCACTTAAATCAAGCAAAATGTGTGTGTGTGTGTGAGACAGAGAGAGACAGAGACAGAGACAGAGGGAGGGAGGGAGAGAGAGAGAGAGAGAGAGAGAGAGGAAGGGAGGGAGAAAGAAAGATGTGATCTGTGGCAGTCTGGTGAAGCCTATGGACCCCTTCTCAGAATAAAGTTTTTGAATACATAAAGTAAAATGCAAAATGCTACAAAGAAAACCAATTACATTGAAATTAATATATATAAATACTTCTAGTAAATATATGTCTGTGTGCATGAGAAATCATCAATTGTATTTCCCCACACTTTGTATTAAGCACCACTGTGCTAATCTCTTCACTAATATTTCCTTTGATCCTCACAGCAACTGTAGGAGATAGATATTATTATTTTCATTTTACTGTGTCTTGCCCAGGACACACCACTAAAGTGCCAGAGGCCAGGTTTGAACTTAGATACTCTTGACTCTAGACCAGCTGCCACCTAACTGCCCTCATTTAATAAAAAAGCAGTTTTAACAGAAAAGAAGGCAAGATCTCTTTTACAAAGCAAACTAAAGGAGCACAGTGATTTTGGTTGTTGTTTTCTCCCCTTTTTGCTAGAAATGGGTGGAGAGAAGTATTTCACTCATATTCATCAATAAACATGGGAAAAGAAAAAAAAGTCTTTAATAAGGATACCTCTTTAGCGAAAGATGAATGCACAGGAGCATAAATACTGCTTTATAAGTTAGGTTGATAAAAGTATGTGTTTTAATAAATATCCCTTCTTGGTTCTTACTGAGAAGTGAACTCAGATATTTAAATGAATGCAACCTCCCCCCACGCCATTTTAGGAGTTTTGTTTTAGGAAAGAGAAGGGATCAGTGCTGATGATCTCTCCTGCCAGAAGGCATTCCCTGACAGAATGAACCGAGTTTAGCAACTGAAAATTTATCTGAATGAGAGAAAAGAAAGCAGGGATATAACATATGTTTTCCACTGCTGCTTTAAAAAGGCTAGGTAGGTGTACAGTGTGAGGGGAAGGGGACAATATGATCAAATATCTAATTGAAGAATAACACATTAATTAGGGAAACTTTTCTCATTACTTCAGAATCTCTCATCTCATCCTTGAATTTAAACCTCCATCTCTATGTGGGATTGAGAATTTAAATTCATGCAGAGAAAATATGCATATATGCATACCTGTAGCAGATATGCATATTTGTGTACGTGTATATGTTTATGTGTGGATATAGGTAGATACAGATTAGATATAGAAGTGGACATAAATATAGATATAGATTACAGATACAGATTAGGTAGGGATAGGAATATGAATATATGGATATAGATACAGATAAAGATATGATATACATACAGATATAGATATGAATATAGATACAGACATAGATACAGATAGAGATTAGATATAGATATGAACATGAATACAAATATAGATATAGGTATAGATACAGATTGGATATAGATATGGAAAAAGAAACATATGCAGATTAGGCAGGGATATAGATAGGGACACAGATACAGATATGGATATGAATATAGATATACCAATATAGATATGTAGATACAGATACAGATTAGATATAGACATGAACATGAATATAGATATGGATACAGATAGGTATAGTTACAGATACAGATTGGCAATAGATATGGAAATAGAAACATGCAAATTAGACAGGGATATAGATAGGGGCACAGATATAGAAATAAATACAAATATAGATACACTGACATAGATATGAAGAAAGACACAAATAGAGATTACAGATTGGAACATGAATAAACATATAGACATAGACATAGGTATAGACTCAGATTATATAGATATGGAAATAGAAACATAAGCAGATTAGACAGGGATATAGATATACACACAGATATAGATATGTATAGGAATATAAATACACCAATATAGATATGGAGATAGATATAGATATAGATTACATATAGACACTGATATGGATATAGATATGGATAGATATAGAAATAATCTAGGAACTGAAAGAGCTAGGTAATAGGGTGAATTCAGGAAAACACATTAACACCAAACTCTTTCAATGTCCATGTCCCAAGGGAAAACACCAAACCTCCTCCTCCTTCAGTCTGTAGGTACTGAAGGTTATGAGTCTAGCCCTGTCCCAGACCTCAGCTTCAGGGGAACATGAAAGGCTAATAACTTGTTCCTCTGCTGACCACTAAAGGTGGTTCACCTTGCTGACTAACTCACCTTTGTTAATCACTTCAGATACACAGAGGGATTGGGGCTTCTGTCACCACTACTCCCAGCCAGGGTGGCAGGGTGTTCCTGGACAGAAGGAAGGTGGTGCATCCACATCTCAAGCCAGGGGCATCAGGCATCCGGGACCTCTGGGAACTGAATCAGTCACACTGTCTTGGCATTATTCTCCTGGCCTCAACAGGAGGGAAAGAGGATTTTCAAAGGCCATAAAATCCTAAAATCCAAGAGGCCTCTGCTGGGATGCCAAATACCATGCCATTCTCTTCCTCTGCTTTAACCTCCTCCTCCAAGGATCCAGAGCATCCTTGTAAAACTCCTTCTTGGTCATCATGAAGCCAGAGCACACCAAGGAGGTAATCGTGAGTGTGGGGACAAGGGGCATGGGCACACACAGGACCCAGGCTTTCTCCCGCTACCCATCTTCTCCCCCCCAAACCTGAAGGCTCTAAGTGCAGAGGGCAGCTTTTGATTTTGGGAGTAAGCAACTGGGACCTAATTGGTCAGAAGGAAGTGACTAAACAGAAATCTGCTTACCCCAATCTGGGGCAGTTGTTGGAGCCCCAGAAATACAGCTGCCTGTCTGGGGTTCAGGGGTGGATGGTGATCTCAGGTCCCTGTGCTGCTCACAGTCTCCTCATCACCACAGAAGGAAAGCTGTGGAGCTGGGGTCTAAATGAGAAGGGGCAGCTGGGACATGACAATACCAAGAGAGTGGAAGCCCTCAAACTCATGGAGGTCCTCAGTAAGGTAGTGATCCTGTCTGCTGCCTGTGGGAGGAACCACACTCTGGCTTTGACAGAAACTGGCTCAGTGTTTGCATTTGGAGAGAACAAGTTGGAGCAACTTGGCCTTGGCAAAGAGACTGATGCCATCACCAGCTCTGCACAGAAAATGTACAATGTCCTGGCAATTACCAAAATGGCTTGTGGGGTTGAATTCAGCATGGTAACGGAGTGCAAAGGAAGACTCTACTCCTTTGGGTGCCCTGAATATGATCAGCTGGGACACAATTCTGATGGGAAATTCATTGCCCGGCCTCAGAAGATAGAATATGACTGTGAGCTGGTCCCCTGCCAAGTTGCCATCTTCACTGAAAGACAAAAGATGGACAGATTTTGCTAGTCCCCAATATTGTTGTCCAAGATGTTGCCTGTGGCACCAATCACACACTGATTCTAGACTCTCAGAAACGTGTTTTCTCTTGGAAGTTTGGAGGGGATGGCCAGCTGGGCCATGCAGAGTGAAGGATGGGATGGTCCCTCTCCTGGTGAAGCTCTTCCATTTCCCAGTGAGGCCACACAAATCTACACTGGTTACACCTGCTCCTTGGCCGTCAATGAAGTTGGTGACCTGTTTCTCTGGGGTGCTACCAACACTTTTCAGGAGTCCAACACGTATCCCAAAGCTGTTCAGAATCTCTGTGACTGGACAATTAGAAGCTTAGATTGTGGGAAGAGCAGTACTATCGTGGCTGCCAATGAGAGCACCATCAGCTGAGGTCCATCTTCAACCTGCGGTGAATTGGGCTAGGGCAATCACAAGGCTGTCTTCCACCATTATCCAAGAAGTGAAAACCTTGGATGGCATTTACACAGAGCAGGTTGCCATAAGCTACTCACACTCCTTAGTGAACACAAGGGACCAGAGAGAAACTGAAAAAGAAAAGCAAAAAGTCTCCCTTACTATAATCTCCACACCCTCTCCTGATGTGGGGGGGCAGCAAGTCTGCCAGCAGATTTGCCAGGCCCCTCCAGGCAGTCAACATTGTCAATGTGCACTGAAACACAAAGAAGGTAGATGAGAAGAGATTATGCAGCGAAATGGTCACCCAAAGCTCCTATTTGTTAGTCTTCCTGAGGTTCCATTTTATAAGCAAATTCAGCATTTACTACCTTTTTATTGTATGATCTCCAAAGTGTTTCTCGCTCTCTTTCTCTCTTTTCTTCCTTCTCCTACCTCAAATGTTCAATTAAAATATTTGGTCTTAGTTGACCACTTAGCATTCCTAAGGAAAAAAAAACACCTCCTCCTTCCAAGTGCTCTTGTAAAAATACCTGCAAAGATTCCCACTTCCAAGATCGTCATTGTAAAAAAAGACCCCCTCTTTCAAAGGCATTCTCTTGCTCCAAATGGAAACAGATTCCAGAGAGCCTCTTTGCAACTAAATACACCTATTCATCCAAGGTTTGCTTTTGTATTGACTCCAACAATGACATTTTGCAGGACTAGCTATTGTGCTAATAACCTAACAATTGAATTTTCATCTATCTTCCTAAGTTGTAAGTTTTATGTAGAACAGACATTTAATCATAGAAAGGATATAAGCCTTTTCTAAAGCTTTGAAACCAAGAACTGGCTTAGGGCAGAATTCATGGCTGCCAACATCCTCTGACATTTAAGAGATTCTGAAAGCCTGCTCAACTGAAAATCCATGCTCCTGTCAGCCAGCTAAATGATTTCAACCTTTTATTTTTCGAGACTCCTAGAGTCAGTACTGGAAGGAAAGTTTCTCCCAACCAATTCATATAACTCATCAACAAAGGGACTCTTCAACAATACCCCCAATTGGCCAGAAGCTCAGGGAAGGGGAATCGCTGCGTTTCCTACTTCAACCGTGCTTCAGCTGTGCTTGAATGGAACCCACCGCTTGATTTCTGGCCAAAGCCTCCCTTAGCTACCTTCACCTCCACTAACCAATACTCTGTCCTTCCTCTCGTTCACCCTGCAGTCACCCGCTCAGTCACACCTGATGTCTGCCCCCTCTGCTGCCTCCTCCACTGTCCCAGAGTCAGCCACAGCCTCTGGGCAGACTCTGCCGCTGCCATGACCACCTCGTCTCCTTCTCAGGTGCAGCAGAACTACCACCAGGACTCGGAGGGCCCATCAACCTCCAGGTCAACCTGGACTTCTATGCCTCCTATGTCTACCTGTACACCTCTTACTACTTTGACTGAGATGACTCAGCGTTGAAGAACTTTGCCAAGTACTTCCTCCACCAGTCCCACAAGGAGAGGGAGCACGCTGAGAAGCTGATGAAACTCCAGAACCAGCATGGTGGCCGCATCTTTCTGCAAGACATTAAGAAACTAGAACAAGGTGATGGGGAGAGTGAGCTGAATGCAATGGAGTGTGCTCTGCACTTGGAAAAAAATATCAGTCAGTCATTTCTGGAATTGCACAAGCCGGCAACTGGCAAGAATGACCCTCATTTATGTGATTTCATCAAAATCCACTACCTGGACAACAGGCAAAGTCCATCAAACAACTGAGTGATCACGTGACCAACCTGCTCAAAATGGGGGCGCTAGATTCTGGCATGGCAGAATATCTTTTTGACAAGTACACCCTTGGAGGTGGTGACAAGAAACCTAAACTACACCTGGCTTCCCCCACTCCTGGGAACTGTGAGCCTGACTCCTACTGTCTTTCAGTGCAGGCATATTTTGATTATCTGACCATAATCTGTACCAAAAAACTACCACCATTTACTTCCCAATAAAGTGACTTGGTACTGATGAAAAAAAAACCAAACCAATATCCCCAATCAATGGTTATCTCAAACATTGGAAGATCACCACTATGGTGAAGCTCACCCATGATGATCTGAGGAATCCTATTGCATTGTTGGACAGCCCTCATTGTTAGAAAGTGTTTTCTTTGCATGGAGCTGAAAACTCTCTACAATTTATTCCCTAAGGTAAGTGGATTTTGTCTCTGGAAGACCCTGTTTATATGCAAGCATATCTGGAGAAGAGGTAGGTACATCAACACTTGGATGCTAGTTGAGTTTCTCTAGTTAGTGATTATCCCTTAGGGGGAAAGGCAAGGCTGTGAATGGGACATAGACCTGGTAAATTTTGATGTGATAAGACTGGGTCAGAGCAAGGGAGAAGGGGAAGAAAAAGGGAGGAAAGAGGATAAATAACATCTCTGGATATTGTGAAAATCTAGAACTATTCTTTTGGAAATGAAGGCTAGGTGGCCCAGTGGGTAAAGGTGCTGAGCCTAGAGTCAGGAAGACCTGAGTTCATATCCTGCCTCAGACATTTCCTAGCTGGGTTACCCTGGACAAATCACTTAACATCAGTTTCCTTGTATGTAAAATAGGGACCATAATTGCACCTACCTCACAGGGCTCTTATGAACATCAAATGAGGTAATATGTACAGTGCGCTTTGCAAACCTTTCAGCCTTATATAAATGGTAACTTATTATTTTCTGTACATAAAATGAATTTTCATAAATTAAATCCTCTTTTCTTATTTGATTGTCTTATTAACATCATTCAGATTTCCAGTTCCAGGAGCCAAGATGGTGGAGTGACTGGTAATTGTTATCTCCCTCTCCTTGTTGACCTTGACCAGCCCAGAGAATATCTCCCTGGGAAAAACCCTGAAACAGTGGGAGCAGCAGAAGGGGTACACAGACTCTCAGTCTATGAGGCTAGGATGATCACTAACAAGGATTCTTCTTGCTGTGGCTGAAGGGGACCAGTCCAGGATCAGAGCTGTCCCAGAAAGCCCCACCTCAACAAACCGGGAGAAGATCCTGAACACCACGGGGGTGAAGCCAGCAACTGCCAACACCAGGACTGTAACAGGACAAGTTAGAGCCGACCCCTGTCCATCGCAGGACCCCACACTGAGAGCTTGCCTAGATAACCTGGGTGCTTGTCAGTAGGGGTGGAACCAGATGGATTTCAGGAGGAAGGGTCTTGTCTTTGTTGGCAACATGGCAGTACTTTGTCCAGTTCTGAATGTCCAGTGGAGAAGACACCTATATAAGGAATAGTGTTAGGTGATAGGTTCAATGTATAGGCTTAGGAATGTTCATGTAATTAAGACTATATATGCATGTGAGCTAGCTGGAATAAACGGAGTTCTCACCACCTTGTCTCCCACCTCATTTCATTACTCACTAGATCAAGGCCTCTTGCTGGACAAGAGCCTTGGGTCAGGGTTTAGGGATTCCCGTAATGGTCTAGGGGACCCCAACACAGGACCCCAAGTATGCCTCAGAACCCCAGTGGAATCAGGAAGACACTAGTGCACACAGTTGAACTTGCCTATGCTCCAGCTTAGCAGAGGAGACTCTGGTGTCCAGACCACCCCTCCCCCACACTTAGCAAGCTAGCTCCAGGGTAACTTCGGGGAAAACCCAAAAAGACCTCACCTGACCTTTGCTTTCAAACACCAGCCAGCTCAGCAACAAGTAAGCTACAGCATTTTAGTTTCTAGCTGAAAGAACCAGAGGCCACCACACAAAAAGCCTCAAGTTTTAGGCACAAAAATTGTGAGACAGAGCTCCCTGTGCCGCAGACACAGAAATCTACTTTAAAAGTCAGGAAAATGGTTATTATTATGAGTAAGAAGCAATGCAGAAAAGAAAAGACCATAGAATCTCTCTATGGGGACAAGGACCAAAACACAAATACCAAAGAGGTCAGCATTGAGACTGCACTCCAATCTGAAACATCAGAAGGGAATATGAACTGGTCTGAAGCACAAAGAGCCTTCTTAGAAGAGCTCTGGAAGGATTTTAAAACCCAAATTAGAGAAATAGAAGAAAAACTGGCCAATGATTCTAAAAATATGAAAAAGGAATTCACTGAAGAAAATAGTTCCTTAAGAAGGAAAATTGGAGAAATGGAAAAGGAAGTATAAAACCTAACTGGTGAAAATAACATTTTAAAAGGAACAATTAGACAGATGGAAAAGGAGATACAAAAATTAACTGAAAAAACAATTTGATAAAAAAATAGAATCAAGCAAGTAGAACCTAATGAATCGATGAGACATCAAGAATCAATCAAACACAATCTAAAGAATAAAAAGATAGAATAAAATGCAAAATATCTAATTGGAAAAAAACTGCCCTGGAAAACAGATCCAGGAGAGAAAATCTAAGGATTATTGGTCTATCAGAAAGCCATGATGAAAAAAAGAGCCTGGACAATATCATTCAAGAAATCATCAAGGAAACTTGCCCAGAAGTCCTAGACCCAGATGGCAAAATGTCATCGAAAGAATCCACCTTTCACCTCCTGAAAGGGACCCCAAACTAAAAACACCAAGGAATACCATTTCCAAATGCCAGAACTATCAAGTGAAGGGGAAAATACTGCAGGCAGACAAAAAGAAATATCAAATATTAAAATATCGAGGAACTACAGTCAGGATCACATGGGACCTTACAGTTTCTACATTAAAAGATAGAAGGAATTGGAATATGATATTCCATAAGGCAAAGGAGCTGGGACTACAGCCAAGGATCAATTACTCAGCAAAATTCAGCATAATATTTCAGGCAAGGAGATGAACATTCAATGAAATAAAGGGTTTCCAGACCTTCCTGATGAAAAGGCCAGAATTCAATAGAAAATCTGATCTTCAAATGCAGGTCTCAAGAGAGGCATAAAAAGGTAAAAGGGGGGAAAAACTTATTACACAATATGGGCAAACAGTTTACATCCCTATAAGGGAAGATGATACTTGTTAATCTTGAGAATTGTATATTTGTTATGAAATGTAAAAGGAATATACAAAGATAGAGGAAGTGAGTATAAATTAAACGATATGATGATAACAAATGTGATTTAAGGGTGCAAAGGGGTTCTAATGGGGGATGTGAAAAGGAGAAGGCAGAAAAAAATAAATTCCATCACAGGAAGAGGCACAAAAATATATAACAGTGGAGGGAAAGAAGGGAGGGAGATGAGCATTGTTTGAGCAGCACTCTCATCTGATTGGATTCAAGGAGGGTACAACAAACCCAGTTAAGTATAAAAATACAATTAGCTCTACAGGCAGTGGCAGGAGAAGGGGGAAAGAAAAAGGATAGTAGGCTAAAAGGGAGGGAAGAAGTAGTAAGGGAAAGGGTGATTAAAAGGAAGGGGGGCTGAAAGGAGGGAGGGAAGACAGGGAGGCTGTGGTCAAAAATTAAAACTCTATTGTGGAAGAGAAGGGAGAACTAAAAGCATAAACAAGGGCAAAGGGGATGGAGAGAAAGACAGATAGTAATCATAACTGTGAATGTGAATGGAATGAACTCTCCTACAAGATGGAGATGGATAGCAGGATGAATTAAAAACCACAATTCAACAATATGTTGTTTACAAGAAACACATTTGAAATGGGGGCGTACACACAGGGTAAAGGTAAAAGGTTGGAGCAGAATATTTCATGCTTCAGTTGATGTAAAAAAAGCAGGGAAAGCAATCTTAATCTCAGACAAAGAAAAAGCAGCAATAGATTTAATCAAAAGAGATAAGGAAGGAAACTATATCCTGCTAAAAGTCACCACAGACAACGAAGCAATTTCATTACTAAACATATATGTTCCAAGTAGTATAACATGCAAATTCTTAGAGGAGAAGTTAAGGGAATTACAGGAAGAAATAGACAGCAAAACTATACTAGCAGGGGACCTCAACCTCCCCCACTCTGAACTTGATGAATTTAACCTCAAAATAAACAAGAAAGAAATAATGAAGATGAATAGAACTCTGGATAAGGTAGATATGATAGATGTCCGAAGAAAGCTGAGTGAGGATAGAAAGGAATATACCTTTTTCCCAGGGGCACATGTCACATATACAAAAATTGATCATGTACTAGGCCATAAAAACCTCACAATTCAGTGCAGAAAGGCAGAGATAGTCAATGCATCCTTCTCAGATCATAAAGCAATAAAACTTATATGTAATCAAAGGCCACGGAAACATAAACCAAAAACTAATGGGAACCTAAGCAATCTAATCCTAAAGAATGAATGGGTTAAACAACAAATTATAGAAACAATCAACAACTTCATTCAAGAGAATGACAATAATGAGACAACTACCAAATCTTATGGGATACTGCAAAAGCAGTTCTTAGGGGAAGTTTTATATCTTTGAGTGCCTACATGAATAAAATAGAGAAAGAGAAGGTCAATGAATTGGACATGTAACTGAAAAAGCTCGAAAAAGAACAAAGTGAAAATCCCCAAGTAAATGCTAAATTAGAAATACTGGGATGGGCCAAGATGGCAGAGTAGAAAGACGCACATACACATAGCTCTGAACCCACAACCCATAGAATGGCTACAAGGAAGTAACTCACGGCGAATTCCGCACCCTGAGGCCAAGGAACATTGGAGCGAGGGAGATTTCTGTTCCAGAGAGACCTGCAAACCTCTCGCGGGGGGTCCTTCACGCTGCGGACTGGGCACCGAGACTGGGAGCTGAGTGCAGCCCGGCCACAGCCGCGGCACCGAGAGGAAAAGATCCGAGCAGGCTTCACAGACAGGATCTCCAGCGGCCATGCGGGTCCCTCCACCCACAGAGGGATCTGCAAACCTCTCGCAAAAGGTCCGTCGCGCTGCAGACGCGGAGCCCAGCCCAGACCTGCTGCGGCCACGGCTGCGGCACCGAGAGAAACAGATCCGAGCAGGCTTCAGGGATGGGATCTCCAGCGGCCACACAAGTCCCTCCACCCACAGGTGACAGGGGTGGGTGAGAGAGTCTCTTTGGCGGGTCGAGAGGGGAGTGGGGTGCCCCCATAATTCAGGCCCCCCCCCCCGGGAGGTAGAAGCTGAGAGGCGGCTGCAGACAGGGGCTCCCCAAGCGGGCGGGAGCCTGAATCCATTGTGGAAGGTCTGTGCATAAACCCCCTGAGGGAACTGAGCCTGAGAGGTGGCCCTGCCCCGATCTCAGCACCAGAACATAATCTCATACTGAATAGCAGCCCTGCCCCCGCCAAAAGCCCTGAGGCTGGAAGCAGCATTTGAATCTCAGTCCCCAAACGCTGGCTGGGAAGATCAGGAGGCGAGGTGGGTGTGAGGAGAATATTCAGAGGTCAAGTCACTGGCTGGGAAAATGCCCAGAAAAGGGAAAAGAAATAAGACTATAGAAGGTTACTTTCTTGGCAAACAGGCATTTCCTCCCTTCCTTTCTGATGAGGAAGAACAATGCTTACCATCAGGCAAAGACACAGAAATCAAGGCTTCTGTGTCCCAGCCCACCCAATGGGCTCAGGCCATGGAAGAGCTCAAAAAGAATTTTGAAAATCAAGTTAGAGAGGTGGAGGAAAAGCTGGGAAGAGAAATGAGAGACATGAAGTCAAAGCATGAACAGCAGATCAGCTCCCTGCTAAAGGAGACCCAAAAAAATGCTGAAGAAAATAACACCTTGAAAACTAGCCTAACTCAATTGGCAAAAGAGGTTCAAAAAGCCAATGAGGAGAAGAATGCTTTCAAAAGCAGAATTAGCCAAATGGAAAAGGAGATTCAAAAGCTCACTGAAGAAAATAGTTCTTTCAAAATTAGAATGGCACAGATGGAGGCTAATGACTTTATGCAAAACCAAGAAATCACAGAACAAAGAGAGAAGAATGGAAAAATGGAAGATAATGTGAAATATCTCATTGGAAAAACAACAGACCTGGAAAATAGATCCAGGAGAGACAATTTAAAAATTTTGGGACTACCTGAAAGCCATGATCAAAAGAAGAGCCTAGACATCATCTTTCATGAAATTATCAAGGAAAACTGCCCTGAGATTCTAGAACCAGAGGGCAAAATAAATATTCAAGGAATCCACAGAACACTGCCTGAAAGAGATCCAAAAAGAGAAACTCCTAGGAACATTGTGGCCAAATTCCAGAGTTCCCAGGTCAAGGAGAAAATACTGCAGGCAGCTAGAAAGAAACAATTCAAGTATTGTGGAAATACAATCAGGATAACACAAGATCTAGCAGCCTCTACATTAAGGGATCGAAGGGCATGGAATAGGATATTGCAGAAGTCAGAGGAACTAGGACTAAAACCAAGAATCACCTACCCAGCAAAACTGACTATAATACTTCAGGGGAAAAAATGGTCTTTCAATGAAATAGAGGATTTTCAAGTATTCTTGATGAAAAGACCAGAGCTGAAAAGAAAATTTGACTTTCAAACACAAGAATGAAGAGAACCATGAAAAGGTGAACAGCAAAGTGAAGTCATAAGGGACTTACTAAAGCTGAACTGTTTACATTCCTACATGGAAAGACAATATTTGTAACTCTTGAAACATTTCAGTATCTGGGTACTGGGTGGGAGTACACACACACACACATGCACACATGCACACATGCACACATACATAGAGACAGAGTGCACAGAGTGAATTGAAGAGGATGGGATCATATCTTTAAAAAAAATGAAATCAAGCAGTGAGAGAGAAATATTGGGAGGAGAAAGGGAGAAATTGAATGGGGCAAATTATCTCTCATAAAAGAGGCAAGCAAAAGACTCATTAGTGGAGGGATAAAGAGGGGAGGTGAGAGAAAAACATGAAGTCTACTCTCATCACATTCCACTAAAGGAAAGAATAAAATGCACACTCATTTTGGTAGGAAAACCTATCTTACAATACAGGAAAGTGGGGGATAAGGGGACAAGCAGGGTGGGGGGGATGACAGAAGGGAGGGCATGAGGAGGAGAGTGCAATTCGAGGTCGACACTCATGGGGAGGGATAGGATCAAAAGAGAATAGAAGTAATGGGGGACAGGATAGGATGGAGGGAAATATAGTTAGTCCTATACAACACAACTATTATGGAAGTCATTTGCAAAACTACACAGATATGGCCTATATTGAATTGCTTGCCTTCCAAAGGGAAGGGGTGGGGAGGGAGGGAGGAAGAGAAGTTGGAACTCAAAGTGTTAGGATCAACTGTCGAGTAATGTTCTTGCCACTAGGAAATAAGAAATACAGGTAAAGGGGTATAGAAAGCTATCTGCCCCTACAGGACAAAAGAGAAGATGGAGACAAGGGCAGAGAGGGATGATAGAAGAGAGAGCAGATTGGTCATAGGGGCAATTAGAATGCTTGGTGTTTGGGGGGGGAGGGGAGAAAAGGGGAGAAAATTTGTAACCCAAAATTTTGTGAAAATGAATGTTAAAAGTTAAATAAATAAATTTAATTATAAAAAAAACAAAAAAAGAAATACTGAAAAACAAAGGAAAGATTAATAAAATTCAAATTAAGATAACTATTGAACTAGTAAATAAAACTAGGAGTTGGTTTGTTAAGGTAAGCTCAGTTCTCACGTGAACGGTCTCAGGTTAGGTACGAGGTCCCCCAGAGAACAGCTGGAAATTGAGAAGTGAGACATGAGTTATCTCGTTTTCCACCTCTTCTCAGTGGAAACTTGCTAGGGAGAGCATCCCACCCTTGAGATTGGTCCGTGGTCTGAGCACACCTTTTGTTAATTAGCTAAGGGGCTGAGAACATGCGCTCCATGAGCAAACTAGCAGGGGGAGAGCTTAAATGGGGACAGGAAAGCCTGAGAGGGGGTTGGGCTCTTCCATGCTTCTACCCGGGAGAAAGGGGCTCCCGTGGGGGGCTCCCATGGGGAGCACTAGCCCTGCATGCTTACATGTAGCTTGTATCTGGAATAAAGCCTACACCCCTGTTTGACTCTGAAGGTCTCTTCTCTCATGTGTTTATCCAGCTGGCCACCGAAGACCTGAGATAAGTAAGAGGACCCGGGAAGCCCACAGCAATTAGGCTGAACATTGGTTTTATGAAAAAGCCAATAAAAGTGATAATCCTTTGGTCAATTTGATTTTAAAAAAGAAAGAAAAAAACCAAATTACCAGTATCAAAAATGAAAAGGGTGAACTCAACTCCAATGAGGAGGAAACAAAAATAATATTAAGAAATTACTTTGCCCAACTCTATGCTCATAAATTCAACAATCTAAATGAGATGGATGAAAATTTTAAAAATATGAATTGCCCAGACTAACTGACGAGGAATTGAATACTTAAACATCATTCAGAAATACTTTGCCTTGCTTCCAGTTTGTGAAGAATCTAAATATCTTTGTGAGCAAACACGAGTGCCCTAGGGAAGCCACCTGTTTAAAGAACCCTGCACTTGTTCCTTTACAAAGGAGGAAATTCCCACTAAATGGCTGATTTGATAAATCCTAATTTTCTTTAGAGTTTAAAGGAATCTTTAGGGGGTCTTTGATAGGAAAATGGTGACTGAATATTGAGTCACCCTGCTCTCCAGTCCTTGGCTGCTGTCAACAGAGACTGGCACCCAAAGGCCATTCCTACTAAATAATAACTGATATCAGATGCATCCAGTTGTGAACAAAGCAGGTGAAGGAAGAATGTGGTCATGTTGTGTGGCTTTCATTCTGCTTTAATCACTGAGCTGTGACCTTGCTTAATCTGCGTCCCCCCTATCTCTAGGGTTCAAAGCATTGAAGGAAGGTAGAGAACAAAGAATCAATTGTTTTCTAATTAGCCACAGGGTCCTGCTAGCCAATATCCTGTGCAGGTGAGCTTTTTAATATAGGGCCCTGAGTGTTCCAGTCTTGATTACTCTGTCCCCTCCCTCCAATTATGTTTTGACATTTTATAAGCAGGTTCACAAATGAGCAGAGGCTGTAGCCTAGAGGGTAATCCCTTATAGTGGGGGTAGGGGGTATATATCACTTAGTCCTAACTTTGTTCATGGCCATTATTATCCATCCAACTGCACTGTAAACATTTTTTATCCATGTGCTACTCTTGAGTGTGGTCATGATGGATGGGGTTTGGGGGGGAAGGACTTGAGTGTTATTGATAAGGAATGGGGACATCTTAATAGAGAGTTGGATAAAACACTTGCTAAGCTCTTATTAGCCTGTGCTAGGCTCCATGCTATAACTGAACTTTAATAATGTGGATGCAGTTCCAAGGAACTGTAGGCATCTTATTCTATGGTACCCTGAGCCAACAGAAGCCAACCGACTCCTTTCAAATCTAACCACTATGCCCAGATGGATGAAAGGTTCTCACAATATGTCTGTCTACCTTTACATCTGTGTATATGTATCTGGGAAGGAAACAAGCACATTAATTCAGACATCCATATTGCAAGCTCTTTAGGTACATGGAAACAACTCCAGTTTCTGTAGTCTTTAAAAGCCTGGAAAGCACCATTCTTTCAGCAAACCTCTGAGATTGGTAGCCTAAGTTTGCTGTTTCCCTTCTTGTAAAAGATGAAACAAGATCACAGAAGTTAAGTCACTTGCTCAAGGAGACACAGTCAGAGAGTATTAAAGCCAAGAACTGAACTGAGCCATCACTGGACTCCAAGGCCAGCATTCTTTTTGTTATGCCACCCTACCTCTGTAGATAATGGTGGAAAAAGTCAGGTAAAGACAGTTACTTACATTTATGTAGCACTCACAATGACCTTGTGAGGTAAGTAGCGTTAAAATTACCATCCCCATTTTACAGATGGGGACATTGAGTCTTTAAGAGTTAAAGTGCCTAGTCCAAGGTCACTCAGTTATTAAGCATCTGAATTAAGAATCAAATTGAGATGTCTGAACTCCTAATCTTTCCACTATTCCATGTTGTCTAGGCTAGTTTATGCTTTATTTTACAAATAGAAGTATTCAAAATGATTGCTTTGTGACTTTAATATAGAAATTGCTCTATCTAAGTATTTGAAGGCTTCACTAAGGAACCTATACATTACTATTTTCAAAGCTGGATCTGCTTAGATCTGCTCTTCTTGTTTGTCTTTTCTTTGATTCCCTACTCTCCCCCCCCCATCACATACCTCAAAAATAATGTTGGCAGGAAAAGAAGCAGGTATATGTAGCAGTGAGGAGGAAGGAAAGCTGCTTTCCTTTGCCTTGGTGATGGTGGGTTGCTGTGACATTTTCATGGGTTGGTTCAATGGCATGAGCCTCCAGGCCTTTTAAACAGTTGTATTGGAAAGAAATCTTCATGTTCCTCACATCCTTCTGGGCTGACATAAGTCATTAGTACAGCCTGCCTCAGAAAACAGAACAATAAGTGAAAGCAGGGGAGAAGAGCAGCGTAAGTTAATCAGAGAAAAATGAATAAACACAATGGTGATATATGACATGTGGAAACCCCTGGACTGCCAGAATCAATTAAACACTGAAATAAGAAAATAACAGCAGGATGTGGGGGTATAAGGGGATGGGGAAAAGATGAACTATTTTAGTATCCAGTCAGTCAACAACCATTAAGAATATGCTAGGCACTGTGCTAAGTGTTAGCTAGAGATACAAATAAAAGCAAAGATGTTCTCTCTTTTCTCATGTATCTTCCATTTGGATGATCAGAGACAACAGGCAGATATCTGTGTATATACAAAGATATGTACAGACGAGAAGGAAGGTCATCTCAGGAGGCAGAAGAAAGAAGAAGAAGAAGAAGAAGGCCTAAGAAGGTGGGGTTTGAGATGAGTCTTGAATCCAAGAGGCAGAGATGAGAAGGGAGAACATTAGAGACATGGAAGACAGCCAGTAAAAAGTCATGGGGCTCAGAGATTGTCTTCTGTAAGGAAAAGACTGAAAAAGTAGGAAGAGGCTAGCTGAGAAGACCGTTAACTGCCAGAGAGAGGCTTTTTATTTGATACTTCAGGTAAAAGGGAGGCCCAGACCTCCTACATTTTAGAAAACTTACTTTGCCAACTAAATGGAGAATGAATTAGGGCAAGGACTGACTAGAGACAGAGAGAACAGTAAGAAGGCTACTGTAAAAGTTCAAGCAATGAGGGCCTGTACAGAGGCAAAGTTACATAAGAGATGTTGTGAATGTAAAATGGCAAGATTTGACAATGTTTATGTCAGGTAAGTGAAAGTCAAGGGTCAAGGATGACCCCAAAGTTTCAACTTAAATGACTGGAAGGATTATTATGCCTTTTCACATAATAGGAAATACAGAAGTAAGGGTTTGGAGAAAATGAGTTCTGTTTGAGAGTTTAAGATGCCTATGGATCATCCAGCTGTAGCTATACAAGAGATGGAGAACTGGGATTGAAGCTTGAGAGAAAAACTTGGCTAAATATATAGATCTGAGAATTGTCTACATTGAGATGGTAGTTGAACCCATGGGAGCTGATGAGCTCACCAATTGAGTATCAAGAGGGAGAAGAGAAGAAAAGAGAAGAGAAGAGAAGAGAAGAGAAGAGAAGAGAAGAGAAGAGAAGAGAAGAGAAGAGAAGAGAAGAGAAGAGAAGAGGACCCAGGACAAAGTATTAGGGAATGCCTAGGGTTAGTAACCTGGATGAAAATCCATCAAATGAGACTGACAAGTTAGAAGAGATAGAAGTAGAAACAGGAGAGAGCAGTGTCATGAAAATCAGGGGAGGAAAGAGAAATTAGTGATTAACTATGTCAAAAGCTGCAGAGAGGTCAAGAAGGATAAGGAATGAGAAAAGGCCATTAGATTTGCCAATGAAGAAGTATCTGATGACGTTGGAATGAACCATCTTACTCATTATAAACCTGAACACCTTGTTACTATAAATATCATCATGAGTCAATATATATAATAATATAAAATCCTATAAATGTAATATTGTTATAAATGGGGGAGGAGATAAGAGGGAAGACTCATTGTTCTCATTAACTTAATCCTAATAAGAAGAGTAGAGGTATAGGAGCTAGCTGAGTGGTATAATGGATAGAACACTGGACCTGGAGTCAAGGAAGACTCACATTCCTGAGTTCAAATCTGGTCTCAGACACTTACTAGCCATGTGACCCTGGGCAAGTCACTTGACCCTGTTTGCTTCAGTTCCTCATCTGTAAAATGAGGTGGAGAAGGAAATGACCAAGAAAACCCCAAATGGGGTCACAACGAGTCAGACATTACTGAAAAAATGATTGAACAACAATAGATGACTCAGTGAATAGAGTGCTGAGCTTGGGATCAGAAGACCTGAGTGCAAATTTGGCCTCAGATCCTACCGGCTCTATCACTCTGGGAAGTCACTTACCCTCCATTTGCCTTAATCCACTGGGGTTTGGAAGTGGCAAACCACTCCAGTATGTTTGCCAAGAAACCCCATGGATTGTATGGTCCACAAGGCCACAGTCACACACAAGTGAACAATAACAAAAGGAGGTATAGTAGAGAATACAATGAGCTGAGAAGCAGTGGGCCCAGGCTCAAGTCTGGAATCTTGCACTTACTAACTTTGTGACCTTTCTGGGTCTTAAGTCTGTACTATCCAAAATTGGCAGGCTGAATAAGAGATCTTAAGGACTCTTTCACATTTTACAATTCTGAAGTTTCTTACAACTCTTAACATCCTACAATTTAAAAGTTTGACTTGGTGGAATTTATATAACTGAGCAATTAAATATTCCAGTTCTGGCATTGCCAATTCTCTTGGCTTTAAGTAGGTCTAACAATGGTAGGTGTCCTGTTTTCTCTTTAGTAGAATATTTCCCATGCCACCTGTATCTTCAGATTCCCTTGATTCCCTTACTTAAACTCCCTAGCAGAGGAAAGCATTCTCAGGGCATTAGGAATCCTATGCTTTCACCTGCTGAACTCACAATAGTTTGTCTTTGGTGATAAGACAGGTTTCATGTCTTAAGAAGTTCTTTTCTTGTAAGACTCAAAAGAGTCAAGGGACATATCATTATTGGGTCTGAATCTCTGCTGAATACATGAAAATCTTATGTCTGGAGATTTCCACATTTTATGGCTATTAACATATTATCAGTACATTGTGTTAGAGTGAAATATTTCCAGCTTCCTGTAATGGTTGATTTTAAAAACAAAAAAAAAACTAGAAGCTAGAAGACACCTTGGGTGAGAGAATATATTACACTTATAAGAAATTTAACACCATAATGTGGTGGAATGCATCTTAGAAATTTTCTCTGAAAAACCATAAATTTCAATAGCAAATTAAGATTTGTAAACTTCTTTCCTCCCAACAACCATGTTGAGCTGCAAATGTCGTTGTCTCCATGCTACAGATGAGAAAATTAAACTTGGATTTAATTGAGCCCAAATCCAAGTTCTACAAACAACTCATCTAGCTCCTAGGGAAGGATGTCTCCAACCCTCAAAGCAGAGAAATGCCTTTCTGAATGTCACATGGTGCTTTAATAGCAGGGAACTAGAATTCAAGCACAGTCTTATGATATGCAATCAAGTGTTCTCTTCACTGACCTACACAGCCTTCCATTGACAAAGACTTCCTGGCTCCATTTAGTTTGCATGATTAATATTTGTTTAATTGAATTGAATTGTGTTGAACAAATATTCTTCATCATGTCTTACTTCATTCAACAGGCCACTGATTCATTCTTTGGATGAAAACCATGCTTGCATTTGTCCCGATGAGTATGTTGATGTACAACATTTGTAGATCTGACCAAGGCCTTTGACACTGTTAGTCATGAGGGTTTATGGAAAATTATGTCAAAATTCGGTTGCCCAAGAAGTTCATCAATATTGTACCTCAATTTCATGGTGGCATGTTTGCCCAGGTTCTGGATAATGGACAATTCTCTCGTGCCTTCCCAGTCACCAATGGAGTAAAACAGGGCAGTATGCTTGCTTCCACGCTTTTTAGCATGATGTTTTCAGTCATATTGACTAATGCTTTCAATGAGGATGAACATGGCATCAAAGTCAACTACTGTGCTGATGGCAAGTTCTTCAATTTGAAAAGGCTACAAGCCAAAGTAGAGGGACTGTTGGTTCATGATTTTCTGTTTGCATATGATTGTGCACTCAATGAAGCTGAGATGCAACAAAGTATGGATTAATTCTCTGCTGCCTGTGCTAATTTTGGCCTAATAATTAACACCAAGAAAATACAGGTGCTCCATTAGCCACCACTATACCATCCATACGTGGAACCATCAGTTACAACAAATGGAGGAAGTTTTGAATGCTGTGGACAAGTTGACTTACCTTGGTAGTGTACTTTCCAGGAATGTACACATTGACAATGAGGTTGATGCTTGCATTGTCAGAGCTAGCTCAGTGTTTGGCAGGCTCTAAAGAAAAGTTTGGGAGAGAAGAGGTATTAGAGTGACTACCAAACTGAAAGTCTACAGAGCCATTCTGCAGACCTCATTGTTGTGCTTGTGAAACATGAACAGTCTACCAGCACCATGCCAAGAAACTGAATCACTTCCATTTGAATTGTCTTAGAAAGATTCTGAGGATTACCTGGCAGGATAAGGTACCAGACACTGAAATCCTTGCTTGAGCTGAACTGCCAAGTATTCAAACTATGCTTCAGAGAGCACAATTCCCGTGGGCTGGCCATGTTGTTCGAATGCAAAAATGTACACTTGCCAAAAAGACTATTTTATGGAGAATTTGCAAGAGGCAGGCAATCACATGGTGGCCAGAAGAAATGATACAAGTACCCTCTCAAGGTCTCTTTCAAGAACTTTGGATTTGACTGTGTAAAATAGGAGACACTGGCAGAGGATCGCGCAACATGGTGTGCCCACATCAGAAAGGTACGCTGTGCTCTTTGAGCAAAGCAGAATTGAGATAGCACAAAGTAAATGCAAGATGCACAAATTTGGGATATCCACCCCAAATATTCGCATGGACTATCTGTGCCCAACCTATAATAGAACATTCCAAGCTCTTATTGGTCTGATCAGCCACAGTCGGACACATTGAAATTCCACTTTATCATGGTGATGTCATTTTGGCCCTCTTTGAAGACAAAGGACAACAACCAACCAACCAATCAATGTTGATGTTGCCAATTGCTGGCAAGTGAATATCCTTTTTTCAAATCCAATGTGGAGTGAGAAATATCTAACTAACTTAAAAGATGTCCTTTTGAATGAGGTCTTAGTTTGACTGGGAGGATGGGGGGAAGAGGGGAACTTGTGAGAAAGAGGTGATACTTTTCTCAAAGTACTAATACAGAAAGTATTTTCATACATATTGAAAGTCCATGTTGGGCATAAATGACTTTAGTGTTTGTGGCCTGTCTACCTTCCTGAAGGCCCCCACCCTCAGGTCAGCAGAAAAATTCTACTCAGACCTCCCTCTACTCATGCATTATAATAAGAGCTCATGATTACATTCTTTAACACTTGGAGTATCTGAACTCATTGGTATAGGTTCTCCTCTCTTTCATACTTTAGCAGATGGTTTCATGTGGCAGTTTGCTATGAAAAAGAGAAAAAGAAAGAAAAATTATTCTGGTAGCCAACCAACATCCTTTTAATGAGCCTCCCCAAACATAGTTGGGCTGGTCCTCAAATAACAGAAACACATTATATTCAGAACTCAAGATTTTCCATTTTAGAAAGATATCTGCCAGTGTAGCCACATACTTTGGGGCCTCGGTTTTCTTCTCTGTAACCTGGAAAAGATAATGCTTGTCTTGGTCACCATCTAACTTGTGGTAAGGATCAAATGAGAGGAATGGTGTGAAAGAAGGCAGTATAGTACAATGGAAAGTGTATTCTCTCAAAAGTCAGAAGCTCAAGTCCTGCCTTAGACATTGACTCTGTGATTAACTTGGAAAAATAATTTTCCTGGGCTCCAGTTTTCTCATCTGTATAATGAGGGAGTTTGCCAGATGGATTTTGGGGTCCCTTATTGCTCTAGAGCTATAAAAGAGCTTTGGAAAATATGGCAAGATGTAAAGTATAGTTATGTATAGTACCACTAACTTACAGAGTTTTTAAATTAATTTTTAACTCTACAAATTATCTATCTTATCTATCCATTCATCAGTTTATCTAAACTATCTTTTTTTCATCCTTCTCTGACCATGTGACCACAACTGAATTTTACAACTTCTTTCCTAGTGTGCTGTTCTTGATCAATAAATATGTTGGATCCAAACCCCTCCAATATTCAATGACATACTTGCCATACCTTCCACATAGTATACTCCTTCCCACTTCTCTGCCTTTACTTAGAGTTATTCTCTCTGCATAGAAAGCCTTCTCTCTTCCTCTGTGCTTGTATTAGTTCAACATGGATTTATATCCTTCAAGTCTCACTGTCTCTGAGATTCAATTTGATTTAACCAATACTTATTAGCATAAGTGCCTACTGTTGATGTATGAGAACCAGGCTAAGAGTCAGGAAGAACTTGGTTGAATTTCCATTTCTGAAATAAAATGGCTGTATAAGCAATTCATTTAAGCTTTCAATAACAGGCAGCTCTCCAAGTCTGCAAGCTAAGGATGAGTTACTATCTATATCAGTAAAGGGTATCTCCTTACTGGGAGGTCCCTATGCCACAAGTGAAATCACAAGTCCAGACCTTCCAAAAATATTCAAAGCATTGTTCTTGATGCTATGTGCAAAGATGAAATAAACAAACAATGCTTTCCCTCCAGTAACTTATATTCAAATGAGGACTGGGCAGAGATAATGCAGGCAAATATAAAGCCTCCTCCAAATACTCCAGACTGCACTGATCTCTCCTTCTCTGAACTAGAATCAGAGAAATTTCATATTGAGAAGAGTTCAAGGTTAAAAGAAAATCATTTAACTAGCAAGTGATCTGAATAGCTTCTCACTACAAAGTCTCCAAAACCAGAACATCAAAAGAAAGAAATTATATGCCAAATAATAGAGCCATTACAGCTGACTCCATAAGATAAGAAAGTAGAACTCCTCTGCATAAGGTTAAAATTCCCTGAGGAGAAGTGAGGGTCTTACTCAGTACCCTTAAGCACATGCACACACACACACACACACACACACACACACACACACACACACTCCTCTAATCAACTCCACATGCCTGAAGAAGTGAACACAAAGGAGTTCACAAGCTTATAACTCAGGGTGTTTCCTTAAGGATACCACCAAGCAGGGACTCTGCCCAAATCCCTCCCTGATCAACAAGAAACAGAAGACAGTGAATTTACCCAGTCATATAGGAAATAAAAATGATGGCCAGTTGAAAGTCCTGGGGGAGGGCAAGAGATGTGGCACATTTGGTGCTCTGAGATACAGTAGGATAACATTTCATTGAGCCTGAAGGAGGAGACTAGAAACCAACTAGGTCTGACAACCAATGGTTGTCAAGACTAGGTGTCTCACAACCTAGTCTAAAGCCTTTGATTGCTTGATGATTGGTAGAGATACTTAGGTCTATGCTGGGAGATGTTCTCACCTAACAAGGGCAGTTATTTTAAGGGGGCAAGGAGATGATTGACTGATTGAATGGATTGACCTACATTTTACTTCCAAGTCCAGTGTCTTACCCACACTGTGCCATGTTGATCAGTCCAACACTGTTTTCAGTCCCATGATATTTTGCCCTTAGGGCTTTCTTCTTTTTGTGCCCTACCTTTCTCTATATCTGATTCTTCTAAGTGAACTAACTCATTCTTAGGATCAGATTGGATTTTAGAGCTGGAAGGGACTTCAGAGGTCACCTTATCCAATGTTCTCATTTCACAGATGAGAAGACTGAGCCCCATGGCAGCTAAATGACTTTCCTAAATTCATGTAGTCAGTAAGGATCAGGGGATGAATCTGAATCCAGATTCCCTGATTCCAAAATCAGTAGCACTCTTTCCACTCTGCTTTGATGCTGTCTTCCAAGTTCTGATGGGATGGAAGCATTTACAACCTATAGTGAGAATATATGAGAGTTGATCTACTGAAAATAAGCAAAAATGAAGAAAAAAAGTAGCTCATTAACACCTATTGATAATAATATCAACTAGAATTCTGGAATAGAATTTACCTATTAGTTGCATGAAGAAAATAAAAATGCAATAATTATCAACTAGGAGATAATATTTTGCAATTGCTTCTTCAATGAGGAACAGTCATTCTTACATCAGTAGCTATTATGCTAATTAAACAGATTGTGAGTAATCATGCTGCGTTTGAAAGATGCCAAAGCTATTACAGGGCTTTTGTGCTACTGACTAGCACCTTACTAGGTTCTTTCTTCATCCCATTTTTCCAAAACATGATAAATGAGCGTGCTCCATGACCCTTTTGGCCTACAGATAGAATTTCCCTAACTGTAAACAGCTTTGCTCTCACTGATCATTGTAGCAGATTCCTATCCAGTTTTCCCGTTTCTCATTTCCCATTATCTCATCCCTCAACCATCCTTTACATGGAAGCCAGATACATCTTCCTAAGAAACAGCTCTAATCACATCACTCCCACTATTCACAATCCTTTTATGGATCTCTATTGCCTACCAACTCTCTGCATATGACACTGTTGACCACCCTCTCTTCCTGGATACCCTCTCCTCTCTGGGTTTTCATAACACTACTCTCTCCTGGTTTTCTTTCTATCACTCACTTCTTCACTGGATTGCCATCCATATCACACCCAATCTTAGGTTTGGGTGTATCCCAAAATGCTGTCCTGGGTCCTCTTCTCTCCACTCTCAGTGAAAATATCACCTCTCATGAGCTTAAATACCATCTCTCTGCAGATGACTTTCTCACTTTATATTCAGTCCCAAACGCTAACCTGACCTACAATCCCACATTACTAACTGCCTAGTAGTCATTTCAAACTGGGTACTCAGAGACATCTCAAACTGAATATCTCTAGGCTCTAAGAAGGCAGGTCAGTAGGACAAGATGACTTGTGTGGCCACTGCTTTACATCCAAATATTAGTACAGCCTCCCCATCCATGATACACATACAGATGTGCTTCCACTGCATTTGTTCTCTTACCCCTTACCTTGCTTGACCATCCCTAAAAAGTAGGGTGATTTTCATTAATATTTAAAAACCTTTCCTTCCAATCTCTTTGTCATAAATAGGCAGACAAAACGGGGACACACCTGACCTTCCACTGGAAATGACTCAAGGACTTCCAAGAAATATAAGTGAGAATCTTTTGAGTTTTTCTTACCAAGTCTAGCTGAGGATGGAGAGGGGGAGATTTTTACAGAAGAGGAAAAAATGCACCTTCCTATGAGACAGGTAAAGAAGAAGTTTGTTTTCCCTGATGGTAAAGGAGTTAATCTCTACATTTTGAAAAGAGTTAGAGGCTTTTCTTTCTCTTGCAAATCCTGCCTCTTGCAATGTAGCATTTCCCCATATTCATCCCTTAGATTTGATGGGAATTCTCTCCCAACTTATTCCACTGTTAGAACTTCTATAAAACTGCCCAGAGTTCAGGTGTCACAGGATTCCACAGTCTAGTGTCTGACTATCTAAAGATAGGTGTTGGTGGGACTAGGGGTGTCTAATGACCTTTCCTTTTCCTTGTTTGAACAAGGAAGTAATTTTTACCATCCTGTCTGCTAAGCCATAGGAGGCTGAAAAAGTCATCTTAAGCAAAAGTTACCAGGGTTATAAATGACTGATTTGACACAGAGAGTGTGAAGGGTTTATCTAGCTTTTAAGGGATATAGCTTACAGAGCAAGGATACATAATAGTCTTGGTGCTGGTTCTGGTTCTAGTGAGCCCTTTACAACAGCTCCCCCTCACCTCCTGCCAAACTATCCTTCAGATCAATTGTCTTACCTTCCTGACGGTGTTATAATGCCACTTCTCAAAGTTCCAGCAAAATGGTGGTCTTATCATTTAACCATGTCTTCATACAAACTTATTATCCCTTTCATGATAACACATTTTTAAAAAAATCTTTCCTCTCTTCTTAGATAATATAACATTCTTCAACGGGACATTTAAATATGTGAAAAGTGTAACATTATTATTTTTTGATAAGTTGAATCCCTGGTTTGTAAGGATAATATTGAGAGAGATATTATCACTGTTGGGGATACTTGGAGTTCCTTTCATTCAAAAAACACTTACAAAGGATGGCCTACATAGATAGGATCATAGAATCATTGATTTAGAGCTACAGTGGGCTTTATGGATTATCTAATCTGCCCACCCACAGACACACACATTTTACAAATGAGGAACTAAATCTTAGAGATGTTAAGTGATTGTATCAAGGTATACAGGCTAGGTGGAATAGCTGGGAATACCCAAGTCTAGGGCTAGAGAGGATGTTATTCTCCTAAGCATGTGCAGCTCTAGAGCTCCAACTTCAGGATCCCTAATTATAGTTCACTTCCCCTGTTGTCCCTCTGTAGTAGAAGTGTTGTTGTTGTTCAATTGTGACCTCATTTAGGGTTTTCTTGATAAAGATATTGGAGAGGTTTGCCATTTCCTTCTCCAGTTCATTTTACTGATGAGGAAGCTGAGGTAAACAGGATTAATTTGCCCAGGATTACACAGCTAGTAAGTGTCTGAGGTCAGATTTGAACTTGGGAAAGCTCAGCACTGTATCGACTACAACAATGAGAAGTAGTTAACATTTAAATAACACTTTATGGTTGCAAAGGATTTTACCTACATTCTCTCATGTAGTCTAAACAAAAAGTTTCTCAGACTGATGATAGGTTACGGCCATTTTATATATTATATAATATCTAGTATTATATTTACAGATGAGGAAACTGACTATCAGTAAGTAAACTTTCCTGAAATATAAGTGCTAAATGGTAAAACTGAGACTACAACTCAGGTCTTCCCATTCCCATTCCAAAGCTCTTTGCCCTATACCATACACAAATCTTCTGTATCTCTCACTATGTTTAACACAGTGCTGGGCACATATCAAGTAATCTATAAATGGTTGATGATCTAGAGTACCACAACAATGTTAGGGTAGTAAGTGACCTGGACAAGAACTACTCGTGGCATTTAGATGAAACTCTCAGTTTCCATGTTCTTACTCCCAAAGAACTTCTTTATTTTTTCTCTCTGCTCTCTACAGACTGATTGGGCTCCCACTTTACCTGACTGCAGGCCATTTTCACCAACTTCCCAGCATTGCTCCATTTTGTGAACAAGTTGAAGTATATAGCTGACCTCTGCCCTAAGGACTTTGAACACTATGGCTGTTCCTGCCACTGTGAGATGGAGGGAGAACCCAGGGATGAGAATGACAGGTGAGTTCCTAGAACAGAAGATTTGGGATGGGGTATTGGCTGCCAGAAGTAACAGGAATTATGACATGAGCTAGACACAGGCTAGAGCAACTTGGTGGCCCATTGGCTTCTCAAGGCATACTGTTCCACTCTGGGAAAGTTCAAACTATTTAGTTCTTTGTGGATCCGTGAGTAAATCGATACATGAAACATAAGAGAGACAAAGACAAAGTAAGACAGAAAGAGAAACATATATGCATGTCCACATGTATGTACCAATAGATGGAAAGATACTTAGGTACATAGATAGACAGACACAGAAAGACAGACAGATAGATAGATAATGTCAGCTAGATGTCACAGTGGATAGAGAGGTGGGCCTGGAATCAGGAAGACTCATCTCCCTGAGTCAGGCTTCAGATTCTTACCAGTTGTGTGACCCTGAACAAGTCACTTAACCCTGTTTGCCTGTTTCCTTATCTATAAAGTGAACTAGAATGGGAAATGGGCAAACCACTCTAATATCTTTGCCAAGAATACTGCAAATGGGGTCATGAAAAGTTGGATGTGACTGAAATGATTAAACAATAAATGGATGTGTGTCTCTATATATGCAAATATACACACGTGGAATATAATGAGGTATGTATATAGGTATCTCATCATAATGATTCATTCACATATATATGTGTGTATGTATGTATGTATAGAATGAGCTAGAGTTAGAGAGCTATATGGTATCTCAAAAGTCTTAGTGCAGTTTTAAGTTTGAATAGATTAAAACTGTACTGAGACATTTTGGAAAGCCTGTATATACTCTATTTTTACACAAATCTAATTAAGTTTATATATATGGAAATGACAAGGGATATAAGAATACATATATACATATATATAGTCATATTTCCTGTATATGTCCTGTGTATGCATGTATCCTTACATTCCCTTTATGTATGTGTGTATGTGTTTAAACACACATTCACACAAATGTTTTATAGGTAAAAAGGGACACACAAGTAATATAAGATACACAGACATATATATACAAAACACATATGGAATATAAAGAAATCCACAAAACAAGTACATGTAGGGATACATATTTATAGAGAAAATATAAGGATACACACATGTATGTATGTACATGTGTCAACCCACATACACAAGTACAATATTGTAATATAAAGACACATGTGTATGTGTGTATTTGTGTATACACACACATACAGTCAGTATAAAGACAATATGGCAATATGAGTACACCTAAGAAATATGAGATACACACATATGTATATACGTATCCATATTTGTATATTATATATGTACGTCTATAGATATGTCTTACATTCCTTGTGTTTGTCTTTATATTACCATATTGTCCTTGTATATGTGTGCCCTTCTATTCTAAGTGCATATATATGTATCTTTATGTTCCTACATATGATCTCCTGTATAGCAGTGTGTGTATGTGTGTGTGTGTGTGTGAGTCTGTTATACATAGGGGATGGGGAGATGGGGATGGGGGTAGTTATATCCCCCCACATATATGTATATATTATGCATAAGGATATATAGGGGGGTGTGCATGTGTGCATGCATACATATACACACATACACGCACATGTGTATATATACATATATGTGTGTGTGTTTGTGTGTGCGTATGTGTGCATGTATATATGGGATATAAAGGCACACAGATTGTGGTGTGAAGATGCCCTATGATTCTCAAAGGCGAAATTTAGGAAGGATCTACCAAGCTGGAAAAGTTTCAAGTAGAGATTCAGTGAGAGATCATATGTTTGTTGTCCAAGGCCTCAGTTTAGAGATACTCATCATCGGCCTGGCTACGGTAATAGCTTTTTTTTGGCAACAGCAACTAGGAAGACTTCTCTAATCAACATTCTTGTGGTTAGCCAAGTGAATTTTATAACAAGCTAGTGAACTTATTATAGCTATCTTGTAATTTAAAATTTGGGGCCTATTATAAGAAAGAATCTATCTTATCTAACTATCCCTAAATATAATATGTGTAAAATATATATTAATATATGCAATTTCTGTATTAAGTTGACTATTCCGACTGACCTTAATAAATAAATGTGACATTAATATTTGTACTTCTATGGAATCACACCAAACTGAATAATTTTGACAGGAAAAAGTAGGGATCTAAATAATTGTCTATCACAGGGCAAACTGTCTTATTCATCTTTATATTCCTGAGCACCTAGCAAAGGCCTATGAATGGAGTAAATATGATACAAGTTTGATATAATCCTGCTAAGCCTTTGTCATGGGTCAGTAGAGATACCTGGGCCTCTCCACTCACTTCAATGTGTCAGCTTATTAAAAGTGAAACCTTTATGTTTTAGGAGGGATTAGTGACTTTTGTATCATTAAAAAAAAAAACACAGAAAGCAAACTTTTCTGCTTTTGAACATCCTAAAGGCCTTTACATATTTTTAAAGACCTCTAGGCAAAAGTTTGTCTCTGTCTCACAAATTCTCAGCAAGAAGTAGTCCTTGAATATACATATTTACATTCTGAAATGAGACATAGATTCAACTCAGTGAGTTGGTTACGAAAGGAGATACATCCCCTGCTCACCACTACCTTGTTCTGCTGCAGGAATAGGGATGGGAGGCTCACTATTGGAGGCTCCTCACACTGAATGAGAGGTAGTTTCTTTGAAGATTTGCATATCAAATTTTTTCAGAGACCCATTATTTTTCTATTTCAGATGTCACAGATTTCCTGATTGAAGACAGCTTTTGCCCTGGGTGGATATGAAGTTTTGATTGCCCAGGCCATCAATCAACAAACACATATTGAGCTCTTACTAACATAGTATCACTGTGCTAATGAATATCCTTTTGGGGACAGTTCCTAGATTAGGGGATGCCACGTACTTAGTGTGGCTGATTTCAGCAAGGCATTTGGCAGAGCCAACACTGCGTCATCATGAAGATGATGGACTTGAAGTTGAAATATTAGCTCCACCTCTGTGACCTCAGGCAGTTCACTTCACTTGCAGATCTCAGTTTCCTTTTCTGATAAATTAAGTGTTTGGATTAGATAGAAAGACCTCTAAGTTCCTTTCCACCTCTGTATCTCTGAGCTGATGATCCGAAATCACTCTCTGGACCTGTAAAGTAGGGATAAAATACCTATGGAACCTAGTTCACAGGACTTTGGTAAAGGTCAAATAAGATCTAAGATGTAAAGCACTTTGTCAGTCTTAAAATTCTTTGTAAATATCAGTGACTATAAAATCTTTATGGCTAAGATGGAGAGATGGAAATTAGATAACCCAATCAGGTTATACAGGACTATATAACACATTCCTCATGTGGAGGAATCTCATACACACACATACACATGCGTAGTACACATATATATGGAATGTAAGGGCACACACATACATATTTGTGCTTGGTTAAGCAACTGGACTCAAAAAGTTTTGATTATTGGGTTGATATCAACCTAAGCAAAAGTCCCTAGTAGAGTGTTCTAGGGATGTGTCAAAATATGATTTGTACTCGTTAGGCATTTGATCATGCTGTATAAAAATTAATTGAAAGAACTGGGAATGTTAAGCCTGGAGAAGAAAAGGATAGAGATTGTCTTATAGAAGAGATATTAGATTTGACCTGCTAGGGCAAAACTCAGGGGACAAGGCTGCAACTGAGGATCAGTGTAAGGACAAATATTCTAATCATTAGAGCTAGCCAAATGTCAGAGGCACTGTCCCTGGAAAGAATGGGTTCTTTCACTGTGGGCCATCGAGTTGCTTACTTCAGCAAGTTGTCAAGGAGATGTGAGTTTGAATCCTGGTACTGCGTGACCTCGGACAAAATCATGTCACCTGTATGAGCCTCAGTTTCTTCATCTGTTAAACAAAGAGATTGACCTCAATGATCTCTAAGATTCTTTCCAGTTGTAACATTCTGTATTCTGGGTACTCCAAGGTCCCTTCTATAGTCTAACTTCTTCTATAGTCTAACTATAACTAACGTTATCTTCTAATGTTCCACGCTCTTCCTTCAAATTCTAATTCTAAATATAATTTGTCTAGAGGGAGATAGCTATATGTGACTCTTCCACTGGGGAAAACACATACTATTATTGACCCAAAGCTGGAAGTTCCCTTAGATGTAATCTAGTCCAAGCCCCTTGTTTTACAGAGGAGGAAGCAGGTCTATAAGGTTAAGCAGGTCACACAGGCAGTAAATGCCAGAAGTGGGATTTGAATTTAGGTCCTTTGAGTCTGAATCCAGGGCTCTTTCCACTCTAACAAGCTGCTTTCATTATTCTAGTAACAAATAAACAAGGAGTTCTTTACTCTAACTCCTCAAGTTTTAATTTTCTCCCCAACCATGTGTCCAGTTGTTTCCAGCACCGAAAACGTGAAGATGCTGCTGAATGGGACTGCAGCCGAGACCTAACCAAACTTTCCACCAATGTCACTTGTGACAACCTAAACATTACTTGTGATGAGTGAAATTCATTTCACTAAGTCTGAGGTATCCTGTATAGATACACGGTGATTCTAGTGTAACTGGTGTGTTTGAAGACACAAAGAACTTCCCTTCCTTCCCAGGACCACCACTGTCCAGGGGACACAGAAGTTGACCCAAGGAATTTCTTCTCTTATCACCTTTTCTGTGGCTAAGATCAGTTGGATACACAACAGTGACCAACTTGATGGGCATTGTCATGGCATCCTACTTACAGCACCTATTCTTCCCTCATAGAATTCACAGGATGTAGAGCTGAGAGGGATCAAAAAGGTGAGGTCATCTAAAGGCAAGTGAAGTGACTTGGGGAGTTTTCTCAGTCCTCTCCAAATCCATCTCTCCAGATTTCAAGGATCCTTGTGAACATCATCTTTGTAATTATGATAAAACTGTCATTGAGTGTTTTCTTCATTCACATATCAACTCATCTCTCAATGGCCTTGATGTTGCCTTCTGCATACCTATGGTCACAGGTAAGAAAAACTAAATTGGGTTTCTCAGTTTCCTCAACTACACTTGCTGTCAATGACTGGCTTTACCTTCTCTTTCTTGTTAGATATCCTTTGTCCAGTACAATTCAATGACAACTATTGATGAAGGGACTGCTACTTTGGAAGCCCTGTGCTCAGGCCTAGGGGAGACCTTGGTCCTCACCTCCAAGAAGCTTAAACTCTCATAGGGACAGGAACACAAATAACTTTGATAGAAGATAAGATGAGATAAGTGGAAAAGAGATCGATCTAGGCAAAGTATGGTGGGAAATAAGAGGAGGGAGAGATCATTTCCTTTCAGATAGATATATAGAGCTTTTATTAAACACTTACCATATGCCATGCACTATCCTAAAGTCTGGGAATACAATCTAATGGGGAAAGATAACACATGAAAGGGAACTGAAAAAGGGGGAAAATGGGGAAAGTGAGGTTGGAAAGATGGGGATATAGGAGGAAAAGTCAGGAGCTGAGCCAAAATAGAAGAGAGTATGAATGACTTGGGTATCTATTGAGCACATTAATCAGGTCAGCAATCATGAATTTTATGTTTTTGTTTATTTGCTCTTACTTGTATTTTTTCTATTGTATTCTATTAATTTTTTTTAAAGAATCTTACCCAGGCTTAGCAGCAGTCACTCAGTGGCCTAACCATTCAGCTGATCTGCCTGGAAACTTTTGATTTGTTCTGTTTCAACCTGAGCTAGTTCACCTTCCTTAGGTGGCCTATGTCTCTTCCTCCCCTCCCAGGGGCTCACTGTATTGGTGTAAACCTTAATCAGCATTAGTCCCATGGAAATTTAGAAATCCTAAGCTCAAATGATCCACCAGGTTCCCCTTCCCAAATAGCAAGGAATACAGGTGTGAGCTACCAAGCCAGGCTCAACTAGCATTTAAGACCTTACGATGGATATGTCAGGCACTGTAGTAAACACTGCTGATACAAAGAAAGGCAAAAACATCCCCCTGCCTTCAAGGAGCTCCCAATTTAATGGAGAAAACAGCATGTAAACAAATATGTACAAACAAGCTACAGACAGGTAGTTACAGAAGGTAACTTCAGAGGGCACTAGCATTAAAGGAACAAGAAAAGGCTTCTCATAAAAGGTGAGATTTTAGCTGATGTTTAAAAGAACAGGGGAGGAAGAAACAAGGAGAGAGAACATTTTAGGCACGCCAAAGCCAGTGAAAATATATAAAGTTCCAAGATGTTATATATGAGGAGCATGTGATTATGAGCAGCTTGTATGAGCAGCTAGCAATCAATGAATAAAAGAATACTGGAATGAGAGTTGAGACCTTGGTTCCAATTCTGTCTCCTCTGTAAAGTTGCTGAGTGACTTTCAACTTCTCCAAACCTCAGTTTACTTATCTACAAAATGGTGATAGTTTTAACTGTCCTATCAAACTCCATGGGGGTTCTGAGAATGAAATAAGAAAATGTGTCATAGTGGGAAGTCAGAAATACCATTTAAATATAAGCCATTATTATCATGACATGTTTTGCAAGTAGTCCTTCACCTACTGACCCAGGGTGAGTAGCCATTTGTGCCTGATGAATAGGAAATAAGAATGTTTGTTTCATTTATTTTACTCCTATTGCAGACTGTGGGAGAACAAAGCTTTTGGGGTTTCTTTGAAACCTACAATCTTAGCAATTCTTTTAATAAGTGGATTCGTTAAAATCATCTTGTCCACATAGTATACTCTGTTCTCAGAGGGTGATTTCTTGTTCTCTAGCTGGGCTGCTGCATTCAAGTGACTTTTCCAGAAAGTTTAGACTGGACAGCACTAGTATAGCAGGAGGACTGAATCTGGGCAGGAAGACCAGGTTCTGAATCCCAGCTCTACTTAGCAATTCTATGACCATGAGCAAATCACCTCTGTGTGGTTGTTGTTGTCCAGTCGTTGTAGTAACGTCCAATGCTTCATGACCCCATTTGGTGTTTTTCTTGGCAAAGATACTGGAGAGATTTGCCATTTCCCAGAGTTAAATGATTGAAGCTATTGTGAAGGGCATGGGAGGAGGAAGAACTAAAAACATAAACAGGGGGAAAGAGGATGAAGGGAAAAACATGGATAATAAGCATAACTTTGAATATGAATAGGATGAACTCTCCCATAAAACAGAGATGGATACCAGAATGGATTAAAAAACATAATCCAACAATATGTGGTTTACAAGAAACACATCTGAAACAGGGGCACACACACAAGGCAAAGGTAAAAGGTTGGAGCAGAATATATTGTGCTTCAGCCAATGTAAAAAAAGTAGGGGTAGCAACCCTAATCTCAGACAAAGCAAAAGCAGAATAAATGTAGTCAAAAGAGACAAGGAACGAAGCTATATCCTGCTAAAAGACACCATAGATAATGAAGCAATATCATTACGAAACGTTTATGCTCCAAGGCGTATAGCATCCAGATTCTTAAAGAAAAAGTTAAGTGAGTTACAGGAAGAAATAGACAACAAAACTATACTAGTGGGGGACCTCAACCTTCCCCTCTCTGAACTTGATAAATCTAATCTCAGAATAAACAAGAAAGAAGTTAAGAAGGTGAATAAAACTCTGGATAAGATAGATATCATTAATCGCTAGAGAAAACTGAATGGAGATAAAAAGGAATATACCTTTTTTCTCAGTGGTACATGGCACATATACAAAATTGACCATGTGCTAGAAAATAAAAATCTCACAATCCAGTGCATAAAGGCAGAGATAGTCAATGCATTTCTCTCAGATCATAATGCAATAAAAATTATATGTAATAAAAGACCATAGAAAGATAAACCAAAAATTAATTGGAAATTAAATAATCTAATCCTAAAGAATGAGTGGGTTAAACAATAAATCATAGAAACAATCAACAACTTCTTTGAAGAGAATGACAATAATGAGAAAACCTATCAAAACTTATGGAATACTGCAAAAGCAGTTCTTAGGGGAAGTTTTATATAATTGAATGCCTAAATGAATAAAATAGAGAAAAAGGAGATCAATGAATTGGGCATACAGGTGAAAAAGCTAGAAAAACAACAAATTGACCAATGCCTGACATTGTACACAACAATAAATTCCAAATGGATACATGATCTAGGTATAAAAGACTGACACTATAAATAAATTAGGGGAGCAAGGAATAGGTACTTGTCAGATTTATAGAAAATGGAGAAATTTTTGACCAAACCAGAGATAGAGAACATTATGAAGTGCAAAATGGATAATGCTGATTACATTAAATTGAAATATTTTGTACAAACAAACCCAACGCAACTAAGATTATGAGGGAAGAAGAAAACTGAGAAAGAATTTTGGCAACTAGTGTTTGTGATAAAGGCCTCATTTCTAAAATATGTAGAGAACTGAGTCAAATGTTCAAGAATACAAGTCATTCCTCCATTAATAGATGGTCAAAGGATATGAACAGGCAGTTTTCAGAGGAAGAAATTAAAGCTATCTATAGTCATATGAAAAAATGCTCTAAATCATTATTGATTTGAGAGATGCAAATTAAAACAACTCTGAGGTACCACATCATATCTATCAGATTGGCTAACATGATAAAACAATAAGATAATAAATGTTAGAGAAGATGTGGGAGAGTTGGAACACTAATTCATAGCTGGTGGAACTGTGAGTTGATTCAACCATTCTGGAGAGCAATTTAGAACTATATCCAAAGGGCTACAAAGACATGCATACCCTTTGACCCAACAATATCGTTTCTAGGACTGTATCACAAAGAGATCATAAAAATGGGAAAGGGTCCCACATGTACAAAAGCATTTATAACAGCTCCCTTTGTTGTGGCCAAGAAGTGGAAATTGAGGGGACACCCATCAATCAAGGAATGGCCAAACAAGTTGTGGTATACGAATGTAACGGAATACTGTTGTGTTATAAGAAATGATGAACAGGCCTTCAGAGAGGCCTAGAAGGACTTACATGAACTGAAACTGAATGAAAGGAGCAGAACCAGGAGAACTTTGTACACAACAGCAATCATAGTGTGTGAGGAATTTTTCTGATACACTTTGCCCTTCACAGCAATGCAAGGACCTAAAAAATTCCCAATGGACTTTTGAGGCAAAATGCCTTCCACATCCAGAGAAAGAACTATGGAATTGGATTGTGGAATTAAGCCAACCATTTTCTCTTGTTTCATGTATTGTTTTGTTTTGTTTTTTTCATAGTTCCTCCCATTCATTTTAATTCTTCTATGCAACATGACTAAGGTGAAAATTTGTTTTATAAGAATGTATGCATAGAACCTATATAAGATTGCTTGTCATCTCAGGGAGAGAAGCAGGAGGGAGGTAGGAGGGGGGGGGGAATCTAAGATATATGGAAGTGATTGTAGAAAACGGAAAACAAATAAATTAATTAATTATTAAAATATAGTTTATTGCTAAAAAATGCCAACCATCATCTGAGCCTTCAGAGAGTCATAATCTTTTTACTGGTGAAGGATCTTGCCTCAGTGTTGATGGCTGCTGGCTGAACACAATGGTGGTTACTGAAGGTTGGAGTGACTGTGGCAATTTCTGAAAATTAGACAATGGAATTTGCCCTATCAATTGACTCTTCCATTCTCTTGAATACTTAGAGGTCATTACAGGGTTATTAATTGGCCTCACTAGAATACTGTTGTGTCTCAAGTAATAGGCAGACCCAAGTAAGGGAGAGAGAGACCCATTGATGGAACCATCAGAACACACACATTTACTAATTGTTTACTGTCTTATATGAGTATTGTTCACGGTGCTTCAAAACAATTACATTAGAAACATCAAAGATCACTAATCCCAGATCACCATGATATTATTGAGGAAGTGCGAAATATTGTGAGAATTACCAAAAAGTGACACACAGCATGAAGTAAGTACATGGTATTGGAAAAATGATACCCATAGACTTCCTTGATGTAGAGTTGCCACAAACCTTCAATTTGCTAATATATATATATATGTTATCTGTGAAGTACAAGGAAGCGACATCTGCCTGTATCCTAACCTCTCTCCTCATGCAAGTTAGACTAGTTTTTCCTGAACAGGCGTTGAGATATTTTTGACACTTCACTGGTTCACAGGACTAAAGGCTCAGGCTTTTGATGTCACTTCCTCATTGCCTAAAGATAATAATGCAGCTACAAGGAAAGGCCACAAGGGACACTCTGATGGCTCGACCTACTCTTATTTCTCCCCTCTATAACAAAAGTTAGGCCCACGTGTTCCCTCTTCCTTGACAGCATGGATTCATTTTCATAAAGCTACACTAGGGACACTAAATAAATTGATCATATTGATTGATCATAGAAATGTGCAAAGTGCTTAGCTTTGAGAAAAGATTTAGGGAGTTCTTTCAAGTCAAAGTATGGAAGACCACAAGTCAGGAATGTTGTAGGAATTCTTGATTAGATATGTGTTTGGAGTAGCTGGCCACTGTGTGTCTTTTCATTTAACCTGCCTATTAATTACCTCATCCTCATATGAATAGCTTCAATGAGGGGGAAATGCACTATGACCAAGGCAAGATACTCCTCCTTTGGACACCTCTAATTGTTAGGCACTTGTTCTTTTATGGAGACAAAATCTGCTTCCACTGAGCTTAGGCTAAATGACCTAAGTGACCATCTTCTATTAGATGTTCAAAGGGTTGTGATGGGAAAAATAGTTCAAACTTACTCTGCTTGGCTCCAAACTGTAGACCTACAATTAGGGGGTGTAGATAAAGGAACATAGATCATATATTACTAGAAAAAAAGAACTTCCCAACAGTAAGAAATTCTTAACAGAAAAAAAGTTCATATGTTCAAAAATGTTTATAATAACATTATTTAAGATAATAATGCACACTGCTGTGTGCACAGTACCCAGGACATATCAGGTTCTTAAATGTTTATTGATTAAAAAACTGGAAATAAAATATGTGGTGGATATCATCATTATCACAATAGTCATGGATTAAACACCTACAATGTGTCAAACATTGTCTTAAATGTTGAGGATACAAAGAAAGAAAAAAGAGAAAAGTACAGGAACAAATTGTGCCATATTCAACGTAGGGAGACTGAGATTTTTCCACTAGCACAGAAGCTATCTGACTTTGTTTCTTTCTTACTGTTATGCATAATAAAGACAGGAATTTTGCCTGAGTGGGGGGAAAACTGAGGTTGCCTGCCTAGTTTGCCTTTTCTCCAGTCTTAAATTTATTAGCAGCTTAACTAGAGGATCACTTGGGAGGAGCAGCACGTATCTAGTCCTTGACTGGATAATTTTCTATATTGGAAGACATTGATCTCCATGGAGACACAGGAACAAAAAAAGGAAAGAATTCACTTTAGTTTGGGTGTATTCTGTCTGGTTTTTGCCAGCTGGCAGAGGTCATAGTCACAATCAAAAAGCATCTATTAAGCACCTACTCTTTGTTTGGCACTGTATTTAGTGCTGAGGAAACAAAGAAGGTTTTGGAGGGGAGATGGGAAGGAAATACTCTCTGGAAACGAGGAATGTACAGGAAAAATTGATGATAATAGTGAGCATTTATATAGCACTTTAAGATTTAGGGGGGGGCCGAGCCAAGATGGAGGAGTAGAAAGACGCACATACACATAGCTCCGAACCCACAACCCACAGAACGGCTACAGGGGACCAACTCACGGTGAATTCTGCACCCAGAGGCCACGGAATATTGGAGCGAGGGAGATTTCTGTTCTGGAGAGACCTGCAAACCTCTCGCGGGGAGTCCTTCGCGCTGTGGACTGGGCGCCGGGACTGGGAGCAGAGGGCAGCCCTGCAGCGGCCGTGACACCGTGAGGAAAAGATCCGAGCAGGCTACGGGATGGGATCTCCAGCGGCGGCACAAGCCCCCCCACCCACAGGTGACGAGGGTCGGTGAGAGAGTCTCTTTGGCGGGTCGAGAGGGGAGTGGGGTGCCCCCATGGCTCGGGCCCCCCCAGGAGATAGAAGCTGAGAGGCGGCTGCAGACAGGGGCTCCCCAAGCGGGCGGGAGCCTGGATCCATTGTGGAAGGTGTGTACATAAACCCCCTGAGGGAACTGAGCCTGAGAGGTGGCCCTGCCCCGACCTGACCACCTGAACTTAATTCTCACACTGAATAGCAGCCCTGCCCCCGCCAAAAGCCCTAAGGCAGGAAGCAGCATTTGAATCTCAGTCCCCAAACGCTGGCTGGGAGGACCAGGAGGCGAGGTGGGTGTGAGGAGAATATTCAGAGGTCAAGTCACTGGCTGAGGAGAATGCCCAGAAAAGGGGAAAGAAATAAAACTATTGAAGACTACTTTCTTGGAGAACAGACATTTCCTCTCTTCCTTTCTGATGAGGAAGAACAATGCTTACCATCAGGCAAAGACACAGAAATCAAGGATTTTGTGTCCCAGCACACCCAATGGGCTCAGGCCATGGAAGAGCTCAAAAAGAATTTTGAAAATCAAGTTAGAGAGGTGGAGAAAAACTGGGAAGAGAAATGAGAGGGATGAAAGAGAAGCATGAAAAGCAGATCAGCTCCCTGCTAAAGGAGAACCAAAAAAATTTTGAAGAAATTAACACCTTGAAAACTAGCCTAACTCAATTGGCAAAAGAGGTTCAAAAAGCCAACGAGGAGAAGAATGCTTTCAAAAGCAGAATTAGCCAAATGGAAAAGGAGATTCAAAAGTTCACTGAAGAAAATAGTTCTTTCAAAACTAGAATGGCACAGATGGACGCTAAGGACTTTGTGAGAAAGATGGATATCACAAAACATAGCGAGAAGATTGGAAAAATGGAAGACAATGTGAAATATCTTATTAGAAAAACAACTGACCTGGAAAATAGATTCAGGAGAGACAATGTAAAAATTCTGGGACTACCTGAAAACCATGATCAAAAGAAGAGCCTAGACATCATCTTTCATGAAATTATCAAGGAAAACTGCCCTGAGATTCTAGAACCAGAGGGCAAAATAAATATTCAAGGAATCCACAGAACACCGCATGAAAGAGATCCAAAAAGAGAAACTCCTAGGAACATTGTGGCCAAATTCCAGAATTCCCAGGTGAAAGAGAAAATATTGCAAGCAGCTAGAAAGAAACAATTCAAATATTGTGGAAATACAATCAGGATAACACAAGATCTAGCACCCTCTACATTAAGGGATTGAAGGGAATGGAATAGGATATTCCAGAAGTCAAAGGAACTAGGACTAAAACCAAGAATCACCTACCCAGCAAAACTGAGTATAATACTTCAGGAGAAAAAATGGTCTTTCAATGAAATAGAGGATTTTCAAATTTTCCTGATGAAAAGACCAGAGCTGAAAAGAAAATTTGACTTTCTAACACAACAATGAAGAGAACCATGAAAAGGTGAACAGCAAAGAGAAGTCATAAGGGACTTACTAAAGTTGAACTGTTTACATTCCTACATGGAAAGACAATATTTGTAACTCTTGAAACATTTCAGTATCTGGGTACTGGGTGGGAGTACACACACACACACATGCACACATGCACACATACATAGAGACAGAGTGCACAGAGTGAATTGAAGAGGATGAGATCATATCTTTAAAAAAAATGAAATCAAGCAGTGAGAGAGAAATACTGGGAGGAGAAAGGGAGAAATTGAATGGGGCAAATTATCTCTCATAAAAGAGGCAAGCAAAAGACTTATTAGTGGAGGGATAAAGAGGGGAGATGAGAGAAAAACATGAGGTCTACTCTCATCACATTCCACTAAAGGAAAGAATAAAATGCACACTCATTTTGATAGGAAAACCTATCTCACAATACAGGAGAGTGGGGGACAAGGGCACAAGCAGGGTGGGGGGGAGGACAGAGGGGAGGGCATGGGGAGGAGAATACAATCCGAGGTCGACACTCATGGGGAGGGAAAAGATCATAAGAGAATAGAAGTAATGGGGGACAGGATAGGATGGAGGGAAATATAGTTAGTCCTATACAACACAACTAGTATGGAAATCATTTGCAAAACTACACAGATTTGGCCTATATTGAATTGCTTGTCTTCCAAAGGGAAAGGGTGGAGAGGGAGGGAGCTAAAGAAGTTGGAACTCAAAGTGTTAGGATCAACTGTAATGTTCTTACCACTAGAAAATAAGAAATACAGGTTAAGGGGTAAAGAAAGCTATCTGGCCCTACAGGACAAAAGAGAAGACGGAGACAAGGGCAGAGAGGGAGGATAGAAGAGAGAGCAGATTGGTCACAGGGGCAATTAGAATGCTTGGGTTTGGGGGGGGGGATAAAAGGGGAGAAAATTTGTAACCCAAAATTTTGTGAAAATAAGTGTTAAAAGTTAAATAAAAAAAAAAGATTTATGGGTCAGCAACGTGGTACAGTGGATGATGGTGATGCACAAGGCCTGGAGTCAGGAAGATCTGAGTTCAAATTCAGTCTCAGCCCCTACCAGCTGTGTTACTCTGCACAAGTCACTGAACCCTGTTTGCCTCAGTTTTCTCATCTGTAAAATGAGCTGGAGAAGGAAATGGAAAACCACTCCCTTATCTTTGCCAAGAACACCCTAAATGGGTTTATGAAGTCTGACAGGACTAAAATGACTGAACAACAATAACTATTTAAATTTAGAAAGTGCTTCACAATATGGTCTCTATTTATCATCACAACAACAGTAGGTGCTATTGTTATCCCCATTATACTTGAAGATACTGAGCTGGACAGAAGTTAAGTGCCTTGTCCAGGGTCACACTGCTTAATCTGTCAGAGGACATATTTGAACTATGTCTTCTTGAATCCCTAATTCCAGAACCCAGGGCTCTATTCTGTGAGCCAGTCAACTGCAAATTTTTAGAGGTAAATGTATGCCATGATCAGTTGAAAGAACCAGGTATGGTTAGCTTGAAGACTTTTAAATCTTGTTTAAAATTATTTAAAATCTTAGGTTCACAAAAACCTTGGGAAGGAAGTGCTATTATTATCCTCATTTGATGAATGAGGAAATTGAGGCAGACAAAGGTTAAGAAATTTGCTCAAGGTCACACAGTTAGTCATCTCCTAAGCTGATAATCTCATAGGGAAGGCATTAAAATTAAGGAGGAACAAGAAAGACTTCTTGGATAAGGTAGGATAAAGCCCCCATCTCCTACAACTGTTTTCTGTTACACAATGCAGGAATGCTTAAGGTTTAATATGTACTCAGTTCTGGAATTCTCCAGAAAGCATGCTGATGTTGCATATTTATAATTCCACCTTTTGTATCCTGAGTAGGCCTTCTTGGTTAATTTTTTAAAAACCCCATGTTTTGCTGCTTTCTTTAAAAAGCCTATGTAACCTAGACCCCCAGAGGGTCTCTGGCCCTTCCACTGGAGAGTGCATCCCGCTACTAGTCCTGGCTACTACTAAGCATGTTGGCCTCGGTGAGATGGTGGGGGCAAGGGAGATCAAAAAGAGTTCTATCCTTGACTAAAGGACTTGGTGGTAAATATCAATAAACTATTGTGCTCCATCCCAGTGATTCTGAGTATCATTCACAAAACTCTACCCTGAAATCAGGGAAGTAGGAGGCAAAGGGGGAGGATATGACTCAAAAGCTATAAACCTGTGCTTATCTGAGAAAGATTCTAGACACTAGGAGACTGAAGATAAGATATAGTTTGGGTGGCATGTGGAGATGAGCCTAGAATAGCAGTTCTCAAATTTTTTATATCTAGACTCTTTCCATCCTTAAAAATTATTGAGGATGCCAAAGAGCTTTTGTTTATATGGGTCATATCTACCAGTATTTGTTATTAGAAATTAAAACTGATAATATTTTAATTTTTAATTTTATTTATCAATTTAAAATATAAGTAACATTTTTTAATGAAAAATAACTATATTTCCCAAGACAAAAAAAACTAGTTAGAAGTGGCATTGTTTTATATATTTTTGCAAATCTTTATATTGTCTGGCTTAAGAAATTGATGGATTGGGGGGACAGAGCCAAGATAATGAAGCAGAAAGATGCACATACTCTAGCTCTTCCCCCACAGCCCATAAGATACCTGTAAATAAAGACTTTCAACAAATTCTAGAGCAGTAGAAGCCACAGAACGATGGAGTGGAGGAGATTTCCAGCCCAGGATGACCTGGAAGGTTGATGGGAAAAGTCTGTTGCACCAGATGCAGAACGGAGCCCAGCCCAGACTTGGCTGGGAGGTTCTGGGAGGAGGACTGGAGCAGGCTTCAAAGGCAGAATCCCCCACTGCAGCAGCCCCAGTTCACAGATCCCTCAACCCACAGGCACCAAAGGCAGCTTCAAAGGTCAGGGAAAGGACTTTTTCACCTCCATGACAAGGGAGCAGGGTCCTCTCCTATTCCCGGCCCCAGGCGGCAGCCAGTGGCAGCAGGCTACAGTGGAAGGGCAGGCAGCAGTCAGCATCCACTGTTGGAGAAAGCCTCCTGGGGGAACTGAGCAGGTGATGTGAACCTCAGTCTCCAGCCTGGCCAGGGAGCAAACTCCTCTCCCTTGATTGTGCCACCATGGAAGAACTGAAATCTTATAGGTCCCCAGAATATACCCCATGCTTGACAAAGGACCCAAAAGTCAAGTAAGTGGTTGGGGAAATGCCCCAAAAAGGAAAAAAAATAAGACAATAGAAGGTTACTTTTTTGGTGAACAGGTTTTCTCTTCAATCCTTTCAGATGAGGAAAAACAATGTTTACTATCAGGAGAAAACATAAAAGTCAAGGCTTCTGCATCCAAAACCTCTAAAATAAATATGCAATGATCCCAGGTCATGGAAGGACTCAAAAACCATTTTGAAAATCAAGTAAGAGAGGTGGAGGAAAAACTGGGAAGAGAAATGAGAGCAATGAAAGAAAATCATGAAAAGAGAATCAACACCTTGCTAAAGGAGACCCCAAAAAATGCTGAAGAAGATAACACCTTTAAAAATAAGCTAACTCAACTGGCAAAAGAGGTCCAAAAAGCCAATGAGGAGAAAAATGCTTTAAAAAACAGAAGTAACCAAATGGAAAAGGAGGTTCAAAAGCTCACTAAAGGAAATAGTTCGTTAAAAATTAGAATGGAACAAATGAAAGCTAATGACTTTATGAGAAACCAAGAAATCACAAAACAGAACCAAAAGAATGAAAAAATGGAGGATACTGTGAAATATCTCATTGGAAAAACAACTGACTTGGAAAATGGATCCAGGAGAGACAATTTAAAAATTAAGGGACTACCTGAAAGCCATGATCAAAAGAAGAGCCTAGACATCATCTTTCATGAAATTATCAAGGAAAACTGTCCTGATATTCTAGAACCAGCGGGCAAAATAAATATTGAAAGAATCCACTGATCACCTCCTGAAAGAGATCCAAAAAGAGAAACTCCTAGGAATGTTCTAGACAAATGTCAGAGTTCTCAGGTCAAGGAGAAAATATGGCAAGCAGTCTGAAAGAAACAATTCAAGTATTGTGGAAATATAATCAGGATAACACAAGATCTAGCAGCTTCTACATTAAGGGATTGAAGGACTTGGAATATGATATTCCAGAAGTCAAAGGAACTAGGATTAAAACCAAGAATCACCTACCCAGAAAAACTGAGTATAATACTTCAGGGAAAAATGGTCATTCAATGAAATAGAGGGCTTTCAAGCATTCTTGATGAAAAGACCAAAGCTGAAAAGAAAATTTGACTTTCAAACACAAGAATCAAGGGAAGCATGAAAAGGTAAACAGGAAAGAGAAATCACAAGGGACTTACTAAAGTTGAGCTGTTTACATTCCTACATTGAAAGATAATATTTGTAACTCTTGAAACTTTTCTCAGTGTCTGGGTAATTGGAGGGATTATACACACATACACACACACGTACAGAGAGAGAGAGAGAGAGAGAGAACACTGGGTGAGTTGAATAGGAAGGGATCATATCTAAAAAAATAAAATTAAGGGGTGAGAGCAGAATATATTGGGAAGACAAAGGGAGAAATGGAATTGGGCAAATTATCTCTCGAAGAAGAGGCAAGAAAAAACTTTTCCAATGGAAGGGAAAAGGAAGGAGGTGAGAGAGAAAAAGTAAAGATTACTCTCATCACATTTGGCTCAAGGAAGGAATAATATGCACACTCAATTTGATATAAAAATCTTATCTTATACTACAGGAAAGTAGGGGAGAAGAGGATAACCAGGGTGTGGGGGGGATAATGGAAGGGCAAATGAGAGGAGGGAGCAATTAAAATTAAACACTCTTCAAAAGGGACATGGTCAAAAGAGAGAATAGAAGAAATGGGGGGCAGGATAGGATGGAGGGAAATATAGTTTGTCTTACACAACATGACTATTACGGAAGTCATTTGCAAAACTACACATATATAGCCTACATTGAATTGCTTGCCTTCTCAGTGCAGATGGGTGAGGAGGGAGAAAGGAAGAGAAATTGGAACTCAAAGTTTTAGGAACAAATGTTGAGAATTGTTTTTGTGTACAACTGGGAATTAAGAAATACAGGTAATGGGGTATAGAAATTGATCTTGCCCTACAGGACAAGAGCGAAGATGGAGATAAAGGAAGGGAGGGGAGTTAGAATGGAGGACACATTGGTGGAAGGGGCAATCAGAATGCACAGCATTTGGCGGGGGGAAGGGGAGAGATGGGGAGAAAATTTGGATCTCTAAATTTTGTGGAAATGAATGTCGAAAACTTAAAATTAATTAATCAATTAATAAACAAAGAAATTGATGGATTTCCCTATGTACTTCTGCATATAATCTATTGTGATAAATCATTTTGGTTGAAGCATATGAAGAAAATTTGGCCCTATGAAGATATATTGGAAAAGAAAGGCATGTTTTTAGTAGACAAATAATAACTTAAAATTGTTATAAAAATAGCTTTGACCTGACAGAGTCCCTGAAAGGTTAACTTCCCAGGGATCTTTAGGTCATTGGCCTAGAAGACAGTAGCAGGAGGCAGGACCCACTCTCCTTAATAGGGAGCCCATCTCTTAGATCACAATTTTGGGAAAGCCCAGCCATGTTTCACTTCCCTCTTTCCTCTCTGGCCATCCTCACAGCAATCTCACTTGTTGCCATATGTGGTATACACTTTCCTCTCCCCAGACCTCTCCAATTCTGGAACTATAAATCAGGATTAAACCAATTCTGTCAGTGCTCCTGGATGGACTATGTCACTCAAACCCCTATGAACCAATTCACTATCCCTTTAACTTTCTGGACTTAACTTCCCCAATAGAATGCAAGCCCTTTAAAGGAAGGGACTAGCTTTACTTTTGCCCCAGGAATTGGTGCAGTGCTTGACATATAATAAACACTTAAGAAATGCCTGTTCATTAATTTTTGTGAGCACCTCATGCATGATCCCTATACATGCACTCCCTTCCTACTGATGGTGTGCATATACATAGGCAAAAGTGTTCTCAGTTTACAGGAGGAATGCTGCCAACCTTCTCACTATAATATCTCATCAAATCCCTTGGCTTTGAACTAATCATATTCTCTGACTGACTATAGAGAAAAAGGTAAAAGATCACACCACATGACCAGCAAGATGGCAGACTAGACATTTTTGGCAGTCTTTGGAAACTCTCAAGTTCCACAAATTAAGAATTATGTAGAGTAATTACGGTGATCTCTGAAGAAGAAAACACCAAGAACCCTAATAAGATAAGAATCGTATGAATTAACAAAGAGAAGGAAATCCCTTAGACCCCAATGGTAGCAGAAACCAACCTAAGGACTTGTGCTTTGGGAACCATTCAACAATTTCTTTGCTGCCAAATGAAGGAAGGTACAGAAGAGTAAGATTGTCCCCACTTGGGACAGTCCTCAACCAGAGAAGTTAATTCAGAGGGAACTGGGGCAGGTGAAGTGGCGACGAGGGGAGAGAAAGAAGAATGTACAAGCCTTAAGGAAAGGACATTGACATCCAACTGAGGCCATTTGTGTTGCACCAAGAAAATACAAAGAGCAGTAAAAAATGAATCCCCCAATATGGGAGGAGATTGAGACAAATTTGATTTTCAACGTGTGTAGGATCTGCCATCAAAAGGGAATTAGAAACAGAGAGATAGAATATAAGGGGGAAAAAAATCCCTGGAAGAAAATTCCATTAAAGACCTTGAGCACAGGCAAATAAATCAACAGTTTGGAAGGAATTTGAAGATCTTCCCTGCCCCTTGATAGGCCCATGTGATTTGCTTTGAGCTTTGGCCCAGCCCACAGCCTGAGTCACATGAAGTAATGGTAGAAGGAACTTGCTGAAGGGGTGGAGCAGAAAGGGTGCAGCAGGGAGAGAGAGTGAGGCAGAGCTGGGAGAAAGCAGACAGAGCAGAGCAGAACAGCTTGGAAGAGTGAGAGAGGGAGTGAATTTGTCTAAGGGAGCTTATTTCTGGGGAGGACTAACAGAGGGAGGGCTTGAGGATGACCATACTCCCTGCATTAACAATCTGTATAGATTTCTTTTGTTGGCTTCCTGGTGTTTGAATAAATGTCTTCATTTCCTCTTTGAGGAGGAGAGTTTGTAATTTACAAATTTACCCTGGAAATATATTTATGATCCATAGCAAATGCTGTGGGGATCGCATTGGCATTACACAAGTAAGATGATAAAAGGAAAGCAAAAGCTACTGGCAAGATTTCTCAACAAGTTTAAACACTTAAACCAAACATTTAAACCAGATAAGGCAGAGGATCCAGTGAGTTGTCCCAAAAGTTTGTGGACCCAAATGGTTTGAGAGGGAAATAAGAATTAAGAAAGCAAACTCTATGGCTTTTGTAGCAAAATAAATAGATTAACAAACAAATAGATAAAAGTTGGCAGAATACAAAAATCTGAAATCCATAATAGAAAATCTTACCAAGGTGGAAGGAGTCAAGATGGAGGAGGAAAGGCAGAGACTCACCTGAGTGCTCCCAAATCCCCCTCCAAACAATGTTAAAATAATGCCTGAAAATGAATTCTGGAATTGCACAACAAACAAAAGGATTAGGTGAAAGAATTTCCCAGCACGATAAACTGAAAGATCAACGAGAAAGTTCCATCTCACTGGGTTCACAATGTAATACAGGTCAGCACAGACAATGCCTTGGCAAGCCAGCAGTAGGCCTTGGAGGTGGCTGAATTGGCAACAGTAGCTGCTGGAGTTCTCGGCCTACAGATATTGAGGAGGTTAGACAACTGGTCAGAAGAAGATTTCAAAGGACCCTTTGTGGGCATTGGGTGCAGGACTCTGCTGCATTGCCCATAACTGGTTCTCAGAAGAGAATAAGGATTAGCAAACTAGAACTTGTGACCCAGGAGAGCCAGGACCCTAGTCACAATACCAGGGTGGAGAACAGTACATGTGGTGACTCACAGAGTTACAGGCCAGCAGAACAGTGAGCACACATTTTCTTAGATCATACCACCTTAGAAAATGGAAAACTTGCAGATCCCCAAAACTGTCCTTGAAAACATCAGCACAAAAAACTACAAACTTGGGACAATGCCCCCTTCACGCTAGAAGCAAAATCCAACTTTAACATAAAGTTAAAGTCAACAAGTAGACCAGAAAATGAGCAAACAACAAAAAAAGATCCTGGCCATCAAAAGACACTATTGTGACAGGAAGGAACAAAACACTAACTTTCAAGATAAGAAAGTCGAAATAGCTACGAGCAAAGAAAAATATGAATTGGTCTGAGGCCAAAAAAAAAACAATTCCTGAGAGAGCTCAAAAAGTATTTTCAAAATGAAGAAAAAATGTAGAAGAAAAATTAGGAGAAGAAATTAAAGTGATGCAAGACATTCGTGAGAAACGAGTCAAAAATTTGGTAAAGGAGACACAAAAAATGCTCAAGAAAATGACACCTTAAAAACAGAATATTTCAAATGGTAAAAAGAAGCACAAAAAATTCACTGGAGAGGAGAACTCCTTAAAAAGTAGAATTATCCAGATGGGGAAAGAGATACAAAAGGTCCCTGAGAAAATAATTCCTTAAAAATTAGAACTGGGCAAGTGGAAACTGATGACTTCATGAGATATCACAAATCAATCCAACAAATCAAAAGAATGAAAAAGAGGAATGAAACATTAAATATCTCACTGGAAAAACAAGTGACCTGGAAAACAGATTGAGGAGAGAGAATTTAAGAAATATGAGTTTTTTTAAGTCTATACATGATATTTCAAGGAATTATTGAGAAAAATTGTCCTGGTATCTTAGAATCAGAGGGTAAAATAGAAATTGAAAGAATCCACCAATCACCTCCTAAGATTCCCAAATGAAAACTCCCAAGAATATTATAGCCAAATTCCAGCCTTTCAAGTCAAGGAGTAACTATTACAAGCAGCTAAAAAGAAACAACTCAAATATTACAGAGCCACAGTCAGCATAACATAAGATTTAGCAGCTTCTATATAAAAAGAAGAAGGATTACAATCAAGAATAACTTACCCAGAAAAACAGAGTATAATCCTTCAGGGGGAAAAAATGGAAATTTAATTAAATACAAATCTTTCAAGCATTCCTGATGAAGACATCAAAGGTGAATAAAAAATTAATGTTCCAATACAAGTCTCAAGCATAAAAAAGGCAAACAGGAAAGAAAAATCACAAGGCAGTCAATAAGGTTAAACTGTTTACAATCCTATTTGAAAGGATGTTACTTGTATCTCATAAGAAGTTTATCATAATAATGGAGTTAGAAGAAGTATATATAACGGGAATGAGTGTGAGTTCAGTATGATGGGACAATATCTAAAAGAAATTAAGGGGCTAGGAAGAGGGATGACTATGATGGGATATGTAAAAAAACGAAATTGCATGGGGAAAAACAGATGAACTGGGAGAAGGGGTAGAGACAGAATACTGTCAATTATCTCACATAAAAGAGGCACAAAAGAACTTTTTACAGTGGAGGGGAAGATAAGAGTTGGGGTGGCAGATAGCACTTGAATCTTATTTTCATTGAAATTGTCTCAAAGTAACATCACAGTAGATTTCTATAATCATTGACTACTGTATCTTATGTACCTAACCTATTGCACTCATCTATCCCTCCATTTCTGTGACAGTACAAGTAGTTTTTATGATTGCTGCTTTAGAATACAATTTAAGGTCTGGTATGGCTAGGCCATCTTTCCTATCATTTCTTTTAATTGATTCACTTGATATTTTCGACCTTTTTCCACATGAATTTTGACATTATTTTTTCTAGCTCTACAAAATAATTGTTGGTAATTTGATCGATATGGCACTGAATAAGTAAATTAATTTAGATAAACCTGTCATTTTGTTATATTAACTCAGTCTACCTATGAGCAACTGATGTTTTTCCAATGATTTAGACCTGACTAAATTTGTATAAAAAGTGTTTAGTAATTGTGTTCACGTAGTTCCTGGGTTTGTTTTGGCAGGTAGATTCCCAAATATTTTATAACATCTACAATAAATTTAAATGGAATTTCTCTTTCTGTCTTTTGCTGTTGGGCTTTGTTAATAATACACAGAAGCACCGATGATTTATGTGGGTTTATTTTTTATCCTGCAGCTTTGCTAGAGTTATTTCTTATTTTAAGTAATTCTTTTGTTTGATTCTCTAGGATTCTCTAACTATATCCTTGTATCATCTGCAAAGAGTGATAACTTAATTTCTTCTTTCCCTATTCTAATTCCTCCAATTTCTTTTTCTTCTCTTATTGCTAAAATTAACATTTCTGGTACCATGTTCACTAACAGTGGTAATAATGGGCATCCTTGGTTTACCCCCAGTCTTGTTGAAAATGCATCTAGCTTATCCCCTTACATGCTGAAGGTTTGAGGTAGATGCTACTTCTCATTTTAAGCTATTTATTCCTATACTCTTCTATTCCATTTTTTCTATTCCATTTATTCCTATACTCTCTATTCTTTATAATAGGAATGGGTGTTGCATTTTGTCAAAAGCTTTTCCTGCATCTATTCGGATAATCAAGCGTTTTCTGTTACATTTGTTGTTGGTATCATCAATTACGCTGATAGTTTTCCTAATAATGCACCAGCCCTGCATTCCTGGTATAAATCCTACCTGATCAAAGTGTATTATTCTTTTGATAAGTTTCTGTAACCTTTTTGGTGATATTTGAATTAAAAATTTTCGTCTATATTCATTTGGGAAATTGGTGTATAATTTTCTTCCTCTGTTTTGCCTCTTCCCTGGTTAGGCATCAGTATCATATTTGTATCACTAAAAGAATTTGGTAGAACCTCTTCTTTGTCACTTTCCCCAAATAGTTCATATAGTAATGGAATTAATTGTTCTTTAAATGTTTGATAGAATTCATTTGTAAATCTATCTGGCCCTAGAGATGATTTTCCTGAGGAGTTCATTGATGGTGTGTTCAGTTTCTTTTTCTGAGATGGGATTATTTAAGTATTTTGCTTCCTCTTCTGTTAATCTGGGAAATTTATATTTTTTGTAAATATTCACCCATTTCATTAAGATTGTCAAATTTATGGGCATAAAACTGACCAAAATAGTTCCTAATTATCATTTCAATTTCCTCTTCATTGGGGGTGAATTCACCCTTTTTATTTCTGATGCTGATAATTTGGTTTTCTTCCTTTGTTTAATCAAATTAACCTAGGATTTATTCATTTAATTGGTTTTTTCATAAAATCAGGTCTTAGTTTCACTTCTTAGTTCAAGAGTTTTCTTCATTTCAGCTTTATTAATCTCTCCTTTGGTTTTTAGTATTTCTAATTTCCTACTTAATTGAGGATTTTTAATTTGTTCTTTCTCCAACTTTTTCAGTGGCATGCCCAATTCATTGATCGCTTTCTTTATTTTATTCATGTAAGCATTCAGAGATATAAAACTTCCTCTAAGAACTGTTTTGGCTGCATCCCATAAGTTTCAGAAGGTTCTCTCATTATTGTCATTCTCTTGAATGAAGTTAATGATTGTTTCTATGATTTATTGATTGACCCAGTCATTCTTTAGGATTAGATTATTTAGTTTCTAATAAATTTTGAGTCTATCTTTCCATGGCCTTTTATTACGTAGAATTTTGATTGCATCATGATCTGAAAAGTATGCATTTAATATTTCTGCCCTTCTTCACTGGATTGTGACATTTTTATGCCCTAGTACATGGTCAATTGTTGTGTACAAGTCATGTACCACTGCAAAAAGGTATATTCCTTCCTATCCCCATTCAATTTTCTCCAGAGGTCAACCATAACCAAATTTTCTCAAATTCTATCCACCTCCTTAACTTATTTCTAGTTTATTTTGAGGTTAGATTTATCAAGTTCATAGAGGGGGAGGTTGAAGTCCCCCACTAGTATAGTTTTGCTATCTGTTTTTTTTCCTGTAACTCCCTTAATTTCTCCTCTAAGAATTTGGGTGCTATACCACTAAGTGCATACATATTTAGTGATGTGATTACTTCAGTGTCTATGGTGCCTTTTAGCAAGATATAGTTTCCTTCCTTATCTCTTGATTAAATCTTTTTTATTTTTGCCTTGTGTGAGATTTGGATTGCGACCCCTTATTTGTTTGTTTTTTTTCTTTGTCTGAAGCACAGTAGAGTGTACTCAAGCCTTTTACCTTTACCCTGTGTTTGTCACCCTGTTTCAAAAGGGTTTCTTATGAACAATATTTTGCAGGATCATAGTTTTTAATCTGTCCCATTATACATTTCTGTTTTGTGGGACAGTTCATCCCGTTCACAGTTATGATTACTATCTGTTTCTTTCTCTCTATCCTGTCAAGGCCCCCACTGTGGTTGTTCTTTTATTTCTACCTTCTCCCTTAGCCACCTCAAAAGAATTTTGCTTTTGACCACTGTCTCACTCAGTCTTGCCTCCCTTCTATCAACCACCTTTCCTTTTCTTTCCCTTTTCACTTACTACTTCTTCCCTCCGTTCTAATCACTCCTCCCTTTTCTTTCCCATTTCTCTTCTTACTGCCTGCAGGACAAGTTAAATTTCTATACTTTCTATACTTGACTGAGTATGCTATTCCATCCTTGAATCAAACCTTATGAGAGTAAAGTTCAAACAGTGCTTTCTCTTCTTTCCCCATATGTTTCTGTGCCTTTTCATGTGATGTAATTTTCCCTTTTCTGCCTCCTCCTTTCCTCTTCTCCCATTACAATTCCTTTGCACCCTTAATTAGGTTTTTTATCACCACATCGATTAACTCATACCCACACCCTCTGTCTGTGTATATCCCTTTTAAATATTGTATTAAAGGTACAATTATCAAGATTTATAAGTATCCTCCTCCCATATAGGAATGTGAATAGTCTGCCTCTATTGAATAATATAGTGAGGGGGGGGGGGTTTCTATTTATCTTTTTATCCCTCTTTTTAGTCTTGTATTTGAATGTGAAATTTTCCATTGAGCTCTGGCCCTTTCAACGAGAAGGTCTGGAAGTCCCTTATTTCATTAAATATCCATCTCATTGCCTGAAAGATTATGGTCAATTTTGCTGGGTAGTTGATCCTTGATTGTAGTCCAAGCTCCTTTACCTTGTACAGTATCATATCCCAATCCCTCCAGTCTTTTAATGTAGCAGCTTCAAGGTCCTGTTTGATCTTGACTGTAGTTTCACAATATTTGTGTTGCTTCTTTCAAAAAATGCAGATTAAAACAACCTTGAGATATCATTTTACACCTACAAGATTGACTAAAATGATGCAAAAGGAAAATTAGAAATGTTGCAGAAGATGTCAAAAAAATTGTGACACATTCATTGTTAGTGGAATTCTGAAATGAGCCAATCATTTTGGAAAGTAATCTGGATTATGCTCAAATTTTATTAACTTGCCTATACCCTTTGACCCAGTAATACCACTACTTGATCTGTTTCCAAAGAAGATTAAGGAAAAAGGAAAAGAATCTATATGGTGTAGAATCTTTATAGCAGCTGTCTTTGTGGTGGTAAAGAACTGGAAGTTTCAGGGATGCCTTTCCACTGGGAAATGTATGAACAAGTTGTGGTATATGATTGTCATGGCATACTACTCTGCTAGAGGAATGATGAGCTAGATCATCTCATAAAAACATGGAAAGACTTGTACAAAATCATGAAGACTGAAATGAGCAGAATGAAGAGAACATGGTATACAGTAACAGCAATATTGTTTAAAAATACTTTGAGTGAATAGGTTATTTTGTCTATTACAAATACCCAAAATAACTAAAAAGAGTATATGAAAAAGGATGCTATAAGAGTCCAGAGAATGAAATGACAAACAAAAGTATGTTCTGAATAATTTTACAGAGATATGTATCTATTTGCGTCTAACGGTAGCTATTCCTAGGGAGGTGGTGAAAAGGGAAGAAAAAATTACGTGATACTTTTGTTGCATACTTGAAAGGAATAACAAGCTGTTTATAGTAGATTTGCAGGTTCATGTACAATCCCTTTTTTCATTGTACTATGTTATGAAAATATTTCTTTTACTCTATAAATTAAAAATAAAATTAAAAATGAGTTTAAAAGAGAACGTAGTTTGTAATCAATTAAAGTAATTCTTTATTGAATCACTTTAAGGGTCTGGTATCAAGATAAACAGAGAATTAATGTAAATATATATGACCAAAAACCATTCCCTAATGGATATCAAGAAAGAGTTGTGAAAAGAATCATTGAAAACTATTAATAAACTTGTGAAAAATTTCTCCAAATCGCTAGTAATAATAGTCTTGTAAATTGAAATACCTCTGAGATTTCACCTGACAACCACCAAATTGACGAACATGAAAGAAGATAGGAACAATCAATAGCGTAGGTTTGGGGAAAAGAGAAGCACACCAACATGCTTCTAGAAATTTAAATTGTTTGATTCATTCTGGAAAATAATTTGGAATTATTCTAGGAATGTGACTAAATGCCCAAACTCATGGATTCATATGATCTTTGATCTTCCTACTTTGCATGGGAAGACATTTGATCCAATAGAAACTGAAGTATGAAGGACTACTTAAACAATGTACACAACGATTTTACAATGTTAATGTCAAGAACAACAATACAAATTGTAACTGAATGCTATGAAATGTTAATGACAATCTTGGCCACTAAGAAGAGATACTAAAATTTATTTCCCTCCCTTCATTGAAATGTTGAGGGGTTATCAGTATGGAATATTGCATTTAATGTAAAAACTATGTAATGTATTGACTAATTTTGCTAAACATTTTCAAATTTTTTATTCTAAGTGATGGCTGTAGATAGGAGATGGATATATTTGAAGATACAAATTATGTGAAAAACAAAATGTAAAGGTCTCTTTATCACTAATAAATATAAAATTGTAGGGTGGAGCCAAGATGGCGGAGTAGAAAGATGTGCATACGCTACTTCTGAACCCACTGCCCATAAAATATCTGTAAAAAAAGAACCACTGGCGAATTCTGGAGCAGCAGAAGCCACAGAACAATGGAGCGGAGGAGATTTCTGCTCCAGAGAGCCTGAAAACCTCTCGCAAAAGGTCCCTCCCACCCCAGACCCGGAGCAGAGCCCAACCCTGCCTCGGTGGCACAGCATGGAAAGGAGTGGATCCGAGCAGGCTTCAGGGACAGAATTCCCAGCAGCCATGCGGGTCCCCCACCCAGAGGTGACAAGGGTTGGTGAGAGGGTCTCTTCAGGTGGGTCGAGAGGGGTGTGGAGTGCCCCCATAACTCAGGCCCCCTCAGGAGGCGGCAATGGAGGCAGGAGCAGACCAGGGCTCCCCAAGCAGGCAGGAGCTCGTATACATTGTTAAAAGTCTCTGCATAAACCCCCTGAGGGAACTGAGCCCATGAGGCGGCCCTGCCCTGACCTGAGCACCTGAACTTAATCTCACACTGAATAGCAGCCCTACCCCCACCCCAAGCCCTGAGACTGGGAAGCAGCATTTGAATCTCAGACCCCAAGTGCTGGCTGGGAGGATCTGGAGGCGAGGTGGGGGTGGAGAGGACACTCAGAAGTCAAGTCACTGGCTGGGAAAATGCCTAGAAAAGGGGAAAAAAATAAGACTATAAAAGGTTGCTTTCTTGGTGAACAGGCATTTCCTCCCTTCCTTTCCGATGAGGAAGAACAATGCTTACCATCAGGGAAAGACACAGAAGTTAAGGCTTCTGTATCCCAGCCCACTCAATGGGCTCAGGCCATGGAAGAGCTCAAAAAGGATTTGGAAAATCAAGTTAGAGAGGTGAAGGAAAAACTGGGAAGAGAAATGAGTGACATGCAAGCAAAGCATGAAAAACAAGTAAACACCCTGATAAAGGAGACCCAAAAAAATGTTGAAGAAATTAACACCTTGAAAACTAGCCTAACTCAATTGGCAAAAGAGGTTCAAAAAACCAATGAGGAGAAGAATGCTTTCAAAAGCAGAATTAGACAAATGGAAAAGGAGATTCAAAAGCTCACTGAAGAAAATAATTCTTTTAAAATGAGAATGGAACAGATGGAGGCTAATGACTTTATGAGAAACCAAGAAATCACAAAACAAAACCAAAAGAATGAAAAAATGGAAGATAATGTGAAATATCTCATTGGAAAAACAACTGACCTGGAGAATATATCCAGGAGAGACAATTTAAAAATTATGGGCCTACCTGAAAGCCATGATCAAAAAAAGAGCTTAGTCATCATCTTTCATGAAATTATCAAGGAAAATTGCCCTGAGATTCTAGAACCAGAGGGCAAAATAAGTCTTCAGGGAACCCACAGATCACCGCCTGAAAGAGATCCAAAAAGAGAAACTCCTAGGAACATTGTGGCCAAATTCCAGAGTTCCCAGGTCCAGGAGAAAATATTGCAAGCAGCTACAAAGAAACAATTCAAGCATTGTGGAAGTACAATCAGGATAACACAGGATCTAGCAGCTTCTACAGTAAGGGATCAAAGGGCATGGAACAGGATATTCCAGAAGTAAAAGGAACTAGGACTAAAACCAAGAATCACCTACCCAGCAAAACTGAGTATAATACTTCAGGCGAAAAATTGGTCTTTCAAAGAAATAGAGGACTTTCAAGCATTCTTGATGAAAAGACCAGAGCTGAAAAGAAAATTTGACTTTCAAATACAAGAATGAAGAGAAGCATGAAAAAGTAAATAGCAAAGAGAAGTCATAAAGGACTTTACTAAAGTTGAACTGTTTACATTCCTACATGGAAAGACAATATTTGTAACTCTTGAAACTATTCAGTATCTGGGTACTGGGTGGGATTACGCACACACACATGCACACGCACACGCACACACACATAGAGACAGTGCACAGAGTGAATTGAAGAAGATGGGATCATATCTTTAAAAAATGAAATCAAGCAGTGAGAGAGAAATATATTGGGAGGAGAAAGGGAGAAATGGAATGGGGCAAATTATCTCTCATAGAAGAGGCAAGCAAAAGACTTATTAGTGAAGGGATAAAGAGGGGAGGTGAGAGAAAAACATGAGGTTTACTCTCATCACATTCCACGAAAGGAAGGAATAAAATGCACACTCATTTTGGTATGAAAACCTATCTTACAATACAGGAAAGTGGTGGATAAGGGGATAAGCAGGGTGGGGGGGATGATGGAAGGGAGGGCATGGGGAGGAGGGAGCAATTTGAAGTCAACACTCATGGAGAGGAACAGGATCAAAAGAGAGAACAGAAGTAATGGGGCACAGGATAGGATGGAGGCAAATATAATTAGTTCTTACACAACACTACTATTATGGAAGTCATTTGCAAAACTACATAGATTTGGCCTATATTGAATTGCTTGCCTTCCAAAGGGAAGCGGTGGGGAGGGAGGGAGGAAGAGAAGTTGGAACTCAAAGTTTTAGGAACAACTGTCGAGTACTGTTCTTGCCACTAGGAAATAAGAAATACAGGTAAAGGGGTATAGGAAAGAGACAAGGGCAGAGAGGGATGATAGAAGAGACGGCAGATTGGCAGACAGGGGCAATTAGAACGCTCAGTGTTTGGGGATGGGGGAGGGGACAAAAGGGGAGAAAATTTGTAACCCAAACTTTTGTGAAAATGAATGTTAAAAGTTAAATAAATAAATAAAAAAGAAAAAATATAAATATAAAATTGTAGTAATTACAAGGAGATATTATGTTTAATTATATGTCAAAATATGTAACAATCTTAGAAAAAGCCATGAATGCTTACAAAAATGTAATTTTTCCAGATTAACAGAAGAGAAAATGCAATACTTAATCACATTTTAGTCAAGAAATTGAAAAAGCTATAAATGACGACCCTAAGAAAAAATCCCCAGGACCAGATGGATTCACAAGTGAATTCTACCAAACATTAATCTACCTACCTTTAAATACGCTCCCAAGAATTTATACTCTCCTACCTTGCCCACTCATTGATCAAGCCCTCTAAAACAGAATCCCCCAAACTCTCTTTGGTAGTCTTACTGCACCTTCTGCCAAACAAGCAGGGCTCTTAATGAAACTCGACCTACAAAAAACCTGGGACCATGTCTACTTTAGGTCAGGACTGAGGTGCTCACACTAGGATCTCAAGAGGAAGCCTAAAAGAGAGGATTCAGGGAAGATGGAGGAGTAGGTCAGAAAACTTTTGGCTCTCCAAATTTCCTCCACAAGAAAGAATATTGCCTCAGAGCAGCAGAAATAAACATGGGGCAAAGCAGGGGTCCTTCTAAGACAACTTGAGAAAATCCCCAGGAAAGACCCAACCTCAAGGGGCAGAGGTTCAGCCTGAGTAAAGTGGGAACACCTCCACGCTGACTCTGCAAGATCAACAAACTAGCCTTGAAACCAGTTGGATTGAGAGGCTGCCTCAGCCTTAAAAATTTTCGTCTCTCAGATAGCGTGGGGGTCTGGCAACTGAGTAGGAAAGAACTGACGGACCTTCTACTGTCAAAGAATGCCAGCACAGCTGTGCTGACCAGACATCCTGGGCTGTGACTGTGGGGGATTAGGAGATAGTACACATATGGTGAGTACAGTACTGAGGGACAGGAATCCCATTGGCCATAGGCACTTGTAGGAGAGCAGGGTCACTGATTTCAGATCAGAGAGAATGATGATAATTTGAAGCCACCTAAGGGGCCGCAGGGAGTAAGATCATTTGCAGAACAGTGTGGCTGGAGGCCTTACCTGAGGCTTAGGAGTGAAGAGGAGATCCCAAAGTTGGGCCCTGAAACAAACCTCAGAAAATAATAAGAATGACCTGAGGCTTAGGGCATCATTCCCATACCTTGTGATTTACAACTTGACCACATTAATAGGTGCTAAAAACAAAAAAGAAACAAAAAATAAAAATGAGTAAGCAAAGGAGAATGAACAAAAACATAAATACTTACTATGGGGATACAGCAGATCTGGGTTCATATTCAGAGGAAGAGAATGTAGCTACAGAAAAAGACTTCTTTTCCAGTGAGAGAAAACAAATGATCCCCAGCAAAAAAAAAAAAAAAAAAAAAAAAAAAAAAGAGTTTTTGGAAGAACTTCAAAAGGATTTTAAAAATCAAACAAGAAATGTAAAAGAAAAATAAAAAAATAAGAACAATCCAAGAAAATTATGGGAAAAAGTCATCCAACTAAAAATAGAGAATCAAAAAGTTAAAGAAGAAAATAATTTCTTGAAAACTAGCACTGGGCAAGGTAAAGCTAGTGACATTCTAAGGCATCAAGAAATCATCAAACAAAATCAAAGGAATGAAAAAATAGAAGAGGAAGTGAAACCTCTCATCAAAAAAAAAACTGAATAAGAGAATGAAAAATAATCTAAAAATAGTCAGATTACCTGACAATTATGATACAAAAGGAATCTTGATATAATGTTATGTTATAACAAATTATTGAGGAAATTGCACTGAAGTTCTAGAAGAAGGTAAACTAGAAATAAAAAAAATGCACTGATCACCACCGTTAAGAAAACCTAGGACAAAAAGTTACAGGAATATCATAGCCAATTTTTAAAGCTCCCATGTTAAGGAGAAAACATGGGAAGAAACAAGAAAAAAACAATTGAAATATCATGGAACTACACTGAGGATTACACTAGATCTAACAGCTACTATTTTGAAGGAATGTAGATTTTGAAATACTATATCCCATAGAGCAAAATATTTGGGGTTACAGCCAAGGGCCCCTTACACAGAAAAATTAAGCATGATGCTGAATGAAATATAATGAACATTTGCCAAACTCAAAAACTTTCAGGTTTTGTGACAAAAACCCCAGAACTTAAGTGAAATTTTAACATGTAACTCCAAGATAAGATAAACATTAAAGACTGATTATACAAGACACAGTAAGGTCAAATTCTTTACTTCACACATGTGAAAATATTGGCAGAACTCTTTTTTCATCATCATTTAGGTAGTTTGAAAGAAAGACAGGGGCTGAGCTGAGTATGAAGGGGTGATTCTAAAAAAAATAAAGCTGCGGGGAGCCATAAAAAGGAGTATTATCTCATACAAATGAGGTATAAAAGAAAAAAATAATGATACATAAGAAACTAGTAAGGTGAGGAGAGATAGTGCTGGAACCTCACTCTCATCTGGAATGGGATAAAGAGGGAAAATCATACCATATCTTCTGAATTCAGAACGAAATAAGGCTACAAGGGAATAGGTTGAGAGGAAATGATGAGAGGGACTCTTAGAGGAGTGGGTAGTTAAGGAATGAGAGGGCCAGGTAGTGGCTGGAAGTAAAGCAGAGGAGTGAGGAGAAATAGGGTAACTAGAGTGAGAAGGGTAGTAAAGAAAAATAGGAAGGAGGATAATACACAACAACTAATTGTACTTTAGAAGGTGAATGGGTTCTTGGTGCCTGAGCACCTCAGGGAAGGTCATCCCAGTGATCGGCTCAATCACCATGTTGTCAGTTGCCACTCGTTCTGGCCCTTTTGCACTCGTCCTGTCGGCCATGTCCCGTATGGTGGTGGGTCCCCTGCGGCCGCTGGTGCAGGCCTCGGTGGTGCCTGCCTTGCAGTCTCCTGTGTCGGATGCCAAGAGGCTCCTTCTGTGCCAGGAGTCACTAGCCCGGCAGGCCGCCAGCCAGCAGTTCTTTGCCAGAGTCATCCTCTTCTCTCCTGCTTCTATTCATTACTCTCGTACAGACATCAAAGTTCCTGACTTCCAGTAGGAGGGGAAAGGGGAAGAAAGGGGAGGGGGAGCTAAAAAGAGAGGGAGAAGAAATAGTAAGGGTAAAGGGGAGTAAAAGGGAGGGGGCTGAAAGAAGGAAGGGAAGACTGTGGGAGGTGGTGGTCAAAAGTGAAAACTCTATTGAGAAGGGGAAGAGAGAGGAGAGAACTAAAAGCACAAATGGTGGGAAAGAGGATGGAGGGAAAGACACAGATTGTAATCATAACTGTGAATGTGAATGGAATGAACTCTCTCATGAAATGGAGATGGATAGCAGAATGGATTAAAAGCCATAATCCAACAATATGTTGTTCACAAGAAACACATTTGAAAGGGGAAGGGGGGTAGGAGATACACACAGGGTAAAGGTACAAGGTTGGAGCAGAATATACTGTGCTTCAGCTGATGTAAGAAAAGCAGGGGTAGCAATCCTAATCTCAGACAAAGCAAATGCAGAAATGCACCTAATTAAAAGAGATAAGGAAGGAAACTATATCCTGCTAAAAAGCTCCATAAACAATGAATCAATATCATTACTAAACATGTATGCTCCAAGTGCTATAGAATCCAAATTCATAGAGGAGAGGTTGGGTGAGTTGTAGGAAGAAATAGACAGTAAAACTATACTAGTGGGGTACCTCAACCTCCCCGTCTCTGAACTTGATAAATCTAACCTTAAAAAAACAAGAAAGAAGTTAAGGAGGTGAACAAAACTCTGGATAAGATAGCTATGATACATCTCTGGAGAAAAGTGAATGGGGATAGAAAGGAATACACCTTTTTCTCAGTGGTACATGGGCACATATACAAAAATTGACCATGTTCTAGGGCATAAAAACCTCACAATCCAGTGCAGAAAGGCAGAGATAGTGAATGCATTCCTCTCAGGTCATAATGCAATAAAAATTATATGTAATAAAGGCCATGGAAAGATAAACCAAAAATAAGTTGGAAACTAAATAATCTAATCCTAAAGAAGGAGTGGGTAAAACAACAAATCACAGAAACAATCAACAACTTCATTCAAGAGAAATACAATAATGAGACAACCTATCAAATTTTATGGAATACTACAAAAGCAGTTCTTAGGGGAAGATTTATATCTTTGAACTCCTACATGAATAAAATGGAGAAAGAGGAGATCAGTGATATTGTCATGCAGCTGAAAAAGCTAGAAAAAGAACAAATTGAAAATCCCCAAGTAAATATCAAATTAAGAAATATTGAAAACCAAAGGAGAGATTAATAAAACTGAAGTTAAGAAAACTATTGAACTAATAAATAAAACTAAGAATTGCTTTTATGAAAAAACAAATAAAATTGATTAACCTTTGGTCAATTTGATTAAAAGAAAGAAAGAAGAAACCCAAATTACCAATATCAAAAATGAAAGGGGTGAACTCACCTCCAGTGAGGAGGAAATTAAAACAATAATTAGAAATTACTTTGCCCAACTTTATGCCCATAAATCTGACAATCTAAAGGAGATAGATGAGTATCTTAAAAAATATAAATTGCCCAGATTAACGGAAGAGGGAGATGAATATTTAAACAATCCCATCTCAGAAAAAGAGATTGAACAAGCCATCAGTGAATTCCTTAGTAAAAACATCTCCAGAGCCAAATGAATTTACAACTAAATTCTATCAAACATTTAAAGAACAGTTAATTCCAATATTATATAGACTATTTGGGAAAATTGAGGAAGAAGGAGTACTTCCAAATTCTTCCTATGATATAAATATGGTTTTGATACCTAAAACAGGAAGAGACAAAACAGAGAAAGAAAGTTATAGACCAATTTCTCTAATGAATATAGATGCAAAAATTTTAAGTAAGATTTTAGCAAAAAGAATACAGCAACTTACCATGAGAATAATACATTATGATCAGGTAGGATTCATACCAGGAATGCAGGGTTGGTTCAATATTAGGAAAACTATTAGCATTATCGATCATATCAGCAACAAAACTAACAGAAACCACACGATTATCTCAACAGATGCAGAAAAAGCGTTTGACAAAATACAACACCCATTCCTATTAAAAAACATTGGAGAGCATAGGAATAAAGGGAATTTTTCACAAAATAATAAGCAATATCTACCTAAAACTTTCATCAAGCTTTATATGCAATGGTGATAAGTTAGATGCATTTCCAGTAAGATCGGGGTGAAACAAGGATGTCCATTATCACCACTATTATTCAATATGGTACTAGAAATGTTAGCTATAGCAAATAGACAAGATAAAGAAACTGAAGGAATTAGAATAGGCAAAGAAGAATCTAAGTTATCACTCTTTGCAGATGATATGATCGTATACTTAGAAAATCCCAGAGATTCAAGTAAAAAACTACTTGAAATAATAAATAACTTTGGCAGAGTTGCAGGTTACAAAATAAACACACACAAATCTTCTGCATTTCTATATATTAGTAACAAAGCCCAACAGCAAGAGATAGAAAGAGAAATCCCATTTAAAGTTAGGGTAGACACTATAAAATACTTTGGAGTTTATCTGTCAAAACAAACCCAGGGACTATATGAACACAACTACAAGACACTTCGCACAAATAAAGTCAGATCTAAGTAAGTGGAAAAACATCAGCTGTTCATTTGTAGGCTGAGCCAATATAATAAAAATGATAATTCTACTTAAATTAATTTACTTATTTAGTACCATACCAATTAAACTATCGGCTAATTGTTTTCTAGAGCTGGAAAAAGTAGTATCAAAATTCATCTGGAAAAACAAAAGGTCCAGAATATGAAGGGAACTAATGAAAAGAAATGCTATGGAAGGTGGCCCAGATCTACCAGATTTCAAATTGTATTATAAAGCAGCAATTATCAAAACCACTTGGTACAAGCTAAGAAACAGAAAAGTAGACAAGTGGAATATGCTAGGTACTCAAGACGCAGTAGACAATGAATATGGCAATCTACTGTTTGATAAAACCAAGACCCCAGCTTCTAGGATAAGAACTCACTATACAACAAAAATTGCTGGGAAAACTGGATAAAAGTGTGGCGGAAACTAGGCATAGACCAATGCTTGATACTGTATGGAAGAATAAAGTCCAAATGGATACATGATCTAGGTATAAAGATTGATACTATGGACAAATTGGTGGAGCAAGGAATAGTGTATTCATCAGATTTATGGAGAAGGGAAGAATTTTTTACTAAAGAAGAGACAGAAAGTATTATCAAGTGCAAAATCGATAATTTTGGCTACATTAAACTGAAATGTTTTTGCACAAGGAAACCCAATGCAACCAAAATTCAGAAGGATGTAGAAAACTGGGAAAGATTTTTACAGCTAAGGTCAATGATAAAGGCCTCATTTCTACAATATATAGAGAACTGAGTCAAATGTATAAAAATACAAGTCATTCTCCAATTGATAAATGGTCAAAGGATATGAACAGGCAATTTTCAGAGGAAGAAACTAAAGATATCTATAGTTTATATATCTATAGCATATGAAAAAAATGCTCTAAATCACTTTTAATTAGAAAGATGCAAATAAAAACAACTCTGAGGTATCACATCACAACTATCAGATTGGCAAACATGACAGAACAGGAAGATAAATGTTGGAGAGGATGTGGGAGAGTTGGAACAGTAATACATTGTTGGTTGAGCTGTAAGCTGATCCAACCATTCTGGAGAACAATTTGGAACTATGCCCAAAGGGCTACAAAAATATGCATACCCTTTGACCCATCAATATTGCTCTTAGGACTGTATCCCCAGGAGATCATAAAAATGGGAAAAAGACCCACATGTACAAAAATATTTATAGAATCACTCTTTGTGGTGGCCAAAAACTGGAAATCAAGGGGATGCCCATCAATTGGGGAATGGCTGAATAAATTATGGTATATGAATGAAATGGAATACTATTGTGCTATAAGAAATGATGAACAGGAAGGTTTCAGAGAGGCCTGGAAAGACTTATATGATCTGATGCTGAGCGAAAGGAGCAGAACCAGGAGAACTTTGTGCACAGCAACGATCCCAGTGTGTGAGAGTTTTTTCTGGTAGACTTGGAACTTCATAGCATTGCAAGGACTTAAAAAAAATCCCAATGGTCTTTTAAGGCAAAATGCCTTCCACATCCAGAGACAGAACTATGGAATTCAATCGCTGAATGTAGCATATCATTTTTGTGTGTGTGTATTATGTTTTGGCTTGTTATATGATTTCTCCCGTTCAATTCAATTCTTCTACACAGCATGACTATAGTGAAAGTGTGTTTAATAGAAATGTATGTGTACAACCTATATAGGATTGTATGCTGTCTTGGGGATGGAGGGAGGAGGGAGGGAAAAATAATAATCTAAGTTTTATGATAGTGATTGTGGAACACTGAAAATATATAAAATTAATTTTTTAAAAAAGAAGGTGAATGGTATGAATTTAACCATAAAACAGATATGGAGAGCAGATTAAAAATTCCAGTTCAACAATATTCTGACTCCAGGAAACATTATAAAAATGAGAGATACACACAAAGATGAAATAAGGGGCAGGAGTCAAATTTAGTATGTAAAGAATTCAAGGATAGTAATCATGATCTCACAAAAGTTAAAGTTAAAGTAGGTTTAATCAAAAGTAAAAAAAAAAAAAGAGTAACTACACTAATGTGTCAGCAATATTATTCAGGATTGTTTTACACCATTTTAAAAACCTAGACAGCATAAGCTATCTGAATGTATATCTGCCAAAACAGACATGGAAACTATTTGAACATAAATAGAAACACTCACTCAAAAAAGAATAACATTCATGCCTGAAGCCAGGAAAACTCTTACTTATTTTACATTCTTGTGAATGGGTAAGTCCTCCTAAGGGAACAAACTTCCTCAGACAAATATAAGGCAATTTATGTCTGGTTCCTGAGTTGAAATTGCCCTTTTGTTCCCCATTGTCTAGACACAACTCCCTGAACCACCTATTCCATGCTTTTTCTCCTAGATGTGTCCCCCCACCTTATCATGTATTGCATGTGCATTTAAATTACCTTGTTTCACCCTGGGGTTGTTAGGGTTGATATTAAACAGCTCGTTAAGCATATCTACAAGTTTCTGAGATTTCACTGGTCAGAGACCGGGTTCTACCAAGTCACAGCTCTGGTTGGAACTGATTAAATCCTGTTATCTTTCCTGAAAAGTTAGGAGTGTATAGTACTAATCCTGTGGAAACAGAACTCTCTCTTCTATTTCTCACAGATCTATGAAGGGGGTTTTAACTCCTACTTAAATGTTGAGGAGTTACCATTAGAGTCAATGAAATCCTCAGCCAGAAACCTTTTAGAGCCCTCACCTTCTCCAGAGTGACCATACATGAGGAGTGTCTTCTCCCGGGGGCTCTGTTATTCACACTAAGTGTTAAGCAGTGGCTCCCAAGTCTGAGAGTCTGTTTTTGATTTTCCTTGCTATTGAGGAGGATGAAGAAGATCATCCTCCTTTTTATGAAACACTTCAAGTGCCAGAGAGTCTTCATCCTGATTTGTTATCTGACTTTTTCTCTTCTTATTCAGTGGAGGTGTAGGTAGGAGGCTGCTTCATGAGAAGTGGGAAAAGGAGCTGGAAGAACATTGGATGAGGGAGATGGATGAGCAGCAGCCAATTCTGGGTCCCTTTGTTGGACTTGCTCTACTTCCTTCTCCCCTCTAGAGGGTCTCTTTCCCTGCTCTATCAAAATATGCTCTTAGCTCAGGATGTCTTGGGTCTCATTTTCCTCTAATTATTGTTTCATTTTCTTTAGGATGGCAAAAATAAAGCTCTTTCAAGGAGTACTTACAATTTTAAATCATCCCTTCTGAAGAAATGCCATTTGAAAAAATCTTCTAGGTACAAAAGTATTTAGAAACCTCTTTAATGAGCTGAATAAAGTAGTAGAGTGGTTTCAGGAACATTTATAGGCTGTATGAACCTGGGTAAGTCTCTTAACCACCACCTCAATTTCCTTATATTTCAAATGGACATAATAGCATCTACCTCCCAAGGTTGTTGGGGAGATAAGATGAAGTGTTTATTTTTTTTTTATTTCACTTTTAACATTTATTTTCACACAATTTTGGGTTACAAATTTTCTCCCCTTTTATCCCCTCCCCCCCCCAGACCCAAGCTTTCTAATTGCCCCTTTGACCTATCTGCTCTCTCCTCTATCCTCTCTCCCTGCCCTTGTCTCCGTCTTCTCTTTTGTCCTGTAGGGCCGGATAGCTTTCTTGACCCCTTAACCTGTATTTCTTGTTACCCAGTGGTAAGAACATTACATTTGGTCCTAACACTTTGAGTTTCAACTTCTTTAGCTCCCTCCCTCTCCACCCCTTCCCCTTGGAAGGCAAGCAGTTCAATATAGGCCATATCTGTTTAGTTTTGCAAATGATTTCCATACTAGTTGTGTTGTATAGGACTAACTATATTTCCCTCCATCCTATCCTGTCCCCCATTACTTCTATTTTCTTATGGTCCTTTCCCTCCCCATGAGTGTCGATTTCGTATTGCATTCTCCTCCCCATGCCCTCCCCTCTATCCTCCCCCCCCCCCCGCTTGTGCCCCTGTCCCCCACTCTCCTGTATTATGAGATAAGTTTTCCTATCAAAATGAGTGTGCATTATATTCTTTCCTTTAATGGAATGTGATGAGAGTAGACCTCATGTTTTTCTCTCGCCTCCCCTCTTTATCCCACCACTAATAAGTCTTTTGCTTGCCTCTTTTATGAGAGATAATTTGCCCCATATAACTTCTCCCTTTCTCCTCCCAATATTTCTCTCTCACTGCTTGATTTCATTTTTTTTTTAAGATATGATCCCATCCTCTTCAATTCACTCTGTGCTCTCTGTCTCTATGTATGTGTGCATGTGTGCATGTGTGTGTGTGTGTACTCCCACCCAGTACCCAGATACTGAAATGTTTCAAGAGTTACAAATATTGTCTTTCCATGTAGGAATGTAAACAGTTCAACTTTAGTAAGTCCCTTATGACTTCTCTTTGCTGTTCACCTTTTCATGGTTCTCTTCATTGTTGTGTTAGAAAGTCAAATTTTCTTTTCAGCTCTGGTCTTTTCATCAGGAAAATTTGAAAATCCTCTATTTCATTGAAAGACCATTTTTTTCTCCTGAAGTATTATACTCAGTTTTGCTGGGTAGGTGATTCTTGGCTTCAGTCCTAGTTCCTTTGACTTCTGGAATATCCTATTCCATTCCCTTCTATCTCTCAATGTAGAGGGTGCCAGATCTTGTACTATCCTGATTGTATTTCCACAATACTTGAATTGTTTCTTTCTTGCTGCTTGCAATATTTTCTCTTTCACCTGGGAATTCTGGAATTTGGCCTCAATGCTCCTAGGAGTTTCTCTTTTTAGATCTCTTTCATGCGGTGTTCTGCAGATTCCTTGAATATTTATTTTGCCTTCTGGTTCTAGAATCTCAGGGCAGTTTTCCTTGATAATTTCATGGAAGATGATGTCTAGGCTCTTCTTTTGATCATGGTTTTCAGGTAGTCCCAGAATTTTTACATTGTCTCTCCTGATTCTATTTTCCAGGTCAGTTGTTTTTCCAATAAGATATTTCACATTATCTTCCATTTTTCGAATCTGCGCGGTATGTTCTGAGATATCTGTCTTTCTCATAAAGTCCTTAGCGTCCATCTGTACCATTCCAGTTTTGAAAGATCTATTTTCTTCAGTGAGCTTTTGAATCTCCTTTTCCATTTGGTTAATTCTGCTTTTGAAAGCATTCTTCTCCTCATTGGCCCCTTGCACCTCCCTTGCCAACTGAGTTAGGCTAGTTCTCAAGGTGCCAATTTCTTCAAGATTTTTTTGGTTCTCCTTTAGCAGGGAGCTGATCTGCTTTTCATGCTTCTCCCTCATCCCTCTCATTTCCCTTCCCAGTCTTTCCTCCACCTCTCTAACTTGATTTTCAAAATTCCTCTTGAGCTTTTCCATGGCCCGAGCCCATTGGGTGGGCTGGTACACAGAATCCTCGATTTCTGTGTCTTTGCCTGATGGCAAGCATTGTTCCTCCCCATCAGAAAGGAAGGGAGGAAGTGTTTTTTCTCCGAGAAAATACCCTTCAATAGTTTTACTTCTTTTCCCTTTTCTTGGCATTCTCGTCAACCAGTGACCTGACCTCTGAATGTTCTCCTCACACCCACCTCGCCTCCTGGTCCTCCCAGCCAGCGTTTGGGGACTGATATTCAAATGCTGCTTCCCACCTTAGGGTTTTTGGCAGAGGCAGGGCTGCTATTCAGTGTGAGAATTAAGATCAGGTGGTCAGGGGCAGGGCTGCCTCTCTGGCTCAGTTTCCTCCGGGGGTTTATGCATAAACCTTCCACAGTGGATCCAGGCTCCCGTCCGTTTGGGGAGCCCCTGTCTGTAGCCGCCTCTCAGCTTCTATCTCCTGGGGGGGCCCGAGCCACGGGGGCACCCCACTCCCCTCTCAACCCGCCAAAGGGACTCTCTCACCTACCCCCGTCAGTCCCCTGTTGGTGGAGGGGCTTGTAACGTCGCTGGAGATCCCGTCTCTGGAGGCTTCTCGGATCTGTACCTCTCGGAGCCGCGGCCACTGCTGCAGGTCTGGGCTGGGCACCGTGTCTGCAGCGCGAGGGACCTTTTGCGAGAGGTTTGCAGGTCCCTCTGTGGGTGGGAGGACCCGCGTGGCCGCTGGAGATCCCGTCCCCATAGCCCTCTTGGATCTTTTCCTCACGGTGTCGCTGCCGCGATAGGGCTGCACTCTGCTCCCCGTCCCGGTGCCCAGTCCACGGCGCGAAAGACCCCCCGCGAGAGGTTTGCAGGTCTCTCTGGAACAGAAATCTCCCTCGTTCCAATATTCCGTGGTCTCTGGGTGCAGAATTCACCCTGGGTTAGTCCCCTCTGACGTTTTGTGGTTTGTGGGTTCGGAGCTATGTGTATGTGCGTCTTTCTACTTCACCATCTTGGCTCTGCCCCTCTAAGATGAAGTGTTTAGAACAACCCCTGGCAAAGAGTAGCCACTTACAAGGTGAGAGGAAGGAGAAATGTAAAGGGAATATCTGATGTGTATAGTAGACAGAAACTTGATTTGAAGTCAGGTAGACCTGAGTTTGAATATGGCATCAGGTGCAGTTTATGAGACCCTGGGCAAGTCACTTAACCTCTATGGGCTTCAATTTCCACATCTATGAAATGAGAATGATAATAGCATTTATCTCTCCTGGTGGTTGTGAAGATAAAATTAAATAATATCTGTAAAGTCCACCCAAAAAGAGTTGTTTCAGACAAAGAGGACAAATAATATTAGATAGAAACAGCCACAGAAGTAGCTATTTAAGGAGGGTTCATGAAAGCAGTGGCATTGTGCTAATTATTAGCCATGGAGAACTTGTTTTTACATAACCCAGGCTAACTATTGATCATTTGGATTTCTTCCTCTGAAACATGGCAATTACTATGGTTCTCATTGTTACAAATGTGAATCTATTCTATGTATCTGGAAAATGAGACTCTAATCCCATTTTTAGCTACCATGAAGAATCTCTCTAAACACTGATGAACATAAGGGTCCTTTCCCTGCTTCCACTGTACTAACAGTCAAGAATATCAATTCAAGGGCGGAGCCAAGATGGCGGAGTGAAAGCAACGACTCACCTAAGCTCCTGGAAAAACTCCTCTGGATATATCTGGGGGGAGAGTCTGACCAGACTTTGGAGGTGTAGAATCCAGTGGGAGACGGACTTTGACAGATTCGGAGCCCAGGCTGGACTGGAAGGTCCATGGGAGGGATCTGTTCCGCGGGGGTAAGACCCCGGCGCACAGCGCAGCGCGGTCGGCAAGGCAGGGCGGAGGGGACCAGAGGAGCCCGAGAGTGGCGGGCAAGACCAGCGGAGCAGGAGATAAGCCAGGCCGAGGCGGTGAGAGCCGCTGAGTGCCAGACATCAGCGCAGCAGTCCTTGAAATCTTCAGCCTGAAGACGGACTTCGGTGGGTCACTACTTGAACTTCCAGGAACTGGGATGGCAGAGTGATCAGTAAGTGCTCTCTCCTCCCCCCTGATGACCCTGAGGGAACCATAAAATTCTTCCCCAGATTAATCCTGGATCAGCAGGAACAGCAGAAGGGGGCGGGTGGTCTCATAACACCAGAGGCTGGAGAGGTGGCAAAGGGGGATTCTTCCTACCGTGGTGGAGGCTATCTGGAGGGACAGACGACCCAGGGCAGAGAAAAATTCGCACTGAGACCCAAGCAAGCCTCAGCCCGGGAGACGAGCCCCAGGAGGGGCGGGAACACGCATTAGCCTCTAGGCGTGCCCCAGCCCTCCAGGGGAAAGGGAAGACAATAGGGAAGCTGGGATCAGCATCCCCGGACCTTGCCTTTGCCTCAGGCCAGCTGAGGAGATATCCTGAGACCAGACCACACCTCCCACACACCTATCAAGCTAAACCCAGGGTTGATCTGGGAAACAAACAAAAAAAAAAAAAAAGCCTGCTTTTAGCCTAGACAAACATCAACTCAACTTAAAAGATCTGTATCTTCTGACTGAAAGAACCAAAAGCTACAACACTCAGCCAACATCATGAATCGGAAAAAGTAGACGAAAAGTGAAAAAACCATAGAATCTTTCTATGGGGATAAGGACCAAAACACAAACACCAAAGAGGTCAGAGCTGAGACTGTACTTCCATCTGAAACCTCAGATGGGACTATGAATTTCTCGCAAGCACAACTAGATTACCTGGAACGTCTGAAGAAGGATATAAAAGAAAAACTGGCCAATGATTTTAAAACCATAAAAAAAGAATTCACTGATGAGAACATCAATCTGAAAAAGAAAATTGAAGAAATGGAAAAGGAAGTTCAAAAATTAACTGGAGAGAATAATTCCCTAAAAGGAAGAGTTAATCAAACGGAAAAGGAAACTCAAAACCTAATAGGGAAAATTGATCAGATGGAAAAGGAAACCCAAAACCTAACTGGGAAAATTGGTCGAATGGAAAAAGAAGTACAAAAATTAAATGGAGAAAATAGCTCCTTAAAGGGAAAAATTGGCCAGATGGAAAAGGAGATGCGAAAGCTAACTGAAGAAAACAATACGATCAAGATTAGAATTGGGCAAGTAGAAACTAATGACTCAATGAGGCAACAAGAATCAGTCAAACAAAATCTAAAGAACGAAAAGATAGAAGAAAATCTAAAATATTTAATTGGAAAAACAACTGACCTGGAAAATAGATCCAGGAGAGAAAATCTAAGAATTATTGGCCTGCCAGAAACCCATGATGAAGAAAAGAGTCTGGACAATATCTTCCAGGAAATCATCAAGGAAAACTGCCCAGAAGTACTAGACTCAGAGGGCAAAATAGTCATCGAAAGAATCCACCGTTCCCCACCGGAAAGGGATCCCAAACTCAAAACCCCAAGAAATATAGTTGCCAAATTCCAGAGCTATCAAGTGAAGGAGAAAATACTACAAGCAGCCAGAAAGAAACAATTTAAATATCAAGGTCACACAGTCAGGATCACACAGGACCTTGCAGCTTCTACATTAAAAGATCGAAAGAATTGGAACCCAATATTCCGTAAGGCAAAGGAGTTGGGACTCCAACCGAGGATCAACTACCCAGCAAAGTTCAGCATAACATTTCAGGCAAGGAGAAAGTCATTCAACGAAATAAGGGATTTCCAGAGCTTCCTGACCAAAACACCAGAACTCAATAGACAATTTGATCTTCAAATGCAGGTCTCCAGAGAATCATAAAAAGGTAAACAGAGGGGAAAAAACAAAAACAAAAACTTGCAACTCAATTAGGGCAATCTGTTTACCTCCCTGTAAGGGAAGATGATACCTGTTAATCTTGAGAACTGTGCAGCTATTATGATAAAAGGGATATATGTAGAGGGAACGGGCATAAAGTAAATGATGTCACGGCAAAAATATGATTTAAGTATGAGAAGGGAATGTAATAGGAGGTGTGGAAAGGGGGAAGCAGAAAATGGCAAATTATATCACAGGAAGAAGTACAAAACTATAGTAGAGGGAAGGAGGGGAGGGAGATGAGCATTGTTTGAGAGGTACTCTCATCTGATTTGTTCAAAGGAGGGAACAATAATCTTAAGTAGATAAGCCTAACTAGCTCTATAGGTAGTAGGAGGGGAAGGGGGAAGAAAGGGGAGGGTGGCTAAAAGGGAGGAAAGAAGCAATAAGAGTAAAGGGGACTAAAAGGGAGGGGGGCTAAAAGAAGGAGGGGAAGGCTGCAGGAGGAGGGGGAGAAAAGTGAATACTATTGAGGAGGGGAAGGGAGACGGGAGAGTTAAAAGCACAAATGGTGGGAAAGAGGGTGGAGGGAAATACACAGATTGTAATCATAACTGTGAATGTGAATGGGATGAACTCTCCCATAAAACAGAGACGGATAGCAGAATGGATTAAAAGCCATAATCCAACAATATGCTGCTTACAAGAAACACATTTGAAACGGGGGGATACACATAGGATAAAGGTCAAAGGATGGAGCAGAATATATTGTGCTTCAGCTCATGTAAGAAAGGCAGGAGTAGCAATCCTAATCTCAGACAAAGCGAAAGCAGAAATAGATCTAATCAAAAGGGATAAGGATGGAAACTATATCCTGCTAAAAGGCACCATAGACAATGAAGCAATATCATTACTAAACATGTATGCTCCAAGTGGTATAGCATCCAGATTCTTAGAGGAGAGGTTGGGGGAGTTGAAGGAAGAAATTGATAGCAAAACTATACTAGTGGGGGACCTCAACCTCCCCCTCTCTGAACTAGATAAATCCAACCTTAAAATAAACAAGAAAGAGGTTAAGGAGGTAAATAAAACTCTGGATAAGGTAGATATGATAGATCTTTGGAGAAAATTAAATGGGAATAGAAAGGAATATACCTTTTTCTCAGCGGTACATGGAACATTTACAAAAATTGACCATGTACTAGGACATAAAAATCTCACAATCCAGTGCAGAAAGGTAGAGATAATCAATGCATCCTTTTCAGATCATAATGCATTAAAAATTACATGTAATAAAAGGCCATGGAAAGAGAAACCAAAAATCAATTGGAAACTAAATAATCTAATTCTAAAGAAGGATTGGGTTAAAGAAGAAATCATAGAAACAATCAACAACTTCATTCAAGAGAATGACAATAGTGAGACAACATACCAAAACTTATGGGACACTGCAAAAGCAGTTATTAGGGGAAGTTTTATATCTCTGAATGCTTACATAAATAAAATAGAGAAAGAGGAGATCAATGACTTAGGCTTGCAGTTGAAAAAGCTAGAAAAAGAACAAATTGAAAATCCCCAAATAAATACCAAATTAGAAATACTGAAAACCAAAGGAGAGATTAATAAAATTGAAATAAAGAAAACTATTGAATTAATAAATAAAACCAATAGTTGGTTTTATGAAAAAACTAATAAAATTGATAAACCTTTGGTTAATCTGATCAAAAAAAAGAAAGAAGAAAACCAAATTACTAACATTAAAAATGAAAGGGGTGAACTCACCTCCAATGAGGAGGAAATTAAAACAATAATTAGAAACTACTTTGCCCAACTTTATGCCCACAAATTCGACAATCTAAACGAGATGGATGAATATTTTAAAAAATACAAATTGCCCAGATTAACAGAAGAGGAAGTTGAATACTTAAACAACCCCATCTCAGAAAAAGAAATTGAACAAGCCATCAATGAACTCCCTAGGAAAAAATCTCCAGGGCCAGATGGATTCACAAGTGAATTCTATCAAACATTTAAAGAACAGTTAATTCCAATACTACATACACTATTCTTGAAAATTGGGGAAGAAGGAGTCCTCCCAAATTCTTTCTATGATACAAATATGGTTTTGATACCCAAACCAGGAAGAGACAAAACAGAGAAAGAAAATTATAGACCAATTTCCCTAATGAATATAGATGCAAAAATTTTAAATAAGATTTTAGCAAAACGAATACAGCATCTTATCACGAGATTAATACATTATGATCAGGTAGGATTCATACCAGGACTACAGGGCTGGTTCAATATTAGGAAAACTATTAGCATTATCGATCACATCAACAACAAAGCTAACAAAAACCACATGATTATCTCAATAGATGCAGAAAAAGCTTTTGACAAAATACAACATCCATTCCTACTAAAAACATTGGAGAACGTAGGAATAAAGGGAACTTTCCATAAAATAATAAGCAGTATCTATCTAAAACCTTCAGCAAGCATTATATGCAATGGGGAGAAGCTAGATGCATTCCCAATAAGATCAGGGGTGAAACAAGGTTGTCCATTATCACCACTATTATTCAATATGGTACTAGAAATGTTAGCTGTAGCAATTAGACAAGATAAAGATATTCAAGGAATTAGAATAGCCAAAGAAGAAACTAAGTTATCACTCTTTGCAGATGATATGATGATTTACCTAGAGAATCCCAGAGATTCAAGTAAAAAATTACTTGAATTAATAAACAACTTTGGCAAAGTTGCAGGGTACAAAATAAACCCACACAAATCCTCTGCATTCCTATATATTAGCAACAAAGGTCAACAGCAAGAGATAGAAAGAGAAATCCCATTTAAAGTTAGGGTAGACAGTATAAAATACTTAGGAGTCTACCTGCCAAAACAAACCCAGGGACTATATGAACACAATTACAAGACACTTTTTGCACAAATAAAGTCAGATTTAAGTAAGTGGAAAAACATTAGTTGCTCATGGGTAGGCCGTGTTAATATAATAAAAATGACAATTCTACCCAAATTAATATACTTATTTAGTGCCATACCAATTAAACTATCAGACAATTACTTTCTAGAGCTGGATAAAATAATATCAAAATTCATTTGGAAAAACAAAAGGTCCAGAATATCAAAGGGACTAATGAAAAGAAATGCTTGGGAAGGTGGCCTAGCGCTACCAGACCTTAAACTGTACTATAAAGCAGCAATTATCAAAACCACTTGGTATTGGCTAAGAAACAGAGAGGTAGACAAGTGGAATAGACTTGGCACTCAAGATGCAGTAGGCAAGGAATATAGCAACCTTCTGTTTGATAAACCCAAGGACCCCAGCTTCTGGGATAAGAACTCATTGTTTGACAAAAATTGCTGGGAAAACTGGATAACAGTGTGGCGGAAATTAGGCATAGACCCATACCTGACACCGTACACAAGAATAAAGTCCAAATGGGTACATGATTTAGGTATAAAGATTGATACCATGAATAAACTGGAGAAGCAAGGAATAGTGTATTTATCAGATCTATGGAGAAGGGAAGAATTCTTTACTAAAGGAGAGATAGAATGCATTATGAAATGCAAAATGGATAACTTTGAGTACATTAAACTGAGAAGTTTTTGCACAACCAAACCCAATGCAACCAAAATCCGGAGGGATGTAGTAAATTGGGAAAAAATTTTTACAGCTAAGCTCGGGGATAAAGGCCTCATTTCTAGAATATATAGAGAACTGACCCAAATGTATAATCAGACAAGTCATTCCCCAATTGATAAATGGTCAAAGGATATGAACAGGCAATTTTCAGAGGAAGAAATTAAAGCTATCTATAATCATATGAAAAAATGCTCTAAATCACTATTGGTTAGAGAGATGCAAATCAAAACAACTCTGAGGTACCACATCACACCTATAAGATTGGCAAACATGACAGAACAAGAAAATGATAAATGCTGGAGAGGATGTGGGAGAGTTGGAACACTAATTCATTGTTGGTGGAGCTGTGAGCGCATCCAACCATTCTGGAGAGCAATTTGGAACTATGCCCAAAGGGCTACAAAAATGTGCATACCCTTTGACCCAGCAATATCGCTACTAGGACTATATCCCCAAGAGATCATAAAAATGGGAAAGGGTCCCACATGTACAAAAATATTTATAGCAGCACTCTATGTAGTGGCCAAAAACTGGAAGTCAAGGGGATGTCCATCAATTGGGGAATGGCTGAATAAATTATGGTATATGAATGTAATGGAGTACTATTGTGCCATAAGAAATGATGAACAAGAAGACTTCAGAGAGGCCTGGAAGGACTTATATGACCTGATGCTGAGTGAAAGGAGCAGAACCAGGAGAACTTTATGCACAGCAACAACCACAGTGTGTGAGAGCTTTTTCTGGTAGACTTAGATTTTTGTAATAACACAAGAACTTCTGAAAAAAAAAAAAATCCCAATGGTGGACCTCAAGGCAAAATGCCTTCCACACTCAGAGAGAGAAATATGGAAGTCACTCACATAATGTAGCAGATCATGTTTGTGTATGTGTATCTGTTTGTGTATCATGTTCTGATTTGTTATACGGATTCTTTCACTTATCTTAGTCTGACTACATAGCATGACTATAGTGAAAATATACTCAATAGGAAAGTATATGTAGAATCTATACAGAATTGTATGCAGTCGTGGGGAGGGAGGGAGGTAGTGGGGGGTGGGTGGGGAGGGATAAAATCGCAATTGTATGGCAGTGATTGTTAAACATTAAAAAAATAAAAAAATTTAAAAAAAAAAAAAGAATATCAATTCAAGGAACAAGAAAGACAGTGCCTGTTATCAAGGACCTTCCAATCCACAGCGGGGGGGCAATAAAAAGATGGAGGACCTTCCTTCTGACCTTCTCTGCTGAGGCTGTCATTGGCCCTGCGGCCACCAGGGGGAGACCTTGGAATGAGTTTTGGGCTGAGTTGGCCTAGAAATGTCCCTTGGCACCTGGACTCCTGGTGTCCTGCTCTGTAGCCTGGGGGAGGCTTAACTGATGCTGCCTTCCCAGCCCTTCCCCCTGAGCTGGGGGCAGGGGTAGAGCTGACACTTCCCAGAGCTGCCTTTTTAAGGTTTATTTATTTATTTTTAGTTTTCAACATTCGTTTCCACAAGATTTTGAGTTCCAAATTTTCTCCCCATCTCTCCCCTTCTCCCACCCCAAGACACCATGCATTCTGATTACACCTTCCCCCAATCTGCCCTCTCTTCTATCACACCCTTTCCTTATCCCCATCTTCTTTCTTTTCTTGTAAGCAAAAAAGCTTTCTATATCCCATTACCTATATTATTTCTCAGTTACATGCAAAAACAATTCTCAACATTCGTTCCTAGATCTTTGAGTTCTAACTTCTCTCCCTTCCTCCCTCCTCACACATGTGAAGGCAAGGAATTCAATATAGGCTATATATGTGTAGTTATGCAAAAGACTTCCATAATAGTAATGTGAAAGACTAACTATATTTCCCTCCATCCTATCCTGTCCCCCATTTATTCTATTCTCTCTTTTGTCCTTTTCCCTCCCCAGAAGTGTTTACTTCTCATTATTCCCTTCTCCCATTTGTCCTCCCTTCACCCCCCTACACCCCACTTTTCCCCTACTTTCCTGTAGTGTAAGATAGATTTTCATACCAAATTGAGAGTGCATGTTATTCCCTCCTTAAGCCAAATGTGACGAGAGTAAGCTTCACTTTTTCACTTTCACCTTTCCCCTTTTTCCCCCTATTGAAAAAGTTTTTTCTTGCCTCTTTTATGAGAGATAATTTGCCCCATTCCACTTCTCCCTTTTTTCTTCCCAATATATTCCTCTCTCGCCCCTTTTATTTTTTTAGATATCATCCCTTCCTATTCAACTCACCCTGTGCCATCTGTCTATCTATCTATCTATCTATCTATCTATATATATATATCTATATATAAAATCCCTCCAACTACTCAAATAGTGAGCAAAGTCTCAAGACTTACAAGCATTATCTTTCCATGTAGGGATGTAAATAGGTCACCTTTAGTAAGTTCCTCATGATTTCTCTTTCCTGTTTACCTTTTTTATGCTTCTCTTGATTCTTATGTTTAAAAGCAAAATTTTCTATTCAGCTCTGCTCTTTTCATCAAGAATACTTGAAAGTCCTCTATTTCATTGAATGACCATTTTTTCCGTGAAGTATTATATACTCAGTTTTCTGGGTAGGTGATTCTTGGTTTTAATCCTAGTTCCTTTGATTTCTGGAATGTCATATTCCAAGTCCTTCAATCCCTTAATGTAGAAGCTGCTAGATCTTGTGTTATCCTGATTGTATTTCCACAATACTCAAATTGTTTCTTTCTGACTGCTTGCAATATTTTCTTCTTGACCTGGAAACTCTGGAATTTGGCTACAATATTCCTAGGAGTTTTTTTTTCTTATCTCTTTCAGGAGGTCTCTTGACCTTCCGGAGCTCCCATTTATCACTAACAGATGACTCCATGAGTTTCTTTGTATAGCAGAAAACCTTGAAATGGCATAATTTACTCTCTTCAGTTAAATATCAGAACCGTCATCCCCTCTCTCTTCCCTGGTCAAGGGATAGGATGCGGGAAAGGCCGCTGGAGCTGAGAGGGCAGCAAAAAAAAGGGAGGGGCGATGGAGGGGGAAAGTTAGGTTGAGCTGGGCGAGGGTAAGGAGAAGGGAGGGATGCTTCGAGCTGGACTCACTCACCAGGGTTGCTCTGCAAGAAGCACAAGAGGCTTTTCGGTGGGGATTTGGGGCACCTAACACATGCGGCATCTTCAGAAAATAGCGCCCAGTGATTTTGAAGCTCTTTGTTGATAGTGGGCCATGTCAGCTCGGCAGGGTACCAGGTGCCTCGGTCCCTGCAGCATCTCCCGCAGCTCCCCCGCTGCCGCTCCCCAAGCTTTTCCAGTTAGTTAAGAAACACTTGTTTAATAAGGTGTTTAGCGCCTACTATGTGCCAAGGACTATGGCAAGTGCTGGGGATGCAAGTATAAAAAAAGGACCATCTTTGCCCTCAAAGACTTTACAGAGTAATTCGGGAAGAGAGCACACAAAATGAAGCCAGAAAGCAGAGAAGAAAGAGAAAGGATAGTGCAGTGGAGGTACAGTGAAAAATAATTAATTCTTTCTACCCTCAAATACCCCTTTTTACCTTTTAAATATTTTTACCTTCAAGATCTAGCATAGTGTTAGACATATATGTCTATGTGTATTTTTATATGGATACATATGTGTGTATATATGTGCATACTCATACATAGTGCTGAATAAATGTTTACAATTAAATTAAACTATGATGTTGACAAGAGACTGACACGTATACTGTTACAGTTATCATGCTTTTATCCATTCTGTGAAGTCTCAGGTGAATTTAGAGTCAGGGGCTCTTGGGTCCAAGTCCTTGTCCTATGTGTGTAACCTCAGATGCATTCATTGAAATTCTTTGGGTTTCAGTTTCTTGCAAAACAAAGTAATTGGATCAGATGACCTCTGAGTTCACTTTCACTTCTAAATCTATGGCCACATGATGCTACAAAAGAGCATTTATCCATGGATAGCCTTTGACCCAGCAACACCACTACATCCCAAAAGAGGTAAAAAAAAAAAAAAATAGGAAAGGAAAGGGACCTATGTGTACAGAAAATCTTTATAGCAGCTCTTTTCTGGTGGCAAAGAACTGGAAATTGAGGGAATGTTCATCAAATGGAGAATGGTTGAACAGGTGGTACATGATTGTGATGGAACACTATTGTACTATATAAGAAAGGATGAGCAGGACACTCTCAGGAAAACCTGAAAAGATGTTCATGAAATGACACAAAGTGAAATGAGTAGAAGCAGCAGAACATTGTACACAGTAAGAGCAATACTGTAAGACTGATCAACTGTGAATGACTTAGCTATTTTGAGCAATACAATGATCCAAGAAAACTCTGAAGAACTTATGAGGAAAAATGCTATTCTCCTCCAGAGAAGGAACTGATGGAGTCTGAATACAGATCTGAGCATAATTTTTGATTTTCCTTTATTTTTCTTGGGGTTTTTTGCTCTATCTTTTCTTTTACAACATCACTAATATGGAAGTGTGTTTTGTATGACTACAAATGCATAGTCTATATCAAATTACTTGTCTTGTCAATGAGCAAGAAGGGGAGGGAGGAAGAGAATTTGGAACTCAGCATTTTAAAAACGAATGTCAAAATTGTTTTATATGTAATTGGGGAAAAAATACTAAATAAATATGTTTAAATGAGGATTTATAAAAAGACTTGAAAAAAGGAACAGCCTTTGTCTCTATGGCCATGTGTCTCAGTCTGGAATTTGGGAAATATGGTCACTGTAAGCCAACAGAGAAGGGATTTTGATAGTGGAATTAAATTTTTTTATTAAATTTATAACAATCAGATCTATGATGAATTAGCTAGGTGATATAGTGCCTAGAGTGTGGGACCTGGAGTCAGGAAGGCATTTTCCTGAGTTCAAACCTGACCTCAGACATTTACTAGGTATGTGACCCTGGACAAGTCACTTAATCCTGTTGCCTCAGTTTCCCCATTTGTAAAATGAGCTGGAGAAGGAAATGGCCAATCCAGTATCTTTGCCGAGAAAATCCTAAATGAGGCCATAAAGAGTGGGACATGACTAACAAAAGACTAAACAACAACAGAGTGAAGGAAGATGCATCCCCAAACAAGCAACAATGACCCTAGACAGGTCCTCCAAATATAATGATTATGGCACAATTTCAAGGGGACTCAAAATCAAAGTTATACCCACAAATAAAGCTTTCTGGACAAGCCTTCAAATGTACCCCGAAGTCTTTTATTGGTAAAGAAAATTAGCTCTGGGTTTACATGGACTGAGTTCAATTTTGAGGGCTTTTCATGCAACAGCTTGAAGGGTGGTTGTGGGGAAGGGACTTTTGCTGTAACCCAGGTTTCCTCACAGAACATTAGAATTTGGATTGTTATATCACTGCCTAGTGGTTTTCATTTTTTATTTTTTTCCCTAGGAGAATGGGGATTTAACTCATCATAAGCCTCCACCAAAAAGAAAAAGGGCTAGTAATTGCAAATACAAACATAAATGTAGGTTAACATGATACTGGATATAGGACAGGTTTTTGTATATTGCAAAAAAAATTGCAAAGAAATCATATCTGAGTCTATAAGCAACCAAGGCACCTACCATTTTCCCTTCACTAGATCTCTACCTTCTCCAGCAACCCATATAAACCTCCAGACTTAGAAGGATACCCTGGGTAGCCACTATATTCCACAAGGGAACAGGTTTCCCTTTAGCCAAATCATCAAGTAATTCTCTCCTCTGGGGACTCCTATTACCTTCAGCTGTTCCAAAGCAAGTCTTAACACTTATAATACCATCCCAGATGGGACCCTTTCACAAAGGAGAAAGTACCCAGGGTTGCTGGGTACAACCTTTTGGTGATTTCCTCTGTCACCAGAGATCTTTATACTTTTGCTCTCCTCTGCTTTCTTCCTACACACACAGACTTATAATACTACTGAGAAGTAACTCATTTCACAACTACCATGAGTAAGGCTTTAGAAAATTTGTATCGTATGAACCCATGATCTCTGCAGAAAAACAGCTCTGAGCTGAAGCAGACCCCAATCTTAAGCGTTACTCATACAATCTCTCTGACTTGTGTAATGACGATTCATGATTCCCTACTAATTCAATGATTAAGGTAAACCCTGACGTGAACAACAGAGAATCTGTTGTCTTCTTAGGGCATGCGACTAGGATGTGACAGATAGATTCCTAAGACTTGTCAGATCTAATGACTACTACCTACCTACCTACATTGGACAACTCACGTGGGAACAAATGGTCCTGCCAGGAGGAAATCATGACATGGTGAACATTTGGACAACCTCCCTTCTTGTGGGAAAAACATGCTGTGATCCTAAAGGCACCATATGAATGGCTTGTTGTTGATGTCATTGTTGCCATAACATGGGGTTCTTGGGAGGATCAGATGAAAAATTAATGTTGGCAAATTCAGAAAATGTTGGAGGAACGCAGCATAGTAAAAAGAATTCTGGGTTTGTAGTCAGAGGTTCAGAGTTCAAATTCTGGTTCCTCCATTAATAACATTAATAATTGAACAGATCTCTGGACCTCACATTCCACATTTGTAAAAGGAGGGAGATGAATTAGATGACCTCAGAGCTCCCATCCAGTTCCTATCATCTTTATATGAGCCTTATCTCCCTGTTCAACTACAGGGAGAGATTGTTGATTTTATACTTCACCAAGCACAAGTGACAGCTTCCTGCTCACACTAGCTCTTCATAAATATTTATCAAACGAATGAATAAAGGAATTAACAAAACCTCCACTATTGTTATAATCATTTTTCCTGCTGGTTCTTGAAAGGGAGGAGGTGGGGAGATCTTTCTTCTGAACATGTACAACTCTGTTTTTCCAAATGTAATGTGACTTCTGAGAGAGCAGAGACAACTCTAATGTTCCAGTGGCAGAGCTCAAAAAAAAGAAAAACTTTCAGCAGAGGGTATTCCGGCACTTTTGGATGACCTTTGGGCTTTCTTCACACTCTGAGAGTCTAGAAATGAGAACACCAGATCCACACCCATCAACAGAAAGAGTAGTTAGGGTCAACGTCAAGTTAGCTGGTGAGAGACTTCACCTTTTCTTCCTAGCTTGGGTGGGAAATGGTCTCTTGAGGTTTCATAGGTTTAGAACTGGGAGGGGTTTTACCAGTCATGCAGTTCAGCTCCCTCATTTGAGAGATAAAGAAACTGAGGACTGGACAAAGTAACTTATCCAAGGTCACTTAGGTAGTAACAGAGTCAAGATTTGAACCCATTTTCTCTGACTCCAAATCTAATGCTTCTTATGCTCGTTCTATAACTTCAGTTTTTCATCTCTCCTGTGTAGGTATTTTGCAGCTTTATAGGTGCTTAGAGATGATCTCCCTTAAGTATATTCTGTGACAGGAGCCCTTTGTTCACCTTAATTCCCTTATCTCTGTGCCTAGCTTCCTAGGAGAGAGACTATGACAGGAAATAACACTTAGATTGTTCCTTCCCTCTTTTTTCAGCTTTGCCAGAATCTGTAACTAAGTGTAAGCTATTTAGCTATAGAAATACTGCTCTGTCTCATTCCATCATTTAGACTATACTGGAGTATGACTTGCGCAGAGAGGATTAATAGGTCCCTTCCTAAGGTCCCTTCCAATTCCTAGCATTCTAGGCTCCCACTTAGTCAGGTTTTTTCACCATGACAGCTGGGTGGTGCAGTGGATAAGCATACTGGGCTTGAAGTCAGGGAGATCTGAATTCAAATCGTGCCTCACATACGCACTTGCTGGGTTAGTTAAGTTCTTTCTGAGGTCTCAGTTACCTCAACTGTAAAATGTCTTTAACGGCACCCACATTATAGAGATGTTATAAGGATCACATAATATACGTAAAGTTTTGCTAACCTCAAAGTGCTATGTAAATGTTGTCATTGCTATGTTATCATTATTGTTATAAACCTATGAATGCTCAAGGGCACTCAGCAGTCCCAGAAACTTTTGTAAAATGTGGTCCAAGACAATTCCAAAGGACCCATGACGAAAAATGCTATCCACATCCAGAGAAAGAAGGGATGGAGCCTGAATACAGATCAAAGCATAGTGTTTCCACTGTATTTATTTGTGTGTGAGTGTGGTATTTTTTCCTTTGGGTCTGTGTTTTCTTTCACGACATGAGTCATATGGAAATATGTGTTGCATGACTGTATATACATATAACCTATACAAAACTGCTTGCTGTCTCCAGGAAGAGGGAAGAAGAACAAAAATTCATAAGTCAAATTTTTTAAAAAGGATGTTAATATGTAATTGGGAAAATAATATTTTTTAAAAAGAACCAAGTGCTAAGACTCTGGAATTCCCTATCCTCGCAGCCCTGGAAGAATATTAGCCATACATGTTGCAGAGCTTGTGGTTTGATAAATGGTGTCTCCCTCTCATTGTGCATGTTGTGTGTGTATATGTATATTTATGTATGTGAACAGAGTCATAAGCAGAAATTTTGACATCTAGGACAAATTCAGTAGGGAATTATGACCTGGGTGGTATTCCTGTGAAATCAAACTGGGGTTTGCAAATTTGAAAGCTTCATAAACACAGAGAATGGACATGAAATCTGCACTGAGATTTCCACCAAAATGTCAATCCATGAAGCATGAAATTTTTATTTCAATGCTAATTGCTAGTTGATTTTCTCTTTGAACTTGACCACTGAGCTATTTTTTCTTTTATTGGAAGCATCTCAACCAGGAATTCTCCTACACAAAGCAAATTCATTTGAGTGCTGTATGGGTAGAGAACAGCAAACCTTATCCTGAAGCACCCCCTATCCACAGAAGGATAGCAGCCAAGCAACAACTTGCTGGCATGCCACATGTACTCTGGGTTATTGAGAGTGGCACAATTGCCCTTCTGGCGGAGTGAACGTAATGGCCGAACAAATTATAGCCCAATGAATGTCATGAACTATGATTGCCCTGGAAGAAATGACAAAAGGATCAGAGAAACCTGGGGAGGTTTGAACAGATCCAAGTGAGCAGAACCAGAAGTATTTATATTTTACACACTTTAAAGATAAAAGCTTGGGAAGACTTCAAGAACTCTCATCAGTGCAGTCACCAGCCAGAGTCTCAGTAATGGAGTGTGTGCTATTCATCTCCTCACAGAGGTGACAGACAATGTGCACATCTAGACATTTGGTCAGTGTGGAAAATTGTGTTACTTGATTCAGTTGGTTACTAGAGTTTTTTGGTTTGGTTTTTCAGTGGGTGATGGGAGCATTGAAGGGGAAGGAGAGAAAACTAAATACTTATTGAATAGAAGGTTGTAGTTTTTTATATATTTACAGGGAACTAAATGCAATCTCCAGAGATGTGATCAGTTAGCCTGACCTTTGCTACTGGAAAGTGGCCTGAGGAAACTCCTCCATTACTGCTCTATGGGCTGTGTGGGTAGGATGGTAAAAGAGCAGTGGGGACAGGAGTCAGGGGAGGCTGGAGATTGGAAGGCAGGCTCTGGCTGCAACTGGGCCTGGTCTGGAGCCAGCTCTCAACCTATGGTATGGAATTTAAGAGGATCAATTCCCGCCATGTCAATTCCAAATTAAAAGAGCATATTACTGCTCATCATCTGACTTGACCCTGACTCTAACTACTCCTGCTTGTGCACATGAATTTGTTGTTCTTTATCCTGACATCTCTGAACAGGAAACAGCCATATCTGAAAGGGCAATGTCTTTCCAGAAGGCCCCCTGTCTGTGCATGGTCCCTACCCCAGAACCTACCCACTAGGAAGCAGATCTCTACCTCCCCAACCTTTGGGTGGAGGATCAAAGTGGGAATTAAGTATGTTCCCTCTCCATAGCACTGGCCTTCTTATGGCTCTGGATGTGAGGAGGAGTTGTCTTCCTGGGCCCTTTTCCTTCCCTTCCCTTACAGGATTTCAGAAGCCTTCGTCAGTCTGGCTCTTCCAATTCTACCCCCCACCCTAGGGAGTTCCTGATGAATAAAATCTTTGTGAGGCCTGTCAAGAATGCCATGGAAAGAGGGGATTCCTGCACTGAAATTAAGTTGGAGGGTATTATATTGGAAAGAGCACTAGATTTTCAAGTAATAGATTGTTTTTTATTTCAGTCATATCAAACTCTTCATGACCCCATCTGGGGTTTTCTTGGCAAAAATACTGGAGTGGTTTGCCATTTCCTTTTACAGATGAGGAAACTGAGGCAAACAGTGTTAAGTGACTTGCCCAGGATCACACAATTAGTAAGTGTATTTGGCCTTATTTGAACTCAAGCCTTCCTGACTCCAGGCCCAGTGCTCTAACCAATGTACCACCTAGCTTCCCTGGAGTAACTGCCCTAGGTTTAAATTCTAGAACAGTTACTACTTGTATGATCATGAGCAATCGAGTCTCAGTTTTTATTGCTGTAAAATAAGAGACGACCTTTAAGTTTCCTCCCTCCACTGAAGAATCTAGGATCACCAGGGTCAAAAATGACAAAGGAAAATGTGCCATCAGTTGGAACAATCAGAGTTGAGGTCTTAGGGAGGCCATGATGTTGACCTGAGGGAGCAGGTAACTCAGACATGAAAGAGAATCCAAGGAAGGGAGCAGGTGAGGGGGGAGTCTTCCTACAGACTAAGAAAATGCCTGGGCTGGAGGGAATCTTTCTTTCTTGGGTTGTATAGCCCAAATCTCTCATTTTACTGGCCCATTGAATGAAGGCAATTTGTCTAAGAAGACACAGCTTCAGTAAAGGAGTAAGCTGGAACTAATGGAAAGGGTAGCCTTGTTGAAAGTGGGAAGCCGAAGCATGAGGTAGCCCTGGGTAAAGGATCATCAGAGGCTTGGGAAAAGATCAGAGGATAAGGCTGGTCACAGAAGGGGGAAGGTCATAGAAGGTCATAGCCATAAGGGCCTGGTGGACAGGTCACAGAGGGAGGGTGATGGGAAGTTGGTTTGGAGATCACAGTAGGAGCCTGCTGAGCTGATAACAGCAATGAGCTGGAGGAGACAGAAAACAGTTGGGGAATCTTAACAGGATGTATGGAAGGGGCAAAGTGGAAGGCTGCTAAGGAACAGGAGGGTAGGGGTTTGAGCAAGAGCGATATGAAGCTGCTTGGCAAGGCAGAGCCCTTAGAAAATAAGGATAGATGGATGCTCATATCTTAGTGCTAGGTCACAGTGGGAAAGGGAGACCAAGGTTATTTGATATGAAGCCAGGGCTTGGGGAGATTCGAAGGGTCCTGACACCAATGCATGCAATATCTTCTGGCTACTCCAGCAGTGCAAAATTGTTACCCAATTGGTCTTTCAGGTGTGCTTATCTGGTCAACTAGCCCTAGTCATTGTGTTCAGGACCAATATGGGTACTGGGCTTTTCCTTCATCTTCCAGGCTTGGCTTCCTCGCCTTTGGCAATGGGATGGGACAGGTGAGAGCCTAGCAGACTGCCAGAGAAGAGTGATGACCCCTGAGGAGATACAATGGACCCTAAATTCTAAGGGAGTGACTTCTCTCTCCTCAGTTCCCGTCAGCCCAGGAGTCACCCATGCCAGAGCAAATGATAAGAAAGAAGCAGAGCTGGTGTTCTGGCCAATCCAAAATGGGCAAGGCCCAACGTTTATTCCAGCCCAAGGCCAATCCACTCCAGGATGGTGTCTGGGTTCACTTTACTCCATCTTCATTAGAGTTCGTTATTAATGAATTTTCCTCAGGTCTAGGTGGGAGAAGTAAGGGTTCATGGTTCGTCTTTGGACCTGGAAATCTCCTTCCATTCTCCGTAGGCACATGGTGACCTGTACATGGTTGAAGGATGAAGGATGGTCAGGAGTTATGGGGGTATAACTTGCTGAGAGCCTCTTGTGCATAGTTGTGGACCCAGCTTGCTTCCCATAGAAGGCATGAAGGCAACTCTGGTGAACCCCAGGAGCACAGCCAGGAACCAAGTTTATTGGAACTGGTCTTCCTTGCTAGCTTTGTTCATTTCTGCCCAGACCCTACTCCAAAATCTAAGGTCAGGCTTACAAAGAAGGCACACAGGTAGAGTATTCATGAAACTCATTGAGAGAACTCTCCACTGATTGAGAAAAGAATAGGGAGAGTCTGAAGGAAGGCTACCTGGAACTTTCTCTAAGTAAATTCATTCTTTCTGTTTCTGTCTGTCTCTTTATCTTTATCCCTTTCTCCATCTGTGTCTCTTTCCAACTATCTTGGTCTCTGTCTGTCTATGTCTGTCTCTGATTGTTTATCTCTCCAACTCTGTCCCTCCATTTTCAATTCTACTTCACAAATATTTGTTAGGTATCTACTATATGTCAGGCACTATGCATTTTCTCCCTCTCTCTATCTCTCTCTGACACACAGAAATCTTTTCTCTCTCAAATTCTCACTTAGGCACACACAGCCTCCTTCACAAATGAATAGACACATACTCTAGTGCTTTATACATTCTAAATTCAAATTCTCATCCACATTGACTATTCCTCTCCTCCAGTCAGATGCATATATGCAGCCACAACCACACCTGCATTCTCACATATACATATTCTCACTCTCTGACAAGCATATTGGATTATGAGACCACAAATTTAGAGCTGGGAGGGATATTGGAGGCCATCTGATCCAATCTTTTCATTTTAGAGATGAGGAAACTGAAGCCCATAGAGGGGGCTTGATGATAGTCACATATATTATGAGAATTGGAACTCAGGTCTTCTGGCTCCAAATACAGTCATCTTTCCATTATGCCATCACAAAGACTTCATCTCATAAGGATTCTCTCTCTCTCTCTCTCTCTCTCTCTCTCTCTCTCTCCCTCCCTCCCTCTCCCTCCCTCTCTTTTTTTTTTTTCTCTCTCTCTCTCATGAATGTTTACACACACACACATAATCATTACTGGCTGTTAGAGGTTCTCCAATTTCTCTTACCATAAAGTAGCCCATAAGGCTAACTATGAGCCCCAGGAGCACAGCCAGGCAGATGAGGATGATGGCCCAGTAGGGAATGTCTAGGAGGAAAAAGGGGTGATGCTGAGGGGCCATCATGGGTATGGGGGGACAGCCCAGAGTGGGGAGTGTCCTTGGGAATTCCCACCCTATGGGAAGAGAAGGAACAAAGAGCAATCCATGGGAAGGATCGAGGCTGGGGAACCCAACTCAGAACATCCCTCCACCTCCCACACCACCAGACCTTTGCTCTTCAGAAGAAGCTGATGTAAGGGAGAGGAAAAGAGCAGACTAGGAGAGTGAATTTAGAGAAAGGAGCTGGGGCTTAGAGCATAGAAGAAAAGGAGTTGAGTAAACTGACAGAAGGTCACTTGGAGGCAGAAAAGACGATTCAAGGACCCCAGTGTCACATCCAGGGAACAAGAAAGAATGATAGTGCAGAGACCCAATATCAGAACAGGGAAGGGTGACAGCGATACTGAGTTATACCCCATGACAGGGGAGTGACTTAAAGTGCAGGGTACACCAGGTTCCCCATGCCCACTCTCCACTACAGGGTACTCAGGAAATAGAGATACACTTAGGGATCTGACAATTGAAAGGAATGACTGTTGTTCAGTTGTCTGATGAACACAGTCCAAGACAGTATTCTTAGGTGCTCAGCATTGAGTGCTGGTTAGGGTGAGAGAAAAGTCATCCTAGACTCAGTTACTGCCCTCTCTCCACTTCTCCTACTCTTCAAGAATCAGCCTCAGCTTCCCTCCCCTCCTCCCCAGGAAACTGGCATGGGGCAAGGCTGATGCCACACTTACTACTTTTCTTAGTCGTTCCATCTATTCTGTGGGTAGAATAACCTGCGGACAGAGAAATATGGAATAAAAGTAAGAAACCCAAGGGGAAACCTGGGGAGCTAGATTGGATAAGGAAGGATTGGTTGAGAGACAAGAGATGGGGAGACCAGAGGGGACAGGGACAAAGAGACTCCAGGAATCAGGGAGGGAGGAAAAGATATGGAGATCATGGAGAGAGAGATGATTGTAGGGGACAGGGATGGGAATGGGGAGTCAGTCAGGAAGGAAAGAGGGTGTATAGGTATCAGGGAATGTGGAGTGAGGGTCAAAAGTCTAGCATTCCAGGAATTCCTCATCCCTCCCCACTGCCAATCATCCCCCGAAGACCTCATGAAAAGGACAGAGAGACCGGGCTGGAGGGCCAGCCTCCCTGCTTTGGCCCTCACCATCCACCAGGATACTGTTCCAATCCAGAGTAAAGTTCTGTAGCCGGGTGCCGTTGTTTGTCAGTGTGAGAAACTCTTCATACATAGTAGCCTTGTCAAAGCTCTTCGCCTGAGAAGCTGATGTGAAGTTACACAAGGAGTCCACCCCTGTGTGACTTCTGGGAGAGATAAGCCTAAAGAAGAGTGAGTGGTGTCAGTGAATGAGAGAGGAAGGAGCCAGGTGGGGAGGAGAGTACCTTGAGCCATGGCCTCAAGGGAACTGGCCCAGCAGGAACCTTCTGGACCTGGAACCTCTTCTCATTGCACCATGTGGCTGCTAGTCCTCCCCCAAAAAAATTAGATTTATTTCTTAAGTGTTTTGTGAATACTTATATATGTATCTAGACTGTAAGCTCCTTGAAGTCATAGCCTACTTTATTTTTTGCATCTTCTGCACTGTGGCTGATGCACACAGTATGCTGCTTAAAAACTTATTGAATGGCTGATCGATTGGAACCTCCTTAAAGAGCAGAGATTGTTTCCTTTGTGTATTTTTAAATTTATAATCCCCAGCACCTTTCCCACTGCTTGGGACATAGGAGGAGATTTATAAATGTTTGTTGATTGATTGATTAGTCTCCCAGGCAGTTTGACAAAATAAACCTGCTGCGTTCTGTATCTCCTGGAGTAGGGGAGCGGAACCGTGGCCTCAAGACCACATGTGGCCCTCTAAGTCCTCAAATGTGGCCCTTTGACTGAATCCAAACACCATAGAACAAATGCCCTTAATAAAAGGACTTGTTCTGTAAAACTTGGAAGGAAGGAAAGAAAATAGAGAAACATCAGATTCTTGAGGCACAACATAGAAAAGGCTAGAAGGGATAGTCTGTCCTGAACATGGTCTGTTCTGGGAACTTCTCTCCACCAGGAGTTTCTTCTTAGAATCATGGAGGTGAGAAGCTAGGGAGAAGTGGACTCCTAGATGGAGCTGACCCAGGGGAGAAACCTTACCTAAAGTTCTGCGCTTGACAGGCAGAGAAATATCTCTTGATGCTGCTGTTTCTGAAGAGCTGGTTTAGCTGCAAGAAAAGGAACATTTCCTGAGATCCAATCATCAGGTCATATTGTGTCCAGAAAAAAAAATACTTAAAAAACAGAAAAGTCATGGTATTGGACTGGTGTCTCTGTCTGGCAGATACCAGCCCAGGTGGGCCTGAATAAATGTAAGAGATGGGCTGAACTCACCTTCCTGAGTACCAGGGACTATCCTAGGTACAGTAGACTCCCTCCCCCCAACCCCCGCCATCTTTAAAAGTTTTCTAGAAGGCACTTTCCTTTCCTGTTTCAGGGTCAAATCATCCACTTGCTTCCTTCTCACTAACAGGGTGATCTTGGGTAAATTGCTGAAGCCCTTTCATACTCAGCATCTCTTCCTGTAATATGAAGGGGCTGGCCAGATGTAGTCTAAAGTCTCTTCTATCTCTTCATCCTGCTCTTTCTAGCCCTTCCCTTCCTTGAGTCTCCTCTCTGCTGCCTTTTCTCCTGTCCCATTAGAGGTAGTGTGGCATACCTAGGCTCAAGGAAGACCTAGGTTTGAGCTCTTTCTGGGTATGTGATGCTAGATAAATCATAGTATCCTAAATTTAGAGCTAAATTTAAGCCTTCAAGGATATCAAGTGCAACTTTCAAATTTTACAGATAAGGAAACTGAGGCTAGGAGGTTAAGTGGCTTGCTGGGAGTCACAAGCAAGTGTCTTAGATAGGATTTAAACTCAAGTCTTCATGACTCCACCACAGTCATTCCCCTGGGCACCCTAGCTGCTTCACCTAACAGACAACTTCCTGTAAGTTGCAGATGAAGTATGGTAGAGGGAATCACTTCACTGAGAGATTTCTATATCAATGAAATCATAGGTCCAGTAAAAATCAATTAAAAACCCAATTTGGGGGAAAATTCTCACCCCCTATCCCCCACAGGCCCTATGTGTTGCCCTCCTGACCCCAGACTCTTAGAGAGTCTTTAGGGTGAAATTTCTTCCCATTTATTCTGCAGGGAACATAGTTGATGGAGGTTGTCCAGGACTCTGCTAAAGCTCTGATGTGACCCACACTCTGGGGGAAAGGTCAGAGGAGGGCACACTTGGAGACCCTGCATGGGGGCTGGCTATGGCTCTCCAGAAAAGCCCAGTGGAAGGGCTTAGAACCTCACCGCATCCTCGATGCCGTTTTTGTTCTCCTGATACTTGGCTGAGCCAGGGCGTGTCAAATCCTGGGAATAAGGCAGGCTGGTGATAGTGAAATTCAAAGAGAAACTTGGGGGCCTGGGATCAATCAGTGGCTTAGCTGTAGACAATGGGAAGTCTAATTCCAGTTCTGGGAAAAGAACAAAGAAAAAAGATGATGATGATGATGATGATGATGATGATGATGATGATGATGATGATGATGATGATGATGATGATGATGATGGAGGCCCAAGCTGGGAGAGGTCAAAGAGAGGTCACATAGGCCAGAGTTCCATTCCTCTAGGGACAGAAACATGACTGACTCTTTCTCTGGCTCATACCCTGATCTTCTAAGATAAATGGCACTGGTGTTCATTTCAGGAGGCCAGGAAGCATCTGACTGTTCCCAGGAAAATTCTGGTGAGTTAGAACCATAGATGGCCAGAGCTGGAGACTCATTTAAGAGTTTGCTTCCCTCATTTTACATGCGGAAAAGCTGAGGGGCAGTGAGGTTCATTCATCAGATCCAGAGACCTCCCTGCCACTCATTTTAAGCCTTTTCTTGTGAAGACCTTTTCCAGGACACTTTTGTGTGAATTTCAAAAGTTCCCAACAGGATTAGCCCCCAGATGTAAGATAAGAAAGCCCAGCTCCAACGTCTCCTTCTCCAGGAAGTCTCCCTGAATGCGGACAGCCAGGAACAGCCAGTCCCCTAGGACTTCATAGAGCTCTCAGTTAGGCTCAGATCTAATGCATTTGTAATGCAATAGTCTGTATTATCACCAGTCAACTTTCCAACTCTCCTAAGTCTTAAGAGTTTAAAATATGCATTGGTAGAGGAAGTTTTCTGCCAAGTGCTCTGTTCATGCACGAAATCACAGACCTAGCCTCCCATCTCACCTCCTACTTTATCCCCTTGAGAGCCAATGTGTTGAAGTGGGTAGAGAGCTTTCAGAGCCAGGAAGACCTGGGTTCAAGTCCAGCTGCTTCTGCCAACGTACTGTCCCTTTGTCCTGGGCAATTCCCTTTACCTTTCAATGTCAGTCTCTAAGACTTTAAGGTATGTTGTAAAGTATGTGTGAATGTGCATTGGTAAAGGGAGTTCCCTAACTAGAGTTCGCTGTGTCTTTGAAATCCCAAGCATGGATCGTTGTAGAGGAGAGATGGGGAGGGCAGGGGAGGGGAGGGGAGAGAGGGGAGGAGAGAAAGGGGAGTGGAAGGGATAGAGAGTATGGAGGGGAGGAGAGGAGAGAAAAAGGGGCAGAGGCATGAATGCATTGTATGGTTTTGCATATTTCTATCTATGTGGCTTTCTCTAGTGGGCAGTGTGGAGAGTGGGAGACAATTTGGAACTTAAAATGTAACCAAAAATACATTAAATCAAATTTTAAAAAGGAAAGGGAAGGAAAGGAACAAGTATTTATTAAACACCTGCTATGTGGTCATTGCTTTGGAAATATTGCCTCATTTGAGATGCTAAGCCAATGTTTTCTAAATGAATGAGGTTTAAACATCCACAGAGGAAGAGATGGAAGGGGAGCCTGAAGGGGTAGATGGGGACAAAGTCCGTGTAGCCTATGGCCCTTTGGAGCCTCCACTTTGGCCTCAGGGAACCCTTCATCACTAAGACTCTCAGAAGACACTTGGAAATGTAATAAGTTTCTGCCCTGAACAGAGACCACTGCCAGCTCCTTGTTTGGAACTGGGGGAGAGTAGGGATGGTCTGGCAGTCTAATTGTTTTTTCACCTCTGACACTAACTTTCTGCAACTTTGGGCTAGGTCAAGTCTGCTCACTGGATCTCAGTTTGCTCAATCTCAAAATGACTGGGTTGGAGTCTCTGAGGCCCTTCTCAGATCAGCCTTCTGCATTCTGTATGCTAATGCTACTCTCTAAGCTCTGACATCCTGGGTTCTAAGAGCTCCCCCCAAAGCTCTGGCAATCTCTGTTCTAAAGGCTCTCCCAGCTTTGACTTTCTAGGTTCTAAGAAACTTCCCATTTTAACCATGTTATTGCCTTATATTCTATGGAACTTCTTAGCTCAACAGTTTCAATCCCATAAGTCTCAATTTCACCTCCACTTCCTGGGGTACAAACTTCCCAAGGGCTTCTTTCTGCTTCTGTTCCCCTCAAGCCCCCTTCTCATCTCCTGTCTCCTCCAAAGCTTCCCCTTCCCCACCCACCCCAGCCATTCAGGACTTGGTATCCTCCCTACTTGTCACATGGAGGCTATCCAGCTTGTAGAGGTCCCCAAGCCAGTGCACTGTGGCATTCTGAGTCCTGTCCAGAAACACCTGTCCAATGGTGTCAGAATCCAGGTTGGAGGAGAAGTTGCAGTTGCAGGTGACCAACACAGAACCAATCCTATGGATCAAGATTACAACACATTTGGTCAGGGGCCTGGCACAGATGGGGACCCAATTGCCTATCCCACTATGGCCTTGGTCTTCAAAGTCAACGGTTCTAGGATGAGTTGAGGAAGTTTTCTTCCCTGTAGCCCAGGGAGGAAGGGTAAGAGAATTCCACAAAACCTCAGTGATCAATTGATCAATGAACTAGCATTTACTGAATGCTCACTATGTGCAAGGACTGTGCTAGGCACTGGGGAGATGTTCACTTAATCTAATCTCTCTGGGAGGGAAAGAACTCTTCTATAGTGTCCCTGACAGGTTGCTTTTTCTCTCTTCTGCTCAACCACCAGTGGTTCTGATTTTAAGGATGTTCTCACATCAGGTGGAAATCTATCTCCTGTACAACCGTCTCTCTCTGTGCATCTTTGTGTCCCTCATTCTCTGTCTCTATCTCCCTCTCTCTCTGTCTCCATCTCTCTCTCTCTCTGTCTCTGTCTTTGTGTGTGTGTCTGTCTCTCTCTGTGTGTGTCTCTCTTCCTCAGTGGAACTGTGATTCAAACCTTGATCCTCTGATCAGAATCTGAAGGCATTAAATTGAGAAGTTGAGGGGCAAATATAAGTGTTATCTATGCATTTGAGGTATTTTTTGAGATGGTTGTGTAACATTAAACCATCAGTACTTACGAATTCATGAACCCACAATAGTTTAGGAGCTTGACTGGAAAAGTAAAATCAAGCCCTGACAAGAGGGGATACAAAACATGGACATGGAATGGGGAAGGGATGGAGAAGGAGAGAGAGAGAAGATGGGGGAAAAAGTCTGAAAGAGGTTGAACACCCTGGGGAGGCCTAGAGGAGAGGAGAGGGCAAGGCATATTAAAGTCACTGTGGGGGAAGATTAAGGGGAGGGCCATGAGGAGGTGGGACCCCAGGCACCCAGAGTTATACCTTGTCAAGAGAAAAATTTATTTTGATGAAAGGAAAAACAGAGTTGCCCCAAAGTGGAAGGGGCAGTCTGGGGAAGAAATGAGTTCTTTCTTACTAGAGGTCTTTAGATAGGCGATGGATGACCATTTGCCAGTCATGTGATATTAGGGACCTTTGTTCAGATCTAAGGTGCACTAAACATCTTTTGTGGTTCTTTCCAATTCTGGATTCTGCAATCCCTCTGGGTCCTGCTTCTAGGCCCTACTGGAGAGGGACGAGGCACAAGGCAGTATTGACTGTACCTAGTCCCTTTTCTCATCTCTTCACAAGGGCACTGGAGATAAATCTGGCCTATTGAGAGCTAGCCTTGTCCTGAGAATCCCCAAGGAGTCTTAGATCATAGATCTCAGGGCTGTCCAAAGCCAATAGGCAGACTGTCCCAAATAGAGCCAAGGATGGGGTTGACAGGGGTTGGGGAAGAGCAATCAATTTTCCATTAAGTACCAGGGGATGGGAAAAGATAGTTGAGGGGGCATGGTTTTCCTGGCCCGAGCCACACCCACCTGAGGCCTGTGATGAGGCAGTAGCGGAATCTGTCCTGGAGCTGGCTGCCTGAGTACAGCTGTATCATCTGAAATAGAGAGAATGGTGGCAGACCAAAGAGTGCCCCCAGTTCTGCTTCTTCCCCAACCCCAGGCACCCAAGGAAAGCTGGGGCATCCATTCTGCAAGCTCAAAAAATTGCAATGAGGATAGGTCCAGGTGCTCAGTCTCTGTCTCTCTCCCTTTCTGTTTCTCTGACTCTATGTCTGTCTCTCTGTCTCTTTCTCTCCTTCTCTGTCTTTCTTTCTCCTCTCTCCCTGCTCCCTCTCTCCCTGCTGTATCCCCCCTCCCAGCCATATGTTTCTCTCTCTCCCTCCCCATCCTCTATCTCTCTTCTCCCCTCCTCTCTCTCTGTCTCCTTTCTTTTCCCTCCTCCCAGTCATATGTGTTTCTCTCTCCTTCCCCATCCTCTCTATCTCTCCTCTCCTTCCCTCTCTATCTCTCATTCCCTCTCCCTCTCTTCCTCCCACCAATGCAGATCACACTTGCCCTATAAACTCATTGCCTTGGAGAGCTACCTGGGGCTCCTAGAGGTTAAGTGCTTTTCCCAGAGTCATATAGGCAGCATGGATCAGAGGCAGCATTTGACTCCAGGTCTTTCTGAGGATGAAGTATACAAACCCAGAGAATAAATGGGGCAGGAAGGAATCCTCTGCTCCTCTATTGGACATACAGAGCAAAGCTGGGAATGAATGCTAGTGTGGGAGAAAGTGCCACAACCTCTTTCAGAGTAAGTAGCATGAAAGGTATTATCATTTAGGGGTGGGCTTGATATTGTCCTATGGAGGGGGAGACAAAAACCTGGGACACTGATGGGAGGGGAGAATGCAGTGTGGTGGGGGGGAGGGTGTTGCACAGAGGATTGCACCTGCTGTCATCCCTCTTTAGTTCTCTGGGACAAAACCCTAGTTGACACCCCCTCATTATAACTCTCAGGGAATGTCCTTCTGTAAAGTTTCTATAAATGCCTTCTGTGAGATGTGCTAATTGCTAGACCTTGAAGGAAACTGTAATCATCTTCTAAGCATCCTTTTGGCCATAATTCTGTGCCCTCCCTAATCCATCTTTTGCAAACTTCCTGAGTCATTTTCCTAATGCCTTCTCCAATCACATCATTCTTCTACTCAAACGACCCTCAGTACCTCATCATTACTTATTAAACAAATCACCAACCTCTAAATCTGCCATTCAAGGCCCTGCACAATTTGGAACCAATTGACCTTCCTAGCTTTGATCTTAAACTCTTTTGAATCATAAATTTAGCTATGGAAGGGACCTCTGAGATTATTCAATTCACCCCTCCCCCCAATACACACACATACGCATCATTTTACAATTACAAAATCTGAGACCTAGAGAGATTGAATTCTCTTAGGTCACACGGGTAGCAAGTAAAAAAGCCAGGATCTGAACCCAGGTCCTTTGACTCTAAATCCTTCAGTCCTTTCCATTGCTCCACATTTTCTTCTCACATTCCATATTCCAGATCGAACTGTTCTCCTCTCTCCATTCCCTACACCCCATTCCTGTCCTGCCCTCTCATCTTCACACTTTTGCTGTCTTACTTGCTCCATGTCTGAAATGTCTTCTTCCTATCAAAAATCTCTCCCTTCCCTGGAGACTCAATTGTGGTACAGAGACATAAGTAGGAAGGGACCACCAGAGCTCTGTCCCAGGGCACCACTATCCTTGTTCAGCACAATCCCTCCTCCACATCCTCAGTGGCTTGATCCTGCTCTCTAGTAGAAGTTTCCACTTGAAGTATCTGCCTCCCCCCCCACTTTCTATACTAGGGAATTTAGATGGCAAAAGTGAGAGTACCCTGAGCCACCTCCTCCTTTTCCTGGTCTCATCCACCACAAATATGTAACTGCGCATGCACGCATATGCACCAGCATTGTGCTAGAAAGTGCTTCCTCCCCCAAGCGGCTCCACCCCTTGCTTCCCCCACCAACTCCCCCACAATTGCCCCTATTGCCTCAGATGCAGAAATTGCTAGTAGTGGTTTTGCTCAGGAGTCAGTTTCCTCCAAGAATCTTTCCCAGTCCTTTTCTCCCTGCCCCAAATAAAGGCGATCCTCCCTTTTAAAATTTCTTACAGCACTTTGTCCAGTCTTCTCAAAATCATAGCTAATATTTCCATAGCCCTTTTAAGGTTATCTTGATGACTGTCTTGTGAGGTAGGTGCTATTATTATCTCCAGTTTACAGATGAGAAAATTAAAGCTGAGAAGGGTCAAGTGACTTGTCTAGGGTTACACTGCTAGTAAGTCTCTAAGGCAGAATTTATTCCAGGTCTTTCTAACTTTGGGTTCCTTGCTTTATCCACTATGTCACTTGGTCTACTCATTTACACATATTTCACTCTCATATAATAGCTGTTTGCTCTGCCATTAGAATGAAAACTCCTTCAAAGCATCTTCCTATCTTTCCCATAGTCCCATATGGCGTGTGGTTAATAAATATTTGTTAGTTGGATAGATGCATGAATGGATAAATGGATAGAAAGGAAGGAAGGAGGGAAAGAAGGAAGGAAGGAAGGAAGGAAGGAAGGAAGGAAGGAAGGAAGGAAGGAAGGAAGGAAGGAAGGAAGGAAGGAAGGAAGGAAGGAAGGAAGGAAGGAAGTTATTGTTCCAGGATCTTAGGATCACCTTCCAGTAAGACAGGCATCACATCCAGGACTAAGGGAGGTGGTTTGGTCAGATCCTGTCTCACAGGCAGAGAGGTCTAAAATTGAAAGAGACTTCAGAACTGAGGCCCAGAACTATAAAGTGCCCAAGGTTGACTAGGTAGTAAGCATCAGAAGTGAGATGTAAACTCTTGACTCTTAAGTCCTTTTCTTTCCATTCTTCTGCCTCCCTAATCTGGCATATTGTGTGTGGTGCAAGATGCCCCATTTTCAGGAGGACTTGGGTGGGTGAGCCCCCAAACTGAGGCACAGGTGCAGGAAAGAGAAAAAAAGAGAGCTGCTTCCTTTGGACCAGGAGACTTAGGAAATGCTCTTGCTTGGTTGGACCCAGGAAAAGCAGAAGAAAACAAGACTTCTGGAGAGAAACTGAACGTTTTTCAGGTTGGGAAGGGACTGGACGGTGAGTGGGCATCTGAGGACTCTCTGAGTGAGACTTGTTTCATAAACAAGACCCAGCCAAGATTTTCTCTAGATCCTGAGCAAATCTGGTCTCTAAGCCTTCCTTGTGCCATGAGGTCACCACCTTCTTTGCCCTTAATGCTGTTGATACTTCTAGAGGAGGCAGGGAGCAAAAGGAGATTGGGAGATGATTCCAAACCTGGAGGCCTCAGAAAAGACTATTGATCATAGCTCTACTAGAAGAGACCTGAAAGGTCATCTAATTCAACCCTCTAACTGTACAGGTAAAGAAACTGAGGCCCAGAAGTTTAAATGATTGTGTCAAGGTCAAACAAGTAATAAGTGAAAGAGCTTCTACGTCCTTGGTCTATGGCAATGGAATGGAATGGGCTAGGACACAGCTTGAACCAAGTTCTTCATTAGTAGGGCAAATATCCATGTACATGAAATCTCTGACTAATGCCCACCGAGGAAAGATCATAGTATCTCATGCCTGGAAAGGACCTTAGAGGTCATCTAGACCAAATTCAACAGGAGCAAGAATCCTCTTTCCAACATTCCCAACAACCTTTGCTTGAAGACCTCTGGTGAGAGGGAGGGAACCCACAACCACACAAGGAAACTACTTTGTATCTAATTACCACAAAACTTTTCCTTAGGTCCACTAATTGCTCATTATCCTACCCATGCGGGTTAGGCAGAACAAATCTAATCCTCTTTCCACTGAAGCTTCCCTGCCTTCTCCCCCATCAGGCTTCTCTTATCCAGGGTAAAGATCACTAGAGTTTTTCAAACAATCATGATATGACATGAACTCCATGCCCATCACCCATCACCTTCCTCTGGATATTCCTGTTTCCCAGCTTCCTCAAATGTTGTACCTCGCACTGAACACAATACTCCTGAAATGGTCTAAGCAGAGTAAAATCCAGCAGACTTAGGATGGCTTTAGTCTTGGGACATAATGCTTCTTTTATTTTGGCCTAAATCACATTTGCTTTTTTAGCCACTCCCATTGTTCCTTCATGAGGAATTTGTAATCCAAATGAAGTTTCAAGCTCTTTTCAGACAGACTGTTGCTACTTTTTTCAAGTTGATTTTTTAAAAAACTTAAATGCATGACTTTACATTTAACTCAATTAAATTTTATCTTAATCAACTCATCCCATCCTGTCTCTGTCATCCAATGGGTTGTTATCCCCTTTCAGTTTTGTAACTTTTGAAAATGTGATGAGGAATGCTCTCAATCACTTTAAGTAGCTAATAAAAAACATGAAATAGCACAGGGCCAAGCACAGATTCCTGGCAGTTCCACTGGAGATTTGCTTCCAAGTTGGCACTGAACCATTAACCCTCTTTTGGCCTAGCTACTTTTGAATCTGGATACCTATATGATCATACATGGCCAGCAATGGACACTACTGAGCCTGGAGTTAGGATGACTTGAGTTCAAATGTGACCTACTAGCTGTGTGACCCTGTGTAAGTCACTTAACTCTGTTTGCCTCAATTTTCTCAGCTTGAAAATAAGCTAGAGAAGGAAATGGCAAACCAATCCAGTATCTTTACCAAGAAAACCCCAAATGGGGTCAGTGAAGAGTAGGACACAACTTAAAAATGACTGAACAACAAAAAATGATCATCTAGACATCTCTCCATTTTGCCCAAAGGATAGCATGGGACACTTCATCAAATGCTTTTCTAATATCTGTGTAAACTATATCCATAGTCCTCCTGTGATTAGTAAGTTAGTAACCCTGTCAAAGAAGGAAATAAAGTTAGTCTGCAATGACCTGTTCTTCATGAAGCCATAATAGGTCTTTGTGATCACTGCTTCCTTTTCTAAGCTATTAGTAACAATCCCTTTAATACTGAGTTTAAAAATTTTGCCAGGAATTGAAGTCAGGTTCAGTAGCTTAAAGTTTTCAGGATCCATTCTCTCTTTTTAAAAATAATGGGGATATCTCATTTCTTTAATATATCTCCCATCCTTCATGATTCTTTTCTTGTTTTTCCTCACAACCCTCCAAAGATCACCAGTTGCAGCTCATCAATTACATCTGGTTCATTCTGTATCCTAGGATATAGTTTGATGATTGGAAGCGCGATTACGCATTCTCTTTCTACCTGCCCTCCTTATCTTGGCTACCAATTCCTTTGTAGCCATTTTGTCCTATCCAGAGCAAAGATCATTCCCCGTGGCAGTGAAAAAAGGGGAAAAAACAAAGTTGAGGTGCTATGTTGTCTCTCTCTCATCTGTTATACTTGTCCCATCTACTTCAAAAGTGATCCTATCATCCCTTCTTTGAGTCTCCTCTTCTTTTTCTCAAAAATATCTACCAAATTGAAGCTGTGATCTGATCCAACCATTCTGGAGATTAATTTGGAACTATGCCCAAAGGGTTACAAAAATATGCATACTCTTTGACCCAGTAATATTGCTTCTAGGGCTGTATCCCAAAGAGATCATAAAAATGGGAAAAGGTCCAACATGTACAAAAATATTTGTAGCAGCTCTTTTTGTGATGGCCAAGAACTGGAAATTGAGAAAATGGCCATCAACAGGGGAATGGCTGTACAAGTTGTGGTATATGAATGTAATGGAATATTATTGTACTATAAGAAATGATGAACAGTTGGACTTTAGAAAAACATAGAAAGACTTATATGAACTGATGCTGAGTGAAATGAGCAGAACCAGGAGAACATTATGCACAGTAACAGCCACAGTGTGTGAGGACTGTTTCTGAAAGACTAAGCCCTTCACAGCAATGCAAGGACCTAAAACATTCCCAAAGGACTCTTGAGGCAAAATATCATTCATATCCAGAGAAAAAACTATGGAATCAGAACGCAGACTATTTTCTCTTGTGTTATGTTTTGTATGGTTTGGTTTTTCTCATGGTTTCTCCCATTCCTTTTAATTCTTCTATGCAACATGACTACTGTGAAAATCTGTTTAATAAGAATGTATGTGTAAAACTCATATAAGATTGCATGCTATCTCAGGGAGGGAGGGGGAGAAAATTTAAGACTTATGGAAGTAATTGTTGAAAACTGAAAACAAGTAAATTAATAAAATTATATATGTGTGTGTGTGTATATATATATAAATATATATACATATGTATTTTTTATTTATATATATATGTATATATATACCAATTCCTTCTTGTTGCTCTTAGTCTTCTTTGGCAGTCTCGATGCATTTAGAGATTTAGCACCTCTGACACTTGGTATAGCATCACATCATGGTTTTTAAAATGTTTTATATTCATCCTCCATTACCTATTTTTATTTTCATTTTCCCTATACATCTTTTTTTAATACCTTTGAAAAATCCTACTGGTTGATGAGTTCCCTGTATATCTAAATCGTTCTTTCCATCTTCTTCCTTATCATAATTTTTTGTTCAGAATTTCATTCTTGACAGCTTGCTTTTCCTCCTGAGATGACTTCCCCTCACAGATTTTTAAACAATTAGATTTCACCTTTCCTTCCTCTGAATCTTTTGAAATTCACTGTCCTAAAGATAGAGCCCATGTCAGACTATTCCTAGTTCTCTCCACAAGCCCAAATCCTAAGACGGAATGATTATCTCCTCTCTGCTTCTCCTACAAGGTTGCCATCATTCCCACACTAACATCTAATTCCTCCTCCTTGGTGAGAATAATATGCAGAATAGTAGATACCTCTCAATTATTCTTCTACCTTTTAAAGGATAAAAGGCTATTAAGGTAAATAAATAAGTTAATAACTGTTATGCTTGGAACAGAGAAGAACTCCAGTGAATGTCTGTATGATAAAAGCGCCTATGTTATATTATGCCTCTGTACCAGGCACATATTCTATTCTCTTCTAAATTTCTTTGTCTATTTTCTCTTTCTACTCAAGTAGTCTGTAGTATACTGGATAATATTTCTGTTTCTATATTCATTGACCTTCAATCAAAAGCTCTCCACCTTGCTTCTCCTCTTTTGTTCCTGGATTTCCTAATGATAGCTAAGCTGCAATTGCTGCCAAAAGCAAGAGAAAAAAATGCACTTAGTCACAGAGGAAAGCCCAACAGCAATGGATCTGTGGCTCCAGCTAAAGTGTTCCAGGCTTGTGATGGCCTCTCAAAGTCTGGGGTAAGGCAGGGAAAGGTATTCTTCCAGGTAATGGAAATGGGTATATTAGTATCATTTTCTCAGTCATAGACCTTGTTTTATAATAACCAAATGTGTCATACATTCAACAAATATTCCCTATCTATAGCTTACAGAGAGCTGTACTTAGAGAAATACAAAGCACAAAGTTTGGACAAGACAAAAATTTCATGGGTCTAAGAGTCCAGTAAGAGAATTAAGATAGACACAGAGAATACTTAATGCTCTATTACATGATAGGAGAGATGCTATACAAAGACCCAAGATAATAGTTGTTATGAATTGGGGTTATTGGTCCAGGAAAGGGGAATCAGAGAAAGCTTCCTGGAGGATGTGGTATTTGAGGAAGAGTTTAAAGACTGGGTAGGAATTCAGCATGTGAAGAAGGGGAATGAGGGCATACTAGATCTAGGAATCAGCATGAACAAAGGCACAGAGGAGAGGGAGAACATATCATGTTTCAGATGGATCAGAGAGTAGTCCAGTTTGGCTGGAGTGTAGAGTGACTGGAGGTGAGTAATAAGAAAACTGAAAAGATTGGGTGGTGTTAGATTGTTGTGAAAGGTCTTAAATGCCATACAAGAACACTTGAACTTTATTTAAAAGGAAATCACTAGAGAGTTTTAAGCAACAGAAAAACATGAGCAAATATGTACATAAGGATTCTATTCACATGGATTCATGTCCTGTCTCTGAACCCTCTTCCCTTCCATTTCTTTCCACTTAAGACATCCATAAATGATGACAGACAAAGATTAGCCAATAAGAAACTTGGATGAGTGGGGATGGCCACAGAAACCTACCTTGTCCTGGATGTCTCTCTGCAGTGCTTGGTACTCTGGGGATGTGGGGTCAGGGTTGCTGAGATTGTGGTTGGTGATTCTGAAATCAAGCTGGTATTCCCCTTGTCCAGGGGTACTCTGGGATGAATAGCCTGGAGTTAAAGTAGAGACAGGAACAGTTCATAGGATCATCAGACTGAGAGCAGGAATGGGCCTTAGTCAAACCTCATTTTACAGATGAAGAAACTGAGGCCAACGGGGAAAAGGCACTTTCCCACACATCATGCCATTAGTGACAGTTAGGATTTGAACTTGGGTCCTCTTGATTCCAGATCTAGCACTCTCCCTTTCAGCATGTTTTCTTCAGGAAAAGAGATAGGGACCCCATAAAAATACACGGGCAACCTGGGATTAAAGAGTAGATACTAAGCCAGCCTTGTTGGAAATCAACATCAGAGATGAAGGGCTAGGGATAAGAGTGAGTTTTCCCTTTCTGGCCCACTCACTATTTTTGTTGTTTTCTTTTAAAACTTTGTTCAAGTCTTCTTGACATCTTTTTTTTATATTATATTCATTCCCAAATACAGTCTTCCCATCCTCTAATTGTAATAAAGTTTCTTTAATTAGCTTAGCAAAACCAACTGACATTATGACCTCATCTAACATCGTATTCAACATTGTCCACTCACATTCCTCATCTCAGCTCTTCTCTAGGCTAACATATAATCATTATAATTTTATATTATATATAATTATAGTTTGATTTTTTATTCTTTCCATTTTCATTGCTACAGCCACTGTGCATATTGTTTTCCTGGTTCAGCTTACTTCACTGTACATCTGTTTTATATATCTTCCCCTATGTCTCTGAGTTCTTCATATTGATCCTAACTTACTTGCCTCCCCATCTTACCAGCAATTTTTCTTCACTAGATTCCAAGAGAGTGAGTATTGCTTGTGGGAATGGAGGTGTTTTTGTTTGTTGAGGAGAAGGGAAGTTTGGAGCATCAATTTCTGTCACCTTTGAGAAGTGACGACATTTTTGCTTAAGAAAAGCCATCATCCCCAAATATCTGCACAGCCAAGATGTATTTTTAAAATTTAAACTAAATTTAGATTAATTAGGATTTGAACATTTCATTGTGGCTATAGGAGGTGGAAGCAGGGGGGGGGATGAGGATATGCCTGAGGGTGCCAACTAATCAGAGCTTGGATTCACTTCAGTAGAGAGGAACAGCAGTTTGCTGACTCATGTTCTACCTGATAGCATCATAGACTATCAGAGTCATCTAGTCCTAGCCCCTCCTGAACTAAGAATCCTGCCATTAGTCTATAATAAGGGGTCACAGGGAGAGGGGAATTTGAAGAAAGGGAAGAAAACCCCAAAGAGACAATTGCAAAAAACTTACGGAGTGAAAATTACCCAAACTTTGTCACTGGAATAAGAGTGCCTGCTCACCATTGAGGCAGAAGCTGTCTTTTTCCAATGTGTAAAGTCCCAGCTTAGTGAAGCCATGTGTCTGGTTGCTCAGTTCCTGATAAACCCTCTCTCTGTCGAATACTGGGCTGGTGGGGCCTCTCTGATGGAGACATATAGCATCCACTCTAGTTGCTGATCCATCCTTCTCAGGTCTATGAAAAGACATATTGAATGTGACACAGTGCTGATATTGGTGTTACAAAAGCTGACAGGAATCCCACCTTCTGGGGAAAGGGAAGTTGCAATGCAAGACTGTAGGATTCCCAGGGGAACTGTGGCACAAAGACTAGAGAAGATTGGATGATGTGCCCGAGACAACTTGGAATAAGTGGCACTGATTAGAATGACTGGCAACCTCCCACGAGCTGTAAGGGCAGGTGTGTTGAACTGCCACCTGGTAGTACCCAGTGGAGAGAAACTATCTTAACAAGAGAGAGCTTGTCCTACGCAGGGACTGAAAACTCTGGGCCAGAGGATGGGGATTAAAATCACTTTGGTAATTAGACAATCGGAATGTGGAAGCCCAAGGAGAAGTGTGAAGGAAAGGAACTTCTATTGGAAGTCTAGTATGAGGCCAAGGCATATTCTCGGGGTCCTAGGGGAGAAGCCTCCCAAATCCCCAACTATCATCCTCTAGGACCTTACCTCAGAGAGATCAGTCCACATCCAGCGTAGTGCAGGCTAGTGCTGCTATTTCTGAACAAGGGGCTCAGCTGACAAAGGAAGGTGATTATAGAGAATGCTCAGATAAATAAAGGATGGTTAAGAAATGAAGCTATTGAGTGGGAAGTGCAAAATCTCACCAGTCGCTGAAGGGCCCCTTCTGTGTTGTTAAATTTGGTAGAGCCTGGCTGTCCCATATCTGTAGTGTAGGGTAGATTAGCGATGGTGAAGTTCAGCGTAAAAGGCTGCAGTCTGGAGTCATTGGCTGGAAGAACAGAGGGAGAAAACCGACCATGTCTGAGCTTTGGAAGGTTCAGGAATCATGAGGGGGACAGGGATGCTTCTATCTCTGGCCTACATTGCCAAAATTTGTCTGTACAGGGCCTTGTCCACAGAGTACCACTGGCTTTCATTTTCCTTACCTTTTGAGTGAGAGACAAGACAGTTCTCACAAGATTGTTCTGGTGAAGTATAAGATCAACAGCCTGAAAGTTAAATCTTTTCTGGCCTTTGTGATCTGGGACTCCAGTATAACACACTGAGCCCTGCCAGGGCTTTGCAGATAAATGATGGAGGTTTGGAAAGACCTAGAGCTGGTCTCTCTTTTAGATAGTACATTCTTCCTTGGCATAAGCATGGGACTGGATGAGCACTCTCTAGAGTACTGATGCTTCCCCTTTCTTACCTGTCCTGTGTCCAGGTCCTGTGGGTACCAGAGGGATTACAGATGGTGGTATGGTGGTTAGGCCAGGAGCTGAAGAAAGGAATGTCATTAGATATGGACAAAGACCACAGTTACAGAGTGAAACGGGATGTTTGGGCAAAAGCACAGGATGCCATAAATAGATGATGCTAAATAAATGCTTGCTTAATGGAGGACTGAACAAACAAGGTGTGTTTGTGTCTCTGTGTGTGTATGTGTGTGTCTTACAGCTGAAGACCATCAGCTGAGGTATAATCTCAGTCACTTAATTTAGAAGGCAAATTGAATTCAGTACTACTAGGTATCTCATGAGGTGATTTTCCACCACATACTGCTCTTTCTCATAGAACTGAAGTTCTCCTGACCCCTATCCCTGACCTCTCTGGGGGTAAGATTGAAAAATAATCACCATCCAACCTCTGACAGGGCAATCAGGAAACCAATGGCCATGCATCTAACATTGGAAAGGGATCAAAAGACCCAGAGCTGTGGGGTTTCTTCCTCATAGAATTGTAGACCTCTGATAGAGAGACTGAGACACCCGTGGCCATGCATCTATACTGGAAAAGGATGAAAAGACCCAGAAATATAAAGTTTCTTCCTCACAATCTTAACCCGAGAGGGACCCAACAGAGGGCATCCAGCCCAGGGATACCTTCTAAAGTATCTCCTAGAAAAAAAAAGTCATCTTGCCTCTTTCATAAGATTCAGCAATGAGGAACTAATTACCCTCTGAGGCAGCCTGCTCTTCTTTGGGGATATGTTTCTCATGACACTTGAGTGAGTTGTAAGAATTTTTTTCAAACAAAAGCTGCTACTGCATACACTATCTCCCTGGGGTCAAAGGCCAGATGTCAAGAGGTGAGCATAGTTAAGGTTTCACAGATGGCCCAGAATTCAAAGGGGATTTGGTTGATAAAAAACACTTACTGATACCCAAGTGGGGCAGATGTCGTTCACTGTAACCTGAAAACCAAAAGATAAACAATGAAACATGAAAGCAAAGAATAAAAAAAATAAATTCAATTCAACAAGTACCTACCATGGACTGCACTGGGCTAGGTACCAAGGACACAATGACAAAACTTAAAAGTTTCTGCCTTCAAGGAGCTTCCATCTTATCAGGAAAAGGAAGACATCACACATGGAGCTCAACAGGACAACTGGAGTAAGGAATCAGTTTGTCCTGCCTGAGCATCTGTGGGGAGAGGGCTGTGCACTAAAAGAGAGGCCTCCTGTCTACCCCCTAAGTCTCCAACTTGAACAGTCCTGGTAGAAAAAAAAACCCAGGGTGGGGAAACTAAGAGATGCAGTATTTGAATCAACTCCCTTTTGCTTTTCTTTTGCCTGTGGGAAACAGAGGAAAGCAAAACCTTTCACTGTTTGTCCTAGAAGTCTCCACACTCCCCTTCCTAGCCTTCTGACATATAGGCCAGAGCACACCAAGAACAAAGCTAAGATGAGATAGATCCAGAATCCTTCATACCTTCCCTTCTTAAACTCTTAAAATGCAGAGGGTCTCAGAGGCCTCTAGTTCAATCAGTGATTGGAGTAATAATCTCCAAGGCAGCAATCTCAACAAATGTACAAGAGCAATTTAGCAATGATGGAGAGCAGGGAGGATTTTATAGTGACATGCACACAATGTATGATGTTTTTGTTGTGGCTGATTGACAGCTATTCGTGCTCAAAATTGGAGGTTGAAGCAGTACTAGATCTCAAACTGTTTTACAAAACGGTCATCATCAAAACAAATTGTTAGTGGCTGAGAAATAGAGGGATTAATCCACGGAATAGATTAGTTATACAATACACAATAACGACCAAAGTAAGGAAGGCTTGAAAAGTGAGTAGCTGGTTAAGAAGATAATCTTCTAGAATGGGTTTTAGATTTCAAAATAATAAATTAAAATACGGTAATTAATATCTCTAAGTGTCTGAAACCATATTTGAACTCAAGTCTTCCTGACTCCAGGCCCGGTTCTTTATTCATTGTGCCACCTAGCTGCCCCCAAGAGAGACTGAAGTTGAAAAAGAGGGAGAATATTGCATACACATGGTAAAATAGATAGTGGAAAGAGTAGTCACAATTTTGGAAGAATAACAGCCGCAGCACACACCAATTCATAGAGTCAAAAATATTGGAAAGGAACCTGGAATAAAAGCTGTGCCCTCAAATGTCTCTACACAAATGAACAATCCAGGTGAACTAGAGAGCTTATATTCATGCATCTGTTCTCAGATACCTGGTAGCTATAGCTATAAATATCCCTGTGACTCAATGAGATGGGACCCATGATGGGAACATGATTTTGAAAAGGTAGCTCTTGTTCAAAAGGAACAGGCAAATGATGTAAAGTATCAATATATGTTAGGAATGACAAATTCATAAGCAAACACAAGAATCAGATAGAGGAAGCATCATGGAGAACATTTCGATAAACATGAATGGAAGCAGAAAAAGAATATTACCACTGGAGTATACTACACGTCACCTAGCTTCATCTGTTGGCAGCTTTGTCTATTGCTCCTATTTCTGTGCTTTGGGGTCAGGCAGAAAAAAATCATGTTTTATCAGAACAATTAACACTATGGCAGTTAACATGATGCCTTAGAATGACTTTATTTAAAGCATTCTTCAAGCTAAACCTGCCCAATTTTGTCAACTAATTATAGCAAAGTCCTGAAAAAAATTCTCCCTGGAATGATTTGTAGATCGAAGACTCACTGGATGGAGCACTGGACCCTAGATTCTGGAAGATATGAGTTCAAATCTATCCTCAGATACCTATTAGCTATTTCACCCTGGACAAGTCACTTGATCCATGTCTGTCTCAGTTTTGTCAATTGCTGTTCTGAGGATAAAATGAGATGATATCTGTAAATTGCTTAGCAGAGTGCCTGGGACATAGTAGGTGCTGCTTCAAGGGTTGTTCCTGTTCTGCCCCTTCTCTTTGGAATAGCACTGATATTTCATCTCATTAGTCTTGGACCATCATTTCAATGAGCTGATTTATTTCTGACCCTTGATTCAAGCCAATATATCATCTGGCGTCATCCACTCATTGGCTGCAATTTATTTCTCCATTCAGGCATCTAGGTAGCACCATAGTGCATAGAGCACCAGGCCTGAAGTCAGGAAGACTCATCTTCGTGAGTTCAAATCCAGTCTCAGACATTTACTTGCTGTGTGACCCTGATCAAATCGCTTAACCCCTGTTTGCCTCAGTTTCTCATCTATAAAATGAGTTGGAGAAGAAAATGGCAAACTCTTCCAAGATCTTTGCCAAAAAAAAACCCAAATGGGGACATGACTAAAACCTGAATTGACCAAACAACATCTCCATCTAAGTCATTGCTAAATACACAGCACAGGACCAAGGAAAGAATTTTGTGGTGGCCACTAGGTGACATCCCTGAGTTAAACACCAGTGTAGCCAAAATGGCACATTGACTCATTTATTGAATAAACATTAAAGACCCTCTCTCATTCCCTAAAAGGAAGCTGGGAGAGTGCTGTGTTGGTGCTCTGATGACCACAGCTTTGATGAGTTCTCCATCAGTGAGTAACTACAGTCTCTGCCCATCTCTAATAACAATTCTTTCTGCAGTTTCTAGTTTAGTCGGTGTGTCAACATTTGCAGCTCCCTATGGCTCCACAGAGAGAGGAACCTCCATAGATAGGAATGTGGTATCTTCAGTACCTTGGAGAGTGAGTGCTACAATGCCCTCTCCAATATCACTGCCCCTGTGCAAGCTGGGGAGAGAAAATACTTTCTCAAAGAGGAAGCAACCACCGGGACTTTTAAAATTTCCAATTATTCAGAGAAATAGTCACCTGTCAAGCCAGGGCCTAGGGAAGCTAGGGCCATGTGACTTGTCGTGTTACTTTGTAGTCCTGTGTCATAAGGACCTAGGCAAAATATTACTCTCTGTCAGTTAATTCAGTTCAACCCAGGAAGCATTATTCATCATCTACTGTGCTCAAGGAACTGTTCTGAGCACTCAGGATTCAAAGCCAAAGAAAGAAAGAAAGAATTCTTGCTCTCCAGGAACTCATTCTCTCAATGCGCAAAAAGAATAAAGATGTATGACATATATACAGAGTGAAAACAAAGCTATTTCAAGAGAGGGAAGTAGAGAGAGAACAAACTAGGGAAGCCTGAGAAAGCCTCGGGGCTAAATTTTGAAAGAGGCTAAGGACTCTATGAGGCAGAAGTAGAGTTAAGAGAATGCCTGGTCAGAACAATAACTTTGGGAACTTGTCATGAAACCTTGTATCCCTCTGTAAAGGTGAAGAAAGATGCTGAGCAAAAGGAGTAGAACCAGGAGAACTTTGTGCACACCAACGACCACACTGTGCGAGAGTTTTTTCTGATAGACTTGGAACTTCGTAACAACGCAAGAACTTAAAAAAAAATTCCCAATGGTTTTCTAAGGCAAAATGCCTTCCATACTCAGAGAAATAACTATGGAATTCATTCGCAGAATGTAGCAGATCATGTTTGTGTGTGTGCGTGTGTGTGTGTGTGTGTGTGTGCGTGCGTGTGTATTATGCTTTGATTTGTTGTATGATTTCTTCCATTTATTTTAGTTCATCTACACAGCATGACTACAGTGAAAACGTATTCAATAGGAAAGTATATGTCGATCCTATATAGAATTGTATGTCATCTTGGGGAGGGAGGGGGGTGGTGGGGTGTAGGTGGAGGGGGTAAAAACCTAAGTTATATGGTAGTGGTTGTAGAATATTAAAAATAAATAAATAAAATAACAAAAAAAATAAAGGTGAAGAAAGTAGTAGTTCTCAGGTAGGAAGCCCCAGACCTGGCAAACTTTAGTAACAAGAACCCTTTACCCAAGGCCCTGTTCCCTCCTACAGTGGTTGACTGTCACCTTCCACTTCTCTGGGTTGAGTTCCCACCCAGAGGCACTGCCTTACACCCTATCGTCATGGGCCCTGCCTATGCCAATCACATTCTAGTCTTGGCACTGCTTTTCATTCATCGTGGTTTCTTTTTTCCATCAGTTCCAGTGCAGACTTCACATGTCCCATCAACCACTCTGACTCCACTATCATTTCCCAACACCACAGATAGGAGAGAACCTGCATCTCTGATCCATTTCCTGGAGTATTTTGTTATCTTTAGAGAAGAAACTAAGGGTTGGGAAGCCAGGAAAAGGGAAATTAGGGAAGGGGAGAGATCCCCTAACAAAGGGTATCATTGGGGCCAGGGGGCTGAATTCTCCTCCAAGGAAGGAATACAGAATCCACAGGATATCCCCTGGTCATGCCCACTGATGTTCTGCGGGCTCCAATATGGAATTTCTCTCTCTCTTCTGTTGTAGCTGGTGGCCAGAGCCTGGAGTCCCTTCAAACTGAACTTTACCATCAGTAACCTACTCTACACAAAAGAGATGGGGCACCCTGGATGTGACATGACAAACATACCAAAGGACCTCGCCTTCCTCTACTCTGGCCTATCAAAACATAGAGAAGAGCAAACCTTCAGATCAGTTGCTCTGAATTGTGACCAGACTCCTCTCCCCAGTCTTCTGGCTTAGGGGAGAAATTCAACACACCAAGGATAAGTACGAACAGAAATGCAGCACCTCAGGGATGATCTGGTCTAACCCATAACTGACCAGGAATCTCCTCTAAAACATGATCTAGCATTTATTTGAAGTTCTTCAGGGAAGGCAGGCCTTCTACTTCCTGAAGTAGACCATTCCTTCACTTGATAGGAAATTATTTTGACATCAAGCCTAAATTTGCTTCTTGGAAACTTTATTCATTATTACTAGTTCTGCCCGCTGGGACCAAGTAGAACAACTCCAGTCTGTTTTCCCTGTGACAGTCCTTTCATCATCTGAAGATAATTGAATACTGTATCTTTCTCATGCAGCCTAAGATTTTTCTCAACCTTTTTTATTTATCATAAAACATTGTTGAACCATATTGATCTTGTAGTCCATTAAACTCCCCAATTTTTTTTTTGATAAGTCCAGCCACAGCTCCTCCATTTTGCACTCATAAAATTGATTTTTGGAGTCCAGATATAAAGTTGTATTATTCCTATAAGATTTCACATTATTGGATCTGACCTCAACATTCTAGCCAATGCTTTGGCATCACAACTCTATCATCCAATGTATTGATTCGTTCTGTAAGGAAATATCACTGGGACCATCTACTACATATCTCTTTCCAAGTGAACATTGAATGATTACTGGCTTTGGGTCCAGTCATTCTAGCAATTTTAAAACTGCTTAACTGTGCTACCATCTAGTAAATATTTATCCATTTTGTCTACAACATTAGTATGGGAACATTTGTCAAACACAACAGTTTCTCTTCTACTTACTACAAATGTGCTTCAACCTGAGAGGAAAAAAATAACTTTCACTTGATCCTGTCATCACTTTACACTATCATTATAAATCTCGTCTCTCTTTCATAGCCAATCTAGAAAAAGTTGCTTCCCCCTCTCCCATTAACTTTTCAACCTCTTCCAGTCTAGCTTTGGATCTTACCATTTGACTGAAACTCTCTGAGTTTACAAATCATTTCTTAATTGCTAAATTCAGAGGCCTTTTATCAGTACTCATTCTATTCAACGTTTCTACAAAGTATACACTGTTGGCCACACCATTTCTCCTACATGATCTCTCCTTATCAACTCTCAATAATTTAATCATTATCTTGAAAGAGACAAACTCTAGAACTGCAGAATTAGTCTTCCATACCTTTTACTTCAGTCCCATATTACAAGATGATTACTGGACATGTCCAAATAAATGTCGCAAACTCGTCTTAAACTCAACATGTCCAAAGTGGTACTAGTAAGTTTTTGTAAAACCACCTCTCATCAACATCCAACTGCTTTGGGCAATGGCACCGTAATAGCCAGGTTAACAACAGTCATCCTCAGCTCTTCTACATTGCAGCAAGTTTAAAAAATTAATATCAGTTGCATTTCTACATCACCACTTACATATTTACAGAGAGGCTCTGTTGTGATTCAGGTCCACACAACCACTACCTAGCATGGCCAATAACAACAGCCTCGAAACTGACCTTTCTGATTTTGTTCACTGTGAAGTCCAAACCTCCTTCCAAACACTCATTAAATAAATGAACATAAAGCATGGGTCCCACCAAGTCAATGACTTCCTTAAGAAGCTTCACTGGTATAAAATTTGCAGAATTCATTTCTCATGATTGCCCACGAAAAAAATATAAATGCACCTATATCACATTTAGACCGATAAGCAATGTACCTAGCATCAAATAGTGCTGATGATTCCAGTAATTTCAAAGAGAAGAAAAGAATCTTCATGCACAACAGGAACCCCTTAAAAGGTTTATTGATTTACTGTGGTTACAAGGTTCCAATAAAAAGAAAAACGCCTCCACCTGCATGCCCACAAAAAATGGCACTGACGCATACAATAAAGACCTTCCGCGAGGGGAATTCGAATGATTCCCGAGGAAGTGCACTATGCTTTTGAATAGCTGTAATTCATACAAAATTATCCCACAAGTTGAATCGAGATGTATCCCTTGGAACTAGACACAAGGATTTCAATACTGCTCTCTCAGGCAAGAAGAATGATATTATAAACAATTTTCGAAGACAGGCCTTTGAATATTTCAAAAAAATAATTGGATCTCTTTTACTTCTCTTCAACGAACCAAATTCCTTCAAACAATTCCCGTACCACATCATTTCTAGGTGCCATCAAAATCATTATTTTTCAGATTATAATAGTGCTAAAGACTATATCCTCAGAATACATGAGAATATACATACAGAATAATGTAAACGGGGGCGGATCAAGCCAGAAAACAGTGGGACTACCATCTTCCTCTTCAAAGTGTCTAGATGTATCTTCTTGGGGACCCGATGGATTGTGCCATCAGCCTACTGGATCATGTTGAGATCTCAATCTCCTGAACTTTTGGAGTCTTCTCAGCCTGAATGCTTTCTAGTCATGTGCCCGTCACATCTGGTCAGCCCCAACATGTTCTAATTCTGTATCCATATGTTAACATTACATTTCTGGAAGATCAGCCTCTTCAGCGTGAGGCAGCTTTCCAAACGTAACAGAATTCTAATTCTGACTGTCACCGTTAACCAGTGTAAGGCACTCCTGGGTTCCTGTGTCCATTTCCTATGTCCATTTTCTTAACAGCTATGATTCTATGCCACTGATTGCTACGACGGGGCCAAGAGCAGAGCTCAGGAGCTGGCACTAAGTGGAACAAGTCAGACAACGAAAAGGAATGGGTCAAGTTAGCCAGGGAGGGAGGCGTGCGTGGGGCCCATTTGGGGCACGTGGCTGGATGAGGGAAGTTTGGGCTCTTGCGGGGTTAGGGCTGGAATCTGAGTGGGGAAAAAAGGAATGATACTAACGCTGGGAATGTGTCGATCTCATTACAGTGCTTAGGCTGGAGAGAAAGGGGTCAATTCTTGCCCCAATGAGGAATCTCACCATCAAGGTAGAAACTTTCTTTGTCCAGAGTGTAAGGGCCCAGTCTGGTGAGGCCATGGGTCTGGTTGCTCAGCTCCCAATAGACCTTTGCTTTGTCGAGAGAGGCACTGGTTGGCGCGCCTTGACGGTTGCACACAGCGTCCACTCCAGTTGCTGAGCCACCCTTCCCAGATCTGTGGAACGAAACAATTGTTGAGGCCCCTGAGCTCCAATGCTGAGAGATTTGCTTGGGGGAGAGACTGGGGACAGTTCAGCTGAGATGAAGTGACCTCAAAGAGACTGAGAGTGAGGTCATGAGGGTGGGAAAACTGCCATTTCTTGTGTGCGGAGGAGGCATGGATAGGCACACATTTCCCTCTGGAGAGGAGTATTTCCACCGGATAGCATTTGTTCCCAATCACGACAGTCAAGGGGAATCACTTGGCTAAGCACCCAGGAATGAAGAGAATGGGAAGGAAACCGTTTTCAGATTTCAAAGTGGAGGAAATGGACACTATGTGGAGCCACTGGCCCTGTTGCTTGCCCACCCTGAGCCTCAGCCAGGAACCTGGGGGTCAAGGGAGATGATCTGAGGGCTGCAGATGTTATTCGCAGTCTCACCTCAGGGCAATCACTTTGCATCCAACATAGGAGGAACCAATGCTGCTTTCCTTGAACAAGGGGCTGAGCTGTCGAGAAAATGAGAAGGGGAATGAGTAATGAGCGGTTCAGCCCCCACGGTGGAGAAGCTGGCATTGCAGGAGTCAGGTGGGACCGGGCCTGTGCAATCTCACCACACGCTGAAGCATTCTCTCCGTGGAATTGAAAATGGGAGAGCCAGGGTGATCCATGGCTTCTGTGTACAGTAGGTTGGTGATGGTGAAGTTCACAGTGAAAAATTTCATGTTCTGGCCACCAGCTGTAACACAGGAGGGAAACAGAAGATCCACGCCTAAGCCCTGGGCACCTCAAACAAACAGACCCACAGACACCCTCTACTTGTTTTGTCCTATTCTTTCCTGGAAACAAAACTCGTGCTCCATGGCCCCACTGACATCCATTTCAAGGAACCTCTACCAGTTCCCAAACCTTCCTTCCCTCGACCACTCCCGTTGCTCTTCTCATCTTCTACTTAAGCAAAGTGAAACACTCCTGGGAAGAAATACTAGGTGTACCCTCTCTACCTGGGCTCCTGGACAACGGTGATGGAGTCAACGTGGTGTCTGCAGGGTAAGGGCTTCTCACAGGAGCTGAGGATAAATCATGAAGAACGGAAATCATTCATCAAACGACAGTGTGGAAAATGTCCTATTGGATGCGCCACAAAACGGATCACCTGCACTTAGTCACAGAATCCCTTGGGGAGGACGCAAAGCAGTGCGTGATGAAGCTCAGAAAGCACAGGAGGAAGCCGATATTTATATAAGAGGCCGCCCCTGGCAAAACTTCTCAGGTTCCGTGCTTCCTGGCTAGAATGACCCAGGCCTTCACTCTCTTTAGGTTTTGCATGGGACACATGGGATCATGTCAAAGAACTATGGGAATATCTTTTGATCACCTGATAGATCAACTGCAAGAAATTCATGTCTTTCTTTTCTGTGTGCGTGTATGAGTGTGTGTGCCTGTGTGTGCCTGTGTGGGCGTGGGGGCGTGTGGGCGTCTGTGGGCGTCTGTATGTGTGTGTGTGTGTGTGTGTGTGTGTGTGCGTGCGTGTGTGTGTGTGTGTGTGTTTTAAGGGGGAGGGCCTTGAAACATGCAACATGCCAAGGTCACCCAGCCAAAATATCACACCAAGTCCCAGATACTGGTTTCCCTTCTTTGGAAGGTGAGTATTTCTTAGAATGAGGTGATTTTTAAGGCTAAAAGCAATTTTCCTTTCCATCATGCTATTCTCTCCCCAGCTTGCATGTGAGATCCAGTGAACATTGCCCAGTGTACTAATCTTGCTCAGTTTCTACCTGTGGTGGCTCCAGTTCCTGACCATGCCTTGAGAGTTGTCAATGACGACACAGTGGGCGTGTCAAAAGCTGCAATACATAGATGATGAACACGTAAATCAATAAACAAACACATAAATTAATGGTGAACGAAAGAATGAAGAGATGAATGAATGGACAGACAGATGGGTAGACGGATTGATGAAGAAACTAATAAATAAAGGAATAAATGAATAGATAGATAGATCGGTCAGAAGCTCAATAAAGAAATGAATGCATGCGTGAATAAGTAAAATAGATGAGTAAATTAATTAGTAGAATAAATAAAGGAGGAAAACAAATGAATGAAGGAGTAGGAGAGGTGACATTGAAAACTAACAGAGAGCACGGTGGCCTAGCATTCTGTCAGGCCATCCCAATCCTAATGACATCATTAATGCAATCTGTCACATGCAGGAAATGCCTCATAAACTGTTTGACACATGACAGAAGGAATGAACGTGGAAGGACACTTTGGCTTGACTTAGCTGCCTGGGTTCTCACAGGGCAAGCTTTTCATGAGGACATGGCTAAAGTGCCCTGCTGGAGACACTGAGCAAGGGACACCATCATGACTTCTCCTTCAGGAAATCTCTTAAAAAGCTGAGCAGCACCGTTCATTCCCCTGATCGTCCCATGGGGATGGCTTGCTAAGTTCTCAACATGGAGCCTCAGACACACAACCTGAAATCCCAAAGAAGGAAGCAGTGTCTCTGGATCATGAAGGTCCACAGGGACACAGAGCTCATTTTTTTCCCACCTGGGACACGGTCTTTCTGGAATTTCCGTGCTAGAAAAGCCCTCACAATGGAACTAGCCCTCTTCTAAAGAGCATTCTGAACACCTTCTGTCTTCATGACGATTTCTAGGGATGGGAAGTTTGCTATGACTCAAGACAGTCAAGGGGCAGATGCGAGGAGGTGGAGAATTCCCTGCGCAAGACCCCACAGCGGGCTAAAGTGAAAGGAACACAGCAATCAAAGACGATATGGATAGCAAAACACTTACTGCTTAAGACTTGCATGGGACGGTATTCCCTGTAACCTGTAAAGCCAAATAACACATAAGAAAGGGAAGGAGATCAGAAAAGAAGGAGAAGGAAACTTGATAGACTCTAGGATGAGATCAAGAATTACCAACATGACTGCTTGCAAGAGGAATCACTTTGCTAAGGACCCATGAATGAAGAGACTGGGAATGAAACCATTTTCAGATTTGAAAATGGAGGAAATGGACACTGGGTGGAGCCACTGCCTTTCCTGCTTCCCCACCCTGAGCCTCAGCCTTTGAAGTCAGCACATGAGTTTGAGTTCTCTGGCCATATCCTTAAGAGAGGGGAGTAGCATTCTTCTGGGCACTTGCTTACTCTGTGCCATGAAGTTCTTCCACGAAGGTAGAGGTAAGAAGGACCCTTATAGCTTTGGGCATTGAGATGGAGCAACGAAAGCCTTGACTTATTTCATTTTGGCTGTGTCCTGGCCTGCAGAAACATAGCAGAAGGCCAAGCCTCCTACTGACTAGCGCAAGACCAGGAAAGAAGCCCTATGCACAAAGGCAATCCCTTAAAGGGCTTGCTCATTCATGGTGGTGCAAGCTTCCAGTAGAAGGAAAAACCCTTCCAACGCCATTCCCACCAAAATGGCATTCAGGTTTGGCAGGAAGCCCTGCCATGAGGGGATTCCCACTGCTTCCTGAGGAAGTGCGTTCCACTTTTGAGTGGCTATAAATCACGGAATTTGTTCCCGTGGTGGGAATCCGGATACATCCCCCAGCAACAGGCACGCATCACTTATAAGCCTGTTCTCTGCAGCCGCTAGAAGGACAGTATGTGCTTTGCTCCACGACAGGCCTCTGAATCTCTCAAGACAATCATTGAACCTCTTTTATTTGCACTCAACTAACCAAGTTCCGTCAAACACTCCTTTGACCACATGGTTTTTGAGTCGTCATCATAACCATTTTCTTTCAGGAGATCCTCTTCCTAGAGTCTGTATCCTCACAATACGTGAGAATATGCATACAGAATAATGTAAACGGGGGCGGATCAAGCCAGAAAACAGTGGGACTACCATCTTCCTCTTCAAAGTGTCTAGATGTATCTTCTTGGGGATCCGATGGATTGTGCCATCAGCCTACTGGATCATGTTGAGATCTCAATCTCCTGAACTTTTGGAGTCTTCTCAGCCTGAATGCTTTCTAGTCATGTGCCCGTCACATCTGGTCAGCCCCAACATGTTCTAATTCTGTATCCATATGTTAACATTACATTTCTGGAAGATCAGCCTCTTCAGCGTGAGGCAGCTTTCCAAACGTAACAGAATTCTAATTCTGACTGTCACCGTTAGCCAGTGTAAGGCACTCCTGGGTTCCTGTGTCCATTTCCTATGTCCATTTTCTTAACAGCTATGATTCTATGCCACTGATTGCTACGACGGGGCCAAGAGCAGAGCTCAGGAGCTGGCACTAAGTGGAACAAGTCAGACAACGAAAAGGAATGGGTCAAGTTAGCCAGGGAGGGAGGCGTGCGTGGGGCCCATTTGGGGCACGTGGCTGGATGAGGGAAGTTTGGGCTCTTGCGGGGTTAGGGCTGGAATCTGAGTGGGGAAAAAAGGAACGATACTAACGCTGGGAATGTGTCGATCTCATTACAGTGCTTAGGCTGGAGAGAAAGGGGTCAATTCTTGCCCCAATGAGGAATCTCACCATCAAGGTAGAAACTTTCTTTGTCCAGAGTGTAAGGGCCCAGTCTGGTGAGGCCATGGGTCTGGTTGCTCAGCTCCCAATAGACCTTTGCTTTGTCGAGAGAGGCACTGGTTGGCGCGCCTTGACGGTTGCACACAGCGTCCACTCCAGTTGCTGAGCCACCCTTCCCAGATCTGTGGAACGAAACAATTGTTGAGGCCCCTGAGCTCCAATGCTGAGAGATTTGCTTGGGGGAGAGACTGGGGACAGTTCAGCTGAGATGAAGTGACCTCAAAGAGACTGAGAGTGAGGTCATGAGGGTGGGAAAACTGCCATTTCTTGTGTGCGGAGGAGGCATGGATAGGCACACATTTCCCTCTGGAGAGGAGTATTTCCACCGGATAGCATTTGTTCCCAATCACGACAGTCAAGGGGAATCACTTGGCTAAGCACCCAGGAATGAAGAGAATGGGAAGGAAACCGTTTTCAGATTTCAAAGTGGAGGAAATGGACACTATGTGGAGCCACTGGCCCTGTTGCTTGCCCACCCTGAGCCTCAGCCAGGAACCTGGGGGTCAAGGGAGATGATCTGAGGGCTGCAGATGTTATTCGCAGTCTCACCTCAGGGCAATCACTTTGCATCCAACATAGGAGGAACCAATGCTGCTTTCCTTGAACAAGGGGCTGAGCTGTCGAGAAAATGAGAAGGGGAATGAGTAATGAGCGGTTCAGCCTCCACGGTGGAGAAGCTGGCATTGCAGGAGTCAGGTGGGACCAGGCCTGTGCAATCTCACCACACGCTGAAGCATTCTCTCCGTGGAATTGAAAATGGGAGAGCCAGGGTGATCCATGGCTTCTGTGTACAGTAGGTTGGTGATGGTGAAGTTCACAGTGAAAAATTTCATGTTCTGGCCACCAGCTGTAACACAGGAGGGAAACAGAAGATCCACGCCTAAGCCCTGGGCACCTCAAACAAACAGACCCACAGACACCCTCTACTTGTTTTGTCCTATTCTTTCCTGGAAACAAAACTCGTGCTCCATGGCCCCACTGACATCCATTTCAAGGAACCTCTACCAGTTCCCAAACCTTCCTTCCCTCGACCACTCCCGTTGCTCTTCTCATCTTCTACTTAAGCAAAGTGAAACACTCCTGGGAAGAAATACTAGGTGTACCCTCTCTACCTGGGCTCCTGGACAACGGTGATGGAGTCAACGTGGTGTCTGCAGGGTAAGGGCTTCTCACAGGAGCTGAGGATAAATCATGAAGAACGGAAATCATTCATCAAACGACAGTGTGGAAAATGTGCTATTGGATGCTCCACAAAACGGATCACCTGCACTTAGTCACAGAATGCCTTGGGGAGGACGCAAAGCAGTGGGTGATGAAGCTCAGAAAGCACAGGAGGAAGCCGATATTTATATAAGAGGCCGCCCCTGGCAAAACTTCTCAGGTTCCGTGCTTCCTGGCTAGAATGACCCAGGCCTTCACTCTCTTTAGGTTTTGCATGGGACACATGGGATCATGTCAAAGAACTATGGGAATATCTTTTGATCACCTGATAGATCAACTGCAAGAAATTCATGTCTTTGTTTTCTGTGTGTGTGTATGAGTGTGTGTGCCTGTGTGGGCGTGGGGGCGTGTGGGCGTCTGTGGGCGTCTGTATGTGTGTGTGTGTGTGTGTGTGTGTGTGTGCGTGCGTGTGTGTGTGTGTGTGTGTTTTAAGGGGGAGGGCCTTGAAACATGCAACATGACAAGGTCACCCAGCCAAAATATCACACCAAGTCCCAGATACTGGTTTCCCTTCTTTGGAAGGTGAGTATTTCTTAGAATGAGGTGATTTTTAAGGCTAAAAGCAATTTTCCTTTCCATCATGCTATTCTCTCCCCAGCTTGCATGTGAGATCCAGTGAACATTGCCCAGTGTACTAATCTTGCTCAGTTTCTACCTGTGGTGGCTCCAGTTCCTGACCATGCCTTGAGAGTTGTCAATGACGACACAGTGGGCGTGTCAAAAGCTGCAATACATAGATGATGAACACGTAAATCAATAAACAAACACATAAATTAATGGTGAACGAAAGAATGAAGAGATGAATGAATGGACAGACAGACGGGTAGACGGATTGATGAAGAAACTAATAAATAAAGGAATAAATGAATAGATAGATAGATCGGTCAGAAGCTCAATAAAGCAATGAATGCATGCGTGAATAAGTAAAATAGATGAGTAAATTAATTAGTAGAATAAATAAAGGAGGAAAACAAATGAATGAAGGAGTAGGAGAGGTGACATTGAAAACTAACAGAGAGCACGGTGGCCTAGCATTCTGTCAGGCCATCCCAATCCTAATGACATCATTAATGCAATCTGTCACATGCAGGAAATGCCTCATAAACTGTTTGACACATGACAGAAGGAATGAACGTGGAAGGACACTTTGGCTTGACTTAGCTGCCTGGGTTCTCACAGGACAAGCTTTTCATGAGGACATGGCTAAAGTGCCCTGCTGGAGACACTGAGCAAGGGACACCATCATGACTTCTCCTTCAGGAAATCTCTTAAAAAGCTGAGCAGCACCGTTCATTCCCCTGATCGTCCCATGGGGATGGCTTGCTAAGTTCTCAACATGGAGCCTCAGACACACAACCTGAAATCCCAAAGAAGGAAGCAGTGTCTCTGGATCATGAAGGCCCACAGGGACACAGAGCTCATTTTTTTCCCACCTGGGACACGGTCTTTCTGGAATTTCCGTGCTAGAAAAGCCCTCACAATGGAACTAGCCCTCTTCTAAAGAGCATTCTGAACACCTTCTGTCTTCATGACGATTTCTAGGGATGGGAAGTTTGCTATGACTCAAGACAGTCAAGGGGCAGATGCGAGGAGGTGGAGAATTCCCTGCGCAAGACCCCACAGCGGGCTAAAGTGAAAGGAACACAGCAATCAAAGACGATATGGATAGCAAAACACTTACTGCTTAAGACTTGCATGGGACGGTATTCCCTGTAACCTGTAAAGCCAAATAACACATAAGAAAGGGAAGGAGATCAGAAAAGAAGGAGAAGGAAACTTGATAGACTCTAGGATGAGATCAAGAATTACCAACATGACTGCTTGCAAGAGGAATCACTTTGCTAAGGACCCATGAATGAAGAGACTGGGAATGAAACCATTTTCAGATTTGAAAATGGAGGAAATGGACACTGGGTGGAGCCACTGCCTTTCCTGCTTCCCCACCCTGAGCCTCAGCCTTTGAAGTCAGCACATGAGTTTGAGTTCTCTGGCCATATCCTTAAGAGAGGGGAGTAGCATTCTTCTGGGCACTTGCTTACTCTGTGCCATGAAGTTCTTCCACGAAGGTAGAGGTAAGAAGGACCCTTATAGCTTTGGGCATTGAGATGGAGCAACGAAAGCCTTGACTTATTTCATTTTGGCTGTGTCCTGGCCTGCAGAAACATAGCAGAAGGCCAAGCCTCCTACTGACTAGCGCAAGACCAGGAAAGAAGCCCTATGCACAAAGGCAATCCCTTAAAGGGCTTGCTCATTCATGGTGGTGCAAGCTTCCAGTAGAAGGAAAAACCCTTCCAACGCCATTCCCACCAAAATGGCATTCAGGTTTGGCAGGAAGCCCTGCCATGAGGGGATTCCCACTGCTTCCTGAGGAAGTGCGTTCCACTTTTGAGTGGCTATAAATCACGGAATTTGTTCCCGCGGTGGGAATCCGGATACATCCCCCAGCAACAGGCACGCATCACTTATAAGCCTGTTCTCTGCAGCCGCTAGAAGGACAGTATGTGCTTTGCTCCACGACAGGCCTCTGAATCTCTCAAGACAATCATTGAACCTCTTTTATTTGCACTCAACTAACCAAGTTCCGTCAAACACTCCTTTGACCACATGGTTTTTGAGTCGTCATCATAACCATTTTCTTTCAGGAGATCCTCTTCCTAGAGTCTGTATCCTCACAATACGTGAGAATATGCATACAGAATAATGTAAACGGGGGCGGATCAAGCCAGAAAACAGTGGGACTACCATCTTCCTCTTCAAAGTGTCTAGATGTATCTTCTTGGGGATCCGATGGATTGTGCCATCAGCCTACTGGATCATGTTGAGATCTCAATCTCCTGAACTTTTGGAGTCTTCTCAGCCTGAATGCTTTCTAGTCATGTGCCCGTCACATCTGGTCAGCCCCAACATGTTCTAATTCTGTATCCATATGTTAACATTACATTTCTGGAAGATCAGCCTCTTCAGCGTGAGGCAGCTTTCCAAACGTAACAGAATTCTAATTCTGACTGTCACCGTTAGCCAGTGTAAGGCACTCCTGGGTTCCTGTGTCCATTTCCTATGTCCATTTTCTTAACAGCTATGATTCTATGCCACTGATTGCTACGACGGGGCCAAGAGCAGAGCTCAGGAGCTGGCACTAAGTGGAACAAGTCAGACAACGAAAAGGAATGGGTCAAGTTAGCCAGGGAGGGAGGCGTGCGTGGGGCCCATTTGGGGCACGTGGCTGGATGAGGGAAGTTTGGGCTCTTGCGGGGTTAGGGCTGGAATCTGAGTGGGGAAAAAAGGAACGATACTAACGCTGGGAATGTGTCGATCTCATTACAGTGCTTAGGCTGGAGAGAAAGGGGTCAATTCTTGCCCCAATGAGGAATCTCACCATCAAGGTAGAAACTTTCTTTGTCCAGAGTGTAAGGGCCCAGTCTGGTGAGGCCATGGGTCTGGTTGCTCAGCTCCCAATAGACCTTTGCTTTGTCGAGAGAGGCACTGGTTGGCGCGCCTTGACGGTTGCACACAGCGTCCACTCCAGTTGCTGAGCCACCCTTCCCAGATCTGTGGAACGAAACAATTGTTGAGGCCCCTGAGCTCCAATGCTGAGAGATTTGCTTGGGGGAGAGACTGGGGACAGTTCAGCTGAGATGAAGTGACCTCAAAGAGACTGAGAGTGAGGTCATGAGGGTGGGAAAACTGCCATTTCTTGTGTGCGGAGGAGGCATGGATAGGCACACATTTCCCTCTGGAGAGGAGTATTTCCACCGGATAGCATTTGTTCCCAATCACGACAGTCAAGGGGAATCACTTGGCTAAGCACCCAGGAATGAAGAGAATGGGAAGGAAACCGTTTTCAGATTTCAAAGTGGAGGAAATGGACACTATGTGGAGCCACTGGCCCTGTTGCTTGCCCACCCTGAGCCTCAGCCAGGAACCTGGGGGTCAAGGGAGATGATCTGAGGGCTGCAGATGTTATTCGCAGTCTCACCTCAGGGCAATCACTTTGCATCCAACATAGGAGGAACCAATGCTGCTTTCCTTGAACAAGGGGCTGAGCTGTCGAGAAAATGAGAAGGGGAATGAGTAATGAGCGGTTCAGCCTCCACGGTGGAGAAGCTGGCATTGCAGGAGTCAGGTGGGACCAGGCCTGTGCAATCTCACCACACGCTGAAGCATTCTCTCCGTGGAATTGAAAATGGGAGAGCCAGGGTGATCCATGGCTTCTGTGTACAGTAGGTTGGTGATGGTGAAGTTCACAGTGAAAAATTTCATGTTCTGGCCACCAGCTGTAACACAGGAGGGAAACAGAAGATCCACGCCTAAGCCCTGGGCACCTCAAACAAACAGACCCACAGACACCCTCTACTTGTTTTGTCCTATTCTTTCCTGGAAACAAAACTCGTGCTCCATGGCCCCACTGACATCCATTTCAAGGAACCTCTACCAGTTCCCAAACCTTCCTTCCCTCGACCACTCCCGTTGCTCTTCTCATCTTCTACTTAAGCAAAGTGAAACACTCCTGGGAAGAAATACTAGGTGTACCCTCTCTACCTGGGCTCCTGGACAACGGTGATGGAGTCAACGTGGTGTCTGCAGGGTAAGGGCTTCTCACAGGAGCTGAGGATAAATCATGAAGAACGGAAATCATTCATCAAACGACAGTGTGGAAAATGTGCTATTGGATGCTCCACAAAACGGATCACCTGCACTTAGTCACAGAATGCCTTGGGGAGGACGCAAAGCAGTGGGTGATGAAGCTCAGAAAGCACAGGAGGAAGCCGATATTTATATAAGAGGCCGCCCCTGGCAAAACTTCTCAGGTTCCGTGCTTCCTGGCTAGAATGACCCAGGCCTTCACTCTCTTTAGGTTTTGCATGGGACACATGGGATCATGTCAAAGAACTATGGGAATATCTTTTGATCACCTGATAGATCAACTGCAAGAAATTCATGTCTTTGTTTTCTGTGTGTGTGTATGAGTGTGTGTGCCTGTGTGGGCGTGGGGGCGTGTGGGCGTCTGTGGGCGTCTGTATGTGTGTGTGTGTGTGTGTGTGTGTGCGTGCGTGTGTGTGTGTGTGTGTTTTAAGGGGGAGGGCCTTGAAACATGCAACATGACAAGGTCACCCAGCCAAAATATCACACCAAGTCCCAGATACTGGTTTCCCTTCTTTGGAAGGTGAGTATTTCTTAGAATGAGGTGATTTTTAAGGCTAAAAGCAATTTTCCTTTCCATCATGCTATTCTCTCCCCAGCTTGCATGTGAGATCCAGTGAACATTGCCCAGTGTACTAATCTTGCTCAGTTTCTACCTGTGGTGGCTCCAGTTCCTGACCATGCCTTGAGAGTTGTCAATGACGACACAGTGGGCGTGTCAAAAGCTGCAATACATAGATGATGAACACGTAAATCAATAAACAAACACATAAATTAATGGTGAACGAAAGAATGAAGAGATGAATGAATGGACAGACAGACGGGTAGACGGATTGATGAAGAAACTAATAAATAAAGGAATAAATGAATAGATAGATAGATCGGTCAGAAGCTCAATAAAGAAATGAATGCATGCGTGAATAAGTAAAATAGATGAGTAAATTAATTAGTAGAATAAATAAAGGAGGAAAACAAATGAATGAAGGAGTAGGAGAGGTGACATTGAAAACTAACAGAGAGCACGGTGGCCTAGCATTCTGTCAGGCCATCCCAATCCTAATGACATCATTAATGCAATCTGTCACATGCAGGAAATGCCTCATAAACTGTTTGACACATGACAGAAGGAATGAACGTGGAAGGACACTTTGGCTTGACTTAGCTGCCTGGGTTCTCACAGGGCAAGCTTTTCATGAGGACATGGCTAAAGTGCCCTGCTGGAGACACTGAGCAAGGGACACCATCATGACTTCTCCTTCAGGAAATCTCTTAAAAAGCTGAGCAGCACCGTTCATTCCCCTGATCGTCCCATGGGGATGGCTTGCTAAGTTCTCAACATGGAGCCTCAGACACACAACCTGAAATCCCAAAGAAGGAAGCAGTGTCTCTGGATCATGAAGGCCCACAGGGACACAGAGCTCATTTTTTTCCCACCTGGGACACGGTCTTTCTGGAATTTCCGTGCTAGAAAAGCCCTCACAATGGAACTAGCCCTCTTCTAAAGAGCATTCTGAACACCTTCTGTCTTCATGACGATTTCTAGGGATGGGAAGTTTGCTATGACTCAAGACAGTCAAGGGGCAGATGCGAGGAGGTGGAGAATTCCCTGCGCAAGACCCCACAGCGGGCTAAAGTGAAAGGAACACAGCAATCAACGACGATATGGATAGCAAAACACTTACTGCTTAAGACTTGCATGGGACGGTATTCCCTGTAACCTGTAAAGCCAAATAACACATAAGAAAGGGAAGGAGATCAGAAAAGAAGGAGAAGGAAACTTGATAGACTCTAGGATGAGATCAAGAATTACCAACATGACTGCTTGCAAGAGGAATCACTTTGCTAAGGACCCATGAATGAAGAGACTGGGAATGAAACCATTTTCAGATTTGAAAATGGAGGAAATGGACACTGGGTGGAGCCACTGCCTTTCCTGCTTCCCCACCCTGAGCCTCAGCCTTTGAAGTCAGCACATGAGTTTGAGTTCTCTGGCCATATCCTTAAGAGAGGGGAGTAGCATTCTTCTGGGCACTTGCTTACTCTGTGCCATGAAGTTCTTCCACGAAGGTAGAGGTAAGAAGGACCCTTATAGCTTTGGGCATTGAGATGGAGCAACGAAAGCCTTGACTTATTTCATTTTGGCTGTGTCCTGGCCTGCAGAAACATAGCAGAAGGCCAAGCCTCCTACTGACTAGCGCAAGACCAGGAAAGAAGCCCTATGCACAAAGGCAATCCCTTAAAGGGCTTGCTCATTCATGGTGGTGCAAGCTTCCAGTAGAAGGAAAAACCCTTCCAACGCCATTCCCACCAAAATGGCATTCAGGTTTGGCAGGAAGCCCTGCCATGAGGGGATTCCCACTGCTTCCTGAGGAAGTGCGTTCCACTTTTGAGTGGCTATAAATCACGGAATTTGTTCCCGTGGTGGGAATCCGGATACATCCCCCAGCAACAGGCACGCATCACTTATAAGCCTGTTCTCTGCAGCCGCTAGAAGGACAGTATGTGCTTTGCTCCACGACAGGCCTCTGAATCTCTCAAGACAATCATTGAACCTCTTTTATTTGCACTCAACTAACCAAGTTCCGTCAAACACTCCTTTGACCACATGGTTTTTGAGTCGTCATCATAACCATTTTCTTTCAGGAGATCCTCTTCCTAGAGTCTGTATCCTCACAATACGTGAGAATATGCATACAGAATAATGTAAACGGGGGCGGATCAAGCCAGAAAACAGTGGGACTACCATCTTCCTCTTCAAAGTGTCTAGATGTATCTTCTTGGGGATCCGATGGATTGTGCCATCAGCCTACTGGATCATGTTGAGATCTCAATCTCCTGAACTTTTGGAGTCTTCTCAGCCTGAATGCTTTCTAGTCATGTGCCCGTCACATCTGGTCAGCCCCAACATGTTCTAATTCTGTATCCATATGTTAACATTACATTTCTGGAAGATCAGCCTCTTCAGCGTGAGGCAGCTTTCCAAACGTAACAGAATTCTAATTCTGACTGTCACCGTTAGCCAGTGTAAGGCACTCCTGGGTTCCTGTGTCCATTTCCTATGTCCATTTTCTTAACAGCTATGATTCTATGCCACTGATTGCTACGACGGGGCCAAGAGCAGAGCTCAGGAGCTGGCACTAAGTGGAACAAGTCAGACAACGAAAAGGAATGGGTCAAGTTAGCCAGGGAGGGAGGCGTGCGTGGGGCCCATTTGGGGCACGTGGCTGGATGAGGGAAGTTTGGGCTCTTGCGGGGTTAGGGCTGGAATCTGAGTGGGGAAAAAAGGAACGATACTAACGCTGGGAATGTGTCGATCTCATTACAGTGCTTAGGCTGGAGAGAAAGGGGTCAATTCTTGCCCCAATGAGGAATCTCACCATCAAGGTAGAAACTTTCTTTGTCCAGAGTGTAAGGGCCCAGTCTGGTGAGGCCATGGGTCTGGTTGCTCAGCTCCCAATAGACCTTTGCTTTGTCGAGAGAGGCACTGGTTGGCGCGCCTTGACGGTTGCACACAGCGTCCACTCCAGTTGCTGAGCCACCCTTCCCAGATCTGTGGAACGAAACAATTGTTGAGGCCCCTGAGCTCCAATGCTGAGAGATTTGCTTGGGGGAGAGACTGGGGACAGTTCAGCTGAGATGAAGTGACCTCAAAGAGACTGAGAGTGAGGTCATGAGGGTGGGAAAACTGCCATTTCTTGTGTGCGGAGGAGGCATGGATAGGCACACATTTCCCTCTGGAGAGGAGTATTTCCACCGGATAGCATTTGTTCCCAATCACGACAGTCAAGGGGAATCACTTGGCTAAGCACCCAGGAATGAAGAGAATGGGAAGGAAACCGTTTTCAGATTTCAAAGTGGAGGAAATGGACACTATGTGGAGCCACTGGCCCTGTTGCTTGCCCACCCTGAGCCTCAGCCAGGAACCTGGGGGTCAAGGGAGATGATCTGAGGGCTGCAGATGTTATTCGCAGTCTCACCTCAGGGCAATCACTTTGCATCCAACATAGGAGGAACCAATGCTGCTTTCCTTGAACAAGGGGCTGAGCTGTCGAGAAAATGAGAAGGGGAATGAGTAATGAGCGGTTCAGCCCCCACGGTGGAGAAGCTGGCATTGCAGGAGTCAGGTGGGACCGGGCCTGTGCAATCTCACCACACGCTGAAGCATTCTCTCCGTGGAATTGAAAATGGGAGAGCCAGGGTGATCCATGGCTTCTGTGTACAGTAGGTTGGTGATGGTGAAGTTCACAGTGAAAAATTTCATGTTCTGGCCACCAGCTGTAACACAGGAGGGAAACAGAAGATCCACGCCTAAGCCCTGGGCACCTCAAACAAACAGACCCACAGACACCCTCTACTTGTTTTGTCCTATTCTTTCCTGGAAACAAAACTCGTGCTCCATGGCCCCACTGACATCCATTTCAAGGAACCTCTACCAGTTCCCAAACCTTCCTTCCCTCGACCACTCCCGTTGCTCTTCTCATCTTCTACTTAAGCAAAGTGAAACACTCCTGGGAAGAAATACTAGGTGTACCCTCTCTACCTGGGCTCCTGGACAACGGTGATGGAGTCAACGTGGTGTCTGCAGGGTAAGGGCTTCTCACAGGAGCTGAGGATAAATCATGAAGAACGGAAATCATTCATCAAACGACAGTGTGGAAAATGTCCTATTGGATGCGCCACAAAACGGATCACCTGCACTTAGTCACAGAATCCCTTGGGGAGGACGCAAAGCAGTGCGTGATGAAGCTCAGAAAGCACAGGAGGAAGCCGATATTTATATAAGAGGCCGCCCCTGGCAAAACTTCTCAGGTTCCGTGCTTCCTGGCTAGAATGACCCAGGCCTTCACTCTCTTTAGGTTTTGCATGGGACACATGGGATCATGTCAAAGAACTATGGGAATATCTTTTGATCACCTGATAGATCAACTGCAAGAAATTCATGTCTTTCTTTTCTGTGTGCGTGTATGAGTGTGTGTGCCTGTGTGTGCGTGGGGGCGTGTGGGCGTCTGTGGGCGTCTGTATGTGTGTGTGTGTGTGTGTGTGTGTGTGTGTGCGTGCGTGTGTGTGTGTGTGTGTGTTTTAGGGGGGAGGGCCTTGAAACATGCAACATGCCAAGGTCACCCAGCCAAAATATCACACCAAGTCCCAGATACTGGTTTCCCTTCTTTGGAAGGTGAGTATTTCTTAGAATGAGGTGATTTTTAAGGCTAAAAGCAATTTTCCTTTCCATCATGCTATTCTCTCCCCAGCTTGCATGTGAGATCCAGTGAACATTGCCCAGTGTACTAATCTTGCTCAGTTTCTACCTGTGGTGGCTCCAGTTCCTGACCATGCCTTGAGAGTTGTCAATGACGACACAGTGGGCGTGTCAAAAGCTGCAATACATAGATGATGAACACGTAAATCAATAAACAAACACATAAATTAATGGTGAACGAAAGAATGAAGAGATGAATGAATGGACAGACAGATGGGTAGACGGATTGATGAAGAAACTAATAAATAAAGGAATAAATGAATAGATAGATAGATCGGTCAGAAGCTCAATAAAGAAATGAATGCATGCGTGAATAAGTAAAATAGATGAGTAAATTAATTAGTAGAATAAATAAAGGAGGAAAACAAATGAATGAAGGAGTAGGAGAGGTGACATTGAAAACTAACAGAGAGCACGGTGGCCTAGCATTCTGTCAGGCCATCCCAATCCTAATGACATCATTAATGCAATCTGTCACATGCAGGAAATGCCTCATAAACTGTTTGACACATGACAGAAGGAATGAACGTGGAAGGACACTTTGGCTTGACTTAGCTGCCTGGGTTCTCACAGGACAAGCTTTTCATGAGGACATGGCTAAAGTGCCCTGCTGGAGACACTGAGCAAGGGACACCATCATGACTTCTCCTTCAGGAAATCTCTTAAAAAGCTGAGCAGCACCGTTCATTCCCCTGATCGTCCCATGGGGATGGCTTGCTAAGTTCTCAACATGGAGCCTCAGACACACAACCTGAAATCCCAAAGAAGGAAGCAGTGTCTCTGGATCATGAAGGCCCACAGGGACACAGAGCTCATTTTTTTCCCACCTGGGACACGGTCTTTCTGGAATTTCCGTGCTAGAAAAGCCCTCACAATGGAACTAGCCCTCTTCTAAAGAGCATTCTGAACACCTTCTGTCTTCATGACGATTTCTAGGGATGGGAAGTTTGCTATGACTCAAGACAGTCAAGGGGCAGATGCGAGGAGGTGGAGAATTCCCTGCGCAAGACCCCACAGCGGGCTAAAGTGAAAGGAACACAGCAATCAAAGACGATATGGATAGCAAAACACTTACTGCTTAAGACTTGCATGGGACGGTATTCCCTGTAACCTGTAAAGCCAAATAACACATAAGAAAGGGAAGGAGATCAGAAAAGAAGGAGAAGGAAACTTGATAGACTCTAGGATGAGATCAAGAATTACCAACATGACTGCTTGCAAGAGGAATCACTTTGCTAAGGACCCATGAATGAAGAGACTGGGAATGAAACCATTTTCAGATTTGAAAATGGAGGAAATGGACACTGGGTGGAGCCACTGCCTTTCCTGCTTCCCCACCCTGAGCCTCAGCCTTTGAAGTCAGCACATGAGTTTGAGTTCTCTGGCCATATCCTTAAGAGAGGGGAGTAGCATTCTTCTGGGCACTTGCTTACTCTGTGCCATGAAGTTCTTCCACGAAGGTAGAGGTAAGAAGGACCCTTATAGCTTTGGGCATTGAGATGGAGCAACGAAAGCCTTGACTTATTTCATTTTGGCTGTGTCCTGGCCTGCAGAAACATAGCAGAAGGCCAAGCCTCCTACTGACTAGCGCAAGACCAGGAAAGAAGCCCTATGCACAAAGGCAATCCCTTAAAGGGCTTGCTCATTCATGGTGGTGCAAGCTTCCAGTAGAAGGAAAAACCCTTCCAACGCCATTCCCACCAAAATGGCATTCAGGTTTGGCAGGAAGCCCTGCCATGAGGGGATTCCCACTGCTTCCTGAGGAAGTGCGTTCCACTTTTGAGTGGCTATAAATCACGGAATTTGTTCCCGCGGTGGGAATCCGGATACATCCCCCAGCAACAGGCACGCATCACTTATAAGCCTGTTCTCTGCAGCCGCTAGAAGGACAGTATGTGCTTTGCTCCACGACAGGCCTCTGAATCTCTCAAGACAATCATTGAACCTCTTTTATTTGCACTCAACTAACCAAGTTCCGTCAAACACTCCTTTGACCACATGGTTTTTGAGTCGTCATCATAACCATTTTCTTTCAGGAGATCCTCTTCCTAGAGTCTGTATCCTCACAATACGTGAGAATATGCATACAGAATAATGTAAACGGGGGCGGATCAAGCCAGAAAACAGTGGGACTACCATCTTCCTCTTCAAAGTGTCTAGATGTATCTTCTTGGGGATCCGATGGATTGTGCCATCAGCCTACTGGATCATGTTGAGATCTCAATCTCCTGAACTTTTGGAGTCTTCTCAGCCTGAATGCTTTCTAGTCATGTGCCCGTCACATCTGGTCAGCCCCAACATGTTCTAATTCTGTATCCATATGTTAACATTACATTTCTGGAAGATCAGCCTCTTCAGCGTGAGGCAGCTTTCCAAACGTAACAGAATTCTAATTCTGACTGTCACCGTTAGCCAGTGTAAGGCACTCCTGGGTTCCTGTGTCCATTTCCTATGTCCATTTTCTTAACAGCTATGATTCTATGCCACTGATTGCTACGACGGGGCCAAGAGCAGAGCTCAGGAGCTGGCACTAAGTGGAACAAGTCAGACAACGAAAAGGAATGGGTCAAGTTAGCCAGGGAGGGAGGCGTGCGTGGGGCCCATTTGGGGCACGTGGCTGGATGAGGGAAGTTTGGGCTCTTGCGGGGTTAGGGCTGGAATCTGAGTGGGGAAAAAAGGAACGATACTAACGCTGGGAATGTGTCGATCTCATTACAGTGCTTAGGCTGGAGAGAAAGGGGTCAATTCTTGCCCCAATGAGGAATCTCACCATCAAGGTAGAAACTTTCTTTGTCCAGAGTGTAAGGGCCCAGTCTGGTGAGGCCATGGGTCTGGTTGCTCAGCTCCCAATAGACCTTTGCTTTGTCGAGAGAGGCACTGGTTGGCGCGCCTTGACGGTTGCACACAGCGTCCACTCCAGTTGCTGAGCCACCCTTCCCAGATCTGTGGAACGAAACAATTGTTGAGGCCCCTGAGCTCCAATGCTGAGAGATTTGCTTGGGGGAGAGACTGGGGACAGTTCAGCTGAGATGAAGTGACCTCAAAGAGACTGAGAGTGAGGTCATGAGGGTGGGAAAACTGCCATTTCTTGTGTGCGGAGGAGGCATGGATAGGCACACATTTCCCTCTGGAGAGGAGTATTTCCACCGGATAGCATTTGTTCCCAATCACGACAGTCAAGGGGAATCACTTGGCTAAGCACCCAGGAATGAAGAGAATGGGAAGGAAACCGTTTTCAGATTTCAAAGTGGAGGAAATGGACACTATGTGGAGCCACTGGCCCTGTTGCTTGCCCACCCTGAGCCTCAGCCAGGAACCTGGGGGTCAAGGGAGATGATCTGAGGGCTGCAGATGTTATTCGCAGTCTCACCTCAGGGCAATCACTTTGCATCCAACATAGGAGGAACCAATGCTGCTTTCCTTGAACAAGGGGCTGAGCTGTCGAGAAAATGAGAAGGGGAATGAGTAATGAGCGGTTCAGCCCCCACGGTGGAGAAGCTGGCATTGCAGGAGTCAGGTGGGACCGGGCCTGTGCAATCTCACCACACGCTGAAGCATTCTCTCCGTGGAATTGAAAATGGGAGAGCCAGGGTGATCCATGGCTTCTGTGTACAGTAGGTTGGTGATGGTGAAGTTCACAGTGAAAAATTTCATGTTCTGGCCACCAGCTGTAACACAGGAGGGAAACAGAAGATCCACGCCTAAGCCCTGGGCACCTCAAACAAACAGACCCACAGACACCCTCTACTTGTTTTGTCCTATTCTTTCCTGGAAACAAAACTCGTGCTCCATGGCCCCACTGACATCCATTTCAAGGAACCTCTACCAGTTCCCAAACCTTCCTTCCCTCGACCACTCCCGTTGCTCTTCTCATCTTCTACTTAAGCAAAGTGAAACACTCCTGGGAAGAAATACTAGGTGTACCCTCTCTACCTGGGCTCCTGGACAACGGTGATGGAGTCAACGTGGTGTCTGCAGGGTAAGGGCTTCTCACAGGAGCTGAGGATAAATCATGAAGAACGGAAATCATTCATCAAACGACAGTGTGGAAAATGTCCTATTGGATGCGCCACAAAACGGATCACCTGCACTTAGTCACAGAATCCCTTGGGGAGGACGCAAAGCAGTGCGTGATGAAGCTCAGAAAGCACAGGAGGAAGCCGATATTTATATAAGAGGCCGCCCCTGGCAAAACTTCTCAGGTTCCGTGCTTCCTGGCTAGAATGACCCAGGCCTTCACTCTCTTTAGGTTTTGCATGGGACACATGGGATCATGTCAAAGAACTATGGGAATATCTTTTGATCACCTGATAGATCAACTGCAAGAAATTCATGTCTTTCTTTTCTGTGTGCGTGTATGAGTGTGTGTGCCTGTGTGTGCGTGGGGGCGTGTGGGCGTCTGTGGGCGTCTGTATGTGTGTGTGTGTGTGTGTGTGTGTGTGTGTGTGCGTGCGTGTGTGTGTGTGTGTGTTTTAGGGGGGAGGGCCTTGAAACATGCAACATGCCAAGGTCACCCAGCCAAAATATCACACCAAGTCCCAGATACTGGTTTCCCTTCTTTGGAAGGTGAGTATTTCTTAGAATGAGGTGATTTTTAAGGCTAAAAGCAATTTTCCTTTCCATCATGCTATTCTCTCCCCAGCTTGCATGTGAGATCCAGTGAACATTGCCCAGTGTACTAATCTTGCTCAGTTTCTACCTGTGGTGGCTCCAGTTCCTGACCATGCCTTGAGAGTTGTCAATGACGACACAGTGGGCGTGTCAAAAGCTGCAATACATAGATGATGAACACGTAAATCAATAAACAAACACATAAATTAATGGTGAACGAAAGAATGAAGAGATGAATGAATGGACAGACAGACGGGTAGACGGATTGATGAAGAAACTAATAAATAAAGGAATAAATGAATAGATAGATAGATCGGTCAGAAGCTCAATAAAGAAATGAATGCATGCGTGAATAAGTAAAATAGATGAGTAAATTAATTAGTAGAATAAATAAAGGAGGAAAACAAATGAATGAAGGAGTAGGAGAGGTGACATTGAAAACTAACAGAGAGCACGGTGGCCTAGCATTCTGTCAGGCCATCCCAATCCTAATGACATCATTAATGCAATCTGTCACATGCAGGAAATGCCTCATAAACTGTTTGACACATGACAGAAGGAATGAACGTGGAAGGACACTTTGGCTTGACTTAGCTGCCTGGGTTCTCACAGGGCAAGCTTTTCATGAGGACATGGCTAAAGTGCCCTGCTGGAGACACTGAGCAAGGGACACCATCATGACTTCTCCTTCAGGAAATCTCTTAAAAAGCTGAGCAGCACCGTTCATTCCCCTGATCGTCCCATGGGGATGGCTTGCTAAGTTCTCAACATGGAGCCTCAGACACACAACCTGAAATCCCAAAGAAGGAAGCAGTGTCTCTGGATCATGAAGGCCCACAGGGACACAGAGCTCATTTTTTTCCCACCTGGGACACGGTCTTTCTGGAATTTCCGTGCTAGAAAAGCCCTCACAATGGAACTAGCCCTCTTCTAAAGAGCATTCTGAACACCTTCTGTCTTCATGACGATTTCTAGGGATGGGAAGTTTGCTATGACTCAAGACAGTCAAGGGGCAGATGCGAGGAGGTGGAGAATTCCCTGCGCAAGACCCCACAGCGGGCTAAAGTGAAAGGAACACAGCAATCAAAGACGATATGGATAGCAAAACACTTACTGCTTAAGACTTGCATGGGACGGTATTCCCTGTAACCTGTAAAGCCAAATAACACATAAGAAAGGGAAGGAGATCAGAAAAGAAGGAGAAGGAAACTTGATAGACTCTAGGATGAGATCAAGAATTACCAACATGACTGCTTGCAAGAGGAATCACTTTGCTAAGGACCCATGAATGAAGAGACTGGGAATGAAACCATTTTCAGATTTGAAAATGGAGGAAATGGACACTGGGTGGAGCCACTGCCTTTCCTGCTTCCCCACCCTGAGCCTCAGCCTTTGAAGTCAGCACATGAGTTTGAGTTCTCTGGCCATATCCTTAAGAGAGGGGAGTAGCATTCTTCTGGGCACTTGCTTACTCTGTGCCATGAAGTTCTTCCACGAAGGTAGAGGTAAGAAGGACCCTTATAGCTTTGGGCATTGAGATGGAGCAACGAAAGCCTTGACTTATTTCATTTTGGCTGTGTCCTGGCCTGCAGAAACATAGCAGAAGGCCAAGCCTCCTACTGACTAGCGCAAGACCAGGAAAGAAGCCCTATGCACAAAGGCAATCCCTTAAAGGGCTTGCTCATTCATGGTGGTGCAAGCTTCCAGTAGAAGGAAAAACCCTTCCAACGCCATTCCCACCAAAATGGCATTCAGGTTTGGCAGGAAGCCCTGCCATGAGGGGATTCCCACTGCTTCCTGAGGAAGTGCGTTCCACTTTTGAGTGGCTATAAATCACGGAATTTGTTCCCGCGGTGGGAATCCGGATACATCCCCCAGCAACAGGCACGCATCACTTATAAGCCTGTTCTCTGCAGCCGCTAGAAGGACAGTATGTGCTTTGCTCCACGACAGGCCTCTGAATCTCTCAAGACAATCATTGAACCTCTTTTATTTGCACTCAACTAACCAAGTTCCGTCAAACACTCCTTTGACCACATGGTTTTTGAGTCGTCATCATAACCATTTTCTTTCAGGAGATCCTCTTCCTAGAGTCTGTATCCTCACAATACGTGAGAATATGCATACAGAATAATGTAAACGGGGGCGGATCAAGCCAGAAAACAGTGGGACTACCATCTTCCTCTTCAAAGTGTCTAGATGTATCTTCTTGGGGATCCGATGGATTGTGCCATCAGCCTACTGGATCATGTTGAGATCTCAATCTCCTGAACTTTTGGAGTCTTCTCAGCCTGAATGCTTTCTAGTCATGTGCCCGTCACATCTGGTCAGCCCCAACATGTTCTAATTCTGTATCCATATGTTAACATTACATTTCTGGAAGATCAGCCTCTTCAGCGTGAGGCAGCTTTCCAAACGTAACAGAATTCTAATTCTGACTGTCACCGTTAGCCAGTGTAAGGCACTCCTGGGTTCCTGTGTCCATTTCCTATGTCCATTTTCTTAACAGCTATGATTCTATGCCACTGATTGCTACGACGGGGCCAAGAGCAGAGCTCAGGAGCTGGCACTAAGTGGAACAAGTCAGACAACGAAAAGGAATGGGTCAAGTTAGCCAGGGAGGGAGGCGTGCGTGGGGCCCATTTGGGGCACGTGGCTGGATGAGGGAAGTTTGGGCTCTTGCGGGGTTAGGGCTGGAATCTGAGTGGGGAAAAAAGGAACGATACTAACGCTGGGAATGTGTCGATCTCATTACAGTGCTTAGGCTGGAGAGAAAGGGGTCAATTCTTGCCCCAATGAGGAATCTCACCATCAAGGTAGAAACTTTCTTTGTCCAGAGTGTAAGGGCCCAGTCTGGTGAGGCCATGGGTCTGGTTGCTCAGCTCCCAATAGACCTTTGCTTTGTCGAGAGAGGCACTGGTTGGCGCGCCTTGACGGTTGCACACAGCGTCCACTCCAGTTGCTGAGCCACCCTTCCCAGATCTGTGGAACGAAACAATTGTTGAGGCCCCTGAGCTCCAATGCTGAGAGATTTGCTTGGGGGAGAGACTGGGGACAGTTCAGCTGAGATGAAGTGACCTCAAAGAGACTGAGAGTGAGGTCATGAGGGTGGGAAAACTGCCATTTCTTGTGTGCGGAGGAGGCATGGATAGGCACACATTTCCCTCTGGAGAGGAGTATTTCCACCGGATAGCATTTGTTCCCAATCACGACAGTCAAGGGGAATCACTTGGCTAAGCACCCAGGAATGAAGAGAATGGGAAGGAAACCGTTTTCAGATTTCAAAGTGGAGGAAATGGACACTATGTGGAGCCACTGGCCCTGTTGCTTGCCCACCCTGAGCCTCAGCCAGGAACCTGGGGGTCAAGGGAGATGATCTGAGGGCTGCAGATGTTATTCGCAGTCTCACCTCAGGGCAATCACTTTGCATCCAACATAGGAGGAACCAATGCTGCTTTCCTTGAACAAGGGGCTGAGCTGTCGAGAAAATGAGAAGGGGAATGAGTAATGAGCGGTTCAGCCCCCACGGTGGAGAAGCTGGCATTGCAGGAGTCAGGTGGGACCGGGCCTGTGCAATCTCACCACACGCTGAAGCATTCTCTCCGTGGAATTGAAAATGGGAGAGCCAGGGTGATCCATGGCTTCTGTGTACAGTAGGTTGGTGATGGTGAAGTTCACAGTGAAAAATTTCATGTTCTGGCCACCAGCTGTAACACAGGAGGGAAACAGAAGATCCACGCCTAAGCCCTGGGCACCTCAAACAAACAGACCCACAGACACCCTCTACTTGTTTTGTCCTATTCTTTCCTGGAAACAAAACTCGTGCTCCATGGCCCCACTGACATCCATTTCAAGGAACCTCTACCAGTTCCCAAACCTTCCTTCCCTCGACCACTCCCGTTGCTCTTCTCATCTTCTACTTAAGCAAAGTGAAACACTCCTGGGAAGAAATACTAGGTGTACCCTCTCTACCTGGGCTCCTGGACAACGGTGATGGAGTCAACGTGGTGTCTGCAGGGTAAGGGCTTCTCACAGGAGCTGAGGATAAATCATGAAGAACGGAAATCATTCATCAAACGACAGTGTGGAAAATGTCCTATTGGATGCGCCACAAAACGGATCACCTGCACTTAGTCACAGAATCCCTTGGGGAGGACGCAAAGCAGTGCGTGATGAAGCTCAGAAAGCACAGGAGGAAGCCGATATTTATATAAGAGGCCGCCCCTGGCAAAACTTCTCAGGTTCCGTGCTTCCTGGCTAGAATGACCCAGGCCTTCACTCTCTTTAGGTTTTGCATGGGACACATGGGATCATGTCAAAGAACTATGGGAATATCTTTTGATCACCTGATAGATCAACTGCAAGAAATTCATGTCTTTCTTTTCTGTGTGCGTGTATGAGTGTGTGTGCCTGTGTGTGCGTGGGGGCGTGTGGGCGTCTGTGGGCGTCTGTATGTGTGTGTGTGTGTGTGTGTGTGTGTGTGTGCGTGCGTGTGTGTGTGTGTGTGTTTTAGGGGGGAGGGCCTTGAAACATGCAACATGCCAAGGTCACCCAGCCAAAATATCACACCAAGTCCCAGATACTGGTTTCCCTTCTTTGGAAGGTGAGTATTTCTTAGAATGAGGTGATTTTTAAGGCTAAAAGCAATTTTCCTTTCCATCATGCTATTCTCTCCCCAGCTTGCATGTGAGATCCAGTGAACATTGCCCAGTGTACTAATCTTGCTCAGTTTCTACCTGTGGTGGCTCCAGTTCCTGACCATGCCTTGAGAGTTGTCAATGACGACACAGTGGGCGTGTCAAAAGCTGCAATACATAGATGATGAACACGTAAATCAATAAACAAACACATAAATTAATGGTGAACGAAAGAATGAAGAGATGAATGAATGGACAGACAGACGGGTAGACGGATTGATGAAGAAACTAATAAATAAAGGAATAAATGAATAGATAGATAGATCGGTCAGAAGCTCAATAAAGAAATGAATGCATGCGTGAATAAGTAAAATAGATGAGTAAATTAATTAGTAGAATAAATAAAGGAGGAAAACAAATGAATGAAGGAGTAGGAGAGGTGACATTGAAAACTAACAGAGAGCACGGTGGCCTAGCATTCTGTCAGGCCATCCCAATCCTAATGACATCATTAATGCAATCTGTCACATGCAGGAAATGCCTCATAAACTGTTTGACACATGACAGAAGGAATGAACGTGGAAGGACACTTTGGCTTGACTTAGCTGCCTGGGTTCTCACAGGACAAGCTTTTCATGAGGACATGGCTAAAGTGCCCTGCTGGAGACACTGAGCAAGGGACACCATCATGACTTCTCCTTCAGGAAATCTCTTAAAAAGCTGAGCAGCACCGTTCATTCCCCTGATCGTCCCATGGGGATGGCTTGCTAAGTTCTCAACATGGAGCCTCAGACACACAACCTGAAATCCCAAAGAAGGAAGCAGTGTCTCTGGATCATGAAGGCCCACAGGGACACAGAGCTCATTTTTTTCCCACCTGGGACACGGTCTTTCTGGAATTTCCGTGCTAGAAAAGCCCTCACAATGGAACTAGCCCTCTTCTAAAGAGCATTCTGAACACCTTCTGTCTTCATGACGATTTCTAGGGATGGGAAGTTTGCTATGACTCAAGACAGTCAAGGGGCAGATGCGAGGAGGTGGAGAATTCCCTGCGCAAGACCCCACAGCGGGCTAAAGTGAAAGGAACACAGCAATCAACGACGATATGGATAGCAAAACACTTACTGCTTAAGACTTGCATGGGACGGTATTCCCTGTAACCTGTAAAGCCAAATAACACATAAGAAAGGGAAGGAGATCAGAAAAGAAGGAGAAGGAAACTTGATAGACTCTAGGATGAGATCAAGAATTACCAACATGACTGCTTGCAAGAGGAATCACTTTGCTAAGGACCCATGAATGAAGAGACTGGGAATGAAACCATTTTCAGATTTGAAAATGGAGGAAATGGACACTGGGTGGAGCCACTGCCTTTCCTGCTTCCCCACCCTGAGCCTCAGCCTTTGAAGTCAGCACATGAGTTTGAGTTCTCTGGCCATATCCTTAAGAGAGGGGAGTAGCATTCTTCTGGGCACTTGCTTACTCTGTGCCATGAAGTTCTTCCACGAAGGTAGAGGTAAGAAGGACCCTTATAGCTTTGGGCATTGAGATGGAGCAACGAAAGCCTTGACTTATTTCATTTTGGCTGTGTCCTGGCCTGCAGAAACATAGCAGAAGGCCAAGCCTCCTACTGACTAGCGCAAGACCAGGAAAGAAGCCCTATGCACAAAGGCAATCCCTTAAAGGGCTTGCTCATTCATGGTGGTGCAAGCTTCCAGTAGAAGGAAAAACCCTTCCAACGCCATTCCCACCAAAATGGCATTCAGGTTTGGCAGGAAGCCCTGCCATGAGGGGATTCCCACTGCTTCCTGAGGAAGTGCGTTCCACTTTTGAGTGGCTATAAATCACGGAATTTGTTCCCGCGGTGGGAATCCGGATACATCCCCCAGCAACAGGCACGCATCACTTATAAGCCTGTTCTCTGCAGCCGCTAGAAGGACAGTATGTGCTTTGCTCCACGACAGGCCTCTGAATCTCTCAAGACAATCATTGAACCTCTTTTATTTGCACTCAACTAACCAAGTTCCGTCAAACACTCCTTTGACCACATGGTTTTTGAGTCGTCATCATAACCATTTTCTTTCAGGAGATCCTCTTCCTAGAGTCTGTATCCTCACAATACGTGAGAATATGCATACAGAATAATGTAAACGGGGGCGGATCAAGCCAGAAAACAGTGGGACTACCATCTTCCTCTTCAAAGTGTCTAGATGTATCTTCTTGGGGATCCGATGGATTGTGCCATCAGCCTACTGGATCATGTTGAGATCTCAATCTCCTGAACTTTTGGAGTCTTCTCAGCCTGAATGCTTTCTAGTCATGTGCCCGTCACATCTGGTCAGCCCCAACATGTTCTAATTCTGTATCCATATGTTAACATTACATTTCTGGAAGATCAGCCTCTTCAGCGTGAGGCAGCTTTCCAAACGTAACAGAATTCTAATTCTGACTGTCACCGTTAGCCAGTGTAAGGCACTCCTGGGTTCCTGTGTCCATTTCCTATGTCCATTTTCTTAACAGCTATGATTCTATGCCACTGATTGCTACGACGGGGCCAAGAGCAGAGCTCAGGAGCTGGCACTAAGTGGAACAAGTCAGACAACGAAAAGGAATGGGTCAAGTTAGCCAGGGAGGGAGGCGTGCGTGGGGCCCATTTGGGGCACGTGGCTGGATGAGGGAAGTTTGGGCTCTTGCGGGGTTAGGGCTGGAATCTGAGTGGGGAAAAAAGGAACGATACTAACGCTGGGAATGTGTCGATCTCATTACAGTGCTTAGGCTGAAGAGAAAGGGGTCAATTCTTGCCCCAATGAGGAATCTCACCATCAAGGTAGAAACTTTCTTTGTCCAGAGTGTAAGGGCCCAGTCTGGTGAGGCCATGGGTCTGGTTGCTCAGCTCCCAATAGACCTTTGCTTTGTCGAGAGAGGCACTGGTTGGCGCGCCTTGACGGTTGCACACAGCGTCCACTCCAGTTGCTGAGCCACCCTTCCCAGATCTGTGGAACGAAACAATTGTTGAGGCCCCTGAGCTCCAATGCTGAGAGATTTGCTTGGGGGAGAGACTGGGGACAGTTCAGCTGAGATGAAGTGACCTCAAAGAGACTGAGAGTGAGGTCATGAGGGTGGGAAAACTGCCATTTCTTGTGTGCGGAGGAGGCATGGATAGGCACACATTTCCCTCTGGAGAGGAGTATTTCCACCGGATAGCATTTGTTCCCAATCACGACAGTCAAGGGGAATCACTTGGCTAAGCACCCAGGAATGAAGAGAATGGGAAGGAAACCGCTTTCAGATTTCAAAGTGGAGGAAATGGACACTATGTGGAGCCACTGGCCCTGTTGCTTGCCCACCCTGAGCCTCAGCCAGGAACCTGGGGGTCAAGGGAGATGATCTGAGGGCTGCAGATGTTATTCGCAGTCTCACCTCAGGGCAATCACTTTGCATCCAACATAGGAGGAACCAATGCTGCTTTCCTTGAACAAGGGGCTGAGCTGTCGAGAAAATGAGAAGGGGAATGAGTAATGAGCGGTTCAGCCCCCACGGTGGAGAAGCTGGCATTGCAGGAGTCAGGTGGGACCGGGCCTGTGCAATCTCACCACACGCTGAAGCATTCTCTCCGTGGAATTGAAAATGGGAGAGCCAGGGTGATCCATGGCTTCTGTGTACAGTAGGTTGGTGATGGTGAAGTTCACAGTGAAAAATTTCATGTTCTGGCCACCAGCTGTAACACAGGAGGGAAACAGAAGATCCACGCCTAAGCCCTGGGCACCTCAAACAAACAGACCCACAGACACCCTCTACTTGTTTTGTCCTATTCTTTCCTGGAAACAAAACTCGTGCTCCATGGCCCCACTGACATCCATTTCAAGGAACCTCTACCAGTTCCCAAACCTTCCTTCCCTCGACCACTCCCGTTGCTCTTCTCATCTTCTACTTAAGCAAAGTGAAACACTCCTGGGAAGAAATACTAGGTGTACCCTCTCTACCTGGGCTCCTGGACAACGGTGATGGAGTCAACGTGGTGTCTGCAGGGTAAGGGCTTCTCACAGGAGCTGAGGATAAATCATGAAGAACGGAAATCATTCATCAAACGACAGTGTGGAAAATGTCCTATTGGATGCGCCACAAAACGGATCACCTGCACTTAGTCACAGAATCCCTTGGGGAGGACGCAAAGCAGTGCGTGATGAAGCTCAGAAAGCACAGGAGGAAGCCGATATTTATATAAGAGGCCGCCCCTGGCAAAACTTCTCAGGTTCCGTGCTTCCTGGCTAGAATGACCCAGGCCTTCACTCTCTTTAGGTTTTGCATGGGACACATGGGATCATGTCAAAGAACTATGGGAATATCTTTTGATCACCTGATAGATCAACTGCAAGAAATTCATGTCTTTCTTTTCTGTGTGCGTGTATGAGTGTGTGTGCCTGTGTGTGCGTGGGGGCGTGTGGGCGTCTGTGGGCGTCTGTATGTGTGTGTGTGTGTGTGTGTGTGTGTGTGTGTGTGCGTGCGTGTGTGTGTGTGTGTGTGTTTTAGGGGGGAGGGCCTTGAAACATGCAACATGCCAAGGTCACCCAGCCAAAATATCACACCAAGTCCCAGATACTGGTTTCCCTTCTTTGGAAGGTGAGTATTTCTTAGAATGAGGTGATTTTTAAGGCTAAAAGCAATTTTCCTTTCCATCATGCTATTCTCTCCCCAGCTTGCATGTGAGATCCAGTGAACATTGCCCAGTGTACTAATCTTGCTCAGTTTCTACCTGTGGTGGCTCCAGTTCCTGACCATGCCTTGAGAGTTGTCAATGACGACACAGTGGGCGTGTCAAAAGCTGCAATACATAGATGATGAACACGTAAATCAATAAACAAACACATAAATTAATGGTGAACGAAAGAATGAAGAGATGAATGAATGGACAGACAGACGGGTAGACGGATTGATGAAGAAACTAATAAATAAAGGAATAAATGAATAGATAGATAGATCGGTCAGAAGCTCAATAAAGAAATGAATGCATGCGTGAATAAGTAAAATAGATGAGTAAATTAATTAGTAGAATAAATAAAGGAGGAAAACAAATGAATGAAGGAGTAGGAGAGGTGACATTGAAAACTAACAGAGAGCACGGTGGCCTAGCATTCTGTCAGGCCATCCCAATCCTAATGACATCATTAATGCAATCTGTCACATGCAGGAAATGCCTCATAAACTGTTTGACACATGACAGAAGGAATGAACGTGGAAGGACACTTTGGCTTGACTTAGCTGCCTGGGTTCTCACAGGACAAGCTTTTCATGAGGACATGGCTAAAGTGCCCTGCTGGAGACACTGAGCAAGGGACACCATCATGACTTCTCCTTCAGGAAATCTCTTAAAAAGCTGAGCAGCACCGTTCATTCCCCTGATCGTCCCATGGGGATGGCTTGCTAAGTTCTCAACATGGAGCCTCAGACACACAACCTGAAATCCCAAAGAAGGAAGCAGTGTCTCTGGATCATGAAGGCCCACAGGGACACAGAGCTCATTTTTTTCCCACCTGGGACACGGTCTTTCTGGAATTTCCGTGCTAGAAAAGCCCTCACAATGGAACTAGCCCTCTTCTAAAGAGCATTCTGAACACCTTCTGTCTTCATGACGATTTCTAGGGATGGGAAGTTTGCTATGACTCAAGACAGTCAAGGGGCAGATGCGAGGAGGTGGAGAATTCCCTGCGCAAGACCCCACAGCGGGCTAAAGTGAAAGGAACACAGCAATCAACGACGATATGGATAGCAAAACACTTACTGCTTAAGACTTGCATGGGACGGTATTCCCTGTAACCTGTAAAGCCAAATAACACATAAGAAAGGGAAGGAGATCAGAAAAGAAGGAGAAGGAAACTTGATAGACTCTAGGATGAGATCAAGAATTACCAACATGACTGCTTGCAAGAGGAATCACTTTGCTAAGGACCCATGAATGAAGAGACTGGGAATGAAACCATTTTCAGATTTGAAAATGGAGGAAATGGACACTGGGTGGAGCCACTGCCTTTCCTGCTTCCCCACCCTGAGCCTCAGCCTTTGAAGTCAGCACATGAGTTTGAGTTCTCTGGCCATATCCTTAAGAGAGGGGAGTAGCATTCTTCTGGGCACTTGCTTACTCTGTGCCATGAAGTTCTTCCACGAAGGTAGAGGTAAGAAGGACCCTTATAGCTTTGGGCATTGAGATGGAGCAACGAAAGCCTTGACTTATTTCATTTTGGCTGTGTCCTGGCCTGCAGAAACATAGCAGAAGGCCAAGCCTCCTACTGACTAGCGCAAGACCAGGAAAGAAGCCCTATGCACAAAGGCAATCCCTTAAAGGGCTTGCTCATTCATGGTGGTGCAAGCTTCCAGTAGAAGGAAAAACCCTTCCAACTCCATTCCCACCAAAATGGCATTCAGGTTTGGCAGGAAGCCCTGCCATGAGGGGATTCCCACTGCTTCCTGAGGAAGTGCGTTCCACTTTTGAGTGGCTATAAATCACGGAATTTGTTCCCGCGGTGGGAATCCGGATACATCCCCCAGCAACAGGCACGCATCACTTATAAGCCTGTTCTCTGCAGCCGCTAGAAGGACAGTATGTGCTTTGCTCCACGACAGGCCTCTGAATCTCTCAAGACAATCATTGAACCTCTTTTATTTGCACTCAACTAACCAAGTTCCGTCAAACACTCCTTTGACCACATGGTTTTTGAGTCGTCATCATAACCATTTTCTTTCAGGAGATCCTCTTCCTAGAGTCTGTATCCTCACAATACGTGAGAATATGCATACAGAATAATGTAAACGGGGGCGGATCAAGCCAGAAAACAGTGGGACTACCATCTTCCTCTTCAAAGTGTCTAGATGTATCTTCTTGGGGATCCGATGGATTGTGCCATCAGCCTACTGGATCATGTTGAGATCTCAATCTCCTGAACTTTTGGAGTCTTCTCAGCCTGAATGCTTTCTAGTCATGTGCCCGTCACATCTGGTCAGCCCCAACATGTTCTAATTCTGTATCCATATGTTAACATTACATTTCTGGAAGATCAGCCTCTTCAGCGTGAGGCAGCTTTCCAAACGTAACAGAATTCTAATTCTGACTGTCACCGTTAGCCAGTGTAAGGCACTCCTGGGTTCCTGTGTCCATTTCCTATGTCCATTTTCTTAACAGCTATGATTCTATGCCACTGATTGCTACGACGGGGCCAAGAGCAGAGCTCAGGAGCTGGCACTAAGTGGAACAAGTCAGACAACGAAAAGGAATGGGTCAAGTTAGCCAGGGAGGGAGGCGTGCGTGGGGCCCATTTGGGGCACGTGGCTGGATGAGGGAAGTTTGGGCTCTTGCGGGGTTAGGGCTGGAATCTGAGTGGGGAAAAAAGGAACGATACTAACGCTGGGAATGTGTCGATCTCATTACAGTGCTTAGGCTGGAGAGAAAGGGGTCAATTCTTGCCCCAATGAGGAATCTCACCATCAAGGTAGAAACTTTCTTTGTCCAGAGTGTAAGGGCCCAGTCTGGTGAGGCCATGGGTCTGGTTGCTCAGCTCCCAATAGACCTTTGCTTTGTCGAGAGAGGCACTGGTTGGCGCGCCTTGACGGTTGCACACAGCGTCCACTCCAGTTGCTGAGCCACCCTTCCCAGATCTGTGGAACGAAACAATTGTTGAGGCCCCTGAGCTCCAATGCTGAGAGATTTGCTTGGGGGAGAGACTGGGGACAGTTCAGCTGAGATGAAGTGACCTCAAAGAGACTGAGAGTGAGGTCATGAGGGTGGGAAAACTGCCATTTCTTGTGTGCGGAGGAGGCATGGATAGGCACACATTTCCCTCTGGAGAGGAGTATTTCCACCGGATAGCATTTGTTCCCAATCACGACAGTCAAGGGGAATCACTTGGCTAAGCACCCAGGAATGAAGAGAATGGGAAGGAAACCGTTTTCAGATTTCAAAGTGGAGGAAATGGACACTATGTGGAGCCACTGGCCCTGTTGCTTGCCCACCCTGAGCCTCAGCCAGGAACCTGGGGGTCAAGGGAGATGATCTGAGGGCTGCAGATGTTATTCGCAGTCTCACCTCAGGGCAATCACTTTGCATCCAACATAGGAGGAACCAATGCTGCTTTCCTTGAACAAGGGGCTGAGCTGTCGAGAAAATGAGAAGGGGAATGAGTAATGAGCGGTTCAGCCCCCACGGTGGAGAAGCTGGCATTGCAGGAGTCAGGTGGGACCGGGCCTGTGCAATCTCACCACACGCTGAAGCATTCTCTCCGTGGAATTGAAAATGGGAGAGCCAGGGTGATCCATGGCTTCTGTGTACAGTAGGTTGGTGATGGTGAAGTTCACAGTGAAAAATTTCATGTTCTGGCCACCAGCTGTAACACAGGAGGGAAACAGAAGATCCACGCCTAAGCCCTGGGCACCTCAAACAAACAGACCCACAGACACCCTCTACTTGTTTTGTCCTATTCTTTCCTGGAAACAAAACTCGTGCTCCATGGCCCCACTGACATCCATTTCAAGGAACCTCTACCAGTTCCCAAACCTTCCTTCCCTCGACCACTCCCGTTGCTCTTCTCATCTTCTACTTAAGCAAAGTGAAACACTCCTGGGAAGAAATACTAGGTGTACCCTCTCTACCTGGGCTCCTGGACAACGGTGATGGAGTCAACGTGGTGTCTGCAGGGTAAGGGCTTCTCACAGGAGCTGAGGATAAATCATGAAGAACGGAAATCATTCATCAAACGACAGTGTGGAAAATGTCCTATTGGATGCGCCACAAAACGGATCACCTGCACTTAGTCACAGAATCCCTTGGGGAGGACGCAAAGCAGTGCGTGATGAAGCTCAGAAAGCACAGGAGGAAGCCGATATTTATATAAGAGGCCGCCCCTGGCAAAACTTCTCAGGTTCCGTGCTTCCTGGCTAGAATGACCCAGGCCTTCACTCTCTTTAGGTTTTGCATGGGACACATGGGATCATGTCAAAGAACTATGGGAATATCTTTTGATCACCTGATAGATCAACTGCAAGAAATTCATGTCTTTCTTTTCTGTGTGCGTGTATGAGTGTGTGTGCCTGTGTGTGCGTGGGGGCGTGTGGGCGTCTGTGGGCGTCTGTATGTGTGTGTGTGTGTGTGTGTGTGTGTGTGTGTGTGCGTGCGTGTGTGTGTGTGTGTGTTTTAGGGGGGAGGGCCTTGAAACATGCAACATGCCAAGGTCACCCAGCCAAAATATCACACCAAGTCCCAGATACTGGTTTCCCTTCTTTGGAAGGTGAGTATTTCTTAGAATGAGGTGATTTTTAAGGCTAAAAGCAATTTTCCTTTCCATCATGCTATTCTCTCCCCAGCTTGCATGTGAGATCCAGTGAACATTGCCCAGTGTACTAATCTTGCTCAGTTTCTACCTGTGGTGGCTCCAGTTCCTGACCATGCCTTGAGAGTTGTCAATGACGACACAGTGGGCGTGTCAAAAGCTGCAATACATAGATGATGAACACGTAAATCAATAAACAAACACATAAATTAATGGTGAACGAAAGAATGAAGAGATGAATGAATGGACAGACAGACGGGTAGACGGATTGATGAAGAAACTAATAAATAAAGGAATAAATGAATAGATAGATAGATCGGTCAGAAGCTCAATAAAGAAATGAATGCATGCGTGAATAAGTAAAATAGATGAGTAAATTAATTAGTAGAATAAATAAAGGAGGAAAACAAATGAATGAAGGAGTAGGAGAGGTGACATTGAAAACTAACAGAGAGCACGGTGGCCTAGCATTCTGTCAGGCCATCCCAATCCTAATGACATCATTAATGCAATCTGTCACATGCAGGAAATGCCTCATAAACTGTTTGACACATGACAGAAGGAATGAACGTGGAAGGACACTTTGGCTTGACTTAGCTGCCTGGGTTCTCACAGGACAAGCTTTTCATGAGGACATGGCTAAAGTGCCCTGCTGGAGACACTGAGCAAGGGACACCATCATGACTTCTCCTTCAGGAAATCTCTTAAAAAGCTGAGCAGCACCGTTCATTCCCCTGATCGTCCCATGGGGATGGCTTGCTAAGTTCTCAACATGGAGCCTCAGACACACAACCTGAAATCCCAAAGAAGGAAGCAGTGTCTCTGGATCATGAAGGCCCACAGGGACACAGAGCTCATTTTTTTCCCACCTGGGACACGGTCTTTCTGGAATTTCCGTGCTAGAAAAGCCCTCACAATGGAACTAGCCCTCTTCTAAAGAGCATTCTGAACACCTTCTGTCTTCATGACGATTTCTAGGGATGGGAAGTTTGCTATGACTCAAGACAGTCAAGGGGCAGATGCGAGGAGGTGGAGAATTCCCTGCGCAAGACCCCACAGCGGGCTAAAGTGAAAGGAACACAGCAATCAACGACGATATGGATAGCAAAACACTTACTGCTTAAGACTTGCATGGGACGGTATTCCCTGTAACCTGTAAAGCCAAATAACACATAAGAAAGGGAAGGAGATCAGAAAAGAAGGAGAAGGAAACTTGATAGACTCTAGGATGAGATCAAGAATTACCAACATGACTGCTTGCAAGAGGAATCACTTTGCTAAGGACCCATGAATGAAGAGACTGGGAATGAAACCATTTTCAGATTTGAAAATGGAGGAAATGGACACTGGGTGGAGCCACTGCCTTTCCTGCTTCCCCACCCTGAGCCTCAGCCTTTGAAGTCAGCACATGAGTTTGAGTTCTCTGGCCATATCCTTAAGAGAGGGGAGTAGCATTCTTCTGGGCACTTGCTTACTCTGTGCCATGAAGTTCTTCCACGAAGGTAGAGGTAAGAAGGACCCTTATAGCTTTGGGCATTGAGATGGAGCAACGAAAGCCTTGACTTATTTCATTTTGGCTGTGTCCTGGCCTGCAGAAACATAGCAGAAGGCCAAGCCTCCTACTGACTAGCGCAAGACCAGGAAAGAAGCCCTATGCACAAAGGCAATCCCTTAAAGGGCTTGCTCATTCATGGTGGTGCAAGCTTCCAGTAGAAGGAAAAACCCTTCCAACGCCATTCCCACCAAAATGGCATTCAGGTTTGGCAGGAAGCCCTGCCATGAGGGGATTCCCACTGCTTCCTGAGGAAGTGCGTTCCACTTTTGAGTGGCTATAAATCACGGAATTTGTTCCCGCGGTGGGAATCCGGATACATCCCCCAGCAACAGGCACGCATCACTTATAAGCCTGTTCTCTGCAGCCGCTAGAAGGACAGTATGTGCTTTGCTCCACGACAGGCCTCTGAATCTCTCAAGACAATCATTGAACCTCTTTTATTTGCACTCAACTAACCAAGTTCCGTCAAACACTCCTTTGACCACATGGTTTTTGAGTCGTCATCATAACCATTTTCTTTCAGGAGATCCTCTTCCTAGAGTCTGTATCCTCACAATACGTGAGAATATGCATACAGAATAATGTAAACGGGGGCGGATCAAGCCAGAAAACAGTGGGACTACCATCTTCCTCTTCAAAGTGTCTAGATGTATCTTCTTGGGGATCCGATGGATTGTGCCATCAGCCTACTGGATCATGTTGAGATCTCAATCTCCTGAACTTTTGGAGTCTTCTCAGCCTGAATGCTTTCTAGTCATGTGCCCGTCACATCTGGTCAGCCCCAACATGTTCTAATTCTGTATCCATATGTTAACATTACATTTCTGGAAGATCAGCCTCTTCAGCGTGAGGCAGCTTTCCAAACGTAACAGAATTCTAATTCTGACTGTCACCGTTAGCCAGTGTAAGGCACTCCTGGGTTCCTGTGTCCATTTCCTATGTCCATTTTCTTAACAGCTATGATTCTATGCCACTGATTGCTACGACGGGGCCAAGAGCAGAGCTCAGGAGCTGGCACTAAGTGGAACAAGTCAGACAACGAAAAGGAATGGGTCAAGTTAGCCAGGGAGGGAGGCGTGCGTGGGGCCCATTTGGGGCACGTGGCTGGATGAGGGAAGTTTGGGCTCTTGCGGGGTTAGGGCTGGAATCTGAGTGGGGAAAAAAGGAACGATACTAACGCTGGGAATGTGTCGATCTCATTACAGTGCTTAGGCTGGAGAGAAAGGGGTCAATTCTTGCCCCAATGAGGAATCTCACCATCAAGGTAGAAACTTTCTTTGTCCAGAGTGTAAGGGCCCAGTCTGGTGAGGCCATGGGTCTGGTTGCTCAGCTCCCAATAGACCTTTGCTTTGTCGAGAGAGGCACTGGTTGGCGCGCCTTGACGGTTGCACACAGCGTCCACTCCAGTTGCTGAGCCACCCTTCCCAGATCTGTGGAACGAAACAATTGTTGAGGCCCCTGAGCTCCAATGCTGAGAGATTTGCTTGGGGGAGAGACTGGGGACAGTTCAGCTGAGATGAAGTGACCTCAAAGAGACTGAGAGTGAGGTCATGAGGGTGGGAAAACTGCCATTTCTTGTGTGCGGAGGAGGCATGGATAGGCACACATTTCCCTCTGGAGAGGAGTATTTCCACCGGATAGCATTTGTTCCCAATCACGACAGTCAAGGGGAATCACTTGGCTAAGCACCCAGGAATGAAGAGAATGGGAAGGAAACCGTTTTCAGATTTCAAAGTGGAGGAAATGGACACTATGTGGAGCCACTGGCCCTGTTGCTTGCCCACCCTGAGCCTCAGCCAGGAACCTGGGGGTCAAGGGAGATGATCTGAGGGCTGCAGATGTTATTCGCAGTCTCACCTCAGGGCAATCACTTTGCATCCAACATAGGAGGAACCAATGCTGCTTTCCTTGAACAAGGGGCTGAGCTGTCGAGAAAATGAGAAGGGGAATGAGTAATGAGCGGTTCAGCCCCCACGGTGGAGAAGCTGGCATTGCAGGAGTCAGGTGGGACCGGGCCTGTGCAATCTCACCACACGCTGAAGCATTCTCTCCGTGGAATTGAAAATGGGAGAGCCAGGGTGATCCATGGCTTCTGTGTACAGTAGGTTGGTGATGGTGAAGTTCACAGTGAAAAATTTCATGTTCTGGCCACCAGCTGTAACACAGGAGGGAAACAGAAGATCCACGCCTAAGCCCTGGGCACCTCAAACAAACAGACCCACAGACACCCTCTACTTGTTTTGTCCTATTCTTTCCTGGAAACAAAACTCGTGCTCCATGGCCCCACTGACATCCATTTCAAGGAACCTCTACCAGTTCCCAAACCTTCCTTCCCTCGACCACTCCCGTTGCTCTTCTCATCTTCTACTTAAGCAAAGTGAAACACTCCTGGGAAGAAATACTAGGTGTACCCTCTCTACCTGGGCTCCTGGACAACGGTGATGGAGTCAACGTGGTGTCTGCAGGGTAAGGGCTTCTCACAGGAGCTGAGGATAAATCATGAAGAACGGAAATCATTCATCAAACGACAGTGTGGAAAATGTGCTATTGGATGCTCCACAAAACGGATCACCTGCACTTAGTCACAGAATGCCTTGGGGAGGACGCAAAGCAGTGGGTGATGAAGCTCAGAAAGCACAGGAGGAAGCCAATATTTATATAAGAGGCCGCCCCTGGCAAAACTTCTCAGGTTCCGTGCTTCCTGGCTAGAATGACCCAGGCCTTCACTCTCTTTAGGTTTTGCATGGGACACATGGGATCATGTCAAAGAACTATGGGAATATCTTTTGATCACCTGATAGATCAACTGCAAGAAATTCATGTCTTTGTTTTCTGTGTGTGTGTATGAGTGTGTGTGCCTGTGTGGGCGTGGGGGCGTGTGGGCGTCTGTGGGCGTCTGTATGTGTGTGTGTGTGTGTGTGTGTGTGTGTGTGCGTGCGTGTGTGTGTGTGTGTGTGTTTTAAGGGGGAGGGCCTTGAAACATGCAACATGACAAGGTCACCCAGCCAAAATATCACACCAAGTCCCAGATACTGGTTTCCCTTCTTTGGAAGGTGAGTATTTCTTAGAATGAGGTGATTTTTAAGGCTAAAAGCAATTTTCCTTTCCATCATGCTATTCTCTCCCCAGCTTGCATGTGAGATCCAGTGAACATTGCCCAGTGTACTAATCTTGCTCAGTTTCTACCTGTGGTGGCTCCAGTTCCTGACCATGCCTTGAGAGTTGTCAATGACGACACAGTGGGCGTGTCAAAAGCTGCAATACATAGATGATGAACACGTAAATCAATAAACAAACACATAAATTAATGGTGAACGAAAGAATGAAGAGATGAATGAATGGACAGACAGACGGGTAGACGGATTGATGAAGAAACTAATAAATAAAGGAATAAATGAATAGATAGATAGATCGGTCAGAAGCTCAATAAAGAAATGAATGCATGCGTGAATAAGTAAAATAGATGAGTAAATTAATTAGTAGAATAAATAAAGGAGGAAAACAAATGAATGAAGGAGTAGGAGAGGTGACATTGAAAACTAACAGAGAGCACGGTGGCCTAGCATTCTGTCAGGCCATCCCAATCCTAATGACATCATTAATGCAATCTGTCACATGCAGGAAATGCCTCATAAACTGTTTGACACATGACAGAAGGAATGAACGTGGAAGGACACTTTGGCTTGACTTAGCTGCCTGGGTTCTCACAGGACAAGCTTTTCATGAGGACATGGCTAAAGTGCCCTGCTGGAGACACTGAGCAAGGGACACCATCATGACTTCTCCTTCAGGAAATCTCTTAAAAAGCTGAGCAGCACCGTTCATTCCCCTGATCGTCCCATGGGGATGGCTTGCTAAGTTCTCAACATGGAGCCTCAGACACACAACCTGAAATCCCAAAGAAGGAAGCAGTGTCTCTGGATCATGAAGGCCCACAGGGACACAGAGCTCATTTTTTTCCCACCTGGGACACGGTCTTTCTGGAATTTCCGTGCTAGAAAAGCCCTCACAATGGAACTAGCCCTCTTCTAAAGAGCATTCTGAACACCTTCTGTCTTCATGACGATTTCTAGGGATGGGAAGTTTGCTATGACTCAAGACAGTCAAGGGGCAGATGCGAGGAGGTGGAGAATTCCCTGCGCAAGACCCCACAGCGGGCTAAAGTGAAAGGAACACAGCAATCAAAGACGATATGGATAGCAAAACACTTACTGCTTAAGACTTGCATGGGACGGTATTCCCTGTAACCTGTAAAGCCAAATAACACATAAGAAAGGGAAGGAGATCAGAAAAGAAGGAGAAGGAAACTTGATAGACTCTAGGATGAGATCAAGAATTACCAACATGACTGCTTGCAAGAGGAATCACTTTGCTAAGGACCCATGAATGAAGAGACTGGGAATGAAACCATTTTCAGATTTGAAAATGGAGGAAATGGACACTGGGTGGAGCCACTGCCTTTCCTGCTTCCCCACCCTGAGCCTCAGCCTTTGAAGTCAGCACATGAGTTTGAGTTCTCTGGCCATATCCTTAAGAGAGGGGAGTAGCATTCTTCTGGGCACTTGCTTACTCTGTGCCATGAAGTTCTTCCACGAAGGTAGAGGTAAGAAGGACCCTTATAGCTTTGGGCATTGAGATGGAGCAACGAAAGCCTTGACTTATTTCATTTTGGCTGTGTCCTGGCCTGCAGAAACATAGCAGAAGGCCAAGCCTCCTACTGACTAGCGCAAGACCAGGAAAGAAGCCCTATGCACAAAGGCAATCCCTTAAAGGGCTTGCTCATTCATGGTGGTGCAAGCTTCCAGTAGAAGGAAAAACCCTTCCAACGCCATTCCCACCAAAATGGCATTCAGGTTTGGCAGGAAGCCCTGCCATGAGGGGATTCCCACTGCTTCCTGAGGAAGTGCGTTCCACTTTTGAGTGGCTATAAATCACGGAATTTGTTCCCGCGGTGGGAATCCGGATACATCCCCCAGCAACAGGCACGCATCACTTATAAGCCTGTTCTCTGCAGCCGCTAGAAGGACAGTATGTGCTTTGCTCCACGACAGGCCTCTGAATCTCTCAAGACAATCATTGAACCTCTTTTATTTGCACTCAACTAACCAAGTTCCGTCAAACACTCCTTTGACCACATGGTTTTTGAGTCGTCATCATAACCATTTTCTTTCAGGAGATCCTCTTCCTAGAGTCTGTATCCTCACAATACGTGAGAATATGCATACAGAATAATGTAAACGGGGGCGGATCAAGCCAGAAAACAGTGGGACTACCATCTTCCTCTTCAAAGTGTCTAGATGTATCTTCTTGGGGATCCGATGGATTGTGCCATCAGCCTACTGGATCATGTTGAGATCTCAATCTCCTGAACTTTTGGAGTCTTCTCAGCCTGAATGCTTTCTAGTCATGTGCCCGTCACATCTGGTCAGCCCCAACATGTTCTAATTCTGTATCCATATGTTAACATTACATTTCTGGAAGATCAGCCTCTTCAGCGTGAGGCAGCTTTCCAAACGTAACAGAATTCTAATTCTGACTGTCACCGTTAGCCAGTGTAAGGCACTCCTGGGTTCCTGTGTCCATTTCCTATGTCCATTTTCTTAACAGCTATGATTCTATGCCACTGATTGCTACGACGGGGCCAAGAGCAGAGCTCAGGAGCTGGCACTAAGTGGAACAAGTCAGACAACGAAAAGGAATGGGTCAAGTTAGCCAGGGAGGGAGGCGTGCGTGGGGCCCATTTGGGGCACGTGGCTGGATGAGGGAAGTTTGGGCTCTTGCGGGGTTAGGGCTGGAATCTGAGTGGGGAAAAAAGGAACGATACTAACGCTGGGAATGTGTCGATCTCATTACAGTGCTTAGGCTGGAGAGAAAGGGGTCAATTCTTGCCCCAATGAGGAATCTCACCATCAAGGTAGAAACTTTCTTTGTCCAGAGTGTAAGGGCCCAGTCTGGTGAGGCCATGGGTCTGGTTGCTCAGCTCCCAATAGACCTTTGCTTTGTCGAGAGAGGCACTGGTTGGCGCGCCTTGACGGTTGCACACAGCGTCCACTCCAGTTGCTGAGCCACCCTTCCCAGATCTGTGGAACGAAACAATTGTTGAGGCCCCTGAGCTCCAATGCTGAGAGATTTGCTTGGGGGAGAGACTGGGGACAGTTCAGCTGAGATGAAGTGACCTCAAAGAGACTGAGAGTGAGGTCATGAGGGTGGGAAAACTGCCATTTCTTGTGTGCGGAGGAGGCATGGATAGGCACACATTTCCCTCTGGAGAGGAGTATTTCCACCGGATAGCATTTGTTCCCAATCACGACAGTCAAGGGGAATCACTTGGCTAAGCACCCAGGAATGAAGAGAATGGGAAGGAAACCGTTTTCAGATTTCAAAGTGGAGGAAATGGACACTATGTGGAGCCACTGGCCCTGTTGCTTGCCCACCCTGAGCCTCAGCCAGGAACCTGGGGGTCAAGGGAGATGATCTGAGGGCTGCAGATGTTATTCGCAGTCTCACCTCAGGGCAATCACTTTGCATCCAACATAGGAGGAACCAATGCTGCTTTCCTTGAACAAGGGGCTGAGCTGTCGAGAAAATGAGAAGGGGAATGAGTAATGAGCGGTTCAGCCCCCACGGTGGAGAAGCTGGCATTGCAGGAGTCAGGTGGGACCGGGCCTGTGCAATCTCACCACACGCTGAAGCATTCTCTCCGTGGAATTGAAAATGGGAGAGCCAGGGTGATCCATGGCTTCTGTGTACAGTAGGTTGGTGATGGTGAAGTTCACAGTGAAAAATTTCATGTTCTGGCCACCAGCTGTAACACAGGAGGGAAACAGAAGATCCACGCCTAAGCCCTGGGCACCTCAAACAAACAGACCCACAGACACCCTCTACTTGTTTTGTCCTATTCTTTCCTGGAAACAAAACTCGTGCTCCATGGCCCCACTGACATCCATTTCAAGGAACCTCTACCAGTTCCCAAACCTTCCTTCCCTCGACCACTCCCGTTGCTCTTCTCATCTTCTACTTAAGCAAAGTGAAACACTCCTGGGAAGAAATACTAGGTGTACCCTCTCTACCTGGGCTCCTGGACAACGGTGATGGAGTCAACGTGGTGTCTGCAGGGTAAGGGCTTCTCACAGGAGCTGAGGATAAATCATGAAGAACGGAAATCATTCATCAAACGACAGTGTGGAAAATGTCCTATTGGATGCGCCACAAAACGGATCACCTGCACTTAGTCACAGAATCCCTTGGGGAGGACGCAAAGCAGTGCGTGATGAAGCTCAGAAAGCACAGGAGGAAGCCGATATTTATATAAGAGGCCGCCCCTGGCAAAACTTCTCAGGTTCCGTGCTTCCTGGCTAGAATGACCCAGGTCTTCACTCTCTTTAGGTTTTGCATGGGACACATGGGATCATGTCAAAGAACTATGGGAATATCTTTTGATCACCTGATAGATCAACTGCAAGAAATTCATGTCTTTCTTTTCTGTGTGCGTGTATGAGTGTGTGTGCCTGTGTGTGCGTGGGGGCGTGTGGGCGTCTGTGGGCGTCTGTATGTGTGTGTGTGTGTGTGTGTGTGTGTGTGCGTGCGTGTGTGTGTGTGTGTGTGTTTTAGGGGGGAGGGCCTTGAAACATGCAACATGCCAAGGTCACCCAGCCAAAATATCACACCAAGTCCCAGATACTGGTTTCCCTTCTTTGGAAGGTGAGTATTTCTTAGAATGAGGTGATTTTTAAGGCTAAAAGCAATTTTCCTTTCCATCATGCTATTCTCTCCCCAGCTTGCATGTGAGATCCAGTGAACATTGCCCAGTGTACTAATCTTGCTCAGTTTCTACCTGTGGTGGCTCCAGTTCCTGACCATGCCTTGAGAGTTGTCAATGACGACACAGTGGGCGTGTCAAAAGCTGCAATACATAGATGATGAACACGTAAATCAATAAACAAACACATAAATTAATGGTGAACGAAAGAATGAAGAGATGAATGAATGGACAGACAGATGGGTAGACGGATTGATGAAGAAACTAATAAATAAAGGAATAAATGAATAGATAGATAGATCGGTCAGAAGCTCAATAAAGAAATGAATGCATGCGTGAATAAGTAAAATAGATGAGTAAATTAATTAGTAGAATAAATAAAGGAGGAAAACAAATGAATGAAGGAGTAGGAGAGGTGACATTGAAAACTAACAGAGAGCACGGTGGCCTAGCATTCTGTCAGGCCATCCCAATCCTAATGACATCATTAATGCAATCTGTCACATGCAGGAAATGCCTCATAAACTGTTTGACACATGACAGAAGGAATGAACGTGGAAGGACACTTTGGCTTGACTTAGCTGCCTGGGTTCTCACAGGACAAGCTTTTCATGAGGACATGGCTAAAGTGCCCTGCTGGAGACACTGAGCAAGGGACACCATCATGACTTCTCCTTCAGGAAATCTCTTAAAAAGCTGAGCAGCACCGTTCATTCCCCTGATCGTCCCATGGGGATGGCTTGCTAAGTTCTCAACATGGAGCCTCAGACACACAACCTGAAATCCCAAAGAAGGAAGCAGTGTCTCTGGATCATGAAGGCCCACAGGGACACAGAGCTCATTTTTTTCCCACCTGGGACACGGTCTTTCTGGAATTTCCGTGCTAGAAAAGCCCTCACAATGGAACTAGCCCTCTTCTAAAGAGCATTCTGAACACCTTCTGTCTTCATGACGATTTCTAGGGATGGGAAGTTTGCTATGACTCAAGACAGTCAAGGGGCAGATGCGAGGAGGTGGAGAATTCCCTGCGCAAGACCCCACAGCGGGCTAAAGTGAAAGGAACACAGCAATCAAAGACGATATGGATAGCAAAACACTTACTGCTTAAGACTTGCATGGGACGGTATTCCCTGTAACCTGTAAAGCCAAATAACACATAAGAAAGGGAAGGAGATCAGAAAAGAAGGAGAAGGAAACTTGATAGACTCTAGGATGAGATCAAGAATTACCAACATGACTGCTTGCAAGAGGAATCACTTTGCTAAGGACCCATGAATGAAGAGACTGGGAATGAAACCATTTTCAGATTTGAAAATGGAGGAAATGGACACTGGGTGGAGCCACTGCCTTTCCTGCTTCCCCACCCTGAGCCTCAGCCTTTGAAGTCAGCACATGAGTTTGAGTTCTCTGGCCATATCCTTAAGAGAGGGGAGTAGCATTCTTCTGGGCACTTGCTTACTCTGTGCCATGAAGTTCTTCCACGAAGGTAGAGGTAAGAAGGACCCTTATAGCTTTGGGCATTGAGATGGAGCAACGAAAGCCTTGACTTATTTCATTTTGGCTGTGTCCTGGCCTGCAGAAACATAGCAGAAGGCCAAGCCTCCTACTGACTAGCGCAAGACCAGGAAAGAAGCCCTATGCACAAAGGCAATCCCTTAAAGGGCTTGCTCATTCATGGTGGTGCAAGCTTCCAGTAGAAGGAAAAACCCTTCCAACTCCATTCCCACCAAAATGGCATTCAGGTTTGGCAGGAAGCCCTGCCATGAGGGGATTCCCACTGCTTCCTGAGGAAGTGCGTTCCACTTTTGAGTGGCTATAAATCACGGAATTTGTTCCCGCGGTGGGAATCCGGATACATCCCCCAGCAACAGGCACGCATCACTTATAAGCCTGTTCTCTGCAGCCGCTAGAAGGACAGTATGTGCTTTGCTCCACGACAGGCCTCTGAATCTCTCAAGACAATCATTGAACCTCTTTTATTTGCACTCAACTAACCAAGTTCCGTCAAACACTCCTTTGACCACATGGTTTTTGAGTCGTCATCATAACCATTTTCTTTCAGGAGATCCTCTTCCTAGAGTCTGTATCCTCACAATACGTGAGAATATGCATACAGAATAATGTAAACGGGGGCGGATCAAGCCAGAAAACAGTGGGACTACCATCTTCCTCTTCAAAGTGTCTAGATGTATCTTCTTGGGGATCCGATGGATTGTGCCATCAGCCTACTGGATCATGTTGAGATCTCAATCTCCTGAACTTTTGGAGTCTTCTCAGCCTGAATGCTTTCTAGTCATGTGCCCGTCACATCTGGTCAGCCCCAACATGTTCTAATTCTGTATCCATATGTTAACATTACATTTCTGGAAGATCAGCCTCTTCAGCGTGAGGCAGCTTTCCAAACGTAACAGAATTCTAATTCTGACTGTCACCGTTAGCCAGTGTAAGGCACTCCTGGGTTCCTGTGTCCATTTCCTATGTCCATTTTCTTAACAGCTATGATTCTATGCCACTGATTGCTACGACGGGGCCAAGAGCAGAGCTCAGGAGCTGGCACTAAGTGGAACAAGTCAGACAACGAAAAGGAATGGGTCAAGTTAGCCAGGGAGGGAGGCGTGCGTGGGGCCCATTTGGGGCACGTGGCTGGATGAGGGAAGTTTGGGCTCTTGCGGGGTTAGGGCTGGAATCTGAGTGGGGAAAAAAGGAACGATACTAACGCTGGGAATGTGTCGATCTCATTACAGTGCTTAGGCTGGAGAGAAAGGGGTCAATTCTTGCCCCAATGAGGAATCTCACCATCAAGGTAGAAACTTTCTTTGTCCAGAGTGTAAGGGCCCAGTCTGGTGAGGCCATGGGTCTGGTTGCTCAGCTCCCAATAGACCTTTGCTTTGTCGAGAGAGGCACTGGTTGGCGCGCCTTGACGGTTGCACACAGCGTCCACTCCAGTTGCTGAGCCACCCTTCCCAGATCTGTGGAACGAAACAATTGTTGAGGTCCCTGAGCTCCAATGCTGAGAGATTTGCTTGGGGGAGAGACTGGGGACAGTTCAGCTGAGATGAAGTGACCTCAAAGAGACTGAGAGTGAGGTCATGAGGGTGGGAAAACTGCCATTTCTTGTGTGCGGAGGAGGCATGGATAGGCACACATTTCCCTCTGGAGAGGAGTATTTCCACCGGATAGCATTTGTTCCCAATCACGACAGTCAAGGGGAATCACTTGGCTAAGCACCCAGGAATGAAGAGAATGGGAAGGAAACCGTTTTCAGATTTCAAAGTGGAGGAAATGGACACTATGTGGAGCCACTGGCCCTGTTGCTTGCCCACCCTGAGCCTCAGCCAGGAACCTGGGGGTCAAGGGAGATGATCTGAGGGCTGCAGATGTTATTCGCAGTCTCACCTCAGGGCAATCACTTTGCATCCAACATAGGAGGAACCAATGCTGCTTTCCTTGAACAAGGGGCTGAGCTGTCGAGAAAATGAGAAGGGGAATGAGTAATGAGCGGTTCAGCCCCCACGGTGGAGAAGCTGGCATTGCAGGAGTCAGGTGGGACCGGGCCTGTGCAATCTCACCACACGCTGAAGCATTCTCTCCGTGGAATTGAAAATGGGAGAGCCAGGGTGATCCATGGCTTCTGTGTACAGTAGGTTGGTGATGGTGAAGTTCACAGTGAAAAATTTCATGTTCTGGCCACCAGCTGTAACACAGGAGGGAAACAGAAGATCCACGCCTAAGCCCTGGGCACCTCAAACAAACAGACCCACAGACACCCTCTACTTGTTTTGTCCTATTCTTTCCTGGAAACAAAACTCGTGCTCCATGGCCCCACTGACATCCATTTCAAGGAACCTCTACCAGTTCCCAAACCTTCCTTCCCTCGACCACTCCCGTTGCTCTTCTCATCTTCTACTTAAGCAAAGTGAAACACTCCTGGGAAGAAATACTAGGTGTACCCTCTCTACCTGGGCTCCTGGACAACGGTGATGGAGTCAACGTGGTGTCTGCAGGGTAAGGGCTTCTCACAGGAGCTGAGGATAAATCATGAAGAACGGAAATCATTCATCAAACGACAGTGTGGAAAATGTCCTATTGGATGCGCCACAAAACGGATCACCTGCACTTAGTCACAGAATCCCTTGGGGAGGACGCAAAGCAGTGCGTGATGAAGCTCAGAAAGCACAGGAGGAAGCCGATATTTATATAAGAGGCCGCCCCTGGCAAAACTTCTCAGGTTCCGTGCTTCCTGGCTAGAATGACCCAGGCCTTCACTCTCTTTAGGTTTTGCATGGGACACATGGGATCATGTCAAAGAACTATGGGAATATCTTTTGATCACCTGATAGATCAACTGCAAGAAATTCATGTCTTTCTTTTCTGTGTGCGTGTATGAGTGTGTGTGCCTGTGTGTGCGTGGGGGCGTGTGGGCGTCTGTGGGCGTCTGTATGTGTGTGTGTGTGTGTGTGTGTGTGTGCGTGCGTGTGTGTGTGTGTGTGTTTTAGGGGGGAGGGCCTTGAAACATGCAACATGCCAAGGTCACCCAGCCAAAATATCACACCAAGTCCCAGATACTGGTTTCCCTTCTTTGGAAGGTGAGTATTTCTTAGAATGAGGTGATTTTTAAGGCTAAAAGCAATTTTCCTTTCCATCATGCTATTCTCTCCCCAGCTTGCATGTGAGATCCAGTGAACATTGCCCAGTGTACTAATCTTGCTCAGTTTCTACCTGTGGTGGCTCCAGTTCCTGACCATGCCTTGAGAGTTGTCAATGACGACACAGTGGGCGTGTCAAAAGCTGCAATACATAGATGATGAACACGTAAATCAATAAACAAACACATAAATTAATGGTGAACGAAAGAATGAAGAGATGAATGAATGGACAGACAGACGGGTAGACGGATTGATGAAGAAACTAATAAATAAAGGAATAAATGAATAGATAGATAGATCGGTCAGAAGCTCAATAAAGAAATGAATGCATGCGTGAATAAGTAAAATAGATGAGTAAATTAATTAGTAGAATAAATAAAGGAGGAAAACAAATGAATGAAGGAGTAGGAGAGGTGACATTGAAAACTAACAGAGAGCACGGTGGCCTAGCATTCTGTCAGGCCATCCCAATCCTAATGACATCATTAATGCAATCTGTCACATGCAGGAAATGCCTCATAAACTGTTTGACACATGACAGAAGGAATGAACGTGGAAGGACACTTTGGCTTGACTTAGCTGCCTGGGTTCTCACAGGACAAGCTTTTCATGAGGACATGGCTAAAGTGCCCTGCTGGAGACACTGAGCAAGGGACACCATCATGACTTCTCCTTCAGGAAATCTCTTAAAAAGCTGAGCAGCACCGTTCATTCCCCTGATCGTCCCATGGGGATGGCTTGCTAAGTTCTCAACATGGAGCCTCAGACACACAACCTGAAATCCCAAAGAAGGAAGCAGTGTCTCTGGATCATGAAGGCCCACAGGGACACAGAGCTCATTTTTTTCCCACCTGGGACACGGTCTTTCTGGAATTTCCGTGCTAGAAAAGCCCTCACAATGGAACTAGCCCTCTTCTAAAGAGCATTCGGAACACCTTCTGTCTTCATGACGATTTCTAGGGATGGGAAGTTTGCTATGACTCAAGACAGTCAAGGGGCAGATGCGAGGAGGTGGAGAATTCCCTGCGCAAGACCCCACAGCGGGCTAAAGTGAAAGGAACACAGCAATCAAAGACGATATGGATAGCAAAACACTTACTGCTTAAGACTTGCATGGGACGGTATTCCCTGTAACCTGTAAAGCCAAATAACACATAAGAAAGGGAAGGAGATCAGAAAAGAAGGAGAAGGAAACTTGATAGACTCTAGGATGAGATCAAGAATTACCAACATGACTGCTTGCAAGAGGAATCACTTTGCTAAGGACCCATGAATGAAGAGACTGGGAATGAAACCATTTTCAGATTTGAAAATGGAGGAAATGGACACTGGGTGGAGCCACTGCCTTTCCTGCTTCCCCACCCTGAGCCTCAGCCTTTGAAGTCAGCACATGAGTTTGAGTTCTCTGGCCATATCCTTAAGAGAGGGGAGTAGCATTCTTCTGGGCACTTGCTTACTCTGTGCCATGAAGTTCTTCCACGAAGGTAGAGGTAAGAAGGACCCTTATAGCTTTGGGCATTGAGATGGAGCAACGAAAGCCTTGACTTATTTCATTTTGGCTGTGTCCTGGCCTGCAGAAACATAGCAGAAGGCCAAGCCTCCTACTGACTAGCGCAAGACCAGGAAAGAAGCCCTATGCACAAAGGCAATCCCTTAAAGGGCTTGCTCATTCATGGTGGTGCAAGCTTCCAGTAGAAGGAAAAACCCTTCCAACTCCATTCCCACCAAAATGGCATTCAGGTTTGGCAGGAAGCCCTGCCATGAGGGGATTCCCACTGCTTCCTGAGGAAGTGCGTTCCACTTTTGAGTGGCTATAAATCACGGAATTTGTTCCCGCGGTGGGAATCCGGATACATCCCCCAGCAACAGGCATGCATCACTTATAAGCCTGTTCTCTGCAGCCGCTAGAAGGACAGTATGTGCTTTGCTCCACGACAGGCCTCTGAATCTCTCAAGACAATCATTGAACCTCTTTTATTTGCACTCAACTAACCAAGTTCCGTCAAACACTCCTTTGACCACATGGTTTTTGAGTCGTCATCATAACCATTTTCTTTCAGGAGATCCTCTTCCTAGAGTCTGTATCCTCACAATACGTGAGAATATGCATACAGAATAATGTAAACGGGGGCGGATCAAGCCAGAAAACAGTGGGACTACCATCTTCCTCTTCAAAGTGTCTAGATGTATCTTCTTGGGGATCCGATGGATTGTGCCATCAGCCTACTGGATCATGTTGAGATCTCAATCTCCTGAACTTTTGGAGTCTTCTCAGCCTGAATGCTTTCTAGTCATGTGCCCGTCACATCTGGTCAGCCCCAACATGTTCTAATTCTGTATCCATATGTTAACATTACATTTCTGGAAGATCAGCCTCTTCAGCGTGAGGCAGCTTTCCAAACGTAACAGAATTCTAATTCTGACTGTCACCGTTAGCCAGTGTAAGGCACTCCTGGGTTCCTGTGTCCATTTCCTATGTCCATTTTCTTAACAGCTATGATTCTATGCCACTGATTGCTACGACGGGGCCAAGAGCAGAGCTCAGGAGCTGGCACTAAGTGGAACAAGTCAGACAACGAAAAGGAATGGGTCAAGTTAGCCAGGGAGGGAGGCGTGCGTGGGGCCCATTTGGGGCACGTGGCTGGATGAGGGAAGTTTGGGCTCTTGCGGGGTTAGGGCTGGAATCTGAGTGGGGAAAAAAGGAACGATACTAACGCTGGGAATGTGTCGATCTCATTACAGTGCTTAGGCTGAAGAGAAAGGGGTCAATTCTTGCCCCAATGAGGAATCTCACCATCAAGGTAGAAACTTTCTTTGTCCAGAGTGTAAGGGCCCAGTCTGGTGAGGCCATGGGTCTGGTTGCTCAGCTCCCAATAGACCTTTGCTTTGTCGAGAGAGGCACTGGTTGGCGCGCCTTGACGGTTGCACACAGCGTCCACTCCAGTTGCTGAGCCACCCTTCCCAGATCTGTGGAACGAAACAATTGTTGAGGCCCCTGAGCTCCAATGCTGAGAGATTTGCTTGGGGGAGAGACTGGGGACAGTTCAGCTGAGATGAAGTGACCTCAAAGAGACTGAGAGTGAGGTCATGAGGGTGGGAAAACTGCCATTTCTTGTGTGCGGAGGAGGCATGGATAGGCACACATTTCCCTCTGGAGAGGAGTATTTCCACCGGATAGCATTTGTTCCCAATCACGACAGTCAAGGGGAATCACTTGGCTAAGCACCCAGGAATGAAGAGAATGGGAAGGAAACCGTTTTCAGATTTCAAAGTGGAGGAAATGGACACTATGTGGAGCCACTGGCCCTGTTGCTTGCCCACCCTGAGCCTCAGCCAGGAACCTGGGGGTCAAGGGAGATGATCTGAGGGCTGCAGATGTTATTCGCAGTCTCACCTCAGGGCAATCACTTTGCATCCAACATAGGAGGAACCAATGCTGCTTTCCTTGAACAAGGGGCTGAGCTGTCGAGAAAATGAGAAGGGGAATGAGTAATGAGCGGTTCAGCCCCCACGGTGGAGAAGCTGGCATTGCAGGAGTCAGGTGGGACCGGGCCTGTGCAATCTCACCACACGCTGAAGCATTCTCTCCGTGGAATTGAAAATGGGAGAGCCAGGGTGATCCATGGCTTCTGTGTACAGTAGGTTGGTGATGGTGAAGTTCACAGTGAAAAATTTCATGTTCTGGCCACCAGCTGTAACACAGGAGGGAAACAGAAGATCCACGCCTAAGCCCTGGGCACCTCAAACAAACAGACCCACAGACACCCTCTACTTGTTTTGTCCTATTCTTTCCTGGAAACAAAACTCGTGCTCCATGGCCCCACTGACATCCATTTCAAGGAACCTCTACCAGTTCCCAAACCTTCCTTCCCTCGACCACTCCCGTTGCTCTTCTCATCTTCTACTTAAGCAAAGTGAAACACTCCTGGGAAGAAATACTAGGTGTACCCTCTCTACCTGGGCTCCTGGACAACGGTGATGGAGTCAACGTGGTGTCTGCAGGGTAAGGGCTTCTCACAGGAGCTGAGGATAAATCATGAAGAACGGAAATCATTCATCAAACGACAGTGTGGAAAATGTCCTATTGGATGCGCCACAAAACGGATCACCTGCACTTAGTCACAGAATCCCTTGGGGAGGACGCAAAGCAGTGCGTGATGAAGCTCAGAAAGCACAGGAGGAAGCCGATATTTATATAAGAGGCCGCCCCTGGCAAAACTTCTCAGGTTCCGTGCTTCCTGGCTAGAATGACCCAGGCCTTCACTCTCTTTAGGTTTTGCATGGGACACATGGGATCATGTCAAAGAACTATGGGAATATCTTTTGATCACCTGATAGATCAACTGCAAGAAATTCATGTCTTTCTTTTCTGTGTGCGTGTATGAGTGTGTGTGCCTGTGTGTGCGTGGGGGCGTGTGGGCGTCTGTGGGCGTCTGTATGTGTGTGTGTGTGTGTGTGTGTGTGTGTGTGTGCGTGCGTGTGTGTGTGTGTGTGTTTTAGGGGGGAGGGCCTTGAAACATGCAACATGCCAAGGTCACCCAGCCAAAATATCACACCAAGTCCCAGATACTGGTTTCCCTTCTTTGGAAGGTGAGTATTTCTTAGAATGAGGTGATTTTTAAGGCTAAAAGCAATTTTCCTTTCCATCATGCTATTCTCTCCCCAGCTTGCATGTGAGATCCAGTGAACATTGCCCAGTGTACTAATCTTGCTCAGTTTCTACCTGTGGTGGCTCCAGTTCCTGACCATGCCTTGAGAGTTGTCAATGACGACACAGTGGGCGTGTCAAAAGCTGCAATACATAGATGATGAACACGTAAATCAATAAACAAACACATAAATTAATGGTGAACGAAAGAATGAAGAGATGAATGAATGGACAGACAGATGGGTAGACGGATTGATGAAGAAACTAATAAATAAAGGAATAAATGAATAGATAGATAGATCGGTCAGAAGCTCAATAAAGAAATGAATGCATGCGTGAATAAGTAAAATAGATGAGTAAATTAATTAGTAGAATAAATAAAGGAGGAAAACAAATGAATGAAGGAGTAGGAGAGGTGACATTGAAAACTAACAGAGAGCACGGTGGCCTAGCATTCTGTCAGGCCATCCCAATCCTAATGACATCATTAATGCAATCTGTCACATGCAGGAAATGCCTCATAAACTGTTTGACACATGACAGAAGGAATGAACGTGGAAGGACACTTTGGCTTGACTTAGCTGCCTGGGTTCTCACAGGACAAGCTTTTCATGAGGACATGGCTAAAGTGCCCTGCTGGAGACACTGAGCAAGGGACACCATCATGACTTCTCCTTCAGGAAATCTCTTAAAAAGCTGAGCAGCACCGTTCATTCCCCTGATCGTCCCATGGGGATGGCTTGCTAAGTTCTCAACATGGAGCCTCAGACACACAACCTGAAATCCCAAAGAAGGAAGCAGTGTCTCTGGATCATGAAGGCCCACAGGGACACAGAGCTCATTTTTTTCCCACCTGGGACACGGTCTTTCTGGAATTTCCGTGCTAGAAAAGCCCTCACAATGGAACTAGCCCTCTTCTAAAGAGCATTCTGAACACCTTCTGTCTTCATGACGATTTCTAGGGATGGGAAGTTTGCTATGACTCAAGACAGTCAAGGGGCAGATGCGAGGAGGTGGAGAATTCCCTGCGCAAGACCCCACAGCGGGCTAAAGTGAAAGGAACACAGCAATCAAAGACGATATGGATAGCAAAACACTTACTGCTTAAGACTTGCATGGGACGGTATTCCCTGTAACCTGTAAAGCCAAATAACACATAAGAAAGGGAAGGAGATCAGAAAAGAAGGAGAAGGAAACTTGATAGACTCTAGGATGAGATCAAGAATTACCAACATGACTGCTTGCAAGAGGAATCACTTTGCTAAGGACCCATGAATGAAGAGACTGGGAATGAAACCATTTTCAGATTTGAAAATGGAGGAAATGGACACTGGGTGGAGCCACTGCCTTTCCTGCTTCCCCACCCTGAGCCTCAGCCTTTGAAGTCAGCACATGAGTTTGAGTTCTCTGGCCATATCCTTAAGAGAGGGGAGTAGCATTCTTCTGGGCACTTGCTTACTCTGTGCCATGAAGTTCTTCCACGAAGGTAGAGGTAAGAAGGACCCTTATAGCTTTGGGCATTGAGATGGAGCAACGAAAGCCTTGACTTATTTCATTTTGGCTGTGTCCTGGCCTGCAGAAACATAGCAGAAGGCCAAGCCTCCTACTGACTAGCGCAAGACCAGGAAAGAAGCCCTATGCACAAAGGCAATCCCTTAAAGGGCTTGCTCATTCATGGTGGTGCAAGCTTCCAGTAGAAGGAAAAACCCTTCCAACTCCATTCCCACCAAAATGGCATTCAGGTTTGGCAGGAAGCCCTGCCATGAGGGGATTCCCACTGCTTCCTGAGGAAGTGCGTTCCACTTTTGAGTGGCTATAAATCACGGAATTTGTTCCCGCGGTGGGAATCCGGATACATCCCCCAGCAACAGGCACGCATCACTTATAAGCCTGTTCTCTGCAGCCGCTAGAAGGACAGTATGTGCTTTGCTCCACGACAGGCCTCTGAATCTCTCAAGACAATCATTGAACCTCTTTTATTTGCACTCAACTAACCAAGTTCCGTCAAACACTCCTTTGACCACATGGTTTTTGAGTCGTCATCATAACCATTTTCTTTCAGGAGATCCTCTTCCTAGAGTCTGTATCCTCACAATACGTGAGAATATGCATACAGAATAATGTAAACGGGGGCGGATCAAGCCAGAAAACAGTGGGACTACCATCTTCCTCTTCAAAGTGTCTAGATGTATCTTCTTGGGGATCCGATGGATTGTGCCATCAGCCTACTGGATCATGTTGAGATCTCAATCTCCTGAACTTTTGGAGTCTTCTCAGCCTGAATGCTTTCTAGTCATGTGCCCGTCACATCTGGTCAGCCCCAACATGTTCTAATTCTGTATCCATATGTTAACATTACATTTCTGGAAGATCAGCCTCTTCAGCGTGAGGCAGCTTTCCAAACGTAACAGAATTCTAATTCTGACTGTCACCGTTAGCCAGTGTAAGGCACTCCTGGGTTCCTGTGTCCATTTCCTATGTCCATTTTCTTAACAGCTATGATTCTATGCCACTGATTGCTACGACGGGGCCAAGAGCAGAGCTCAGGAGCTGGCACTAAGTGGAACAAGTCAGACAACGAAAAGGAATGGGTCAAGTTAGCCAGGGAGGGAGGCGTGCGTGGGGCCCATTTGGGGCACGTGGCTGGATGAGGGAAGTTTGGGCTCTTGCGGGGTTAGGGCTGGAATCTGAGTGGGGAAAAAAGGAACGATACTAACGCTGGGAATGTGTCGATCTCATTACAGTGCTTAGGCTGAAGAGAAAGGGGTCAATTCTTGCCCCAATGAGGAATCTCACCATCAAGGTAGAAACTTTCTTTGTCCAGAGTGTAAGGGCCCAGTCTGGTGAGGCCATGGGTCTGGTTGCTCAGCTCCCAATAGACCTTTGCTTTGTCGAGAGAGGCACTGGTTGGCGCGCCTTGACGGTTGCACACAGCGTCCACTCCAGTTGCTGAGCCACCCTTCCCAGATCTGTGGAACGAAACAATTGTTGAGGCCCCTGAGCTCCAATGCTGAGAGATTTGCTTGGGGGAGAGACTGGGGACAGTTCAGCTGAGATGAAGTGACCTCAAAGAGACTGAGAGTGAGGTCATGAGGGTGGGAAAACTGCCATTTCTTGTGTGCGGAGGAGGCATGGATAGGCACACATTTCCCTCTGGAGAGGAGTATTTCCACCGGATAGCATTTGTTCCCAATCACGACAGTCAAGGGGAATCACTTGGCTAAGCACCCAGGAATGAAGAGAATGGGAAGGAAACCGCTTTCAGATTTCAAAGTGGAGGAAATGGACACTATGTGGAGCCACTGGCCCTGTTGCTTGCCCACCCTGAGCCTCAGCCAGGAACCTGGGGGTCAAGGGAGATGATCTGAGGGCTGCAGATGTTATTCGCAGTCTCACCTCAGGGCAATCACTTTGCATCCAACATAGGAGGAACCAATGCTGCTTTCCTTGAACAAGGGGCTGAGCTGTCGAGAAAATGAGAAGGGGAATGAGTAATGAGCGGTTCAGCCCCCACGGTGGAGAAGCTGGCATTGCAGGAGTCAGGTGGGACCGGGCCTGTGCAATCTCACCACACGCTGAAGCATTCTCTCCGTGGAATTGAAAATGGGAGAGCCAGGGTGATCCATGGCTTCTGTGTACAGTAGGTTGGTGATGGTGAAGTTCACAGTGAAAAATTTCATGTTCTGGCCACCAGCTGTAACACAGGAGGGAAACAGAAGATCCACGCCTAAGCCCTGGGCACCTCAAACAAACAGACCCACAGACACCCTCTACTTGTTTTGTCCTATTCTTTCCTGGAAACAAAACTCGTGCTCCATGGCCCCACTGACATCCATTTCAAGGAACCTCTACCAGTTCCCAAACCTTCCTTCCCTCGACCACTCCCGTTGCTCTTCTCATCTTCTACTTAAGCAAAGTGAAACACTCCTGGGAAGAAATACTAGGTGTACCCTCTCTACCTGGGCTCCTGGACAACGGTGATGGAGTCAACGTGGTGTCTGCAGGGTAAGGGCTTCTCACAGGAGCTGAGGATAAATCATGAAGAACGGAAATCATTCATCAAACGACAGTGTGGAAAATGTCCTATTGGATGCGCCACAAAACGGATCACCTGCACTTAGTCACAGAATCCCTTGGGGAGGACGCAAAGCAGTGCGTGATGAAGCTCAGAAAGCACAGGAGGAAGCCGATATTTATATAAGAGGCCGCCCCTGGCAAAACTTCTCAGGTTCCGTGCTTCCTGGCTAGAATGACCCAGGCCTTCACTCTCTTTAGGTTTTGCATGGGACACATGGGATCATGTCAAAGAACTATGGGAATATCTTTTGATCACCTGATAGATCAACTGCAAGAAATTCATGTCTTTCTTTTCTGTGTGCGTGTATGAGTGTGTGTGCCTGTGTGTGCGTGGGGGCGTGTGGGCGTCTGTGGGCGTCTGTATGTGTGTGTGTGTGTGTGTGTGTGTGTGTGTGCGTGCGTGTGTGTGTGTGTGTGTTTTAGGGGGGAGGGCCTTGAAACATGCAACATGCCAAGGTCACCCAGCCAAAATATCACACCAAGTCCCAGATACTGGTTTCCCTTCTTTGGAAGGTGAGTATTTCTTAGAATGAGGTGATTTTTAAGGCTAAAAGCAATTTTCCTTTCCATCATGCTATTCTCTCCCCAGCTTGCATGTGAGATCCAGTGAACATTGCCCAGTGTACTAATCTTGCTCAGTTTCTACCTGTGGTGGCTCCAGTTCCTGACCATGCCTTGAGAGTTGTCAATGACGACACAGTGGGCGTGTCAAAAGCTGCAATACATAGATGATGAACACGTAAATCAATAAACAAACACATAAATTAATGGTGAACGAAAGAATGAAGAGATGAATGAATGGACAGACAGACGGGTAGACGGATTGATGAAGAAACTAATAAATAAAGGAATAAATGAATAGATAGATAGATCGGTCAGAAGCTCAATAAAGAAATGAATGCATGCGTGAATAAGTAAAATAGATGAGTAAATTAATTAGTAGAATAAATAAAGGAGGAAAACAAATGAATGAAGGAGTAGGAGAGGTGACATTGAAAACTAACAGAGAGCACGGTGGCCTAGCATTCTGTCAGGCCATCCCAATCCTAATGACATCATTAATGCAATCTGTCACATGCAGGAAATGCCTCATAAACTGTTTGACACATGACAGAAGGAATGAACGTGGAAGGACACTTTGGCTTGACTTAGCTGCCTGGGTTCTCACAGGACAAGCTTTTCATGAGGACATGGCTAAAGTGCCCTGCTGGAGACACTGAGCAAGGGACACCATCATGACTTCTCCTTCAGGAAATCTCTTAAAAAGCTGAGCAGCACCGTTCATTCCCCTGATCGTCCCATGGGGATGGCTTGCTAAGTTCTCAACATGGAGCCTCAGACACACAACCTGAAATCCCAAAGAAGGAAGCAGTGTCTCTGGATCATGAAGGCCCACAGGGACACAGAGCTCATTTTTTTCCCACCTGGGACACGGTCTTTCTGGAATTTCCGTGCTAGAAAAGCCCTCACAATGGAACTAGCCCTCTTCTAAAGAGCATTCGGAACACCTTCTGTCTTCATGACGATTTCTAGGGATGGGAAGTTTGCTATGACTCAAGACAGTCAAGGGGCAGATGCGAGGAGGTGGAGAATTCCCTGCGCAAGACCCCACAGCGGGCTAAAGTGAAAGGAACACAGCAATCAAAGACGATATGGATAGCAAAACACTTACTGCTTAAGACTTGCATGGGACGGTATTCCCTGTAACCTGCAAAGCCAAATAACACATAAGAAAGGGAAGGAGATCAGAAAAGAAGGAGAAGGAAACTTGATAGACTCTAGGATGAGATCAAGAATTACCAACATGACTGCTTGCAAGAGGAATCACTTTGCTAAGGACCCATGAATGAAGAGACTGGGAATGAAACCATTTTCAGATTTGAAAATGGAGGAAATGGACACTGGGTGGAGCCACTGCCTTTCCTGCTTCCCCACCCTGAGCCTCAGCCTTTGAAGTCAGCACATGAGTTTGAGTTCTCTGGCCATATCCTTAAGAGAGGGGAGTAGCATTCTTCTGGGCACTTGCTTACTCTGTGCCATGAAGTTCTTCCACGAAGGTAGAGGTAAGAAGGACCCTTATAGCTTTGGGCATTGAGATGGAGCAACGAAAGCCTTGACTTATTTCATTTTGGCTGTGTCCTGGCCTGCAGAAACATAGCAGAAGGCCAAGCCTCCTACTGACTAGCGCAAGACCAGGAAAGAAGCCCTATGCACAAAGGCAATCCCTTAAAGGGCTTGCTCATTCATGGTGGTGCAAGCTTCCAGTAGAAGGAAAAACCCTTCCAACTCCATTCCCACCAAAATGGCATTCAGGTTTGGCAGGAAGCCCTGCCATGAGGGGATTCCCACTGCTTCCTGAGGAAGTGCGTTCCACTTTTGAGTGGCTATAAATCACGGAATTTGTTCCCGCGGTGGGAATCCGGATACATCCCCCAGCAACAGGCACGCATCACTTATAAGCCTGTTCTCTGCAGCCGCTAGAAGGACAGTATGTGCTTTGCTCCACGACAGGCCTCTGAATCTCTCAAGACAATCATTGAACCTCTTTTATTTGCACTCAACTAACCAAGTTCCGTCAAACACTCCTTTGACCACATGGTTTTTGAGTCGTCATCATAACCATTTTCTTTCAGGAGATCCTCTTCCTAGAGTCTGTATCCTCACAATACGTGAGAATATGCATACAGAATAATGTAAACGGGGGCGGATCAAGCCAGAAAACAGTGGGACTACCATCTTCCTCTTCAAAGTGTCTAGATGTATCTTCTTGGGGATCCGATGGATTGTGCCATCAGCCTACTGGATCATGTTGAGATCTCAATCTCCTGAACTTTTGGAGTCTTCTCAGCCTGAATGCTTTCTAGTCATGTGCCCGTCACATCTGGTCAGCCCCAACATGTTCTAATTCTGTATCCATATGTTAACATTACATTTCTGGAAGATCAGCCTCTTCAGCGTGAGGCAGCTTTCCAAACGTAACAGAATTCTAATTCTGACTGTCACCGTTAGCCAGTGTAAGGCACTCCTGGGTTCCTGTGTCCATTTCCTATGTCCATTTTCTTAACAGCTATGATTCTATGCCACTGATTGCTACGACGGGGCCAAGAGCAGAGCTCAGGAGCTGGCACTAAGTGGAACAAGTCAGACAACGAAAAGGAATGGGTCAAGTTAGCCAGGGAGGGAGGCGTGCGTGGGGCCCATTTGGGGCACGTGGCTGGATGAGGGAAGTTTGGGCTCTTGCGGGGTTAGGGCTGGAATCTGAGTGGGGAAAAAAGGAACGATACTAACGCTGGGAATGTGTCGATCTCATTACAGTGCTTAGGCTGAAGAGAAAGGGGTCAATTCTTGCCCCAATGAGGAATCTCACCATCAAGGTAGAAACTTTCTTTGTCCAGAGTGTAAGGGCCCAGTCTGGTGAGGCCATGGGTCTGGTTGCTCAGCTCCCAATAGACCTTTGCTTTGTCGAGAGAGGCACTGGTTGGCGCGCCTTGACGGTTGCACACAGCGTCCACTCCAGTTGCTGAGCCACCCTTCCCAGATCTGTGGAACGAAACAATTGTTGAGGCCCCTGAGCTCCAATGCTGAGAGATTTGCTTGGGGGAGAGACTGGGGACAGTTCAGCTGAGATGAAGTGACCTCAAAGAGACTGAGAGTGAGGTCATGAGGGTGGGAAAACTGCCATTTCTTGTGTGCGGAGGAGGCATGGATAGGCACACATTTCCCTCTGGAGAGGAGTATTTCCACCGGATAGCATTTGTTCCCAATCACGACAGTCAAGGGGAATCACTTGGCTAAGCACCCAGGAATGAAGAGAATGGGAAGGAAACCGTTTTCAGATTTCAAAGTGGAGGAAATGGACACTATGTGGAGCCACTGGCCCTGTTGCTTGCCCACCCTGAGCCTCAGCCAGGAACCTGGGGGTCAAGGGAGATGATCTGAGGGCTGCAGATGTTATTCGCAGTCTCACCTCAGGGCAATCACTTTGCATCCAACATAGGAGGAACCAATGCTGCTTTCCTTGAACAAGGGGCTGAGCTGTCGAGAAAATGAGAAGGGGAATGAGTAATGAGCGGTTCAGCCCCCACGGTGGAGAAGCTGGCATTGCAGGAGTCAGGTGGGACCGGGCCTGTGCAATCTCACCACACGCTGAAGCATTCTCTCCGTGGAATTGAAAATGGGAGAGCCAGGGTGATCCATGGCTTCTGTGTACAGTAGGTTGGTGATGGTGAAGTTCACAGTGAAAAATTTCATGTTCTGGCCACCAGCTGTAACACAGGAGGGAAACAGAAGATCCACGCCTAAGCCCTGGGCACCTCAAACAAACAGACCCACAGACACCCTCTACTTGTTTTGTCCTATTCTTTCCTGGAAACAAAACTCGTGCTCCATGGCCCCACTGACATCCATTTCAAGGAACCTCTACCAGTTCCCAAACCTTCCTTCCCTCGACCACTCCCGTTGCTCTTCTCATCTTCTACTTAAGCAAAGTGAAACACTCCTGGGAAGAAATACTAGGTGTACCCTCTCTACCTGGGCTCCTGGACAACGGTGATGGAGTCAACGTGGTGTCTGCAGGGTAAGGGCTTCTCACAGGAGCTGAGGATAAATCATGAAGAACGGAAATCATTCATCAAACGACAGTGTGGAAAATGTCCTATTGGATGCGCCACAAAACGGATCACCTGCACTTAGTCACAGAATCCCTTGGGGAGGACGCAAAGCAGTGCGTGATGAAGCTCAGAAAGCACAGGAGGAAGCCGATATTTATATAAGAGGCCGCCCCTGGCAAAACTTCTCAGGTTCCGTGCTTCCTGGCTAGAATGACCCAGGCCTTCACTCTCTTTAGGTTTTGCATGGGACACATGGGATCATGTCAAAGAACTATGGGAATATCTTTTGATCACCTGATAGATCAACTGCAAGAAATTCATGTCTTTCTTTTCTGTGTGCGTGTATGAGTGTGTGTGCCTGTGTGTGCGTGGGGGCGTGTGGGCGTCTGTGGGCGTCTGTATGTGTGTGTGTGTGTGTGTGTGTGTGTGCGTGCGTGTGTGTGTGTGTGTGTTTTAGGGGGGAGGGCCTTGAAACATGCAACATGCCAAGGTCACCCAGCCAAAATATCACACCAAGTCCCAGATACTGGTTTCCCTTCTTTGGAAGGTGAGTATTTCTTAGAATGAGGTGATTTTTAAGGCTAAAAGCAATTTTCCTTTCCATCATGCTATTCTCTCCCCAGCTTGCATGTGAGATCCAGTGAACATTGCCCAGTGTACTAATCTTGCTCAGTTTCTACCTGTGGTGGCTCCAGTTCCTGACCATGCCTTGAGAGTTGTCAATGACGACACAGTGGGTGTACCAGAATCTGTAATAAAGTAATGAAGAAGGAGACATTACATTGAAAATAACAGACTATTATGACCTACCATTTTGTCAGATCATCCCAGTTTTAATGGCATCATTAATGCAGAGTTCCACATGTAGAGAATTCCAATTGCATGATTGCCAAGTGATTGAATAAATAAATATGGATAGGCACTTTTCCCTACCTTACCTGCCTGGATTATCACAGGACGATCCTTTCATAAGAGCAAGACTAAAATGCCTTCCTGGTGATACTATGACCAGAAGTGGCATCTATGGGTACAGGGAACACCATCGGGAGTTCTCCTTCAGAAGTTCACTGTAAATTAGCCTGAACATTCCTTGGGGATCCCTTGCTAATTTATTACCATGCAGCCTCAGACAGAGCTCCTGGAATGCCCTACAAGTGAATTGTAAACCCCTTCTGAACAAAGATTGCTTCATTTTTTACTCTGTATTCTGAGTACTTAGTTTAATGACTGATGCATAAATGGATGTTAAGTCCTGCTGCCTGCTGTGTCATTTATTGACAGCTTAACAAGTCATCTCCCTCCAGTTTCTAGCAGAAGTGTTAATATTGGAACCTGCAGTCACGGTTCCAAGGCAAAAGGAACTTGAAGGATCTTGAGTGCACTTTCCCCTAACTGGAGCCTTTTCTTCACAGAATCACCAAATCTTGTAATATCAGAGCTGTAGTAATGCTCAGAGCATATCTAGCTGAAGAACACCCACACAGTCCAATATCCCTGAGAACTTGTTCTTTAGTCTCCATTTGAAAACCTCCAGTGATAAGAGGTATTTCTTCCTCATTACTTTCCAAAATATGCTAAATCTATTTCTTGGATTCCTTTCTCAAAACACTTGAATTAGCTACAGTGTCAGGGGCTTGGGCAAAGGTATTGGCATCCAACTCCAGGGGTCAAGAAAGGAATAAGGTTCAGGGCTCCCAGATGACCCTGGATTATGATGTAATTAGAGTGTCCACATACTTACCAATACTGGGCATGTCTGGACCACGTTCATTATAACCTGGAAACCAAAAGGTGTACAGTGAGGGTAGTCAGCTCACCATGGCAGAAGAGAAAAAAAGAAATGCTCAGACTGAATGACCCAGTTAAAGAGGATCCAGTCTGCTGTACCTGATCACTTATTAGAAAGCTCTACTTCTTAGAGGAGAGTCTTACCTCTATGGCATGAGATAGGAAGAATAGGAAGCTTGCAGCTTGGGAGGAATGGGATGAGACAAAGAGAAACTAAGCACCTGAGATAATGCACTCTTTCTACTATGGTGTATAGAAAAATGGGAATGATCAAGCTGGCAGCTCTCCTTATGCTCCTGGCTTGATGGGAAGCTTATTATCATATAGGATTGAAAGGGTTTTCAGAGGCTGTCTAATGCAATCCTTTCCTTCTCCAGATGAGAAAACCAAGGCTAGAGAAGCTAAATGACTTATCATTAAGAGCAGCATAGTGGATTGGTGCTGGGCTTGGAGTCAGGAAGACCTGAGTTTGAATTCGGCCTCAGGCCCTTAATAGCTGGATTTATCGTCTCTCAGTCTCAGTTTCCTCATATGGAAAATTAGGACATTAATAGCCCCTACCACACAGGTTTGTTGTGAGGACCAAATGAGATAACATATTCAGTGTTATTATTATCATCATCATTATCATTATCATTAGGTAATTATCATTATTACAGAGATTTGATCAAGGTCATCCAGCTAGTAAGAGTCTAAGGGTAAGATTGAAACCAGATCTCTTTGACTCCAAGTCCAGTGCCATATCCACTAAGAAAAGCTCACTTTTGACCACACTGGTCACACAGGCAATAAGTGGCAGGTTCAGGATCTGAATCCAGATCCTCTGACTCCACATGTAGCACATTTCCCACATGCAGTCTTTCACTAAGCTAACTGAGGCCATCTGAAAGAATGTTCCTCAACCAGAAGGAACTAAGACAAGAGTGAAGACTAGCCAAGATGACATCAGACATCAGAAACCTGCCTAGAATCTCAGATGTGGAAAGGGCATGGAAGGTCTTAAGTTCAATTTCAACATGAACTAGAATTTCTTTTATAAAAACCCTAACAAGTGACCATTCAGACTCTGCCTAGAGACCTTCAGGTACATGGCCAATTCAAGACAAACTTCCAAAAGCAAATCCTTCCACTTTGGGACAGCTCTGAGGACCAGTCAGTTCTTTCTTAAAATATGTGGTCAAGTCAAATAATTCTGTGTCATCTGTCCAGGGACAGTCCTTTCAATCCTCTCTTCTCTGTACTAAACATTTCAAGATTCTTCAATTAAGCATAGCTTGAAGTGACTTTCCATAAGGTTGTACCATTCTATAAATACAACCTAGTTTGTCAATCATCCTTGATGTCAGACCATCTCAACAGATGCTGCAAGACTGTAAATACTATTGAACTTGACTGTATTCTCAAACTTTGTGTGCTGAATAGTGGGTGTGATTCTAGGACTGAATACAGCACGACAAATGTGACTGGATCAGGCCAAACAACAACAGGACTGTCACATATGATCTGCACTACTGCACATGGAAAACCTATATCAAAAATTGCTTGCCTTCTCAATGAGAATGGGGGAGGGGGAAGGAGAGTGGAAGAGAATTTGGAACTCAAAATCTAAAAAGTGTTAAAAATGTTTCTTTACATGTAACAGGTGAAAAATAAAATATTAAATGAACAACCACAACAGCAACGATAAAAGAACAGGGCTACTACCACATTCCTGCTAGATGCTAGAATTCTTTCCACATAAACTCACAGGTACAGAGATTTTTTTGGTTGCCACATAAATCTTTTGGCTTATAGCTCATTAAGACCCCCAGGATATCTTCCCAGAAATTGTTAATGGATATAACAATGTCTACCCTATTCTATACTTATGTAAAATTTTACATTTATTTCTATTAAATTTTATCTGGTTAAATTTGTCACATGATTTCAACTTTCTACATTCTGGTTCTACCCAACATATCAACTATCTTTTCTCTCCTAATCTCAAGACATCTATAATTGGCTTCCATCTATATTTCTTTCCAAGCCATTGATAAAAATGGTGAAGAAGACAGGAACAAGGACAGTTCTGTATAGTGTCCATCAAGTGAGAGTAAACCAAAAAGCTCTGAGAAAATGGCTCCTTAGGGTATGGGATCTGTCTTCTGAATTTCTAGATGAGATTAGAAGCTTGCTTATAATGGAAATGTCAGAAGAAAAAGCAAATTTTCAGATTAATACAGATGAGGAAGAAAAGAGACAGAGGCAGGGATAGGGCTTAAGCCTTCCTTTCATGAAACTGCTTACCATTGAGGTAGAGACTGTCTTTGTCCAGGGAGTAGTGGCCCAATTGCCGGATGCCAAGAGTTTTGTTGCTCAGTTCATAGAAAAGCTGCTTGGCATCCAGGCCAGAACTGCTGGGATACTGGAGATAGGTGCAGATGACATCCACAGCTGTATGTGACCCTTTCTTCACAGACCTAGGAAAGGAGATACTATTGATAAACCCAGAAATACTAGAAAGGATACAATCCTTTACAAGTATTTTGAAAATGAGAAAAACAGTAATGATAACTTTCATTTCTGTAATGACAATGCAAAGTGCTCCCTTAAAGCAACTTCATAAAGAAGATGATGTGAGTGTTATCTTCTCTGTTCTACAGATGAGGAAACTGAGATAAGGAAGGTCAAGTTATTCATCCAAGTTCATAGAAATATGTATTAAAGCTGGAATTTGAACTCAGTTTTTCTGGCTCCAATGAAATTAGGGGCAATAGAACCAAGAAATGACTGCAGGCATAGCCAAAATTCTACTCAGATTACAATGACTCCTTTGCTTTCCCCAAAACAAAAGAACGTAAGTTCCTTCAGGACAAGGACTATTGGTGGGTTTTGAGGGGGGATGTTTGTTTTGTTTTGCTTTTTATCCCCCAAGCCTGCCATTATGCCCAGAACATAGGTGATGTTAAATAAATGCTGCTGAATGGATGGATGGATGGATGAATGTCAAGTACAGAACTGACTCTAGATAGAAACCCCAAAACATATATCCTCTGAAGGTCTGGGAGAGAAAGGAAATGGAATACCTTTGGACATGTGTATTGTGAAACTAGATGAAACAAAAATTTATGAGCCAATATGTAGAGAAAAAATCTTTGGAATCTGTGGCTCAAACCCAGAGCACCTTCCCAGGGTGGTCACTTGCGAGTTCCCAGTTTGGCAGCCTTACCTGAGTTCAATCACCTTGCATCCAGAGTACAGGGAGCCAATGCTGCTATTTTTTAGCAAATGACCAATCTGATAGAAAAAGAAAAGAAAAGAAACAAAAGGTGAGTATGTCTGGTGGATGGTCAGGACATGAGGCCAGATAGGTAAGAGGCTTGGAAGCAGGTAGTCTCACCAGATGCTGCATGACGGTGTCTGTAATATTGAATTTGACTGAGTTCTGATGGCCCATGTCTGCTGAATAGCGGAGGTTGGTGATGGTGAAGTTCAGTGTGAAAAACTTCAGGCTGGGTTCCATGACTAAAGTAAGAGAGGGAGAGAGATACTCAGGTTTTCAACTTGAGCCAACATTTGTTTAGTGCCTCTTGCATGTGGAGTAGAGGAGCAGTAAGCCATACTGGATCAAAGATTGGGCTTGGAGTCAGGAAGATCTGGTTTTACCTCTTACGCTTACTAGCTGTGTGACCATTGCCAGATCATTTGACCCCTCTGATCCTCAGGCAACTATCTAAAACTAATTTATAGAAAGGATATAATATGCATCGTTGACATAATGTGAACTATGGTGAACGCTGGAGTGAATACAAAGTTTAAATAAAATGTCATCATAGAGCTCATAATAGAACTTCTTATGCCCTCAGAGAGTCAGAACCAAGCATGGAATATTCATATGGCAATAAAGATTCATAATCTCATAACCTATTAGAGCTGGAAGGAACCTTATTTACTTAACTATCTAATGCAACCCCTCAATTTTAGGAAAATAAAACTACAGCCCAGGAAGGGAAAGGAACTTACTCAAGTCTACAAAAATGAATTAGGGGAGATAAGTCTGACTGAAGAAGTACCTTTTGGACAGTAGTGTTGAATAGATTAGATATATAAATGGATCTGACAAAAAAAAATTTCCTGAAAGCCAGCCCAAAGGATTTCAATTGGTTATGGTGAGAGTTAAGTCACTGTAATGTAGGAGGAGCAGCAATTTGACTATAACTGTAGGAAAGCTGGGAAAATATCTCCAGCTCATCCTTATGCCTTCCAGTCTTTCTAAGTCAATCTCAGTAGTTTACATGGCCATATAGCTATGGATATGATAAGAGCTGAAAGGAATTCATGGGGTAAGTAATTCAAGAATCAGGTAGTCCTGGAGGAGTTGTCACAGTGGAGCAAGCAAAGTAGTTCCAAAAAAGAACTACTTGACCTAAAAGTTGTTTGCTGTACCAACTAGGTAAAGCTGTGGATCTCATTCACAAATAGGTTGAAATTGTTTTGCAGCTATCGCCTAGCCTACCAAAGAGCTGCAACCACTATCCTACACTGAAGTGGTCACTAAGTAGTTACAATTCACTGAAGAAGCAGCAGAAAAGCAGCATTGAATAATGGCTCATAAGCCATGGTTTTTTGAAAAGATCATTATCCAGAAAGTATCTTGAACGTGAAGACAAATTTTAGGATACCATGTTTGAGTGAGCCATGTCCTAGAGTAGGTGGTTTTTTGGTTTGTTTTATTCTGCAACATAGCATGGGAATAGATGATGGTATTAATATTGTGCCATGATTGAATTGTGTCCTGGATCAAATAGGAGGAAGAAGCTGGCTGGTTTGCTTCTGGTGTATTATGTAATACTTTTAATGATCCGAAACTAGTCCATTACACAAAAGTCCATTGCTTTACAAGAGTGATGCTATCACGGAGCAACACAATTTTGGAAGGAACAAAATTGTAGGTGCACGACAGTGGTGAGATGTATGGCAGAGACAATTACACTGCAGCATGCTGCCCATGATGACTCACCTTCATCTGTAAAATGGAACTAATAATAGCACTTACCTGCTGGAGTTGCCGGGATCAAATGAAATAACTGTAAAGCTCTTAGCACAGTGCCTATGTATGCACTATATAAATGCTTATTCCCTTTTGCTTCCCTTCCCAAAGCACAACCAGGTTTGTAGGTGTAAGGGGTAAGATTTGAAATCAAATTTTCCTAGTACTGGGTCCCGCAAATGCCCTCAGAATATCAATCAGTCAATCAGCCAACACTGATTAGGTGTTTATTATTCACCAGGCCCTGTTCTAAGTGCTGAGGAGATAAAAGAAAATTTTATAAATGCAGTCTCAGACCTCATAAAGATCACAGAAGGGACTTTCCCTTGGGTGGAAAGAACCCTAGTCATTGAGTGTGAGGTTCTAGGTCTGAATTTAAGCTCTGCCACTCACACTCTCCATGACCTTGAGGTACAGCATAACAGAGTAGAAAGAACAGTGACTCTCAATTCAGAAGTCCTGGGTTCAAATCTCACCTTTGTTGCTTTCTACCTGCGTGACCTTGGGCATATCATGTAACTTCTCTGGGTGTCAGTTTCTCCGTATGTAAAATGAAAGGGTTGAGTTAGGTGGTCTCTCAGTATCCCTTCTAGCTCCAGACCCAGGATCCAATCACCCTGAGCCAATCACTTTACATCTTTGGGCCTCAGATCTTAGCACTGGAAACCTCACTCCTCACCGTGTAACTCCTCCCTTCAGGGCTGTGTACAGAAAGCAGTCAGGAGCACAGAAGAGTTCTTACCTTTGATGCTAGGGGAAGGTGATAAAGTCAAAGATGGTGCTGGAGAAAATGTAGGAACTGAAAGAAAAGGAGTAAAAAACTGTAAGTGAAAACTATTGACCACATAAACGCATGATTATGACAGGGAAGGGGTATAGGTTATGGGATGTGTGGTGCGGGTGGGGGTCACGAATTCTGTTTGGATTGGCCACTGACTCATGTGGTGGGAGGAAGTAGGGACCTCTCCAACCTGAGCTCTGGGAGCTGTTAGTCTTTGCATACACACACACACGCATATACACACACACAAGACCTTGCACAAGTCAGGCATATCATAAATGCTTGACTTGGGTTCAAGTGAATTGAGATGGAGAGGTGACTTTTCCTGGTGCCTTCCCTGCTCTTCCATTCCCCCCTAGGGATCAGGGAAAGCAAGCAAAGAAGCAACATAGTTATTTCCTCTGTGGTATCTGCAAGGCATGAATGGGGGAATTGGGACCTTGGATGCTTACTGCTTGTGGGAGTGGCTGATATTGGAGCATGGTAACCTGTAGGGAGAGATATGGGATTTTGGTTTTAAAAAAATGAATGTAATGTAGTGAAGAAAGAACAGAGGCAAAGGGACTAGATAATGACCATTCTAGATTGCTTGCTGATCTAAGTGGAAAGCTTTCATTGGATGGTTTTCCAACTAGGGGTTCCTACAGAAGAACAGCTTCCAAGACCCAGCCTTCTTTGTTTTAAAAATAAACCTTAATCATGCCTTTAGTTTTTCTACCACTAACATTTCTGTATTTATGCCCACCCACTCCACTCCTAGAATCAAACCTTTTGTTATAAAGAAAGCAGTTCAAACAACACTACCAAGAATATTGTGACCACATTTGACGATGTATGTAACATTCTGTCCCCATATGGTCCTCCACCTCGCTGCCAAGATTTTCTTCCCATCTCCACTTCTCACTTCATCCCTACATGATATAGGGGATAAGAAAACCATAAAGGCAAAACTCCTCCAACGGAGAAAAATGAGGGGTCAGAAGGGCTTAGGCCTGGATCAGGGCAAATGGGACTACACCTGGCTCTCCATAGGGAGTAAAAGAATTGAACTTAGAGATTATTCCCTCAAAAGGGGGATCAGTCCAGGGACAAAAAGGAAGCGAGTTTATATAGCTGGCTTCTCACCATTGAGGTAGAGACTGTCCTGGTCAAGGACGTAGGGGCCCAGCCAGGTGATGCCATGGGTCTGGTTGCTTAGTTCCCAGTAAAGCTTCTTTTGGTCTAAAGTAGAGTTATTGGGATCTTGCTGTCGAACACAAATCAAATTCATTCCAGTTGCTGCTCCATTGTTCATGGACCTGAGAAAGGACATGTTGATTTTTGTTTCTGAGAATACCGAGAAGGACATTAAGAAAGCTCAATTCACCAATCACTATCACATCGAACTAGGTAGAGAGCAGCCATGACATTGACTACCACTGGAGAATACCACCTTCCCATTAAATATTTTTCTTTCTCAAAATCAAAATCTTTGAAGCATGAGATCATTTTTCTAAAAAAAAAAAAAAAAGTAATGAACATGTTATCCATCCTTCTTAAGAAGCTCTAATGGTTCCCTATTGCCTCTAGGGTAAAATACATTGGAAACCCTACACAACATAACTCTAACTCATCTTTCACATTACTCTTAACAAACTATGCATTCTAGCTAAACTAACCTGTTCCCTGTACATGACGTCCCACCTCCCACTTTCATGGTTTAAACACAAGTATTTCCCATACCTCGAATGTTCTTCTTCATTCCCACTTCATGGAATCCCTAGTTCTCTTTTCAAGATTCAACTCAAATACCAGTTCCCTGCTTGAAGATTTTTCTAATTCCTTTAATTGTTACTTCTTCCCCCACTTTGAAATTACCTTTTAATATACTTTCTATATTTTATGTATTTCTTATCTGTATGTATATTTTTCCCCTGACCAGCCTCCATAGAATGAAAATTCTTTAAGTATAGGGATGGTTTCATTTTTGTCTTTGTACTCCCAGAGCCTACCACAGTATCTGTCCCTCAGTATTCACTTCATAAATGTTAGTTGACATGAACTGAATTGAGGAGGACAGGTATAAAACTAGGGTCTTGAAAATGAAGGAAATAACACCTAAAGAACAAAAGTATATAGGAGACACCTTTTGGGTTAGCCTGTGTAATTCTAAGGTGTGTCTCTGGGAGACAGGAAATATCAGTGCCTCGAACTCACCTCTTCAGGGAAGGATCTTACCTCATCATGATCAGCCCACACCCGGAATAGAATGACCCAAGGCTGCCATTCCTGAACAAGGAATCAAGCTGGCAAAGGAAAAAGACTGTGAGGAAGTGTGTGACAAAGGTGAAAACAAAAGCTAAGAAAGAAGGACAATGAGCAGGCAGTCTCACCAGATGCTGCAGGGTTTTCTTTATATCCTTGAACTTGCTGGAGAATGGATCTTTCATGTCTGATGTGTAGGACAGGTTCGTAATAGTAAAGTTTAGGGTGAAAGACTCCAAGTCTTTAGTAGTCACTGTAATAAAAAAAATTGAAAAGTTTTTCTAAAATGTTTTCTTTTTTAATGTGAACATTTTCCCCATCCTTCCTATACTTTTTTATTTTATTTTCAGTTTCAAATCCTTTCCCTCCCTCCATACTTTTCCCATAACCATTCAGAAGGCAAGCAATAAGACACATATTATACATATGATTATACATATGAAGTAATGCAAAGCACAATTCCACTTAATGGGAATTTAACAATCATCAATAAATACATATCCACTCATCTAACTATATATTCATCCATCTACCTATCCATCTATATATCTATATCTATCCATCCATCCATCTATCAACCTGCATCTAACTGGCTAAACATCTTTCCATCCATCCATCCATCTGACATCTATCCATCTCTCAGCCTACATCTATTTACCTTTCTCATCTCTCTACTTACCCATCTATCTATGTCTTTCAATCCATCTATATACCTATCTAGGTGTCATACCCATCTACCTTATCTACTTACTTATATCTATCAATCTCTGTCTCTCTATTATCCATCCACCCATTTATCTGCTTACTTATATCTATTTACCTACCTATATCTATCCATCCTATATCTATCTATCCGACATCTATCTATATCTGTCATGTCTCCATCCACCCATCTACTGTCTATCTATCTATGAAAAGTGATGGTGTAGGTAAGGTAAAAGAGTTTTCCTCGGGCTTAGGTATATCACCTCTTATATTTAATTTCTGGTATCCCTGGGCAAGAGTCACTTTTCAGAGTTCTGTAAGACCATAAGCAAAAAAAGTGCTCACTTGCATTGCTTCCTCATTCAGGAATTCCCAATATGGATGAAATGGCTCCTTATAACCTCCAAGATTTAATATGCAATCCCCCTATTTGGTTTGTAAAAGCCTCACCACCCCCCAGCCTGGTTCCCTCCTACCTTTCCAGTTTTCTTACACTTTACTCATCCCCAGGTACTCTACAATCACACTGACTTCTTTGTTATTCTCAAACAAGAAACTCTTCCACCTCTCAACTTTGTTTATCTTCACTGACTGGCTCCCATGCCTAGAATTCTCTCTCTCCTTATCTGTACTTTTGGGGTTCCTTGGCTTTCTTCAAATCCCAGTAAATCCAACCTTCTATAGGAATTTTTTCCAATCTCCCTTAATGCAAGTGCCTTCCCCACTGTTGATTATCTCCAGTTGATCCTATATAAAGTTTGTTTATAACCTACTTCTTTGCTTGTTGTCTCCCCTCTTGGACTGCAAGCTTCCCAAGAGCAGGGACTATTTCACTTGTTTTTGTATCACCCGTGCTTAGCATAGTGTCTAGCACACAGCTATTGACCAACTAACAAAAACCAACACTCCAGACATAGAAAATATATAAATTATATATTCATACACAGATACACAGCATCCCAAATGTCTGTTTAGGGATACCCCTAATCCTCTACCTCCCCTCTGTCTGTCTATCTCTAAACACACCACACACACACACACACACACACACACACACACACACACACACAGAATGTCTCCCAAAAGTCTTAGTATAATTTAGCTTAAAACTGAAAGATTTTTGGAACACCTTTTATCTAATCTATTGGTTTGTAACTAAACAATGCTATTTTTTTTCCCTTTTGCATCTTCTTTTTAATTTTTTCAAATCAATTTGTGATCTTGACTCTCTGTCAAGAGATGAGAGGTATATTTCTCAATTAGTCTTTCTTCAACAAGGCACTATCAAACCTGTATGGTTAAAAAAATAAGACCTTCAATGGTTCCCACTGCAAACTCAATATGAATGTTTTCTTCTCTGTTTCACAATTTAAAAGATGTCTTAGGTTTGTATTTTGTTTTCCAGGAAGATCCTAGATTTAAGGCTGGGAAGGGCCTTAGAAACCAAGAGTCTAGCCCCCTCACTTTATTTATAGATGAGGAAAGTGAGACCCAGAAAGGTGAAGAGTCTTGCCCAAAGTCATAGGGGTAACAAATGGATTTGAACTCAGGTCCTCTGATTCCAACACACTGATTTTTCTTTTGTATTTGTTATCTCTTACAATTCTGACATTGCATACTGCTTCACAATTAATTTCAAGGCCCACCATTTAGCCAACAATTTCATCTACAAAGAACCTTCTTTTTCTCTCTGTTAATATGGTCCAGTAGAAGGAATTTTAGCCTTGAAGTCAGAAGGCCTAGGTAAGAATCCTGGCTTGAATACTCTCTGTCACTCCAGATAGATCGCTCTTAACCATTTGGTGCTGGGTAAGTTCCAGATAAGTAGGTGGTCTGGGCTACAGTGGGTACAATGAATAGAATTCTGGGCTTGGAGTCAAGAACTGACTCAAATCCCAGCTCCAAACACTTGCTAGCTGTGCCCTTCTAGGACTGGTGACATGTATCCTGGGACTTCCTGAGGATGAAGGTAAGGTGAAGAAAGTTTTGCTGTCCTTGGCGCCTAAGATGGTGCCCATGGAAACCTGAGTATCCCTTAGTTCTGTGGTTGGATTAGAAACTGTTATACTTCCTGCTCCAGAGGCCTCGGTTGCAGTAGGAGACAATGGGAATCCTGTGTCAGCTAAGCTGGTCTCACTGAGAGTCAAAGCCCCCAAATTTCCTTAGATTTTTCCTGCACTGATACTAAGAGAAAGTATTGAGTTTATGCTGAGCACTGGAGGAAGCATGGAGATGTATTTAGTTGTCTTAATTGTGATAGAATTGACTGTGTCCTCTGTAACTAGTGTAACTGGAGAGACAGCTGGGGTTATCGTTACATCAATATGTAGGACTCCATGAGTCATGACCCCCAAAGGAAATGAGTCAGTAGGGGTACTCAATTTGCTTTGTACACTGTCACTAGTGGTGGCTGAGGATATAGGAGATGAAGGTGAATTTGCTGCTGATGGAGCATCACTGCTGCTCTCTGTCACTATACTTGGGAGCTCAAGGATGAGAAGGCTAACAACAGGGAAAGAAGAGACCCTCTCAGGAAAGTCTGTGATCCTGCTGCTGAGGATGGGAATTGTGACTTTTGTCGTAGGAGCAACTAAGCTCATGCCCTCAACCTTATAAGTCATCCCTGATAAGGTTATGGGAGGTGAAGGAGAGAGCTTCCTTGGCCATGTAGGGGTGGTATCTGCTCCAGTGTTGATGAGAGCTGCTTCAGTGGAGGTCAAGGGGACCTCTGTTCTTGTTCTAGGCAGAGCCCTAGAGATACTAGTGACAGAGACAGCAAATGCTGGTATAGTCAGTTCTAAGGATGAGTCTGTTTCTCCTCCAGGTCTGATCCCTATAGTACTTGGGGTGTGGGATGGCTAGCTCTGGGATGGACCCTTTCACCGGACTTGATATGAGGTCAGCTGTGCGTTCAGCAGGATGAAACATCCCTGGGATGAGTGTGCTTATATCTGAGGCTGCAGGGTTACCTGCTCTGGTCTCCCACACTGGGGTGCTGGTAAAGGACAAACTACCCTGTAACTTTCCACGGTCCCTGGTTCTGAATGCAGTCATTGGTGCAACAGAGGGAGTGACCCTTCTGGGGCTGTGGGCTCTGTGAGCTCTGGGGTAGATGGTTCAGCTGGGCTTATGTGGGCTCCAGTCATGGCCATGCTTGTCATGCTTCCCAAAGAGGTTGAAGGCATAGTCCTTGGTAGCTGAGTCCTTTTGTTAGGCTGAGCAGAGAAGTGGAGGCTCTGTCAGACCAGAGGGGTTACTCCTGTGCTTGGAGAATGCATGTGTTCTATATGAGTGCTTCCAGAGGTGTCTGTGTTCTCTGGGAAGGTGCTGGATACAGTTTTATCTTCTGATGGTTCTTCTGTAGATACCTAGAAAGGGCTTGTGTCCCATCCCTTATCTATTGGGATTGTGTTGGGAACAGTGAAGGACGAGACAGGTAGGCTGCCTCTAGTCCTGCCTGAGCATCTCATACCACTAATGTGGCCTTTAAAGGCTCACTAGATCTTTGACTGGCTATGAGCTCTGCTGGAGTTAAGGAGGTTTAAGAAGTTTATGGGAGTAACTATGATCACTCCAGAGGATCTCTCATGTGGAACTGATATTTTTATGGGAAAAGATATTGTTCCTTGGAGGAAGGTGGGGGGCGTAGAGCCAAGATGGTAGAGTGAGAGCAAATATTCACATAAACTCTAAGACAAACTCCTTCAGATACCTCTAAAAAGAGAATCTGAACAAATTTTAGAGTGGCAGAATCCACTAGGAGACAGAGTGTAGCAGATTTTCAGCCCAGGATAGCCTGGAAAGTCAATAGGAAGGATCTGTTGCATGGGGCTGGAGGACTGCACAGCACACAGCTCACTCTCTGTACCAGTGCAGACCTCATCATAGCAACGCTGGAGCAGGAGCAGGAGCAGGAACCACCTGGTGGTCTGAAGCAGTGCAGATTCTCAAACACCTCAGTCCAGGACAGGAGTCCAGTGGAACTGAGTGAGAGAGTAGTGCAGAACTCCAGGTAAAAGCAACAGCTGCTCCTGAAACTATCAGCCTGCAGATTAAATGTCTGTAAGTCACCTACTTGAACTTCTAGGAAACGAGATGGTAGAGTGATCGGTAAATTATCTCCTCCTCCCCTTGTTGACCTTGAAAAACCCAGAGAATGTTTCCCTAGGAAAAATCTTGGAATAGTGGGATCAGCCAAAGGGGAAAACAATCTCTTAACCTGTGAGGCTAGGAAAATCACAAAGTGGGGTCTCTCTTGCTGTGGCTGAAGGGGACCAGTGCAAGGCAGGAGCTGTCCCAGACAACCCCACCTCAGCAAATCAGGAGGAAATCCTGAGTCCCAGCGGGGTGAAGCCCATAAAATCATAAAATTCATCTGAAAGAACAAAAGTCCCAGAATATCAAGGGAATTAATGAAAAGAAATGCTAGGGAAGGTGGCCTAGCCCTACCAGATCTCGAATTGTACTATAAAGCGGCAATCATCAAAAACACTTAGTACTGGATAGGTTGGGTACTCAAGACACAGGAGTCAACGAATATAGCAATATCCTTTTTGATAAACCCAAGGACCCCAGCTTCTGGGTTAAGAACTCACTGTTGGACAAAAACCGCTGGGAAAACTGGATAACAGTATGTTGGAAATTGGGCATTCACCAATGCCTGACACTATACACAAGAATAAAGTCCAAATGGATATATCATCTAGGTATAAAGACTGATACTATAAACAAATTAAGGGAGCAAGGAATAGCGTATTTGTCAGATTTATGGAGAATGGAGAAATTTACGACCAAAGAAGAGATAGAGGATATTATGAAGTGCAAAATGGATAATTTTGATTACCTTAAATTGAAAAGTTTTTGCACAAATAAATCCAATGCAACCAAGATTAGGAGGGAAGCAGAAAACTGGAAAAGAATTTTTACAACAAGTATCTGTGATAAAGGCCTCATTTCTAAAATACATAAGAGAACTGAGTCAAATTTACAAGAATCCAAGTCATTCCCCAATTGATAAATGGTCAAAGGATATGAACAGGCAGTTTCCAGAGGAAGAAATTAAAGTTATCTATAATCATATGAAAAAATGCTCTAAATCACTATTGATTAGAAAGAAGCAAATCAAAACAATTCTGAGGTACATCACACCTATCAGACTGGCTAACATGACAAAAGAGGAAGATGATAAATGTTAGAGAAGATATGGGAAAGTTGGAAATCTAATTCATTGTTGGTGGAATTGTGAGCTAATCCAACTATTCTGGGGAGTAATTTGAACCTATGCCCAAAGGGCTACAAAAATATGTATACCCTTTCACCCAGCAATATCTCTTCTAGGACTGTATCCCAAAGAGATCATAAAAATGGGAAAGGGTCCTACGTGTACAAAAATACTTATAGCAGCTCTCTTTGTGGTGGCCAAGAACTAGAAATCAAGGGGACGACCATCAGTTGGGGGATGGCTGAACAAGTTGTGGTATGTGAATGTAATGGAATACTATTGTGCTATAAGAAATGATGAACAGGAAGACTTCAGAGAGGCATTGAAGGACTTATATGAACTGATGCTGAGTGAAAGGAGCAGAACCAGAAGAACTTTGTACACAGCAACAACCACAGTGCGTGAGGAATTTTTCTGGTAGAAAATGCAAGGATCTAAAACATTCTCGATGTACTCCAGAAATGCCTTCCACATCCAGAGAAAGAACTATGGAATTGAATTACAGAATGAAGCAGAATATTTTCTCCATGTTATGTTTTGGTTTGGTTTGGTTTTTCTCAAGGTTTCTCTCATTCATTTTAATTCTTTTGTGCAACATGACTAATGTGAGAATGTGTTTAATAAGAATGTATGTGTAGAACCCATATAAGATTGCATGCCATCTCAAGGAGGGAAGAGGGAAGCAGGGGGAGAAAATCTGAGATTTATGGAAGTGATTGTAGAAAACTGAAAATAAATAAATTTTAAAAGCAGCACAAAAAAAAAGATATTGTTCCTCTGTGTGTCTCAGGTATGAGCCCATTTGTGACCATGGCTACAGTGAGAAGAGTGCCCCAAATGCTAGCTGTGCCTGGAGTAATTTCCATAATTGTCTCTCTTGCAGTCCCTGAAATAGAATCTCTCACTGTGGAGCTAGTCATGGGGATGCTGGTAGACTCTGTTGATTTACTTGTCACATCAGACCCACTAACCCTCTGCAGTGTAACTGTACTCCTGGTGGAGAATGCTATGACCACAGAAGTTGGTTGGTATGAGAACTTGGTTAGTATATGGGGAGGTTTGGTGTGATTCTGGCACGGATATAAATTTTCTCTCAGCGGGATTCTTTCTTTCCTTGAGATAATACCCAATCTCTAGTACCTCACTTTCCTCTCCAATACACATCATGGGCACTTCATCCTGTAAAGCATTGTCATCAGTCCTGCTAGGGCCTTCAGCCTGTACTCTGGTCATTTCTCTTCGAGTCTCATTACTGCCCTGATGCCCACACCAAAGACTAGTCTTGCAGGATTCATGCTTATTCCCTATGAAGTCTGCCCTGGATTTCCTGATTGGTGACTGACTTTCCTGATCTATTTTTTCATAAAACCTAAGATCATGCTTCATTTCACTACCTCCTTTCGACTACCCAGTGACACTTTCATCCCTGAGATTCTCTCCAAAGCTGGAACTGTGACCAAATTCTCTCTGCCATTCTTCTCCAGTGTCATGTGTCCATATACTCCCTTGGGTTCCCCAGGCACCATTCCTGCTTGATGTATGACTCAGCTGCCTCTCACTGGCTACCATTCTCTTACATGTGTTGTCTCCATCATTAGAATGCAAAGGCCTTGAAGGCTGGCTGCCCAAGGAGCTAAATTTGACACAGTTTCCATATCCATACTGATAGAAACTGTGACCTTTGACAATGGAAAGATAAATTTCTCAGCAAGGTCAGTGTTCACTGCTAGCACAGTTTTAGCCTCCAGGGTGGATATGCTTTGACTTTCAAACCTTTGGGTACTTGTCTGTGGTGCTGAAATAGTGACTTCAGAATGTGTTTTGGAAACAAAGTAGCAGAGCTGGTGCCTGTTTCAAGTAATTTCTCAGTTGGCCGAGTAGACAGTGCTTGGTCAGTGTGTGATCCCCTCTCAAGACTAGTGTCATGGAACTTTCTGAAGGAGAAAACAAGGTGGGAAAGCTCCTGCTGGGCTCTGTCCCTGAGATGGCACCTTTGGAAGCCTGCCTCTGCTCCTACCCTGAGATCAGAGTGGAATCTGTTATGGTCATTGTTTTGCTTTGGTGTTTATATCCCAGCTCTTACCATAGTGCTTGGCTGAGACTAAGCATATACTAAATAATTTTTTTCTTCATTCATTCACTGCTTTTCTAGGACAGCCACACTGAGACTGAATTTTAATCATATTGTATGGCTGCTTAACTGGAGTTCTCTTGACTTCCAAAAGTCACATGGAATGAGAAAATAGACTCAGATAGTCTGCATGGATAATACAAGTCAGAAAAATAATCAATCAACAAACATTTAGCAAATACAATCTATGTGCCAAATACTGGGCTAGGTACTAGGGAAGAAAAGACAAAAAGGAAACATTTGGTCCATGTCCTTATGGAAATGACCATTCTAAGAAGATAAATGACATTGCTGTGAGCTCTTCTGGAGTCAGGAAGAGTTGGAGGTTTGCAATGCCCCTGGTTGTTCCAGAAGTTTCTGTTGGAGAAAATGCAGTCTTCTGTGGTTCTTGGGCTTGAGTAAGTAAATACGTGGTCCCAAACTAGCAATTCTTTCAGGGGCTACTCTCACAATATTCCAGGGGAAAAACAGTGGGCAGATATGGCCACCGGGTCTTAAATTATGATTAAAACTCTCCTCTCAGATTCTTATTCTCGAACTTTAAAGATGAAAAGATACTTAAATACTCTCATGTGTCATCTATAAAACTGGGAAACAAGATCCTACAGATGTGAATCTCCAAAACAGGAGAAAAAGAAAGGAGGCATCAACTTGCCTGTGGAAATGACAGCGGACCCAGGTATCAGGGGACCCCTCGTCAGTGCTTCTATGGTTTCCGATGCTCCATGGCCTGAGGCACGTGTGACTTGTACCACTCCAGCATCACCACCTGAAGGAAGAAATGAGGGGAGAGCCCAAGGCTCAGTCATGTTATTATTAGTGGGCACAAAAAGGGAAATGGGTTGTTGCTACCAATTGTAAAGTCTCAAAATAAATGCTTTCTTTGGCTTCTTCCCATATGACAAAACTTTTTTCCTCCCAAAACACTAACTCACTGGTGGATAATGTCCACATAAGTTAGACTCAGTGAAATCAGAATCCTACCAACAAAATGAGACTCACTTTAGCACAGAGACTGTGAAACTGCCCTCCCATTAAGAAGAGGAAGTCTAGAGTGACCACACTGATTCAACAGATGTGGCACAAAGGAAAAGACCCTAAAGTGACCCAATAGAAAGCTAAAGAGGGAAAAGACAAGGGAAGAAGACTCCTTTCTGTCTTTATAAAGACATTAGACCTCCCCTCCTTGGACAGACCCCACCCATTTCCTCTAGGGGCTACACCACAATCCCCTCCATGGGAGACTTGCTTAAAATATGCTTACTTGTGAACAGTGTAGAAGTGGAAGGTACTTGAGAGGAAACAGAGGCTGTCCCTGCCCTGGCACTGGTGCCTTCTGTAGCCATGGGAGTTGGGCTGGGAGATGCTGATGTCCAGAATTCCTGTGTTCTGCCTAGAGGCAGGGTGACATCTAGAGTTGGTGCTTCCCCTGAGCTCCTCACAGACTCTGTAGTCAGGCTGGCTGACCCTGAGTCCTCCAAGGAAGGAGTAGTCCCAGGGACATCTGTGTTTGTCCAGGTCCTAGGAGTAGTTAAGGCAGGAGAGGGGCCAAGACTTGGGCTTGGAGATCCATGGATGGGACTGTGAGTTCTTGTTCCCTGGGAGGGTTCATTTACTGTAGTGTCAACCAGATTGGGAGAACTTGTTACTACCTGTGATGAGGGGCTGGCTGCCCAAGGAGCTAAATTTGACACAGTTTCCATATCCATGCTGATAGAAGCTGTGACCTTTGACAGTGGAGAGATAAAGGTTCCAGAAGGACTAGTATCCATTGCTAGGGCAGTTTTAGCCTCCAGGGTAGATATACTTTGACTTTCAAATCCTTGGGTACTTGTCTGTGGTACTGAAACAGTGACTTGAGAAAGCATTTTGGAAACAAAAGTGGCTGAGCTGGTGCCTGTTTCAGGTAATTTCTCAGTTGGTTGGGTGGACAGTGTTTGGTCAGTGGGTGTTTCTCTCCCAGGACTAGTGGCATGTTGTATGGGGCTTTCTGAAGGAGAAGACAAGGTGAGGTAAGTCCCGCTGGGCTCTGTCCCTGAGATGGCATCTTTGGAAGCCTGGCTCCCCCCCAGCCCTGACATCAGAGTGGAATCTGTTATGGTCACTGTTTTAGTAGCCTCAGATCCAGTAGAAGACAATGGAAATTCTGTGTCAATCTCCCGTGGGACTTTGGTGATGATTAATGGACTTTGAGTTTCAGATAGCTCAGCCTGGGGCACAGCAGACAGACTTGAACCTGATTCAATATGGACAAGAATCATCGGCGTCCTGCCTGGCCACATGGAGGAAGGGCTTGTATCTCTGGGAGTCATCATGGCCTCAGAACTTTTTGGAGTCTCTGCTGGAATTGTAGGAGGAGGTATAGCTGAGCTAACTTCAGCTCCTGTGTTGAGCCCTGGAGGAATTGAGGTGATACCTTCTATCACCTTGCCTGGAATGGTGCTTTCTGTAGTCTCTGTGGTTAAGGTGGTCAGAGAAAGCTCTGAGATCTCCTGTAAGTCTGCATTTGGAACACTATGAGCATCAATCCCCACAGAAGTTGATCCAGCAGAGGTGACCAATGAACCTCCAGGATTAATGTCTGGAAACAGTGGAGCTTTAGTAGACGTGGTGGTCAATGGGGCATTTGTGCTTTTCTCTGACGCTCTACTTGGTAGCTCAGGACTAAAAGTGACCACAGGAGAGAGAGGGCTAATGTCTGTGATTTTAGTGCTGAAGATGAAGCTTGTAGCATCAGTCCTTGGGGCAGTTGAGCTTATCTTCTCAGTGAAGGGAGTAATTCCAGATGAGGTTACAGGGGCTGAAGAAGAGAGTGTCCTTGGCCATGCAAGGGTGGTATCTGTCTCAGCAATGGTGAGACCCCTGGTTTCAGCTGTGGTAGATGAGGTGGAAATTGTGCTTTGTCCAGGGAGAGCCGTGGAATGGGTGCTAGTGGTAAGAAGCAGGGCTGAGCTCACTTGAGCTTCTGTGCTGTGCTCTGTAGGAGTCATAGAGACATCACCATTCATCTTGACTGTGCTCCCTGTGGCCAATGGGAGACCTGAGGTCCTTTCCGAGTCTCCAGTTTGGACCCCATAAGCTACAGTCACTGGTAGAGTTGAGCCAGTAGTGGTAACTAATGTACTTGGTATCTCTCCCATAAGAGTGGCTGAAGACATAGGAGGTCCAGGTGAAGGAGTGATCAGTGAAGCACCTGTACTACTCTCTCCCATTGTACCCAGAAACTCTTGTTTGGGAGTGGTCTGGTGATAAAGAGAGACCATGTCTGTGACCCTGCTGCTGAGGATGGGCGTTGTGACTTTAGTCCCAGGAGCAACTAAGCTCGTGTCCTCAACCTTATAAGTCACCCCTGATGAGGTTACAGGAGGTGAAGAAGAGACTGTCCTTGGCCATGTAGGGGTGGTATCTGCCCCAGTGATGATGACAGCTACTTCACTGGAGGTCAAGGGGACCTCTGTTCTTATTCCAGACAAAGGCCCAGAGATGCTGGTGGTAGAGACAACAGGTACTGCTGTAGTCAAAACCAAGGACAAGTCTGTTTCTCCTCCAAGCCTGATCCCTGTAGTACGTGGAGTGTGGGACAGAGTCGTGTAGCCGTCTGGCTCTGGGCTGGACCCTTGCACACTTAACATGAGGTCAGCTGTGCTTTCAGCAGGATGAAACTTCCCTGGGGTGACTGTGCTGGTATCTGAGACTACAGAACTAACTGGTCTGCTGGTCTGCCACACTGGAGTGCTGGTAGAGGCCAAACTACCCTGTAACTTTCCACTGTCCCTGGTTCTGAATTCAGTCATTGGTATAAGAGAGGAAGTGACCCCCTCAGGGAGTGTGGGCTCTGTGAGTTCTGGGGATCGAGGTTCAGCTGGGCTTGTTTGAGATCCAGTCATGGTCATGCTTGTCATGTTTCCCACAGAGAGTGAGGAGAAAGTCCTGGAATAGCTGGATGCTTCACTTACATGGTTCGGAGAAGAGGTGGAGGTCCTGTCAGGCTCTCCTGGGCTTGTAGAATGCACGGACTCTCTGGCAGCGATTCCAGGGGTGTCTGGAAAGGTGCTGGACACTGTTTTAGTCTCTGTTGGCTCTTCTGCAGACACCAATAAAATGCTCGTGTCCCCTCCGGCAGATGTGGGAATGATACTGGGAGCAATAGAGGACAGGACAGCTGAGCCTGGCTCTGTTACTGTCTGGGCATCCTGCTTCTCCAGGGTGCTTTGTCTCATAGGCAAGTCTGGGGTTGGCCTCGTTTCTGTAGCACTGATTGCTGTAGGAGTTGAGAACAGAGGCAAAGTGGAGCTGATTGCCATTCCTGGGGCTGAGACAGTGGTATGAAAAGAATCAACTGGAGTGGACCAAGGAGTCGGGGTGGTACTGGGACTCTCTGTAGGGGAAGTTTCTGATACAGGTGTGTCTGCAGGGAATGAAGAAGAAATTGCCCCTTTTGGGCTGATCTTTAAGGGACCACTGGAACTGGAGCTGCCTGTAGACTCTGCTGGAGACACAGAGAAAGTGGGGCTTGTAATGTCCATGGTGACTCCAGAAGATATTTCAGGTGGAGTTGAGGCTGCTATGGGAGAGTACCTGTTTCTCCTGTGTGTCTCAGGCCTAAGACCACTTGTTGCAGTAGCCACAGTGAAAAGAGGGGCCTGAGTGGCTCTTGTACCTAACACAGTCTCCATGGTGAACGTCTCTGTTTCCGTGTCTGAAATGGAATCTCCCACAGTAGAGCCAGTCATGGGGATGCTAGTGGACTCTGTTGATTCTCTTTCCTGCACAGATCCACTCAGATTCTTCAGTGGCACTGTGCTCCTGGTAGAGAATCCTGTGACCAGATCAGTTGACTGAAATGTGCCTAAGGAATGATGGGGGAAGTTTGGAGTCATTTGGACAGAGATCCCCTCTGCCTGTAAGCACTCCTTCCTTCTTGGGAAAAAGAACCAAACCTCAACCCTTCACATTACTCTCTACTGCTTACCTGTCTCCCTGACAAGCACTTTCAACAATAAAAAGGATGCTGCCACGGACTCTGACCTACTTCTGCTCTAGGGTGGGTAGCCACCACGAGAATGATTAAATAACAAGACATGAATGTTTAGGAAGATCTCTCCTGACACTTGGCACAAGATGAAATGGGGACCCAGGCTCAGACAAACTGCCTGGTGACTACTTGTGGTCAAACAATCAATTAACAGTCATTTTAGGCATCAGCTACTCTTATTGCCACTCACTGTTTTAGGTGTTGGGCATGCATAGACAAGAATGAAAATGATCCCTACCCTCCTGTAGCTGACTTTAACAGGGCAAATAATATGTACACATGCAAGTAGCTCTTCATTCAAAGGCTGTTATCACAGCATATTTCAAGAAATGTAGCAGATGAAACTGACAAGTCTCACAGTCTAATTACAAACTCCCCCATCAGTTTCCAGTTATCATACTGTGAAGATGAGTTCCTACCTTTTCTCAAAACTGGGAGACAAGGACCCAGGAAGCACTAGAGAAGGAAAAGAGACATTTACTTACTCATAGGATTTACAGTGGACTCAGGAGTCAGTGGGCCACTAGTCAGTACTGCCATGCCTCCTGGTGCTCCATGATCTGGGATATGTGTGGCAGGCACTACAGCAACTTCACTACCTGTAGTTACAAATGAGTGTACATATTACGGTCATGGGGTAGAAAGGATAATATGTTATCTCCCCATGTTCTGATTGTAAACTCCAAAATATGTGCTTTCTTTACTTCATCCTTCACACAGCAGTGTTCCTCTATTATCCCACTCTCTCACTTATCTTCAATCTCTGCTTTTCTACTGACTTTCCCTTCTATCTCATCTGCAAAAAATGAACCCCCCAAAAAAAGCCCTTTATTTTTTCCATCTGTCCCTGACAGCAATTCTTCCTTATCTCTCCTCTTTTTTATCATCAAAGTCCTTGAGATATCAATCTACAGGAGGTGTTTCTACTTCCCTTCCTCTCACTCTCTTTTTAACTCTACAGTCTTGTTTTCAAACTCATCATTAAAATGAAATTGTCATCTCTAATGTTACTAACAATCTCTTTATTGCAAAAAGAATGACCTTTTCTCAATTCTCACTCTTCTTAATCTCTCTGCAACCTTTCATTCCACTATCCTATTTTCACTGATACTCTCTTCTTTTTTGATTTTTGTGATAATACTCTCCTGGTTCTCCTCCTGATTCCTTTCTCAGTCTCTTTTGCTGGATTTTCACATAAATCATAAATGCTAATTGTGGGTGCTGTACATTAGAGCTCTGAGTTGGGCTATCTTTTTCCTCTTTGTGAGATTTTGTGATTTCATGAGCTCCTGTGAATTTAATTATCGTCTCTAGATGAATGATTCTCAAATCTACTCATCCACCCTTAAATTCTCTGGTGACCTCCAATCTCACAACTCCTTTTGGACAACTGCTTATTAGAAATCTTGAACTGAGTGTCTTGTAAACATCTGAAACTCTACATGTCCAAAACCGAACTCATTGTCTTTCCCCAAAAACCTTCATCTCTTCTTAACTTCCCTGTTTCAGGATATCACCATCTTTTCAATCACCCAGGCTCAACCCAGGAGGTCATTCTTGACTACTCACTTTCACCCCCCCCCCCATATCCAATCTGTTGACAAAGTCTATAGATTTTGCTCTCATAACATCTCTCCTCTATGCCCTTTCTCTCTTATAACTCTATCAACATCCTGGTGCCCACATCACCTCATTCCTAGACTATTACAGTAGCCTTCTGGTTGGTTTTCCTGTCATAAGACTTTGCCCTCTCCCATTCATCTTCCACTCAGCCACCAAAGTGATTTTCCTAAAGACCAGGTCTGACCATGTCATTGTCCCATTCAATAAACTCCAATGACTTCCTATTACCTCTAGCATCAATATAAAATGCTGGTTGGCATTCAAAGCTATTCATAACTTGTCCCTCCTTTTATTTTCTAATCTTGCACTTTACACCTGCTTCCCCCCAGTGACTTCTTGATCTTCCTTGCACTTGCCTCGCTACCTCCCAGCTCAGAACACTTTCACTGGCTGTCTCCCATCCCTGGAGTCCTTTCCCTCCTCATTTTTCTGACTTCTTCAAGCCCCTGCTAAGATCCCCCCTTCCTGTAGAAAGGTCCCCCCTTCCTGTCTGTAGGAAGATAGGATCTTAATAGACATGATGCCCTTAATACTTAAGTGATCTCTCTTAATTCTAATGTCCTTCCTTCATTGATTATCTCCAATTTATCAGATATTTAGCTCATCCTTTCTACAGGGTTTGCCATGAGGTCAGCTGTCATCTCATCAGGAGAGACATCCATGATACAATTTTTCTAGGCTCTGAGAGAGCTGCACTGCCTGTTCTAGTGACTTTCCACAGTAGGGTATTGGTTGGGAAGACAGAACCACCACTGAGCTGTTCACTGTCCCTGATGCTGCATTTAGTCACAGGCACAACAGAGGCAGTACCCTTCTCAAGAAGTGTGAGTTCTGTGGGTTCAGTCACAAGAGGTACAGGTGGACATCTCTGAGCTCCAGTCATACTCCCTACAAAGGATGAAGGGACAGTCCTGGAGTAGCTGGTACCTTCACTGAGGCTGGCAGAGAAAAGTTAGAGGTCCTATCAGGCCAAAAATATTACTCCTGGACCTGTGGGCTGCATGTTTGGGGGTATCTTGTGGTCTCAAGGAAAGTGTTGCCCAGTCTTTTCACCTTCCTTGGTCTTTCTGTAGACACCAAGAAAGTGTTCATGTCTCTTCTAGAAGACGTTGGGATGATGCTGGGAGCAATGCAAGTCAGGGCACTGATCTTGACTGTTACTGTCTGGAGCAGGCATCCTGCTTCTCTGGGGTCATTCATCTCAAAGGCAAATCTGGACTTGGCCCAATTCCCATGGCACTGATGGCTGAAGGAGTTGAGGATAAAGGCAAAATGGGGCTGATTTCAATTCCTGTCACTCGGAAAGTGACATGGGAAGAATCAACAAGAGTGGGCCACAGAGTCTGAGTGATGGTGGGACTCTTTCTAGGGGATTTTTCTGATACAAGTGTGTCTGTAGGGAATGTAGAAGAAATTGTCCCAGTTGGACTGATCTTTAAAGGGACCACTGGAGCCTGAGCTGGCTGTGGGCTCTATTGGAAGCAAGGAAAGTATGGGGCTTACAGTGCCCAAGGTAACTCCAGGAGATGTTTCAGGTGGAGTTGAGACTTTTATGGGAGAGTACATGGTTCTCCTGTGTGTCTCAGGCCTGAGACCACCTGTTATGGTGGCCACAGTGAGAAGGGAGGGCTCAAATGGTTTTTGTACCTGGAGTTGTCTCCATGATGACTATTTCTGTTGCAGTGTCTGAAATGGAATCTCTCACAGTAGAGTCAGTTGTGGGAATGCTGATAGACTCTGTTGAGCCTCTTTCCAGGTCAGATTCACTCACATTATCTAATGTCACTGTATCCTATGAACATGGCATTTGGTTGAAGTGTGTCTAAGGGTTGATGGGAGAAGTTTGGAGTCATTTAAGCAGATTTCCATTGACTCTTTGTAGGATTCCTTCTCTATTGAAGATATTTTCCAGACTGCCACACCTCATTTTCCCCTGAATTCTTCAGTTCAGCATCAGTTCCAGAACAAGTCTTATCTTCAGGCTGAGGATTCTATCAAGGACTGCTACACACTACAATGTTATCCTTAGAGTGGCCACATTGATCTATGAAGCATCCATCTAAGTGAACATATCCCATTGCAAGATTCATTTTTTTAAGTCATGCAAATCCCAGGACAACTTGTGGAACAGAAATAAGCTAAGAATGTACTGATTCTTAGTTGCAATTCTATTGCTATCTGAGGTAGGAATGTGATTTAGGATAGAAAATTAGTCTAAGGGGCAGCTAGACAGTTCAGTGAATAGAGCATTTGTCCTGAAGTCAGAAGGACAAATCCAGTTTAAAGTTTAAATCCAGCTTCAGACACTTGACATTAGCTATGTGTCCCTGGGCAAGTCACTTAACCCCAATTGCCTTACAAAAAGGAAAAAAAGAAAGAAAATTAGGTTAAGCTCAACTGACTGATAGATACCTGTCCTAGCCCTAACCAATCTTTCTCCAAAGTTGTTATCACACCAGACTTCACTGGAGAAAGCAATGAGATAGGAAAATCTGGGTACCAAATTTTAGGAAGAATTTCAAAGAAACATTATTCAATCCACACCTCTAATGTTTACTCCTTGTGAGTCTTTGGGCAAATGTTCATCTCTACTTTAGAGTTTTCTGTATGTTAAGACATTTGCAATAGACAATTAAAGTTGCTTCAAGTTCTAGATTTATGATCCCATGAAGCCAAGAAGAATGGTGAAGCAACTCAAAGGCATGTCCATATGAGCATCTGTTGAAGGAACTGGGTAACTTTAAGTTAGAGAGGTGATAACTCAAAAGGGACATAAGAGTTGACTTCAAGTCTCTGAATGATTCTTGTTTGAAAGATAGACTCCACCTTCTTGCTTTGTCCCCTGAGGGTAGAACACTAGAAATGGATGCAGAACCAAGAGATAAATTTGTGCTTGATGTCAGGAAATAACTTTCTAACAATGAGAGCTACCCCAAAGTGAGAAAGGCTGCCCCAGGAAGTGGTGGGTTCTCCTTAATGTCTTTAAGAAAATATTAGATATACTGCAATGGAGACACTTGTTGACTAGGTAAAGTGGAGATTCTTCTGCAGTTATGGGTAGGCCTGGATGATCATTCAAGTCTTTCAAGTAAGAAATTCCTGATTCTCATCCTATAATCCTTGATGGCTTGAAACCTAAATCCAAACCCCATTCTCAGAAGCCTATTCTTTTGAAGTTATAAAAATAAAACAATGAGTCACTACCAAAGAGCAGGAAATAAGACCGTAGGGAGGTTGAATTTCCAACAGAGGAAAGATAAAGGAGCCATCCACTAACTAGGGGTACCAACAGTGGACACAGGTTCCATGGGTCCATTTGTCAGGGTTGCAGTGTCTCCTGGCACTCTGTGGTCAGGAATATGGGTGACAGACCCCAAACCACCTTCAGGGAGGTATAACGGAAGGGCCCCAAGATCAGTCATGTCAGACTCCTAGGACACCCACAGGAAATACATTGTCCCTACTGACTGGAAACCCCAAAACATATGCCTTCTCTTATTTCTTCCTTTATACTGGCTTATGGAAATTTTCCCCTCCAAAACATTACTTTACTACTGGACAATCTCATTATATGTTAAGCTAACCAGGAATATCTTAATTTTAGCCACAGGAAATCAGAGAAACTTTGAGACCTGAGGTCATCAGACTGCCTTTTCATTGAGTTACTGGAGTAACTACACTGGTCTAACAGACATAGCCTTGAAGACAAGGCCTAGAGTAGCCCAAAACAGATATCCAAAGAGAAGCTCATTGGAAATGATATTAATGCCTTTTTCCAGATATGATACTCATTCTACTATAGACCCCACCCATCCATCTCCTCCAAGACCACATCAACATTCCCTAAATAGGAGGCTTAATTAGAAGTCTGATTACTTGTGAACAGGGTGGAGCTGGTAGGTACAGGGGCAAAACCAGAGACTGTCTCTGCTCTGGCACTACTGCCCTCTGAGTCTAGGGAGGCTGGGGTGGGAGGTGATAATATCCGGGCTGCCTGTGTTCTTGCTGGAGACAAAGTAACAGCCAGAGTGGATGCTTCCACTGACCCTGCAGTCAAGGTGGCTGTCCTTGATCCCTTCCAAGAGGGAGCACTCCTACGGGTACTGGAGCTTATCGAGGATGGAGAAGCGGTAACAGTAGGAGAGATGTTAGGGTTCAGGCTCAGAGACTCATGGAGAGGGCTAGCAGTTGCTGCTTTTGTAGAGGACTCCAAGAAAGGTTCACCTAAGGTGATGTCAACTAGACTTGAAGAACTTATTTTTAATGGTGATGAGGCAGCTAAACTTGCCATGGTCTCTATATCCATGCTGATCAAAGCTGTAACCTTTGACTGTGGAGGGATCAAGGTCATAGTAGGACTGGTCTCCACTGCTGGAGCTGTGTTGACTTCCAGGGTAGCTGTGCTCTGACTTTCACACCCTTGAGCACTTGCCCTTGGTGTCATAACTTCAGAAAGCATTGTGGAAACAGATATTGGTGAAGCAGTGCCTTCTCCCAGTGATTTCTCAGTTGGCAAAGTGGATAGTGGCACATAAAGTCTTGTTACTCTCTCAGGACTAGTAGCTTGTGTCCTAGGGCTTTCCAAAAAAGATGACAAGGTGAAAGAGGTCCTGTTGACCTCTGAGTCTGAGATGGTGCCCATGGATGTCTAGATATTTCCAAGTCCAGAGGCCAGAGCTGAAGCCGTTATGGTCCCTGTTCCAGTAGTCTCAATTTCAGTAGGAGACAATGGGGATTCAATGTCACTTCCCTGTGGAACTTTGATAACCAATGTTCTTTGAGTTTCAGATGGCTCAGCCAGGGTCACAGCAGCCAAACTTGATTCTGGTCCAAAATTTGCGAGTGTCACTATGGTCACTGGCTTCTGGGCAGATAGATTTGTCTCTCCGGGAATCCTGGGATCAGAACTTGTTGAGATCTCTCCCAAACTGATGCCAGGAGTCAGGGCTGTGTGCACTTGAACTTCTGGGCCGCATCCCAGGGGAACAGATGATACCTCTCCCATCACCATGTCTATGCCAGTGCTAGCTATGACCACCATGGCTAAGGTGGTCAGAGGGAGGTTGGAGCTCATTTCTGAATCTGTATATGGGACACCATGAGTTGTGGACCCCACAGGAGTTGAGTCAGCAGAGGTGCTCAATCATCTTGTTCTTGCAGGAGTAATGTCTGATAACATGGAAGCTTTAGGAGAAGTGGTAGTCAGTGGGACATCTGTGATGATTTCTGCCACTGTACTTGGGATTCCAGAATTGAGTGTGGTCACAGGAGAGAGAAGGGCCATGCCTGTAACCTTGCTGCTGAAGGAGAGATTTGTTTTATTACTGGCAAGTGTAGCTGAGCTTATGTCCTCAGTCATGTGAATAACCACAGAGAAGGCTACTGGAGTTGAAGGAGGAAGAGTCTGTGGCCAAAGAATGGTGGTATCTGTTCTACTGGCAGTTAGTCTCACAGCTTCAGCTATAGCAAAGAGCTGTGGGATGACTGTGCTTTGTCCAGGGAGGGTTGTGGAACTACCAGTATGGAGAGACAGGGTTGAGTAAGTCTGATCTTCTGAGGGACTGATGACATCTCTCCCATCACCATGGTTGTGAAAGAGCTGGCTGTGGCCATAATAGCTAAGGTGGTAACTGAGCTCATCTCTATATCTATATGTGGGACACCATGAGCCATGGTCCCCCAGAGAGGTTGAATCAGCAGAGGTGCTCAGTGGGCCTGTAACAGCTCTTGAGGATATGAGAGAGAGAGAGGTGAAGCACTGGTCAGTGGGGAACCTGTACTGCTCTCTGCCACTGTGCTTGGACACTCAAGACTGTCAGTGATCATAGAAAGAGGGGTTATATTTGTCACCTTGTTGCTTTCAATGAGACCTTCTGTCCCAGGAGCAGCCAAGCTCACAATTTCCCTCATGGGAGTAATCCCAGAAAAGGACATAGAAGTTGAAGGAAGGAGAGTCTATGGCCATGTAGTGGTGATAGCTGCTCCAGTGGTGGTAAGATCCATGAATTTAGCTGTGTTTGGGGGTTGGTAGATGAGTGTGCTTTGTTCAGGTAAAGCCTTAGAGCTGCTGGTACTAAGAGGTAGGACTGAGTTTCCTTGATCATCTGTGTTGAGTCTTAGAGGAACTGAAGGCATCTCTTCTATCACTGTAGCTGTGACTGTGCTAGCCATGGCCACTATGGCCAAGGTGGTCAAGGAAAGATCTGAGGTCACCTCTAAGTTTTCAGGTGGCATATCATGAATCATCATCTCCCTTGGAGTTGAGCCAATAGAAGTACCTAACAGTCCTGGTTGCCCAGAAGCGGCAGTTGAGGACTTGGAAGATGTAAATGATGAGGAAGTGGCTGGTAGGCCACTGATACTGTTCTCTGCCACTGTCCTCAGTAGATCAGGGCTGTGAGTGGTCCCACAAAAAGGAGGGACAATGTCTATGACCTTGCTGCTTTGGATGAGACTTGTACTTTCTGTGCTAGGGGCAGCTGGGCTGATGTCCTCTGGCAGAAGTATAATCCCAGATGAGGCTATAAGGTATGATGAACTGAGAATAATTGGCCAAGTAGAGGTACTACCTCTCCCAGTCATGGTAAGTAATGTGGCTTCAGATGTGGTAGAGAATGAGATGCTATCAGTTCTCTCTCCTATAGGAGTCACAAAGCTACTGCTTGCAAAGGTATCATCAGCTGCCATTGTTGATACAGGAGACAAGACTGTTCCTGCTCCAAGTCTGGACTCCGTGGTAAGGAAGGTGTAGTGTAGAGTGGCATAGCCATCTGACCCTGTACTGGACTCTCCAGCAGGGATTACCTGGAGGTCAGCTGAGGTCTCAGCAGGAAAAGTTGTCCTAGCAGCACTGCCCCCCATACTCATCTCAAACACAGGAGTGGTTATGGATGCCATATTATTACCCAGCTGTCCATTTTCATGAGTGATGAAATCTAGGATATTTTCTGGACTAACACTAGGAGAAGATGTATCTATAGTCACTGGTCCAACTGAACTGGTCACTCCCACAGGATGCAAGGTCTGAGTGGGTTCAGTGGCAGGAGATACAGTTTGACTTGTCAGGGCTCCTTTCCTAGGGGTTGAGGGGATAGTTGTAGAGTAATTGACTTCCTGGATCACATCATGGGGGCCAACGGTGGATATTGTCTCTGGCCTTGGAACAGTTGGGGATCCTGTGAAGTGTGTTTGCTCTTTGGAAGTTGTATGGGGTTTGTCTGTATTCTCCATAAAGGAAACAGACATTGTTATGAGCTCAGTTTTCCCTTTCGTGGGTGCCAAGGATGTATGTATGTGGTCTCCAGCAGGGGTTGGAATGATTACAGCAGGAATGGGTGGGGCAGCTGAGCCAGATTCTGTTTGCATCTAGAAGTATGGCTTCTCTGGGGTGAATTCGGCTTGCACTGGAGTTGGTGCAGGGCTTTTCCCTGTTTCTTTGACACTGAAAGGTGAAGGAGAGAAGGACATAGAGGCAGGAGGACTGGTGCCCATCTCTAAAGCCAAGGCAACTGTCCAGAGAACATCTGGTGGAATTGACCTTGATATTGGCCCCATACTGCAGTTCTCCATGGTAGCATTGGGAGAGGAGAGGAAAGGGTCCCAGGCAGGCTGATCTTTAATGGAATACCTAAGTCAGAGGTAACTGTGCTTTCATCTGAAGTCAAGGGAAGCAACAGGCTACTGGTACCCATGTTCATTCCTGTATATTTATTGGGCACATCAGTGACTCCTGTCGAAGAATAGTTAGATTCTATGGGTGTCTTGATTCACTGGCCACTTGTACCAGTGGGAACATGATGGCTGGTGGGCTGAGCAAAAGGAAGTACCTCCATGGCAACTGCCTATGTTAGAGCATTTGAAAAAGAGGCTCTGACAGAGCTGATCTCAGAGATTGTGGTAGGCCCCAGAAAATCTCAGGTTTTGGGAGATGAGCCTCCTGCCTGGGTGCCTTTGCTGGGGAATTCTATGACTGAGCAGTTGGTTGGTACATGTGCAAGGATGTAGGGAAGGAAGGAGGGGAGGCTATTCATCCTCATTTCTCCCCAATAACCCAATTTCTCCATAGGGAGACCACCCCTACCACTTCACTTTCTCCTTCAGTGCTTCACATAGACACCTCTTCTCTGATGAGTAAGTTCATCCACCAAAGGATATCACTGGGAACCATGACTACTGCTACTCTGGGTTGACTACAGTGATCAATGAATGGATTCACAGTCACATAAAGGTTACCTGCTTCATTCCAAGATCCATCTTTTAAATCTTGAGAATCACCTGACCTGGCAAGGGTTTGGGGAATGAATGAAAGCATGCTTGCATGCATGCATGAAGAAAAGTTAATGAATTGAATGAGAGGGGAAGCATTTATTGAGGGACATAAATAGTATCATTTCAAAGTTGAAATTTCCCTGACATTCAGTCCAGGAACATGGGTCAGGAAACTCAACTGGTACATCCAAAATTCTCATTCCCTGCTTAGACAGAGCCTTAGTGAAGGTAAGGTCCCAAAGCAAAATAGGCTAGTATCTTGGACACTTGATTACCTGCCTTCAGTTCTCAGTAGAAATTTATCAAACACAAAGAGATTCTGAAAGGATATGGTATATTCTTATCAATATCCTTGTTTAATCTAAATGAATTCTAGACAAAGCATAAGTGAGAATAGAAAATACAACAGATGCTCAAGCAAAAGGACTCCTAGACTGGTCTTCTCTAGTTGGATCACAAGGAGATGCCCACCTTGGTCAAATCCAAAATAATATTCCCAGTGGGAACAGGGGGTCATGCATGATGTGTTAAGGGAAAGAGATCAAGGAAGCCCCACAAGGGCCTGATGATGACAAACTCCCCTCTCAAAAGCCTCTTCATTTCAGCCTCTGGAGGTGACTCACTGTATCATCTCCAAAGAGGACGATGAATGTTCATCCAGGAGAGAAAGCAAAGGAGGCTTCTACTTACCTGTAGTACTGAAGGTGTTGAGGAGTTCTGGAGAGCTACTTGTCAGGACTGTATGGCCTCCTGATGTTCCTTGGTTTAGGATTTGTGTGATGGGCTCCACATCAGCCTCTTTGCCTGCAGGAAGGAATGAGGGGAAAGCCTGGGAGTTGGTTATCTCTGACTCACGGTGGACATGAAAGCAAAGGTATGGTAGTCACACGGACTAACCTCATAGCCTAAGATTGTCTGCATTCTGCTACTTATTATTACTTACCCTGACTCCAGGAAAGGTCCACCTTTCAAAACTACAGCTCAAATTTGGGCAATTCCACAGTTACCTAAAGACCACCAGTAATATTCAGTTTTCAACAATAAACAGAGGGGTCACAAGAACCACTACACCACCCTCCTGTGCAGTCATCCAAAAGGGACTAGGCTGCTTTAACAGATATAGTTCTAAAGTCAGGGTCCCAAAGTCACCCAAAAGAGAGAACTGGAGAGGAAAAGGCAAGGTGAGAGAATTCGGTGATGAAGCAATATGGTGTGATGGAACGATTTCTGGAAATAGAAGACACTGGATGTGGATTCAATTCCTGGCTTGGATTCTTAGTACTGGTATGAAACTGGGCAAACCAATTCCCCTTTAGATCTCAGTTTCCTCATCCATAAAATAAGGGGGTGGAGAATCATCACCATAGAAATGGTCATTAAATTCATGGGAGCTTCTGAGATCACCAAGTGAAGGAGTGTAGAGGAAGAAGAAAAAAGATCCAGGATGGAGCCCTGAGGGACACCTATGGTGAGAGGGCATGCCCTGAACAAGTGTATCACAAAGCAGACTGAGAAGCAGTCAGATAGGGGGAAGGAGAACCAAGAGAAAGTGGTCTTCTGAAAATCCTAGAGAGAAGAGAGGATAAGGAGGTGTGTCAGGAAGAACTGAGATCCAGTTCTGCATCAGACCTTTACTATCTGTGCAACCATGTCATGGTTTCCTTATCTGTAAAATAGGGTTAATCATAGCACCTACATCTCACAGGGCTGTCATGAGGATCAAATAAGACACCATATGTCAACTACTTTACAAAATCTTGAGGTTTTAAACACACGTACACATGTAGGCATACAGGACATCCCCAAAAGTCTTAGTGCTAGATGGTTCAGTTAACTTAATGGTTCTAGCAACTGAGGTCAAACTTGATTCAGCATTAGATTCTGTAACCCTGGTCAAGGCAACTTCTGGGATACACAGCTTATCTCTAAGGGTGTTTTGTCCTTGGAGGACTGGTTCTGGGTGGTTCAGTTAACCTAACTTAACCTCCTAGTGCACTAAAACTTTGGGAATATCCTGTATATGCCAGCTGCCTCCAAAGAGCAGGAATAGAAATCGAGAAAATGTGGCTACCCAGGAGAAGCAGCAAAAAGAAGACTTCTACTTACCCGTAGAACTGACAGTGGAGCTGGGTGCCTGAGAATCACTTGTTGGTGCCCACGGTCTCTCAGATGCTCCCAGGTTTGGAATGTGGGTGGCAGTTGCCACGCTATCATCAATGTCTAAAGAAAAGGAAGGAAGGACCCAGGACTCAGTCACGTTAGGAGCAGTGGAGGGTAACAAGACAGGAGCACACCCTGCTCCTTCCCTCATTCCAGAACAAAGTGACAGGACATGGCCTTGGGCATCAGGGGCAGTGGTTTTCTATCACCTTTTCTTGTTTCCTTTTTCTGCCCTTCCTCAGAGCCACCTGGTCTCCCTCTTTGCCCAATCAAGAAATGGAGAATAGGGTTCAGCACTCGCCAGAAGGGTTGATTCTACCTCACCTCACCCCCACAGCTCTCCATTTCTGGCTTTGGGTGTCAGCTGGGCAGGACATCCAAATTCACTGAAATTATCCCACGAGGAACGGGGACCCCTACTTCCAAAAGAGGTTACCAACAACCTTTGGAGGACCGCTGGGATGTTCCCAAAGCCCAGGGCCAAGAGCTAATCAGTAGACAGAAGAAAAAAAGTAGATACTTAATATCATTCACCCAAGAAGCATTTAGTAAGGTAGCAGGTACCATACAAGGCATTGGAGGTACAAAGATGAAAATGACAGTGCCTGCCTCCAATGAGATTACATTCTGTTGGGATATAATAGGAATGAAAAGCAATTATGGATAAAGTATAACAGAATGAGAAGTAAGTTCCTAGAAATTATGGCTTGAAAAATACCTGACAGGACACAATCCTGCCAATCTCTAAGAAATAGCTTTTACCCTAGAGAAGGGAAAGAAAAGTCCCAGGTGGACTGAAAAAAGGAAGTTTCTATTTATCTGCAGTGCTGATGATGGGCTAAATGCCCTCTGCTCCTGGGACCGTTAAGAAAGTGCCTTCCATCCTATTTCATATACATGGTTCTTTCTCATTTCAGGGCAGGGCAAGCCCCTACCTCCCATGTCTTGGTGACATCCTCAGAAGGGGAGACAGGAGTTGATGCATATTTGTGAACACAACAGAGGTGGCAGGAGCAGGACAAAAGGAAGAAACTGGCATCACCTCAGTAGTAATCCCCACAGTTGATGTGGTACCTGGGGGTTAAAGGTAGGTGTCTAGAGTGTCTGGGTGCCAGCTAAAGGTAGGATGACCGCTTGAGTCATGGATTCTTCTGCGTTCCCCTCTGATTAAGTAGTGGCACTAAACATTGGTGGGGACTCCAGTAAAAAAGTAACACCAAGGAATCCCTTACTTATTTAGGATATCAGTTGGGTGGAGAAAGGAGAGAGATCTGTGTGGGGTTTTCTGCTTCTGTGGAAGGCCCAAAGATGGGGATGAATTCACTCAAGGTGCTATCAGCGAGGGTAGGAACACTGGTTTCTGCTGCCATTGGTCAGTCACTTGTAGGAGTAGCTGAGTTTATTCCTAATGGAATATTTATGCTGACAAGAGTTGTGGTCTTAGTGAGAGAAATAGTCAGAGTCATGGTGAGGCTGGTCCCTGATGCTGTGTCTATAGCAAGGACCAGCATACTTGCCCTTCTACCCCACAGAGGTTCTACTTCCTGAAGACGACAAGCCAGATAGTAGCAGGAGCTGAGCTGGTATGAGACTTCACTGTGGTCTCCAGTGGAGGGAACAGAACTTTGTCTGAGCTTGTGGCTGGGCCAAGAGTTTTGCCATCTTTCAGGAGGCTCCCAGAGGGCAAAGAGGTCATCTGGGGAGATAGGTTAGTGGTCTCTGAGGCAGAAAGTCTCCTAACACATGAAGGCCTCTCCAATAGTCCTGGGGTCACAAGGTTTGCTGACTTGGCCTCTACAATTGTGGAAAGAGGTGATGAAGATGCAGTGTGAAGAGAATGGTAACTGAGGGCAGCTAAGTTTAATGAATTCTGTATCAGATATTGTTGGAAGGTTTGTGAGGGAGGGACCTGGTAGCCCAGGAACTGAGGCTAAACCTGATCCAGTATTGGTTTCTACACCTATTGCAAGGGAGTCTTTAGGGATGCAGGGCATGTGTCTATGGGTACTCTGTCCTTTGAGAAAGCTGAAATGTCTCCCAGAGTGGGGCTAGGTGGTTCAGTTAACATCCTTTCACGGCCCTCTCTGATAAGAGTTGAAGTAACACCTCTCATTGTGGCTTCCATAGCAGAGACAACAGGGTTCATGTCCTCAGATATGGGGATTTTCCATGAGGAGGCTTCTGGGGCAGCTGGAGTAACCATTCTAAACCAATTGACACCAGTATTTAACAAATTCAAGGATTCAGCTGGGGAAGAAAACCAAAGGACGCTTGGACTTTCATCCATGACACCCACAGGGTCAATGTTGGAAGATGATTCAGCTACAGTTGTTGGCTCAAGAAAGGAAGAGGTCTTTGGCCCAAGACTGGTTACTGGAACACCTGAGCTATGTCAGGTACCATCCACAGGAGAGTGAGAGCTAGAACCTGTGGTTGAACCTGGGACCTGCCAAGCTGTGCTCTCTGCAAAGATCGAGAAACCATATGAATCCATGCTATACTCAGAGCCTACAGGACTGTCTGCTGAACTTGATTCAGCAAGGAGGATGGTGGTGGATGCCACACTGGGGTGTTCTGTGTGCCTGTAGTGGGGAGGAAACTTTCAGTAGGAGCCATGGGAGTGACCCCCTCTTCAGGAAGTGGGGTCTCAACAGAGGAGAGGGGGGCAGCATCTATCCTCTACTTCCCACTCATGGGGCCCAAGGAAGCAAAGTGGGCTACGACAGTGGTGGAATAGCCCATCCTATGTCCCACACTAAGAGTGCCAATGGAGGTCTTTCTCCCTGTCCAGGAAGGCTCAAGTGTCCTCATGGAACTACTGTGCACTCCTAGAGTAATGGGAGGTCCCAAAGTCCCTGTGGGCAAAGGAATAGTGGTGGGCACAAGGATGGTGGTGGACACAGCTATCGACCCTGTGCTCCCTCCCACTGATGGCATGGCTGCGTCTGATCCTCCTTCCTCAGGGAAGAAGGTCTTGCTCAGTGTAGTGAAAGGTAGCCAAGATGAGCTGGGTTCAGTTGCAGTCTGGGTCTCTCACTTCTCTGGGATGGTTGAAGCCACTATGTGGGTTCTGATGGAAATGGGGGGGGGGGGAGGTTGTCTGTGACTTTGCTAGTGAAAACTGAGTCATATGAAGTAAAAGCAAGTATATGGCTGCTTATTGATCATGAAGATGAGATCTCAGTATGGAAGGAGTCACCTGGAGGAATCTCAGAAGGCTTCATGGGGTCAGCATTCCCCTCTGTTGTCATGGCTTCACTAGAGGTGGCCAAGAGGGAAAAGGAAGAAATTGCTACTTGTGGGCTGGTGTCTAAGGAAGCATTGGAGCCTGGAACCACCTGGAGCTCAGCTGATGTAGAACCATGGGGGAGGGAGCCAGTGGCCATGGTAGCAGATGGTTCAGTGAGACCAGGGGTTCCTGCCACAGAGGACATGGTCATCTGGAGTGTCTCCACAACTTGACTCTCTGAAGTAGAGCACAGAGCAAGGCTGGTGGACTGAGCAGAGGTTGAGTCAGGAGTTGTGTCAGGTACACTCTGGTACCCTGAAAGTGGGGCTTCCTATGAAGGATGCGACCACAGGAGGGCTAGTAGGTCCAAGCCCTCTCTGATCGCAGGGAAGAGATCCCCAGTAACTTTTAAAATTGGGATTCTACTGGGAAGACCTGTAGCTAAAAGAGGGGATTGGTTGGGAGGTGTGGAAGTGTCTGGGAGGGTGCATGGAAATCACCCTCAAAATAACCCTCATCTCCTCTCTGCAAGAATTCTTCATTATGGGACATGACACTCCCCTCTCCAAGATCCACTGCTCACTCTCCCTCACAGAAACATATACAATGGCACCTCCACCAGGTCAAGAACGTGCAGCAGCAAAAGCTTGAGGCCACAGGCTGTGCGCCTGATCCCATCTATGATTTTGACACACACCACTATGGAGAGGGCTAAGTCTGGAACTCTATCACTAAGCTTGCCCCAAACTCTCTTCAACATGCTCTCAGTCACTTCTCAGATGCTCAGATCACTCCCTGCAATCCATTTCCTCTGAGTCATCCTGGGAAGACTGGGGGTTGCCATCAACTTACCCCTGAGGACTTACTGAAACGTACGATTAGGGAAACAATGAAAAAACTTTGCATTCCCCAAGATTTCCCAAAGCAAGGGAGTAGATATAAAATCATGAAGGCATAGATGAGAAGGGAAAAATTTCTTATGGGAAAACGAAAAAAGACAGAAAGGAAACGTCCCCAGGAATAGAAAATGGTGTGCAAAGATCTCAAGACCCAAGAATAGTACGACAAATATCCACAGGATAAAGAAATTCCAAAATGTGAAAGTGGCGGAAGATAAAGAATTGTGAACCAATGCAAACAGAGGAGTAATTGATTAAAGTGAAGCATTGACACTGGAGGTGGACACCGAAGCCTCACGGTTTGCAGTTTTGGTACTTTCTTGTGACATTAGGGCTACAGTGCGGGTGTGGAGACACAGGCTCTCATGACTTCCTGTAAAGATGGAAACTCACTCTAGCCATCACTCAGGAAGCACTTCTTGTGCACTGACAAAAGTCAAGAAAGAGAACTCTCAGATAAAGGGCATCAGGAAACCATTATAGGATTGCTAAATACTCATCTAGAGCATTGATATATTTGGTTACAACATGCTTTTCAAGCAATTTCAGAAGGAGCTTCCCCCTCACAGTCGAATTCTATATGCTCTCTGAATCACAATATGGATATGTATTTTGACTCGAGAAAAAGGGAAAGGTCAGTTCATGGACGGCGACTAAACAGGTGGTTTCATTGACAGGAGATGGAGAGGGACAAAGAGAAAGCTATCAATGGAATGATAAAGGAATGTCTGGGGAGAAGCGTAATAGCAAATCATTCCTTCCTATGAAAGACACACAACTATATGGCACCATGAGGAACAAGTCAAAAAAAAAACACAAAACCAAAAGGAAAAAGGACCCAGGGAATGAGTAGGTTAGGATCGCGTGGAATGACAAGAGTCAGCGCCAAGGACTGTACCTGAAAGAGAAGTGAGATCCGCTGGGAGATGGGTCTCAGAGTGGGAAGGGGCAGATGTCCACGCGGTCTCCGTGTCCACTGAAGATGGGGCGAACGGCCTGGTCGTTCTACCTTCCGTGTTCTGCTCTGACCCAGTGGTGGTGGGAAACGTCCATGGGGACCCAGAGGACGCGGCCGTGCCAGGGGAGAAGGTGGTTGTCCAGCCTGGCGATTGGGTAAACACGGCAGAGGAGTCTGGGCTGGGTCTTGACAGGCCTGGAGTACCTGGCTCCGAGGCATGGGCAAGGCTGGCGGCCCCAGCAGAGGTGGCGTCCAGCAGACTGGGAATGCTGCTGCTGTCCGCCGCCACTGGTGGGCTGAGCGAAGTGGTAGGCGAAGTTGTCCGTGAGCCAGCGTGTGCGGTGCTGGAAAGTGGGGTCGCAGTCATGGGGGGGCTGAGGGTGCGGCCACGCCCTGCGGGTGTGGCCAGGCCTGGGCCCTCAGGGCTCGTCTCCTCTGGAGTCCCAGCGGCCCCTGGCCCAGTAACGGAACCAGTGAAGCCGGGCAGTCCGGTGCCTAGAGGGGCAGCTGAACTGGAACCACTTTCTCCACTGGTCTTCTCTGAGAAGGAGGACGCATCAGGAGCTAAATGGGTGGCTGCCCCGACTGGTGAGACAACTGTCATGAGCCCTGTGGGTCTCGCAGAGGTGGTGCTGGGAGGAGAAGCTCCGCTCCTCTCTGATCCGGACGTGGGGGAGACGGATGAAGGGCTGCGCCAGGCAACGGAGGAAAGAGGAGACGAGGATCCGGCTTGGCCAAGTGTGCCACGTCCTAAAGGCGACGTGGTTTCAGTCACTGTTGGCAGGTCAGTGACGGGGGGACTTGATGTGCCCGCGGGAGACCTTGAGCCTGCGGAGGCCTCTGTGCCCCCAGCAACGGACACCTCCTGAGAAAAAGGAGGCGTCCCTGTGGGTGCGGCCTCCTTTGAGGAGGCTGCGGTCTCTCCCACGCTGGTGCTGGGCTCTTGGCTCCAGCCCCCTTCAGGGCTCCCTCCCGTCACGGTAGAGGGGACATGTCTGGTTGATGCTTCCAGTAGGGAGTCAGTGGTCAAGGGGAGAAGTGAGCTGGTTTCGGAGCCAGTAGGCAGCGCCACATGGGCTCTGCTCCACTCCCAGGATGAGCTAACAGCTGCGGAAGGTGAAGCTGGGGCTGCGGTATCGGTGTCCGAAGACGTGGATCCTAGAGGCAGAGATGTGGCCACTGACGCATCTGGGCGAGCCCCTCCTCCCGAAGTTGGGCTCTCACGATGTTGGGCAGAAGGAAGAGAGGTGGGTAGGGTATCTGGGCGTTTGCTGCTGGGAGGCACATTTGGCCCCTCAGTGCCTGGGACAGCTGAACTCATGGCATCGCCCACGGGCTGGCTCCCTGAGGAGGCTTCAGGGGTGGCTGGGGTGGGAGTCCAGAGCCACGTAAGCCCCGTGCTTAGCATGCTCATGGCTGCGTCAGCTGGGGTGGAAAACCAGGGGCCAGTTGGAGATTCCTCCGTGCCAGCCACGGGCACGCTATGAGGGGAGGCTGCAGCTATGGTCATTGTCTCCAGGTGGGAGGATGTCTCGGCTCCAACGCTGGCTGTTGGAACACCTGAGCTGGGGCTTAAGGTGGCGTCCACAAGTGAGTCAGTGGTAGGTCCTCCAGGTGTACGAGCCACTTGGCCAACTGTGGTGTCAGGAGAGTCTAAGGAGTCCCCTGGACGCGTGCTCTTCTCGGAGCCTTGAGGGCCACCCGCTGAAGTTGGCTCAGCCATTGGCACGGAGGTGGAGGCCACATTTGCACGTGACTTGGTGCCGGCGCTGGGGAGGAAGCCTTCAGTGGAGGCCAGGGGGCCAGCCGCATTCTCAGGATGCCGAGGCCCCTTTGTGACTGGAGGTGGAGACGGAGTGTCTGTGTTCTGCTGCCCACTCACGGTAACAGGACTCGTCACGTCCAAGGAGGCAGAGGGGACTAGGAGAGTGGTGGAATAGCCTGGCTCCTCTCTCACACTCGGGGAACCAGAGGAGGCCACTCCGTCTGTCCAGGGAGTCTGCGCTGGCCCTTTGTTACTGGTGGGCTGTCGGGGAGTGATGTGCTCCGCGCCCGTCAGCTCAGAGACGCTGCTGGATACAGTCCTGATCTCTCTGGTCCCTGCCACGGGCGCAACAGCTGTACTGGGGCCTCCTCCTACCGAAGGTACAGTCTTGCTCATAGTAGTCAAAGGCAGCCCAGAGGAGCTGGCCTCAGTCCCCGTCTGGGCCTCAGGCGTCCCGGGGACGGTGGAAGGCCCTGCGTGGGTACCGATGGAAATGGGCAGTATCTCCGTGACTTGGCTATTGGAGACTGGCTCAGACGCAGACGGAGCAGGTGTCTGGCTGCTTGCTCGCTCCGAAGCAGAGGTGCCTGTGTGGAAGGCGTCACCTGCAGCAGTCTCTGCGCGCCTGGTGGCGTCAGGCTCTGCCCCTGTTGTGCTGACTGGACTAGACGTGGCCAGGGGCAGAAGGGACGAAATTGTCCCTTGTGGGCCGGTGTCTGGGGAAGCACTGGAGCCTGGGGTGCCTGGGAACTCCCCTGCAGTGGGACCAACTGGGACGGTGGCCACGGTCACGCCAGCAGAAGGCTCAGGCGAAGTAGGAGCCCCTGCCACAGAGGACACGGTCGTCGAGGGTGTCTCCACAGCTTGGCTCCCTGCAGCAGAACCCGCAGCGAGGCTGCTGGGCTGAGCGGAGGCGGAGCCAAGAGCTGTGCCTGCGGGGACGCTCACAGCTGGCGTCCTGAAAGTCGAGCTTCCCGTGGTGGATGCCACCACCACCGGCAGGCTGGTGGGCTCCGTGGGCTCTCTGCTTGCAGGGGAGACATCCCCGGTAGCTGCTCCGCCTGGGCTCCTGCTGGACAGTCCTGTGTCTAAAAGAGGGGATTGGTTGGTGCGCGTGGCGGTGCCTGCGGTGTGTGGGGTCTGCGGGCGACGGGTGCGTGGGAATCACCCTCACAGTCACCCTCATCTCCTCTCTGCAAGGCTCCTTCCCTTTGCGGAATGACAACCCCCCCCCCCCCTCTCCAAGCTCCACTGCTCGCTCTCCTTCCGCCGGGCACCATGGGCACCTCCCCCGACGGGACAAGAACCTTCACCACTCAAAGCTCCCTGCCACAGAGCTCACCTCTGAGGCCGAAGCACGCCACCATGGAGAGGGCTAAGCCTGGGAGTCTGTCTCTTAAGTTTGCCCCACCCTCTCTTCATTGTGCTCTCGGTCACGTCTCAGCTGCTCAGACCACCCCCTGCCATCCACTTCCTCTGCCTCATCCCGGGAAGCCTGGTGGTTGCCGTCTCCTCACCCCCGTGCACCTTCCCAAAATGCAGCCCAAGGCAAGCCCTGCAAAAATCACTTCCTTCTCCACCACTGCCCAATGCAAAAGGAGTCGCTGCTTTCCATCACGAAGGAATAGACGCGTAGGGAAAGAAACGCCGAAAGAGGGAAACCGAGGAATAAAGAATGAAAATGTTCCCAGAAATTGAATAGCACGCCCAGACATCAAGACATGAGATTTCCGTGAGATGGAGGACAGCAGGGGGCCAACTCTTACTCACCTGAAGCGACAGCAGTTGTGGTGGGCACTGAGGACTCACTGAATGGAGATCTCGTACCTTCCTGTGACGTTAGGTCTGCAAGGTGGGTGCTGGGACCGAGGCTCTGGCCAGTTCCTATAAAGACAGGAAGTCAGTCGATCCGTCACTCGGCGAACACGGATTGCGCACTTACTCTAGAACTCGCAGGGAGACCCAGCACGTGGGAGGCAACACGAGAAGATCCCTGGAGATCACCTGTGTGTCCTGGGTCACGCCTTCCCTTCCCAGCCCTGGTTGAGGGGTCCCGCGCTCCACAGCCCAATTCTACATGCTACCGAAAGCTCCTGACAGCCATGAGGACAAGCCATCTCTGCCCAGAGGGTGGCAAGGGTCATTTCAGCCGCGGAGCGCTACAAGGCTCCCCCTGCACAAAGGTCAGAGAACTCGAATGACCCCTGGAACCCAGAGCTCTCGAGCAGAGAATGACAGAAGCCCTGAGCAGGAACTCTCAGGGCATGGCAAGCCTTCCCTCTGAACTACACATGGCTGCTTCCCACAGTGAGGCCGGAATGAATCAACCCGCCCACTAAAAACTGCATCCTCCACAGGGGAAGAAGGAGGTGGAAGGACCAGGGACTGCACCAAAGACCGTACCCGATGGAGAAGTGAGATCCGCTGGGAGATGGGTCTCAGAGTGGGAAGGGGCAGATGTCCACGCGGTCTCCGTGTCCACTGAAGATGGGGCGAACGGCCTGGTCGTTCTACCTTCCGTGTTCTGCTCTGACCCAGTGGTGGTGGGAAACGTCCATGGGGACCCAGAGGACGCGGCCGTGCCAGGGGAGAAGGTGGTTGTCCAGCCTGGCGATTGGGTAAACACGGCAGAGGAGTCTGGGCTGGGTCTTGACAGGCCTGGAGTACCTGGCTCCGAGGCATGGGCAAGGCTGGCGGCCCCAGCAGAGGTGGCGTCCAGCAGACTGGGAATGCTGCTGCTGTCCGCCGCCACTGGTGGGCTGAGCGAAGTGGTAGGCGAAGTTGTCCGTGAGCCAGCGTGTGCGGTGCTGGAAAGTGGGGTCGCAGTCATGGGGGGGCTGAGGGTGCGGCCACGCCCTGCGGGTGTGGCCAGGCCTGGGCCCTCAGGGCTCGTCTCCTCTGGAGTCCCAGCGGCCCCTGGCCCAGTAACGGAACCAGTGAAGCCGGGCAGTCCGGTGCCTAGAGGGGCAGCTGAACTGGAACCACTTTCTCCACTGGTCTTCTCTGAGAAGGAGGACGCATCAGGAGCTAAATGGGTGGCTGCCCCGGCTGGTGAGACAACTGTCATGAGCCCTGTGGGTCTCGCAGAGGTGGTGCTGGGAGGAGAAGCTCCGCTCCTCTCTGATCCGGACGTGGGGGAGACGGATGAAGGGCTGCGCCAGGCAACGGAGGAAAGAGGAGACGAGGATCCGGCTTGGCCAAGTGTGCCACGTCCTAAAGGCGACGTGGTTTCAGTCACTGTTGGCAGGTCAGTGACGGGGGGACTTGATGTGCCCGCGGGAGACCTTGAGCCTGCGGAGGCCTCTGTGCCCCCAGCAACGGACACCTCCTGAGAAAAAGGAGGCGTCCCTGTGGGTGCGGCCTCCTTTGAGGAGGCTGCGGTCTCTCCCACGCTGGTGCTGGGCTCTTGGCTCCAGCCCCCTTCAGGGCTCCCTCCCGTCACGGTAGAGGGGACATGTCTGGTTGATGCTTCCAGTAGGGAGTCAGTGGTCAAGGGGAGAAGTGAGCTGGTTTCGGAGCCAGTAGGCAGCGCCACATGGGCTCTGCTCCACTCCCAGGATGAGCTAACAGCTGCGGAAGGTGAAGCTGGGGCTGCGGTATCGGTGTCCGAAGACGTGGATCCTAGAGGCAGAGATGTGGCCACTGACGCATCTGGGCGAGCCCCTCCTCCCGAAGTTGGGCTCTCACGATGTTGGGCAGAAGGAAGAGAGGTGGGTAGGGTATCTGGGCGTTTGCTGCTGGGAGGCACATTTGGCCCCTCAGTGCCTGGGACAGCTGAACTCATGGCATCGCCCACGGGCTGGCTCCCTGAGGAGGCTTCAGGGGTGGCTGGGGTGGGAGTCCAGAGCCACGTAAGCCCCGTGCTTAGCATGCTCATGGCTGCGTCAGCTGGGGTGGAAAACCAGGGGCCAGTTGGAGATTCCTCCGTGCCAGCCACGGGCACGCTATGAGGGGAGGCTGCAGCTATGGTCATTGTCTCCAGGTGGGAGGATGTCTCGGCTCCAACGCTGGCTGTTGGAACACCTGAGCTGGGGCTTAAGGTGGCGTCCACAAGTGAGTCAGTGGTAGGTCCTCCAGGTGTACGAGCCACTTGGCCAACTGTGGTGTCAGGAGAGTCTAAGGAGTCCCCTGGACGCGTGCTCTTCTCGGAGCCTTGAGGGCCACCCGCTGAAGTTGGCTCAGCCATTGGCACGGAGGTGGAGGCCACATTTGCACGTGACTTGGTGCCGGCGCTGGGGAGGAAGCCTTCAGTGGAGGCCAGGGGGCCAGCCGCATTCTCAGGATGCCGAGGCCCCTTTGTGACTGGAGGTGGAGACGGAGTGTCTGTGTTCTGCTGCCCACTCACGGTAACAGGACTCGTCACGTCCAAGGAGGCAGAGGGGACTAGGAGAGTGGTGGAATAGCCTGGCTCCTCTCTCACACTCGGGGAACCAGAGGAGGCCACTCCGTCTGTCCAGGGAGTCTGCGCTGGCCCTTTGTTACTGGTGGGCTGTCGGGGAGTGATGTGCTCCGCGCCCGTCAGCTCAGAGACGCTGCTGGATACAGTCCTGATCTCTCTGGTCCCTGCCACGGGCGCAACAGCTGTACTGGGGCCTCCTCCTACCGAAGGTACAGTCTTGCTCATAGTAGTCAAAGGCAGCCCAGAGGAGCTGGCCTCAGTCCCCGTCTGGGCCTCAGGCGTCCCGGGGACGGTGGAAGGCCCTGCGTGGGTACCGATGGAAATGGGCAGTATCTCCGTGACTTGGCTATTGGAGACTGGCTCAGACGCAGACGGAGCAGGTGTCTGGCTGCTTGCTCGCTCCGAAGCAGAGGTGCCTGTGTGGAAGGCGTCACCTGCAGCAGTCTCTGCGCGCCTGGTGGCGTCAGGCTCTGCCCCTGTTGTGCTGACTGGACTAGACGTGGCCAGGGGCAGAAGGGACGAAATTGTCCCTTGTGGGCCGGTGTCTGGGGAAGCACTGGAGCCTGGGGTGCCTGGGAACTCCCCTGCAGTGGGACCAACTGGGACGGTGGCCACGGTCACGCCAGCAGAAGGCTCAGGCGAAGTAGGAGCCCCTGCCACAGAGGACACGGTCGTCGAGGGTGTCTCCACAGCTTGGCTCCCTGCAGCAGAACCCGCAGCGAGGCTGCTGGGCTGAGCGGAGGCGGAGCCAAGAGCTGTGCCTGCGGGGACGCTCACAGCTGGCGTCCTGAAAGTCGAGCTTCCCGTGGTGGATGCCACCACCACCGGCAGGCTGGTGGGCTCCGTGGGCTCTCTGCTTGCAGGGGAGACATCCCCGGTAGCTGCTCCGCCTGGGCTCCTGCTGGACAGTCCTGTGTCTAAAAGAGGGGATTGGTTGGTGCGCGTGGCGGTGCCTGCGGTGTGTGGGGTCTGCGGGCGACGGGTGCGTGGGAATCACCCTCACAGTCACCCTCATCTCCTCTCTGCAAGGCTCCTTCCCTTTGCGGAATGACAACCCCCCCCCCCTCCCTCTCCAAGCTCCACTGCTCGCTCTCCTTCCGCCGGGCACCATGGGCACCTCCCCCGACGGGACAAGAACCTTCACCACTCAAAGCTCCCTGCCACAGAGCTCACCTCTGAGGCCGAAGCACGCCACCATGGAGAGGGCTAAGCCTGGGAGTCTGTCTCTTAAGTTTGCCCCACCCTCTCTTCATTGTGCTCTCGGTCACGTCTCAGCTGCTCAGACCACCCCCTGCCATCCACTTCCTCTGCCTCATCCCGGGAAGCCTGGTGGTTGCCGTCTCCTCACCCCCGTGCACCTTCCCAAAATGCAGCCCAAGGCAAGCCCTGCAAAAATCACTTCCTTCTCCACCACTGCCCAATGCAAAAGGAGTCGCTGCTTTCCATCACGAAGGAATAGACGCGTAGGGAAAGAAACGCCGAAAGAGGGAAACCGAGGAATAAAGAATGAAAATGTTCCCAGAAATTGAATAGCACGCCCAGACATCAAGACCCAAGAAAAGGACATGAGATTTCCGTGAGATGGAGGACAGCAGGGGGCCAACTCTTACTCACCTGAAGCGACAGCAGTTGTGGTGGGCACTGAGGACTCACTGAATGGAGATCTCGTACCTTCCTGTGACGTTAGGTCTGCAAGGTGGGTGCTGGGACCGAGGCTCTGGCCAGTTCCTATAAAGACAGGAAGTCAGTCGATCCGTCACTCGGCGAACACGGATTGCGCACTTACTCTAGAACTCGCAGGGAGACCCAGCACGTGGGAGGCAACACGAGAAGATCCCTGGAGATCACCTGTGTGTCCTGGGTCACGCCTTCCCTTCCCAGCCCTGGTTGAGGGGTCCCGCGCTCCACAGCCCAATTCTACATGCTACCGAAAGCTCCTGACAGCCATGAGGACAAGCCATCTCTGCCCAGAGGGTGGCAAGGGTCATTTCAGCCGCGGAGCGCTACAAGGCTCCCCCTGCACAAAGGTCAGAGAACTCGAATGACCCCTGGAACCCAGAGCTCTCGAGCAGAGAATGACAGAAGCCCTGAGCAGGAACTCTCAGGGCATGGCAAGCCTTCCCTCTGAACTACACATGGCTGCTTCCCACAGTGAGGCCGGAATGAATCAACCCGCCCACTAAAAACTGCATCCTCCACAGGGGAAGAAGGAGGTGGAAGGACCAGGGACTGCACCAAAGACCGTACCCGATGGAGAAGTGAGATCCGCTGGGAGATGGGTCTCAGAGTGGGAAGGGGCAGATGTCCACGCGGTCTCCGTGTCCACTGAAGATGGGGCGAACGGCCTGGTCGTTCTACCTTCCGTGTTCTGCTCTGACCCAGTGGTGGTGGGAAACGTCCATGGGGACCCAGAGGACGCGGCCGTGCCAGGGGAGAAGGTGGTTGTCCAGCCTGGCGATTGGGTAAACACGGCAGAGGAGTCTGGGCTGGGTCTTGACAGGCCTGGAGTACCTGGCTCCGAGGCATGGGCAAGGCTGGCGGCCCCAGCAGAGGTGGCGTCCAGCAGACTGGGAATGCTGCTGCTGTCCGCCGCCACTGGTGGGCTGAGCGAAGTGGTAGGCGAAGTTGTCCGTGAGCCAGCGTGTGCGGTGCTGGAAAGTGGGGTCGCAGTCATGGGGGGGCTGAGGGTGCGGCCACGCCCTGCGGGTGTGGCCAGGCCTGGGCCCTCAGGGCTCGTCTCCTCTGGAGTCCCAGCGGCCCCTGGCCCAGTAACGGAACCAGTGAAGCCGGGCAGTCCGGTGCCTAGAGGGGCAGCTGAACTGGAACCACTTTCTCCACTGGTCTTCTCTGAGAAGGAGGACGCATCAGGAGCTAAATGGGTGGCTGCCCCGGCTGGTGAGACAACTGTCATGAGCCCTGTGGGTCTCGCAGAGGTGGTGCTGGGAGGAGAAGCTCCGCTCCTCTCTGATCCGGACGTGGGGGAGACGGATGAAGGGCTGCGCCAGGCAACGGAGGAAAGAGGAGACGAGGATCCGGCTTGGCCAAGTGTGCCACGTCCTAAAGGCGACGTGGTTTCAGTCACTGTTGGCAGGTCAGTGACGGGGGGACTTGATGTGCCCGCGGGAGACCTTGAGCCTGCGGAGGCCTCTGTGCCCCCAGCAACGGACACCTCCTGAGAAAAAGGAGGCGTCCCTGTGGGTGCGGCCTCCTTTGAGGAGGCTGCGGTCTCTCCCACGCTGGTGCTGGGCTCTTGGCTCCAGCCCCCTTCAGGGCTCCCTCCCGTCACGGTAGAGGGGACATGTCTGGTTGATGCTTCCAGTAGGGAGTCAGTGGTCAAGGGGAGAAGTGAGCTGGTTTCGGAGCCAGTAGGCAGCGCCACATGGGCTCTGCTCCACTCCCAGGATGAGCTAACAGCTGCGGAAGGTGAAGCTGGGGCTGCGGTATCGGTGTCCGAAGACGTGGATCCTAGAGGCAGAGATGTGGCCACTGACGCATCTGGGCGAGCCCCTCCTCCCGAAGTTGGGCTCTCACGATGTTGGGCAGAAGGAAGAGAGGTGGGTAGGGTATCTGGGCGTTTGCTGCTGGGAGGCACATTTGGCCCCTCAGTGCCTGGGACAGCTGAACTCATGGCATCGCCCACGGGCTGGCTCCCTGAGGAGGCTTCAGGGGTGGCTGGGGTGGGAGTCCAGAGCCACGTAAGCCCCGTGCTTAGCATGCTCATGGCTGCGTCAGCTGGGGTGGAAAACCAGGGGCCAGTTGGAGATTCCTCCGTGCCAGCCACGGGCACGCTATGAGGGGAGGCTGCAGCTATGGTCATTGTCTCCAGGTGGGAGGATGTCTCGGCTCCAACGCTGGCTGTTGGAACACCTGAGCTGGGGCTTAAGGTGGCGTCCACAAGTGAGTCAGTGGTAGGTCCTCCAGGTGTACGAGCCACTTGGCCAACTGTGGTGTCAGGAGAGTCTAAGGAGTCCCCTGGACGCGTGCTCTTCTCGGAGCCTTGAGGGCCACCCGCTGAAGTTGGCTCAGCCATTGGCACGGAGGTGGAGGCCACATTTGCACGTGACTTGGTGCCGGCGCTGGGGAGGAAGCCTTCAGTGGAGGCCAGGGGGCCAGCCGCATTCTCAGGATGCCGAGGCCCCTTTGTGACTGGAGGTGGAGACGGAGTGTCTGTGTTCTGCTGCCCACTCACGGTAACAGGACTCGTCACGTCCAAGGAGGCAGAGGGGACTAGGAGAGTGGTGGAATAGCCTGGCTCCTCTCTCACACTCGGGGAACCAGAGGAGGCCACTCCGTCTGTCCAGGGAGTCTGCGCTGGCCCTTTGTTACTGGTGGGCTGTCGGGGAGTGATGTGCTCCGCGCCCGTCAGCTCAGAGACGCTGCTGGATACAGTCCTGATCTCTCTGGTCCCTGCCACGGGCGCAACAGCTGTACTGGGGCCTCCTCCTACCGAAGGTACAGTCTTGCTCATAGTAGTCAAAGGCAGCCCAGAGGAGCTGGCCTCAGTCCCCGTCTGGGCCTCAGGCGTCCCGGGGACGGTGGAAGGCCCTGCGTGGGTACCGATGGAAATGGGCAGTATCTCCGTGACTTGGCTATTGGAGACTGGCTCAGACGCAGACGGAGCAGGTGTCTGGCTGCTTGCTCGCTCCGAAGCAGAGGTGCCTGTGTGGAAGGCGTCACCTGCAGCAGTCTCTGCGCGCCTGGTGGCGTCAGGCTCTGCCCCTGTTGTGCTGACTGGACTAGACGTGGCCAGGGGCAGAAGGGACGAAATTGTCCCTTGTGGGCCGGTGTCTGGGGAAGCACTGGAGCCTGGGGTGCCTGGGAACTCCCCTGCAGTGGGACCAACTGGGACGGTGGCCACGGTCACGCCAGCAGAAGGCTCAGGCGAAGTAGGAGCCCCTGCCACAGAGGACACGGTCGTCGAGGGTGTCTCCACAGCTTGGCTCCCTGCAGCAGAACCCGCAGCGAGGCTGCTGGGCTGAGCGGAGGCGGAGCCAAGAGCTGTGCCTGCGGGGACGCTCACAGCTGGCGTCCTGAAAGTCGAGCTTCCCGTGGTGGATGCCACCACCACCGGCAGGCTGGTGGGCTCCGTGGGCTCTCTGCTTGCAGGGGAGACATCCCCGGTAGCTGCTCCGCCTGGGCTCCTGCTGGACAGTCCTGTGTCTAAAAGAGGGGATTGGTTGGTGCGCGTGGCGGTGCCTGCGGTGTGTGGGGTCTGCGGGCGACGGGTGCGTGGGAATCACCCTCACAGTCACCCTCATCTCCTCTCTGCAAGGCTCCTTCCCTTTGCGGAATGACAACCCCCCCCCCCTCCCTCTCCAAGCTCCACTGCTCGCTCTCCTTCCGCCGGGCACCATGGGCACCTCCCCCGACGGGACAAGAACCTTCACCACTCAAAGCTCCCTGCCACAGAGCTCACCTCTGAGGCCGAAGCACGCCACCATGGAGAGGGCTAAGCCTGGGAGTCTGTCTCTTAAGTTTGCCCCACCCTCTCTTCATTGTGCTCTCGGTCACGTCTCAGCTGCTCAGACCACCCCCTGCCATCCACTTCCTCTGCCTCATCCCGGGAAGCCTGGTGGTTGCCGTCTCCTCACCCCCGTGCACCTTCCCAAAATGCAGCCCAAGGCAAGCCCTGCAAAAATCACTTCCTTCTCCACCACTGCCCAATGCAAAAGGAGTCGCTGCTTTCCATCACGAAGGAATAGACGCGTAGGGAAAGAAACGCCGAAAGAGGGAAACCGAGGAATAAAGAATGAAAATGTTCCCAGAAATTGAATAGCACGCCCAGACATCAAGACCCAAGAAAAGGACATGAGATTTCCGTGAGATGGAGGACAGCAGGGGGCCAACTCTTACTCACCTGAAGCGACAGCAGTTGTGGTGGGCACTGAGGACTCACTGAATGGAGATCTCGTACCTTCCTGTGACGTTAGGTCTGCAAGGTGGGTGCTGGGACCGAGGCTCTGGCCAGTTCCTATAAAGACAGGAAGTCAGTCGATCCGTCACTCGGCGAACACGGATTGCGCACTTACTCTAGAACTCGCAGGGAGACCCAGCACGTGGGAGGCAACACGAGAAGATCCCTGGAGATCACCTGTGTGTCCTGGGTCACGCCTTCCCTTCCCAGCCCTGGTTGAGGGGTCCCGCGCTCCACAGCCCAATTCTACATGCTACCGAAAGCTCCTGACAGCCATGAGGACAAGCCATCTCTGCCCAGAGGGTGGCAAGGGTCATTTCAGCCGCGGAGCGCTACAAGGCTCCCCCTGCACAAAGGTCAGAGAACTCGAATGACCCCTGGAACCCAGAGCTCTCGAGCAGAGAATGACAGAAGCCCTGAGCAGGAACTCTCAGGGCATGGCAAGCCTTCCCTCTGAACTACACATGGCTGCTTCCCACAGTGAGGCCGGAATGAATCAACCCGCCCACTAAAAACTGCATCCTCCACAGGGGAAGAAGGAGGTGGAAGGACCAGGGACTGCACCAAAGACCGTACCCGATGGAGAAGTGAGATCCGCTGGGAGATGGGTCTCAGAGTGGGAAGGGGCAGATGTCCACGCGGTCTCCGTGTCCACTGAAGATGGGGCGAACGGCCTGGTCGTTCTACCTTCCGTGTTCTGCTCTGACCCAGTGGTGGTGGGAAACGTCCATGGGGACCCAGAGGACGCGGCCGTGCCAGGGGAGAAGGTGGTTGTCCAGCCTGGCGATTGGGTAAACACGGCAGAGGAGTCTGGGCTGGGTCTTGACAGGCCTGGAGTACCTGGCTCCGAGGCATGGGCAAGGCTGGCGGCCCCAGCAGAGGTGGCGTCCAGCAGACTGGGAATGCTGCTGCTGTCCGCCGCCACTGGTGGGCTGAGCGAAGTGGTAGGCGAAGTTGTCCGTGAGCCAGCGTGTGCGGTGCTGGAAAGTGGGGTCGCAGTCATGGGGGGGCTGAGGGTGCGGCCACGCCCTGCGGGTGTGGCCAGGCCTGGGCCCTCAGGGCTCGTCTCCTCTGGAGTCCCAGCGGCCCCTGGCCCAGTAACGGAACCAGTGAAGCCGGGCAGTCCGGTGCCTAGAGGGGCAGCTGAACTGGAACCACTTTCTCCACTGGTCTTCTCTGAGAAGGAGGACGCATCAGGAGCTAAATGGGTGGCTGCCCCGGCTGGTGAGACAACTGTCATGAGCCCTGTGGGTCTCGCAGAGGTGGTGCTGGGAGGAGAAGCTCCGCTCCTCTCTGATCCGGACGTGGGGGAGACGGATGAAGGGCTGCGCCAGGCAACGGAGGAAAGAGGAGACGAGGATCCGGCTTGGCCAAGTGTGCCACGTCCTAAAGGCGACGTGGTTTCAGTCACTGTTGGCAGGTCAGTGACGGGGGGACTTGATGTGCCCGCGGGAGACCTTGAGCCTGCGGAGGCCTCTGTGCCCCCAGCAACGGACACCTCCTGAGAAAAAGGAGGCGTCCCTGTGGGTGCGGCCTCCTTTGAGGAGGCTGCGGTCTCTCCCACGCTGGTGCTGGGCTCTTGGCTCCAGCCCCCTTCAGGGCTCCCTCCCGTCACGGTAGAGGGGACATGTCTGGTTGATGCTTCCAGTAGGGAGTCAGTGGTCAAGGGGAGAAGTGAGCTGGTTTCGGAGCCAGTAGGCAGCGCCACATGGGCTCTGCTCCACTCCCAGGATGAGCTAACAGCTGCGGAAGGTGAAGCTGGGGCTGCGGTATCGGTGTCCGAAGACGTGGATCCTAGAGGCAGAGATGTGGCCACTGACGCATCTGGGCGAGCCCCTCCTCCCGAAGTTGGGCTCTCACGATGTTGGGCAGAAGGAAGAGAGGTGGGTAGGGTATCTGGGCGTTTGCTGCTGGGAGGCACATTTGGCCCCTCAGTGCCTGGGACAGCTGAACTCATGGCATCGCCCACGGGCTGGCTCCCTGAGGAGGCTTCAGGGGTGGCTGGGGTGGGAGTCCAGAGCCACGTAAGCCCCGTGCTTAGCATGCTCATGGCTGCGTCAGCTGGGGTGGAAAACCAGGGGCCAGTTGGAGATTCCTCCGTGCCAGCCACGGGCACGCTATGAGGGGAGGCTGCAGCTATGGTCATTGTCTCCAGGTGGGAGGATGTCTCGGCTCCAACGCTGGCTGTTGGAACACCTGAGCTGGGGCTTAAGGTGGCGTCCACAAGTGAGTCAGTGGTAGGTCCTCCAGGTGTACGAGCCACTTGGCCAACTGTGGTGTCAGGAGAGTCTAAGGAGTCCCCTGGACGCGTGCTCTTCTCGGAGCCTTGAGGGCCACCCGCTGAAGTTGGCTCAGCCATTGGCACGGAGGTGGAGGCCACATTTGCACGTGACTTGGTGCCGGCGCTGGAATGGAAGCCTTCAGTGGAGGCCAGGGGGCCAGCCGCATTCTCAGGATGCCGAGGCCCCTTTGTGACTGGAGGTGGAGACGGAGTGTCTGTGTTCTGCTGCCCACTCACGGTAACAGGACTCGTCACGTCCAAGGAGGCAGAGGGGACTAGGAGAGTGGTGGAATAGCCTGGCTCCTCTCTCACACTCGGGGAACCAGAGGAGGCCACTCCGTCTGTCCAGGGAGTCTGCGCTGGCCCTTTGTTACTGGTGGGCTGTCGGGGAGTGATGTGCTCCGCGCCCGTCAGCTCAGAGACGCTGCTGGATACAGTCCTGATCTCTCTGGTCCCTGCCACGGGCGCAACAGCTGTACTGGGGCCTCCTCCTACCGAAGGTACAGTCTTGCTCATAGTAGTCAAAGGCAGCCCAGAGGAGCTGGCCTCAGTCCCCGTCTGGGCCTCAGGCGTCCCGGGGACGGTGGAAGGCCCTGCGTGGGTACCGATGGAAATGGGCAGTATCTCCGTGACTTGGCTATTGGAGACTGGCTCAGACGCAGACGGAGCAGGTGTCTGGCTGCTTGCTCGCTCCGAAGCAGAGGTGCCTGTGTGGAAGGCGTCACCTGCAGCAGTCTCTGCGCGCCTGGTGGCGTCAGGCTCTGCCCCTGTTGTGCTGACTGGACTAGACGTGGCCAGGGGCAGAAGGGACGAAATTGTCCCTTGTGGGCCGGTGTCTGGGGAAGCACTGGAGCCTGGGGTGCCTGGGAACTCCCCTGCAGTGGGACCAACTGGGACGGTGGCCACGGTCACGCCAGCAGAAGGCTCAGGCGAAGTAGGAGCCCCTGCCACAGAGGACACGGTCGTCGAGGGTGTCTCCACAGCTTGGCTCCCTGCAGCAGAACCCGCAGCGAGGCTGCTGGGCTGAGCGGAGGCGGAGCCAAGAGCTGTGCCTGCGGGGACGCTCACAGCTGGCGTCCTGAAAGTCGAGCTTCCCGTGGTGGATGCCACCACCACCGGCAGGCTGGTGGGCTCCGTGGGCTCTCTGCTTGCAGGGGAGACATCCCCGGTAGCTGCTCCGCCTGGGCTCCTGCTGGACAGTCCTGTGTCTAAAAGAGGGGATTGGTTGGTGCGCGTGGCGGTGCCTGCGGTGTGTGGGGTCTGCGGGCGACGGGTGCGTGGGAATCACCCTCACAGTCACCCTCATCTCCTCTCTGCAAGGCTCCTTCCCTTTGCGGAATGACAACCCCCCCCCCCTCCCTCTCCAAGCTCCACTGCTCGCTCTCCTTCCGCCGGGCACCATGGGCACCTCCCCCGACGGGACAAGAACCTTCACCACTCAAAGCTCCCTGCCACAGAGCTCACCTCTGAGGCCGAAGCACGCCACCATGGAGAGGGCTAAGCCTGGGAGTCTGTCTCTTAAGTTTGCCCCACCCTCTCTTCATTGTGCTCTCGGTCACGTCTCAGCTGCTCAGACCACCCCCTGCCATCCACTTCCTCTGCCTCATCCCGGGAAGCCTGGTGGTTGCCGTCTCCTCACCCCCGTGCACCTTCCCAAAATGCAGCCGAAGGCAAGCCCTGCAAAAATCACTTCCTTCTCCACCACTGCCCAATGCAAAAGGAGTCGCTGCTTTCCATCACGAAGGAATAGACGCGTAGGGAAAGAAACGCCGAAAGAGGGAAACCGAGGAATAAAGAATGAAAATGTTCCCAGAAATTGAATAGCACGCCCAGACATCAAGACCCAAGAAAAGGACATGAGATTTCCGTGAGATGGAGGACAGCAGGGGGCCAACTCTTACTCACCTGAAGCGACAGCAGTTGTGGTGGGCACTGAGGACTCACTGAATGGAGATCTCGTACCTTCCTGTGACGTTAGGTCTGCAAGGTGGGTGCTGGGACCGAGGCTCTGGCCAGTTCCTATAAAGACAGGAAGTCAGTCGATCCGTCACTCGGCGAACACGGATTGCGCACTTACTCTAGAACTCGCAGGGAGACCCAGCACGTGGGAGGCAACACGAGAAGATCCCTGGAGATCACCTGTGTGTCCTGGGTCACGCCTTCCCTTCCCAGCCCTGGTTGAGGGGTCCCGCGCTCCACAGCCCAATTCTACATGCTACCGAAAGCTCCTGACAGCCATGAGGACAAGCCATCTCTGCCCAGAGGGTGGCAAGGGTCATTTCAGCCGCGGAGCGCTACAAGGCTCCCCCTGCACAAAGGTCAGAGAACTCGAATGACCCCTGGAACCCAGAGCTCTCGAGCAGAGAATGACAGAAGCCCTGAGCAGGAACTCTCAGGGCATGGCAAGCCTTCCCTCTGAACTACACATGGCTGCTTCCCACAGTGAGGCCGGAATGAATCAACCCGCCCACTAAAAACTGCATCCTCCACAGGGGAAGAAGGAGGTGGAAGGACCAGGGACTGCACCAAAGACCGTACCCGATGGAGAAGTGAGATCCGCTGGGAGATGGGTCTCAGAGTGGGAAGGGGCAGATGTCCACGCGGTCTCCGTGTCCACTGAAGATGGGGCGAACGGCCTGGTCGTTCTACCTTCCGTGTTCTGCTCTGACCCAGTGGTGGTGGGAAACGTCCATGGGGACCCAGAGGACGCGGCCGTGCCAGGGGAGAAGGTGGTTGTCCAGCCTGGCGATTGGGTAAACACGGCAGAGGAGTCTGGGCTGGGTCTTGACAGGCCTGGAGTACCTGGCTCCGAGGCATGGGCAAGGCTGGCGGCCCCAGCAGAGGTGGCGTCCAGCAGACTGGGAATGCTGCTGCTGTCCGCCGCCACTGGTGGGCTGAGCGAAGTGGTAGGCGAAGTTGTCCGTGAGCCAGCGTGTGCGGTGCTGGAAAGTGGGGTCGCAGTCATGGGGGGGCTGAGGGTGCGGCCACGCCCTGCGGGTGTGGCCAGGCCTGGGCCCTCAGGGCTCGTCTCCTCTGGAGTCCCAGCGGCCCCTGGCCCAGTAACGGAACCAGTGAAGCCGGGCAGTCCGGTGCCTAGAGGGGCAGCTGAACTGGAACCACTTTCTCCACTGGTCTTCTCTGAGAAGGAGGACGCATCAGGAGCTAAATGGGTGGCTGCCCCGGCTGGTGAGACAACTGTCATGAGCCCTGTGGGTCTCGCAGAGGTGGTGCTGGGAGGAGAAGCTCCGCTCCTCTCTGATCCGGACGTGGGGGAGACGGATGAAGGGCTGCGCCAGGCAACGGAGGAAAGAGGAGACGAGGATCCGGCTTGGCCAAGTGTGCCACGTCCTAAAGGCGACGTGGTTTCAGTCACTGTTGGCAGGTCAGTGACGGGGGGACTTGATGTGCCCGCGGGAGACCTTGAGACTGCGGAGGCCTCTGTGCCCCCAGCAACGGACACCTCCTGAGAAAAAGGAGGCGTCCCTGTGGGTGCGGCCTCCTTTGAGGAGGCTGCGGTCTCTCCCACGCTGGTGCTGGGCTCTTGGCTCCAGCCCCCTTCAGGGCTCCCTCCCGTCACGGTAGAGGGGACATGTCTGGTTGATGCTTCCAGTAGGGAGTCAGTGGTCAAGGGGAGAAGTGAGCTGGTTTCGGAGCCAGTAGGCAGCGCCACATGGGCTCTGCTCCACTCCCAGGATGAGCTAACAGCTGCGGAAGGTGAAGCTGGGGCTGCGGTATCGGTGTCCGAAGACGTGGATCCTAGAGGCAGAGATGTGGCCACTGACGCATCTGGGCGAGCCCCTCCTCCCGAAGTTGGGCTCTCACGATGTTGGGCAGAAGGAAGAGAGGTGGGTAGGGTATCTGGGCGTTTGCTGCTGGGAGGCACATTTGGCCCCTCAGTGCCTGGGACAGCTGAACTCATGGCATCGCCCACGGGCTGGCTCCCTGAGGAGGCTTCAGGGGTGGCTGGGGTGGGAGTCCAGAGCCACGTAAGCCCCGTGCTTAGCATGCTCATGGCTGCGTCAGCTGGGGTGGAAAACCAGGGGCCAGTTGGAGATTCCTCCGTGCCAGCCACGGGCACGCTATGAGGGGAGGCTGCAGCTATGGTCATTGTCTCCAGGTGGGAGGATGTCTCGGCTCCAACGCTGGCTGTTGGAACACCTGAGCTGGGGCTTAAGGTGGCGTCCACAAGTGAGTCAGTGGTAGGTCCTCCAGGTGTACGAGCCACTTGGCCAACTGTGGTGTCAGGAGAGTCTAAGGAGTCCCCTGGACGCGTGCTCTTCTCGGAGCCTTGAGGGCCACCCGCTGAAGTTGGCTCAGCCATTGGCACGGAGGTGGAGGCCACATTTGCACGTGACTTGGTGCCGGCGCTGGGGAGGAAGCCTTCAGTGGAGGCCAGGGGGCCAGCCGCATTCTCAGGATGCCGAGGCCCCTTTGTGACTGGAGGTGGAGACGGAGTGTCTGTGTTCTGCTGCCCACTCACGGTAACAGGACTCGTCACGTCCAAGGAGGCAGAGGGGACTAGGAGAGTGGTGGAATAGCCTGGCTCCTCTCTCACACTCGGGGAACCAGAGGAGGCCACTCCGTCTGTCCAGGGAGTCTGCGCTGGCCCTTTGTTACTGGTGGGCTGTCGGGGAGTGATGTGCTCCGCGCCCGTCAGCTCAGAGACGCTGCTGGATACAGTCCTGATCTCTCTGGTCCCTGCCACGGGCGCAACAGCTGTACTGGGGCCTCCTCCTACCGAAGGTACAGTCTTGCTCATAGTAGTCAAAGGCAGCCCAGAGGAGCTGGCCTCAGTCCCCGTCTGGGCCTCAGGCGTCCCGGGGACGGTGGAAGGCCCTGCGTGGGTACCGATGGAAATGGGCAGTATCTCCGTGACTTGGCTATTGGAGACTGGCTCAGACGCAGACGGAGCAGGTGTCTGGCTGCTTGCTCGCTCCGAAGCAGAGGTGCCTGTGTGGAAGGCGTCACCTGCAGCAGTCTCTGCGCGCCTGGTGGCGTCAGGCTCTGCCCCTGTTGTGCTGACTGGACTAGACGTGGCCAGGGGCAGAAGGGACGAAATTGTCCCTTGTGGGCCGGTGTCTGGGGAAGCACTGGAGCCTGGGGTGCCTGGGAACTCCCCTGCAGTGGGACCAACTGGGACGGTGGCCACGGTCACGCCAGCAGAAGGCTCAGGCGAAGTAGGAGCCCCTGCCACAGAGGACACGGTCGTCGAGGGTGTCTCCACAGCTTGGCTCCCTGCAGCAGAACCCGCAGCGAGGCTGCTGGGCTGAGCGGAGGCGGAGCCAAGAGCTGTGCCTGCGGGGACGCTCACAGCTGGCGTCCTGAAAGTCGAGCTTCCCGTGGTGGATGCCACCACCACCGGCAGGCTGGTGGGCTCCGTGGGCTCTCTGCTTGCAGGGGAGACATCCCCGGTAGCTGCTCCGCCTGGGCTCCTGCTGGACAGTCCTGTGTCTAAAAGAGGGGATTGGTTGGTGCGCGTGGCGGTGCCTGCGGTGTGTGGGGTCTGCGGGCGACGGGTGCGTGGGAATCACCCTCACAGTCACCCTCATCTCCTCTCTGCAAGGCTCCTTCCCTTTGCGGAATGACAACCCCCCCCCCCCTCCCTCTCCAAGCTCCACTGCTCGCTCTCCTTCCGCCGGGCACCATGGGCACCTCCCCCGACGGGACAAGAACCTTCACCACTCAAAGCTCCCTGCCACAGAGCTCACCTCTGAGGCCGAAGCACGCCACCATGGAGAGGGCTAAGCCTGGGAGTCTGTCTCTTAAGTTTGCCCCACCCTCTCTTCATTGTGCTCTCGGTCACGTCTCAGCTGCTCAGACCACCCCCTGCCATCCACTTCCTCTGCCCCATCCCGGGAAGCCTGGTGGTTGCCGTCTCCTCACCCCCGTGCACCTTCCCAAAATGCAGCCCAAGGCAAGCCCTGCAAAAATCACTTCCTTCTCCACCACTGCCCAATGCAAAAGGAGTCGCTGCTTTCCATCACGAAGGAATAGACGCGTAGGGAAAGAAACGCCGAAAGAGGGAAACCGAGGAATAAAGAATGAAAATGTTCCCAGAAATTGAATAGCACGCCCAGACATCAAGACCCAAGAAAAGGACATGAGATTTCCGTGAGATGGAGGACAGCAGGGGGCCAACTCTTACTCACCTGAAGCGACAGCAGTTGTGGTGGGCACTGAGGACTCACTGAATGGAGATCTCGTACCTTCCTGTGACGTTAGGTCTGCAAGGTGGGTGCTGGGACCGAGGCTCTGGCCAGTTCCTATAAAGACAGGAAGTCAGTCGATCCGTCACTCGGCGAACACGGATTGCGCACTTACTCTAGAACTCGCAGGGAGACCCAGCACGTGGGAGGCAACACGAGAAGATCCCTGGAGATCACCTGTGTGTCCTGGGTCACGCCTTCCCTTCCCAGCCCTGGTTGAGGGGTCCCGCGCTCCACAGCCCAATTCTACATGCTACCGAAAGCTCCTGACAGCCATGAGGACAAGCCATCTCTGCCCAGAGGGTGGCAAGGGTCATTTCAGCCGCGGAGCGCTACAAGGCTCCCCCTGCACAAAGGTCAGAGAACTCGAATGACCCCTGGAACCCAGAGCTCTCGAGCAGAGAATGACAGAAGCCCTGAGCAGGAACTCTCAGGGCATGGCAAGCCTTCCCTCTGAACTACACATGGCTGCTTCCCACAGTGAGGCCGGAATGAATCAACCCGCCCACTAAAAACTGCATCCTCCACAGGGGAAGAAGGAGGTGGAAGGACCAGGGACTGCACCAAAGACCGTACCCGATGGAGAAGTGAGATCCGCTGGGAGATGGGTCTCAGAGTGGGAAGGGGCAGATGTCCACGCGGTCTCCGTGTCCACTGAAGATGGGGCGAACGGCCTGGTCGTTCTACCTTCCGTGTTCTGCTCTGACCCAGTGGTGGTGGGAAACGTCCATGGGGACCCAGAGGACGCGGCCGTGCCAGGGGAGAAGGTGGTTGTCCAGCCTGGCGATTGGGTAAACACGGCAGAGGAGTCTGGGCTGGGTCTTGACAGGCCTGGAGTACCTGGCTCCGAGGCATGGGCAAGGCTGGCGGCCCCAGCAGAGGTGGCGTCCAGCAGACTGGGAATGCTGCTGCTGTCCGCCGCCACTGGTGGGCTGAGCGAAGTGGTAGGCGAAGTTGTCCGTGAGCCAGCGTGTGCGGTGCTGGAAAGTGGGGTCGCAGTCATGGGGGGGCTGAGGGTGCGGCCACGCCCTGCGGGTGTGGCCAGGCCTGGGCCCTCAGGGCTCGTCTCCTCTGGAGTCCCAGCGGCCCCTGGCCCAGTAACGGAACCAGTGAAGCCGGGCAGTCCGGTGCCTAGAGGGGCAGCTGAACTGGAACCACTTTCTCCACTGGTCTTCTCTGAGAAGGAGGACGCATCAGGAGCTAAATGGGTGGCTGCCCCGGCTGGTGAGACAACTGTCATGAGCCCTGTGGGTCTCGCAGAGGTGGTGCTGGGAGGAGAAGCTCCGCTCCTCTCTGATCCGGACGTGGGGGAGACGGATGAAGGGCTGCGCCAGGCAACGGAGGAAAGAGGAGACGAGGATCCGGCTTGGCCAAGTGTGCCACGTCCTAAAGGCGACGTGGTTTCAGTCACTGTTGGCAGGTCAGTGACGGGGGGACTTGATGTGCCCGCGGGAGACCTTGAGACTGCGGAGGCCTCTGTGCCCCCAGCAACGGACACCTCCTGAGAAAAAGGAGGCGTCCCTGTGGGTGCGGCCTCCTTTGAGGAGGCTGCGGTCTCTCCCACGCTGGTGCTGGGCTCTTGGCTCCAGCCCCCTTCAGGGCTCCCTCCCGTCACGGTAGAGGGGACATGTCTGGTTGATGCTTCCAGTAGGGAGTCAGTGGTCAAGGGGAGAAGTGAGCTGGTTTCGGAGCCAGTAGGCAGCGCCACATGGGCTCTGCTCCACTCCCAGGATGAGCTAACAGCTGCGGAAGGTGAAGCTGGGGCTGCGGTATCGGTGTCCGAAGACGTGGATCCTAGAGGCAGAGATGTGGCCACTGACGCATCTGGGCGAGCCCCTCCTCCCGAAGTTGGGCTCTCACGATGTTGGGCAGAAGGAAGAGAGGTGGGTAGGGTATCTGGGCGTTTGCTGCTGGGAGGCACATTTGGCCCCTCAGTGCCTGGGACAGCTGAACTCATGGCATCGCCCACGGGCTGGCTCCCTGAGGAGGCTTCAGGGGTGGCTGGGGTGGGAGTCCAGAGCCACGTAAGCCCCGTGCTTAGCATGCTCATGGCTGCGTCAGCTGGGGTGGAAAACCAGGGGCCAGTTGGAGATTCCTCCGTGCCAGCCACGGGCACGCTATGAGGGGAGGCTGCAGCTATGGTCATTGTCTCCAGGTGGGAGGATGTCTCGGCTCCAACGCTGGCTGTTGGAACACCTGAGCTGGGGCTTAAGGTGGCGTCCACAAGTGAGTCAGTGGTAGGTCCTCCAGGTGTACGAGCCACTTGGCCAACTGTGGTGTCAGGAGAGTCTAAGGAGTCCCCTGGACGCGTGCTCTTCTCGGAGCCTTGAGGGCCACCCGCTGAAGTTGGCTCAGCCATTGGCACGGAGGTGGAGGCCACATTTGCACGTGACTTGGTGCCGGCGCTGGGGAGGAAGCCTTCAGTGGAGGCCAGGGGGCCAGCCGCATTCTCAGGATGCCGAGGCCCCTTTGTGACTGGAGGTGGAGACGGAGTGTCTGTGTTCTGCTGCCCACTCACGGTAACAGGACTCGTCACGTCCAAGGAGGCAGAGGGGACTAGGAGAGTGGTGGAATAGCCTGGCTCCTCTCTCACACTCGGGGAACCAGAGGAGGCCACTCCGTCTGTCCAGGGAGTCTGCGCTGGCCCTTTGTTACTGGTGGGCTGTCGGGGAGTGATGTGCTCCGCGCCCGTCAGCTCAGAGACGCTGCTGGATACAGTCCTGATCTCTCTGGTCCCTGCCACGGGCGCAACAGCTGTACTGGGGCCTCCTCCTACCGAAGGTACAGTCTTGCTCATAGTAGTCAAAGGCAGCCCAGAGGAGCTGGCCTCAGTCCCCGTCTGGGCCTCAGGCGTCCCGGGGACGGTGGAAGGCCCTGCGTGGGTACCGATGGAAATGGGCAGTATCTCCGTGACTTGGCTATTGGAGACTGGCTCAGACGCAGACGGAGCAGGTGTCTGGCTGCTTGCTCGCTCCGAAGCAGAGGTGCCTGTGTGGAAGGCGTCACCTGCAGCAGTCTCTGCGCGCCTGGTGGCGTCAGGCTCTGCCCCTGTTGTGCTGACTGGACTAGACGTGGCCAGGGGCAGAAGGGACGAAATTGTCCCTTGTGGGCCGGTGTCTGGGGAAGCACTGGAGCCTGGGGTGCCTGGGAACTCCCCTGCAGTGGGACCAACTGGGACGGTGGCCACGGTCACGCCAGCAGAAGGCTCAGGCGAAGTAGGAGCCCCTGCCACAGAGGACACGGTCGTCGAGGGTGTCTCCACAGCTTGGCTCCCTGCAGCAGAACCCGCAGCGAGGCTGCTGGGCTGAGCGGAGGCGGAGCCAAGAGCTGTGCCTGCGGGGACGCTCACAGCTGGCGTCCTGAAAGTCGAGCTTCCCGTGGTGGATGCCACCACCACCGGCAGGCTGGTGGGCTCCGTGGGCTCTCTGCTTGCAGGGGAGACATCCCCGGTAGCTGCTCCGCCTGGGCTCCTGCTGGACAGTCCTGTGTCTAAAAGAGGGGATTGGTTGGTGCGCGTGGCGGTGCCTGCGGTGTGTGGGGTCTGCGGGCGACGGGTGCGTGGGAATCACCCTCACAGTCACCCTCATCTCCTCTCTGCAAGGCTCCTTCCCTTTGCGGAATGACAACCCCCCCCCCCCTCCCTCTCCAAGCTCCACTGCTCGCTCTCCTTCCGCCGGGCACCATGGGCACCTCCCCCGACGGGACAAGAACCTTCACCACTCAAAGCTCCCTGCCACAGAGCTCACCTCTGAGGCCGAAGCACGCCACCATGGAGAGGGCTAAGCCTGGGAGTCTGTCTCTTAAGTTTGCCCCACCCTCTCTTCATTGTGCTCTCGGTCACGTCTCAGCTGCTCAGACCACCCCCTGCCATCCACTTCCTCTGCCTCATCCCGGGAAGCCTGGTGGTTGCCGTCTCCTCACCCCCGTGCACCTTCCCAAAATGCAGCCCAAGGCAAGCCCTGCAAAAATCACTTCCTTCTCCACCACTGCCCAATGCAAAAGGAGTCGCTGCTTTCCATCACGAAGGAATAGACGCGTAGGGAAAGAAACGCCGAAAGAGGGAAACCGAGGAATAAAGAATGAAAATGTTCCCAGAAATTGAATAGCACGCCCAGACATCAAGACCCAAGAAAAGGACATGAGATTTCCGTGAGATGGAGGACAGCAGGGGGCCAACTCTTACTCACCTGAAGCGACAGCAGTTGTGGTGGGCACTGAGGACTCACTGAATGGAGATCTCGTACCTTCCTGTGACGTTAGGTCTGCAAGGTGGGTGCTGGGACCGAGGCTCTGGCCAGTTCCTATAAAGACAGGAAGTCAGTCGATCCGTCACTCGGCGAACACGGATTGCGCACTTACTCTAGAACTCGCAGGGAGACCCAGCACGTGGGAGGCAACACGAGAAGATCCCTGGAGATCACCTGTGTGTCCTGGGTCACGCCTTCCCTTCCCAGCCCTGGTTGAGGGGTCCCGCGCTCCACAGCCCAATTCTACATGCTACCGAAAGCTCCTGACAGCCATGAGGACAAGCCATTTCTGCCCAGAGGGTGGCAAGGGTCATTTCAGCCGCGGAGCGCTACAAGGCTCCCCCTGCACAAAGGTCAGAGAACTCGAATGACCCCTGGAACCCAGAGCTCTCGAGCAGAGAATGACAGAAGCCCTGAGCAGGAACTCTCAGGGCATGGCAAGCCTTCCCTCTGAACTACACATGGCTGCTTCCCACAGTGAGGCCGGAATGAATCAACCCGCCCACTAAAAACTGCATCCTCCACAGGGGAAGAAGGAGGTGGAAGGACCAGGGACTGCACCAAAGACCGTACCCGATGGAGAAGTGAGATCCGCTGGGAGATGGGTCTCAGAGTGGGAAGGGGCAGATGTCCACGCGGTCTCCGTGTCCACTGAAGATGGGGCGAACGGCCTGGTCGTTCTACCTTCCGTGTTCTGCTCTGACCCAGTGGTGGTGGGAAACGTCCATGGGGACCCAGAGGACGCGGCCGTGCCAGGGGAGAAGGTGGTTGTCCAGCCTGGCGATTGGGTAAACACGGCAGAGGAGTCTGGGCTGGGTCTTGACAGGCCTGGAGTACCTGGCTCCGAGGCATGGGCAAGGCTGGCGGCCCCAGCAGAGGTGGCGTCCAGCAGACTGGGAATGCTGCTGCTGTCCGCCGCCACTGGTGGGCTGAGCGAAGTGGTAGGCGAAGTTGTCCGTGAGCCAGCGTGTGCGGTGCTGGAAAGTGGGGTCGCAGTCATGGGGGGGCTGAGGGTGCGGCCACGCCCTGCGGGTGTGGCCAGGCCTGGGCCCTCAGGGCTCGTCTCCTCTGGAGTCCCAGCGGCCCCTGGCCCAGTAACGGAACCAGTGAAGCCGGGCAGTCCGGTGCCTAGAGGGGCAGCTGAACTGGAACCACTTTCTCCACTGGTCTTCTCTGAGAAGGAGGACGCATCAGGAGCTAAATGGGTGGCTGCCCCGGCTGGTGAGACAACTGTCATGAGCCCTGTGGGTCTCGCAGAGGTGGTGCTGGGAGGAGAAGCTCCGCTCCTCTCTGATCCGGACGTGGGGGAGACGGATGAAGGGCTGCGCCAGGCAACGGAGGAAAGAGGAGACGAGGATCCGGCTTGGCCAAGTGTGCCACGTCCTAAAGGCGACGTGGTTTCAGTCACTGTTGGCAGGTCAGTGACGGGGGGACTTGATGTGCCCGCGGGAGACCTTGAGACTGCGGAGGCCTCTGTGCCCCCAGCAACGGACACCTCCTGAGAAAAAGGAGGCGTCCCTGTGGGTGCGGCCTCCTTTGAGGAGGCTGCGGTCTCTCCCACGCTGGTGCTGGGCTCTTGGCTCCAGCCCCCTTCAGGGCTCCCTCCCGTCACGGTAGAGGGGACATGTCTGGTTGATGCTTCCAGTAGGGAGTCAGTGGTCAAGGGGAGAAGTGAGCTGGTTTCGGAGCCAGTAGGCAGCGCCACATGGGCTCTGCTCCACTCCCAGGATGAGCTAACAGCTGCGGAAGGTGAAGCTGGGGCTGCGGTATCGGTGTCCGAAGACGTGGATCCTAGAGGCAGAGATGTGGCCACTGACGCATCTGGGCGAGCCCCTCCTCCCGAAGTTGGGCTCTCACGATGTTGGGCAGAAGGAAGAGAGGTGGGTAGGGTATCTGGGCGTTTGCTGCTGGGAGGCACATTTGGCCCCTCAGTGCCTGGGACAGCTGAACTCATGGCATCGCCCACGGGCTGGCTCCCTGAGGAGGCTTCAGGGGTGGCTGGGGTGGGAGTCCAGAGCCACGTAAGCCCCGTGCTTAGCATGCTCATGGCTGCGTCAGCTGGGGTGGAAAACCAGGGGCCAGTTGGAGATTCCTCCGTGCCAGCCACGGGCACGCTATGAGGGGAGGCTGCAGCTATGGTCATTGTCTCCAGGTGGGAGGATGTCTCGGCTCCAACGCTGGCTGTTGGAACACCTGAGCTGGGGCTTAAGGTGGCGTCCACAAGTGAGTCAGTGGTAGGTCCTCCAGGTGTACGAGCCACTTGGCCAACTGTGGTGTCAGGAGAGTCTAAGGAGTCCCCTGGACGCGTGCTCTTCTCGGAGCCTTGAGGGCCACCCGCTGAAGTTGGCTCAGCCATTGGCACGGAGGTGGAGGCCACATTTGCACGTGACTTGGTGCCGGCGCTGGGGAGGAAGCCTTCAGTGGAGGCCAGGGGGCCAGCCGCATTCTCAGGATGCCGAGGCCCCTTTGTGACTGGAGGTGGAGACGGAGTGTCTGTGTTCTGCTGCCCACTCACGGTAACAGGACTCGTCACGTCCAAGGAGGCAGAGGGGACTAGGAGAGTGGTGGAATAGCCTGGCTCCTCTCTCACACTCGGGGAACCAGAGGAGGCCACTCCGTCTGTCCAGGGAGTCTGCGCTGGCCCTTTGTTACTGGTGGGCTGTCGGGGAGTGATGTGCTCCGCGCCCGTCAGCTCAGAGACGCTGCTGGATACAGTCCTGATCTCTCTGGTCCCTGCCACGGGCGCAACAGCTGTACTGGGGCCTCCTCCTACCGAAGGTACAGTCTTGCTCATAGTAGTCAAAGGCAGCCCAGAGGAGCTGGCCTCAGTCCCCGTCTGGGCCTCAGGCGTCCCGGGGACGGTGGAAGGCCCTGCGTGGGTACCGATGGAAATGGGCAGTATCTCCGTGACTTGGCTATTGGAGACTGGCTCAGACGCAGACGGAGCAGGTGTCTGGCTGCTTGCTCGCTCCGAAGCAGAGGTGCCTGTGTGGAAGGCGTCACCTGCAGCAGTCTCTGCGCGCCTGGTGGCGTCAGGCTCTGCCCCTGTTGTGCTGACTGGACTAGACGTGGCCAGGGGCAGAAGGGACGAAATTGTCCCTTGTGGGCCGGTGTCTGGGGAAGCACTGGAGCCTGGGGTGCCTGGGAACTCCCCTGCAGTGGGACCAACTGGGACGGTGGCCACGGTCACGCCAGCAGAAGGCTCAGGCGAAGTAGGAGCCCCTGCCACAGAGGACACGGTCGTCGAGGGTGTCTCCACAGCTTGGCTCCCTGCAGCAGAACCCGCAGCGAGGCTGCTGGGCTGAGCGGAGGCGGAGCCAAGAGCTGTGCCTGCGGGGACGCTCACAGCTGGCGTCCTGAAAGTCGAGCTTCCCGTGGTGGATGCCACCACCACCGGCAGGCTGGTGGGCTCCGTGGGCTCTCTGCTTGCAGGGGAGACATCCCCGGTAGCTGCTCCGCCTGGGCTCCTGCTGGACAGTCCTGTGTCTAAAAGAGGGGATTGGTTGGTGCGCGTGGCGGTGCCTGCGGTGTATGGGGTCTGCGGGCGACGGGTGCGTGGGAATCACCCTCACAGTCACCCTCATCTCCTCTCTGCAAGGCTCCTTCCCTTTGCGGAATGACAACCCCCCCCCCCCTCCCTCTCCAAGCTCCACTGCTCGCTCTCCTTCCGCCGGGCACCATGGGCACCTCCCCCGACGGGACAAGAACCTTCACCACTCAAAGCTCCCTGCCACAGAGCTCACCTCTGAGGCCGAAGCACGCCACCATGGAGAGGGCTAAGCCTGGGAGTCTGTCTCTTAAGTTTGCCCCACCCTCTCTTCATTGTGCTCTCGGTCACGTCTCAGCTGCTCAGACCACCCCCTGCCATCCACTTCCTCTGCCTCATCCCGGGAAGCCTGGTGGTTGCCGTCTCCTCACCCCCGTGCACCTTCCCAAAATGCAGCCCAAGGCAAGCCCTGCAAAAATCACTTCCTTCTCCACCACTGCCCAATGCAAAAGGAGTCGCTGCTTTCCATCACGAAGGAATAGACGCGTAGGGAAAGAAACGCCGAAAGAGGGAAACCGAGGAATAAAGAATGAAAATGTTCCCAGAAATTGAATAGCACGCCCAGACATCAAGACCCAAGAAAAGGACATGAGATTTCCGTGAGATGGAGGACAGCAGGGGGCCAACTCTTACTCACCTGAAGCGACAGCAGTTGTGGTGGGCACTGAGGACTCACTGAATGGAGATCTCGTACCTTCCTGTGACGTTAGGTCTGCAAGGTGGGTGCTGGGACCGAGGCTCTGGCCAGTTCCTATAAAGACAGGAAGTCAGTCGATCCGTCACTCGGCGAACACGGATTGCGCACTTACTCTAGAACTCGCAGGGAGACCCAGCACGTGGGAGGCAACACGAGAAGATCCCTGGAGATCACCTGTGTGTCCTGGGTCACGCCTTCCCTTCCCAGCCCTGGTTGAGGGGTCCCGCGCTCCACAGCCCAATTCTACATGCTACCGAAAGCTCCTGACAGCCATGAGGACAAGCCATTTCTGCCCAGAGGGTGGCAAGGGTCATTTCAGCCGCGGAGCGCTACAAGGCTCCCCCTGCACAAAGGTCAGAGAACTCGAATGACCCCTGGAACCCAGAGCTCTCGAGCAGAGAATGACAGAAGCCCTGAGCAGGAACTCTCAGGGCATGGCAAGCCTTCCCTCTGAACTACACATGGCTGCTTCCCACAGTGAGGCCGGAATGAATCAACCCGCCCACTAAAAACTGCATCCTCCACAGGGGAAGAAGGAGGTGGAAGGACCAGGGACTGCACCAAAGACCGTACCCGATGGAGAAGTGAGATCCGCTGGGAGATGGGTCTCAGAGTGGGAAGGGGCAGATGTCCACGCGGTCTCCGTGTCCACTGAAGATGGGGCGAACGGCCTGGTCGTTCTACCTTCCGTGTTCTGCTCTGACCCAGTGGTGGTGGGAAACGTCCATGGGGACCCAGAGGACGCGGCCGTGCCAGGGGAGAAGGTGGTTGTCCAGCCTGGCGATTGGGTAAACACGGCAGAGGAGTCTGGGCTGGGTCTTGACAGGCCTGGAGTACCTGGCTCCGAGGCATGGGCAAGGCTGGCGGCCCCAGCAGAGGTGGCGTCCAGCAGACTGGGAATGCTGCTGCTGTCCGCCGCCACTGGTGGGCTGAGCGAAGTGGTAGGCGAAGTTGTCCGTGAGCCAGCGTGTGCGGTGCTGGAAAGTGGGGTCGCAGTCATGGGGGGGCTGAGGGTGCGGCCACGCCCTGCGGGTGTGGCCAGGCCTGGGCCCTCAGGGCTCGTCTCCTCTGGAGTCCCAGCGGCCCCTGGCCCAGTAACGGAACCAGTGAAGCCGGGCAGTCCGGTGCCTAGAGGGGCAGCTGAACTGGAACCACTTTCTCCACTGGTCTTCTCTGAGAAGGAGGACGCATCAGGAGCTAAATGGGTGGCTGCCCCGGCTGGTGAGACAACTGTCATGAGCCCTGTGGGTCTCGCAGAGGTGGTGCTGGGAGGAGAAGCTCCGCTCCTCTCTGATCCGGACGTGGGGGAGACGGATGAAGGGCTGCGCCAGGCAACGGAGGAAAGAGGAGACGAGGATCCGGCTTGGCCAAGTGTGCCACGTCCTAAAGGCGACGTGGTTTCAGTCACTGTTGGCAGGTCAGTGACGGGGGGACTTGATGTGCCCGCGGGAGACCTTGAGCCTGCGGAGGCCTCTGTGCCCCCAGCAACGGACACCTCCTGAGAAAAAGGAGGCGTCCCTGTGGGTGCGGCCTCCTTTGAGGAGGCTGCGGTCTCTCCCACGCTGGTGCTGGGCTCTTGGCTCCAGCCCCCTTCAGGGCTCCCTCCCGTCACGGTAGAGGGGACATGTCTGGTTGATGCTTCCAGTAGGGAGTCAGTGGTCAAGGGGAGAAGTGAGCTGGTTTCGGAGCCAGTAGGCAGCGCCACATGGGCTCTGCTCCACTCCCAGGATGAGCTAACAGCTGCGGAAGGTGAAGCTGGGGCTGCGGTATCGGTGTCCGAAGACGTGGATCCTAGAGGCAGAGATGTGGCCACTGACGCATCTGGGCGAGCCCCTCCTCCCGAAGTTGGGCTCTCACGATGTTGGGCAGAAGGAAGAGAGGTGGGTAGGGTATCTGGGCGTTTGCTGCTGGGAGGCACATTTGGCCCCTCAGTGCCTGGGACAGCTGAACTCATGGCATCGCCCACGGGCTGGCTCCCTGAGGAGGCTTCAGGGGTGGCTGGGGTGGGAGTCCAGAGCCACGTAAGCCCCGTGCTTAGCATGCTCATGGCTGCGTCAGCTGGGGTGGAAAACCAGGGGCCAGTTGGAGATTCCTCCGTGCCAGCCACGGGCACGCTATGAGGGGAGGCTGCAGCTATGGTCATTGTCTCCAGGTGGGAGGATGTCTCGGCTCCAACGCTGGCTGTTGGAACACCTGAGCTGGGGCTTAAGGTGGCGTCCACAAGTGAGTCAGTGGTAGGTCCTCCAGGTGTACGAGCCACTTGGCCAACTGTGGTGTCAGGAGAGTCTAAGGAGTCCCCTGGACGCGTGCTCTTCTCGGAGCCTTGAGGGCCACCCGCTGAAGTTGGCTCAGCCATTGGCACGGAGGTGGAGGCCACATTTGCACGTGACTTGGTGCCGGCGCTGGGGAGGAAGCCTTCAGTGGAGGCCAGGGGGCCAGCCGCATTCTCAGGATGCCGAGGCCCCTTTGTGACTGGAGGTGGAGACGGAGTGTCTGTGTTCTGCTGCCCACTCACGGTAACAGGACTCGTCACGTCCAAGGAGGCAGAGGGGACTAGGAGAGTGGTGGAATAGCCTGGCTCCTCTCTCACACTCGGGGAACCAGAGGAGGCCACTCCGTCTGTCCAGGGAGTCTGCGCTGGCCCTTTGTTACTGGTGGGCTGTCGGGGAGTGATGTGCTCCGCGCCCGTCAGCTCAGAGACGCTGCTGGATACAGTCCTGATCTCTCTGGTCCCTGCCACGGGCGCAACAGCTGTACTGGGGCCTCCTCCTACCGAAGGTACAGTCTTGCTCATAGTAGTCAAAGGCAGCCCAGAGGAGCTGGCCTCAGTCCCCGTCTGGGCCTCAGGCGTCCCGGGGACGGTGGAAGGCCCTGCGTGGGTACCGATGGAAATGGGCAGTATCTCCGTGACTTGGCTATTGGAGACTGGCTCAGACGCAGACGGAGCAGGTGTCTGGCTGCTTGCTCGCTCCGAAGCAGAGGTGCCTGTGTGGAAGGCGTCACCTGCAGCAGTCTCTGCGCGCCTGGTGGCGTCAGGCTCTGCCCCTGTTGTGCTGACTGGACTAGACGTGGCCAGGGGCAGAAGGGACGAAATTGTCCCTTGTGGGCCGGTGTCTGGGGAAGCACTGGAGCCTGGGGTGCCTGGGAACTCCCCTGCAGTGGGACCAACTGGGACGGTGGCCACGGTCACGCCAGCAGAAGGCTCAGGCGAAGTAGGAGCCCCTGCCACAGAGGACACGGTCGTCGAGGGTGTCTCCACAGCTTGGCTCCCTGCAGCAGAACCCGCAGCGAGGCTGCTGGGCTGAGCGGAGGCGGAGCCAAGAGCTGTGCCTGCGGGGACGCTCACAGCTGGCGTCCTGAAAGTCGAGCTTCCCGTGGTGGATGCCACCACCACCGGCAGGCTGGTGGGCTCCGTGGGCTCTCTGCTTGCAGGGGAGACATCCCCGGTAGCTGCTCCGCCTGGGCTCCTGCTGGACAGTCCTGTGTCTAAAAGAGGGGATTGGTTGGTGCGCGTGGCGGTGCCTGCGGTGTGTGGGGTCTGCGGGCGACGGGTGCGTGGGAATCACCCTCACAGTCACCCTCATCTCCTCTCTGCAAGGCTCCTTCCCTTTGCGGAATGACAACCCCCCCCCCCCCTCCCTCTCCAAGCTCCACTGCTCGCTCTCCTTCCGCCGGGCACCATGGGCACCTCCCCCGACGGGACAAGAACCTTCACCACTCAAAGCTCCCTGCCACAGAGCTCACCTCTGAGGCCGAAGCACGCCACCATGGAGAGGGCTAAGCCTGGGAGTCTGTCTCTTAAGTTTGCCCCACCCTCTCTTCATTGTGCTCTCGGTCACGTCTCAGCTGCTCAGACCACCCCCTGCCATCCACTTCCTCTGCCTCATCCCGGGAAGCCTGGTGGTTGCCGTCTCCTCACCCCCGTGCACCTTCCCAAAATGCAGCCCAAGGCAAGCCCTGCAAAAATCACTTCCTTCTCCACCACTGCCCAATGCAAAAGGAGTCGCTGCTTTCCATCACGAAGGAATAGACGCGTAGGGAAAGAAACGCCGAAAGAGGGAAACCGAGGAATAAAGAATGAAAATGTTCCCAGAAATTGAATAGCACGCCCAGACATCAAGACCCAAGAAAAGGACATGAGATTTCCGTGAGATGGAGGACAGCAGGGGGCCAACTCTTACTCACCTGAAGCGACAGCAGTTGTGGTGGGCACTGAGGACTCACTGAATGGAGATCTCGTACCTTCCTGTGACGTTAGGTCTGCAAGGTGGGTGCTGGGACCGAGGCTCTGGCCAGTTCCTATAAAGACAGGAAGTCAGTCGATCCGTCACTCGGCGAACACGGATTGCGCACTTACTCTAGAACTCGCAGGGAGACCCAGCACGTGGGAGGCAACACGAGAAGATCCCTGGAGATCACCTGTGTGTCCTGGGTCACGCCTTCCCTTCCCAGCCCTGGTTGAGGGGTCCCGCGCTCCACAGCCCAATTCTACATGCTACCGAAAGCTCCTGACAACCATGAGGACAAGCCATTTCTGCCCAGAGGGTGGCAAGGGTCATTTCAGCCGCGGAGCGCTACAAGGCTCCCCCTGCACAAAGGTCAGAGAACTCGAATGACCCCTGGAACCCAGAGCTCTCGAGCAGAGAATGACAGAAGCCCTGAGCAGGAACTCTCAGGGCATGGCAAGCCTTCCCTCTGAACTACACATGGCTGCTTCCCACAGTGAGGCCGGAATGAATCAACCCGCCCACTAAAAACTGCATCCTCCACAGGGGAAGAAGGAGGTGGAAGGACCAGGGACTGCACCAAAGACCGTACCCGATGGAGAAGTGAGATCCGCTGGGAGATGGGTCTCAGAGTGGGAAGGGGCAGATGTCCACGCGGTCTCCGTGTCCACTGAAGATGGGGCGAACGGCCTGGTCGTTCTACCTTCCGTGTTCTGCTCTGACCCAGTGGTGGTGGGAAACGTCCATGGGGACCCAGAGGACGCGGCCGTGCCAGGGGAGAAGGTGGTTGTCCAGCCTGGCGATTGGGTAAACACGGCAGAGGAGTCTGGGCTGGGTCTTGACAGGCCTGGAGTACCTGGCTCCGAGGCATGGGCAAGGCTGGCGGCCCCAGCAGAGGTGGCGTCCAGCAGACTGGGAATGCTGCTGCTGTCCGCCGCCACTGGTGGGCTGAGCGAAGTGGTAGGCGAAGTTGTCCGTGAGCCAGCGTGTGCGGTGCTGGAAAGTGGGGTCGCAGTCATGGGGGGGCTGAGGGTGCGGCCACGCCCTGCGGGTGTGGCCAGGCCTGGGCCCTCAGGGCTCGTCTCCTCTGGAGTCCCAGCGGCCCCTGGCCCAGTAACGGAACCAGTGAAGCCGGGCAGTCCGGTGCCTAGAGGGGCAGCTGAACTGGAACCACTTTCTCCACTGGTCTTCTCTGAGAAGGAGGACGCATCAGGAGCTAAATGGGTGGCTGCCCCGGCTGGTGAGACAACTGTCATGAGCCCTGTGGGTCTCGCAGAGGTGGTGCTGGGAGGAGAAGCTCCGCTCCTCTCTGATCCGGACGTGGGGGAGACGGATGAAGGGCTGCGCCAGGCAACGGAGGAAAGAGGAGACGAGGATCCGGCTTGGCCAAGTGTGCCACGTCCTAAAGGCGACGTGGTTTCAGTCACTGTTGGCAGGTCAGTGACGGGGGGACTTGATGTGCCCGCGGGAGACCTTGAGCCTGCGGAGGCCTCTGTGCCCCCAGCAACGGACACCTCCTGAGAAAAAGGAGGCGTCCCTGTGGGTGCGGCCTCCTTTGAGGAGGCTGCGGTCTCTCCCACGCTGGTGCTGGGCTCTTGGCTCCAGCCCCCTTCAGGGCTCCCTCCCGTCACGGTAGAGGGGACATGTCTGGTTGATGCTTCCAGTAGGGAGTCAGTGGTCAAGGGGAGAAGTGAGCTGGTTTCGGAGCCAGTAGGCAGCGCCACATGGGCTCTGCTCCACTCCCAGGATGAGCTAACAGCTGCGGAAGGTGAAGCTGGGGCTGCGGTATCGGTGTCCGAAGACGTGGATCCTAGAGGCAGAGATGTGGCCACTGACGCATCTGGGCGAGCCCCTCCTCCCGAAGTTGGGCTCTCACGATGTTGGGCAGAAGGAAGAGAGGTGGGTAGGGTATCTGGGCGTTTGCTGCTGGGAGGCACATTTGGCCCCTCAGTGCCTGGGACAGCTGAACTCATGGCATCGCCCACGGGCTGGCTCCCTGAGGAGGCTTCAGGGGTGGCTGGGGTGGGAGTCCAGAGCCACGTAAGCCCCGTGCTTAGCATGCTCATGGCTGCGTCAGCTGGGGTGGAAAACCAGGGGCCAGTTGGAGATTCCTCCGTGCCAGCCACGGGCACGCTATGAGGGGAGGCTGCAGCTATGGTCATTGTCTCCAGGTGGGAGGATGTCTCGGCTCCAACGCTGGCTGTTGGAACACCTGAGCTGGGGCTTAAGGTGGCGTCCACAAGTGAGTCAGTGGTAGGTCCTCCAGGTGTACGAGCCACTTGGCCAACTGTGGTGTCAGGAGAGTCTAAGGAGTCCCCTGGACGCGTGCTCTTCTCGGAGCCTTGAGGGCCACCCGCTGAAGTTGGCTCAGCCATTGGCACGGAGGTGGAGGCCACATTTGCACGTGACTTGGTGCCGGCGCTGGGGAGGAAGCCTTCAGTGGAGGCCAGGGGGCCAGCCGCATTCTCAGGATGCCGAGGCCCCTTTGTGACTGGAGGTGGAGACGGAGTGTCTGTGTTCTGCTGCCCACTCACGGTAACAGGACTCGTCACGTCCAAGGAGGCAGAGGGGACTAGGAGAGTGGTGGAATAGCCTGGCTCCTCTCTCACACTCGGGGAACCAGAGGAGGCCACTCCGTCTGTCCAGGGAGTCTGCGCTGGCCCTTTGTTACTGGTGGGCTGTCGGGGAGTGATGTGCTCCGCGCCCGTCAGCTCAGAGACGCTGCTGGATACAGTCCTGATCTCTCTGGTCCCTGCCACGGGCGCAACAGCTGTACTGGGGCCTCCTCCTACCGAAGGTACAGTCTTGCTCATAGTAGTCAAAGGCAGCCCAGAGGAGCTGGCCTCAGTCCCCGTCTGGGCCTCAGGCGTCCCGGGGACGGTGGAAGGCCCTGCGTGGGTACCGATGGAAATGGGCAGTATCTCCGTGACTTGGCTATTGGAGACTGGCTCAGACGCAGACGGAGCAGGTGTCTGGCTGCTTGCTCGCTCCGAAGCAGAGGTGCCTGTGTGGAAGGCGTCACCTGCAGCAGTCTCTGCGCGCCTGGTGGCGTCAGGCTCTGCCCCTGTTGTGCTGACTGGACTAGACGTGGCCAGGGGCAGAAGGGACGAAATTGTCCCTTGTGGGCCGGTGTCTGGGGAAGCACTGGAGCCTGGGGTGCCTGGGAACTCCCCTGCAGTGGGACCAACTGGGACGGTGGCCACGGTCACGCCAGCAGAAGGCTCAGGCGAAGTAGGAGCCCCTGCCACAGAGGACACGGTCGTCGAGGGTGTCTCCACAGCTTGGCTCCCTGCAGCAGAACCCGCAGCGAGGCTGCTGGGCTGAGCGGAGGCGGAGCCAAGAGCTGTGCCTGCGGGGACGCTCACAGCTGGCGTCCTGAAAGTCGAGCTTCCCGTGGTGGATGCCACCACCACCGGCAGGCTGGTGGGCTCCGTGGGCTCTCTGCTTGCAGGGGAGACATCCCCGGTAGCTGCTCCGCCTGGGCTCCTGCTGGACAGTCCTGTGTCTAAAAGAGGGGATTGGTTGGTGCGCGTGGCGGTGCCTGCGGTGTGTGGGGTCTGCGGGCGACGGGTGCGTGGGAATCACCCTCACAGTCACCCTCATCTCCTCTCTGCAAGGCTCCTTCCCTTTGCGGAATGACAACCCCCCCCCCCCTCCCTCTCCAAGCTCCACTGCTCGCTCTCCTTCCGCCGGGCACCATGGGCACCTCCCCCGACGGGACAAGAACCTTCACCACTCAAAGCTCCCTGCCACAGAGCTCACCTCTGAGGCCGAAGCACGCCACCATGGAGAGGGCTAAGCCTGGGAGTCTGTCTCTTAAGTTTGCCCCACCCTCTCTTCATTGTGCTCTCGGTCACGTCTCAGCTGCTCAGACCACCCCCTGCCATCCACTTCCTCTGCCTCATCCCGGGAAGCCTGGTGGTTGCCGTCTCCTCACCCCCGTGCACCTTCCCAAAATGCAGCCCAAGGCAAGCCCTGCAAAAATCACTTCCTTCTCCACCACTGCCCAATGCAAAAGGAGTCGCTGCTTTCCATCACGAAGGAATAGACGCGTAGGGAAAGAAACGCCGAAAGAGGGAAACCGAGGAATAAAGAATGAAAATGTTCCCAGAAATTGAATAGCACGCCCAGACATCAAGACCCAAGAAAAGGACATGAGATTTCCGTGAGATGGAGGACAGCAGGGGGCCAACTCTTACTCACCTGAAGCGACAGCAGTTGTGGTGGGCACTGAGGACTCACTGAATGGAGATCTCGTACCTTCCTGTGACGTTAGGTCTGCAAGGTGGGTGCTGGGACCGAGGCTCTGGCCAGTTCCTATAAAGACAGGAAGTCAGTCGATCCGTCACTCGGCGAACACGGATTGCGCACTTACTCTAGAACTCGCAGGGAGACCCAGCACGTGGGAGGCAACACGAGAAGATCCCTGGAGATCACCTGTGTGTCCTGGGTCACGCCTTCCCTTCCCAGCCCTGGTTGAGGGGTCCCGCGCTCCACAGCCCAATTCTACATGCTACCGAAAGCTCCTGACAGCCATGAGGACAAGCCATTTCTGCCCAGAGGGTGGCAAGGGTCATTTCAGCCGCGGAGCGCTACAAGGCTCCCCCTGCACAAAGGTCAGAGAACTCGAATGACCCCTGGAACCCAGAGCTCTCGAGCAGAGAATGACAGAAGCCCTGAGCAGGAACTCTCAGGGCATGGCAAGCCTTCCCTCTGAACTACACATGGCTGCTTCCCACAGTGAGGCCGGAATGAATCAACCCGCCCACTAAAAACTGCATCCTCCACAGGGGAAGAAGGAGGTGGAAGGACCAGGGACTGCACCAAAGACCGTACCCGATGGAGAAGTGAGATCCGCTGGGAGATGGGTCTCAGAGTGGGAAGGGGCAGATGTCCACGCGGTCTCCGTGTCCACTGAAGATGGGGCGAACGGCCTGGTCGTTCTACCTTCCGTGTTCTGCTCTGACCCAGTGGTGGTGGGAAACGTCCATGGGGACCCAGAGGACGCGGCCGTGCCAGGGGAGAAGGTGGTTGTCCAGCCTGGCGATTGGGTAAACACGGCAGAGGAGTCTGGGCTGGGTCTTGACAGGCCTGGAGTACCTGGCTCCGAGGCATGGGCAAGGCTGGCGGCCCCAGCAGAGGTGGCGTCCAGCAGACTGGGAATGCTGCTGCTGTCCGCCGCCACTGGTGGGCTGAGCGAAGTGGTAGGCGAAGTTGTCCGTGAGCCAGCGTGTGCGGTGCTGGAAAGTGGGGTCGCAGTCATGGGGGGGCTGAGGGTGCGGCCACGCCCTGCGGGTGTGGCCAGGCCTGGGCCCTCAGGGCTCGTCTCCTCTGGAGTCCCAGCGGCCCCTGGCCCAGTAACGGAACCAGTGAAGCCGGGCAGTCCGGTGCCTAGAGGGGCAGCTGAACTGGAACCACTTTCTCCACTGGTCTTCTCTGAGAAGGAGGACGCATCAGGAGCTAAATGGGTGGCTGCCCCGGCTGGTGAGACAACTGTCATGAGCCCTGTGGGTCTCGCAGAGGTGGTGCTGGGAGGAGAAGCTCCGCTCCTCTCTGATCCGGACGTGGGGGAGACGGATGAAGGGCTGCGCCAGGCAACGGAGGAAAGAGGAGACGAGGATCCGGCTTGGCCAAGTGTGCCACGTCCTAAAGGCGACGTGGTTTCAGTCACTGTTGGCAGGTCAGTGACGGGGGGACTTGATGTGCCCGCGGGAGACCTTGAGCCTGCGGAGGCCTCTGTGCCCCCAGCAACGGACACCTCCTGAGAAAAAGGAGGCGTCCCTGTGGGTGCGGCCTCCTTTGAGGAGGCTGCGGTCTCTCCCACGCTGGTGCTGGGCTCTTGGCTCCAGCCCCCTTCAGGGCTCCCTCCCGTCACGGTAGAGGGGACATGTCTGGTTGATGCTTCCAGTAGGGAGTCAGTGGTCAAGGGGAGAAGTGAGCTGGTTTCGGAGCCAGTAGGCAGCGCCACATGGGCTCTGCTCCACTCCCAGGATGAGCTAACAGCTGCGGAAGGTGAAGCTGGGGCTGCGGTATCGGTGTCCGAAGACGTGGATCCTAGAGGCAGAGATGTGGCCACTGACGCATCTGGGCGAGCCCCTCCTCCCGAAGTTGGGCTCTCACGATGTTGGGCAGAAGGAAGAGAGGTGGGTAGGGTATCTGGGCGTTTGCTGCTGGGAGGCACATTTGGCCCCTCAGTGCCTGGGACAGCTGAACTCATGGCATCGCCCACGGGCTGGCTCCCTGAGGAGGCTTCAGGGGTGGCTGGGGTGGGAGTCCAGAGCCACGTAAGCCCCGTGCTTAGCATGCTCATGGCTGCGTCAGCTGGGGTGGAAAACCAGGGGCCAGTTGGAGATTCCTCCGTGCCAGCCACGGGCACGCTATGAGGGGAGGCTGCAGCTATGGTCATTGTCTCCAGGTGGGAGGATGTCTCGGCTCCAACGCTGGCTGTTGGAACACCTGAGCTGGGGCTTAAGGTGGCGTCCACAAGTGAGTCAGTGGTAGGTCCTCCAGGTGTACGAGCCACTTGGCCAACTGTGGTGTCAGGAGAGTCTAAGGAGTCCCCTGGACGCGTGCTCTTCTCGGAGCCTTGAGGGCCACCCGCTGAAGTTGGCTCAGCCATTGGCACGGAGGTGGAGGCCACATTTGCACGTGACTTGGTGCCGGCGCTGGGGAGGAAGCCTTCAGTGGAGGCCAGGGGGCCAGCCGCATTCTCAGGATGCCGAGGCCCCTTTGTGACTGGAGGTGGAGACGGAGTGTCTGTGTTCTGCTGCCCACTCACGGTAACAGGACTCGTCACGTCCAAGGAGGCAGAGGGGACTAGGAGAGTGGTGGAATAGCCTGGCTCCTCTCTCACACTCGGGGAACCAGAGGAGGCCACTCCGTCTGTCCAGGGAGTCTGCGCTGGCCCTTTGTTACTGGTGGGCTGTCGGGGAGTGATGTGCTCCGCGCCCGTCAGCTCAGAGACGCTGCTGGATACAGTCCTGATCTCTCTGGTCCCTGCCACGGGCGCAACAGCTGTACTGGGGCCTCCTCCTACCGAAGGTACAGTCTTGCTCATAGTAGTCAAAGGCAGCCCAGAGGAGCTGGCCTCAGTCCCCGTCTGGGCCTCAGGCGTCCCGGGGACGGTGGAAGGCCCTGCGTGGGTACCGATGGAAATGGGCAGTATCTCCGTGACTTGGCTATTGGAGACTGGCTCAGACGCAGACGGAGCAGGTGTCTGGCTGCTTGCTCGCTCCGAAGCAGAGGTGCCTGTGTGGAAGGCGTCACCTGCAGCAGTCTCTGCGCGCCTGGTGGCGTCAGGCTCTGCCCCTGTTGTGCTGACTGGACTAGACGTGGCCAGGGGCAGAAGGGACGAAATTGTCCCTTGTGGGCCGGTGTCTGGGGAAGCACTGGAGCCTGGGGTGCCTGGGAACTCCCCTGCAGTGGGACCAACTGGGACGGTGGCCACGGTCACGCCAGCAGAAGGCTCAGGCGAAGTAGGAGCCCCTGCCACAGAGGACACGGTCGTCGAGGGTGTCTCCACAGCTTGGCTCCCTGCAGCAGAACCCGCAGCGAGGCTGCTGGGCTGAGCGGAGGCGGAGCCAAGAGCTGTGCCTGCGGGGACGCTCACAGCTGGCGTCCTGAAAGTCGAGCTTCCCGTGGTGGATGCCACCACCACCGGCAGGCTGGTGGGCTCCGTGGGCTCTCTGCTTGCAGGGGAGACATCCCCGGTAGCTGCTCCGCCTGGGCTCCTGCTGGACAGTCCTGTGTCTAAAAGAGGGGATTGGTTGGTGCGCGTGGCGGTGCCTGCGGTGTGTGGGGTCTGCGGGCGACGGGTGCGTGGGAATCACCCTCACAGTCACCCTCATCTCCTCTCTGCAAGGCTCCTTCCCTTTGCGGAATGACAACCCCCCCCCCCCCTCCCTCTCCAAGCTCCACTGCTCGCTCTCCTTCCGCCGGGCACCATGGGCACCTCCCCCGACGGGACAAGAACCTTCACCACTCAAAGCTCCCTGCCACAGAGCTCACCTCTGAGGCCGAAGCACGCCACCATGGAGAGGGCTAAGCCTGGGAGTCTGTCTCTTAAGTTTGCCCCACCCTCTCTTCATTGTGCTCTCGGTCACGTCTCAGCTGCTCAGACCACCCCCTGCCATCCACTTCCTCTGCCTCATCCCGGGAAGCCTGGTGGTTGCCGTCTCCTCACCCCCGTGCACCTTCCCAAAATGCAGCCCAAGGCAAGCCCTGCAAAAATCACTTCCTTCTCCACCACTGCCCAATGCAAAAGGAGTCGCTGCTTTCCATCACGAAGGAATAGACGCGTAGGGAAAGAAACGCCGAAAGAGGGAAACCGAGGAATAAAGAATGAAAATGTTCCCAGAAATTGAATAGCACGCCCAGACATCAAGACCCAAGAAAAGGACATGAGATTTCCGTGAGATGGAGGACAGCAGGGGGCCAACTCTTACTCACCTGAAGCGACAGCAGTTGTGGTGGGCACTGAGGACTCACTGAATGGAGATCTCGTACCTTCCTGTGACGTTAGGTCTGCAAGGTGGGTGCTGGGACCGAGGCTCTGGCCAGTTCCTATAAAGACAGGAAGTCAGTCGATCCGTCACTCGGCGAACACGGATTGCGCACTTACTCTAGAACTCGCAGGGAGACCCAGCACGTGGGAGGCAACACGAGAAGATCCCTGGAGATCACCTGTGTGTCCTGGGTCACGCCTTCCCTTCCCAGCCCTGGTTGAGGGGTCCCGCGCTCCACAGCCCAATTCTACATGCTACCGAAAGCTCCTGACAACCATGAGGACAAGCCATTTCTGCCCAGAGGGTGGCAAGGGTCATTTCAGCCGCGGAGCGCTACAAGGCTCCCCCTGCACAAAGGTCAGAGAACTCGAATGACCCCTGGAACCCAGAGCTCTCGAGCAGAGAATGACAGAAGCCCTGAGCAGGAACTCTCAGGGCATGGCAAGCCTTCCCTCTGAACTACACATGGCTGCTTCCCACAGTGAGGCCGGAATGAATCAACCCGCCCACTAAAAACTGCATCCTCCACAGGGGAAGAAGGAGGTGGAAGGACCAGGGACTGCACCAAAGACCGTACCCGATGGAGAAGTGAGATCCGCTGGGAGATGGGTCTCAGAGTGGGAAGGGGCAGATGTCCACGCGGTCTCCGTGTCCACTGAAGATGGGGCGAACGGCCTGGTCGTTCTACCTTCCGTGTTCTGCTCTGACCCAGTGGTGGTGGGAAACGTCCATGGGGACCCAGAGGACGCGGCCGTGCCAGGGGAGAAGGTGGTTGTCCAGCCTGGCGATTGGGTAAACACGGCAGAGGAGTCTGGGCTGGGTCTTGACAGGCCTGGAGTACCTGGCTCCGAGGCATGGGCAAGGCTGGCGGCCCCAGCAGAGGTGGCGTCCAGCAGACTGGGAATGCTGCTGCTGTCCGCCGCCACTGGTGGGCTGAGCGAAGTGGTAGGCGAAGTTGTCCGTGAGCCAGCGTGTGCGGTGCTGGAAAGTGGGGTCGCAGTCATGGGGGGGCTGAGGGTGCGGCCACGCCCTGCGGGTGTGGCCAGGCCTGGGCCCTCAGGGCTCGTCTCCTCTGGAGTCCCAGCGGCCCCTGGCCCAGTAACGGAACCAGTGAAGCCGGGCAGTCCGGTGCCTAGAGGGGCAGCTGAACTGGAACCACTTTCTCCACTGGTCTTCTCTGAGAAGGAGGACGCATCAGGAGCTAAATGGGTGGCTGCCCCGGCTGGTGAGACAACTGTCATGAGCCCTGTGGGTCTCGCAGAGGTGGTGCTGGGAGGAGAAGCTCCGCTCCTCTCTGATCCGGACGTGGGGGAGACGGATGAAGGGCTGCGCCAGGCAACGGAGGAAAGAGGAGACGAGGATCCGGCTTGGCCAAGTGTGCCACGTCCTAAAGGCGACGTGGTTTCAGTCACTGTTGGCAGGTCAGTGACGGGGGGACTTGATGTGCCCGCGGGAGACCTTGAGCCTGCGGAGGCCTCTGTGCCCCCAGCAACGGACACCTCCTGAGAAAAAGGAGGCGTCCCTGTGGGTGCGGCCTCCTTTGAGGAGGCTGCGGTCTCTCCCACGCTGGTGCTGGGCTCTTGGCTCCAGCCCCCTTCAGGGCTCCCTCCCGTCACGGTAGAGGGGACATGTCTGGTTGATGCTTCCAGTAGGGAGTCAGTGGTCAAGGGGAGAAGTGAGCTGGTTTCGGAGCCAGTAGGCAGCGCCACATGGGCTCTGCTCCACTCCCAGGATGAGCTAACAGCTGCGGAAGGTGAAGCTGGGGCTGCGGTATCGGTGTCCGAAGACGTGGATCCTAGAGGCAGAGATGTGGCCACTGACGCATCTGGGCGAGCCCCTCCTCCCGAAGTTGGGCTCTCACGATGTTGGGCAGAAGGAAGAGAGGTGGGTAGGGTATCTGGGCGTTTGCTGCTGGGAGGCACATTTGGCCCCTCAGTGCCTGGGACAGCTGAACTCATGGCATCGCCCACGGGCTGGCTCCCTGAGGAGGCTTCAGGGGTGGCTGGGGTGGGAGTCCAGAGCCACGTAAGCCCCGTGCTTAGCATGCTCATGGCTGCGTCAGCTGGGGTGGAAAACCAGGGGCCAGTTGGAGATTCCTCCGTGCCAGCCACGGGCACGCTATGAGGGGAGGCTGCAGCTATGGTCATTGTCTCCAGGTGGGAGGATGTCTCGGCTCCAACGCTGGCTGTTGGAACACCTGAGCTGGGGCTTAAGGTGGCGTCCACAAGTGAGTCAGTGGTAGGTCCTCCAGGTGTACGAGCCACTTGGCCAACTGTGGTGTCAGGAGAGTCTAAGGAGTCCCCTGGACGCGTGCTCTTCTCGGAGCCTTGAGGGCCACCCGCTGAAGTTGGCTCAGCCATTGGCACGGAGGTGGAGGCCACATTTGCACGTGACTTGGTGTGCCGGCGCTGGGGAGGAAGCCTTCAGTGGAGGCCAGGGGGCCAGCCGCATTCTCAGGATGCCGAGGCCCCTTTGTGACTGGAGGTGGAGACGGAGTGTCTGTGTTCTGCTGCCCACTCACGGTAACAGGACTCGTCACGTCCAAGGAGGCAGAGGGGACTAGGAGAGTGGTGGAATAGCCTGGCTCCTCTCTCACACTCGGGGAACCAGAGGAGGCCACTCCGTCTGTCCAGGGAGTCTGCGCTGGCCCTTTGTTACTGGTGGGCTGTCGGGGAGTGATGTGCTCCGCGCCCGTCAGCTCAGAGACGCTGCTGGATACAGTCCTGATCTCTCTGGTCCCTGCCACGGGCGCAACAGCTGTACTGGGGCCTCCTCCTACCGAAGGTACAGTCTTGCTCATAGTAGTCAAAGGCAGCCCAGAGGAGCTGGCCTCAGTCCCCGTCTGGGCCTCAGGCGTCCCGGGGACGGTGGAAGGCCCTGCGTGGGTACCGATGGAAATGGGCAGTATCTCCGTGACTTGGCTATTGGAGACTGGCTCAGACGCAGACGGCAGGTGTCTGGCTGCTTGCTCGCTCCGAAGCAGAGGTGCCTGTGTGGAAGGCGTCACCTGCAGCAGTCTCTGCGCGCCTGGTGGCGTCAGGCTCTGCCCCTGTTGTGCTGACTGGACTAGACGTGGCCAGGGGCAGAAGGGACGAAATTGTCCCTTGTGGGCCGGTGTCTGGGGAAGCACTGGAGCCTGGGGTGCCTGGGAACTCCCCTGCAGTGGGACCAACTGGGACGGTGGCCACGGTCACGCCAGCAGAAGGCTCAGGCGAAGTAGGAGCCCCTGCCACAGAGGACACGGTCGTCGAGGGTGTCTCCACAGCTTGGCTCCCTGCAGCAGAACCCGCAGCGAGGCTGCTGGGCTGAGCGGAGGCGGAGCCAAGAGCTGTGCCTGCGGGGACGCTCACAGCTGGCGTCCTGAAAGTCGAGCTTCCCGTGGTGGATGCCACCACCACCGGCAGGCTGGTGGGCTCCGTGGGCTCTCTGCTTGCAGGGGAGACATCCCCGGTAGCTGCTCCGCCTGGGCTCCTGCTGGACAGTCCTGTGTCTAAAAGAGGGGATTGGTTGGTGCGCGTGGCGGTGCCTGCGGTGTGTGGGGTCTGCGGGCGACGGGTGCGTGGGAATCACCCTCACAGTCACCCTCATCTCCTCTCTGCAAGGCTCCTTCCCTTTGCGGAATGACAACCTCCCCCCCCCCCCTCCAAGCTCCACTGCTCGCTCTCCTTCCGCCGGGCACCATGGGCACCTCCCCCGACGGGACAAGAACCTTCACCACTCAAAGCTCCCTGCCACAGAGCTCACCTCTGAGGCCGAAGCACGCCACCATGGAGAGGGCTAAGCCTGGGAGTCTGTCTCTTAAGTTTGCCCCACCCTCTCTTCATTGTGCTCTCGGTCACGTCTCAGCTGCTCAGACCACCCCCTGCCATCCACTTCCTCTGCCTCATCCCGGGAAGCCTGGTGGTTGCCGTCTCCTCACCCCCGTGCACCTTCCCAAAATACAGCCCAAGGCAAGCCCTGCAAAAATCACTTCCTTCTCCACCACTGCCCAATGCAAAAGGAGTCGCTCTTTTCAGTCTCCAAAGAATATATCAGGTTTCCCAACCTCTATTCATTATGCTCTCAGTCACTTCTCAGGGGCACATATTACTTTGTCTAATCCATTTCTGCTGACTCATCCTGTGGTGCCTGGTGAATGACTTGTACTGAACAACTCTTCACCTTCCTCACATACATCCTTCGAATCCATCCTCTCTTTCCGTTCTGTCCTCCAAAGACAACCATCCATATTTTTAATGCCGAAGGATTAGGGATGGAGGGAAAGCCCATAATCAGTACAAGAAAGAAAAATGAAAGTGTTCCCATAATTTTAAAATGATGCAGAAAGACACCCAGACCCAAGTATACCGCTGATATCCATGAGATAAAAAAGTCCTCAAGGCAGGAAAAGGAGCCCCCAGGAAGAATTGTTTCCCAGTGGAATCAGACGGGCAAATCTTACTTACCCAAAGCACTAATAGTTGCCGTGAGCACTGTTGGCTTTCTTGCTTGAAATCTGGTACCTTCCTGTGAGGTTCCGTCTGCAATGCGGGTGCTGGCATCGAGGCTCTCGCCCGTTCCTGGAAAGACGGAAAGTCATTCAATCCGTCAGTCAGAAATCAAATACTGAGCGCATATTCTGGGCTAGTAGAGAGGTCCATCAGATACAACACAGAATGAAAAAACTTCAGATCTCGTCAAAGTCGAAAAGACTCAAACATCTGTGCATCTTTGGTCACACCTTCCCCTCCGAACACTGGCTGATGAGTCTCCCTCTCCACACAGCTCAATTCTGCATCTTACCTGAAGCATTAGACGGGAAGGAGACATGGCATCTCTGCCCAGAGGACAGGAAGAATCATTCAACACTAGGGACTACAAGTCCACCCTCCCAGACAGTTTCGAGTAGGACTATGAAACATTAAGCTCCCAAGAAGAGGAAAGAAGGACCTAGCTGCCTCCGGCCTCCCGAGCCGACTGCGAATCTCCGTTGCTTCCCGACTCCTAGACGGGAGCTAGCTGGCTGCGTCCTGGAGGAATCTTTCTAGGAGAGGAGACAGCTTGGCCCCTCGAGTGGACAGACGAGGCCGGGCCGGGTCGTGGTACCAATCTGACTATGCTGAGCTTCGGGGCCAAAGCGGAGCGATGCTGAGGGGGCCGAGCCGCTCCTGGCCTGGCAGGCTGCCCTCATCTCGGGCCTCGGGCAGAACCTCACCATGCCTGGCGTGAAGCTGACCATCCAGGTCTACTGCCAGAAGGTTCTGCACGGGGCTGAGTATCCTCACTGCGCTGTCAACAGGCTCCTGGTGGCTGAGAAGCAGAAGTCCCCCAAGGAGCAGCCCTCGCACTGCGGCACTAACCCACACTGGATCCGCTTCATGAACTGAACTCCCCTCTTCCACTGCGCCTTGCACCAGCCCGCATACTAGAGGTGGACCTCACCTTGATTGATTCATGGTGCCCAGATAACAGCTATGTGATTGCTGGTTATTATCAAGCTAATGAACGTGTAAAAGATGCCAGTCCAAACCAGGTAACCAAGAAGCCAGCTTCCAGAATTACCAAGGGCTTCAATGACCCCGCACTTATCATAGTAAACAACACGAAGTTCACAGTGGAATGCATATGAGCCACGATTCACGTGCATAAGCATCATGAAAACAAGGGCGGTACAGAGATCCACACTGATTATTCTGAAGGCTGACTTGAAGCCCAGAAGATCTCAGCATCTCTCTTGGACAGCAGGTACTAGGAAACCCTTGTGGGGACCAGACATCCAAAATGATTGGACAAATCCAGAGATCAATAAAGCTGTTCTACACCTGTGTTAGGGAGGTATCTTATTGGCTGATTTATGGGCATTTCCACTACACTGAAGAGGAAAAAAAAATTTTTTTAATGTAAATAGTATCTCATACCTTGCGTGGAAAGGCAACAGTTTTAAGAAGTGGCATGTGGCTCAAATGAGGCAGTGAGCCGAAGTGGCCATCTTTTTATAGCAAAGATCTCTCGAGGAGATATGGACTGTCGAGTCTAGCTGTCCCTGTGGATTTTTTCCCAGTTATAAATTGCTCTAACCTTCAAAATCAAAACTATTTCTTCTCGTCCAAGATTGTTACTATTAACTGATTTTAACTAAACTTTTATAATCTTAAGAGAATACTTTTTAAGACGCATGGGCTATCTTTCTGAAAACATCAAATCTTATCCTTTAATGAGTGTTTTGGAGAGTTTTATTTCTGAGTCCATTACTGTAAATACAGTTTTAGGACCAGGCCTGAAAATCTACTATGAATACCATGCTACCAAATCAACTACCCCAGACAACTGTTTTGTGCAAGTAGGCATCTCTGTTAGAGCAGCTGAGTCTATTTAGGGTTATTAGACTGTACTACTTATAGCAATATTGTGCTCAAACAGCCACAGTGGGCTAAGCAACACCTATGTTGAGGGCAGAACCAAGAGCTGTATCTCAAGAGCTCGGCTCAGTGTCCACACAGCACCATAGTCTCAATCAACCAGAAAGTTCTCAAACCCAGAAACAGAGGGAGGGAAAACAGGATTGTGCTAGGATTCAATGCAGATGCAGTCTCTGCTTTTTGGAAAACAGGAATCATTCCAAGTTCTTGACTCACTTGCATGACCATCCAGATAGTTCTAAAAGATGTCTTCAAAATAATTGCCACTGCTTTTGTATTTAGAGCAAAAAATCTTCCATTCATAAAGCTGAATAAGAGAATTTTTTATCAGTACCTTTGGTGGTTTCTAATAAAATCTTACAAAAGGGATAGGAAACTTTTTAACACTGTTGCATTTGTTGTTCCTTTTCCTATTAATTATTTTGTACAGTCTTCAGTGTAATGTACCTTTCCTACTGTCTGTCTCTTTCCTCTTACTACATTGAGAAAACTTGTATTGGCTGAACCCAATGACCTTGAAAAGGGTTCACTTTATAGCATTCAGCATTTTACTCTAAAATCATTTGAACCATTATACTCAAGAAGCATGCTTTAGTCCATGACTTGATGGGGTTATCGATTTAGTTACACAGAGGACCATAGGAATCTGCTAGCCAAAACCCTCATTTTTTCAAATGAGGCAACCGGGGCTTAGGAAGATTAAGCTACTTGCAAAAGGTCACATGGATAGTAAGTGGCAAACCCAGATCCTTGGAGCCCAGATCCAGTGGTCTTTCCATGCACCATACTTTTGCAGACAAGTTCCCCTTTTCTCTTCCTTCTCTTCCCTTTCCTCAGCTTCTTTCTCATAGCTTTTTCATTCCATAAATAATATCTTTCTGTACAGTGCATTGTGGTTACAAAGCCCTCTGAATATCTTCTTTGAGACTCACACCCACCTGCAAGGTCGGCTGAGCAGTTGGCATGATTCCCAGTTTGTAAATGAAGAAACAGGCTCTCAAGAGTTTGAGTGATTTATTTATCCACACTCACACAGTTATTAAGTGTAGCAAAGTTGGGACTCAAACCTGATCTCTTGATTCCTTGTGCAGTGTTCTTTCCATTATACCATGCTACCTCTCTAAAGCCAAGAAATAATCGACAAACAGGGAACAAATATAAAATTTCTGGATGCAAATAAAGGAAAGTTAAATCAGTGAACTTAATCTCTGTACTCTCTTTCACTGGGATACCAAGAATATCACAAGTAGAACATATTAGATGACTCCATTCCTAGTGGAATTGTTTCAAAAAGGAAAAAAATCACTATGTAAAATTTGGTCCTGGGGGGAGTAGAATAGCAAGGTCAAGGCTGAAATGAATTGACAGACCTGTCTGTTTTGATCGTTTTTTTACGTAAGACTTGCTTTGAAGGTATATACATATAAGCTAATGTGATAAGTACTTTAATCTTTTTTTTATGAGGGTCAATATATTAAAAGATAAATAGAAAAGAGATAAATTATAAATACACAAAGAAGCAAAAACAATAAAACGTTTGAATTTTATGTTTATGATTGCCCTACAAAGCCAGAAAAAGAAAGCACTAAAGAGTTCAAAATATTTTAATTATACCTCTACTACTCCTGAATGGTATAGGAAAAAGAAATACAACTTTCTTGGAACATGAAAAATTGCCTTATAGCAATTCCAAAAATGGAATAAGCATCTACAAGGTATTGTAACCATGGGTGCTGAATCAGAAAGCAATTGATAATGTTAAAGATAGTGTAGACAGGGTCCTGGAAGGGAGGAATGGCAGTAGATATGGAGAGAGATGTGGTCTAAAGGGAAAAAGCTCCAGGTTGGGACTCTAGAGCCCCAAGACTGCTCTTAAATAACTTTATGATCCAGGGCAGGGCCCTTCTGATATCCTGGCCTCAGTTTTGCATATCTGTCAAATGGCAAGTCTTGGACTAGATAGCATGAGATCTCTTCCATCTCTACCACTCTGATTTTATGAAGCCTCTGAGATGCCTTCTAACCCAGATCCTGTGATTTTCCTAACAAATAACCTTGGTTCTGTTCAGAATAGAGCTCTGCACATCTACAGTTGGGAAATCTACTGGTTTTATTCTTTGTAAATTTATTTCTATTTATTCTGTCTTCTTTCTTTTAAAGTAGCCTCAGCTATTTCCTTTTGAATAATTAATTTTGATTTGACTTATAGCTTAATTGTCAAATAAATTAATAGCGTTGTGAAAAAACTGTGTCCAAATGCAATTTATAAACGTATTACCTAGATTTTTTTTTGCATTGCTCTTTAAAAAGCAACATAAGTTGTTTTTGAAAATAACAATCCCTCTTATTTCAGCTCCTGAAGTCATAATCCCTTATAGTATCAGAACTGTTACTATGGTGGCTTTTTGTGACATGGGGTAAAGAGAATGAAAAATTGGCAAAATCATATGGATCCATGGGTAGATGAACAAGATCCTTAGATATTACTCTGATAAGGAAATAGGAAAGGGAATTGGCTTTAAAACTAGGTTTCCAGTTTACAAGTAGACATTTCTTAAGGCTTTCGATCAGATCTTACTTCCTTTTAAGTACCACAAAACATTTTAGTAAAAAATAAAACTGTCAGAAAATGCCGTATATGTTACTCTTGCCAAATCTTCTGTGTGTGCACATGTGTTGTGATTTGTCACTTTAACCTAACTTCATTTCCCTACACTTTCAGAAGCCAAGGGATGCCTTTTTTAATCTTCAAGATTTTGACTTGTTCTTCCTTCAAAGTTTGATGATTATTTTGAAATATATGTGAAATGTAATAAAGCATTATTTCTTGGAAACAGAGGTTGAGTGTTATGAAATTCTTGTTCCTTAGAACTGTGTGGTAAAAAGAAAACTCCTGGAGGAATGCCTTTTCATTGTGCACACAGAGAAATCCTGCTATAGGTAACATCAGACTTACCAGTAAAATGAAATGTAGAACTACCAAGTCCTGTTGCCATATGTCCATCAGTATTTGGAATTGTCTTTAGTTACATTCCTTCATAAATACAATGGGACTGCTTTATGCTAAGCCATGAATGATCATTCAGAAAAGCTTGCATTGCACTGCAAGAAACCTTGGACTTGGAATTTTGTTGACATCTACTAAATCAAAAATGTACTCATCTGTACATGAGTAAAGTACGCTACTATTTAACAACACAAAGTTGTGTGAAAATAACTAACTTTTCTTTAAAAAAAAAAAAGAAGGGCCTAAACAGTATGGTCTTTTGTTTACCATGCTATATCACACATGGGAATGAAGACAGGGCTCTCTCTGGTCCCAGATAGGAACCCAGAATTGTCAAAACTAAGCAGAGCATTTTTTTCTATTTCATACACATGATTTTTTTTTTCATTTTCAGTGCCTGATATTACCTTTTCATCCATGACCTAATAATATTAATTGAAAAGGAGACAAGGGCAGCTAGATGGTGCTGTGGATAGAATAGGAGGCTTGAAATCAGGATGACCTGACTTCAAATCCCGGCTTCAGACCCTTAATAACTGAGCAAGTCATTTACCCAATTTCCTCGTCAAAAAAAGAGAGAGACAGACAGAGACAGGCATTGAAGCTTTATATACCAACAAGATGGACATGGGAGGAGCATTAACTGCAGCAGAGAATGTACCTGCTTGGGATGTGATGGCCAGCATAGGTGTGGTGTCTTGGTAGGAAGAGGCAGATGTCCACACTGCCCATGTACCTGGTGAAGATGGAGTGCCTCCTTGAGTCATAGTCATTGAAGTTGAGCCAGGTCCTCCAGGACCAGTGGCTGAAGATGCTGGCTCCTGAGTCAATGAGGTGGTCATTGGGACAGAGGGGCTCTTCTCTCCTGTTGCCCCTAGAAGTTCAAGATGATGAGAAGAAGCAGGAGACACAGGGAAAGTGTCTGTAATCTTGTTCCTGGGAGTCAGGTGTGTACCTTCAGTCCCTGGGACAGCTGACCTCAGGTCTTCAACCCTGGGACTGCTCCATAAGGAGGCTTCAGGTGTGCCTGGAGTGAGGGTCCAGAGCAAATTAAGACCCGTACTTAGCACACTCACAGCTTTAGCTATGGTAGGCAACCTTGAGACACTCATACTTTCTTCAGTGCCTGCCACAGAGACACTGTGAGGGAAAGCTTCTGGTGTTTTTATTAGGGGATCCTCATGGAGGGAGGTCCCTGCTCCAAGACTTGTCAATGAAACACTTGAACTGTGAAGTGAGGTGGTGTCCACATTGGAGCCAGTGCTGGAGTCTCTGGTTGGACTGGTGATTTGGCCAACTGTGGTTGGAGGAGAATATAAGTAGTCGTATGGATCCATGCTGGATTCTGAGCCTTGAGGACCACCTGCTGAAGTTGGCTCAGCCATGAGCATGGAGGTGGAGGCCACATTTGGACTTAATTTTGTGCCAGCAGTGGGAAGGAAGCCTTCAGTAGAAGTCAGGAGGCCAGCCCCACTCTCAGAATACAAGGACCCTGTTGTAGCTGGAGGTGAAGCATCTCTGGTCTGCTCCCCACTCATGGTAACAGGACTCATGGTGTTCAAGGAGGTAGAGGGGAGGAGAGTGGTGGAGTAGCCCTGTTCCTCTCTCGTACTGGGGTAGCCAGAGGAGATCATTCCATCTATCCAAGGAGTCTCCAGAGTCCCCTTCTTAGTGGTAGGTTGTTCTGGAGTGACGTGGACAGTGCCTGAGATCTCAGAGATGCTGCTGGATACAGTCCTGATCTCTGTGGAACCTCCCATGGATGAAACAGCTATGCTTGGATCTCCTCCTACAGAAGATAAAGTCTTACTCATGGCAGTAAAAGGCAGCCCAGATGAGCTGGGCTGAGTCCCTGTCTGGGCCTCAGGCATCCCTGGGGTGGTGGAAGCCACTGTGTGGGTACTAATGGAAATGGGGAGTACATCTGTGACCTTGGTATTGGGGACTGGCTCAAAGCAAGTGTCTGGCTGATTGTTGGCTCTGAAGCAGAAATAACAGAATTGAAGAAGTCACCTGGAGGAGTTTTTGTATGTCTAGTGGTGTCAGATTCCCTCCCTCATGTGGCGGGTGCACTAGGGGTGACCATGGGGAAAAAGGAAGAAAGTGTCCCTTGTGGGCTAGTGTCTAAGGGAGCCTTGGAGCCTGAGATGCCCTGGAACTCAAATGAAGTAGAACCAAGTGGGAGGGAGTCAGTGGCCATGGTCATACCAGCAGATGATTCAGTGGAAGTAGGGGCTCCTGCTACAGAAGACATGGTGGTTGCAGGTATCTCCACAGCTTGGCTCCCTGCAGCAGAACCCACAGTGAGGCTGGTGGACTGAGCAGCAGCAGAGCCAAGAGCTGTCTCTAGAGAAACGGTCACTGCTGGTGTCCTGAAAGTTGAGCTCCCCATGGTGGATGCCACCACAGGCAGGCTGGTGGGCTCCATGGGCTCTCTGCTTGCAGGGGAGACATCCCTGGTCCCTGCTTCCCTTGAGCTCCTTCTGGACAGTCCTGTATCTAAAAGAGGGGATTGGTTGGTACGTGTGGCAGTGTCTGGGGAGGAGTCGTGAAAGAGAATCACCCTCACGGTCACCCTCATCTCCTCTCTGCAAGGCTCCTTCCCTTTGCGGAATGACATTCCCCTCTCCAAGCTCCACTGCTCACTCTCCTTCCCACACACACCATGGCACCTCCCCCCAGGACAAGAACTTTCACCACTCACAGCTCCGTGCCACAGACTGTGAGTCTGAGCTCACCTCTGATGCTGACACACACCACTATGGAGAAGGTTAAGTCTGGGAGTCTATCACCAAGTTTGTCCCAATCACTCTCCAATATGCACTAAGTCACTTCTCAGGAGCACACACAATCTCCTCCAATCATCCGCTGGTTGTTCATGTGAAGCCTAACAGGTGCACCTTCCTAAAATGTTTCATTAGGCAAGCAATGGAAAAACTTTTCCTTCCCCACCATTTCATAGTGCAAAAGGAGTTCCTATTTTCAATTGTGAAGCAATAGAGGAGGGAGAGAATTTTCATAGAGAAACCAAGGAAGAAAGAATGAAAACTGTCCCAGAAATTGAAAATGATGAACAGACACCAAGAACCAAGAAAAGTTCCACAAATATCCACAAGATGGAGTCCTAACCTCAGCTAGCCACTGAGCCCTGATGAAGAATCATACCTGAGTGGGTGCAGATAGGCACATATTACCTGAAGCAACAACAGTGATGGTGGGCACTGGGGGCTCACTGCTTGGAGGTCTGGTACCTTCCTGTGAGGTTCCATCCACAATGTGGGTGCTGGGACCAAGGCTCTCACCAATGCCTGTGAAGATGGGAAGTCAGTCAATTCATCAGTCAAGAAGTATGTCTTCTGCACTGACTCTAATTAAGGCAGAGATCTCTTAGACATTAGGCATCATGAAAAGACTTAAAGTCTCCTAAAGACTCATCTAGATCATCTATGTTTTTGATCATGCCTTCCCTTCAAAACACTGTGTGAAGGTTCACCCTCTCCACAGCCAAATTCTGCATCCTGCTGAAACCATTTGATCAGAATGAGGCCATGCAAGTTATTCCCACAGGATGGGAAGGGTCATTTCAGCCCCAAAGACGACAATGCTGGCTTGACTCACAAAAGGAGAGTGAGTAACAGATTTCAGAGCTCTTGATTGGATGAAAATGGAGGCCCTGAGGAGAAACTCCCAGGGCAAGGCATGCCTTCCTCTTAAAACACATGGCTGCTTTCAACCAAAAGACAAAAATAGATCAGCCTCCCCACTGAAACAGGAATGTCCCAAGGGGAAGGAGAAGATTATGCTCACTTGGGAACATGGGTGAGGTAGAAGGACCAAGGACTGCTCCAAACCCATTGAACCCAATGGAGAAATGATATCCACTGGGAGAGAGGAATCAGAGTGGGAATGATCACATGCCCATGGGGGTCTCTATGTCCACTGAAGATGGGGCAAATGGCCTGGTTGTTCTATCTTCTGTGTACTGCTCTGACACAATGGTTGTGGGAAATATCGATGGGGACCCAGAGGATGGAGCCGTCCCAGGGGAGAAAGTGGTTGTGCAGCCTGGGGATTGGATAAACACAGCAGAGGTGTCTGGGCTGCGTCTTGACAGGCCTGGAGTACCTGCCCCTGAGAAATGGACAAGGCTGACAGTCCCAGCAGAGGTAATGTCCACCTGACAGGGAATGCTGCTGTCTGCCACCATTGGTGGGCTGAGAGCTCACCTCTGATGCTGACACACACCACTATACAGAGGGCTAAGTCTGAGAGTCTATCACTAAGCTTGCCCCAAACCCTCTTCAATATGCTCTCAGTCACTTCTCAGTGGCACATTTCACCTCCTCTAATCCATTTCTGCTGGCTCATCCTGTGGAATCTGAGGAATGACTCAGCAACTGTATACCTTCCTAAAACACATCCCTCAATAAACAATGGACAAACCTCTCTTTCCCCTCCATCCTCCAAAGGAAAGTCATCCGTATTTTTAATCCCAAAAGATTAGAGATGGAGGAAAAACTTTCCACAAGAAATCCATGAAAGACAAAATGAAAATATTCCCAGAATTTGAAAATGATGCTCAGACATCCAGACCCAAGAACACCACAGATATCCATGATATAGAGACATACCCAAAGCAGGAAATGGAGCCCTGATGCGGAATTGTTCCCCAGTGGGAGGAAACAGACAATTTTTACTTACCCAAAGCACTAACAATGGTCATGGGCACTGCAGGCTCTCTGGCCCGAGATCTGGTATCTTCCTGTGAGGATCCACCTGCAATGTGGGTGCTGGCACCAAGGCTCTTGCCAATTCCTTGAAAGACAGGAAGTCAATCAATCCATCAGTCAACAATCAAATACTGAGCTCGTACTCTGGGCTAGGCAGAGGTCTGTCAGATATAAAGCAGCATGAAGAACTTCAGGTCTCCTAAAGACTCAAACATCTGTGCATCTTTGGTCACACCTTCCCTTCCAAACACTGGCTGAGGGGTCCCCTTCTCCATAGGTCAATTCTACATCCTACCTGAAGCATCTGACTGGAATGAGAACATGATATTTTTGCCCAGAGGACACGAAGAATCATTCAGCACCAGGGACTACAAATGACCCTCCCAGGCAGTTTGGAGGAGAACTATAAAGCTCCCAAAAAGAGGAAAGAAGGACCTTGCAGGTTTGGCCTTTTGTCCACCAGGCTATATTAGACATGGGAATGATCCTCTCACTCCAGATAGAATCCCAGAATTCTAAACTAAGCAGAGCATTCTTTCCTTTCCATACATAAGATATTTTCAGTTTTCATCACCTAATATTACCTTTTTACCCATGACCTAAAAATATCCATTGAATATTAGGAGGAATGGGAATTAGGAATAGGAGAAAGGAGTTGAAGCTTTAGGATCAACAAGGTGGACATAGGAGGTGCATGAACTGCAGCAGAGAATGAACCTGCTTGGGATGTGATGGCCAGCACAGGTGTGGTGTCTTGGTAGGAAGAGGCAGATGTCCACACTGCCCATGTACCTGGTGAAGATGGAGTGCCTCCTTGAGTCATAGTCATTGAAGTTGAGCCAGGTCCTCCAGGACCAGTGGCTGAAGATGCTGGCTCCTGAGTCAATGAGGTGGTCATTGGGACAGAGGGGCTCTTCTCTCCTGTTGCCCCTAGAAGTTCAGGATGATGAGAAGAAGCAGGAGACACAGGGAAAGTGTCTGTAATCTTGTTCCTGGGAGTCAGGTGTGTACCTTCAGTCCCTAGGACAGCTGACCTCAGGTCTTCAACCCTGGGACTGCTCCATAAGGAGGCTTCAGGTGTGCCTGGAGTGAGGGTCCAGAGCAAATTAAGACCCGTACTTAGCACACTCACAGCTTTAGCTATGGTAGGCAACCTTGAGACACTCATACTTTCTTCAGTGCCTGCCACAGAGACACTGTGAGGGAAAGCTTCTGGTGTTTTTATTAGGGGATCCTCGTGGAGGGAGGTCCCTGCTCCAAGACTTGTCAATGAAACACTTGAACTGTGAAGTGAGGTGGTGTCCACATTGAAGCCAGTGCTGGAGCCTCTGGTTGGACTGGTGATTTGGCCAACTGTGGTTGGAGGAGAATATAAGTAGTCGTATGGATCCATGCTGAATTCTGAGCCTTGAGGACCACCTGCTGAAGTTGGCTCAGCCATGAGCATGGAGGTGGAGGCCACATTTGGACTTAACTTTGTGCCAGCGCTGAGGAGGAAGCCTTCAGTAAAAGTCAGGAGGCCAGCCCCATTCCCAGGACACAGGGGCCCCCTTGTGGCTGGAGGTGATTATTGAAAATCTGTGTTCTGCTCCCCATTCATGGTAACAGGACTCAAGGTGTCCAAGGAGGCAGAGGGAACTAGGAGAGTGGTGGAATAGCCATGCTCTTCTCTCATACTGGGGGAACCAGAGAAGGTCATTCCATCTGTCCAAGGAATCTCCAGAGTCCCCTTATTACTGGTAGGCTGTCCTGGAGTGATGTGGACAGTGTCTGTCGTCTCACAGATGCTGCTGGAGAAAGTCCTGATCTCTGTGGTCCCTCCCATGGATGGAACAGTTGTCCTTAAGCCTCCTCCTACCGAAGATACATTCTCACTCATGGTTGTAAAAGGCAGCCCAGATGACCTGGGCTCTGTCTCTATCTGAACCTTTGGTTTCCCCATTGTTGCTACAGCCATGTGTATCCTGGAATTGAAATAAGTAGTATCCCTATGACTTTTCTAGTGGACACTGGGTCATATGAAGACAAAGCAAGAATTCCTCTGCTTTCTCTTTCTGCTAGAGATTTACCTGTGTGGAAAGAGTCACTTGGATTGCTGAAGCTCATGGCTTGAGTCAAGGCAGAACCTGTTTCTCCTGGAGTCTCCAGTGTTGAGTCCAGTACTGGATCTCATCACTGAGACCTTTGGGGACCCTGTGGATTCTCTGCTTGCATGAGATTCCTGTGTGGCACGCCCTGACACTGTGCTCCTGGCAGACAGGCCTGAGACTAGAAGAAGGCGTTGGTTGGCACATATGCCAGAGCTAGGCTCAGGCTCCCTTGGGTTTCATTTCATTACCTCCATGACTGCTATGTTTGGCTCTTTCCTCAGCACAGATATTGGCAAACCCCTGCGGCTTAGCCTGTTCTTCAAGGTCGAGGAGCTATAAGCTGTTTAATCAGTCTGAGGAACCCCTCTCGCACCCAGACAGCCACTCATTCACAATACACATGATGTCCTCTTGGAACTCCCACACAAAGAGCCATCTGCTAAGTCTCAGAAATCCCCCAAACCATCTGAGTCTTGAGGGAACAGTATATGACCCAAAGGTACAATGTGTAGTTGGAGTACCCCTGACCTCCAGGCTTCAGTCACAGTGGGAACAGTTAAACCTCATCCTCTCCAAATCACTTGATGTTACATTGTCTAGGCCTTGCTCTAAGGAACAGAATCTAGGCCACTTAAAGAAGTAGCCCAATACTTTGGGGGATTACCAGTCTCCAATTCAAAAGGAGAGTAGAGAGAAGAAGAAAGGAGAGTGGGGTGGGGGAGAAGAGTGGAGGACAGGACAGGACAAGAGAGGAGGAGGGAAAGAATGTGAAAGGGGAAGGAATAAATACAAATATCTGTTTCCTTCCACCTGAATCCCTGACACAATTGAAGTGTACAGGTGAGAATGGGGAATGGCATGGAAGCCCTGCAGGAGAGGATTCCCCATTTTCCTTACTCTGATCAATGTGATGGAGAACATGTATCATGGGTTTTACCAGGTCTTTTCTCATGAAGATGACAGACCACAGCACACCATCCACAGGTGCAGACCAACGAAGGAAAAAAACAGTGGGACCTAAACTTCCCTGAGCCCCCAGAGACAGACACAAAACTACTTTCTCAGAGCCTTCTTCTTTTCAGTCTCTAAAATGAATCCACGTATCATCTCCCAAGTGCAGGAAACAAGATGTGATGAAGAGCCAGATAAAGGCTTTTACTTACCAACTGGACCAATGGTGGATGAGGGGTCTGAAGGATTTCCTGGTGCTTCATGGATTGGAGTATGTGGGATGGGCTCTGTGCCAGCATCACTACCTGCAAGAAGGAACAAAGGTAGTTTAAGTCCTGGCTGACATATGAAAGGCATTGAAGAAAACACCCTGAATGCTTTGGTACTTATTCCACTGACAAGTTGTATACTAGGTACTCGTTCTCTCACTTCTCTTGCTTTTTTTGGTTCCTGGGAACTCTTTCTCCAAAGCCCAAGCTCATCTTTGAACAATATTATGCTTAACTTAGATCTGATAAAAATAAGATTACTTCTCTTCCAAGGAGTAGGTCATTTGGGTGCAAGGACAATGTGGTCACCATCCCAAGGGTGTGTGACTGAGCAGTTAATTGGCTGGGAAGAGCAAAAGGGTTGAATTAGGAGGGCTATCAGAGTCATTCAGCTTAGCATCCTCCTCCTCAATACTAGCTGCTGTCTCCCTGGGTACACCCACTAAACCCCAAAACTTTATTACTTCTATCTTCCCAACAGAATTTAAGCTCCTTATCATTTCTTTCCAGTTCCAGCCCAGTACCATATACACAGTAGGTATTTGGTAAAAATTTATTGTTTGATTGGATTGCCTAGAACAAGCACCTTTTGGAACTAGAGTTAGGGGACTTGGGTTCAAAACTCAGCTCCTGCAACTTGCTACCTGTATGACCTTGGGCAAGTCCCTTTAACCTCTCTGGGTCTTGGCTTCCTCATCTGTAAAGTGAGGGGTTAGATTCAATAAATTCTAAGATCTCTTTTAGCTCCAAATCTGTGAGCTATGATGTTATGAGCAGTCTTAGAACTCAGTGTTATTTTTCAAGGTGTCACACTCATCTATGAATTGCTCCCCTAATTTTGCAAAAGTCACTAAGATTCAGAATAGTAAAACTAAGTCCTAGAAAGTCCCTTACTCCACAGAGGCTTGTAGGACAAAGATAACCCAAGTAAGATGATCCACTAGGGATCAAAAAGGGGAGAGAAAACCATAATTGGGCAGACTCTATCCATGTTCTCCAATGTTGATTGGGAGATTCCCAAAGAAAAGTGGGAATTGGTTAGTAGGCTCCAGTTTGTGTTAAAAAGTTACTCAACAACACCAGACTCTGAGGAGACATGGCCTAGTACCATTTAAAAATCTGTCCATTACAATAAAATTACAGGCAAGTGGACATGTACAGGGAAGGGGGAGGGGGAGAATAAAATATAAGACTTGAAAGAAAGGCCCTTGTCCTGATTTGATCATCTGACTAGGGGATGGAGTAAGGAAGTAGGCCTTCAGCAAATCAGTACATTTCTCTGGAACTCAGTTGTTTCAGTGGTAAAAATAAGGAGGATGGGCTACCTGGCTTTAAGAGCCCCTTTAGAGTGTGTTCCTCCTAGCTTAAGAACAGAGTGAAAACCTATACTTACCAAGGGAATTGGAGGTGGTCATAGGTTGTGAAGGGCCACTTGTTGGCTTGGCTGTGCTCAAATGACCTGCAATATTTGTGGAGGGTATCATTACTGTAAAATAAAATGGGGGAAGACACCAGACTCAGTCATGTCAGACACATAAAGGTTATGGAGGAAAATACACTTCCCCCATAGGCACTAACTCCAAAGACAAGTTATATACCTAGGACATGTAATACTACTTTCATAGGCTCCAGGGAACTTCATCTTCAAAGTTCTAGCCTATGACTGGATAATACCACACTTTCCTTAGACCCAACAAAAAATAAAATCCCATTTCTACCTACAAGAAAGAAAAGATAAGATTTTAAAGCAGGATTCTTAACGCATTTATTGTTATGAATCCCTCAGGCAGGCCATCTGAGAAGGTCTATGGACCTCATCCCCTTCTCAGTTTCATATTTTTAAATGCATAAAATAAAATACATAGGATTACAGAGCAAGTCAATTCTATTAAAATATAGTTCTCAATGTTAAAAATTGCTTTTACATGTAATTGTGAAGGTGGGAAATAAAATATTACTAAAAAAGAAATACAGTTTTCAAAATATTTTCTTGATTCACAGGACTCCAGGTAAAGGACTTCAGGACTCAAATCAGTGCCATCTCCAATCTTGACTACAAAGGGCTGCTCAAGCTGACAGCTCTCTTCTCAATAGAGATATGGTAGACTAATGTGCAGAACGAGGCATATGCCATCAGACATGGTCAATCTATCTGTCTGTTTTGCTTACCTGACCTTTTTTTTATTACAGGAGAGGGTTTTGTTAGATGGGGACTATATGAAAAAATGACAGCAATGTAAAAAGGCATAAATAAAACATATTTAAGAGGGGGGAAAAGACAAGAGATGATGATTCATTTCAGTATAAGGAACAGGAGGTTATCCTCCAGGGGTGTGGGTAGAGAAACAGATGTGGGGAGAGGTCTGGATCACCACCAAGGTCTAAGAGGCAAGATCTGGAAATCAGAGCCAAAAAGTGAAAAAGTTTGCAAAAGGTAGGAGAATTGCATTTCTTTGCAGCTCTAACTTCCCAGGGCACAGCTTATCTCCACCAGGCTCCCTGCACAGTAGAACGTGCTGATAGAAATAACACTGATAAGGGGAGTGGAGTCAAGATGGTGGAGTAGAAGGATGGACCTGTAGAAGCTCTTCCCCCACAGCCCAGAAAATACCTGTAAAAAATGACTCTAAACAAATTCTAGGACAGCAGAAGCCACAAAACAACAGAGTCAAAGAGATTTCCAGCCTAAGATAGCCTGGAAGGCCAACAGGAAAGGTCCATTGCACCAGCTCGGAGTGGAGTGCAGCCCACCATGGACTGCATGCACGCAGCTTGAACAGGACTGGAGAAGGCTTCAGGGGCAGAATCACAGGCAGCAGCTCTGGTTCCCAGATTCCTCAACCCAAAAATGCCAAAGACAGCTTCAGAGGTCAGTGAGAAAGCTCTTTCATCTGTGTGAGAAGGGAACATGGTCTTGCCCTGATCCCAGGGTGGCAGCAACCACTGTTGTGACAGCCTGTCCATTTTTGGAGCCCTTGAGCTAAAGACCCTGGGGGAACTGAGCAGCTGATCTGGGTCTCAGCCCTGAGTGGGGTCTTGGGGTGAGGAGGAGCACTGATGTGGTGGAGATGGTGGAGGCTCTGGAGAGGAAATTCTACTCACAGATCTTGGGCAGAAAATCTTATGGTCGCTCCTAGACCATAGCACAGGCCAGGAGAGGAGTAACTCCTCTCCCTTGATTGTGCCACCTTGAAGGAACTGAGAACTTACAGGTCCCTAGAGTATACCCTCCAGCTGACAAAGAACTTAAAAGTAAAGTAACTGACTGGGAAAATACCCAAAAAAGGGGGGAAAAAATAAGACTATAGAAGGTTACTTTCTTGGTGAACAAGTATTTTCTTCCATCCTTATGGATGAAGAAGAACAATGCATATCATCAGAGGAAGACCTAAAAGTCAAGGCTTCTGCCTCCAAAACCTCCAAAATAAATTTGCGATGGTTTTGGGCCATGGAAGAGCTCAAAAAGGATTTTGAAAATCAAATAAGAGAAGTGGAGGAAAAATTGGGAAGAGAAATGAGAGAGATGCCAGAAAATCATGAACAGCAAGTCAACAACTTGCTAAAGGAGACACCAAAAAAATGCTGAAGAAAATAACACCTTTAAAAATAGACTAACTCAAATGACAAAAGAGGTCCAAAAAGTCAATGAGGAGAAGAATGCTTTAAAAAGCAGAATTAGCCAAATGGAAAAGGAGATTCAAAAGCTCACTGAAGAAAATAGTTCTTTAAAAATTAGAATGGAGCAGATAGAAGCTAATGACTTTATGAGCAACCAAGAAATTACAAAATAAAACTAAAAGAATGAAAAAAATAGAAGACAGTGTGAAATATCTCATTGGAAAAACAACTGACCTGGAAATCCAGGAGATCCAGGAGAGACAATTTTAAAATTATGTGACTATCTGAAAGCCATGATCAAAAAAAGAGTCTAGACATCATCTTTCATGAAATTATCAAGGAAAACTGCCCTGATATTCTGGAACCAGAAGGTAAAATAAATATTGAAAGAATCCACCAATCACCTCCTGAAAGAAATCTGAAAAGAAAAACTCCTAGGAATATTGTAGCCAAATTTCAGAGTTCTCAGGTCAAGGAGAAAAAATTGCAAGCAGTCAGAAAGAAACAATTCAAGTATTGCGGAAATACAATTGGAATAACACAAGATATAGCAGCTTCTACATTAAGGAATCTAAGAGCTTGGAATATGATGTTTCAGAAGTCAAAGGAACTAGGATTAAAAACAGGAATCACCTACCCAACAAAACTGCAAATAATATTTCAGGGGGAAAAGTGGTCATTCAATGAAATAGAGGACTTTCAAGCATTCTTGATGAAAAGACCAGAGCTGATTAGAAAATCTGACTTTCAAACACAAGAATCAAGAGAAGCATGAAAAGGTAAACAGGAAAGAGAAATTATAAAGGACTTACTAAAGTTGAATTGTTTACATTCCTACATGGAAAGATAATATTTGTAACTCTTGAAACTTTTCTCAGTATTTGGGTAGTTGGAGGGATTATAGATATATACAAAAAAAGCCCTCACTTGATCCTCTCAATCTGTCATCACAGATCTCTCCTCTTTCTTGTCAAACTCACAGAAAAAAATAAGTCATTTAAAGTCATTTTTAAAGTCATTTAAGTCATTGCTACCCTCCCTTCTCTCCCCACTCACTCTTGTACCATTTTCAATCTGGCTTCCAACTGCATCACTCCACTGAAACTTCTCTCTCCAAAGTTACCATTGCCAAATCTAATGACCTCTTTTCAATCCTCATCTTCCTTGACTTCTCTGCAGGTGTTGATACCATTGGCCACCATTTCCTCCTGGATAATTTTTGCTCCCTGGGTTTGTTGTGACATTGTTCTTCTTTGGTTCCCTTTCTACTAGTCTGACTGCTCCTCCTCATTCTTCTTTACTGGTTCCTCCTCCATGAACTACCTCACAAACTGTGGATGTCCCCCAGCCATGTCCTTGGCCCTTTTCTCTCTCTCCTCTCCCTCATTTGGTGACCTCATCAGTTTCCATGGGTTGGCTTATTGTCACTACATGGATAACTTCCAGATCTATATATTGTGCTCTTGTCTCTCTACTGAGCTCCAATTCCACATTACGCATTGTTTACTGTACACTTCCACTAACATGTCTTGAAGGTCTAACATGTCTTTGTGTCCAAAACAAAACTTAGCTTTTCCCCCAAAACCACTTCTATTCTGAACTTCCCTCTTACTTTTGAGTAGACCACCATTATTCTAGTCATATAGCCAACCTCAAAGGCATCTTTGACTTCTCACTCACCTTATATATCCAATTACTTGCCAAATCTTGCCAGCTTTACCTTCACATCTCTCATATGATGTCTCTTTTTCTCTACTCACACAGCCACTACCCTAGTTCTGGACTTTATTATCTCTTACCTAGACTATTACAAAAGGCTTTTAACTGGTCTCCTGCCTCTCTGATCCATCTTCTCCATAGCTGTCAAAGGGATTTTCCTAAAGCATATGTCTACTCATGTTGTTGCCTTACTCATAAAACTCAATGGCTCCCTTTCCCCTCTGAGATCAAATATAATCTCCTCTGTTTGGCATTTTGAACTCTTCACAACCTAGTCTCAAACCTTTCCAGCTTTATTACACTTTCCTTCCATACATGCACCAGCCTGACTGCTCATCACACACATCTCCTGTCTCTACTTTTGCATGGCCTAGACTCTCATGCCTAGAACACATTATCATCACTTCTCCATCTTAGAATTTCTAACTTCCTTTGAGATTCAGCTCAAGTTCTACCTTATATAAATGAGGCCTTTCCCGATTAGCTCAGTTGCTACTATATTCTCTCTCAAAAAATCATGTCTGTTTTGTACATAACTCTATATGTACATGTTTGTCTCTACCAATAAAATAAAAGCTCCTTGAAGAAAAAAAAAAAAGAAATAACACTGATAATAGCTGGCATTCCAACAGCCTTATGAGGGTAGGTAGCATTACAGATCAGGAAACTCAGGCAGACTTACTGACTTTTAGGCGGTCACACAACTAGTAAGTATTTGCAGTAGAATTCAAACTGAAGCCTTCCTGAATCCCAAGTCTCAAGCTCTTTCCACCATATCAGCTACTTACAAAGTGGGTGGGATTGGCTGAAAGAGCAGAGTCTGTTCCTGCTTCAGGAACATTGTCCCCTGTGGCTGTAGTCTTGAGGGAGGATGAGGCTGTTGTCTGTACTCCCTGTCTTGTCCATCAGAAAAGCATCCACTAGTGTGGACCCTAAACCTGGGTCCAAGGAGGGTGTGCTCTCCCCTACAGACTTTTTGGTGCCTGCTCCTGTGCCAGTACCATGAGATCAGACAGCACTGTGGGAGGAGAGGCTGCTGAGCTGCTGTCTGCTCTGAAGCCAGAGGTAGCTCCAGGTGTCAAGCTAGCTGTCAGTATCTGCTCTGGAGGGCTAGATCCTCTGCTGGCCTCATCACTACCAGTGCGTTGATGTCCAGTAAGGACTGAAGAGATCAATTTCAAAGGGGTCATGGCTGATCCACTGGTGGTAGCAGGGGTGGGATTTGCAGAGAAAGTCACTGTAGGGCTCTCTCCAATGTCACTGGCAAAGCTGCCTCTGGCCATAGCCAGAGAAGACAAGGCTGTCAGAGGGAGAGCTGAGCTGATCTCTGAGCTCCCAGGAGCTATAGAGTTAAGAGGTGTGACTGATGAACCTGACTGGGTGGTCAGATTGTCTAAGGAGGACAGAATTTCCAGGAAAGAGGTGGTCAGGTGTGTGGCTGTGCTGGTCTGCCCTCCTGCATGTAGGTCAAGATGGTGAGAAGTCGGAACAAACTCTGTGAGTTGGCTCCCAGGTCTCAGGAGTGAGCTATCCATCCCAGGGGCAGGTGAGCCCAGCTCTCCATCCCCAGGAAGAGCTCCCAGTGAGAGTGCAGGAATTGGTAGAATGAGACTCTGTGCCACAGGGAGGGCAGAACCTGCAGTATTCACGGTGACTTGAGCTGTGCTTGGGCACCTTGAGATGACAGAACTCTCTTCAGTATTAGCCACAGAGCTGCTGATGCTGGAGGCATCAAGTGCTGTGTTCAGTGCCAGAGGAGAATGGGTTCTTGTTTCAAGGCCGGCCTCTTGAGCAGCTACTGTGTAGGTTAGGTTTGCGTCACTGACTGAGCCCCTCCTGTGCCTTTCAGGAGAGCTAATCCAGAAGTCAGCTCTACTCTGAGTGGAGAGTGAAGTCCCAGGGGAACCTATACTGTTTCCCAAGTCCAGAGTGCTATCTTCTGTACTGGTCTCAGCCACTTGGGTGTTCATTAATGGCAAATCTGGATTCGACCATCTCATTCTTGCCACAGTCAAGCCTCTAGTGGTGGCCAAAGCTGCAGAGTGAGTGGCCCAGTCAGAAGCAGTGGTCTCTGTGGGACCAGTGGATGGAGAAGGAGTTTCTTTCTGTACTTCAAAGATAACCCTGGTATCCACTATAGTGGAGGATGTGGGGGCAGACATGGAGTATTGCCGGATATCTGTCATGCTGATTCTTTCAAAGCAGGGAGTAGCCAAATGAACCTCAGAGCTGGGATACAATTTTTGAATGACCTGAGGTATGTCTGTGAGCTCAAAGAAAGAGTTAGACCATGTGGTACTCCCTCCTGGCAGATCTGCTGATGTGCCAGTTCTCTGAAGGTCACTAAGAGCAGAGACAGGCAGGGCCTCAGAGCAGGGCCCTCTTCCTACCCTGGCATCCAGCCACTCTGGGGTAGTGGGTAAGGCCAGGGTCAAGGAGGAAGCTGCGGTCCTGCTTGGAACTTTAGTGAACTTGGGCTGTGTGCCTGCATGGGTTGTCCAATAAGAAAGCATCCCTCCAGGTGTTGAAGCAAGAGGGGTAGCTAATGGATTGGGGCCTCCATCCTCAGTGTCTGAGCATGTTGAAGCTTCAGAAGAGGATGCAGCTGGGAGGGCACATAGACTGGCCTCTGCCCCCACACTTGGAAGTTCAGGATGTGGGGAGAGCCCAGGAGAAGGAGACACAACATCCGCCATCTTGCTAGTAGGGGTCAGACTTGAACTTTCAGACCCAAGGACATCTGAGTTCATCTCCTTAGCCACAGGAGTGACCTCTAATGAGGATGATGGAATGAGGGGCTCTGACCCAGTAGGGCTGGTGGCAGTGGCAGTCACAGGGACAGTTGTGACTTCTGCTGTTCTATAAGGCCAAGACACAACTGTGCTGTCTTCAGTAACAGGCAGAGTGCTGCTGGCAACAGATATGTCATCTGTTACTTTGGTTGATTCCAAGGACAGATACATCTTTGCTCCAATGCTAGCCCTTGACATGGTATGGGCTAGAGTCTTACCCTCTGCTCTAAGGTTGGCCCTTGACATGGTTTGCATCAGAATCTTATACACAGTTGAGTCTGGGATGGCCCCTCTAAATGGACTTGTCTTAAGGTCAGTGTTTGTGTCAGTAGTGTCAGATGTCCCAGGGAAAATTGTGCTAGCTTCTAAAAATGGAGCATGACCCGCTGTACTTTCCTGAGCCTCTACAATACTTGAGGAGGCTAAATTTGAACTTGACTCTGCAGTGTCAATGGTGAAGGCTTCAGTGGTGGCCATGATTGACCTCCCAGAGTTAGCTGCCTGCTCAGGAATGATAGTTTCTAGGGGGACAACAGTGACAAGAGAAGCAACTTCCATGGAAGTGGATGTTGTGGTGCCCATAGGGATGGAGTGGTTCACTTCCTCACCTAGAGTGTGAGGGCTAAAAGAGACTGTCCTTTCAGACCAGGAAGTGGCTGGCTGTGCTTTGGAGCTGGTGTGTGGGGAAGTGATATGGGGCACTTCAGTTGGCCCAGAGAAACTATTAGACATCTCATTACTAGACAGGGGCTCTGCACATGGCATTGCCTGCACAGTTGAGGTATCACTCAGAAAAGTAGGAGGCAGGGCAGCTAAGATGGGATCTGTTCTTGCTTGGCCATCCAGTTTCTCTGTGATAGCAGTAGAAATGGTATGTGCCACAGCAAGTGTTGGAGAAGGGTTTGTTTCTGTGACTTTGGCAGAGTGGGTCCCTTGAGCTGTATGTGAAATGTCATCCGAAGTCTCCCTCAGAGCAGAGCCAGCAGGCACTGCCCATGGTCCCTGTCCTTCCATTTCACTGTCTGAAGATGCTAAAACTTCAGATGAGGAAGTAGTCAGGAGGGTAAGTGTACTAACTTTTGTACCTATGCTTTGGAGTTCAGGATGGGATATGGACATGGAACTGGGGATGATTGCAATCTTAGCACTGGGAGTTAGACTTGAACTGGGGGGAGTTGAAGCCATCTCCTCTGTCATAAGCATGTCTCCCAAGAAGGCTATCGAGGCTGATGAAGTGAGGGGATGCTTCAAAGAAAAACTGGCTCTTGTCCCAGACATGGCGAGAGTTGTCACTTCAGTGGTATTGGAGGACCTTGGGGTGGCTGTGCTTTCTCCAGGGGTGGGCACTGGACCCTTGGCGATGGAGGATGCTGCTGTGTTTGGTAGCAGCAAAAACCCTGTCTCTGCTCCAAGACCAGCACCAGATACAGAACTTGGGGTGTGGTCTTGAGTCATGTCGGTAATCGAGCCTGGTTTGAACCATGTGGATCGACTTGACTTGAGGCCAAGGCTAGTATCAATAGACTCAGAGTTACCAGGAAAATCTTTGCTGGTCTCTGAGGCTGGAACACTGCTGGTGCACCTTCCCTGGGGGAACAGAGCACTTGTAGAGGCCAAACTAGAACTTGACCATCTGTGGCCCATGGTGGTGGCCACGGATCGCCCAGAGCTGGTTGTCTGCTCATGACTGGTGGTCTCTGAAGGGCCAAAAGATGGACAGGCAGCTTCCTCCATCTCTTCTCCTGTTATTGCAATGGTCACTGAGCTATCTGAGGACTTAGAGGATGATGAGACAGATGAAGAGAAGTTCACCTCCTCTCTTATAGTGGGGAGGTTAAAAGAGGCCATCCTCTCAGACCAAGAAGTAGTCTGATATACCAGGGAGCCAGAGTGTAGGCGTGTGATGTGGGGTGTTTCTGGGAGCTCAGAGAAGTCATCAAACCCTGTCTCCATACCCTCTTGCTGTTCTGTGAACCATATAGCTTGCACAGTGGTTGGACTATCTCGTGGGACAGAAGATGTTGAAATATCAGACAAGGAAATGGTCCTGGGGATGGCCAAACTAGTCTCTGAACCTGTGCTTGAGAGTTTAGAGTAAGACAGGGACACAAGGCATGTATGACTGCCTGTGATCTTGGTACTGGGGATCACACTTACACTTTCAGTCCTGGGGATAGCCACATTCATCTCCTCTTCTTCATGAGTGACCCCTGATGAAGTTATAGGGGCTGCTGCCATGAGAGGCTGCTGCAAAGAAAGACTAATGTCTGTCCCAGATGTAGCAAGAGCTGAGGTTTTAGTTGCAGGACAGGGTCCTGGGAAGGCTATGTTTTCTTCAGCTGTGGACACAGAGCTGCTGGTAATAGAAGCTATTGCTGTGCTTGGTGCCAGGAAAGGGTCTGTCTCTGCTCCAAGATCAGACCCTGTTGTTGTACCTGGAGTATAAGCTTTGGTCACGTAGAAAGAGGACTGTGTTCCGGACACCGTAGGAAGATGTTTCATGTGGATAGTGCTGGTATCTAAAGAGGCAGAGGTCCCAGGGTTAACCATGCTGATTTTCACATCTGGATCACTGTGCGTTGTACTGTCTTCATCCACCAGCATGGTTATAGAAGCCATACTTGGACTTAGCCACTTTCTGCTGATGGTGGGGAGGTCTGAGGTCCCAGCTTCTTCAGAGTCAGATGTCTGTTCAACACCAATGGCCTCTTTGAGAGCCATGATTTGAAAGTTAGCTTCCATTATCCGTGCTCTTGTTATGACAAAGGATATCCAATTGTCCACAGTCATGGAAGATGTAGGGATAGGTAGAGAGGAGTTCTCCTCTGTTTCATTGATAAACTCAAAAGGAGATAGCATGTCAAACCAGGGAGTATCCAGGGACCCTTCAGATGTGCTGCTGGCTCTCCAATTGACCGGAAGTGTGATTTTCGACTGAGAGAATTCACTCAATGCTGTTGTAATCCCCTCTGTGTCCTCTGCACATGCTGCCATTTGCACATTTCCTGAGATATCTTTGTGAGCAGTGGGAGGTAGAACAGTTGTTGTTCCAGTCTGTTCATCCATCCTTTCTTGGTTGGCAGATGGCATATGTGTCAGCACTGAATTGGGGCTTGTTCTAGTGACATTAGCAGTGTTGGTATCTAGGGTTGCTGTAGAGGAAATGTCATCAGGAGAGGTCCCCGCTGAAGCTGATCCAGAAGGTACAACCAATTTCTCTGGAACTCCCATTGGATAGCCTGGGGATGTTGGAACTTGAGGAGAGATGATTCTCCTAGTCTCTACTTCTGTACTTTCAGGACAGGACTCAGTGACCTTGACTTCTGGGAGCAGGCTTGCCCTTTCATCCCTAGGAATAGCTGAAGTCATCTCCTCTGCCACAAGATTGACCCCTGATGCCTGTGACCAAGCAGGGCTTACACTTTCTAACCTAGATATGGTGAGAACCACAGCTTTAGCTGTGGGAGAGGACCCTGGAATGACTGTGCTTTCTCTGGTTGTGGGTATGGAGCCATTGATGGTGGAAACTGCTGCTGTGGTTGGTAGTGAGGAAAAATCTGTCTCTGATCCAAGCCTGGCCTCTGATGCATTACAGGAGGTATGGGATAGAGCTGTGTAGACAATTGAGTCTGTGCTGAAGCCTTTAGGATGACTCACCTTGAAGCCAAGGCTGGTATCAGTAGAGTCAGAAGTACCTGAGGAAATGGTGCTGATCTCTGTGTCTGGAGTATTGTCCACTATGCTTGACCTATCAGTCAGGATGGTTGTGGAGAACCAACTCGGACTTGGCCATGGGCTTTCAGTGTTGGTGAAGGTTGAAGTGGTGCCAATGGATCCTACCGACCTAGAACTTCCATTGGGGGTTGTGGGAACAGTGGATGGAGAGGTTTCTTCACTTATCTCAGCAATAGAAAAGCTGCTACCTGAGCCAGAGGGTGAGGGGACCATAGTGGAGTGACTGCAGAGAAGAAAGGGAAGTGTGTCCTTTTCCAAGGGAGGAGCTGGGGCGCCCAGGTAGCTGAGATGCCATGCCTGAGTGGTGACAGGAGTGTCTGGGGGTTCTGTGGAAGTGCTTGACCCTGCCACACTCTCTATTGTCCCTTCAGTGGATGATGTGGTTATACTTGTGTCCCCTCCAGCAGTCTTGGGGATATTGCCTGGTGCAGTAGTAGGTAGGATGGCTGATCCAAATTCGGTTCCTGCCTGGCTGTCTGTCCTTTCTTTGGAGGTGGACATAGTATTGCAGGGGTCTAAAGCGGGGCTCCCCCGGTGACTTTGACACTGAGGGCTGCAGGAGAGGAGGACAGAGGAACAAGGTGCCTGAACTCTGTCTCTAAAGGTGAAACACTGCAAGGCAGAATCAATGGGGGACTGAGGAGTCTGTGCTGGTCCAGGACCCTCACAGGATGTGCCTGCTCGAGGTGTGGAAGAGGAAACTCGTCTTGAAAGGAACACTAAAAACTGGGCCGTTGAGAGGTATGGCTGGGATTGGAAAGACCAAGGTAGTTCTGGAGCCCTGGGTCACTCCTTCTGGTGACGTCTCAGGTGGAGGGGAGATGGTTCCTGTTGGCAGCTTGCTCCTTGGGCTGCCTGTATAGCAGTAAACCCAGTGAGGATGGTGAACTTAATGGCAGCAGGGCCAGAAGATGTCTCCATGATAACTACCTCTGTTGGAGTGTCTGAAATAGAAGCTTCCTCTGTGGAGCCAATCACAGGGATGCTAGAGGGCTCCAAGAATTCTCTGGTCATAGGAGAGGTAGCCATGGAACCTTCTGTCCACCAATGGCTGCTGGGCAGGCCTGGGACTAGAAGAGTGATCTAATTGGGTACTACGGAAGGTTTATAGGGTATAAGGCATGGGGAAGGGGGGAGTTTTGCCTGACCATATTCTGACCATCAACTCTACTTCCTTTTTGTAAGATCACTTATTACTCAGAGGCATCCCAGCCTCCATAATGCATTGGCACTAGCCCTGAATCAGAAGATTTGGGTTCAAATCCTGACTCTTAGCTTGATGATTTGGGGAAACTCACTACATTTGACCTGGTGAAGGAGCAACCTTGTTATAGCAGCAGCAGCATCAAACCCAAATAGAAACAGACACCTGCAGGTCATATGTTGACTAAGAAAATCACAAATTAACATTATCTATGTTGTATTGTATTTTTTTATTTTCTTAAATATTTCCCAATTACATTTCGATCTGATTCTGATGGAACTGGGAAGTGGGCTATGAATTTGACACTTCTACAAGTCAGACAGTCAGGAGGACTTGGGTTTGAATTCAATTTTAGACAATCAAAACATTTATTAGAAAAAAAGCATTGATTAAGTGCTTATGATGTGCCAAGCACTTAACTAGATGTGTGACCCACAAATCGCTTTATTCATCTCAACTTGAGTATTCATATATATAGATAACGTATTATGTATGTATGTATGTATGTATGTATGTATGTATGTACATATGTATGAGTTCTTTTCTGCCTCTACCAATAAATAGGATCCACTAGGTGGCACCATAGTGCAGAGAGTAAATTTGGCTTCAGACACTAGCTGTGTGACCCTGGGCAAGTCACTTAGCCCTGTTTGCCTCAGTTTAATCATCTGCAAAATTAACTAGAGAAGGAAATGGCAAACCACTGCCAAGATAACCCTAAATGGGGTCACAGAGAGTCAGACAAGACTGAAATGATTAAACAACAATAACAACAAAGCAATAAATCTGTATATTATTACCAAAAAACCAGAAAACAGAAACTGATGGGAGACAAAGTCCTCACAAGACATGCCTCTAGCTGTCATCACCTTCAGAGAAAAATCACTTTCCAGTGGGGGAGAAAAGCATTTATTAAACATCTACTATGTGCCAAGTACTTCTCATTTGATCCTCAGAGCAACAATAAGTGATATTGTTACCCCATTTTACAGATGAGGAAAATGAGGCAGGCAGAATTTAAGCAACTTGCCCAAAGCTAGTAAGTGTCTGAGGCCAGATTTGAACTCAGTCTCAGCACTCCATCCAATCCACCAAACTGCAGCCTCCAAATGGACACTTCTCCTTACCTGTGGGGAGGGCAGTGGATACTTTTGCCAGAAGGTTACTTGTCAGAACTGTCTGGTCACTAGTTCTCGAGAGAGGCTCCATGCCACCTTTGCTACCCGGAGGAAAAGATGTCAGAAGGACCAAGAGTTCATGAAAGACACTAAGGAAATCAAATGGTTCCTGCAGGTCCTAATTTCAAAGAACAGCCCATAACTAGAATGCCTTCCATCCCTCCTTCCCTAGTTCTCCCTGGTTCCAAGTAACTCTACTACCAAAACCCTTTTTCCTGTTGTCCAATATGACACTTACCACAAACCCAGTTATTTAAAGTCACCAGTTCCTGCCAACTGTAAGGAAAAGGTAATTTTGTCACAAGCCCACCCTCCCACTAAGTGTGCAGGGAGACCAGAGGGGCCACTTGGGTCCAGTAGATGTGACTTCAAATATGGACCCTCAGTAAAAACAAGTCAGGGAAGTAGAGTCCTCTTGCTCCAAGGCTGCATCTAAACCCTTCTTTCCACAGCTCCCAAATCTATCCCCTTAAAGAGAAGTTAGGAACCTTACTTCTCAACAGATGAGAGTTGGAAGTAGTAGAATCGGGAGCTGTCTCTTTCCTTGGGGAGCTGTCCTCTCTCACCGTGGTCTCTTGCAGGAGAGATGCTGATGTTGGATGGTTTTCAGTCACAGAGGTAATGATAGATTGTGTGAGTGTTTCTGCAATGTCCACGTGTGGTCCTGTAGTGATACTGATTGTCCTGGCAGCCCCCTGAGGTGGAGTAGCATCATGGGCCACTGTGCTTGTCCAGGATACAGGAGCAATGAAAGTGGGAAAGGTGGATGAGCTTTGGCCCAAAGACACATGGGCAATTTGGTCCATCTCTGCTCCAGTAGACATTCCAGGAGAAGACGAAAGTTCCTGAAATGTGTTAGGATCTCGGGAGGGAGATCCCCTTCTCTGGGAAGAAGGGCCATCTGCAGAGGTAACCACATTCATCTCTGCCTGCTGATCAGTGCTGACAGAAGCTGAGGTCCTTGACAGAGTGGGGACTGAGGTAACTATGGGGCTGGGTACACTCTCTGCCACAGTTCCTGTTGCCAAGGTTGTGAGCTCATTTAGCCTAGAGGGAATCGAGGCAGTTGTGATGGTAGCTGCCCTCCTTGGGGTCATAGTTAAAGGAGTAGACCAAGGCAGGTCTGTGTTTGTCACTCTGCCAGATGTTGTGACATCTATCCTAGAGCCCTTGGGGGAAGAAGAGGATGTGACAGGTGAAATGCTGGGGCCCACTCTGCTGGACATGGTGCCCAGAGATGATGAGCTCTCCCACCATCCTGGGGCTGGAGTAGAAGATAAACTCATCCCAATGCCTGGGACCTTGTATGTGGGAGGGGAAAATGGAGATGTCTGGTCAGTCTTCATAGGGCCATCTGATAAAGATCTTGGTGGCTCTGTGGACACAGGAGCTGTTGAGTTTGGGTTGGATCCAACAGAAGATAAGGTGACAGGTGCACCTGATGAGCCTGAATCCAGAGGTTTAGTTGAAGAAACATTTGGGGGAGTGAAATGACTCCAACCAAGGTCTGGACTTTGATGCTTATGGTGGGATGTGGTGGAAGAAGATGGAGAGGGAAATTTTGTTCCTGCTGTAGTCTCTGGGCCAACTCTGCTTGTCCCTGTGGCTACAGTTATGTTGTTCATATCTGTGGAGGTTGAGATGGTTAGAGTGGATGGGAAAATATATCACTTCTTGTCCCGTTGGCAACTCCTCATTCCTAACCAGTGCTATGACATCAACTCTGGACAAAGTCAGCCTACCCTGACACTGATGCTATTTCCAAGGAGAGTCTGTTCTAGACATAGATGTCCTGAGAAAGGGGGTAGAGTGTCCCCCAGAGAGCCCAGGCCATACCCCTGAAATATTACCAATCTTTAGGTGGAGAATGGGGATGGTGGATGTAGGTGGACCCCAGAAGAATGTCACCTCCACAACCTGGGAAGCTAAGCAAGGGAGAAGAGTATGAGGCTAGAGGAATAACCCAAGGAAGAAGCATCCTGGCCCCTGTAGATATCAGTGCCAGCGCCAAGGCCCCATTAATCCTGCCCTAGTTAGAAGTGAATATCTATCCAGCTTTACTTTCTCCGGTAGACAAAATGATGTAGTGGAAACTGTGTAGAATTTAAGAGCCAAAATCTAGCTGTGGTCTTCACTGCACAAGATTATTGAATCACAAAGCTAGACACAGAAACAAACTCAGAATCCATCTGGCCCAACCCCCACCTTATTTTATTATTGAGGAAACTGAAGCTCAGAGGAATAGCCCCTGGAGTTGCCCGAAGTAACACAGGTCTGGAGTGGCAGAGGAAGCCTTCAAACCCAAGTCTTCTGACTCTAAACATAATGTTCTTTTCATGCACACCGAATCTCATTTGTGACCTCAAATATTTAAGGACTTCTAACATCTCAAAGTATCACAGTACAGAACATACAGGGTGTCCAGGTGAGGAAGACACCTCTGACACAGACTACTCGTGTGCCCCGGAAAAGTCATTGAAACAAAGCTCAGCACCCCACACAATCTGCTACAAGGTGCAGAGCAGGCTTTTATCTGGCTTGGAAGAGGGAGTTTCATAACCCAGGAGTTCCCTTCACCAAGACAATCACAGATCCCCAACAACAAAAGAGTCAGAGGTGGTCTGCCCCTTATTTAAGGGCCCAGTGCTTAAGCTTTCCCATAATTGATGGGTCATCTCTGTTTTATCTAAAGCTCCTCATGCAGGAATGCCCTCCCTAGCCTTGGCCAGAGCAACTCAGAAGAGAGGGGACTCCCTCTGTCCTGAGATAGCCTATTCAAGGGGTATGGGTGGGTGGGTTTAAATGTATTGTTTCATTGATGTAGAGCTTTGGTTGCACAGCACCAGGAGGAGCAGAAACCAGAGCAGGCTTCAAGGGCAGAATCCCTAGCAGCAGCAGCAACTGGCAGATCCCTCAACCCACAGGTGCCAAAGGTCAGTGAGAAGGCTTGTTCAACCAGAGCAAGAAGAGAGCAGGGTCCTCCCCTAGCCCCAGCCCCAGGCAGTGGCAGCAGGAGCCAGGGTCCATTGTTGGTGCACTCAGCTTAAAGCCCCTGGGGGAACTGAGCAGCTGATCTGAACCTCAACCCTGAGTGGCAGCCCTGCCCCCACCTGAAGTCCCTGGAGGAATTGAGCAGTTGATCTGAATCTCATCCCTGAGCATGGTCCTGGGGCATGGCAGAGCTGGAGGCCCCTGAGAAGTAAACTTCCTTGATTGCGCCACCTTGGAGGAACTGAGAACTTACAGGTCCCCAGAATATACCTTACCCTTGACAAAGGACCCAAAAGTAAAGTAACTGGTTGGGAAAATGCCCCAAAAAAGGGAAAAAAATAAGATTACAGAAGGTTACTTGCTTGGTGAACAAGTATTCTCTCCAATCCTTTCCAATGAGGATGAACAATGTTTACCATCAGGGAAAGACATAAAAGTCAAGGCTTCTGCATCCCAAACGTCCAAAATAAATTTGCAATGGTCTCAGGTCATAGAAGAGCTCAAAAAGGATTTTGAAAATCAAGTAAGAGAGGTGGAGGAAAAATTAGGAAGAGAAATGAGAGAGATGCAAGAAAATCATGAAAAGCAAGTCAACAGCACGCTAAAGGAGACTCCCAAAAAATGCTAAAGAAAATAACACCTTTAAAAATAGGCTAACTCAATTGGCAAAAGAGGTCCAAAAAGCCAATGAAGAGAAGAATTCTTTAAAAAGCAGAATTAGCCAAATGGAAAAGGAGGTTCAAAAGCTCACTGAACAAAATCATTCTTTAAAAATTAGAATGGAACAGATGGAAGCTAATAACTTTATAAGAAACCAAGAAATTACAAAACAAAACCAAAAGAATGAAAAAATGGAAGATAATGTGAAATATCTCATTGGAAAAATAACTGACCTGGAAAATAGATCCAGGAGAGACAATTTAAAAACTACGGGACTCCCTGAAAGCCATGATCAAAAAAAGAGCCTAGACATCATCTTTCATGAAATTATCAAGGAAAATTGCCCTGATAATCTAGAACCAGAGGGCAAAATAAATATTGAAAGAATCCACCAATCACCTCCTGAAAGAGATCCAAAAAGAGGAACTCCTAGGAATACTGTGACCAAATTCCAGAGTTCCTCTTGCAAGTAGCTAGAAAGAAACAATTCAAGTACTGTGGAAATGCAATCAGGATAACACAAGATTTAGCAACTTCTACATTAAGGGATTGAAGGGCTTGGAATAGGATATTCCAGAAGTCATTAATCCAGAAGGATTAAAACCAAGAATCATTACCTAGCAAAACTGAGCATAATATTTCAGGGGAAAAAGTGGTCATTCAATGAAATAGAGGACTTTCAAACATTCTTGATGTAAAGACCAGAGCTGAAAAGAAAATTTGGCTTTCAAACACAAGAATCAAGAGAAGCATGAAAAGAATCACAAGGGACTTAGTAAAGTTGAACTGCTTACATTCCTACATGGAAAGATAATATATGTAACTCTTGAAATTTTTCTCAGTATCTGAGTAGGTGGAGGGATTACACAGAGAGAGAGAGAGAAAGAGAGAGAGAGATAGCACAGGGTGAGTTGAATAGGAAGGGGTCATATCAAAAAAAAATAAAATTAAGGGGTGAGAGAGGAACATATTGGGAGGAGAAAGGGAAAAATGGAATGGGGTAAATTATCTCTCATAGAAGAGGCAAGAAAAAGCTTTTCCAATGGAGGGGGAAAGAGGGGAGGTGAGAGGGAAAAAAGTGAAGCTTACTCTCATCACATTTGGCTCAAGGAAGGAATAACATGCACACTCAATTTGGTATGAAAATCTATCTTACACTACAGGAAAGTAGGGGAGAAGGGGATAAGCAGGGTAGGGGGGGATGATGGAAGGGAGGGCAAAGAGGAGGAGGGAGCAATTAGAAGCAAACTCTCTTGGGGAGGGACAAGGTCAAAAGACAGAGTAAAAGAAATGGGAGGCAGGATAGGATGGAGAGAAATATAGTTAGTCTTACACAACATGACTATTATGAAAGTCATTTGCAAAACTACAAATACATAGCCTATATTGAATTGCTTGCTTCTCAGTGGGGATGGGTGGGGAGGGAGGAAGGAAGAGAAGTTGGAATTCAAAGCTTTAAGAACAACTGTTGAGAACCATTTTTGCATACAACTTGGAAATAAAAAATATAGGTAATAGGCTATAGAAATTTATCTTGCCCTACAGGACAAAAGAGAAGATAAGGGAAGGCAGAGGTGTTAGAAGGGAGGGCACATTGGTGTAAGGGGCAATCAGAATGCAATGTGTTTTGGGGTGGGGGGAGAGAGATGGGGAGAAAATTTGGAACTCAAAATTTTGTGGAAATGAATGTTGAAAACTTAAAATAAATAAATAAAAAGGTTCAACAAAAAAGAAAAGAAAAGAAAATCCTTTCTAATACCAAGCTAAAATCCATCTCCTTGTGCCTTTCTCCAGAATGAAAGAATCTCTGAGTTGGAAGGGGCCATTGACTTTAATCTCCCTCTAAAAAAGAATCCTCATTAAACCCTTCTTTTTTCATCTGTAAAATGAGGAACAGGTGCTATGTATCTCTTGACCAAAAGGTGATAGTGTCAAGCTGCAAATTGAGACATAGATATTTTTTGAAGATGGCCACTTTGGGAAAATTTCTTACTTGACTATATACATTTATTCAAAGGACTTTTCCTTTTTTCTCAATGGGGGGAAAGGGAGTAGAGGGAGAAAATAAAGTTTCATTAATTTTTTTCCAATTTCATTTCATTTTGAGATAAGACAAATTGAGGAGATGTGACAAGATTATCCCCTAATATAGTAAGGGGCCCCTGAAGTACCTTTCAGATATAAATCTATGCTCCTAGGAACCTTCAGCCTAGATCAGGCTCTATCTTCTCTTTCCTGTTACTTTGTACATCCAGTACATTCATATACATTCTTGCCTCTAGACCTTCAAGTTCTGCACATTCAATGTCACTGACTATGTGACCTTGGTCAAGTCTTGTTCCTATCTCTAAGCCTCATTATATCATCTACAAAATAAGAGTTGGAGTCAATAATAACTAAGGCTCTTTCCAATTTCCAAAGTCCTGAAAGGCTATGAGCTTTCCTCCTGGAACAATCTTTGTCTTCCCTTCCACTTTCTTTCAACTCCTAGCTCAAGTAATACTTCCTTGATTTATACTGACCCATGGAGAGCTCTCCTTTCCCTGAGCAACTATGTACTGAGAGTCAACTGTAGATATTCAACGGTTTTCCCCTTCTAGTCCTGTCTCCCATTATAATAGTCCCGTAGTGTGACATCATAGTGGAGCATGGAATATTTTACTTGTCAGATTTATGGATAAGTAAAAAATCTATGACCAAACAAGAGATACAGAGCATGACAAGATATAAAGTGGATAATCCGATTACATCAAATTAAAAATAGTTTGTTCAAACAAAACCAATGCAGTCAAGATTGTATAGCAAGTTTCTCTGACAAAAGCCTTGTTTCTCAAATACATAGGGGAACTGAGTCAACCTGATAAGAATACAAATCCTTCCCCAATTGATAAATGGTCAAAGAATATGAACAGGCAGTTTTCAGAAGAAAAAATCAAAACTATCTATAGTCATATGAAAAAATGCTTTAAATCACTATTGATTAGAGAAATGCAAATTCAAACAACTCTGAGTACCACTTCATGCATACTAGATTGACTAAAATGACAGAAAAGCAAAATGACAAGTATGGGAAAGCAGAGACACTAATGTACTGTTGGTGGAGTTGTGAACTGATCCAACCATTCTGGAGAACAATTTGGAACTATGCTCTAAGGGCAATAAAATTGTGCATACCCTTTGACTCAGCAATACCACTACTTTGTCTGTACTCCCAAAGAGATCAAAAAAGAAGGAAAAGGACCCATATGCACAAAAATTTTTACCATAGGTCTTTTTGTGATGGCAAAGAATTGGAAACTGAAGAGATGCCCATCATTTGCAGAATAACTAGACAAGTGGTGATATATGATTGCAATGGAATACTGTTGTGCTATATAAGAAATGAGGAGTAGGATGGTTTCAGAGAAACCTAGAAAGTCTTACACAAACTGATGCAAAGTGTAGTGAGCAGAACCAGAATATTGTACACAGTGACAGCAATATTGTACAATGATCAACTGTGAATGACTTAGCTATTCTCGGCAGCAAAATGACCCAAAACAATAATGAAGTAGTTATGATAAAAAAAAAAATGCTATCCACTTTCAAAGAAAGAACTGAAGGATCTGAATATAGATCAAAATATACTTTTTTTACTTTATTATTTTAGGGGTTTTGGTCTGCATATTCTTTTGCAGCATGACTAATATGGAGATATGTTTTGTATGACTACATATATATAATCTATATCAAATTGCTTGCCTTCTCAATGAGGGACAATGAAAAGGAGAGAATATGAAACAACATTTTTTAAATGAGTGTTACGACTAATGTGGAAATATGATTAATATAATTGTACATGTATAACCTATATCAGATGCTTACTCTCTTGTGAAGAGAGGGAGAAAATTTGAAACTCAAAATCTTATAAAAGTGAATGTTGAAAACTATCTTTACATATAATTGGAAAAAATAAAATGCTATTAAATGGAAAAAATAAAATGAATGTTAAAAAATTTGTTTACATGTAATTGAGAAAAAATAAAATTAAAAATAATCCCATAGTTACAGTGCTTTTAAGGTTTGATCCGATTTGGTTTGTAGTCAGAAAATCTGGAAAAGGACTACCTTAATGACCCAACCCTCTTATTTCACAGTTAAGGAATCTGAGACCCAAAGAGATTGATTGCCAAGGTTACACAGGTAGTAAGCATAAAATCTAACTTTAGAACCCAGGTTCTGCAACCACAAATCCAGAGCTCTTTGGATCCTCTAGTCAAAGAGGGGCTATAGAAATCAGTGTTTGCATGATAGCAGAAGTTATCAATTTTCAGGGTCAAAAGAAAGAGGAAACTTTTTGATGAGGAAGACAATGGACAGGACTCAAGCTACCTTGGTGTCATGACAAGGTTTAAGTCTGTTCCCTTTCAAAGACAGTAACACCTAGGTTCAGCCCCAGATGAGGAGAGAAACAAAAGAAGATATGAAACCCAGGTATGTGGAGATACCAGTCCAATGCTCAGTTCCACCCTGCATCAGTGAAGAGGCCTAAGGGGTTGAAGAGGAAACATGCATAGCAGGGCATGATCCTCCATTTGTGAGCCAACCCAGCACACAACCTAGACTGCAACATTGACCTAAAGGGAGGGGCCTCACCTTTACCCAGTCACAGCTCCAGGGCAGCAAGGATACCTGAGCCCCATTGGGGAGGAAGAAACCATGACTTCTCAATGGGCAGAGGTATCAAGTTCCCCATGCTAATTCCAGTCCCAACTCAGACTCCTCAGAGTAGCGTCAGGAAGGAAGAAGCCCCGGCAAAATGTCCTCCCCATCAGCCACCATCTTCCCCCATGTGTGAGAAAGAAAGCAGGTGCCTCCATGTTCAAGCATACTTGGGGCTCTTTGGAATCCCATCACTTTCTACCCTTACTGGGTATGTCATGGGATTATGAAATTTAGAACTGAAAAGAAGTTTAGAAGTATGGAGGTGTGGAAAGAGGTCATTTCAGTCACATCTGACTCTTGATGACATCATTTGGGGTTTTTTTGGCAGAGATACTGGAGTGGTTTGCCATTTCCTTCTCCAGTTCATTTCACAGATGAGGAAACTGAGGCAAATGGTGAAGTGACTTGCCCAGGGTCACATGGCTAATATGTATCTGAGGCCAAATTTGAACTCAGGAAGACTCATCTTCCTAACTCCAGGTCTCATCACTATGGCGCCACCTAGCTGCCTCCAGCCCTTCACAGACCTGTACTGAAGTCACTCACAAATTGTACAACCTTAGACAAATATCTTCTCCTCTCTCAGATTCAGTTTCCTATTCTGCAAAACAAAGGTGTGTGGTGAAGGTGTGAACTGGTACAAACCATTCTGAAAAGGAATTTGGAATTATGCAAAGAAAATGACAAAAATGTCCACACCCTGGGACCCAGAGATCCCACTGCTAGGTATCTATACCCATTGGTAAAAAGAAAGCCCTCCATCCTTGATGTATACTACAGTATTTATAGCAGCACTTTTTTTGTGAGAGCACAGAAGTGGAAACCAAGTAGATGGTCATCATTTAGGGAAATGGCTAAGCAAATTGCAACAGCTGAATGTGAAAAGTGATAAACATAATGGAGAAACATGGAAAGATGGTTATTAACAAAGTGAAGAAAGTAGAACCCGGAAAATGACAACACCCAATGAAATGGAAGGAGCAACCATCACAAAATAACCAAAACTAAATGTTGAAAGATAATAAAAAGTTTGGCCTTAAAGGAGGGTTAGGAGAGGACACCTCCATCCCACAGTTCCTTTGCAGAGATGGAGGTCCACCCATGCAGACCATTACATATAAAGCCATATTTTAATTTTGATGTGGCATTTGAACTTGCTAAATATTTTTTTATCTTATCCCTCTTTTCTAAAAATAAAAGTTTTTGGTTTCCTGAGATGGAGGGAAGGATATAGGAGGAAATACAGGTGATGAAAAGCACAAGATACCAGTAAAAAATCTGTTTTTTAAAGGATGGCCAATAACATAAAAGGAAAATCACATTAAAAGATCAGAACTCTGATTGTGATGGTGGCCAGTTGTGATTTCAGTGAATTTGATGATAAAAGCCATCCTTCCCTCATCCCCTTGAAAGAGGTAGTGATGGAATGGGAGTGTAGAATAAGGGCTGTGTCGGTGAAGATGCAGCCAAGGATGCTGGCTTCTTTTGTTTAGCTTTATGTCTTGGCTGAGAAGGGATGACTCTGTTAAGGAGCAGGGGAGTCAATGAGGAGGGATAGCTATGGGAAAAGAAAGCATTGGCGTAGGGGACAGTGGTCGAGGAAAGTCCATCACAGGTTGAACTGGGCTGCTCCCATGGAGCTGGATGTGACCGCTGGTTCAGTTGGGACAGACATAATAATAACTATGACTAACAACTATACAGTGCTTACTAGATTTCAGGAAATATGCCCATTTTATAATGATCTCATCTGATAGATGTACTCTGGCTCGACACTGAAAGATGAGAAATAACAATGGTTAATGGACATAGGGCACTTTGGGGTCTGCAAAGATGTTGTCCATTGGCCATCTCGTTTGATCCCTACGTGAGGAAACTGAGGATCAGATATTAGGGAAACTAAGAAATGGAAGATGGCCATGAGTGTGATGAAAAGAGGGATGCATTTGAAGTGAGGGGATCTGGGTTTGAATCTTGCTTCTTGAAACCCCACCAAGTAAAATTCCCACTCTTCAGCCAGGCATTCAAGGCCTTCTATAAACATGCTCCAAATTACCTGTCATGCCCTTAGGGTTTCCTGGGCTTTCCCTTTTCTGGCCCTGGGATAGTTCCACTCCCCTAGTCCTAGAGCCCTTGCTTACCATACCTCCTCCTCCTCATGCAACAAGTGTTTCATTCCTATCCTTCAAGGCTGTAATCAAAGGCCGCTTCTGCCATAAAGTGGCCTTATTCCCATACCCCCTAACTGGAGATGTTTTCTTTCTCATGCAGAGAGGGAGAGAGGGTGTGAGAATGGAGAAGAGGTAGTGAGAAAGAAAGAGAGACAGAGAGAGAGAGAGACAGAGAGAGAGAAAGGAGGAGAGAGCAGAGAGGGAAAGAGGAGAGACAGAGAGAGAGAGAGAGAGAAGACTCAGGGATAATATTAATAACAGTCCATATTTTTCTAGTGCTTTGAAATTTACAAAGCACTTCCCCCACAGCAGCCCCATGAGGGAGGAATTGTAACCCTTCTTGTACCGGTTTTCCAGATGAAGAAACTGAGGTTTGGAGAGGTAAAATAATTTACGTCTAGTCATGCTTCCAGGAAGTGACCAAGTCAGGATATGAACCCATGTTCCTAACTCCAAACCCTGGACTCTAAACCACCTTGCCTCTCAGAGATGTGGGAAGAAAGAAAGAGTTTGGGGAGGAGAAGAGGGCTTAGGAATGATAAGAGGCTGCTAGGTAGTGCTAGGTCTGAAGTCAGAAAGATCCAAGCCACAAGTTGTGCAGCCTTGGGAAAGTTGCTTGACTTCTATCTGCCTCAGTTTCCTCATTTATAAAATGAAGGAAATAGCACCTACCTCCCAGGGCAGTTGCAAGGACCAAATGAGATAATATTTGTAAAGTACACTGAAAACCTTAAAATACCATATAAATGCCAGCTATGATGATGATCATAATAACAATGATGCAGGATGGGTCTGGAATGTACTCCCTCCTCCCTTCACCTCTTAGAGTCCTCTATTTTCCTAAAAAATTCAATTAGATTTAACTTCTCCATGAAGTCTTTCTTGGTCTCCCTCATTCCCCGATTGCCTCCCCATAAAAAAAATAATCACCTTACATTAATTTGAAAATATTTTGTAGTTCCTTAGATGTATATGTCTCACCTGATAAAATGCAAATTCTTTGAGGGCAGAAACTTGTTTCATCCTTTGTCTTTGTGTCACTAATGCCTAGCACATAGTAAGAAGGTATTTTTAAAACGCTTATTAATTGATTGATTTAAAGGATCATAGGTTTTTCATTGGAAGGAATTTTAGAGATCAATTAATCCAATCTCTTCATTTTATACATGAGGAAACTAAGGCCCAGAAAAGTTAAATAACTTTCGATGAGGGGTAGAAAATATAAGGATGGGATGAGAAAGGGGCGATGTGAACAGAAACCTCCTCATTCTCCTCTTCCCTCCACAGGTCAATAATAAGATTAAATTGGGAATTAATTGTATATTCATGTCCACTCTGTTTTTCAGCTCCCTGAGATTCAACAACTCATTTAGGAAACTAGGAAGGAGAGAAAGCCACTAGAAAGTGGAAGGAGAAGCAGGAAATAACTATGGCAGGGACCCTAGAAGGAAGAATGATTGTGACTGGCTCTTTCTGGGCTTTTCCCTCTTGGATAAGATCTGGCCAGGGAAGGCAGTGGTCAGGGAGGAGCCTTTGCCTTGCCCAGGTGTGGCTTTGTGACCAGGGTGACAGATGAGGAGTGAAAGGGTAATACTCTTTCACACATCACCCTACACCTTTCAATTAACATGACAGTTTCCTGATCAGAACATAGGCCAAGGGAATAAAAGAGCAGCATTCTTGTTTACAAAGGATCAAGAAGCCCTAAACAAACAGTCTTTTTCTTCCTGGAGTTATAATGAGTAAGGAGAAAAATAAACTAAAACTCTTCTCCCCAGCTGAGGGCTGAGATAGAACCCATTCCCTGAGATGGCCCTCTTCCCCTGAATGTCCTCCTCTCTCACCCCCTTCCCTTGCCTTTCTGTGGACCTACCACTATTCCTCTGATGGCCCCCTCCGCCATGATTCCTCTGATGTCCTGAGACACCCCCAAACACCCTGAACACATTCTTAAAAGTTCTTCCCAAGCACTGAGTGCCTTAATAGGACAGGACTTGGGTCTCTGATTCTACTTGTAAAGGCAGGAGGTCAAAAAAAGAAGGGACACTAAAGATGACACAGGGAATGCTTCCATAAATCAGAGGCACCTTCTGGAGATGACCTCACTCAGGTCATCAAGCTAAGCATCAAAATTCTTGGATTCTGATTATTTATCTCAAAGCATTCTCAGAAACCCAGATGGACAGAGCAATGTAAATAGCCCTGGAGACCAATGACCGATGGGACTACCCCAAAAAGGATCTATCTGAGTCCCAGATGCATATTCCTAGGAGTATTCATCCAAAACTCACCATGAATATTCCTTAGCAGTGTCTGCCCTTTGGCTAGTGTGAATATAACTGAAGGGTTACCCCATCATACTGTGTTGCTATTCCCAGGGATGCTTGCCTACTGTCCAATGTGAACAGCAAAGGGGAATGTGGATAACTCAAGGGTCTATACGATGTGAATAGTACCAAGAATGCCTGCCCAATAACTAGGGTGTATACCTATGATAGAGGGAACTTCTAATTTTCAGTACAAATTGACCCAATGGTGACCTGCCCAATGTCAATAACCATCAAAGATCTTCCCAGTGTTCATTGGTAATAGCTCTCAGTGGGAGTCTACCCAACGGGATATAAATAGCTTTGAAGAATCTGCACAATTCCCATGGTGTATAACCCGGGGAGGGGTCCCATTGTCTAGTAAGAATAGCCCCCAGATGATTGCCTAATCTGAGAGATCTGGCCAGGGAAGCCAGTGGTCAGGGAGAAGCCTTTGAGAGTAGCACTGACGGTGATGATGATGGTGAGATGTATAGGGAAGTGAAGCATCTAACCCAGCACCCAATGTGAATAACTCTAGAGTGCCTATCCCGTGTCCAGCAGTTGTCTGCACATTGTCCAATATGAGTGAGGTGAGAGGGGGCTGCCCAGTAGCCAGTGTGAAAAGTCAGGGGAGAGAGGATGCCTGTCCATTGTGCAGTGGGAAGAGTCTGTGGAGTGACCTACCCAGTGTCCAGGATGACTAGCTTTTGTAGGGTCTGCTAAATGCCCAACATGATAAATGTTCACCCATTGTCCAAAAGAAGCAGCATGGGGGTGGTCAGCCCTGTGGCCAATGGAAAAAGTCTAGAGGAGGCTCTTCCCAGTGTCCTGGGTGAATAGCCTTAAATGCATCTGCCTGGTGCCCAGTGCCCAGTGTGATTAATCCCAGGGGTCTCCATTGTCCACTGTGAGGAGCCTGATTCTACCCAATATCTATGGCATTATTCAACTCTAAATGAATCCTTTGGGTAAAGACTCCACCTGGGAATGGAGAGGTAAACGTGTCTCTGTTGTGACAACATTATTTGGGGACAGTTCCCCTGATACTTCCCTGACACAAGTAACGTATATAGTCTGTGCAAACTTGCCTGCTATTCAGGGTATTATACTTCACACACAATGCTCTTTGACCACAAATCCTGCAGTTATTTTCCTGACTCTATGAGCCATTCCTGTGTGACTCACTCTTTACCCCCCTCCCTCAATTATGACTAGTCCTGAGGAGGGGGGAGGGGGGAACGGGTAGGCTCTAAGAGTCCAGATGGGAAGCCCTTCTAATCACCCCACTGCCTGATCAGCCAACACTTAGAAGGAAAACTCCTGCCCATATAAAAGCCCCAGCACTGGAGTCAAGAACCCTGGATTCTAGTCCTAAACTATGACCCCAACACACTAGATTAACTGAGTGTCATTTTGAAGGTACCAGGCCCTGAACACAGAAGAAGATATAGGTCTCTTCTAATAATGGAAACTGAAAAAAATTAAACAAACAAAAAACAAAGAATAGAAGCCTCTAGTCTTGGAAATCATAGAATTTAAACCTGGAAGGGACCTTAAAAGTCAATACCCCCATATAGTCCTCCCTGCTTGAGATCCAGAAAGAAGTGACTCCATGTGGGCTAGAAGTGTGGGAGTTTGGATTCCAACACAGGTTTTCCAACTCCAAATATACTCAAGTGTTCCAAAAGGGGGATGCCCAATACTCCATGAAGGCAGACACCCTCAGTTCATGAGAGTGAGGTCACTACTAGGACTCCCCACTCCCACCACAATAGCAGTTGGGAAAAGTATCAGGAACAGATACTCTAACTCATCCCAGACCCCAACCCATCCATCAGTGAGACCTTTACCTTCACACACACCTGATCTGTCTCCTCCACTCTTACCACTACACATCCCCCTAGCCTACCCAGACACCACAACCCCTCCCTGAAGACCACGGTTCAGTATTTCCCCCCTCTCTGCTCTTAGGGATGCCATGCCAGTATCACAAAACCCTAGAGAGATCCCTTTGAATGGAGAGCCTACCCCCAGAGACAGCCACTTGTCACCTCATTCTTTGTCAGGACTTTCAGGCTTGAAAGACTATACTTTGAGTCTTTGATTTCCTTCTAGCTGTGTAGCCTTGAGAAAGTCATTCTCTTCTCTTAGCCTCAGTTTCCTTATCTGTAAAATGGAGGGGGAAGGGAGGAGTCGATAATTCTTGTATGACCTACCTCAGAGGACTGCTATGGGAACAGTGTTTTGGAACCTCCAAAATGGAATTTACTGTTGGGTCAATATTTGTTGTGTAAATTATTATTTGCTTTGGTACAGATGAGATTTTGTTACTACAGAGAACTCAGGTTAAAAAAAAACCTCCCTCTACCAACTGCAACTCTTCTGTAATAATTCTTAGAGAGTTGGGCAGAAGGAAGGGGGAGTACTCCAAAAGGCTGAATGATTTGCCCAGGGTCACATGGTCAGTGTGTGTCAGAGGCAAGACTTGTACCCATGTCTTCCTGACCCTTAGACCAGTTTTCTATCCATTAAATTGTCATTAATAATAATAATCCTAACAACAGTCATTATTACTATGATTACAAAAAATGCAAGTGATTCATGAGAATTCCCCACAGCTTCATCTTTTGAAATCATTTTCCATCTGTACAAGGAGAACAGAAGTATCCAAAGGGATAGAGCGTCCTTATGACGATCCCATGCCAGCAGAGAGTCTTCAGGGGGTGGGCATCACTAGAAAATAGTCCCACATAATGCATGAAACCCCAGCATGAGTGGGAACTTTCCATCAAAAGGCCTATTCCCAAAAAGCTGCCACAGCACCTGCCTGGATGTAACTCCACATTCAAAATCTAACTAGGATTCTATCTGTCTCCATAAGAGTCTCTTGTCCCAATCATGAGCTTTACTAAGGCTAACTCCAGCCAGCCAGCAAAATATCTCCAATGGGAGCCCCTTATGAGAACCTTAGCACTGAGACATTTACTGAGAGGTCCCTATCACATGCTGGCAACTGGAAGTAAGGGGTCTGGTTCCCCCTCCACCCATCTCTCCTAGAGGAAGTCCCATTGCTCACCCTACCCCCCAGCTCTGGAAATTGACTCAGCTTTATTCTATACAGGGAAGCTCTCAAAATGATCTAGGATTCCAGAAGCTTCTAGACGGGACCCCAAATATCATCTGCTCCAACTCCCTGTTTTTCAGATGAGGCCCAGAGAGTGCACTGAAATTGCACCTGGTCACCCAAATAGTGCATCCTTCTTCCCTGGCCCCCCACGCTGGAGGTAAACTTACCTGCCCCACAGATAAGTATAAAAAATACAGTCAGAACCAGTGGATGCCTCGGGGGTAAGTGACTCCTCCATTCCATCCTAGATCCGGGTCCAGCCGAACCCCTCAGTGTAGCAGCAGCAGCAGCAGCAACAGCAGCCTGGTCCAGCCAGGCGGGCAGTGTCTCCTTGCTCCTCACAGCCCAAATGAACCCTCCCAGCCCTGGGTCTGGTGGAGTAAAGGAGAGAGGTGACACACCTTGCTAAGCCTCACAAAGTGGGAGGAGGGCCTGCCCTCTGAAGAAGAGGAAGGAGTTGGCAATTGGCAAAGGTCACCTAGCATTATTCGGCACCTTGGGCGGTGGGGACAGGCCAGTGACTAATCCAGGGCAGGACCACAGGGTACGTCCAGCCCCGCCTGCCTGCCTCTGTTCGGATGGATAACCATCCACTTCACAAGCAGGGGAATGGGGAGGGGAGCAAAGATGGAGGCTTCAGCTGGTTGCTCAGAAACCACTCTTCTGTCTTTGGTCTCTTTCTAAGACCAACTAATTAATCTCTCTTGATGGTCCTTATTAAATTTAATTTAGAAGACCAAACTGAGAGACTTCCAGGCCCATTCCCAAAAGTTGCTTTGGGAAAACACTAGAGGCAGCAGCATTTCTGATGTTGAGCATGGTTCTGATCTTGAGTAGGGAAGGTGAATCCTATCACTCTCACGAAGAGACCCTTGCCCACATCCCCCATTCCCCACTCATACCTCTTGGCTGCATTGGTTTGACTAAGCCCTCGTGCTTGGTGGTCCTGCCCTGTCAGACTGGGGCTCCAGGCAGGGCCAGGCAGGGCCAAGCCACATTCTGGGTTTCTCTTTACCTCAGGGAGAGGCAGAAAGAGGAAGCTAGTACGTGAGGGGCTGAGACTGGCTCCAAGGGAGCTGAGGAATGTGAAGGAGTGGAGTGGGAGGGGGCCTGCATTCCCCAAAAGGGGAACAACTCCTGGCCAGCAGGGTGTCTGGTGCTGATGCATCCAAATGGCCAACCCCCAGGATGGAGGAGTAACCTGCTCCACCACACCCACTTGGGAGAGTTGGGGGTGGGGGAGATATGATGGAACCAAGAACACCAGATCCTCTGAGCCAGCCAGATTTGGAGCTCAGTTTTCACCGATCCCTCACTCTTCTACCTCCTCCCTTGCTGGCTTAGTTTGGCTGACTCCTGCTTTGTGGTCCTGCCTTGTCAGACTGGGGCTTCAGGCAAGGCAGGGCTGGGCTAAGTCATGGAGCAGGGAACCACAGTCACTAAAAGGAGAATTCCCTGAAACCCCTGTCCCTTTAAGGGACCCCCAGCAGGTCACAGCCTACTTCACTCCTTCTCATCCTGGCTCAGTCACAGCTTGTGTGACCTCAGACAAGCCTCTAAGTATCTTTGAGCCTCAGGGATTCAATCTGTAAAATGGACAGCCTAAATTATCTCAGATCCCTTAAACCTTCAAACTCTTGCCTCTACAGCCAACCAGGTATATATGCTCCTAAGAGCATAGAGGAGCTGCCAGTCTGGAGAGGATGTGTGTGTGTTAGAAGAATGGAATCATTCTCTCTTGCCTATACTATTATAGCAACCTCCCTGCCAACCTCTCTGCCTCCAGTCCCTGCTGGCTGGATGCCCATTTGCCCAAAGCCCAGCCATATCTACACTCCTCCTTTGCTCAGACAGTAATGAACTCACCAATGCTTATAGCATCCCAGAATGAAGTACTGGAGATCACCAAACTTAAACCCCTTCATTTTACAGAAGAGGACACTGAAGCCCAGAGAGGGGAAAGGAACTTGCCCATAGATCAAGTCTGAATTCCTCATCCTGGTATCTCCTTGTTCCCCATCTCATTATTTTGGCCTCCCCAAAGATGATCACCCCTCTGTGCCTAGGCCAGTGGGTCCCACCTGTTTCTATGCTTGTGTTTAGGCCAGTGATCAAACTTAGAAAATTCTCTTCCCTTCTCTCTTCCATTTCACATCTCTCCTTTTAACAAGTCACTGTCATTCAAATCCAGGATAATCAATATCCATTGGATGTTAGTTCAGTGCATTGAAGAAAGCACCAATTTCACAGGGTGGGACCCCACACACACACACCCTGGCTAATTAGTACAGGTGCCAACCCTTCCTCCATGTCTTTTTCTCCTGAGCAATTACTGTCTCTCCAGAGATCCTCTAGGGAGTTTGGACACTGATTTAGCACTGAAAGTTGAAGTCCCCACTCATGTATAAATAATAACGTAAAAATAAGAGTCTATGCTCACCTCCTTTAGGAAGCCCTCCTGGATCAGCCCCAGGCCCCATCCCTCTCCCAGACCCTGCTTGCACTGGTGGATAGGCTGGCCACTGCTACCCCACACCCTGCACTCTATTGACTCAGGCTCTTTCAAGTGAATGGATAAATTCTGTCTCCTCAGTTACACTGTAACCACATAGAAAAGGGACTATGTTTCCTGCTATTTATCTCGCCTCCTCCCCAACACCTCACAACCTAGTTGGTGCTGTGCCCCAGGGGCCAATCCAGAGTTGCTTGCTGAAATGGAGGTGGAGGACAGCTGAAGCAATCCAGTGCTCTTATTTTCAGTCTTTTTTCCTCCTCGACTAAACTTCTGTCACTGTGGCATGCTGCAAGATGGCAGTACAAAGAGGTGGCATTAATGACTCCCTGTCATCTTGGAGACAGGTCTCTAGTGGAGTCCTCAAGGCTCTGAACTTGGGCCTGTGCTATTTTATGATCTTATCAATGACTTGGATAAAGGTATAAATAGCATACTTATCAAATTTATAGGTGACACAAAGCTGGAAGAGACATGCTTTGAACAACAAAATCAGCATCCCAAAAGTTATCAGCTGGCCAGAATACTTGGCCAAATCTGGAGATTTTTTAACAAGCATTTATTGAACACCTACTATGTGCCAAGCACTATGTTAAGTGCTTTACAGATACTACCTCTTTTATCCTCACAACAGCTTTGGAAGACAAATAGTATTGCTATTTCCATATTGCAGATGAGACAGCTGAGGCAGAGAGAAATTGACTTGCCCAAGGTTATGCCAGATTTGAACTCTGGTCTTCCTGACTTAAGGTCCAAGGCTCTATCCACTGGCTGCCTCTAATATGAAACTTAAACTAAATTTGAGAAGCAGAGAATCATGCTTCTGATATATAATATTCCCCAGGCAACTTTCCTAAGACTGTAAGTTGCAAAATAGTTACAGATCTGCATTAGGAAAGGGAATTTCCTCACTGGAAGTATCCTACACAAAATCATGGGTCTGAGTCAAATGTAAAATGTTTTCCCTTGGGTTCAAAACATCAGTTTCACAAGTACAAAATGGGAAGGGTATAACTAGACAGAAGCTCTGTCTGAAAACGGTCAGAAATTGCAAGCTCAGAGTCATAGAATCTTGGGGTTGGAAGGAACCCCCAAGACAATCTAGTCCAACCTATGCCTGACCAAGAATCCCCTCTGGGGGAATCAATCAGCCAGTTGCCATACGTCTTTGGTTCTCCTTCTAACTCTGATGTTTCCTTCTTGGTCTCCATCCTCTTCCCAGCTCCAGTCGGATGACCTTGTTCACTTCTGAATTCATTTATTAAGCACCTACTGTCATCTCTCTGTAAATCATTCCCCAATCTTAACCTCTAGCTCTGACTTCACTTTTAAACTCCAAACTCAAATCTCCAACTGCCTTCATAATATCTCCATCAATCAATCCCCCAGCTTTTATTGTGTTTACTATGTGCCAGATGCCACTAAGTGCTAGTTACAAACACAAAAGTGAAACAGTCCCTGCCCTCAAAGAACTTATGTTCACATGGTAATGTCTCACCAACACTTTAGACCGCACAGGTCATAGTCATTAACTTTTCCCCTAAACCTAATACTCCTTTTGACTTCAAAGGATACAAGATTTAAAACTGGAATGGACCTTAGATTAGGAAACTGAGGCACAGAGAGGTTAAATGACTTGCCCCAGGTCACACAGTAACCCTCTGAAGTGAGATCTGAACAGAGGTTTCCTGACTCCAGATCCAGTACCTTATATATGACTTCATGTTATACAGCTTTGTGTCCTAAGGTCTCTGTCCTATCTCAGTCAAATTTGACCTTAAAAGTTGATTTGAATCACACATGATGTTACAGCAAGTACTATAAAGGAAAAGAAATCTTGGAATATGATATACCAAAATGCAAAAAATAAAAAGGGATTATAACCAAGAATCATCCAACAACAACCTTACATTAAGTACCTACTATGGGCCAGGTATTTGTTCCATGATAAGGAGATAATGAATCAAATAATCCCCAGATACAATGTGCTTACATTCAAACAAGGCCAGTCTGGATATGTATATAGTAAATAAATATGAATAAATACAAAGTAGTTAAATATAACATAATTTGAAATAGTGAGAGGACTAGGAATTGAGAGAATCAGAAAAGTCTTCACATACAAGATGGTACATGAATCTCAGTTCTTGCTTCTTAAAGGAAGAGAGGGTACCTATTAAATGGAGGTGAGGAAGAAGTACATTGCGGGTAAGAGGGGACAGCTGGTGCAAAGGAGCAGAGACTGGAATGAGTTGATACATATTAGGAATAGACAGGCCAGTTTAGCTGGACTGAAGTACATAGAAAAGGGGATGATATATAATGAGGCTTGAAAGGAAGGGTATAAGGTGCTTTAAAAGTGAAACAGAGGAGTTCCTATTTGATTCTAGAGGCAAAAGGAAACCCTTGGCATTTACTGAATCGGGAAATGACTGTTCTGTGCTTAAGAAATAACTTTGGCAACAGTGTGGGGGAGAGACTGAAATGGAGAGAGATTTTAGGCAACTATTCCAATTAGGAGGCTATTGTAGCAATCAAGATGAAAGGTGATTAGGGAGTGAATTTAGGTGGTAAATGTGAAATTAGAAGGGGCTGAATGTGAAAAATGTCACTGAGGTAAAAACAAGATCTTTAAATTAGAGCAGCTGTTTGACCTAGTGGATAGAGGACTGGACTTCAAATCAGGAAGTCCTGGCCTTCAGATCAGAAAGTCCTGGCCTCCCTGGTTTTCTTCAAGTCCCAGCTAAAATTGCACCTTCTACAGATAGTCTTTCCGGACCCCTTTGTTGATAATGTCTCATTTACCCCACATATTTGGGGCATCCCACATTTGTACATAACTGTTTGCATGTTGTCTCCTTCATTAGATTCTAAGTTCCCTGAGTGTAAGGACTGTTTTTTTCCCAGAGACACTGGAGCAGTTTGCCATTTCCTTCTCCAGCTCATTTTACAGATGAGGAAACTGAGGCAAACAGGGTTAAATGAATTGCCCAAGGTCACACAGCTAAGAAGTGTCTAAATTTGAACTCAGGAAGATGAATCTTTCTGATTCCAAGTCCCAGTACTCTATTCACTGGTATACAGTAAGGGCTTAATAAATATTCACTGACTTGACTGAGTTCAAATCCTGTTTCAGACTTTGGCTGTGAAGTGACCCTGCGTCAATCATTTAATCACTCCCAACTTTATCTCCATCATCTGTATAATATACTTGTTGTCTGTGCTTCATTTTCGAAGAGGACCATGACATCAGGGATGTGATGCCATGACTTGCAAGTGAATTGGATTTAAGTAAGGGAGGGCTGTGCCAAGTCACCAGCTTCGCTTTTTCCTCCAGAGCCATCTGGGCCCAATGACAAGATATCCGGATAATTGGAGATGGCCCCTGTTTAATACAGGTAAGAGAGTAATAAGAATCAAAATAATTTGTAGACCTTGAAACTCCTTCATTAATATTTAAATCCCACTCCTGAAAGTTGCCTTTGGGCAGCCAGTTCAAATTCTACTTCTGTACATTGGCCCTACTATCTGCGTAGCCCTAAGCAAATCATATCATCCCCCTAAGTCTCATTTTCATCAACTGTAACATGAGGGGGTTGGACAATGAGGAAGGTGATGATGCTAATCACTCACCTTCATGTATCACTTTATGATTTGCTAAGTACCTTGCACCTGTTATCTCATTTGAGTCCCCCTGTATTCCTGTGAGGTAGGTGACTTCTGGAGTCCCTCTAAGTTCTACAACCATCGAAGCGCCTTGTGAAACTGAGACCCAAGGCAAGGAGGAGCCAACCCATTTCTCCTCTCTGAAGCAGACTGCCCTCCTGCTTCAGAGAGGCCCAGGGAGTCCCTCCTGGGCTGGCCCTGCCCAAGAAGCAAGTTGGGGTGTGTCTGGAGACAAGCATGAGAAGAATGTCCCTGCCACTAGACCAGCAGGGGCCTAGGCATTGTGAAGGGGGAACTGTTTGCAAGGATGGACAGCAAAAGAGAGAGGATCCTTGCTTCAAGTACATTTATTTGAGTTTTCCATGGGGGCAGACAGCACATATGATTTATCTCTGTATACACTATAGCAGGTGCTCGATAATCACCTAAGCTGGAGCAGGGTTAGGAGAGCTAGCTCGATCTCTGAAGGACAAGTGGGATGTGGAGACAATGTCTCCCATTGCCCACCATGTCAAGAGATCCTTTGGGGGTATCCACATTTTCTGAACCAGTTCAAGGCAAACTCAAACACTGAGTCACCAGTAAATTCCCCTGCTGCCTCACCCTCACCCAACATATACATTAATAACACATTGTTGTCACTACAACCAAGACACACAACCCAGTGCTGATGAACTTGTCAACTGGGAAACCAAGGATTCACGCATGCCTGGGCATTTTCCTTATAACATGATTCCACCACCACCAGTCTCTGTTCAAATCTCTGTCATTGGTACCAATTCCAATCATTAGCATTGACTTTTCCTTCTCCCTCACCTTTCAGATCCTAACTGTCACTTCCTGTCTGTGTGATCTTGGGCAAGTCACTGAACTGGATTCTAGTTTCCATATCTATAAAGTGAAGGGTTTGAACTAGATGGGTGGTGTCAAATTCAAATAAAAACAGGGCCACCAAACTATCCATAAAGATTCTTCTGGATGCACATTACCTTAAAAAGCCACAAATTAACATTATCTATGTTTTATTGTATTTGTATTTATTTTGATAAGTATTTCCCAATTACATTTTAATCTGGCTTACACTGCTCTTGGGAGAGTAGGATCAGTTTGCAGGCCATGTGTTTGACACCTCTGAACTAGATAAGCTATAAATTATTTCCATCTCCCAACCTAAGATCTTGAAGAAACCAACACTTCCTGGATCTTGCTAATTTGGCTTCCAAAATATGTCTCCCATCTGTCTCCTCCTCTCTATCCCTGCTGTATCCTGGTAGTAGCCTTGTTACCATTGATCTGAACTATTATAAAAGTCTATAAAGTATAAATTATTGAAAAATTATAAAATCGTAAAATTACACGTTTAAAATTTCTAATTACAAAATTTTAAATTATAAAATTTTGTTAAATTATTTTATTTAATTTTTAATTATTTTTATTTTAACTTATTTATTCAATTTATTTTATTTAAATTATTAAATTTCATTAAATTTTTTTACTAAATTTAAAAGTTGATAATCATTTTTACATTGAATTATAAAATTATAAAAAACTAGATTATGAAAACTACACATCATTATAAAAGCCTATTATAGCTATTATAAAAGGGTCTTTTCCTTTCTAACCTCACTCCCCTGTCACATCCTTGTGAGATTTATACAATCGCAGGTCTCAAAGATGAACTGGTCCAAACCACACCTAAATGCCCTCTAAACCAAACCTAACAAATGGTCATTCAGCCTTTCTTCAAAGACCTCCAAGGAAGGAGAACACTATTTCCCAAGGCAGCTCATTCCACTTTGGGAGAGCTCTAATTTTTAGAAAATTGTCATTTATCATAATAGCTGGCATTTATAAGGCATTCTAAGGTTTGCAAAATGCCTTACAAACATTATCTCATTTTATTCTCATAAGAGCACTGAGGGGTAGACGGTATCATCACCCCTGTTGCACACAAAACAGGAAAATAAGGTAAACTAGGTTAAGTGACTTGCCTAGGGTCACATAGCTAGTAAGTATCTGAGATCAGATTTGAGCTCAGATCTTTCAGGTTCCCAGTCCAGCACTCTGTTCATTGGGCCACCTGGCTAAATCTGCCTCTCTGTAACTGTAACCCTTTCCTCCTGGTTCTGCCCTCTGAGATCAAGTAAAACAAAACTAATCTTTTGACATGACAACCCTTCAAATATTTGAAGACAGCTCAGATGTCCCTCCCTTTAAATCACTTGTTCTCAAAGCTAAATATCCTCAGTTTGCTTGGTTGAGCCTTCTATGATACCATCCCAAGGCCCCTTTGGTATGTTACTTGCCTCCCTCTAGACATTGACCAGCTTGTGCCTATTAGTACATAGTCACTGAAATCTTCCTAGTCAATCACTCAGTTAGCAAGCACTAACTAAGCACAGACCTAGGCACTGGAGGTGTCAAGACATCTCTTGCCTCTATGGATTTACATAAGCCATCCCTCATTCCTAGAGAGCATTCCCTCTTTTAACAATCACAGAGTTTGAGAGCAGAAAGGCACCCCAGTCGCCAGCTAGTCCAAACTCTACACCAAAGGGATCTCCACAATGTTGTTCTTCAGTCATTTGTGTCTAATTCTTCATAATCCCATTTGGAATTTTCTTGGCAGAGATACTAGAGTATCTTTTTACAGATCATTTTACAGATGAAGAAACTGAGACAGAGAGGGATAAGTGATTTGTCCAAAGTCTCGCAGCTAGTGTCTGAGGCTGGATTTGAACTCAGGTCTTTCTGACTCCAGGCCCAGTCCTCTATCTACTGTACGACATGGGGCAGCTAGGTGGTATAGTGGATAGAGCATCAGTGCAGGAGTCAGGAGGACCTGAGTTCAAACCACACCTTAGACACTTGACACTTACTAGCTGTGTGACCTTGGGCAAGTCACTTAACCCCAATTGCCTCATCCTGGCTCATCTCCAGCCATCCTGACGAATATCTGGTCACTAGATTCAGATGGCTCTGGAGGAGAAGTGAGGCTGGTGACCTGCAAACAAAAGTCAAGTGTAAGTCATGTCATTATTTCTCTGATGGCATAGTCTTCTTCAGCAATGAAGGACGAACACACACACACACACACACACACACACACACACACACACACAGAGTATTAAGTGGTGAACCAGGATTTGAATACAGGTCTTCTGACTCAAAATCCAGTACTCTTTCTGAGATATTATTGATAGTCATTGAAATGGGAATCCAGGCCATCATTCCTTCAACAAGCATTCATTAAGTGTCTACTCTGGGCCAGGCTCTGTGCTAGGCAGGGGATTTCCTTCTTCCCCCCCTCCCCTAGTCCAAATGCTAACCTTCCCCTTCTCACTGACTCTGCTCTCATCTCTTGTAGATTGTGGAAGCCACAAAGGTGACTCGACATAAGAACACAAAGGCGGCTCTCTGGGAAGCCAGGATATATGCCAGTGAGGATGAAGACTGAGCCCCCAAATCTAGGCCAGGCACATGCCAAATAATAGTACAGAACGAATAGCAGCACTGCCCCCACCTAAAGTCCCTGGGGGATTGAGCAGCTCATCTGAATCATAGCCCCCAGCATTGGCAATAGTTAGACAAGATAGATAGAGGACTGAACATGGAATCCTAAAGAAATTAGTTCAAATCTCACCTCAGAGAGGTAGAACTAGCTGTAAGACCCTGAGCAAGTCAATCTTTCAGTTCAATTTCAATCTTCAATTTCAAATTCAATTGGTCTCCTCATCTGTAAAACAGGAATAATGATAGCACCTAACTTACAGGATTGTAATGAGGATCAAATGAGATAATAAGGATTAAGTGCTTTTGCAAAATTTAAAGTGCTATGTTATTATTATTCAATCCCCATCTCAGGAACTGTATAATCCAGGACTGTTCATCTAAACTTCTCAGTGCCTCAGTTTACTCATCTGTAAAATGAAGGGGGTAGATTCCATAAATTGTAAGCAGCTAGATGGTGTGGTGGATAGAGCTCTGGACCTGGATTCAGGAAGACCTGAGTGCAAAGCCAGTCTTAGATACTTTCTAGTAGGATCATAGTATGACCACAGGGCAAACCCTTAACCTATGTTTCCCTCAGTTTCCTTATCTACTTAATGAAGATGATAATAGCACCTACCTCCCAAGGTTGTTGTAAGGATGAAACAAGACAATACTTATAAAGTACTTTGCAAACATTAAAACCCTATATAAATGCTAGTCATCACAATTATTATTAACATTTTCATTATTCTAAGGCCTCTTCTAGCTCCAAATGTATCATACTATGAATCTCTCTGGGCCTCAATTTTCCCATCTCTAAAATGGGGAGGTTGGCCATCAAGGTCCCTTGCAACTCTAAATGAATATTCTTACCATCTAAGTAAAGTCCAGACTCCTTTGTCCAGCCCTCCAGGCCTCCTATAACCTGGCATAACCCTTCCCCCACAGTTTGATATCATACAATTGTCTGCTTAGGTATCTACATTCCAGTCAAATGAATGACTCTCTGTCCCTCAAATATACCCGATTCTAACCTCCCAACCTCTATCTCTGACTGTTAAAATCAATCCTGTTCTTCAAGGGTCAATTAAATATCCCCTATTCCAGGAGGCTTTTCTTCTGTGGTCTCCCTCTCTGCCTCCCCTCAGTCAGAAATAATCTCTCCTGGTTGAATCTCACATAGTCCTTTGTTTTTGTTTAATGAATCAATTGTGCTCTAGTTTCCTGCTAAGGCTGTTTGTATATGTAGCATAATCCCAGGTCTAGGCTTACATTTCCCCCAGCAAGAAGCAGTGCTCTTACCTGATGTATAGACAAGGGGATTCACAGACATTTGTATTGATTTTAATGAAAAAATCAGGTTAGATTGTAATATTGCGAGCACCTGTGTGTGCTAGACTTGGAGTCCCCAAGAGCTAGGATTGAATCCAGCCTCCAATACCTACTAGCTCTGTGGCCACAGGCAAGTTACCTAAGCTCCCTCTAAGATGAGGATTCCAAGACCAGTATACCCTGGCTAGGTCATCATAAGACTCCAAGGATATGTTGTAGGCAAATCAATCTATAAACATGTCAGCTAGTATCATTCCTGTCAAATTCAAAAGGCAACATAAAATGATATGTAGACCAAGGTCAAACTTGTAGTCAAGATCTCAGTCCAAGGCTTGAATTCTAATGGATTCTGGTTAGGTGATTATGGAGAAGTCACTTTAACGTACAAGTGCCCCCAAGTAACTCCCTAAGACTATGCAAAGTATAGAAGAGTTGCTCTTCTACCAGGGGAGAAAAAATTCCTCCATCTCAAGTTGCCTACAATAAGGAAATATCAGTTCTGGGCCAAAAACAAATTAAAAAGTCCCATATTTGCAGTCACATCACCCCATTTGCCTCAGTTTTCTCCTCTGTAAAATGAACTGGAGAAGGAAATGGCAAACTGCTCCAGTATCTTTGCCAAGAAAATCTCAAACTGGGTTATGGACAGTCAGACACAACTGAAACAAATCAACCAAAAAAAAAAAACCCACTTCAGGAAGTGTCCCCAAGTAAATGGACACCAGCTCTAAGCTGGAGATACTATCTCATGAAGAGCAGAAGGCACCATGCCCAGGTCACCAAGCCACAGAAAACTCTAGCTAATGTCAGGGAAATAATTTTTCCCCTGAAGTCTGTTTTAGTTGCATTCCGGAGATCCTGATGACCCCAGTCCAGAACAATGACTTTACAACACTCCCTTCCTTGTGTGAGGAGGTAATAGCATCACATGCTTCAAATTTGATGGGTGCCTGGATTCTACCCTGTGAGTCATAGAGATTAAAGCCTCATCTTTACTGTCCCAAATCAAGCTTGTTCCTTTTATTGTAGTTATTTTCCCCAGTGGGATACAAAATCATTCTAATTTCCTGACAACATGGTCTTCTGCTTTCTTGAATGAAATTCCTGGAAAATTGCCCTTTATTGCTATCTGACATATCAAATATGTGTGTGTGTGTGTGTGTGTGTGTGTGTGTGTGTGTGTATAATTACACTAATTACATATACTTTTGAGAGAGAAAGAGAGAGATGAGTTACGGTTTTGATAGACAAGAGACAACTGTGTTTTTCCTATGTTCTTTGTCCTTACTCCCAGGAACCATAATGGTTACTGACTGGTAGCAAAGGGGCATCCAAAAGGAACAGAACCTTCTTCATATTGATCACAGGAAAGACATACAGTTAACCAAGCACCTTAAAAGCATGAGGTCATTTGGGAAATGCAAACTACATGGGGGAAAATGGTAGTTCTTAACTCTTGACTCCTTTGAGTCTGGGGCTATCTCTTTGTAGCATCCTTATTTGGAAGACACTAAGTCCCTAGTCAGGGTGGGGGACCTGCTTAGACTTTGCTGACCTTGAACTTGGGTTTTAATAGTTCCTTTACTTTCCATTCCTGAATGTAATCACTTAATAACAGGGCTGAACTTGTTAGATGCTCATCTGGGACCTTTCTCGGCTTGTTGTTTCTGGGATTCTGTTTAAGGTGACCATGCAGACAACCAACAAACCTCCCTTTGGATTTGGAGAAAACCACCAATCCCACTGAATCTGAGTTTAGCTTATCAAGTCTCACAGTACCTGATAAGGGACTGAGAAATAATTAAACCCGCCCATGAAAAATAGAATAAACAAATGAATGAATGAATGGATGGATGGATTATAAATAGATAAATGAATGAATGATTGAATGAAAGACAATCTATGGTAAAAACCATCCCCAAAGAATTTGAAGGTATGTTCTCTGTAGCCTACTCTGGGGATCTTGGCACAGCACTCCAGTGCCACCATTTTGTATCCTACAGGGAGATGGAACTATGAGGGTAGGAAGCAGAAGTGAGCTATATGAGAACAGGGGAGAGGGGAGGAAGGAGATAGTGGAAACTGTTGCCTCTTTGCTCAGTGGATGAGGGCACACCTAGAACCAGAGACAAGCATGGATAAAGTTCTCTAAAATAGAAGCAAACAAAACTGATCTCCCTCCTCAGTCACATGTCTTCAAATCTTCAGTTTCCTTCAAGGCTCAGCTCCCGTGTCCTCTCCCACAGGAAGACTTCCTGGTCCCTCTAAGGGTCATTTCTCTCTCCCTTCTCAGATTATCGTGTATGTATTACATAAATATATATGTATTACATACATGTACATAATACATGTCACATATATGTATTATATGTGTGTATGATATGCATATATCATGTATATACATGATATATCTTCACCCACTCACTCCCTCATGTGAATCCCTTGGTGAGAGAACCTAGATTTACTTTTATATAAAAAAAACCCAGCACCTAGCATAAGTTCCTGAACACAGTAGGTGCTTAATAAATGCTTCTTGGATGGGATTAGACTAGAAGAATCAGCATAAAATAAAAGACATCAGTCACCTGTGAAAATTTGCTGAAGACATTATCTCCCTGACTGAGATGGAACAGACTACGAACTTTACCAGCTCTGGTTGGCCACAGTCCAACTTTGTTAGTCAATCCTCCAATGACTCATTCATTTTCCCAGACACCTTAGTACCAGGAAACAGGTGTCCTGAATAACGGACTCCAAGACTGCAGTCACTGGAAAGGTATTTCATAGAACTGCAGGATATCAGAGCTGAAAGGGACTTTCAAGCAACAGAAATGAACAATTTAAAAAAATAGAATGTCAGACCTGGGAGGGACCTTGAATCAATGAACCCAGAATGTCAGACCTGGGAGGGCCCTTAGAACACAGAAAGTCAAAGCTGAGGGAGAGGCACACATTAGATCACAAAGTGTCAGAGTTTGGAGAGATCTTAAAACTAGGCAGATCAGTACCGGGAGGCTTTCTCTACTCATAGAATGTCAGAGCTTAAAAGGACCTTAGAATAGGGAATGCCGGAGCTGGAAGGACCTTAGAGCACAAGTTGTCAAAGCTACAACTTAGAACACAGAGTGTCAGGGCTGGGAGAGCTCTTAGAACATGAAATGTCAGAGTGGGGAGGGTGCTTTCAGTAACCACTGAAAAGAGTCTTACGATATAGAATATAAATTGTCAGCTAGAATTGACCTTAAAACACAGAATACCAGAGCTGGAAGGGACCTGAGAGAACATCTCATTCAACACTTTAATTTTACAAAGAAAGAAATTGAGAATGAAAGAAGAGAAAGGGTTTGTCCAGAGCCCCATACACAGGGAGCCAGCCAGGGGCAAGACCACAACTAGATGCTAACTCTCCTAACTCCTGGGGCTGTCTCTACCCAGCCATACTGCCATACACAACATGAGTGATGCCTGGCTTAAAAAAAAAAATCAGCGTGTGTGTGTGTGTGTGTGTGTGTGTGTGTGTGTGTGTGTGTGTGTCTGGGTAGCCATAATTCATATTTTTATGGTGCTTTATATATGATTCTCACAACAAACCTGGAAGACAAAAGTACTGCTGTTATCCTTACTTTACGGATAAGGACAGATAGAATAAATGATTTGCCCAGGGTCACACAGCTAACAAATATCTAAGGAAGGTTTGAACTCCGGTCTTCCTGATTCCACTATACCAATGCCTCCTCTCAAGCTAGCATAAATACCAACGGAGGACTGTAGATCTTAATCTGAAAGAAGCCTCAAATTCTATCAAATCCAAAATCAAATCCAGCACCCTTCAATTTATAGAAGAGAAAACTGGGCCCTACAGAGATTAGGTGTCTTGCCCAAGGTCATATGGCTAAAGTCAGAGGTGGGATTTCAACCTAGGTTTTCTGACTTTTGAACTAGTGTTCTTTCCACAGTGCCATGCTTTGTTTAAGCTGCTGGTGTCCAAGGTATTTTATAAAGGGAAGTGAAAGGACATATTAAAACCACCATAAATCCCTTCCCTAATCTCCCAGTGGAAACCAATCTCCTTCTCTTTACATTTCTACTTCATCATTTAGATCTCTCCTTTGTACTTATTTCACTCCCCATTGCATCATAATTTGCGGAATTATAGATATCCCCAATTATGGGAGTAGCCCCAAAGGGAATACTAGATGTAAAATGGAGTAATAATCCTGCCACACCTGCCTCAAAAATTATTGTAACTCCTAAGTGAAATACAGTATACAAAGAGATTTGCAAATTTTAAAGCTCTTTATTTATAAAATAAAAGTCTACTGTTACTCTTCTTGTCCAAATTCCAGCTCTGCTACTTAATAACAGACAAGTCCCTTTTCTCTCCTCTTTTTCCTTCTATGTATAATGAAGGGCAAGGTGGGAATAAATGAGCTTTCAAGGCCTTCCCAATTCTGTATTTCTGTGAGATTCCTAATGTAGGTGTTGCATGAACTGTCTTTTGGTCAGTTTGACTAGCCACCGCCAATAAACCAGCATGAACCAGAAACAGGGACATTGCCATTTTCATTCACTCATAGTGAGACACACTCCTCCAGCAGTTGATGGACATGTGTGTCCTGTATGATTAGGGTAGTAATACTTATACATGGTATGAGACAGAGAAAAAAAATGGCTCCTTCTTCCAGTCCCTATAGCCGGTTATACAAAGCAAAAAAAAAAAAAAAAACCATACTGGTTAAGGAGAATGTGTAGCATTATAGTATTATATTATTATATAATTATTATTATTATCATTATATTATATTATATTATTATTGTAGGAGATAGAGAAGGAAAGTGTTCTTGTCAGTAAATCTAGCTGCACTATAAAGAGAAGATGACGCCATTTGTGAGATGAGATAAAGAAGGGCATCGTCAAGTCCTCCTTTTATAGTAGTGAAGGAAGAAAGAACATATTGAAGAAAATCAACTATTGTAATGTGGTCCTGTGTTTCATGCAAGAGTCACACAGAAAAAATGTCAAGTACAAAACAAAAGAGAATTCATTGTGTTGCTTCTTAACAGGCCAGTATTAGCTCTTAAAAATCCACTTTTAATAGTTTCTAATCTTAGATTAGAGTCCCTAAGGGAGAAGGACTGTCTTATCTAATTTTTCAATCTCTCCTTAAGCAGGTGACTGCTCTGAATTGGACTTAAGTAAGTGTTTGTTGTGTGGGTGAATGAATGAATGAATTTCTATACCCACTCTTAGAAATGTTCTACAAGAATAATAACAAAAATAATTGCTACTCAGTGGTGCGTTAGCAACCTATCTACCTACCCAAGCATTTCATCTTGGCGAGGAAGCAACATCAAAAGGTGGTACTAGAGTTACACTGTGAAATTATAAAGACCAGGTTTGACTCCATTTTCTAAGAAAACAACCTTGATGGAGAAGTGACCTGGTAATTGCTTTTTCAGGAATAGCATACTCCACCCACCACCTACTCCCAGTCACAGTGACCCAACACCCAAAGTAAAGAAAATTCTCACCACCAAGAACTCCAGGGTAAGATGCAGAGAACCTACCTTCCAATTTTTTGAAGATGGTTTTACCATGGATTGTCCTTTATTCATTCATTCCTTTATTCCTTTATCTATTTATTCATAATCCATCCCATCCATCCATTCATTCATTCATTTGTTTGGTTTGTTGGTTCAAATGGTTCAACATCAGAAGCAAATATGGTTTTATCAGTGGAAATGGACATTAAAGAAGACATGAGTCAATGACTTAATCTCAGTTTCTTTATGTGTATATAAAGAACCAAAGAAAAGCCTTGTACTTCATTTAGGTCAATCAATCCATAGTTTAAACTGGATATTATGGAATTTTCCTAACCTTATATGAATAAATCCTTAATCAGTCTGAAAGGATCATAGTACTTTGGCCATTGAATGAAGGCAGATGGTACCATACAAGAAATACCTTTTGAATGACTAAATCAGACACACACCTCTGGGCCTATGTATAAATATAGCAGCCAATCAAGCAATAAATAAACCTGTTTAGTAGTGGAGAACTCCAGGATAATAATAATGATAATAACTAGTATCTGCTATATGCCAGGCACTGTGCTAAGTGCTTTACAAATATTATCTCATTTGGTCCTCACAACACTGAGGGCGTTGGGGGGAAGTTTTATTATTATCACCATTTTACAGTTGAGGAAACTAAAGCAAGCAGAGGTTAAGTGTCTCTACACCTTAAGGGCCATGGGATCTTTCCATCTGATTTGTGTCTGAAACCTCCTATATATGTTGTTTCCACCTCACCCCCCCATTAGAATGTGAGGTCCTAGAAAATTGGGAATGCTTCACTTTTCTACTTGTATCCCCAGTGCTAAATAAAATTCTTACAAATGCTTTTTCATTTATTCAGAGGACAGAGTAAGTCTTTTGGCAGAGCTGGAGACCTATGGTTATAGAGTTCCTTTGCCATACCATTCTCCCTCATGATCTCCACCTCCCAGCTTCCCTGACTGTCTTTGAGTCTCAGTTGAAATCCCATCTCTACAAGAAGCATTTTCCCACTCTTCCCTCTGAGACTATCTCAAATTTATCCTATTTCTATTCTGTTTGTGTGTTGTGTCACCCATTGGATTGTGAGCTCCTTGAGAGCAGAAACTGTCTTTTGACATTCTTTTTATCCCTAGCACTTAGTCAAGTTTTCTACTCAGCTCTACTCTTTTCACCAAGAATGTTTGAAAGTCCTCTATTTCATTGAATAGAGGAGCAGAGCCAAGATGGTGGAGCAGAAAGATGCACATACACTAACTCTTCCCCCACAGCCCATAAAACACCTGTAAAGAAGTACTCTCAACAAATTCTGGAGCAGCAGAAGCCACAGAACAATGGAGTGGAGGAGATTTCTAGCCAAGGGTGACCTGAAAGACTGACCAGAAAGGTCTGTCACACCAGACACAGAACAGAGCACAGCCCAGCCTTGGCCACATGGCACCAGGAAGAGCAGGACTAAGCAGGCTTCAGGGACAGAATCTCCAGCAGCAGGGCAGATCCTTCAACCCACAGGCACTAAAAGTCAGTGAGAGAGTTTTTCAGCTGGATGAGAAAGGAGCAGGGTGTTCCCATAACTCAGGCCACCTCAGGTGGCAGCAGCACAGGCAACAGCAGATGGGGGCTCCCAAGGCAGGCAGCAGCCAACATCCATTGTTGAAGGCCTCATAGCAAAGCCCCTGAGGGAACTGAGCCCTGTGTGGTGGCCCTGTCCCCACCTGAGCAACTGATCTTAATCTCACACTGAATAGCAGCCTTGCCAACACCTAAAGTCCCTGGGGGATTGAGCAGCTCATCTGAATCTCAGCCCTCAGCGCTGGCTTTGTGGAACTGTAGGTGAGGTGGTTGTGCAGAGGAAATTCAGAAGTCAAGTAACTGACTGGGAAAATGCCCAAAAAAGGGGGGGAAAAAAGAAGAACATAGCAGGTTACTTTCTTGGTGAAGAGGTGTCTCCTCCCATCCTTTTGGATGAGGAAGAACAAGGCATATTGTCAAAGGAAGTCAAGGCCCCTGCCTCCAGGGTCTCCAAAGGAACTTAAACTGGGCTCAGGCAATAGAAGAGCTTGAAAAGCAAGTTAACAGCTTGCTAAAGGAGAACCAAAAAAATGATGAGGAAAATAACACCCTTAAAAAGAGGCTAACTCAATTGGAAAAAGAGGTCCAAAAAGCCAATGAGGAGAAGGAGGCTTTAAAAAGCAGAATTAGCCAAATGGAGGAGAAGCTTCAAAAGCTCACTGGACAAAATAGTTCGTTGAAAGAGAGAACTGAGTTCAGGGAAATGAATGACTATGAAATAAACCAAACAGTTAAAAAATAAAACCAAAAGTTTGAAAAAATAGAAGATAATGTGAAACATCTCATTGGAAAAACAACTGACCAGGAAAATAGGTCCAAGAGAAACAATTTAAAAATTATGGGACTATCTGAAAGCCATGATCAAAATAAGAGCCTAGACATTATTTTCCATTAAATTATCAAGGAAAACGGCCCTGATGTTATAGAATCAGAGGGAAAAATAAATATTGAAAGAATCCACCGATCATTTTCTGAAAGAAACCTGAAGAGAGAAACTCCTAGGAATATTGTGGCCAAATTTCAGAGTTCCCATATCATGGAGAAAATACTTCAAGCAGCTAGAAAGAAACAATTTGAATATTGTGGAAATAAAATCAGGATAACACAGGATCTGGCAGCTTCAACATTAAGGAATCAAAAGGCTTTGAATAGGATATTCCAGAAGTCAAGGGAACTGGGGTTAAAACCAAGAATCACCTACCCAGAAAAACTGAGTATAATACTTCAAGGGAATAAATGGTCATTCAATGATATAGAGGACTTTGAAGCATTCATATTGATGAAAAGACCAGAACTGTATAGAAAATTTGACTTTCAAACACAGGAATCAAGAGAAGCATGAAAAGGTAAACAGGAAAGAGAAATCATAAAAGACTTTCTAAAGCAGAATTGTTTACATTCCTACATGGAAAGAAAATATTTATAACTCTTGAATCTTTTCTCAGTATTTGGGTAGGTGGAGGGATTACACACACACACACACACACACACACACACACACATACACATATATAGACAGAGAGTACAAGTTGTGTTGAATCAGAAGAGATGATATCCAAGCAAAAAAATAAATAAAATAAAATTTAAGGGGTGAGGGAGGAAAATACTTGGAGGAGAAAGGGAGAAATTGAATGGGGCAGGCTATAACTCATAAAAGAGATAAGAAAAATCTTGTTCAATGGAAGAGAAAAGGGAGAAGGAGAGAGGGGGGAAAGTGAAGCTACTCTCTCCACATGTGGCTGAAGGAGGGAATAACATGCTCACTAAATTTGGTATGAAAATCTATCTTACACTACAAGAAAGCACAGGAGCAGGTGACAAGTGGGGTGAGGGGAATGATAGAAGGGAGGGTAAACAGGAGAAGGGAAAAATAGAACTAGAAATAAACACTTTTGGGAAGAGACAAGGTCAAATGAGGGAATAAAAAAATAAGGGGGGTTAGAGTAGTATAGAGGGCAATATAGTTAGTATTACACAACATGATTATTATGGAAGTCTTTTGCAGAACGACACGTATTTAGTCTTAATTGCCTGCCTTCTCAGTGGGGATCAGTAGGGAGGAAGGGAGGGAGAGAAGTTGGAATTCGAAGTATTAGAAACGAATGTTGAGAATTTTTATTGCATATAACCGGGAAATAAGAAACACAGGGAATGGGGTATAGAAATTTATCTTGCCCTACAAGAAAAGAGAGAAGATGGAGATAAGGGTTGGTGATAAGCATGATAGAAGGGAGAGTACATTGAGGGAAAGGGTAATCAGATGCAAGGTATTAGGAAGTGGGGGGAGGGGAGTGATGAAGAGAAAAATTGGACATGTTACAAAGCGAAGTAAAAGCAATTAGTATTAAAACAATTGACTGAATTAATTACTGAGAATAAATCAAAGACATCTTTAGTTTGGGGAAAAGAATTTTAGTCTAAATTTCCTAGAGGCAGGTAGCCTCGGGTAAAATTTGGCATTGATGGAAAAGTTAAGGTTTTAATGGTAAATTTGATTTTATGATTGCTATTTAATCAGGGACTAGAATATGTATAAACAGGCATGTAAGCCACTTAAGACTTGCCTCAAAAGATGTTCCTTAACCAAAGTGAAATTATAGTCATATTTGAAATCTGATTATTGGAACTTGCTGTGTTAAGATGCTATGGGAGGGGCGGAGCCAAGATGTCGGAGTAGAAAGACGCACATACACATAGCTCCGAACCCACAACCCATAGAACAGCTACAGGGAAGTAACTCACGGTGAATTCTGCACCCAGAGGCCACAGAACATTGGAGCGAGGGAGATTTCTGTTCCAGAGAGACCTGCAAACCTCTCACAAAAGGTCCGTCGTGCTGCAGACGTGGAGCCCAGCCCAGACCTGCCACGGCCGCAGCACCAAGAGATACAGATCCGAGCAGGCTTCAGGGACGGGATCTCCAGTGGCCGCACAAGTCCCTCCACCCACAGGTGACGGGGGTTGGTGAGAGAGTCTCTTTGGCGGGTTGAGAGGGGAGTGGGGTGCCCCCATGATTCGCGCCCCCCTGGGAGGCAGAAGCTGAGAGGCGGCTGCAAACAGGGGCTCCCCAAGGGGGCAGGAGCCTGGATCCATTGTGGAAGGTCTGTGCATAAACCCCCTGAGGGAACTGAGCCTGAGAGGTGGCCCTGCCCCAACCTCAGCACCTGAACTTAATCTCACACTGAATAGCAGCCCTGCCCCCACCAAAAGCCCTAAGGCTGGAAGCAGCATTTGAATCTCAGTCCCAAAACTCTGGCTGGGAGGACCAGGAGGCGAGGTGGGTGTGAGGAGAATATTCAGAGGTCAAGTCACTGGCTGGGAAAATGCCCAGAAAAGGGAAAAGAAATAAGACTATAGAAGGTTACTTTCTTGGTGAACAGGCATTTCCTCCCTTCCTTTCTGATGAGGAAGAACAATGCTTACCATCAGGCAAAGACATAGAAATGAAGGCTTCTGTGTCCCAGCACACCCAGTGGGCTCAGGCCATGGAAGAGCTCAAAAAGAATTTTGAAAATCAAGTTAGAGAGGTAGAGGAAAAGCTGTGAAGAGAAATGAGAGACATGAAGTCAAAGCATGAACAGCAGATCAGTTCCCTGCTAAAGGAGACCCAAAAAAATGTTGAAGAAATTAACACCTTGAAAACTAGCCTAACTCAATTGGCAAAAGAGGTTCAAAAAGCCAATGAGGAGAAGAATGCTTTCAAAAGCAGAATTAGCCAAATGGAAAAGGAGATTCAAAAGCTCACTGAAGAAAATAGTTCTTTAAAAACCAGAATGGCACAGATGGACGCTAAGGACTTTGTGAGAAAGCAAGATATCACAGAACATAGCGAGAAGATTGGAAAAATGGAAGATAATGTGAAATATCTCATTGGAAAAACAACAGACCTGGAAAATAGATCCAGGAGAGACAATTTAAAAATTATGGGACTACCTGAAAGCCATGATCAAAAGAAGAGCCTAGACATCATCTTTCATGAAATTATCAAGGAAAACTGCCCTGAGATTCTAGAACCAGAGGGCAAAATAAATATTCAAGGAATCCACAGAACACCGCATGAAAGAGATCCAAAAAGAGAAACTCCTAGGAACATTGTGGCCAAATTCCAGAGTTCCCAGGTCAAGGAGAAAATATTGCAAGCAGCTAGAAAGAAACAATTCAAGTATTGTGGAAATACAATCAGGATAACACAAGATCTAGCAGCCTCTACATTAAGGGATCAAAGGGCATGGAATAGGATATTGCAGAAGTCAAAGGAACTAGGACTAAAACCAAGAATCACCTACCCAGCAAAACTGAGTATAATACTCCAGGGGAAAAATTGGTCTTTCAATGAAATAGAGGATTTTCAAGTATTCTTGATGAAAAGACCAGAGCTGAAAAGAAAATTTGACTTTCAAACACAAGAATGAAGAGAACCATGAAAAGGTGAACAGCAAAGAGAAGTCATAAGGGACTTACTAAAGCTGAACTGTTTACATTCCTACATGGAAAGACAATATTTGTAACTCTTGAAACATTTCAGTATCTGGGTACTGGGTGGGATTACACACACACACATGCACACACGCACACATACATAGAGACAGAGTGCACAGAGTGAATTGAAGAGGATGGGATCATATCTTAAAAAAAAATGAAATCAAGCAGTGAGAGAGAAATATATTGGGAGGAGAAAGGGAGAAATGGAATGGGGCAAATTATCTCTCATAAAAGAGGCAAGCAAAAGACTCATTAGTGGAGGGATAAAGAGGGGAGGTGAGAGAAAAACATGAAGTCTACTCTCATCACATTCCACTAAAGGAAAGAATAAAATGCACACTTATTTTGGTAGGAAAACCTATCTCACAATACAGGAAAGTGGGGGATAAGGGCACAAGCAGGGTGGGGGGGATGATAGAAGGGAGGGCATGGGGAGGAGAGTGCAATTCGAGGTCGACACTCATGGGGAGGGATAGGATCAAAAGAGAATAGAAGTAATGGGGGACAGGATAGGATGGAGGGAAATATAGTTAGTCCTATACAACACAACTATTATGGAACTCATTTGCAAAACTACACAGATTTGGCCTATATTGAATTGCTTGCCTTCCAAAGGGAAGAGGTGGAGAGGGAGGGAGGTAAAGAAGTTGGAACTCAAAGTGTTAGGATCAACTGTCGAGTAATGTTCTTGCCACTAGGAAATAAGAAATACAGGTAAAGGGGTATAGAAAGCTATCTGGCCCTACAGGACGAAAGAGAAGATGGAGACAAGGGCAGAGAGGGATGATAGAAGAGAGAGCAGATTGGTAATAGGGGCAATTAGAATGCTTGGTGTTTGGGGGGGGAGGGGATAAAAGAGGAGAAAATTTGTAACCCAAAATTTTGTGAAAATGAATGTTAAAAGTTAAATAAATAAATTTAATTAAAAAAAAAAAAGATGCTATGGGACTATTAAGTGACTGTTCCTCTGAGTCTAACTCCAGGTATGGATAGCAAGAAAGATGGTCTGAGCCTCCAGTCCATGATGCCAGTAAGCCTGTGAGATGCTGGTATGAACTGCAAAAGGTGATCTCATAGGAAGGGTGGGAGAGCAGCTGTTCAACCTGGGCTAAGGTAGGAGTCTCCTGACTCAATTTCCCCACTGACACCTGGCAGACTTCAAGCTTGACTGAATGCAAGTTGACAATCTACTCCTACCTGGAACTGACATGAAGTTGGGGAGATATTGGTTCCCTGCAATGTTCCTACTCTTAGTGGCAATTTCCTATAGTCAAAAAGTTTGTAAGCTTAATACCAGTTCTATTAAATTATAGATTGTTGGTAGGGGAACATCCAAGTTTAAGTCTAAAATTAAGCTATTACGTTTAGGATTTTAGACCAACAACAATAAGTTAGGGTCCTTTAATTCTTAGTAATACTGTGGAGACAACTAGGTCAAGGGCTTGTGAAGTTAGCATACATAAATATTATTTGTGTCTCAGTTGGTTAGTGTTTAAAAAAATTCTTTTGTGGTCTATATTGTAAATGATTTAAAAAGAAGTAACACCTGACCAAAAGTTGTAATTGTTTTATGTGATATGAACTGTGTTAAAAATGAAAAATAAAATAAGATAAAATAAAAACTATTTCTTTGAATATTATTATTTCCCCAAAGGATTACACTCAATTTTTCTGGGTAGGTGATTCTTGGTTTTAATCCTAACTCCTTTGACCTCCAGAATATCATATTCTAAGTCCTCCAGTCCCTTAGTGTAGAAGCTGCTAAATCTTGTGCTATCCTGATTGTGTTTCTTGGATTGTTTCTTTCTGGTTGCTCGAAATATTTTCTCCTTGATCTGGGAACTCTGGAATTTGATTACAATATTCCTGGGAGTTTACCTTTTGGGATCTCTTTTAGGAGGTCATTAATGGATTCTTTCTATTTTTATTTTACCCTCTGGTTCTAGACTATCAGGGCAGTTTTCCTTGATAATTTCTTGAAAGATGATGTCCAGGCTCTTTTTCTGATCATGGCTTTCAGGCAGTACAATAATTTTTAAATTATCTCTCTGCATCTATTTTCCAGGTTGGTTGTTTCTCGAATGAGATATTTAACATTGTCTTCTATTTTTTCATTCTTTTGGTCTTGTTTTATAATTTCTTGATTTCTCATAAAGTCATGAGCTTCCATTTGCTCCATTCTAATTTTCAAGGAATTGATTTATTTAGTGAACTTTTGGACCTCCTTTTCCATTTGGCCAATTCTGCTTTTTAAGGTATTTATCTCATCATTGGCTTTTTGGACTTCTTTTGTCATTTGAGTTAGTCTATTTTTAAGGTGTTATTTTTTTCAACATTTTGGGGTCTCCTTTAGTAAGCTGTTGACTTTTTTTTCACGATTTTTTTGCATCATTCACATATCTCTTCCCAACTTTTTCTCTACTTCTCCTGCTTGATTTTCAAAATCCTTTTTGAGTTTTTCCATGTCCTGCGACCAATTCATATTTTTCTTGGAGACTTTGGATGTACGAGTTTTGACTTTGCTGTCTTCTTCTGGTTGTATGCCTTGATCTTCCTTATCACCAAATTAAGATTCTATAGTCTGATTTTTTTCTGCTGTTTGCTCATTTCTCTAACCAATTACTTGATTTTTTAGTTTTTGTCAAGGTAGTACTCTGCTTCAGGGGGATGGGGACTGGATTGTACTGTTCCAAGCTTCAGGGGTTTTGTGCAGCTGTTTTTAGATATACTTCTAGGGACCTATAAATTTTTAGCTCCTCCAAGGTGGTGTGAACAAAGAAGAGGCATTTACTCAGCTCTTGGTCTTGTCTCTTTTCTGTGAGTGACCACAAGCACTCTTTTCTGCTTTTGAACTGTGAGGATTCCCTTTCCAACACAGCCACAACCTCTACCACACCAGCATTCCTCCTCACCCCAGGACCACCACCCAGGACTGTGACCCAGATCAAAGTACAAGCAAAGCTAGGGAATCCTGCCTCAGTGTCAGCAAAGAAATCCCTGGAATCCCTTCCTGATCAGTTGCTCGATCCCCCCACCAGCTGTAGGCCAAGAACTCTGGAACCAACCACTGCCACTGCTGCCACAGCTGCTGCCCAACTGGGAACAGACCACACTACTCTCTCTCACATAGGTCTGACAGACTTTTCCTAATGACTTTCAAAATTGTCTTTGGCATTCTTGGGGTTGAGAAATCTGGAAACTGCTACAGCTGCCAGTGATTCAGTCCCCTGAGACCTGCTCAGGCCCTGTCTGTGCCAGAGAGGTCCTCGCTAGACTGCGCTCTTCTCCCACCCCAGTGCAACAGACCTTTCCTATTGACCTTTCATGTTGTCTTCGACTGTAAATTTGTTTCACTCTGTTACTTTGTGGGTTCTGCTGCTCTAGAATTTGTTTAGAGTCATTTTTACAGGTATTTGGAAGAGTTTGGGGGAGAGGAATCCCTGCTTTACTCTGTCATCTTGGCTATGCCTCCCTCAGTCCTATATTTTGAATTGTTTCCAGTATAGTTCCATCTGAGTGTGCTATAAGTATCTTAAACTCAACATGTCTAAAGTGAAGCTCATTTTAGACTTAACTCAACCTAACTTCCCTTTCTGTTAAGTGTATTGTCATGCTTCTCATCACCTGGATTTGCAACTCAGGGTTTATCCTTCACTCTTCCTTATCCCTTGCCCCTCATCTTGCCAAATCTTAAAGTGTTATATAACTACTATCCATTATTATTTTACCCAATCAGTTGCCAAGTCTTAGTGATTTTATCTCAACAATAGTTTTACATCCATTCTTCCTCTCTATTCACACCCTAGTTTTGGCTTCCATAACTTCTTGACTAGATTATTACAATAGCCTCCTGAGTTGTCACCCTCCTTTCTGATCCATCCTCCCCTCATATTCCTAAAATTCAAATCTGATTCTGTCAACCCCCTACTCAAAGTCATTTCATAACTTCCTAGTGTCTTAAGACCTTACAGCTTGGTAGTGCAGGGAACAGAGCTCAGGATTTGGAGTCAGGAAAATCTGAGTTCAAATCCAGTCTCAGACCCTTATTAGCTGTGTGACCCTTGGCAAATCTCTAAGCCTTTCTCTGCCTCTATTTCTTTATCTTTAAAATGGAGAGAATAATAGCACCTATCTCTTATCCTCTTGTGAAGATTAGATGAGATAATATTTATAAAGTGCTTAGCACAGTGCCTCATTTACAGTAGGCACTTAATAAATGTATATTCCCTTCAAGTAAAAAAAATTACAGAATTCTAGATATTAAGGCTGATACTATAAGCCAATGAAGAAATTAAAGATATCTATAGTCATGTGAAAATATGCTTTAAATCACTATTGATTAGAGAATTGAAAGTCAAAACAACTCTCGGGTACCACATCACATTTGTCAGACTGGCTAACATAACAAAACAGGAAAATTGTAAATGCTGGAGAAGAAAGATGTGGGAAAATTGAAACACTAATGCATTGTCAGTGGAGTTGTGAACTGATCCAACCATTTTGTTGAGCAATTTGGAACTATGCCCAAAGGGCTTTAAAAATATGCATACCCTTTGACCCAGCAATACACTTCTATTGCTGTATCCCAAAGAGATCATATAAATGGTAAAAGGACCCACATGTACAAAAATATTTATAGCAGCTTTTTTTGTGATGGCAAAGAATTGGAAATTGAGGGGATGTTCATCAATTGGGGAATGGCCAAACAAGTTGTGGTATATGAATGTAATGGAAAATCATTGTTCTATAAGAAATGACGAACAGGTGGACTTCAGAAAAACTTGGAAAGATTTATGTGAACTGATGCTGAGTGAAGTAAGCAGAACCAGGAGAACATTATACACAGGAATAGCTACAGTGTGAGAGGACTGACTTCTCAGCAATGCAAGGACCCAAAATATTTCCAAAGGATTAATGATGCAAAATTGCCATCCACATCCAAAGAAAGAACTGTGGAGTCAGAATGCAGAATGAAGCAGACTATCTTCTCTTTTGTTTTGTTTTGTTTTTCTTGGGTTTTTCTCATTCACTATATTTCTTCTATGCAACATGAATAATGTGGAAATGTGTTTAATAGGAATATATGTGTAGAGCCCATATAAGATTGCATGCTGTCTTGGCAGAGGGAGGGAGGGAAAAAAAATTTAAAAGTTATGGAAATGAATATTGAAAACTGAAAACAAATAAATTAATAAATTTGGAAGAAAAAAGTGATGAGAGGTGGACTTCAGGAAAACCTGAAATGATGCATATGAACTGATGCTGAGGGAGCAGAACCTGGAGAACATTGTACATAGTTACAGTCACATTGCGTGATGACTAACTTTGATAGATTTAGCTCATCTCAGCAAAGCAAGGTTCTAGACAACTCCAATGGGTTCATGAAGGAAAGTGCTCTCTATATGCAGAGAAAGAATTACAGAGTCTGAATGCAGATCAAAGCATACTACGTGCTCTTGCTCTTTTTTGCTTTGTTTTGTTTCTTCTTTCTTGTGGTTCATTCCATTGGTTATAATTCTTCTTTACAACATGACTAATGTGAAAATATGTTTAATATCAATGTATATGTGGAGACATATTGGGGGAAAGGAGCAGAGGGAAGGGAAGAAAATTTAAAACTCAAAAGCTTATTTTTAATTTAGAAACTAAACTAAACTAAAAATAAATAAATAAATTTAAAAGAAAAGAAAATATTAAATCCTTAGTCTGACATTACCTCTAGCTTATGGGATCTCTAACTTCCTCCAATATACAGTTCATGTCCCAGCTCTTACACAGGGTCTTCCACTATATGACTCCTGCCTATGTTTCCAGCTTTATTTCAGGTTACTCTCTTTCCCACACACTTCATTCTAGTCAAAGTGGCCTGCCATCGTTTTCCTGTGCACAAAATTTGATCATCCACCTCTGTGACTTTGCCTGGGCTATACCCCTTGACTAGAATGCCCTCCCTGTTCATCTCTAGCCCTTGGAATCTCTAGCTTGCTTCAAGATATAGCTCAGGTAACATCTCCTGCACAAAGCCTTGCCCTTGTAGTGACAGGAACATGGTTGGTTGGTTGGTTGGTTGGTTGGTTGGTTGTTTCTCAAAGAGGACCAAAATGACATCACCATGATAAACTCAAGTTTCAGTGTGTCTAACTGTGGCTCATCAGACCAATACAAGCTCGGGACACTCTACATAGATTGGGCACAGATAGTCCGTGCAAACATTTGGGGTGGATACTCCAAATTCGTGCTTCATACATTTACTTTGTGCTGTCTCAATTCTGTTTTGCTCATAGAGCACAGCACCCTTTCTGATGTGAGCACTTCATACTGAGCAGTCATGTGCCAGTGTCTCCCATGTCCCACAATCAAATCCAAAGTTCTTGAGAGAGACCTTGAGTGTCCTTGTATTGTCTCTTCTTAACACCGTGTGATCCACCTGCCCTATGCAATTTCTCCATAAAATAGTCTTTTTGGCAAGCATACATTTTGCATTTGAACAACATGGCCAGCCCATCAGAGCTTCACTCTCTGAAGCATAGTTCGAATTCTGAGGATCACCTGGCAGGATAAGGGAGCTGAACTGCGAAGCAAGAGCAAATAGTATGCTTTGATCTGCATTCAGAACATGGAAACACTTAATATATGCTTACTGAACAACGGATTGCTACTCTCCAATCACAGAGGCTTGGGTTTCCATCAAACCTCATCTCAAATCCCACTTGCCCTAAGAGGCTTTTTCCACCCTCGATGAGTAGTATGCCTTCCCCTGACATTGGCTCTCATTGATTGGCCAAAGATAATCCTAGCCCAAACTCCACTTGGTCATTGTTTGGGCCCTGGTTGGCTCGGGGTTAATGTAAATAGCAGTTATTTCTGTGACCAGAAACCCTGAAGGTCTTCTCCTCCCAGACTGATTTTTTTAACTAGGTAAAAGAGGCCATTTTCTGCCTCATTTCTTGCCTAGCCTTAATCACCATTGCCTCAGTCAAACTAAGACTTGGTAAAGACCTGAGCTTGAAAAGGCCAAGGAACCTCGCTGAATCCTGGACTGTCTCCAGTTGTCCTGATCTATATCTAGCCTACAGACCCATATGACTCTGGAGAAGAGAGTGAGGCTGGTTACTTTGCAGAGCCCTCCCTCACTTAAATCCAATTCACCTGCATGTCATGGCATCACTTCCCTGATGTCATGGGCCTCTTTGAGAATGAAGAACAAACAACAACTGTCCATTTCTGCGATGTGGGGTATGTGTGTGTGTGTGTGTGTGTGTGTGTGTGTGTGTGTGTGTGTGTGTGTGTGTGTGATATGTTTATAATTTGCAAGTGTAGTTATTTGCATGCTATCTCTCCTGTTAGAATGTGAGTTCCTTCTGGGAAGGGAACATGCTTTTGCCATTCTCTCTATCCCCAGCACTTAGCACAGCTCCTGGCATACAGGAAGTAGCTAATAAATGCTTGTTGACTGATTAGTTTTTACTCTGTCTATACCCTATGATCTTCCTCCACTTCACCCCATCGCCACCCCCAATTGACTTCCTAAGGATGCTTCTTAGAGCTGAACAACAGACAGAAAGAACATTGAGTGTTTCCTAAAATTAATACAAGGGCTCGGGAATATAAATGTGCTAGGATCCTGAGGCATGGGAAACTGGAAGCACATTTCTCTTTCCCACAAACATGAACCCAGGGACAGATCAGCTGTCTACCCAAGGCAAGGAGAGAAGCCCCAACAAACCTCTGAGGGGAAGACTTACATGAACTGATACAGAGTGAAAGCAGAAGAACTAGGAGAAGAGTTTATACAAGGATAACAGCATTGAAAAAATAAACAACTTTAAAAGTGTCAAATCAACTCTAACCATGATCCTAGAGGATCAATGATGAAGCCTATTGTCCACCTTCTTACACTGAAGCAATGGACTTCACAGTGCAAAAGAAGATACATATTTTGGGGTCTGGTCAGTGTGCAGATGTGTTTTGCTTGACTATACATGCTTGTTACAAGGTTTTTCTTTTTCTTTTCCAATGTGAGAAGAGGGGAGGAGTAGGGAGAAAAAGAAATAGATTTTTGTTAATTAACAAATTTAATTTTACTTTTAAAAAAAAGGAAATTCCTAGGACATTGTGAACTTCTGGAGCCAGGAGAGGACGATTTCTTTGTACCTAAATCTACGTTTCCCATGCAGGATGTAGAGGAGGGGGTCTCTGGTTGGAAGCACAGGGCAGCCATGGAAAGATAGAGGGACAAACTATTTCCCTCTTTTTTACCTGACAACCACTCCTTTATCTTCAGTGCCTTTCAGATTCCAAATTGTACTTCAAGACTCAGCTCAGGGATCACTTCCTCCATGAAGCCTCCCCTGAACCACCCCTTGTCCTGTCATTAGTGATCTCTCCCTTCTTAGAAGTTACTAGAGCCCTTCATTCTAGCTCTCCTCTAGCCCCCTATAATCCTTGTTTTGTATTGTAGGTCCCTGTGTACTGATCATGTCCCACCACCACCACCAGAGCAGAATATAAAGTCATTGAGAGCAGGGATTCTTTTGTTTCTGAGTTTGTATCCCAGCGTCCTACATACAGAATGCATCATGCATATTTCAGTAACCTGTGATTTCTTTTGGTGCCCAAAATAGCTGATCTCAACCCTTCTATGAATTAGTAGATAGTCATCAGGTGTCACTGTGGCTGACCAATGCATTATCCTGTCATCAGTCAAGTGATGAGAATGTCTGGACTTCATGAGGCTGGTCCTCAGATGATGGATGTAAAGCCAACATCAGATTCATAATGAAGTTTTTCTAGATTGGTAAGGTCTTCCCAAGCAGATATTCCACTTATTTGTATAGCCTTTGAGAAGCCAAGGTCATCTCCATGATATGATAAGGCTTTGGTAGAAGACTTTTCTGGACTGAAAGCACCCACTACACAGAGTGAATGCTTAAGAAATATTGAAGAAAAACTGAATTAACCAGTCCTCAGGGTCCCTGAGGAAAAAGGAAGGGATCCCTCTAAGACCAATCTGATCCAAAAAAGCCCTGGGATTACAAAGCTAGAGAGCTTTGGCATCATATCTGTCAATGAGATCTCTTTGTAGATGACAAATGGGTAGAGTTCAGAGAAACAAGAGAATTGCTTGAACTGATACACAGTGAAACAGGTAGAAGCAGGTGACTGCCAGACATGTAAATCAAATGATTCGATTTGACCACCAGTCATGGAAATCCAAACATTATAAAAATCAGAATTCAGAATAATGCAAAAACGCTTTGATTTCAGAGGACTAGTGATGAAACACATTTTAGTGCTAGAACCAGAGCTAGACGACTCAAGTTCGAATCCTGGATCTGCTGTCTACCAGCCATGTCACTTCTCTGACCTTCAGTTTTCTTATTCACGGAATGAAGGGATTGGACTAAGGAATCTTTAAAATCCCACTCAACTCTAAATCTGAACTCCTCACATCCCTCCTTTCTCTAACCATGCTTCTCCATCCTCTCAGACTCTCCTAGAAATGACCATGTGTTCGAGTCTTCCTGGGTTTGCCCCTGCCCCAAGGGCGATGCCGACAGAATTGGAGCTTGGGTACCTAACCCACTATGATTTTGAGGTCAGGGAACCCTACCCCCTCACCAACTGCAATTAGATGGATGGACCTATATGGAGGGAGGCAGTGTGGGAACCCGGAACCCTGGCCATGAAAGGGGGCTAGTATAGCAGTCAGTCAACAAGCATTGGTTAAGAGCTGGCTCTGTGCCAGGCCCCATGCCAAGTACTGTGAATACAAAGAAAGGCCAAAGCATGGTTTCTGTCCTCAAGGAGCTCAAATTCTAATGGGGGGAGATAATATGTAAACAGGTACATACAAGATATAACCAGAACAGATGGAAGAAGTAACCTCAAAAGGGAAGACACTGGGGAAAAAAACTAGGACAGACCTTACACAGAAGATGTTCAGACTGAAGTGTTTAACACTTGAGAAGGAGCAGTTGATTGAAGGGTAGAGGGACATGTGGTTGGTATTTATCCCCCAAACTGAAATATCCCCCATTCCTATGGTACTTTCTGGCTGACAAATCATTATTTATCACAACAACCTAGAAAGCCAATAATACAAGGCAAATGTGGTCTCCATTACTCAGATGGGGAAACTGAGTCTCAGAGAAGTAAAGTGACTTAGCCAAAGCTTTCTGCTAGTTACCAACATTAACAACATTCACATAGGATTCTTCTGACTCCAGTTCAGTCCTCTTTTCCATTATTCCACGTTAAACAATGCAAAAACAACCTTTTCCAAATATCCAAACACTTACCCTCTGTCCTCTGCTGAGCTGCAGATGTGGGGGTTGTCAGAGGCCCTTTATAGTCCTGGGATCCTGTGGGGCTATGGCCTTGGCCCTGAGATCTGAAATCTAGGCCCTGGGGTCTGGTACTCAATGAGCCCACTAGGCCTGGCTGCACCAAAGTCCAGGACGGGGATGTTGGTGTGATGCTTCCTAGTTGCCTCCTGGCATCATCAAAGGACCAGTCTTCTATCTCAGAATTGACAAAGGATATCTTTTCTTTCCTGGTGTTGCTAATAGAGGTATTCTTTGTCCCAGCATCAACAAAGGATGGCTCCTCTGGCTCAACATCAGAAAAGGAGTTAGTCTCTATGGCAGCCTCATCAAGGAAGTGCTCCTTTCTCCTGATAGGAATCTGGGGGTATGCCTGTGAGAGTCTGGCCCCTGATGTCCTGGATGGACCCTGGACCCTGCTCAGAGGTAGGGGGCCCTCTGGCTCAGTGGGCAGGGCACTCAGCAGTCCCTTGGCTGTAAATCCCAATGTGTCCACATGGCTATGATCCAGAACTTCTGGGATGGGCCTTGGCATTCCTCTCCTGGTGTTCTGCAGGTCTGTGGCTCCTGTGTGTGGAGCAGCTCCTGAGAAAGGAGACGAAGAAGAGATATCCTGGATTTTGCCAATCATGAAAATGATCTGTATTATAAAACAACTTTACTAAAAAAAATAAGGAATACAGAGATAATGAAGTGCGCTTGGGAGATCTGGAGCTAGAGAGTCCATGTTCAAATCCCCATCTGTCACTCACTATGTGATTTAGGGGAAGTCACTTAATCTGTCTAGGCCTTGGTTTTCTTCTCTATAAAGCAAAGCAAGTCAGACTCGGTACCCTCTAAAATCCCTTTTGTCCCTAAATCCAGGGCTGGAAAGGACTTCAAGGGATATAGAATCACAGTTCTAGAGCTGGAAGAGGCCATTTAGCCCAATTCCCTCATTTTACAAAACAGGAAACTGAGGTCCAGAGAAGCAAGTGACCTACCCAACATCCCACAAAGTAGCCAGAAGGACATTTGATTCCAGCCCAGAGCTCTTCTCACATCACCACACTAATCATGAAGGATAAGATATATAGAGCTAAAAGAGACCTCAATGATCATCTGATACTTCATTTTTACAGATAAGGAAACCAAGACCCATAGAGATTAAGTGACTTGCTCAGGATCACACAATTAATAAGTAGAAGAGCCAAGAAGTGTCATTTCTTCATGTAAAACAGAAGTCAAGAAGGAAATGGTGGCAGAAGACATTTGAGTGATATAAGAAGAGAAGAGGGGAGGAGAGGGAGCTCTTAGCCAATGGCCTCAAATTTTTCCATGAAATATGAGTCAACAGAAACAAGAAGCAGTATTTATTATTTATGTATGTATCTATTGAGCTTTTACAATGTGTCAGGCAAATACCTTCCCTCAAAGAGCTTAAATTCTAATGGGGGAAAAGAACCCATAAAAAGAAGCCGCAAAGCAAGGAATGCAGGTGGGAAGGAGGAGAGGAGGTATGGGGAAAGAAGTCTAGAGAGTCAGGAGAGGAGTCTGAAGAGTAATCAAGAAATAAACCTCTGGCTAAGGGCCCTTCCTTAAAATGAGAGGAATCAACCAATCAGAAGAAGGAGTCACTGGGGCAGAGAAATGTTCTAGGGTAATGAGGTTGGAGCTCAGTAGAGAAAGAAATCTGTAGAGTCCAGAATAGAGCCAAGAGAGGGAAGAAAACACAATTCTCAGTTAAGAGGGTTAAGGAAGAGGGGGAGCCAGGGGAAGTTTGAGATGGGCGAAGGTTTGGAAAAATCACTGGGGTAAGTAAGACAGTAAGTCCTACCCAAAGGATTGAACCCAGTTGAGATTATGTAACCAATTTGCAGCAGACCTACTCAACATGGTTTCACAGTTTTCCTCAATTTTTTTCAGCAACATATGAGTAGGAGTAAAGGTAACAGATAGTGGAAATAATGCAAGGATGGGGCTTATGAGGACAAGGTCTTTGATGAAATAAAAGAACTAGGAACTCAAGAGAAGAGGACAATGATGAGTTGAATTGGGTCACCAAGAGGTAAAGATGGGGAATGGATCAAGAAGGTGACCAGAGCAGGGGTGATGGACTGGAAAACAACTTAGGGGTCAAGGGATTGGAGGCCCTGATGAAGATGAAGAACAAAGCTAAGGGTCTCAAGACAGAGGCAAAGATAACATAAAGAAAGCACTTTGTCCATCTGAAAAAATGGACAAATGTCAGCTTTATTAATTACAAATTGTCTCTACCAAACTTCTAGACTTTTGGAGGCTCTGACTCAGGGTAACTGCACTGAAATGACAGAGTTTTTACTTTGCCTTCCTTTAGAAGACCAGGCTTCAGGAGGTGCAGTGATGGTGAGAGCATCAAAAGACTAAAGGTCTAAGGATTGAGATGGGAGAAGAAATGAAGGAAGGGAGAAGGGGATAGACCAACCAAGAACAAACCTTACTTAGTTCAATATTTGGCTGAGAATAAGTCTTGAAAGCAAGAAAGGATAAAGAAACATTCTCCTCCTCCCCTTCCTTTCCTTTCTTCTCCCTGTTCTCTTCTCTCCCTCTTCCTTCATCTACGTTTTTCCCCCTTTTCTTCCTTCTCCTCTCCTTCCTCCTCCTCCTTCATCTCCCTCTCTTTTTCTTTTCAGAGGCAGCCAGGTGGCACAATGGAGAAGTCATTGGACCTGGAATCAGGAAGAACTAATTTCCAACCCAGCCTCAGACATTTGCAGGGTACATGATCCCGGAGCTGTCCACCTGTCATCCCTCATCACATGATCAACCCACCGGCTTTCCCCTTCAGTGATGACCTCTTCCACTCCTGTTTCTCATCGGAGCTTCTCCCTAATTACTATTACAGCCTGCTCTCACCCACACTTTACCCACCCTCTGTGGAGAAACTCATTCTTCATTCTTCAGAGACATATTCCAAGTCTTGGGGCAGCTAGGCAGTACAGTGGATAGAGCACCAGTGCAGGAGTCAGAAGGAACTGAGTTCAAATCTCACCTCAGACACTTGACACTCACTAGCTGTGTGACCTTGGGCAAGTCACTTAAACCCAATTGCCTCATCCTGGCTCATCTCCAGTCATCCTGATGAATATCTGGTCACTGGATTCAGATGGCTGTGGAGAAGTGAGGCTGGTGACCTGCGCAGCTTCCCCCTCACTCAAAACAAAGTTAAGTGCAAGTCATGTCATTATTTCTCTGATGGCATGGTCTTCAGCAAAGAAGGATGAACACAATTCCAAGTCTTACAGATATACTGTAACCTCAGCAGAATGTTAATAATACCAATGGCAAAAATAACACTTCCAGACACTTCCTCAATTGCTGCAAATCACAGCCTATCTGGACCTGTTTATGCCCAGTGCTTTTTCTCTGTGTCCTGCCATAAATCCATCCAATGGACCTGAAGCCTCTCCCTGTATCTTTTCATATTTCATGACTACCATAGCAACATGTGGACTATCCAACTGTTTTCCCTTATTCTGAATACATGAACAACCCACCTTGTTTCCTAATCACATTATACCACTTCTTATAATTAAGTATAATAATACAAATTTATATCATTCTGAAAGGTGGGCAACTAGGTGGTAGGGTGGATAGAGCACTGGATTTGGAGTCAGGAAGACACAAGCTTCAGATACTTACTAGTGGAGTGACCCTGAGAAAGTTACTCAACCTCTGTTCACCTCAGTTTTCTCATCTCATTTGTAAAATGGGAATAACAGCACCTACCTCCCAGGGTTGTTGTGAGGATCAAACGTAATAATATGCATCAGGAACTTTACAAACTTAGAGTACTTTACGTTTATGCCGCTAAACACTTTTATCAACCAGAGAAAGAACAGATCAATAAATTTTAAACAATTTTTTTAATCTAGAAAACCAGCAAATTGAAAATTCCAATTAAATTTTGACCTAGAACTCCTAAAAATCAGAGATTAATGAAATTAAAAGTAAACTATTGAATTAAGGCTTTTTTTAAAATTAGCTAGATAAACCATTAGCTAATTTGATTTGTAAAAAGAAAGAGGATGCACTTTATAAAGCACTTAATAAACATTAGCTAGTTGCAAAGTACTGGTATTATAATTACTTTATGCCTATAATATTTGAGACTATATGAAAGACCTGTGATGTCATCAGATCAAGGGCTGTGGGAGGGAATAGACAAGAGTCCATAGGATGGGCCAGTAGAGATAAGTTTTGCATCATTGGACAGAATGCCTGCATTCATTAAATCACAAATCCAATGGAATAAAGGAGAAATTCTGCTTGCAACCTGTCTGTGGCTTAGGAGAGAAGTCCTAAAAATTGACTGAGCCCCTTAGAAGTTGGGTGGTTTATTCAGGTCACAAGTCAATCTGTTTCAGAGATGGGAAGCGAGCCACCCAGCACCCTCTCCACAATGTGAGGCCATGCTGCATCTCAGTGCCCACAGTCTTGTCATCCATTGATTATTATTTCTCTAAACAAAGACAGCTCCCATTTCACAGAATTCTGTAAGAATCTGAGTCAGATGTCAGAGCTGGAGCTTGGCAGTCAACCATTCCCACCCATGCCTAAACATAGAATCCCCTCCACAGCATACTGGAACTGGAAAGAGATGGAAAAAGGTTAAAGATGGCTGGCCTGGGGCCCTTCCTCAAAGGGAAAGTTCCTGGAAGAAGTCAGCTGTGAGAGAATTGGGCCTCAGGGTAGAAGGCTGCTCGAGGGTGAGGCAGCCTCCAGTTTCGGAGGCAAGTTTCAGGGGGAAAAAGGCTTCACTGCAATCATGCTGGAGTCAGAGAGTCAGGGGCAGAGCAGAGAAGAATAAAGTCTTAAAAAGCCCTTTACTAACTAATGAAAATGTGAAAATATATTTAATGGGGATGTCTGTGTAGAGTCTATATCAGATTGCATGCTGTCTTGGGGAGGGGAGGGAGGGGAGAAAATTTAAAACTCATGGAAGTGAATGTTAAAAACTAAAAATAAATTAAACTAAATAATAATAAAAATTAATTAATAAAATTAAAATTAAATAAATTAGCTTTAAAAAATAAAGTCTTTTCCTTTCCCACTACCCTAGGAGCTGGGCAGTGCAAGGATTTTTATCATTTTCAGCTGAGGAAACCAAAGGGCTTACCTGAGGTCCCACCAAAATTCTAACCTTAGTGTCCAGCCCAAAAGCCATGAGGTCAGTGTTCTTTCTGCTACATTACATAGTCCTGAGCCAGAGCCCAGGTTTGGCTGCAGTCTCTCTTCCCCATAGCACCATTCCACCCCACTCCCACCTACTACCCCCCAGGCCCCTTACCCTCCCCCCATAGAAATTCCTGCGCTGGGGTGGATCTCTCTAGTGGCCCGCCCTGGGGCTTTAGTCACAAGAGTGAAGAGGAAGAAATTATGAGCACAGAATGGAGAAAAAGCGTAAAGCCAAGAAACCACAATTGTGTTTCTGCATGGCTGGCTACAAGGTATACGAAACTCCCTCAAGTGTGGCCCAGAGACCTCTCTGGGTCAGTAACGATCACACTTCCCAGGAGACACCCAGCATCACCCAACAGCAAATAATCGGTCACACCCAGTCACTGGGGAGACAGCCGGAGGGTGACAGGTCCCTGGGTGCTATCATCTAGTCTTCAGAAACTGATTACTCAGGCAAAACCTAAAAATAGAATATCAGCTCCTCACCCATATCCAGAGGGAAGAGAAGGGAGGAGAAAGAGGAACAAGCATTTATTAAGTGCCTACTGCATGCAGGGCCCTGTGCTAAGCCCTTTACAAATATTATCTCAGAGGCAGCCATGCAGGGAATTATCCACACCCAGAAGCACCACTCCAAACCTTACTCTCTTCCCCCACACCCACACTCCAACCGGAACTCTCCCCCTCCAGCCAATAGCCACCCAGACCTAGCCACATAGTCTACAGACACCTAGCCACAGGCACATTTAGAAATACACATATGTCCCCCTTGAAATCTGACACACCAAACACATGGATGAACACAGGCAAACACACAGAAATAGGACCGTAGAATCCTAGTTTAGAACAGAAAGGGGCCTTAGATGTCATCTAATCCATCTTTTTTACAGATGAAGAAACTGAGGTCGAGAGGTATCAGAACCAGAACTGAAGCTCAGATCTCCTGACTCCAAGTCTTTCTCCGGATGCAGGCTCTGCCCCCGGATTTTCACCCAGTATTCAGGACCTCCCTCTGCTTCCCAGATCCTCACCCAATGGTAACATGCAGGCAACCAGACTCATGCAAATACATAAGAACACACAGAAACATCTGTACTATAGAGGATAATGATAATTCTTCCTATGTGCCAAGCATTGTGCTAAGCACTTTACAATTATTATCTCACTTGATCCTTACAACAACCCTGGGAGGTAGGGGCTACTATTATCCCCATTTTACAGATGAGAAAACTGAGGCAACAAAGGTGAAGTGATTTGCCCAAGGTCACACAGACATTAAGTGTCTGAGGCTGGAATTGAACTTGGATATTCCTAACTCCAGGCCTGATGATCCAGACATAAAGCTGAGTAGCTGTCCCTCTCTACAGATAGACCACATTTGTAGACATGGCAAAATATCCTTTAAAATAAACAATTGTGCCTTTGGGGCAATAAATTAGAGAAAGGCAATCATCTCAATCAAACTGAAACCTGGGAAAGACCTTAGCTTGAAAAGGCCAAAGTCTCCTGCTGCATCTGGGACCATCTGCAGTCTATGTCTGGCCACTGGACCCACATGACTGCAGAGGAAAGAGGCTGGTGACTTTGCACAGCCCTCTCTCTCACTTATTCCCTTGCAAGTCATGGGATCAACTTCCTGATGTTATAATCCTCTGAGAACAAAGGACAAATAATAGCAAGATAAAGACCTAAGGCTGTCTCGGTAAATGTGATTCCAAGTTTTTTAAAGGTCTGGAGGAAGCTAATAGGAAACCCTTAAGACCATGTGGATATTGTGTCTAACACTTGTGCTATGAAGGTTGACATAGAGATCCTGGAAAAGGGGAATTTGGACCCCCTGGAGCAGAGCTAAGTAAACCAGTCCACCAGGAACTCCCCAGGAGTGGCTAAATGTAGCATGTGGAATACAGAGGAAGCAAAAGAGGGAAGGGGGAAGGGAAGGCAACCCTTCAAAGAGCCATGGGCTACTATAGTGACCCCAGTAGCTCTGCTACCCAACTTAAGAAAGAAACTCTGGGGAAGTTAAAAAACCCTGAAAAGGAAACTGAGTCACCTTATAAGAGTAAGACAAACAGTAACAGTGAAAAGCTCCCTTTCCCAAGCTTGAATATCAACCAGTCACCAATTCCCCAGAAGTCTTCTCCCATTAGCAAGAATCAACACTACACCAGTCCCCAGATCCAGGGTCTTCCTTCCCTTCCCCAATGCCTAATTCTACAAGGGACAGATAAGAACTCCTTAAAATCCCATCAGACTTTACTGTTCTGGGGGGAGAGTATGCCTACATTCTGTTCAGGATCCCAGTAGATCCTCCCAACACTCCTCTGAACACCTGGAAGAGCTGGTCCGTTTCCATCATTCTCTCTGACTGACCCTGACTGTGAGCATTTCTATTTAATAAAATTGGATTGTTTTGTTATCTTGTTGTGAGCTCCGTGTTTGTTGTTGTTATCCTGGAACTTTTGAAATTCAAACCTTCCTAAATTTGTATGGACACAAGTACATGCATGCCCCTTTCCAGCATCCCTCATACTCCGTCCATATCACTCTTCTGATGTCTCCATCCCTCTCTATCCTCTCTCTCTCCATTGTGCCCTATGGAATCTCTATTCTGTTTTTAACGAACTGCCCTGGTCATTATAACTGTATATTTCACACTTTTTTCCATCTCTTTGCAATCTCAGAAACCTGGTTTTTCCCAAAAGTCACTGCATCCCTGGCCTTCCTAGCCAATACTGGCTACCTTTTCTCTCATCTCCCCTTTCACATTGGGCTAGGAGGAGGCATATGCTTCTTGCTACTTGCTGCCCCTTCCAGACCCTCCCTTTGTGACTGCCACTCAGCAACTTCTCCTCCCCTGAGGTTCATTGCATCCAGACAAATCTCCATACCCAGCTCCCTATGGTTGTCCTCTCTGTCACCCCCACCACCCCAAGGTTAATCGCATTCCTTTCTAGAGGATTCACAATGTTCTCCATTCTGAACCCTGCTCTCCTTCTTCAGGACTTCAGTTTACCTGTTGATGTCCTTTCAAACACCCTTGCTTCCCAGTTCCTCGGCCTCCTCATTCCCTATCGCCTACCTCAGATACACAGGGATGGCCAATCACTTGATCTCATCATCACCCAGATAGTCCTCTGAAATCCATAAATGAAATTTTTCTTCTGGCCGTTATTTCCTATCCTTCCAACTCTCCCTATATCTCACCCCTCCTTCTTCTACATGCAGGGGTGAGGAACCTGAGGCTTCGAGGCCACATGTGACCCTCTAGGTCCTCAAGTATGGCCCTTGGAGTCAGTCAAAGGGATGCACTTGAGGGCCTAGAGGGTCACGTGTGGCCTTGAAGCCGCAGGTTCCCCATGCCCACGTCTAATTTCATTGCAAACTCCAATCACTCCACCCCTTTCCCTGTTTTCCCAGATCATTACTAAACTGACATCACAATCTTCCCTTCAAAATCTTGACCCCATAATTAACCACTTCAACTTTATACTGCCCTCTACCCTTGAATTCCTTGTCCCTTTTTTGCCACTCCCCCCTTTCCAAACTTAAATACTGGATTGCTCCCATGATCTGCTTTTTCTGTCCCTGCTCATATTCAACTCAATGTCACTAGAGGAAGGCACATAACAATGCTGGCTAGACCAGTACAAATTTATGTCATCCCTTTTCCAAGAGGCCTTCAGTACTGTGTACCAGCCTTTTTATTCTTTCCTGATTGACTATTGGAATCTAAATAGCATCTGTTTCACAGCATAATCATCATCATCTTTATTTCCATAATAATCTGGAGGATATCCATAACCACCTCTACCTCCATGGCCTTAATCTCTTGTTGGAGGAGACTTCTCTTCTCTTCTGAAGCCATCTATATCTCCTCCACCTCAAATTCAATGTGTCCAAAAAGAAACTGATTATCTTTCTCCCTAAGCCTATCTTTTCTTCTAACTTTTCCCTTTCTGTCCAGGGCATCATAATATTTCCATTTCAGTTTAGAACCTGAGTCATCCTGTACTCGGTACCCTCACTCACTACCCCCAACCACTCAGTTTCCAAGTCTTGTTGAAAGACTTACTCATTCCCACATTCAACATTCCCGCCCACAGGTACCATAGATCAGGTGCTTATCACCTCTCATCTGGACTATTGTAAATACCTACTAATTTGTCTCCCTGCCTCCAGTCTCTCACCTCCCCCATCCTTACTCCACAAAGCTGCCAAAGAGATATTCCTAAAGCACATGCCATTCCTCTGTTTTAGAAGCTTTAGTATCCCTATTGCCTCTGGGATTAAATATTATTTCCTATATTTTTCATTTAAAGCCCACCACAATCTGGTTCCAACTTGTCTTTCTAAGCTGATTACAAATTACTCATACACTCTATGTTCCAACAATAATACATTTTTGACACCCATGACATGTGACATTCCTTTGCACAGGCTCTCCCCCAGACCTGAGTTGCCCTGCCTTCTTACCTCTGTCTTGTGGAACCCTTACCATGCTACAAGGGTCAACTCAAATGCCATCTCCTTCTGAGAACCTTTCTTGATTTCTGCAATTATTTCAATCTCTTCCCACAAAGATACTTTGTGCTTATTTCATATTTTTTCATTTCATTTACTTATTTGTATAGATGTTGAATTCTCCCAATACAGTACAATGCTTTTGTCACTGTATTACCAGAACCCAGCACAATGTCTCAAGCCATTCTAAGTGTTCAATAAATATTTGTTGATGACTGGGTAGTTCCATGACATTCTGTGTTTTAAGGCTCCTTACAGCTTTGATATTCTATGTTCTAAGACCCTTCCCAGATCTGACATTTCGTTTTCTAAGAGTCATCTAAACTCTTATATTCTATGTGCAAAGATCTTTTCCAGTTTTAACATACTATGCTCCGGGACTCTTTATTCTCTGACCCCCAGTCCAGAAGCCTTTCCCATAGCCTCCAGATAGCATTCACCTTACTCATCCCTCCACTCCATGAAGGATGGACATGGTCACATTTCCTCACTCCTGTACAGAAGGCAGCTGTGAGCAGGAAGCCTGTGCCAAGACTTGCCCCTGCCCTGGGTACAAAGCCAGCTCTCCCTTCCCCCATCCCAGGATAAAAACAAGCCTTTACCTGAAAGAAGGCATCTTAGCAAAAGCAGAACAAAGAGCCACTGGTGGCTTCTGGGTGAATGCTCTGCCCAATCCATTCACTGCATTAGGAAGATGTCTCAGCTGCTTCTTCCTGGGATCTAGTGGAGCTAATGGGGTCTGCCTTGAGCCCACGTCAGTCACACCAGTTCCCCTCACTGGTTTCGAGCCTTCTCTCATGGACATGTTCTGCCCCTCCTTCTCCAAGGAGGAAAGAGCCAGACCTGGCAAACAGCAAACCAAGGGTTGAGTTCATACCCGGGGATATCAAGTATTCTCTGCAGGGGAAGCCTAATCCCCTGCCAGGCTAAGAGAATCCATACTTTCTGGGCTGGGCTTAGAAGGGCATTCTTCACTTTTTCCCATGCCTCACTGACTTTCTCTTGGCCTGTTGGCTTATCTTCCTTGGTCATCTATTGGACAAAAGAAGAGGTGGTGCCCAACCTTATTGCAGTCAAGTTCCCGTCCTAGTTACACAAACGTGCTCTTTTTTTTCTTTAACCAATCTGTCAGACTAGATGATGAACTTCCAAACAAGCAGGGGCAGTGGGGACAGCACCAAAAACAAAGGGCTCTAGACCAATAGAGTCTGAGGAAGTTTTAAATATATGCTGGCCAGGACCCTGGATAGTTCCCTGGGAGAGAAGTTGACTTAAGAGTTGACTTGGAGTCAATATGAGAGTTTATCTCTTTACAGACTTAAGTTTGTTTAGTTAGATAAAACTCAAACCCAAATCTTCTGACTCAGTGTTCTGTGCTCTTTCCACTAAACTGCATTGCCTCAGTGTATATAGGATTCCTGGATTTCAAAAAAGCATTTGACAAAATGTCTCAAGCCATCCTGAGGGAATGGTTAGGTGGGATCACAAAAGGGTGAATGACCAGATTTCAAAAGTAATGATTAGTGGATTGATGTTCATCTGGAAGGAGTTCTCAAAAGATGTGCCCCAGGGATCTACTTTTGGCCTAGAGTCATTCAACATCTTTATCAATTATCTAGATGAAGACATATCAAGTTTAGTAGAAGACACAAAGCCATGAGGAATAGATAATCCATAGGACAAAAGATTCCTGACCCAAAAAGATGTCATCAGACTGAAATAAGTCAAATCTAACAAGATGGAATTTATTACACACTTGGACTCAAAAAGTCAGCATCACACAAAAAGAACAGAGGGACCTTGGATAGACAACAATTCATGTGAAAAAGACCTTTGAAGGCTTTCATGGGCTAAAAACTCAAAATGGCAGACAAAAGAAAAGGTAATCTGTTCTTGTTTTACATTAGTTGGGTGGCAGTTAAGTGGCCTAGAGATTAGAGAGTTAGATGTAGTGTCAGGAAGCCCCAGTCACTTCCTAACCAGGTGACCCTGTTTTCTCATCTGTAAACTGAGAGGGTTGGATTCAATGACCTCCAATGTTTCTTCCAATTTTAACTCTATGGTACTATGAATAAAAGTTCAACTTGATTTCCTCTATCAATTGTAGTACCTACATTTCTACCATTAGAGAATCTTTGCCTTGAGAACAATTCCATTGTAATAGGTACTATCCTATTCATTCTACTCTTCTGAAATAACCTCTCTCTCTTCCCTAGCACATCAACCTTAATGTCAATCATTCATACAACAACATTTATTTAGTATCTACAATGTTCAAAACATTGTATTTGATCTTGGGGAAGAGAAAAAACGTAGGAGATATGAATTTTTTTAAATTTAAGTCTTTGTCTTCATGGAACTTACAGTCTAGTAGGGGGTAAGACATAAATGTAGATAATTATAAGATGCAATATTACTTTAAAAATTCATTCAATAAAATCCCACCCAAGATTCAAACTCAATTTATGGAAGATGCCAGGGTCAATACCTGGATACTTATCATTCTGTCACCATGACATATTGGGTCAAAAACTGGCTTTGGAATCAGAAAGACCTAGGTTATACCCATACTAACAGGGAGACCTTAGGTTAGTCACTTAAACTCCTAGGGCCTCAGGCAAGTCTCTAAGACCACAGGGTTTGGAGGTATTGCCCATCTGCTATTGATAAAAGGGTTTTCCACACCAGGAGTCCCAATACTAATAAATCACAGATATACTCTGCCTCACCTCCCCCACACACCCAAAAAAAAGAAAGGTGAATTGAAGAGATGCCAAGGTTTTCAGAGTGTGCTACAGCTAAGGCATCATGAGTGGGTGGAAGGCTCCTCCTGGAAAGGGAAGGGGGGCCTGCCTCTGCCCCTGCTCCCTGACAATGCCTGAAACCCTTCTCAGACACTGAATTAGTAACTGAGCTGCCTGCATTGTTCCTCCCAGAGTAAGCTCCTTTGTCTTCCCTTGGCCTCCATCAATAGGAGAGGTAAATCCACCGTGTGACCAAGGAAACACTGGGCTGGCTGAGGTGGTAGGCGGAGAACTGGGGGAGGAGCAAGGGAGAGGAAATTGTGCTGGAAATTCTTTTCTCCAAACGTAGAAGGAAGGCAGTATCTGAAAGGTTAATTCCCCATAGAACACAATGAACTTAGGACAAGGACAAAGCCAGATTCAGTCTGGATGTAACCCACCTGGCTGGCCACACCTGCTCTAAACCTCAGTTTTTCTCATCTGACAAACGGGTATAATAATAACTGCATCACTGCTGCCACGACCCCATGTAGCTATTAAGGACAGAAGAAGGAAGGGAATTAACATTGTACCTAGTATGTGCCAAGCACTGTGGACAGAATAAAAGAAGGGTCAATGGGGATGCTCCCCCAGAGCATGTCAGCCAACCCACATGGCCCTTACACACGCTTAAGCTTGGCATAGTCACTTAATATTTCTGCTCTGCACATTTAAGCTTGGCATAGTGGATTGAGTGCAGGATTCGATGACAGGAGCACCTTTGTGTGACCCTGAGTAAGTCACTTAATATCTGTGCTCTGAACCTCATTTTCCTATCCATAAAATAGGGTTAATTGTTACTGTTCAATCATTTCAGTTGTGTCCAACTATATGGGACCCCACTGGGGTTTTCTTGGCAAAGGCACCAGAGTGGTTTGCCAAGAGGACACCAAAGCAAACAGGGTTAAGTGACTTGTCCACAGTCACACAGCTAGTAAGGATCTGAGGCTAGATTTAAACTAACAAAAATGAGTCTTCCCAACTCCAAGCACAGCGCTCTATCCACCACACCACCTAGCTGCCCCTTATATCTCTCCACAACAGCTCAACATAAAGCTTTCTACGGAGTGTCCCAAAAGTTTTAGAGCTGTTTTATACCCTTAAGCCTTAAAGCTTTTAAAGTGTTAAGTCATTAAAGCCTAAAGCTGCATGAAGACTTTGGGGAATCCCTGAAAAAAGAAGTACCATGGCAAGTCATAAGAGGCTATGTTATTCAGTGGAGAAAGAACTGACCAGAGAGCCAGAGAACCTGGGTTCAGGTCCCACCTTTGACACATAGGACAATGTGACCTTAGGTAAGTCATTCCACCACCACCACCCTGGCACCTCTGCAAGATTCTAAATTCTTAGCAAGGTGCTGATGTCCCTTGGCAAAGGAAACTCCCCACAGGGAGGAGCCTGCAGAGACAAAACACCAGCTTTGCCCCATCCCTGCCCCCTAAATAGAAGGCTCTGTCCTCTTCCTCCTAACAGTGCCTTTTCTATACCTCTCATATTGGGAGCCATCCATGCTTCCATCTAGACTCTCACCATATGCTCAATGCTACCAACTTCCAAAATTTCTAATGCAAGGCCTTCCCACCCAACCAGAAGAGGGGCTGGCCTCACATGGCCTCCTCCTAGGGCTACATTTGCCTCATTGTGGAGCACTGCAAACAGGGCAGGGTTGGAAGTCAGAGGACCTGATTTCAATCCTGGCTCTACCAGACTGCCTATGTAACCCAGAGCAGGTCTCTTAGTCAATTCCTGGGTCTCAGTAAATTGATCCGTAAAATGAAAAGGTAGGCTAGGTGAGTCCTCAGGTCCTGCCCAGCTCTAAATCTATGATCCTGTATACTTAGGAACTTCAGTTCCTTCTTTCAGTATCCTCTTCTTGGTGTCCCCTGCCCCACCTTCTAGTTCTCATAAACTCAGATCCATAGTGACCACAGCACCTACCCACCTCCATCTCCCATAAGGCTTCACCCAAAGTAACCATAGCAATAGCTCACCACGCACACATCCTATGATGTAATGCAAGTATTAAGTATCATTCTTCCTATTTTATAGATGAGGAAATTGAGTTTTAGGGAGGGGAAGTTACTCCCTCACATAGTAGTGAGTGTCAGATCCTGGATTTGAACTCAGGGACCTGATTCTATATTCAGAATTCTTAACACTACATACACCAGGCTGCCTCAAAGTAAATCATCACTGAACCTTGAATGAAGGAATGACCCTGATCAATGAATTGCTTATTGAATGAGTGACTGTAAGTTTGAATGGGTCTGTTGCAGGGTTTCTGGCTTTCCTAGGATGTAGACGGGCCTCAGATTCTCCCTAGAAGCACCAAGTTCCATGACCAGAATAGCAATTAGCCTTTTCACTTTCGTAAGTCCTGGGCTTTGGGACAGATTAGCTCTGGACTTGAGATGCCTCCTTATCCATTAGGATTTTGAATTTAAATCCAGGTCCTCTGACTGAGTCCAAGGTCCTCTCCATTACCTGAGGAGAAAAGGGGTTCAATTCTGGACCCATCCTCACCCCCAGGGTATGTCAGTTTCTCTTCAGGGGCTCAGGTGCCATGAACTTGTCTGGGTTGTCTAGATGGCACAGAATGCCAGGTGGAGACTCTGCCAGTCATCTCCCTACTCTTGCCCTCTCCTCCCACCAGGTGCATCCATATGCCAAGTTCATCTTCCTTAGGCCCATTCTGGAGGTATTCAAACAAAGGCTGGATGACCACTCATTGGGAATGCTACAGAGAGGATTCCTATTCAGTCAAGTAGGAGCTAGTCAAGAGAACTCTGAGATTCTTTCTAACTCTGAGATTCTATGATATAATTGCTTCCTTATTCAAAACCCCTCAGATACCCACTAAGTCAAATTTGAATTCTTCTGCCTAGTTTTAGGGTTGCTAGATAGCCCAGTCCCTAGATCATCAGGCCTGAAAGACTCTTTTTCCTGAGTTCAAATCCATCCTTCGACACTTACTAGCTGTGTGCCCTTGGGCAAGTCACTTAATCCTGTTGGCCTTAGTTTCCTCATCTGTAAAATAAGCTGGAGAAGGAAATGCCAAACCACTCCAGTATCTCTGCCAAGAAAACCCCCAATAGAGTCATGAAGAATCAGATATGACTTGAATTACAGAACAACAAAAATCTCTTCTGAAGTCTCCTCACAATGTGGTGCCACCGTACTTTCACGGTATTTTTTCATTTTTATTCTCCTCTGCCTCTGTCCCCATCCCAAACACTGTCTCTGCTCTCATGTTTCCTGAGCCTTTGTTTAAGGAATTCCTTATGCCTAGACATGTGACTCATCCTTCAAGATCCAGAGATGTCACCTCCTCCAGGAAACCTCTCTTTATCTTCCCAGTTGCCAATGTCCTTTCTGCCTCTGAACCTCATCTAATTCTTTATTTGTGCTTCTCTAATGCAAATAGAGCACTGGATTTAGTGTCTTGGAACCTGAGTTCATATCCTGACTCTGACACTTCCTTGCTAGGTAAAATCACCTCACCACTCCGGCCCTTGGCTTCCTCGTCGATCAGCCGCAAAAATTAGCAAACTAGGAAGGAAGGAAGGAAGAAAAGATGGAAGGAAGGAAGAATGGAAGGAAGGAAGGGAAGAAGGAAGGAAGGAAGGAAGGAAGGAAGGAAGGAAGGAAGGAAGGAAGGAAGGAAGGGAGGGAGGGAGGGAGGAAAGAAGGAAGGAAATTTTGTGGCAGGCACTACACTACAAATATTATTTCATTTGATATTCACAACAGCCCTAAAGGTTATATACTATTATTGTTCCCATTTTACAATTGTAGAAAGTGAGGCAGACACAGGGTAAATGACTTGCCCAGGGTCACACAGCCAGTAAGTGTCTGAGACTGAATTTTAATTCAGATCTTTCTGTCTTCAGACCCAGGGCTCTGTCCACTCTCATCACCACATTATGGAAATGGTCATTACTGTCTATCTTATTTATCTGTATTTTCTCTTATTTCCTTATAAGACTGTGAGCTCCCAAGGGAAGGAATTTAGCTAAACCCTTACCCTGAAAATTGCCTAGCTCAGTGGTCTGAACTCAGTAGATATTTAATTAATATTTGTGCAACTGAATATAAGACTACTTGCTATGTGTAAAGCAGAAACCGTAGCCAGTAAATCACCCAGGCTAATGTTCATCTGTGGACACTGAGAGCATGCAGACTGCAGTGGGGCCCCTCAATCCCTGTCCCTTGCTCCTATTCTTGTCCTGTTCTGTCTTTGTCTACAGAGGACAATGAGACTGTGAGCATGATCTCCTAAGGAAATGGGAATGGGCTGAACATCACAAGTAACTTTGCCCCCTCCCCAATCCAGCTGGACTTTATGAGACAGCCTTCCTGTGCCTGCCTGTACCTATTATGCGGCCACTTCTATGTGTCTGCTGCCCTCGTGTGTCTTCCTGAGGAACTGCAGCCTCTTGGGTTCCTTCCCCCCGCCCAACGCCAAGAAAACAATGGGATGGTTCAACCAGTTAGAAGCAACCATACCTCACCTTGGGCAGGGAAAAGGGGAGAGGAGGGAGGGAGAGACAGAGAGAGACAGAGATAGAAAGAAAAAGAGAGAGAGAGAGAGAGAAACAGAGACAAAGAGAGACAGAGATAGAATATGTGTCGGGGGTAAGAGGAAGGAAGGGAGGGAGGGAGATGCTGCCCTCCTGCTTCTCTTCTTACCTGTATAACCAATCCTTTTCAGACTCCTTTGCTGGATATTCCTGTTCATGCCAGCTAACTTGCATGCCCTCTCTACCCACTCAAGTTCCATCCTGGGCTCTCTTCTCCCCCTGTATTATTTTACTCTTCCCATAGATCTTTAGAATGGCCTCAGAAAGTTCTAACATTTGTTTAATCCCCTAAACCCAGCTACATCTGAGGATCCATCTTCAGAGTAGCCAATATGACCAGGTCAGAGGATGAGTATTCACTAATCTCTTTGTCTGACTTCACTCCTAGCAAAGAAAGATTTCCTTCCTCCCATCCTTGCTTCTGCTCCTGGGGCAGCCCAGGTAAATCTGACCCTGCTGAGAAATCCCTAATGGTTTGCTCTCTCCAAAGAGATTTGCTGCTTCTGGTTGTGGCCTATTCTCAACACACACACACACACACACACACACACACACACACACACACACACACACACACATACACACTGCTGATTAGGTGGTATGGAGTGTCTACTCCTTCACTGCTATCCCTTGTCACCCTCTCTCTTCCATTCAATCTCACTCATCTTTCTCTTACGTCTTATCTCCTTTAATTGTTTTTTCTGGTGTTTACACTATTCACATGTTAAAGTATCTAAATTCCCCTTTATACTGGGCCAATTCAAAAATTTAATCCAAAAATCATATATTAAGAATATACTTTGCCCCAAGCCCTGTTGGTTGGTTAGTTGTTGTCCTTCATTCTCTAAGAGGATCAAATTGACATCACTGTGGTAGAGTCAAGTTTCAATGTGGCTGACTGTGGCTGATCAGACCGACACAAGCTCGGAATGTTGTACCACAGGTCCAGCACAAATAGTCTGTGTGAACATTTGGGGTGGATACTTCAAATTTGTGAATCCTGTGTTTCCTTTGAGCTGTTTCAATTCTGCTTTGCTCAAAGAGCACAGCACCTTTTCTGGTGTGTGCATGCCATGCTGAGTGATCCTATGCCAGTGTCTCCCATTCATACAATCAATTCCAGAGTTCTTAAGAGAGACCCTAGGAATGTCCTTGTATAACATCTTCTGACCACCACATGAACACTTGCCCTATGTGAGTTCTCCATAGTCTTTTTGGCAAGCATAAATTTTGCATTCAAACAATGTGGCCAGCCCTTCAGAGTTGCACTCTCTGAAGCAGAGTTTGAATGCTTGGCAGTTTAGTTTGAGTTAAGGACCTTAGTGTCTGGTACCTTATCCTGCTAGATGATCTTCAGAATCTTCCTAAGACAGTTCAAATGGAAGCGATTTCAGGTTCCTGGCATGGCACTGATAAACTGTTCAGGTTTCACAGGCATACAACAATGAGGTCAGCACAATGACTCTGTAGACCTTCAGTTTGGCAGTCAGTCTAATATCCACGTGCAGTGGATGGAGCACCAGTGCAGGGGTCAGTAGGACCTGAGTTCAAATCTCACCTCAGACACTTGACACTCACTAGCTGCATGACCTTGGGCAAGTCACTTAACCCCAATTGCCTCATCCTGGGTCATCTCCAGTCATCCTGATGAATATCTGGTCACTGGATTCAGATGACTCTGGAGGAGAAGTGAGGCTGGTGACCTGCACAGCCCTCCCTCATTCAAAACAAAGTCAGGTGCAAGTCATATCATTATTTCTCTGATGGCATGGTCTTCTTCAGCAACAAAAGACGAACACAAACTGAGCTAGCTCTGGAAATGCATATACTGGGCACTGGGAATACAAAAACAAAACAAAAAAAAATGTATACTCCCTGCCCTCAAGGTGCTTCTATTTGGGAGTGGAATGGGACATGGACGGACATTTACACAGATAAGTAAGACCAAGACAATGTGAGGAAGCAGAGAGTGTTAGTCACCAAGAAGATGAGGCCAGGCTTTTGGTTGGAAGTGACCCCTAATTTGAGCCTTAAATGATGTTTAGGATTCTAAAGATGTGGAGATGATGAAGGAGCATGTTCCAGGTATGGAAAATAACCTTTGTGAAGGCTCAGAAGTGAGAGGTAGACTGCCAAATGGGGGAAGCAACAACAGGTCAGTTTGACTAAAATGTCAAGTGCTTGAAGGGGAGGTCATGGAATTAGGTTTGGGAAGGGAGGCTGGAGTCAGATTAACAACGGATTTAAATAAAATATCTAAAAGTTTGCATCTTACCCTAGAGGTAATAGGGAACCACTTAAGGAAGCACCCCAGATAGACCAGGCAAGAGGTGATGAGGCCCTGGACTTGGGTGGTGGCCTTGTAAGTGAAAAGAAAAATAAGAATGGGAGAAATGTTGTGGAGGTAAAATTGTCAAGACTTGGTAGCTGAGTGGATATCAGGGTAAGGGGGAGGGAAAAATTAAGAATGGCTCCAAAGTTGTAAACCTGATGAAATTAGTGGTACCCTTGACAGAAATAAGGAAGTTTGGAAGAGTGGGTAAGGACATATAGGAGAGAAGATCATGAGTTCCAGGTTGGTCTCATCAAGTTTGAGATACTTATCAGGCATATAAGTAGAGGCCATAAGTTTTCCACCCTTGCTCTAGAGTCAGTATTCCCACATTGCTAAGAAAAACATAATGGGAAGTGCTTAGAGTGATAAATATACTGTACTCTTTCCATGGTCAGAGAACATCTAGAGAATGGTGTTCAGTTCTCAGGTTCATGTTTTAGGAAAGACATTCACAAACTAGAATGAATGCAGAGGAGAACAGTCAGGATAGGGGTGGTATTCAAAATCACATCACCTAAAGTTCAACAGAAGTAGCTGGAGACGGAAGATAAGACTTAGGAAAGATATGACCTCTTTCTTCAACTATCTGAAGGATAGTGATATGGAACACAGATTAATCTTGATCTGCTGAGTCCCAGAGGGGAAACCTAGAATAAAGTGGCAAGAGTTTAGAAGAGGCAGATTTTAGTTCAATATAAGGTAAAATATCCTAATAATCAAAACTGTCCCTGTCTGAGGTAGTGAGTTCACCATTCCTTGAGGTTTTCGAATGGAGAGGGCCTCCAGACAGGAATTTTGCAAAAATTATTCCTACTCTGTGTAGTAGGCAACTAGATGACTCAGTGGATAGAGCATGTAGGATGGCCCTCATGTGAGGGCAGGAAAAAATGAGGAGTACTCCCTTTGAGGAATACCTCCAACCTCATGGAACCCTATCCCTGCTTTTCTTATCCCACTATTCTTCTCCATATGATCCATGCTACTCTCATTGCCCTCAGGTCACCCTTGTGTTGTTGTGTTTGTCCTTTGTTCTCGAAAGAGGACCATGACATCAAGATGATGATATGACTTGCAGTAGACTTGGATTTGAGTGAGGGAGGGCTGTGCAAGGTCACCAGCCTCACTTTCTCCTCTTGAGTCATCTGGGTCCAATGGCCTGATATTCATCAGGACAATTAGAGATAGCCCAGGATGCAATGTGAGACCCTGGCCCTTTTATGGTAAAGTCTTATCACATTCTCAATTTGAGTCAGATACACCCATTCAATGAATAGGTTTCTTGAAGTAGTTACTCAAGGAATCAAAAAACAAAATCAGAGGGGGAGGGGAAAACCCTCAAGGTTCCTGGGTAAAGTTACTATTTAGTAATTACAATCACTCTGTGCTAGGTAGGTGGGGACTTGCAGTCCAACCTATGAGTTTCAGAGTGAATTCTTTGTGTGAATTGGGTTTAAGACTTCGTCTTTGAGCAAGAAATCTAGCCAGAAAACCCAAAGGAAGAAAACAGGGAGGGGAGGGAAAGGGAAAAGAGGGGAGGAGAGGAGGAGTTGCTACTCATTCACAAGTTGTGTCACCCTAATCTTATAGGGAGGATCTATTAACCAACTTGTTATTGGGGAGAACAGTAAAGGCCACTTAAAAGTTTAATAAGAAATACAAAAGCAAAATAATTTCTTTTCCTCTTTCTCTCTGCCCACTTGTCTCCCCCTTTCTCTTAACCCAGTCACTAAATATTCCAGTTGGAAATTACTTTAGAGGTCATTCAATTAAATTCATAAATTTTATTGGGTATATGTGGGATAAAAAGACCCTTACTCAAAATTTTAAATGAATGAAGAGGCTTCTCAACAAGAACAGAAAGAAAAGGATTTATTACAATTCTCGAGAAAGGGATGTCCTTCCACCAGGAAACCTGATGGAAAGAGGTCACTTACAGAAACTGAAGCACAATTTTTATACCCTAATGCAAAGAATCCCACCTCCCCACTATCCCACCTCTCCATTGGCTGGAAGGGGGGTTCACAATCTAAGCGCGAAATACTAGACACACCCCAGGAAACCTTCATCTGTCCCAACACAATTACCTCATCTAATATCTAACTTAACTGCTGATGTGGCTTTAGAAAAGAGGGGAGGGGGAGAAGTGAGAACTGGTAGTGTTAATATGGCAACAGTACAACAAACAAAGGAGAGATTTGACTAACTTCCAAGTTTCAGCTACAGCCCACAGCACTTTCACAAAGAAAGCTGGTAGCTGGGGGGGTGGGGGGGGACCAGCTGACCGTCCACAAGCCCTGGATACCTGAAACTCAGGTATCCAAGGACAGAGGCCTTATGGAAAAGAAATTTTATTAGAAAATCTAATATTCCCCATATTTTTATTATGAAAAGTCATCACAATCTCCTCATCTCACTCAGGTACTTACTCCATTCAAGACTCTATGCTGGAAAAACGGAGATGAAGAATAGTCCCTGTCTTCAATGGGGCTTACAATCTAATAAGGAGCAGATGGCAGTTAGACAGGTGAGTATAATATAGGGTGAAGCACAATGAATACAAAGGGTCAGAGGTGGCCTGGCACAGCAGAAAGAACACTGAAAGAAGTCAGAGGACATGGGTTTGAATCCCAGATCTGCCACCTCTATAAAACCCTGGTTACCTTGGCCAAGTCATTTAACCTCTGAACTCTAGTTTTCTTATCTGACAAAATGGAGGGTTGGAGTAGATGATCTCTGTAGTCTTCCAGTTCTAAATCTGTGCTCCTGTGAGATATACCAAGTGATCCAAAGAGAATGGAGGACAGAGAGAAGGCCAGTTCATTATCTGCTTTAGTCTGACATATCTCACTGAACAGATGAGGAAACTGAGCCCAGCTACAAGAAGAGGGTTGGCCAAAGTCAAACATTATTAAACTTCAGAGCTAGAATTCAAATCCAGGGCTTCTTACTCATCAGTGCTCTTCCCATGATGCTACACTTCACTTTGGAAGAGTGAAAGGATGAGAAAGGATCACCTACACAGAGTTCTCTGCTGGTAACTTCAATCCAGTCTGGGTCTAAGGCTAGCAAAGATAGTTTCCAGACCATCTGTCCCAATCTCCAACAGAACTCTGATTTCTTTTTGGCTGTGCCTCCATTCTGCTATCCAAGATGGTTGTGGGGAAGGGGGTAGAGATAAATTCCCCATGCAAATAAATTATTGAGCAAATGAACATATTTGGTGTGAGATCGAATTCCCTCGAAACACTCTATATTTTAAAACATATTTGATAAATATTCTCCTGTTTTCTAAGAGAAAACTGCATCGTATTGTAAAGGTCAAAAGATCACAAATTTACAGGACTCTACCTCTGCTAGAGAATCCTGGTGCAGAGTTTTAAGGGTGATAATAATAGTTCATATTATTTACAAACAATAGTTTCACATTATTTATTTGGGCAGCAAGGTGGCACAGTGGATTGCGTGCCAGGCCTAGAGTCAGGAAGACTCATTTTTCTGTATTCCAATCTGACCTCAGACATGTATTAGCTGTGTGACCGTGGTCAAGTTACTTCACCCTATTTGCCTGAGTTTCCTAATCTGTAAAATGAGCTGAAGAAGGAAATGGCAAACCACTCCAGTATCTTTGCCAAGAAAACCCCAAGTGGGGTCACGAAGAGTTTGAAACGACTGAACAACAGCAAAAATTATTTACAAGGTGATCTCCTTAAAACAACCCTGGGAAGTAGATCGTGTAAATACATAATATTAACCCCTTTAATAGTGATTTACTCAGGGTAACATGGCCATTGTATGTTGAAAGAAGGACTTGAATTGAGGTTTTCTGGGCACTAGAGGCCAGCTATATGTTATACCGTGATAACACTGACTCAGCAATATGTGTCTTTAAAAGCAGTAAATTTCCAGTAACTAGAGACGTTCAAGAATAGGGTGGGGAACCACAAATGGAAATCTTGTGTTGGTCAGGAGGTTGAAACAGATGACCCATGAGGCCCCTTCTAGCTCTGAAAACCAACAGTTCTCAGAGGAACACAGAGGCTTGCAGCAACACCTCAGGATAAACAACGTTAAATCTCCATGTTGAATCCATTTTGATTGTGAGGAATGTATAGTCCTGTGCAGAGTCTGGTGAAGCAGGAGGGAAGAAGCTTTGCTGGGCAGTGACAAAGAGTGGATTGGTCAGTAGCCCATTACAGAAAGATAGGTTCAGTAGGTTCAGACTCTCTCTCTCTCTCTCTCTGTCTCTCTCTCTCTGTCTCTCTGTCTCTGTCTCTGTCTCTGTCTCTCTGTCTCTCTGTCTCTCTCTCTCTCTCTCTCTCTCGCTCTGTGTCTTTCAACTTGTACAACCTTACCCATTCCTCTTCAACTTCCTAACCAATAGGCCAAGAGTGAAACATAGGCCCAAATAGAGGAGAACCAGAGTGTGTATTACCTTCTGGACCAGCTTCTATGAGCTCAGAGAAAAATTTCGCTGTCTTCCTCCTTCCCTTCCTCACATAGCTTTGCCCACGCTCACCTTGTTTCCAACCTTCACCTCTTTCCACCAACCTCCCGATGTCTCACTCCTTTTCATCCACTCACTCATTTTCAACACACACACACACACACACACACACACACACACACACACACATACACTTCCTTGCCCAACCTCACCTGACCTCATTGCTCCTCACCTCTTCTTCTTCTACTTTTTCTCTCCTTGCTTCCCTTCCCCAACCTTAATCTGGGTCATCCAGTCCAGCCCTGTTTCATCCAACCTCACACCATCTTCACCAGTCAACCAAAACTTTATTCTCCCTCATCCTGTCTCACTTCTCTCCAAACTCATGACATCTTCATGCACATCTCATGTGCATTCTTTATTCTTCTTCATTCAACCCCTCCATCCTTGCACAACTTCATTCAGTGTCACTAAGCTTCAATCCACCTTAGCCAACCTCACCCAGTCTTTCTCCTCTTCACTCACTCCATTCTCCCTCATCACCCACCTTCTTATGCTAGTTTTACCAGCATCTTTCCAGCATGTTCCCCCTTCTAATCATTCTTCCCCACCGTCTCAAACCTCAATCTGGCCTACCCAGGCTTATCCTACTTCCCTCAAATTCATCCCATCCTCATCTTTCTTCCTTCTTTACTATTCTTCTTCCAAACCTTCTCCTTGCACATCCTCAACCAATTTCATCCCACCTTACCCAATCTCACCAAGTTTAACTATTCCTTATCACACCCAAACCTTCCTCATCACACTGACATCCCACTTTACCCAGCACCCAGTATTGTCATTCTTCTTTCAATCTCATGTCTACTCACCTGACTTAATCCCACATCATTATCTTCATTTTCCTAAGAAAATCTAGATTTGATAATGGACATGGAAGGTACTATCCCCCATTCATATCTTTTGGTACAATGAAAATATCCTATAACCACTCTTCACGTTCCCTTATCCTCACCCTCAGAATCTATTGAGCATACATATTCTTGGCCTGCTTGCTAAGGGACCTGGTCGTGTTTGGCAAATGGGAGTTGCACAGGCTATGACCCCCAACTATGGAACAAAGTAACTCAATTATGAGATAGACTATAGGAAAATGGCTCTGGTAAAATGTTGCAGATCTTTAGAGGCCTTTGCTATACCTAGGGTTGGGGAATCTAAATTCTAAAACTATTACCCCAAAATATCCCGAGTCCTTGCATCCAGCCCAAGATCCTATAACTTAACCCCAATCCTCCAGAGCAATTAGCATGGAAAGGCCAAGAAAAAGTTCAAGGAGAGGAGACAATTTTTCTGTTGACAAGTTCTTTCAGAGCCCCCTTCAGATCTCAGTTGCATAGGCTATAGATGAAGGGGTTCAGCATGGGCGTGACCACTGTGTACATCACAGCAGAAGCTTTATCCTTCACAGTTGTGTGGATAGAGGAGGGGCTGAGGTAGACCCCAATAGTGGTCCCATAAAGAAGTGCCACTACAGAAAGATGGGAGCTACAGGTGGAGAAGGCCTTCTTCCTGCCCCCTGCCGAAGGGACCTTTAGAATAGCCACAACAATCTGGGCATAAGAGGCAAGGATGCAGAAGAAGGGTGTGACGATCACCATCCCACCCACAATGAGCACCAAGATCTTATTGACTGTAGTGTCAGAACAGGACGACCGGAGCAGTGGTGTGAGGTCACAGAAGAAATGAGGGAGCTCAGTGCTGGCACAGAAGTACAAACGAGACATCAGGAGGGTGTGTGCCAAAGGAATAACAATGGAGAAAGCCCAGGGCAAACCTACCATCAAACCACAGAGACGTGGGCTCATAATAGTCATATAGTGCAGTGGGTGACAGATTGCCACAAAGCAGTCATAGGCCATCACAGTGATCAAGACACTGTCTACAATTCCAAAAAAGTGGAAAAAGTACATCTGGGTCAGACAGCAAACATAGGAGATGGACTTACTCTTGGACTGAATGTTTGCCAACATCTTTGGGACAGTATTAGTGGTCAGACAGAGATCAGCAAAGGAGAGGTTGGAAAGGAAGAAGTGCATAGGAGTGTGGAGATGTGAATCAGAGCCAATAGTCAGGATGATCAGCAGGTTCCCAGTTAGGATGATGAGGTACATGCACAGAAATATTGCAAAGAGGAGAGGCTGCTGCTCAGGATTGTCTGAAAGTCCCAGGAGGAAGAATTCTTGAGCATTTGTTTTATTCCCTAGTTCCATGTATCTGGGGAAAGAAAGAATGGATTATGACTCCATCACTAGAAGCCTTCAAGCAGCAGGAGAATGACTGCCATCAAAGGGACTGTAGCACTGGGTAAGAAGTTGTACTAGATACACACAAATGGGGTGTAACTGGAAATTTTATCTCTATGAATGTAGCCTCATTTTCCATGAGCCCTTTTAGCTGATATTTCATACATTACACTCATATTTAGCTTTGGGTTCTCTAAAAACCCCAAACCTTTTTCACATGAACTATGTCTAGCTACACTTCCCCTTTGCTGTACTTTTGCAGTTAATGCTTTGAACTCAAAAGCAAAACTGTGAGATTGTGGGATCCTTTTGAAATTATATCTTATCACAATTGATCCTATTTTCAGATAACTTCTAAGGTCCCTTCCAACTTTAAGAAATCATAACTAAGAGGGGTGGAGCCAAGATGGAGGAATAGAAAGACACATATAGTCTAGCTTTTCCCCCACAGCCCATAAAATACCTGTAAAGAAGGACTCACAACAAATTCTAGAACAGCAGAAGCCACAGAATGACAGAGTGGAGGAGACTTCCAGCCCAGGGTGACCTGGTAGGCCAACGGGAAAGGTCTGTCACACCCAACATGGAGTAGAGCCCAGCCTGGCCTTGACAACGTGGTGCAGGGAGGAGGATGGGAACAGACCTCAAGGGTGGAATCTTCAGTGGCAGCAGTGGCAGTTCACAAATCCCTCAACCCACAGGTACCAAAGGTCAGTGAGAGAGCTTTTTCAGCTGGCTGAGAAGGGAGCAGGGTTTTCCCCTATAGCTCAGGTCCCAGGTGGCAGTGGCAGAGGCCTCAGTGGTTGGTGGTGGCTCCCACAGCAGGCAGCAGCCAACATCCATTGTTGGAGGCCTCATTGTAAAGCCCCTGGGGGAAGTGAACAGCTGATCTAAACCACTGCCCTGAGTGCTGGTGTGGTGGAACTGGAGGTGAGGCTGTTGTGAAGATGAAATTCTACTACTCACAAAATCTGGAAACAAAAGTTTCTTGTTGCTCCCAGATCAGTGTGCAAGCTTGATTGTGTTACCTTGGAGGAACTGAGATCTTACAGGTCCCCGGAGTATACCCTACTCTTGACAAAGAACCTAAAAGTCAAGTAACTGGTGGGGAAAATGCCCAAAAAAGGGGGAAAAAATAAGACTATACAAGGCTACTTTCTTGGCAAACAGGTATCTTCTCCCATCCTTTTGGATGAGGAAGAACAATGCTTACCACCAGGGAAAGATATGAAAGTCAAGACTTCTATATCCCAAACATCCAAAATAAATATTCAATGGTTTCAGGCCATGAAAGAGCTCAAAAAGGATTTTGAAAATCAAGTAAGAGAGGTGAAGGAAAAACTGGGAAGAGAAATGAGAGAGATGCAAGAAAATCATGAAAAGTGAGTCAACAGCTTGCTGAAGGAGACCCAAAAAATTGTTGAAGGAAATAACACCTTTAAAACTAGGCTAACTCAATTGGCAAAAGAGGTTCAAAAAGCCAATGAGGAGAAGAATGCTTTAAAAAGCAGAATTAGCCAAATGGAAAAGGAGGTTCAAAAGCTCACTGAACAAAATTGTTCTTTAAAAATTAGAATGGAATAGATGGAAGCTAATGACTTTATGAGAACCCAAGAAATCACAAAACAAAATCAAAAGAATGAAAAAATGGAAGATAATGTGAAATATCTCATTGGAAAAACAACTGACCTGGAAAATAGATCCAGGAGAGACAATTTAAAAATTATGGGACTACCTGAAAGCTGTGATCAAAAAAAGAGCCTAGACATCACCTTTCATGAAATTATCAGGGAAAACTGCCCTGATATTCTAAAACCAGAAAGCAAAATAAATATTGAAAGAATCAACTAATCACCTCCTGAAAGAGATCCAAAAAGAGAAACCCCCAGGAACATTGTAGCCAAATTCCAGAATTCCCAGGTCAAGGAGAAAATATTGCAAGCAGCTAGAAAGAAACAATTCGAGTATTGTGGAAGTACAATCAGGATAACACAAGATCTAACATATTCTACATTAAGGGATCGAAGGGCATGGAATATGCTAATTCAGAAGTCAAAGGAACTAGGATTAAAACCAAGAATCGCTTATCCAGCAAAACTGAGTATAATACTTCGGGGAAAAACTGGTCTTTCAATGAAATAGAGGACTTTCAAACATTCTTGATGAAAAGACCAGAGCTGAAAAGAAAATTTGACTTTCAAACACAAGAATCAAGAGAAGCATGAAAAGGTAAACAGGAAAGAGAAATCATAAGGGACTTCCTTAAGTTGAACTGTTTACATTCCTACATGGAAAGATATTTGTAACTCTTGAAACTTTTCTTAGTAAGTGGGTAGTTGGTGGGATTATACAGAGAGAGAGAGAGAGAGAGAGAGAGAGAGAGCACACAAGGTGAATTGAATAGGAATAAAAAAATAAAATCAAAGGGTGAGAGAGGAATATATTGGGAGGAGAAAGGGAGAAATGGAATGTGGTAAATTATCTCTCATAGAAGAGGTGAAAAAAAGTCTTTTCAATGGAGAGAAAAAGGGGGGAAGGTGAGAGGCAAAAGGTGAAGCTTGCTCTCATCACATTTGGCTCAAGGAAGGAATAACATGCACATTCAATTTGGTATCAAAACCTGTCTTACAATACAGGAAAGTAGGGGAGAAAGGGATAAGCAGGGTAGGGGGGATGATGGAAGGGACAGCAAAGGGGAGGAGGGAGCAATTAGAAGTAAACACTCTTGGGGAGGGACAAGGTCAAAAGAGAGAGTAGAAGAAATGGGAGGCAGAATAAGTTGGAGGGAAATATAGTTAGTCTTACACAACATGACTATTTGGAAGTCATTTGCAAAACTGCACATATATGGCCTATATTGAATTGCTTGCCTTCTCAGCGGGGATGGGTGGGGAGGGAAAAAGAAAGAGAAGTTGGAACTCAAAGTTTTAGGAACAAATATTGAGTATTGTTCCTACATACAACTGAGAAATAAGAAATACAGGTAATGGGATATAGAAATTTATCTTGCCCTATGGGACAAAAGAGAAGATGGGGATAAGGGAAGGGAGGCATGTTAGAAGGGAGGGAAGATTAGTGGAAGGGGTAATCAGAATGCTCGGCATTTTGGCGGGGGAGGGGAGAGATGGAGAGAAAATTTGGAACTCAAAATTTTTTGGAAATGAATGTTTAAAACTTAAAATACACTAATTAGTTAATAATTTTTTTAAAAAAGGACTTACAGCTAAGAGCCATGGAAAGAAGTTACAGGGTACTGAACACAGTATTCTGGATATGATTTGTCACTAGCTTAGACATTAGTTTGCATTACACTAGCTGTCTCAGCCACTATTTGACGCTATTAATTCATATTTCAGTCCACTAAAGTGTTTTTTTTTTTTTCAAAATTCCTCTTTAGCGAAACTGCTACCATCTAGTTCTAGGGAAGTTCACTTTTTCAACCCAAATGTAATACTATATTTATGCCTATTAAATTTTCTCTGGTTCATTTGCCCCAGTATTCTGGTCTATCAAGATTTTTTAGAATCCCAAGTGTATCATCCAATGTGTTAGCTTGCTTTGTATCATGAGCAAACTTTATAAGCATGTCCTCTATGTCTTTGTATGTCCCTATCATAAAAATGATAAACAGTACAAGGACAAGCCTAAGACCCTAAGACACTCCACTAGAGATCTCCTTCCAAGTTAACACTGAGTCATTAATGCACAACTTGGAATCCAACCATTCCTTTGCTTCTAAATCCTTCTGATTGTAATATAATTTGGCCTACATTCTTCCCTAATTTTCTATGAGAAATAAGAGACTTTATCAAATGATTTACCAAAGTCTAAGCAAACTATATCTACAGTGTTCTGCATATCTACTGATGTAGTAACCCTATGGAAAAAGAAAAAAAGAAAGAAGGATAACCTGTCATGACTCTTGTTAAAGCTATGATGGCTTTTTGTGATTGCTGCTTCCTTTCTTGGATGTTCACTAGCCATCCCTTTAATGAAATGTTTTCTGTTTCTCCAACAGTCAAAGTCAAGTTCACTAACCTATAGTTTACAGAATTGATTCTTCCTTTTTCTAAAATCAAGAGATCATTTGCCCTACCCCATTCTGTAGAGTATGGCAATCCCCCATTTTCACTATAATCTTCCAAGGAGCACTAAAAATGACTCAATACTACCATTTACCAGAGATTTTTTTTTTCAGTATCTGTGAAGTTGGTTAATCTGGATCTCAAATTTTAAGTCATCAAGCAGCTTTGTGCTGTCTTACTATCTCCTTACTTATATTGGGTACCAATTCCCTATTAATCCATTTTTGTCCTTTCTAATCCAAAAAATTGATTTTAGCTTGCAGAGAAAAGAAAAGCTAAATAATTGTCACATCCATTCCCAAAAGTGGGTCTATTTCTTCTTTCTCTTCTCCAGTATATTTAAAAGCACTTTCTGTTGACCCGTGTTTTATTTGCCTACATAGATCATTCTGAATTTTAGCATTTCTACCACACTGCAGGAATTCATCCTTCATCATCTGTCCTTGCTCCCATCTCCTGAACGTGACTTTTATTTTTTAGAATGTGTTCTTATCAATATAGGCCAGAAGGGCAGCAGCCACTCATGCTCAATCCCACTGCTGACCAGCATGAAAACTTTGATCAGCTGTGTTCATGACCTGGGCCATGTCATTCTTCCTTAGGCAACTTAGTGCTCCATCATCACCACCATGAACTCCCAAGGGTTCATCACATTGCTACTGAATTTAGAGCTGGACCCCAAATGGCTTTACTCCACTACAGTTCAGAACTTCCAGGCTCAAATGGTCTACCAGCCTCAGCCTCCTCAGTAATAGGACATACAGGTAAGCACCACAACACCCAATTGTATGTGATTCTTTAAAACCTAAATCAGTCAAGTGCTCTGTGCATCCAAGTTAGATAATTTTAGATAATTCCCCCTTTACCATAATTAAAATTGTTTCCCTCTGTGTCTTTAGAATTTAAGTCTTAAAAGTTTTCCATTCCTCAGAGTTGATTTTCTCTATAATTTTAGTCCATGAGAGCTAGACTTTCTCTGAACCCTAAGTTCTAGGACACAAGTCAGATGGTGCCCAGCTTTACTTTCCTGTATCCCAGATTCTGAGACAAAATAGTCATTTCTCCCCAAGACTCCTATCATTTGCCTCCTGGCAACCAGTTTCTCTGTATTGGGAAGAATTACACCCAGAACAGAATTTCCCCTTGTTGGTTTCTCTATATTTTGGAGAATGAAAATGTCATTCAGAAAAATGAAGAAATTGTGAACTGCTCTCCTTTTGGCCAAGAGACTTCCAGCCTTTGTCTAAATGGTTGACATCACTATGATATCTACTTCTCACATCATCTCACTTCATCTAGTAAGAACTAGATGGCATCAATGCTGACAGCCCCTGTGAATCCACAGCATCATCCCTTGGATCACAAGCAGCTGCTTCCTCTTCAGGGTATCCAGTCCCTCTACATTGGGAAGGGCTTCACGCTTGCTTGCCAGCTCCAAGTTCAGCAATCCTTCTTCCCTTTCTCCAGTGCATCATGTTCTTCCACCCTTTTACCACAGTGCCTGGCACATAGCAGACACATTATACATGTTTGTTGACTAACTTTAACCTCCTGGCCATATCAGGATTTCTCTTTACCTGTTCAGATCATTTTTCTTCTTTTTAAAAAAAAGTAAAGGTTTTCTTCATTTTTTTTGAAAGTGACACATCACTCTCCCTAATATCTTGAGGAGTAGGAAGGCATTTCTCTAGCCTCTTTTACTTCTCTTCTAGGAAGGAGGCCAGCCAGCACAATGAAAATAGGTAGCAGCCTCTTGATCGTGGCAAAAATACAAACTTGGCACATTGAGTGAGGATCATTGAAAAATTCTGCCTACTCCTCATACTTGATGAAAATGAGATGCTCAGTCCTTTTCATTGTTGTTAGCATATCACCCAAAAGTTGTTGTGGTAAATGACTTGTGAACATCTTGCTCACTCTCTTAACTTCATTAGCCCTTTGTTAGAACCTTGACAACCACCCTCAGCTTCCTTTCCCTTCTCTCATTAATTGCTTGCTTTGTCTTGCCAACTACTTTTCCCTTCTTTTTGAGTTCATCTTCCTTTTCACCTTCTCTACTCCTTTTTGAGTCTTTCCCCTTTTTCTTCTCCTTCAACTTGAGTTCTTTTTCTATTCTTCCTTCTCTTTCTCTTCTTGATATCCTTCTTTTCTTCCTCTTCATGCCCTTCTGTAAGAGTTCTTCTTCAATTCAAACTCTTCTCCTTCATCTCTAGGTCTTCTTTTTCATCTCAAGTTAGTCAGTGAACAAACATTTATTAAGTATTTATTAAGTGTCAGGTACTTTGCCAAATGCCTGGATTACAAAGAATGACAAAACTGCCCTGTATGAGTTCACATTCTAATGGAAAGTCCATGTAAACAAGAACGTACATACAAAATATATATGAAGGAAAGGGCATCTCAGAAAAGAAATCACAGGCAGTTAGGGCTATCGGGAAAGGTGGAAGTGGGACTTGAGCTGAACCTTTAAGGAAGCTAGGAAAGACAAGATATGGAAGTAAAGAGATCATTCTGGGAGCTGGGGACAGCCAGGGCAAAGACAAAGATAGGAGATGGAGTTTCCTTTGTGGGGTCAGTGTATCTATCTCCTTATTGTCCTCCAATTTCTCAAGTTGTCCCAAACTTTGATTTCTGTTAGTCATCCAGATCCCCAAGCTTCCCACTATCTTTTGAAGCAGCACATTTCCACTTTTGGACACCTCTAGTTGTTAGAAATTTCTTCCTTAAGTTGAGTCGAAATCTGTTTACACTTACCACCTTCTACTTCTGCCTTCTAAAGTCAAGCAGAACAAACCCAATACTAATTGGATCTATAAACAAACCTTATCCTTCTTCCACATCACCATCTTTCAGATACTTGGAGCAGCTGAGTGGCACAAAAGATAGAGCACTGGGTCTGGGGTCAGGAAGACCCAAGTTCAAATCTGGATTCAGACAGTTATTAGCTGTGTGGCCCTGGGCAAGTCACTTAATGATGTTTGCCTCAGTTTCCTCAACTGTAAAATAGGGGTAGTAATAGCACCTACTTCTCAAGATCAAATGAGATCCTATTTGTAAAGTTATGATGATTCCCCTGGATCTCCTCTTCTCTAGAATCGATATGCCTAATTCCTTCAACCAATCTCCCATTCAACAAATATTTACTCAGTGTGTACTATGTGCAAGCATTGCAATAGATGTTGGGGAAATAATGATAAAAATTAATCAGTCCTTGATCTCAAAGAACTTCATTCTATGTCCTCATATGGTAATATGCAATTTCATTTTTGTCTCCATTAAATTTCATCTTATTTAATCTTCATCTATAAAGTGAATTTGGACCAGATGATTTATAAGTTCTTTCTAAGTTATAGTTAGTTTCAGCCTATTGTTCTAGCTTTTCATCATCTTCATCCTCTTCCTATTGATTTCATTCTGTGAATTAACTGACATCTGCAAAGGTACAGTGAATGGGGCACTAGATTTGGAATCAAGAAGACCTGGATTAGTTACGTGACTCTGGACACATCATTTAACTTGTCTGTGCCTCAGAGTCCTGATCTGTAAAATGAAGGGGTTAGACTCAATGGATGTCTTTTTTTAATTATTAAATCTTGAGGGTTTTTTCAATAAACAAAAATCTGTTTCTCTTCCTCCCAGTCTCCTCCCAATTACAAAGAAAGGGGAGGGGTGGGGAAATCTGTTGCAAACATGTTTAGTCAACCAAGTCAAATTTGCACAATGGCCATATCACCCCCCAAAAAATATGTTTCATTTGACACTGAGTCTTTCATCTCTCTCAGGAGGTGAGTGATATGTTTCACCATTAATTCTCTATAATCATGGTTGGTGATAATCAAAGTTCCTAAATCTTTCAAAGATGTTTGTCTTTACAATACTTTTGTCATTGTATAGACTTCTACTTATTTGGCTGATTTCACTCTGAATCAGTTAATACATGCAAAAGTCTTCCCAGGTTTCTCTGAAAATATCCCCTTCATCATTTCTTAAAGCCCAATAGCATTCCATCACATTTATATGCTATCACTGGTTAAGCTATTTCCCAATTGATGGATACCCCTATGGTTTCCAATCCTTTGCCACATCAAAAATAGCTATTAATATTTTTGTACATCCAAATTTGGAGTTTGCTTTGTACAAGACCCATTCTTCTCTTAATTTAGGTTCCTTCTTCATTCTTCTTCCCTTTTCCTCCATTTCCTTGTTGAGTGAAATGTATTTCTGTACCCAACTATTCTTTCCTCCATTTCAGATAAGAGTGAGATTCAAATGCCAGTTTCTCTCCCCACCCTGCTCTTCCTTGTTTGTATAAATTTCTACTGCCCTCCCCCAAATCTATTAAATAATTTTCCCTAATTCATCTCTCTCTTTCCTTTTCTTCTACTCCTTTTCCATTCTTCTTCTAAGATCATTAAGACAGGTCTTCTGTCTATTTAGATCCCCTCTATGACTCCTAAAAATGATAAAGTTCAGAAGAGACATATGTACCATCTCCTCATATTAAATGTAAGCAGTTTATTCTTAGTATCCTTAATCTCCTATGATTGCGACTTCATGCTTACCTTGTATTCGACAAGTGTAAAAACTTAAAATTTGGGTATAAGAATTCATTATTTTGTTTTTAAAAATTGATGGGAAAACTGGAAAGCTGTATGGCAGAAATTGACCATAGGCAATATCTCACACCATTTATCAAGATAAGATCAAAATGGATATATGACCTAGATACAGAGAGAAATTACAAGAAAATTTGAAGTACATAGAACATGTTGCTTATCAGACTTATGGATAGATAGACATTTTATGAATAAACAAGGGAGAGAGCAGAGTGAGATATAAAATGGATAATTTCAATTGCATTAAATTTAAAAGGTTTTGTACAAATAAAACAAATATAGCCAAGATCAAAAGGAAAGCAGAAAATTGGGTGAAAAGGGGGAATTTTATAGACAGTTTCTCAGATAACTGTCTCATATCTAAAATATATAAAGAATTGAGATATAATTTTACACCTATCAGATTGGCTCAAATGATTGAAGAGGAGAGCCATAAATATTGGAAGGGAGGTGAGAAAAATTTGAGACTAATTCATTGATGGTGGAATTGTGAACTGATCCAACCATTTTGGAGAGCAATCTGGAATTATGCCCAAAATGTTATTAAAACTGCCTATACCCTTTGACCTAGCAATACCACTACTAGGTACATTTCCAAAGATGATTAGGAAAAAAGAGAACTTACATGTTCTAAAGTTATTATAGCAGCTTTCTTTGTGGTGGCAAAGAACTGGAAATTGCAAAGATGCCCATCAACTGAGGAATGAACAAGTTATGGCATATAATTGTGATGGAATACTACAGTACTATAAAAAATGATGAGCTCAGTGATCTTAGAAAACCATGGATAGACTTGCATGACATTTATTATGTCATGCATAATGAGTGAAATGAGCGGAACCATGAAAATGTTGCATATAGTAACAGCAATACTGTTTTAAGAAAACTTTAAGAGTTGGAGCCAAGATGGCTGAGTAGAAAGACGCACATACACATAGCTCAGAACCAACAACCCACAGAACGGCTACAGGGGACCAACTCACGGTGAATTCTGAACCCAGAGGCCATGGAATGTTGGAGCGAGGGAGATTTCTGTTCCGGAGAGACCTGCAAACCTCTCGCGGGGGGGTCCTTCGTGCTGAGGACTGGGTGCCAGGACTGGGAGCAGAGGGCAGCCCTGCAGCAGCCGCGGCACCAAGAGGAAAAGATCCGAGCGGGCTTCGGGGACAGGATCTCCAGCGGCCATGCGGGTCCCTCCACCCACAGAGGAACCTGCAAACCTCTCGCAAAAGGTCCATCGTGCTGCAGACGCGGAGCCCAGCCCAGCCCAGACCTGCTGCGGCCACAGCACCAAGAGAAACAGACCCGAGCAGGCTTCAGGGATGGGATCTCCAGTGGCCGCACAAGTCCCTCCACCCACAGGTGACTGGGGTCAGTGAGAGAATTTCTTTGGCGGGTCAAGAGGGGAGTGGGGTGCCCCCATGATTCAGGCCCCCCCGGGAGGTAGAAGCTGAGAGGCGGCTGCAGACAGGGGCTCCCCAAGTGGGCGGGAGCCTGGATCCATTGTGGAAGGTCTGTACATAAACCCCCTGAGGGAACTGAGCCTGAGAGGTGGCCCTGCCCCAACCTGACCACCTGAACTTAATTCTCACACTGAGTAGCAGCCCTGCCCCCGCCAAAAGCCCTAAGGCTGGAAGCAGCATTTGAATCTCAGTCCCCAAACTCTGGCTGGGAGGACCAGGAGGCGAGGTGGGTGTGAGGAGAATATTCAGAGGTCAAGTCACTGGCTGGGGAGAATGCCCAGAAAAGGGAAAAGAAATAAAACTATTGAAGGCTACTTTCTTGGTGAACAGACATTTCCTCCCTTCCTTTCTGATGAGGAAGAACAATGCTTACCATCAGGCAAAGACACAGAAATCAAGGCTTCTGTGTCCCAGCACACCCAGTGGGCTCAGGCCATGGAAGAGCTCAAAAAGAATTTTGAAAATCAAGTTAGAGAGGTGGAGGAAAAACTGGGAAGAGAAATGAGAGGGATAAAAGAAAAGCATGAAAAGCAGATCAGCTCCCTGCTAAAGGAGACCCAAAAAAATGTTGAAGAAATTAACACCTTGAAAACTAGCCTAACTCAATTGGCAAAAGAGGTTCAAAAAGCCAATGAGGAGAAGAATGCTTTCAAAAGCAGAATTAGCCAAATGGAAAAGGAGATTCAAAAGCTCACTGAAGAAAATAGTTCTTTAAAAACCAGAATGGCACAGATGGACGCTAAGGACTTTGTGAGAAAGCAAGATATCACAGAACATAGCGAGAAGATTGGAAAAATGGAAGATAATGTGAAATATCTCATTGGAAAAACAACAGACCTGGAAAACAGATTCAGGAGAGACAATGTAAAAATTTTGGGACTACCTGAAAACCATGATCAAAAGAAGAGCCTAGACATCATCTTCCATGAAATTATCAAGGAAAACTGCCCTGAGATTCTAGAACCAGAGGGCAAAATAAATATTCAAGGAATCCACAGAACACTGCATGAAAGAGATCCAAAAAGAGAAACTCCTAGGAATATTGTGGCCAAATTCCAGAATTCCCAGGTGAAAGAGAAAATATTGCAAGCAGCTAGAAAGAAACAATTCAAGTATTGTGGAAATACAATCAGGATAACACAAGATCTAGCAGCCTCTACATTAAGAGATCGAAGGGAATGGAATAGGATATTGCAGAAGTCAAAGGAACTAGGACTAAAACCAAGAATCACCTACCCAGCAAAACTGAGTATAATACTTCAGGAGAAAAAATGGTCTTTCAATGAAATAGAGGATTTTCAAATTTTCTTGATGAAAAGACCAGAGCTGAAAAGAAAATTTGACTTTCAAACACAAGAATGAAGAGAACCATGAAAAGGTGAACAGCAAAGAGAAGTCATAAGGGACTTACTAAAGTTGAACTGTTTACATTCCTACATGGAAAGACAATATTTGTAACTCTTGAAACATTTCAGTATCTGGGTACTGGGTGGGAGTACACACACACACATGCACACATGCACACATGCACACATACATAGAGACAGAGCACACAGAGTGAATTGAAGAGGATGGGATCATATCTTAAAAAAAAAATGAAATCAAGCAGTGAGAGAGAAATATTGGGAGGAGAAAGGGAGAAATTGAATGGGGCAAATTATCTCTCATAAAAGAGGCAAGCAAAAGACTCATTAGTGGAGGGATAAAGAGGGGAGGCGAGAGAAAAACATGAGGTCTACTCTCATCACATTCCACTAAAGGAAAGAATAAAATGCACACTCATTTTGATAGGAAAACCTATCTCACAATACAGGAGAGTGGGGGACAAGGGCACAAGCAGGGTGGGGGGGATGATAGAGGGGAGAGCATGGGGAGGAGAATGCAATCCGAGGTCGACACTCATGGGGAGGGAAAGGATCATAAGAGAATAGAAGTAATGGGGGACAGGATAGGATGGAGGGAAATATAGTTAGTCCTATACAACACAACTATTATGGAAATCATTTGCAAAACTACACAGATTTGGCCTATATTAAATTGCTTGCCTTCCAAAGGGAAGGGGTGGAGAGGGAGGGAGCTAAAGAAGTTGGAACTCAAAGTGTTAGGATCAACTGTCGAGTAATGTTCTTGCCACTAGGAAATAAGAAATACAGGTTAAGGGGTAAAGAAAGCTATCTGGCCCTACAGGACAAAAGAGAAGATGGAGACAAGGGCAGAGAGGGAGGATAGAAGAGAGAGCAGATTGGTAATAGGGGCAATTAGAATGCTTGGGTTTGGGGGGGGAGGGGATAAAAGGGGAGAAAATTTGTAACCCAAAATTTTGTGAAAATAAATGTTAAAAGTTAAATAAAAAAAAAGAAAAGAAAACTTTAAGCCAATAACTCATTTTGACTATTATAATATCCAAATTAACTACCAAGGGCATATAAACGAAGACATTATCTACGTCCAGAAAAAGAACTGATAAATAGAAGTAAAATAGAATGATTTTACTTATATACTTATTTCTGTCTAAAGGTAGCCATCTCTTAGGTGAGGGGGGGGAGAAAAAAAGAAATGTACATGATTACTTTATTATATGTTTTAGAAGAATAACAAGTTGTATATAACAGATTTGCAGTTCCATTTGGAATCATCTTTTTATTATACTATGTTATAGAAGCACTTGTTTTATTCCATAACTTAAAAATTAAGTAAGTAAAATTTTTTAAAGCAAGCAGGATAAATGGGAAAAGAAAAGATGAAATCAAAGAGACTCTGCTCCTCTCCCTTCTAAGAGAACCAAAGCAAAAAATGAATGTAATTATTCCTTTGGAGTAACTATACCATATCCAAAAGCCAGTTCCAAAGAGAGAACTAGGTTTCCCCCCAGTCTGGGTTGGTTTGGCACCTCTAATGGTCCTGGGAGCTTGGCAAGAGGAATTCTCCTGAGTATGCCTTATCTCCCCTACCTCAGCTTTAATAACGGCAGAGATACAGGACCAATGGCCAGTACTCAGTGATTTAGCACCAGGGAGCCATGTTTGGTTTCCATGGTATTTAAACATAATTCTAATGTTCCCTCAACACATCCAACTGCCAATCCACACAAACGCGCTGCCAAAATCCACATATGACAACAGAGATCATTTAGCGCTTCCTTGAAAATGTCTACAAATATGTAACCCACAACTCCCTAGAAGCCCAGTCCACTTGGGGTAGCTCTCAATGTTAGGAAGGTTTTTCCTGATAGTCAGCCTAAATCTTCCTATTTATAACTCCCCATCCCCACCCCATAACCCTTGGTTCTGTTCTTTCAACTCAAACAGAAAAACTCTAACCCATCTTCTGCCATTCAAAAACTTGCAGGCAGCTTCCATATCCCCCTGCAGTCTTCTCTGGGTTTTTCAATGACTCTTCATATGGCATGAACTCAAGCAATTGCTGCTTTCCTCTGGACACTCTTCAGTTTATCAATGTCCTCTCTAAAAATCTGATGCCTGTGGCATTGTTCAAAATGTGGTCTGACAAAGCAGGACAATCACCTCCTTATTTCTAGATAATATGCCTCTCTTAATGTGTCTTAAAACTGCATTTGCTTTCTGTGCTTCTGCATCACACACCAGATTGGTATTTGGTTGACAATCCACTAAAACTCCAGAATGTTTTGCTAGCTAGTAATGTATTCCCTACTTGCATATATGAACTTAATTTTTGAACTTACATAAGACTTTAAATTTATTCCAATTAAATTTGTTCTTATTCAATTCATCCTAGTCCTTCAATTTCCCTTTGTATTTTGAGTTTGTCATCCAAAGCTTTTCCCCTGAAAACTGTCATCTGCAAAAGGCACATGCTCAAACCTGCAGTCAGACCCAAAGCTAAACACAATGACCCCACACAGAGCTACACATGTCATTAAATCCGGGCACACAAACCCACACATAGACTGCACACATAAATTAATGAGCATTTATTAAGCACCTACTATGATGGATCTACACTGTGCCAGGTGATGGGCATACAAAGACCAAAATTAATCAGTCTCTAAGCTCTAAGGAGCTTATCTTCTATCAGAGAAATAACATGTGCATATACAAAAATATACAAAATAAATACAAGGTCATTTTCTGGAGAGAGGCACTATGAGGAAGTGTTTCATGTAGAAGGTGGCAACTGGGTTGAGTTTTGAATGAATCCAAGAATTCTAAGAAGAGATGAAGAGGGAGGGAATTTTAAGCAAGGGAGACAGTCTAGGAGTGAGTATGTACAGAGAATGTCATGTGTGAGGAATGGAAAGACATCTAGTTTGGCTCGACCACAGATTACATGAAAAAGTAAGAGAAATAGAGCAAGCACGGACTGAGCACCTACTATGTGCCAGTCACTGTGCTAAGTGCTTTATAAATGTTATCTAATTTGATCATCACAACAACCCTGGGTTATTATTATCCCCATTTTACAGATGAGGAAACTGAGGCAAACAGAGGTTAAGTGACTTGCCAAGAGTACCACATTTAATAAATGTCTGAGACTGAATTTGAGCTCAGGTTTTCCTAACTCCAGGGCCAGCACTCTACCCACTGAACCAACGGGGAGAAATTCATAAGACTAGAAATGCAGACTGTAAATTTAAAATGGGCACCTAGGTGGTACAACGGATAGAGCACTGGGCTTGTAATCAGGAAGACTCATCTTCCTGAGTTCAAATATGGTCTCAGACACTTACTGGCTGTGTGACCATGAGCAAGTCATTTAACCCTGTTTGACTTGGTTTCCTTATCTGTAAAACCAACTGGAGAAGGAAATAGAAAACTACTCCAGTATCTTAGCCAAGAAAAACTCCCAAATGGGGTCACAAAGAGTTAGACACAACTGAACAAGAAAAGAAATGCAGATTGGAGATACATTGTAAAGGGCTGTGAATGACAAAAACAAAATTTTATATTTAACCCTAGAGGTAATAGAAAGTTACTGAAACATATTGAAAAGTGGAGCAACACAGTCAGACCTGTTAATATAGGACTAGGGCAAAAATGGGAAAGGGTCCCACATGTACAAAAATATTTATAGCAGCACTCTATGTAGTTGCCAAAAACTGGAAGTCAAGGGGATGTCCATCAATTGGGGAATGGCTGAATAAATTATGGTATATGAATGTAATGGAGTACTATTGTGCCATAAGAAATGATGAACAAGAAGACTTCAGAGAGGCCTGGAAGGACTTATATGACCTGATGCTGAGTGAAAGGAGCAGAACCAGGAGAACTTTATGCACAGCAACAACCACAGTGTGTGAGAGTTTTTTCTGGTAGACTTAGATTTTTGTAATAACACAAGAACTTCTTACCAAAAAAAAAAAAAATCCCAATGGAGGATCTCAAGGCAAAATGCCTGCCACACTCAGAGAGAGAAATATGGAAGTCACTCACATATTGTAGCAGATCATGTTTGTGTATGTGTATGTGTTTGTGTATCATGTTCTGATTTGTTATACGATTTCTTTCATTTATCTTAGTCTGACTACATAGCATGACTATAGTGAAAATATACTCAATAGGAAAGTATATGTAGAATCTATACAGAATTGTATGCAGTCGTGGGGAGGGAGGGGGGGAGTGGGGGGTAGGTGGAGGGGATAAAATCACAATTGTATGGCAGTGATTGTTAAACATTACAAAATAAAAAAAAATAAAAATAAAAAAAATAAAAAAAAAATATATAGGACTAGGGCTCAGTAGAGTGGCTGGGACTAGATGCATAGATCTCAGAATCATATACAGCTCTATAACCAAGCATTCAGAAACATACATAGACCTGCAGTCTATATACACATAAACATGCAGGTCAGACACACAGACACACACAATTAGGCTCACAGACACACAAACTCTGAAATGACTTGTGAAAGGCCATTCAGCACATGAGCAGAGGAGGACGCATCAGACAACAGGTCTCCCAGTGTTCAGTCTTTTACCTAAATGCTACCTAGCTGTTAATTACCTAGCTGTTAATGATCTGCGAGCCCACTAGTGAATGCTCTCTGGCTCTTTCAGGAAAGAGCAAATTGCCCGGGATTAGAAAGAAATAAAATGAAAGCGAACCCAAGCGGGAGCCAAGAGAAAAAGAGAAAAAGCATGCTGGGGATAATTGTCAATGTGTGGTTGTGGAAAGACCCCCCCTAGAGTAAGAAGGCATAGACTTTTAGGCTTTGCTCACTCATTATCTGTATGACCTTAAGCAAGTTCATTCTCTTCCCTGTACCTCAGTTTACCCATCTATAAAACTAAGTCAAACTACATAATCTCTGAGATACCAACTAGGAACCAAAGAGCAGCTGGACGCTAGACTTATTGCATAGTCAAGGAAGGTTGAACTAAAGTCAGACTAAGAGAAAAAGAAAATAAAACTCAAGTAAACAAGTAAGGGGCCCCAGACCTAACACCAAATGGCCTGGAATAGCATAGCCTGGGCTAGGAAACAGTGAGGTATAGTGAGAAAAGTTTTTCAATTGTCATTCAATCAAAGAGCGGACTCTCCCACTTACTGCCTCTATGATGTTGGGCAAATTCCTTATCACTTTGAGGCCTCAGATTCTTCACCTAGAAGATGAGGGGGTTGCACATGATGAGAAGCAATTTAGCATAATGGATAAAATGCTGGACATGCAATCAAGAAGACCTGGGTTCAAATCCCACCTCAGATTAGCTGTGTAACCACAAGCAAGTGACAACCTCTCTGTGGCCCACTTTCCTCATCAGTAAAGTGAGGAATCTGATGGATTCTGATATCCCTTCCAGCACTAAGTCCAAGATCCTATAATCCTAGGACCCCCAAGATTGCCTCTGCCTCCAAATGTTCTGATCCTATGAGTTTATTGTGACCCTTTCCCAGACCAGCAGAACCAGGGACATCCCAGAGGAAGCTCGAATAACTATGGAGAACTGATAATTAAATCTGCAATGTGAGTATTTATGTATCACAAACCAGCAAATGCTGCAAGTCAAAACAGTAGTTTTGTTAATAGTCTAGAATTTTTAAGATAGGGATGGATAAAATGTCAGTAAAACAAATTACACTTAAAAGTGAATCATGAGCACATTTTTGGAGAGTTGACTGTTAGACATTTACATATTCCTGATTAAAATATGTATCCTCTATCATGAATTCTGTGCCTCTCTATACTTCAGCTCTTCTATTTTCTACTTTCTGAGATTGCTAGGAATCTACCTATGTCCCATCCAACCCAAATCTCTCAGTCCCTTTTGTCCTTTTTCCAACTCAGGCAACACAACTTCCATCTCTCCACTGGCTACTATTAAAGGACAATGTATTTCCCTGTCACCCAGGGACTCCCACAGCCCTCAACACTATGAGAGGATTGTTATGGGCTAAGAGGATATTCCCATTCTAGACCCAATGGTTCTTGGAGCTGGAAGCACTCCCTCTAGAAACAGGATGATTTTTTGTTGTTTTTTACTTAGACTCAGATGATTGGGTCAGCAGGACCAGACTGGACTCTGGGCTGGGCTGGCTAGGATTCCAACTTGACCCACGCTGGAAGAAGCAGCCTCAGATTGAACCTCAGACTATCCAGGCTTAAGCCTTCACCCTAAGATTCCCCTCCATTTATACTGTATATCTCTCATATGTATGCAGTTATTTAGATATCTCCCCCCCGCCCATGAGAATGTGCCTTTCTAGAGGGTGAAAACCATATCTTGCTTTTCTTTCTATCCTCAGCACTTATCATGGTGCCTGGCATATAATTAAGTGCTTGTTGACTAACTGAAGCACTGAGAACTAGGGTAGGCTGAATGTTGGGCTAGGCTGGACTTAAGGCTGCCATGGGCAGAGTGGGAGGTGGTGCATGCAGTGGATGGGGATGGAGTACTGGTTCAGGTTCTAGCATGAATAGATCCAAATCTCCCTGGCCCATCTGAGGATGGACAAGCTGCTTGCCCTCATCTCTCTGTCTTTCTTCTCTAAGAGCACTTACCAGGCTATTGTGGCTCAACATTGCAGAGAGACAGGCTCAAAATTCTCTACCCAGGGCAGGGGGGATGAAGAAGGCAGTAGCCCTGTCCCCAAGGAAAGACAGAGGGGGCAACATCAGGTAAGGGGAGTTAGGCAGGAAGGAGCATGCTGTTTCCCTCTTGATCTGGGATAGAAGAAATGATGGGGATGGGGGGAGGGCAGAACATTGGGACAAAGGGGAATATTTACACTTTCTGGAGTCTGCAAGGACCCAATCCCCATAGTGCTTTCTTAGCCAAATTGCCCAATTATCCCTCTATCCCTTGAGTAGCTCATCTCCCTACAGGAAAGGGGCCATGGCAGAGGAGACTAACCTAGAACTTGCCCATTCCTAGGTGGCCTCTAATAGAATCCATTGTATGTCCCCATCCTCCAAGAAAAGACCATTCAGTCCTCTCCAAGTCTATGTTCCAAACAGCATTTAAAACCCATTCATCTCAACCCCAAATTTCTTGACTAAGGAATTAATCCATAATCTCATATCAAGGGTCCTTGGGGACAGAGGGATGGTTGTTAAATCTCAGTACGGGAACATTAAGGGGACACTGAAAATCACAATGACAGATCTTCCCCTCTGCTTTTGAAGGAAGTGAAATCAGTATAAGTGGAGATTTGGTAGTGACCACCCTATCCCCTATCATAAGAACCCCATAGGACCAGGGAACATCAGAGCAGAGGACATGTAAACTAGACCCTCACCCCATGAAAGAGTCCCATCTAACTAGTTCCCTGAGAGATATTCATCTTGCTTCTATTTCAATACTTCCATTGAGAGAGATATCAGCACCACAAAAAGTAGCCTTAATGTGAAAGCTCTAATTATTAGAAAGTTCATTCTTAAATTGAACCAAAATCTGCATCTCTGTCATTTAGGATCATAGACTCTCAGAGTCAAATGAGACCTCAGAAGGTATCTGGTCGAAGCTCCATTCCAATGGAAGAATCCCCTCTACAATGTCTCCAACAAATGGTTTTCCAACTTGTTAGAAATCTCCACTGACTGGAAATAGATACGTTGTTGGACAGCTCTTCATGTTTAGAAGTTATTATACTGAGCTGAAAAATTATGGTCCTCTCTATTTCTCACCATTTCATCTAGTTACGACCTCTAGCCAAAGCACAGCAAGTTCAATTATTCTCTCACATGATGGTTAATGCCTGAAGATGAGGATTGGGTCCTCTGCTAAGTTTTCTCTTCTCCAGGATTAATATTCATAGCTTCTTCAACTGATACTCTTACCAAATGCTTTTGAGTCTCTCTACTTTCCTGGTCACCCTTCTCTGGATTCCATTCATTTTGTTGATGTTATTTCTAATGTCCAGAATAGAATACAATATTCCAAACATAGTGTGGCCATGGTAGGGGGCAGGAAAGCTACCACTTCTGCCATTTTGTGCCCTACTCTATATTCATACACTCAATGTAAGCATCTTGCAAGTAGATCATTTTATTCCTCATACATGTGGCCCCAGCATCCAGCATATTAGTAGCACATAGGCAAGTTCTTAAATACTTCTTCAGTGATTGATTTGTTAATCACCTTGACTGTCCTCCTTTGGTTTGTGACAGTTTGTCAATGTCATTTTTAAAATGTGACACCAAAACCAACACATAATAGAGATATGGGGCGGGGGGAGAGGAAGGAATCAAAGAGAGGTTGTGAGCCTGGGTGACTGAAAAGATGATGGTGGCCTTTACAAGAATAGAAAATTTTAAGGAGGGGAGGGCTTGGGGGGATATATAAAAGGTTCCATTTTGTAAATGTTGAATTTCTACAAAGCATCTGGTTCAAAATGTCCAGCAGGCATTTGGAGATGCAAGACTGGAAGTCAGAAGAGAGGTTAGGCTGGATAAATAAATCTGAGAATTATCTACATACAGATAATAACTGAATCCAGGACCTGATGAGATCATCAAGGAAAAGAGCATAAAAGGAGAAGAGAAAGCAGCCTCCAGCCCCTAGGACAGAATCCTGGAGGACACCTGGATGAGAATCTAACAAAGGAGACTGAAAAGGAGTGGTCAAACAGGTAAGAGGAGAACCAGGAGAGAATGATGTCACCAAAACCTAGAAAATATAGCAAAGAGAAAAGGATGCTCAAAATTGTCAGAGGTTGCAAGGAGGTCAAGAAGTATGAGGGCTGGGGAAAAGCCATTAGATTTGAAAATTAAGAGATCATTGACAACTTTGGAGAGAGAAGTATCAATTTCACAATAAGGTTGGAAGCCAGACTGCAAAGAATTAAAGTACCAAAGATGAACACTGAGTAACAGGAAGGTACAAGTGGGTTTCCTTCTAATCTGGGATATGAGAGATAGAAACACAAAACTGAGAGATATTGATTTTCTGGGGACTGAGAGGAGTTCAATCTTCATAATTCCACATTAGATAAAGTGTCTAATTATCATGTGCAGCATGGCAGCACAGTGGATAGAGTGGAAGTGAATGTTGAAAATTAAAATTAAGTAAATTAATTTTAAAAAATAAGAAAGAGTGGTCTCTCTTAATTATAGAAGCTCTCCTGGAAGAGTAAGACATTACTTCTCTGAGGCATCCAGGATAACCCACTTCCTCCAACACTAGTCCTCCACAAAAACCTAGAAAATGTACCAAAGAAAAACCTTGTTACTAAGTCCAAGGGGAAAAAAACAGTGAGTCATTTCTACAGACCTAATTAGCATAGAGATACAAAGAGAGAGGTCTATGCACACTAAGGATGAGGTCTAGCCAGGAGTACACAGTGTGAAGCATTCTAGGGTCAAAGGACTGAAAGAGGATCAGGGTCATGCACTGAAGCAAAAAAAAAAAAAGATCCAAGATCCATGCCAAGGCCTGGGGACTTCATGAAGGAAGTGGAAAGAGGTGCCAAGTGGTGGCTCTGTCATTCATTATGCACTTTTTTTGCATCACAGATCCAAGAGGGATTGAGAAAGGAGAGGTGTTCCAGGATAAGTAGCAGTCATCAGACCTAGACTGTGTACTGAGCAAGGAATAATTTCAAAAAGAAGTAGCATCTGTGTGGTTCTGACCCTAGGAACAGAGTAGATAGAGTCTCAGTTCTAGCCTATAGCACAGTCTAAAGCTTATAGTGGAATAACCAAGGAGGGAATCCCAGACCAAAGAGGAACCTAAATTTCTGTCATTCTGAATCCTCAGAGCTTCCCAGCTAACTGAGAGTAGCTAGTTCAGCAGGAGTCTACTGGCCTAATTCCAACCAGGAACAGGTCTACAGAATCCCAAACTCGCTATCAGGAGCTTGTGTGCTCAGACCATAAGAACAGTGAGTAGACTTTATCTCAGATCAGTCCCCTTTGGGAAAACTGAATGTTTTCAGAGCCCCATCCTGAGCTGTCAATGAGATACCAAAATAATGCAGCACTCAATACCCCCAAGAAAGCAGCCAATGGACCCAAAAGGATAGTCTAGACATTTCCCCTATAAGTGCACAGAACTTGGCCCAAACATAAAGACCAAAGTCAAGAATTGGTCATGTAAGTCTGGAAGTACGAACAAATAGATAAAGAATACCACCATATAAAGCTGTTGAGGTGATGAGGTCAAAAACACAAACCCAGAAGAAGAAAACTATCTCAAAATCTCTGTCAGAAAAGTCTCAAAGGAAAACACAGTTTGGACATGAGTCCAACCAGAATTCCTGGAAGAGATGAAGCAAACATTTCTAAAAAGGGCCAAGAATAATTTTTTAAACAAATGGAGATGCTAGAGGAAAAATGGAAGAAATATTTGGAAAGAGAATTAAAAGCGTGGAACAAAAAATACAGAACCTTACGTAAGAAAAAGAACTTCCTGAAAATTAGAATCAGAGAAATAGAATTATTCATAAGAAAAGGAAAAAAATGTTCAAAATAAACTGAAAACTGAAAAAAATAGAAGAAAATTTAAGGTATCACATAGGAAAAAACAATTGACGTGGGGAATGGATTGAAGAAAGATAATTTAAGACCTACTGGACTATCTAAAAACAATGACCAAAAAATGGTCTAGACATCAAATTTCAAATAATCATAAAACAAAACTGTCCAGATCTCTTAGAACCAGAAGGAAAAAGTAGAAATAGAAAAGATCCACTAGTCACCTCCTGAATGGAACCCCCAAAGGCAAACTCAAAGAATATTTTAGTCAAAATCTAGAGCTTCCAAGTCAAAGAGAAAACACTGCAAGCAGTCAGAAAAAATTCAAGTACCAAAAAGCCACAGTCAGGTTCACACAATATTGAGCAGTCCTCACTATAAAAGCTGAGAGTATGGAACATAGTCAAGATAGCAAAGGATAGAGGCATACAATCAAGACTAACTTACCCATAAAAACTGCATATAATCCTATTAGGGAAAAAAATGAATTGTTAATGAAATAGAAGACTTATAAGCATTCCTGATGAAATTACCAGAGCTGCATAGAAATTTTGAAGTGCAAAAATCAGAGTCAAGAGAAACATAAAAAGGTAGATATGAATGAACAATCATAAGGGATTAAACAAGGATAAATGGCTTACATTTTAATATGAAAAGATGATGCATATGATGCCTCTGAACTCTATTCTCATAAAGAATCATTTCTCATAAAGGAGAATTTCTAACTAGACACAAGACCTAGGAATGGTTCTGTCAAGTCTTGATACTCTTAAAAGACTGGAATGGTGGGATAGAGAAATACACTGAGAGTGGGGAAGAGGGAAAGATAGTGAGAATCATCTCATATAAATCGGATTGTACAAGTGGAAATTTATGTAACAAAGAGTTAGTGGAGTATGCAGCAATTGAATCTCAATCTCATCTGAACTAGTCAAAGGAGAAAACACAGTTGACATACATAAGTACAAAAATCCATCTCCTTTAAAAAGGAAAAAGAAGGGGAAGCAGGTAAGTGAAAGAGGGAATAAGAAGGTAAGAAGAATAAGGGAAGGATTAGTCTTAAACAAAACAACTCTTAAAGAGGGGCTGGAAAACAAGAAGGAAAAGTATAAGAGAACAAACAGATGATAATACAAAATTAATTGTCATAATTATGCATGTAAAAGGAATTAACTCACCAATAAAATGGAAGAATAGGAAGGATCTGAAATCAGAATCTAACAATATATTATTTAAAAGAAACATACTTTAAACAAATATGCAGACAGAGTAAAGGTGCTGGAATAAAAGTTATACTTCAGTTGAAATTAAAAAGCAAAGGATATCAATTATTATATCAGACATCTAAAGGCAGCTAGATGACAAAGTGGATGGACAGCTAGATCTGGAGACAAAAAGATCCAAATTTGAATTCAGTCTCAGAACTTACTTTATAGTAAGACCCTGGGCAAGTCATTTAATCTCTATCTGTTTCCTTGCCTGTAAAAGGGAATTAAAATAGTATTTACCTCCCAGGGTTGTTGTGAGGATCAAATGAAATAACATTTGCAAAGCCCATAGCACAATACTTGGGACATAGCAGGCACTTAATAAATTTTTGTTTCCTTCCTTCAGACAAAGTAACAGTAAAAATAGATCTAACTAAAATAGATAAGAGAAATTGTATTTGTTGGAAGGTACCACAGACAATGAATTAATATCATTACTAAACATACATGCATCAAATGGCATAGCTTCTAAATTCATGAAAGAAACACGGAGAAAGAAACAGAAAGAAATAGTGAAGTTATAAAAGTTGGGGATCTTGATCTACCTATAAACCTAGATAAATCTAAATGCATGCATGCACACACACACACACAAATAAATTAAGGACCTGAGCAAAATTTTAGAAAAGTTATATATGCTAGACCTCTGGAGAATACTGAATGGGAATATAAAGAAGCATAAATATTTCTAAGTTATCCATAGCACCTTCAAACTCTCAAACAAATGAAGAAAAGCAGAAGTATCAACTGCGTCATTTGCAGATCATAATTCAATAAAAATTATATTCAGAAAAGTAGCCTTGAAGAAAATATTTTAAAATTATTAGAGAGTAAATAATTATAAAGGGTATCAATGAACAGATTATATAAACAATCAATACTTTCATTAAAGTTAATGACAACAATGAGACAATGTTAAGGTAAGCACAGTTCTCACATGAACAGCCTCAGGTCAGATAAAGGTGAGGGCTCTTGAAACCGCTGAGCTCTCACGAGGCCCCCCAGAGAACAGCTGGGAATTGAGGAGTGAGACACGAGTTATCTTGTTTTCCACCTCTTCTCAGTGGAAACTTGCTGGGGAGAGCATTCCACCCTTCAGATTTGTCCGTGGTCTGAGCACACCTTCTGTTAATTGGCTAAGGGGCTGAGAGCATGCGGTCCATGAGCGAACTAGCAGGGGGAGAGTTTAAATGGGGACAGGAAAGCCTGAGGGTTGTTGTTGGTTGTTGTTCTTCCTTGCTCCTCGGGAGAGAGAAGGGGGCTCCTGCGGGGAGCACTAGCCCTGCATGCTGACATGTAGCTTGTAACCAGAATAAAGCCTACACCTCTGTTTGACTCTAGAGGTCTCTTCTCTCATTCGTTTATCCAGCTGGCCACCTAAGACCTGAGAGAGGTAAGAGGACCCAGGCAGCCCACGGCAATTAGGCTGGACAAGACAGCATACCAAAATTCCAGGGAGGCAAAGTATTACGTGTGGGAAATTTTTTTTATCTAAATACTTTCATCAGTAAAGGAGAAAAAAAAGTATAAATTAATTGAGCACAAAACTAAAGGACACCTAGAAAACTAGCAAATCTAAAATCCCCAATTGAACATCGAAATAGAAATGCCAAATATTGAAAAAGAGATTAACAGTATGGAAAGCAAAAAAAAAAAAAAAATAGAATTAGTAAATAAAACTAGGAGCTTTTTAAAAGACAACAAAACTGATAAATCAATAGCTAATTTGATTTTTTAAAAAGAAGAAAACCAATTTACCAGTATCAAAAATGAAAAAAGTGTATTCACAACCAAGAAAAGAAATAAAAGAAATTATTGGGAGCTATTTTGCCAAATTGCAAACCAATAAAATTGACAATCAAATTAAACGAATGAAATTGCAAGATTAACAGGTGTGGAAATTGAACATTTAAATAACTTTGTCTTAGAAAAAGAAATTTAATTTTATGAATTAACTCCAAAAGAAAAATAAATTGGCAAGATTAACAGGTGTGGAAATTGAACATTTAAATAACTTTGTCTTAGAAAAAGAAATTTAATTTTATGAATTAACTCCAAAAGAAAAATAAATTAGGACCAGATAGATTTGTAAGCAAATTCAATCAAACATTTAAAGAATAATTAGTTTAAATAGTGCATCAACTATTTGACAAAATACAAAAAGAAGGGATCCTGCCCAATTCCTTCTGAGACAAATATGGTCTTGATACCTAAAGCAAAGAGAAAACTTTCTCTTTACTTTAAAAAAAAGGAAACTGTGGACCAATATTCCTAATGAATAGTGATATAAAATTTTTAAATAAAATGTTAGCGAGGAAATTTCAGCAATATAGCACAAAGATTACATGCTATGACCAGGCTGGTTTTACAACAGTAATGCAGAGTTGTTTTAATAATAGGAAAACTATAAAAATGATCAATCATATTAATAGCAAAAACAAAAAATTCATATGATTATATTAACAGATGCAGAAAAGGCTTCTGACAAGGTACAGCATCTATTCTTCTTTTTAAAAACACAAGAATAAATCAATCTTTTGTTAATATTAAAAATAGTATCTAAAACCAAGAGTCAGCATTATCTGTAAGGCAGATAAACTAGGGACCTTTCCAACAAGATCAGGGATAAAGCAAGGATATCCACTATAGTCATTATTTTTCAATATGCTGCTAAGAATAATAGCTATCATAACAAGATAAGAAAAAGAAATTAAAGGAATAAACATAGCCCATGTGGAAGTAAAATTATCACATTCTTCAAATGATTTGATGGTTTGCTTAAAGAAGCTTAGAACATCAACCAAAAACCAATCAAAATATTTAACAACTTCAGCAAAGTTGCAAGACATAAAATAAACCCAGATAAATCTTCAGAATTTCTGCATATTGTCAATAAAATCCAACAAGATAAAATAGAAAGAAAAATTCCATTTAAAATAACTCCAGAAAGTATAAAATACTTAGCACTGTACCTGCCAAGACATACCCATAGGAACTATATTAACAAAATTACAAACCATTCTTCAGCAGATAAAGGCAAATCTAAATAAATGGAGAAATATTAATTATTTATGGAAAGGCTGAGCCAATATAATAAAAATGACAAAGTTCTCTGATAAAGGTCTCATTTCTAAGATATACAGAGAATTGATTCAAATTTATAATAATAAGAGCCATTCCACAATTGATAAATGGGATGATGATGATGATAGCTAACATTTATATAGTGTTTATTATATGTGCCAGGCACTATACTAAGTACTTTACAATCCTCAAAATAACCCTTGAAGGTAGGTGCTATTATTATCCCCATCTTACAGATGAGAAAACTGAGATAAACAGAGGTTAAATGACTTTTCCAGGGTCACACACTAAGTATCGAAAGCCAGATTTAAGCTCAGGTATTCCTGACTCCAGGCCCAATGCTCTATCCAATGTGTCATCAAGATTCTAGCTCTGTTATACTGTGTTAACTCTCACTCAGAAAGTTAAGTCTTTAAAAACAGTGAGCTTCCTGTCACTGGAAGTGTGAAAGAAAAGGCTAGGTGACCACTTGTCAGGAGCATTGCAAAGGTATTGGTCAGGAGGTCAGACTAGATGACTCAAGACACCTTCAAACTCTGAGAACCAATGGTTTTATATTTAGAGACATGCAATGATACCTAGGGATAAACAAATCCCCCGTATGAGATCCCATATTGATTGTGGGGCATATGTAAGGTTATGCAGGGTCCAGTGCAGCAGAGTCAAGAAGAAGCCTTGGTGGGCAATGATAGAAAATAAGTGACCCAACAAGCTATTAGAGAACTAGAGGTCCAGATTCATCCCACCTATACCTCACTTCCTCATGTTGCACAACCTTACCCAAACCTACTCCTCATCAAGTGAATGGATAGAAATATAGGCCTAAATGTAGAAAAGTCATGACAGGCATCATCTTTCCCTTTGGAACAACTTCCAAGAGCTGAGGAAAAATTTGGCCATCTCTCTCCTTCTCTTACCTCACCCACCCAGCCTGCATTATCCATTCCCATCCAAACTCCACCTATCTCAGCCACCCTACTCCTGTCTAACCCCTTCTCATCCATTCACTCATTCCTTCCCCTCCATCTCCTCATCCATCCATACCCAATCTTTCTCTACCTCACCCAACCACATTGCTCCTCACCTCTTCTCCTTTCTCCATTTTTCTTCCCCTTGCTTTTCTTTCCCTAATCTCCCTCTGTCACATTTAAACTTGCCCTGCTCCATACACCCTCACTCCACCTTCAGCAGTCTCTCAAAAAGTTTTTCTCCCTCATCCTGTCTCATTTCTCTTCCAACTCATGAGAACTCAACAATCTTTCATCTTTCTTCCATCAATCATTCAGTCCCTGCATCCAGTCTCATCCAGCTTCCATCTACCTTATTCAAATTTCATCCAACGTTACTAATGTTCACCCCACTACTTTCACCTTCCTTACCCATATTCCTACACCTAATCCAATTTCACCTACATCCTTCCAGTATTCTCTCAGCTATGAAATGAGATATTTGTAAAAATCAATTATCACAATCCCTGGTACACAGTAGGTACTACATAAATGTTTATTCCCTTCCCCTTCTCTTTCTACTTCCTCAACATCTCCTGCTTCAACCTGTTTCACCCAGTCTTGCCTTATTTCCCTCAAATTCATTCTACCTCTTTCTTCCTCCCTTCTTCATTCCTCTACCAAACTTCCCTCTCCTTACACATCCTCATTCAGCCTTATCCCACTTTTCCCAGTCTCATCAAGTTTCACTCCTTCTCATTATACTTCACCCACCTTCACCTGACATCCCACTTTATCTAGCCCAATCTCTTGTCACCCAACCTTATCTTTACTCACTTAATTTCATCTCTCCTCATACAACCCTACATCATTATCCTCCTTTTTCCCAAAAAAAAAGCCCAGCCTAGGTAACAGAACGAGAAAATGGATAGTGACCAACTCAAGGCAGGGAGGGCTATCGTCTCCATACTTATGTCTTGGTACATTGAAAGCATCATATGACCAATTCTTGTGTGCCCTTTGCTTCACCTTTAGAATCCATGGGAAACAACATGAATTCTCCAGTTGCTTGCTGAGGAACCAGGTCATGGTTAGAAAGTGTAAGTTGCACAATCTGGTGGCTCCCTTCTCCAAGCTGTGTAACAAAGTGACTCTATTCTGGGTTAGATTAAAGAAAAATGGATCCAGTAAATTGTTCCAGTTCTATAGGGACCTTTGCTATACCTAGGTTGGGGTAGCAGAAATTCCCTGAAGTTTGGAATCTGAGTTCTAAAACTATTACCCCAAAATATCCATATTCCCAACCTAGAAGTCTCTGCATCCAGCCCCAAGTTTTCATCACTAGATCCTACTTCTCCAGAGCAACCAGCATGATAAATCCCAAGGAAAATGTCAGGGAGATGAGGCAATTTTCCTATTGACAAGCTTTTTCAGAGCCCCCTTCAGATCTCGGCTACGCAGGCTATAGATGAAGGGATTCAGCATGGGCGTGACCACTGTGTACATCACAGCAGAAGCTTTATCCTTCACAGCTGTGTGGATGGAAGAGGGGCTGAGGTAGACCCCAATGGTGGTTCCATAGAAGAGTGCCACTACAGAGAGGTGGGAGCTGCAGGTGGAAAAGGCTTTCTTCCTGCCCCCTGCAGAAGGGACCTTTAGAATAGCCACAACAATTCGGGTATAGGAGGCAAGGATGCAGAGGAAGGGTGTGACGATCACCATCCCACCCACAATGAGCACCAAGATCTTATTAGCTGTGGTGTCTGAGCAGGACAACCGGAGCAGTGGTGTGAGGTCACAGAAGAAATGAGGGAGCTCAGTGCTGGCACAGAAGTACAAACGAGACATCAGGAGGGTGTGAGCAAGGGAAATCAAACTGGAGAAAGCCCAGGGCAAACCTACCAGCAGCCCACAGAGACGTGGGCTCATGATTGTTGTGTAGTGCAGTGGGTGACATATGGCCACAAAACGGTCATAGGCCATCACAGCAATCAAGACACTGTCCATGATTCCAAAAAAGTGGAAAAAATACATCTGTGTCAGACAGCAAACATAAGAGATGGACTTAGTCCTGGACTGAATGTTTGCCAACATCTTTGGGACAGTGTTAGTGGCCAGACAGAGGTCGACAAAGGAGAGGTTGGCAAGGAAGAAGTACATAGGCGTGTGGAGATGTGAATCAGAGCCAATAGCCAGGATGATCAGCAGGTTCCCGGTCACCGTGACAAAGTACATACACAGGAATATTGCAAAGAGGAGAGGCTGCTGTTCGGGCTTGTCTGAAAGTCCCAGGAGAAAGAATTCTTGAGCACTTGTTTTATTTCCTAGTTCCATGTATCTGAGGAAAGAAAGAGTGGATTATGACTCCACTGCCTTCCAGTAGCAAATGGATAACCACCATCAGAAAGACTGTAGCATTGGGTAAGAAACTGTACTACATATACACAAATGGGGTATAACTGGACCTTTGTGAATGCAATTTCAGCTCTATTCGAATTTTTAGCTGATATTTCATACAGTCAGTTCATTTGAACTTGTGGCCCATTAAAACCCCAGGGCCTTTTTCACATGAACTGTGTCTAGTCACACTTCCCCCCTTGCTGTACTTAGCAGTGGATGCTTTCAACCCAAATGTAGATCTTTATTTACCCTTATAAAATTGTATCTTGTCACATTTAGCCCTGTGTTCACTTGATTTCTGAAGTCACCTCTTTCTTCTCGGGAGAAGTCACACTTTTCCACCTCTATGAGGTCACGTCACTAGTGGGAGAAAGTTACAGAGAGTCTCATTTAACTCAATAGAGCTCTTAATCATGAGAGATGCTCAAATATGGAATGTTCTGGTTTAGGATATTATGAGCTCCTCCTTGCTGGAAGTATCCAGAGAATGAATAGCCCATATGTCTAGGATGCTAATAGGAGGCATTCATAATTCAGGTACCAATTGGATTCGAAACCCTTGGAAATCCCTTTGGACTGAGATTCTGGGATTTTAAGATTCTATAATTTCGGAATTCTACTATTAATCAGCATTATACTCAAGAAAGTAGAAACCATACCCATTTAGCATCCCAAGTAAACTTTACCTTTTGGCTGATTTTCTGTCCAGGAATCAGGGCATTAATGAGACTCTTTATTAGCAGCCTGTTAGTTAGTATTTTCTGTTTGCAGGTGATTGTTCACTCAATGCAGCCTCAGCTTCAGAGGTAGCATTGAACGAACAAAGTATGAATTGAGTCTCTGCTGCTTGTGTTCATTTTGGCATAACAATTAACACCAAGAAAACACAGGTGCTCCATCAGCCACCACCACACCATTCTTACGTGGAACCATCAGTTACAGCAAATGGAGAAATTTTGAATGCTATAGATAAGTTAATTTACCTTGGCAGTGTACTTTCCAGGGATGTACACATTGATAATGAGGTTGACACATGCATTGCCAGAGTTAGCTCAGTGTTTGGGAGGCTCCAAAGGAAAGTGTGGGAGAGAGAAGGTATTAGACTGACTACCAAACTGAAGAGCCATTGTGCTGACCTCATTGTTGTATGCCTGCAACACCAGTGCCATGCCAGGAAACTGAATCGCTTCCATCTGAATTGTCTTGGGAAGATTCTGGAGATCACCTGGCAGGATAAGGTACCAAACACTGAGATCCTTACTCAAACTAAACTGCCAAGCATTCAAACTCTGTTTCAGAGAGCACAACTCCAATGGGCTGGCCACATTGTTCAAATGTCAAATGTACTATTTTATGGAGAACTCACATAGGACAGGTGCTCATATGAAGGCCAGAAGAAGCAATACAAGGTCACTCTCAAGATCTCTCTTACGAACATTGGAACTGATTTGTGACATGGAAGACACTCTTACAGGACCACTCGGCATGGTGTGCCCACATCAGAGAAGGTGCTGTGCTCTATGAGCAAAGAAGAAATGAAATAGCTCAGAAACTCGAGATGCGCAAATTTAGAAAATCCACCCCAAATGTTCACATAGACTATTTGTGCCCAACCTGTGGTAGAGCATTCCAAGCTCTTATTGGTCTGATCAGCCAGAGTTGGATACATTGAAACTTGACTCTAGCACAGTGATGTCATTGTGGTCATCAAGAACTGAAGAACAACCACCCAGAACTATGTTACCAGTCACCTAGGCATGAAAAGGGAAAGAAATCAAAGTATCCTAAAATTTTATACTTGGGAGGGATCCTAGAAGGATTTCCCCATTGAAAACCTAGTTCTTTGAAAGAAAGATCTGTTTTTTCAAAAGATTGTTTCTCTTTCTGTTAAACTAAAAGATGAGAGGCACCCATGGAGTAGTGGATATATAACAAAATGGCCTTGGAGTTTGGAAGAATTGAGTTCAAATCCAGTGTAACATTTTAGCAGTATGACCCCTGGATGTGTCATTTAGCCTTTCCTTTAGGCAACTCTCTAAGACTATAAATGGTAGAGAAGATATCAACCTGCTTGGATAGAAGGGGTTTCCTCATCTGGGAGCTCCCTTTGCCAATGAAATCTCAAGTTCAGTCTCCATTCCTTTTCTCCACTGAACTAAGATATTGGTTCCTCAAACTTATCCTAGTTCTGCTTTCTGCAACCAATAAAAGTGAGCCTTCCTACTCCCACATTCCATTCCATGACAGTCTTTCAGATATTTGTGGACACTTCTTGTGTTCCCCACCTCCCAAGATTTCTCCTGTTCCTTTAGCCTAATTCTTCTTTCCCTTCTTATACCGGTGGACTTTTTCTGAATGCACTGCAACCTGTCAATTTCATTCCCAAAATGTAATCCAAGAATACAACATAATACTCCAGATATAGTCTGAAACAGAGCAAGAAAAGAATTATCTCATTTGATGTAAAAGTATGTATCAATTAATGAAAGTAGGGAGCAAATTAGTTTTCTTAAGTACCTTCAGAACTATACTATTAGCTAATAATGACCTCCCAGGTCTTTTCCACAGGGTTTTTTGGCCAAGCTGAGGCTTTCTACCCTTGAGATGTATAACATTTTAATTTAAGTACTGGACTTGGCATTTATTTTTGGTAAATTTAATTTTACTGAATTCAGCCCATCCTTCCAGTCAATGAAGCTCTTTTAGAATGTTGATTCTGATATCCAACAGATTATCTTGCATTCTCAATTTTGTGTTATTTACAAATTTAACAAAGTTTCAATGTCTTCTTCCACTGATAAGCTAGAGGAGGGGAATGGTGACAATACTTAAGTCCATACCTCGTGAGAATTGATAGAGGGAACAGGAGAATAAATGACTCAGATGAGACATGATCTCTATCTTTAAGATTAGACTCCATCTGGAATATTACGTTCTATTATTGGGCTACATTTGGGTAATGACATTGATAAACTGGAATGAATCCAGAAGGACTACTAGTAATAGTATGCTAGAACATGTTTAACAATTTACTCTATAGGAAAAAATGTAATCAGGATATAGTTTTAAGTTTAATTTGCATGATTAACATTTTCTCCATCACTTTTTCAAACCTCAGTGACCAAGAAAACAATAAATCAAGCTCTGAATTGTTTTCTGTTATCAGTCATTTTTCAGTCATGTCCCACTTTTAGTGACCCCACTTAGGGTTTGTTTAGTGTTTTGTTTGGGGGAGGGGTTGCAAAAATACTGAAGTGGTTTACGCTTTTCTTCTGCAGCTCATTTTACAGATGATGAAACTAAGGCAAACAAGGTTAAGTGACTTGCACAGGGTTACACAGCTGTAAGTGTCTGAGGCTGGATAAACTTCAGAAGATGAGTCTTTCTACCTCCAAGCCTGGCACTCTATCCACTGTGCTACCTACTGTCCTTGAGTTGCAGTATTTGCCTATTTTCAAGATGCAGATTTTCACACTGAAAATTAAACAATCAACTCTCACAAGCCAGCACAACTCTTTAGAGAGGAGATGCGAAACCAAGTTGAAGGAACTCAGGTAACTAAGTAAACAACAACTAATTATAAGATTAAAAAGACAGTATCATGGAATACAGCTCAAGAACTCTAAGCTTCTCAAAAGTCTTTTTGGCTCGAAAATTCCATGACTAAGATTTTATGACATTTCTTTCCAGGTAGACAATGATCCTTTAAACAATGTAATAGCTACTTTAATTTACATTAAATAACGTAAATGGTTTGAACATATAAGATTTCATGGAAATTCAATGTCCTACCTTTCATTTTCCTTTTAAATTTTGATTACATTCTCAAGATTCCAGGCAAATACATTCTTACCAGTTTTGTTAGGTACACTCCACCAGGAACTTCTCATTTACCATGTTTTACTCCGTAATCCAAGAATCCGAAAATGGTTCTCAGGTATCTATTTTTCCTAACCAAATGTTCATTTCCCAAAACTAACTTTCTCTTCAAAGCCCTCAGCTACACAGGGCAACAGTGATGGTTCCTAAGGTACCCAAGATTTCGGAATCCTTAGCAATACAGTCTAGATTTCCTCTGGTCACATCATTTATGCCCACATGAATCTAAGTAATAGTCATCTAGTTCAACATCATGGTAGGTTCTCTGTCATGTTCTAGATACATGGATCCAAAAATGCAGTGGAACTCTCCATTGTTATACTCATCTTCACAAAAGACTTCTTCAGGAGCACTCAGAGGTGAGTCACCAAACACCGCTGCTCTTTGTTTCCTCTTCTCATTCTTATTAGATGATCTCAATCCTGACAGCCCCTATGAATTCACAGCATTATTCCTGGGAGCACAAGCAGCTACTTTATCTTCAGGGTGTCCAGCTCCCTCTGCCTTGGAAAGAACTTCATAAGTATTTGCTAGCTCCAAGTTCAACAATCCTTCTTCCCTTTCTCCTGTGTGTCACATTCTTTCACCCTTTTACCACAGTGCCTGGCACATAGCAAGCACTTAATAATCGCATATTGACTGGTTGTCTGACTGTTATCTTATTATCAAATCAAGAATCTACCTATTGATTCAGATTCTTTTTCTTTTTCTTTTCACATCAAAGGTTTTCTTCACTTTTTTACAAGAATACTTCATTCTCCTTGATATCCTGAGGACTAGGGATGCATTGCTTCAACCCCTTTTTCTTTTCTTCTAGGAGATTAACCAGCAAATTTAGAATAGATAGCAGGAACATGATCATGGCAAAAATACTAACATAGCATAGTCAGTGAGGGTCACTACAAAATTCTGCTCACTCATTATATTTTCTGAAAATGAAATCCTCGGTCCTTTTCATTCTTTAATGTATCACCTAAAAGTTGTTGCAGCAAAGTACTTGTGGACACTTTTGACTTTAGAATGGTCACTCTCTTCCCTTCATTATCCTTTTGTTAACATGTTCACAACTATCCCCAATTTCCTTTCCCTTCTCTTATCAGTTGCTTACCTTGTCTTGCCAACTATTTACCCCTTCTCTGAGAGTTCACCTCCTACTTCTCCTCCTCCTTTATGAGTCTTTCTCCTTTTTCTTCTCCTTCAATTTGAGTTTTTCTCTATTCCTTCTTCTCTTTTTCCTCCTGAGGTCTTTCTTCTTTTCCTCCTCTTCATGTCTTTCTGCTTCTCCTCCTTTATCTCTAGTTCTTCTCTTTCATCTTCAGTAAGTAGATCAACAAACATTTATTAAGTGCTTACTGGGCACCAGGCATTTTGGTAAGTATTCAGGATACAAAGTACAGCAAAATTACTTTTCCTGTCCTCAAAGAGCTCACATTCCAATAAGTAAAAAACATGTAATTAACTAGGTTCCTGAAAGATATTAGAGAGTAGATAAAAGGTAATCTCAGAGAGGAAGACATGGGTAGTTGAAGGAACAAGGAAAGGTCTTATTCAGGAAGTGGAATTTGAGGTGAGTCTTTAAGGAAACCAGGAAATTCAAGATATGGAGGTGAAGAGTGAGGTCATTCCAGAAAGGGCAGACAATCAGTGCAAGGACACAAGGACAAGAGAGAGTATCTTTTATGAGGAACAGCTAGTGGATGATTGTGGTCCATCTCCTTATTGTCCTTCAATTTCTCAAATATCCCAAATTTCCATTCCCCAAATTCAATCTCTGACAGTCATTCAAATTCCAACAAGCCAACAAATCCCATTACTTCCTGAAGCAGCACATTTCCACTTTTAGACACCTGTAATAGTTAGAAAGTTCTTCCTTAGACTGAGTTGAAATCTATTTCTCTACCTGTACTACCATTACTTACAGCTCTGCCTCGTGGGGCCAAGCAAAAGAAGCCCAGTCTCTCTTCCACCTACCAATCCTTCAGATGTTTGAAGATATCTATCATGTCTCCTCTAATATCTCCTCTTCTTTAGGCTTAACTTGCTCAATTCCTTCAACCAGTCCTCAAAACAAGTTAATTCAACAAGCTTGTTATCAAATGCATATTATCTGCTAAGCACTGTAATAGATGTTGGGGAGATAATGAAAAAAATTAAACAGTTCCTGACCTCCGGGAGCTTATATTCTACATCATCATGTGACAATATACAATTTTATCTTCATCATCATTAAATTTCATCTTATTATATTCTCATTTATAAAATGCATTTGGACTAGATATTCTATAAAACCCCTTTATGTGTTATAGTAAATTTCAATCCATCATTCTAGCTTTTCAACATCTTTTTTAAACCTTATTTCCTTCCCATTAACTTTATTCTGTGAACTCCCTGTACAACCATAATGTAGAGTGACACTAGAGACATTAGACATAGGATCAGGAAGACCCAGATTCAAATTCTGATTCTGACCCTTCTTAGCTGTGTAACCCAAGACAAGTTAACTCTTCCATGCCACAGTTTCCTGATCTGAAAAATTAAACAATTAGACAGAGTCACCCTCTAAATTCCTTTCCAACACTTTCTATCATATCATCACTTCAACTAGGATTCTTCTTCAACATCTCACCTTTTGTCCAGCATCATCACTCATGATACAGTTTTATCTGTACCTCTTTGTCCTTTTCTTATTTTGAGTAAGATGTTGATGTTAAAGCCAGACACATTTTTCCCAACTCTGGTAAAAATCCTTCCCATCCATCACTTAAAATCTCTAAAATTGTGAATTGTGGCTCCAATACTTAGTACCTACAGGATCCTAGACAAGTAAATTACCTCTTTGAATCATTTGTCTACATCTATAAAATGGGGCTAATATTCACACTTGCCTACATTACTATTGACACCATTTTCTTACATAGCTATTCATTCCCCATATCCTCCCTTCTCTTCCAAAATTGCAATGATCATCAACATAACAGAGATCTAAAGCTGGAAGGAACATCAGAGTTCATTTAGTCTAATTCCCCTATTTTACATTTTACAAATGAGGAAACTGAGACCGGCTGAGTTACAGTGATTTGCCCAAAGTCACACCAGTGGAAAGCAGCAGAGGTATGATTTAAATGCAGGTCTTGTAACAATGAGTTCAGGGTTCTTGCCTCTCCTCCATGATGAGACAGCGGAGATGAAAACATCAATTCCCGTCATTTAGAGCCCAGGACTTCAAAGGCAGAAGACCCATCTTCTAGATTTCTACTGCGTTTAACACTTATTTGTATATAAATCAGCAGGAAGACGCAGAAATTGGAGGGAAGGGTAAATCTTGGAAAGTTTTGCCACTTTTTTCAAACATCCTTTGGGGAAACAGTTTACCTGAATCAGTCATGATGAATGAGTTTGACATGGATCCTGGCATGCTCGTGTCTGTGCTAATTATGTGGCACCTGATACTTGTATTGGTTACCATATTTTTTGTTTGCATGTGTCTGGCCACTATCGTGTGCTCTCTATATGCCCGAACTACATCTTCATTAACCTCGTTCCCATAACTTCAAGCACAAGGATCAATGCTCAGAAGTTCCTTAGTAAATACTTAGAACACTGAACACAAGATGCCTGAGAGACCCTTAGAATGTAGAATGTCACATATGAAAAGGAACTTAGAAAATACATTATCAGAAACTTAGCCCTTCACAGCAATGCAAAAACCTAAAACATTTCCAAAGGATTCATGATGCACATCCAGAAAAAGAACTATAGTGTCAGAATGCAGAAAGAAGCACACTATTTTCTCATTTGTCATGCTTTGGTTTGGTTTGGTTTTTCTCATATAGTTTCTCACACTCATTATAATTCTTCTATGCAACATGACTAATGTGAAAATGTGTTTAATAAGAAGGCATGTGTAGAACCCATATAAGACTGCATGCCATCTTGGGGATGGAAGGAAAAGGAAGAGGGAAAAATTTAAAACTTATGGAAGTGATTGCTGAAAACAGAAAATAAAAAATTAATTATAAATAAATAAATGAATAGAAAAGAAAATAGATTATCAGAGCTTGTAGGGACTTTAGGACATAGAATATCAGAGTAGAAAGGGATCTTAGGATGGAGAATGTCAGAGCTGAAAGGACCTTGACACATATGACAAAATACATGTCAGAATGTTTTGCCCAAGCTCCCATCAGGATCCAGGAGTGAAGCCAGGATCAGAACCCAGGTCCCCTACTTCCCCAACAAAGGCTCTCCCCACTACCCTGTGCCCCTTTCTTTGCTGAGTTGTAAAGAATTAAATGCTCCTGCAATCGACCGGGACAACCAGCGGGAAAATTTCCCTAGATGGTCAGGATGATGAAACCGAAAAAATTCTGCTCCTCTTCTTCCTAAGGGAACCAAAGAAAGAAAAGCTTGTAATTACTCCTTTGGAGTAACTGTACCCTAGCCAAAAGTTAGTTCCAAAGGGAGAGCTAGGTTTTTCCCCTAGTCTACATTGATTTGGTATCTCTAATGCTTCTGGGAGCTTGGCAAAGGGAAGTCTCTTGGGTATGCCTTATCTCTCTAACTTCAGCTTTGCAGTCCAGGACCAATGACCAGCCCTCACTTATCCAGCACCAGAGAGCCAGATTTGGTTTTCATGTCATCTAAACATAACTCTAATGTTCCCTCAACACACCTAACTGCCAATCCACTCAGACCCACTGCCAAGGTCCCCATATAAATACTAGTGGTCATCTAGCCATTCCCAGAAAATGTAACCCACAACTTTCCATAGCAGCCCAGTCCACTTGAGGTAGCTCTAATTGTTAGGAAGTTTTTCCTAATATCCAGCCTAAAATCTGCCACTTTATAACTCCCCATCCCCACCACATTGCCCCTAGTTCTGTTCTCTCAAGCCAAACAGAAAAGTTCTAACCCATCTTCCACAGGATTGCCATTCAAATATTTGCAGGCAGTTTCCATATCTCCCTTGAGTATTCATGTACTTTTCTCTGGGTTCCTCAATGACTATGACATGGCATGAGATTCAAGGATCTTCTGTATTCTAACTGCCTTCCTTTGGACATTCTCTAGCTTATTGATGTTCTTCCTTTAAAATATGGTCCTGATGATATTGCTCCAAATGCAGGTCTGACAAAGCAGAACTATCACCTCCTTATTTTCAGATAACATTCCCCTCTTACTACATGTTGAAATTGCATTTGTTTTCTGTGCTTCTGCATCACAATGGTGATTGGTAGTTAGTCTATAGGACACTAAAACCCCCAGAATTTTTTTACTAGCTAGTAACTCAACTTGTATGTATGAATTTAATTTTTGAACCCACATAGGACCTTACGTTATCTCTATTAAATTTAATTTTATTCAGTTCACCCTAGTGTTATCCCTTCAATTTCTCTTCCTATCTTGAGTCTGTAATGCAAAGGGCTAGCTTTTCTCCTAGTTTGGTACTTTCAGCAAATTGCACATGTATAAGCCTTCATGGACGCAAATCTAGACACAGTGACCCCACACATTCCATTAGATTCATGCAGACACACACAAACCCACAGCCAGAACACACAGACACTCAGACTCCCGCAATCAGGCACACAATCACTCAACAAGCATTTACAAAATGTGTTTGGCCCTGTGCCAGGTTCTGGGCACACAAAGACAAAAATGATCCAGTGTCTGTCCTCGGAGAGGGCTTTTTTGTTATTGCTGAGTCGTTTCAGTCATGTCTAACTCCATATTATCCCATTTGGGGCTTTCTTGGCAGAGATGAAGTGGTTTTCCATTTCCTTCTCCAGCTCATTTTACAGATGAGGAAATTAAGACAAACAGGGTTAAGTGACTTGCCCAGGGTCACATAGCTAGTAAATGTCTGAGGCTATATTTGAACTCAGGAAGATGAGTCGTCCTGACCCCAGACCACCCCTCTATCCACTGGGCCACCTAGCTAGAATGTCCCATTCTTATAGGAAGACAACAATTACCTATATAGAAATATATAAAAGAAAAAAATTAAAGAGAAGGGCAATCAGGAAAGGCTTCATGTGAAAGGTGGCATGAGGGTTAAGTTTTGAATAAAATTAGGGATTCTAACAAGCAGAGATGAGGAGGGAGTACATTCTGCTCATAGGGAAATATGCCCAAAGGTGGGAGATGGAGTGTTGAGTATAAGGAACAGTTTAACTGGACCATAGACTGCATGAGGGGGAGAAATGTATAAGCTTAGAAATGTGAGCTGTAACCAGATTATAAAGGACTGTAAATAATAATAAAAAAAGAAGCTATTATTTGACCCTAGAAGAAATAGGGAGTCACCAAAATTTATTGAAAAGTGGAGTCCTGCTATCAGACCTGTGCTTTAGCAAAAATCATTTCATCAGCTTTGTAGAAGATGTGTGGGAGAGGTGAGAGGTTGATAGCAAGCAGACCAATTAAGAGGCTACTGCAGTATGGTCGAGACAAGAAGTGATGAAGATTTGAACGAAAGTGATAGTTATGCAAATAGAGAGAAAGGGACATATGGGAGAGATGTAGAGATAGAAGTGACCAGACTGGACAAGCAATTTAATATATGGAGTTTAGGGGAGCAGAGAGTCAATAACGACTCCAAGGTCACAAATCTGAGAGACTAGAAAGATAGTAGTGTCCACTGCAGAGACAGGGAGATTGGGAAGGAGGTGTTTGGGGAGAGAGATAATGACTTACATTTTGGACACACAGCATTTGAGTTGCTTAGGGGTTGGTAATGTAGGAGTAGGACTCAGAAGAAAGAGACTGGACCTAGATACATGGATCTTGGAATCATATACAGTTCCATAATCAGACATTCAGAGACCCACGCAGAGACCCATAATCTGTACACATGTAGACACAGTCAGGTTCATAGACACAGAAAAAAGCTCTAAAATTACTTGTCAGAGGTCACACAGCACTGGAGTGGACACATATAGCTGGGTCTCCCAAGGCTACCCTTTACCTAAATGCTAGCTATTAATGACTGTTGTTATTTGTGCTTACCTAGTACAGGACATGATTGTGGCAACAGGACCAGACTAGACTCTGGGTTGGTGTCTGAGCTGAGTTGGCTAGAATTCCAGCTGATTCAAGCTGGAATAAACAGCCTCCAACTGGACGCTAGACTGACTTAAACCTTCACTCTGAGATTCTCTTGTACATATCTTGTACATATGCCATTATTTAAATGTTGTCTCCTCATAAGAATGGGATTTTTTAGAGGGTGAAGACCACATTTTTACCTTTTTTGGTAACCCCAGAACTTATCATAGTGCCTGGCACATAATTCAGTGCTTACCAACGGACTGGCTAAAGCTCTAAGAACCAAACTAGGCTGGATGTTGGACTAAGCTGGGCTTAGGGCTGCCCTGGACAAAGTAGCAGGTAATGCATGAAGGAGATGGGGCTGTACTGATTCAGCTCTGACAGGGACATATCCAAATCTCCCTGGCCTTTCTGAGGATAGACAGGTCGCCTTTCTTCTCCAACGGCACTTACCAGGCTGTTCTTACCAGCAAGATTAAGATAGTATCACAAAGGGACAGGCTCAATGTTCTCTGCCTGGACAGGGAGGATGAAAAAGTCAGCAGCCCTGACCCCAAGGAAAGACAGAGGGAAGAAACGCCAGACATGAGAACTTGGGCAGAAAGGCATAAGTGGCTTCCCTCCTGGCCTGGGACAGGAGAGACGGGAGAAGGGCAAGACAGGAGGCACAAGGGGAATATTTACGGTTTCTGGGGCCTCTGGGACTCAGTCCCCACAGGTCCTTGTTAGCCAAATTGTCTAATTAGCATTCTACTCCTCAAGCAGCAAATCTCCCTGTAGAGATGAGAACCATCAGAGAGGACTCCAGCCTACAAGTTCCCTCCCCTGAGGGGCTTCTGTTGGGGTCTGTTGCACCTCCTTATCATCCAAGACAGTTATCCCATCCTGCTCAGGCCTATATTCCAAACAGAATGTATAGCCATATTTCTCTGAACCCTAAATCTCTTGCCAGCCAAAGAACCAAGGAAATAAGGCATACTCTCACCCCTCCGAAGGGTCCTTGGGGGTAAGAGGCAGTGGCCACTGATTCCAACAGGAGAACATGAGGGGGAACACATGAATCCTTGTGAAGTCACAATGAAAGATGTCCCCCCTGCTATGGCTCCTGTAGGAAATGAAATAAGTGTGACTAGATACATGAAAATGCCTTTCTCCTCCTTGATCATGAGAACCCCATAAGACCAAAGAATAGTAGAGTCAAAAAGAAGTTAGAGGTCAAGTAAATCAACTCCTTACCCCATGAAAGAGTCCCTTCTACCACTTCCCTGATAGATGTTCATCTAGACTGCTTGAATACGCCAATTGATGGAGATGCCAATACCACATAAAGCAGCCTTCATTAAAAAGCTCTAATTGTTAGAAAGATTTTCCTTGCATTGAGCCAAAATCTTCCTCTCCATCACTTAGTATCACAGAATCCCAGAGTTTGATGAAATCTCAGAAGCTGTCTGGTCCAAGTGCAATGCTCTCGTTCAATGGATGAATCTCCTCTATAATGTCTCCAACAAATGAATGACCATTCAACTTCTCCTTGAAGTGATTGGAAATGGATCCACTGTTGGATAGCTCTTAGCATTCAGAAATTATTCTTTACATTGAGCTGAAAAATGCATGATACTCACTGTTTGCCCCCATTTCTTTTAATTCTGACCTTTATCTTTCTTTTCACATGACAGACTTTCAGATGCTTGAAGATGAGGGTCAGTTTCCTTGCTAAGTCTTCTCCCAAATTTAATATCTCTGGCTTCTTCTACTAATACACTTATCAGATAATTTTGAATCCCTTCACTTTTCTGTTCATCCTCCTTTGGATTCCATCCAGTTTGTCAATATGATTCCTAAACCATGGTGCCCACAGTACATCAACAATATTTCAGACATAGTCTGAGGTAAAGCGACAGGAAGGCTATCACTTTTTGTGCCCTAGACTCTATTTATGCACTCAGTGTAAACATCTTGGAAGTAGGGGTTATTTTATTCATTGTACTTGCATCTCCAGCACTTAGCATAGTCCTTGATACATAGGAAACACTAAATAAATGTTGTTAACTTGTTGGTTTATAACTAAGGATAATTTAACTTGGAAAGTTGAACACAAACCTTCTCCAGCAAGAGGGAAGAGAAGAGCAGGGATTGGCCTTTAATGGAAGAGAGGACTTTCAAGCAATTCTCAAGAAAATATCAAAACTGAGTGGGAATTCCCAAATACAAACACAAGAATCAAGAGACACCTAGAAATGTCAATTTATTTGATCAACTGGAAGGAATCATGTGATGATATCATGCTAACATTCAATAATAGGTGTTTGGTATAAGCCTAGTCCACCTAAGATGGAGGAAACCACATGGAAGATACTGGGGATCTGCTTCTGGGGGACAGGATGACTGGCACTTGCCTATTCTATGTTGGCCTACCACATGGTTGAGAGTAGACCCTTTCCACTGAGTGTACAGCTGGAACTGCTTGTATCTTTAAAACTACCTTACTAGAACAGAATTCTCTCTTTCCTTTCCATCAGTGTCTAGAGGTGAAAGACTTACTCACTGAGCAACACCAGGAAGCAAGTAGGAAAGGGCCTGAGGTCCACTTTCCCCCTCCCTAGGCTGTGTGGCTCTGAGAAACTGGTTTGGGTTTTCAGGCTTGTTTAATTTGTCTTGTTCAATTTTAGGTGCAGAGAGTAGAGTCCCAGACCTGAGAGCTTGAGCTATGCCAACCTTGGAGCCCAGGATTTCAAGCTGGATATTGCAACCAGCCTGTCTGAGAAATCAGCATTTACCCTAGGTCGTGATTTGGACTTGGAAACTAGTAGGACTGAAGCTATGTAGAAACTGAGCTATTTGTAACACTAATCCTCTCTCTTACCCAGAAATTTGGGAGAATAATCTCCTCAATGTGTAAAAGGGAAATGCTACGTGATTGTTCTACATATTTGTATAAAATTTCGTTTGTAAAAGCTAATCTGACTGTTAAGTGGATAAATAGAATCGGGGTGCATGGACTCCTAAAAGTGGGGGAATATAATTAATGAGAACTTCAGCTAGTGACAGAGATGAGAAGCCCCTCTGCCCCTCAAGCACACTGGAGAACCTGTGGAAGGGGTGAAATGTAATACACCTGGCCCTCAGAAAATGGGTGACAGAGAATCACTGCTACACTTCTAATGGGGGAGAAGGAAGTTCAGAAGAAAGGAAAGACAAACAGGAGAGCTTTGAAAGTAACTTTTAGCATTTATTGAATTCTTTTAAAAAATAAGCCATATAAAGTGAAATTCACAGTATCATATACACAATATCTTAGCTTTCAATAAATTCAAAAACAAGAATTACCTAGGAAAGAACTCCCTACTTGATAAGAACTACTGGGAAAACTGGGAAGCAGTCTAGCAGAAATTAGGTTCAGAATATTTTACAATAAATTCAAAATGGATATGTGTTGGGGTGTAAGCTCAGTTCTCACGTGAACAGTTTCAGGCAGGTAAAAATGAGGGCTTCTTGATTGTGAGCTCTCATGAGGCCCCCCAGGGAACAGCTGGGAATTGTGGAGTGAGACCCGAGCTTTCTTGTTTCTCCATCTCTTCTCAGTGGAAACTTGCTGGGGAGAGCATCCCACTCTTGAGACTGGTCCGTGGTCTGAGCACACCTTTTTGTTGATTAGCTAGGGGCTGAGAGCATGCACGGTATCCACGTGAGGACTATGTGGCTGGGAGAGCTTAAATGGGGACAGGAAAGCCTGAGGGGGTCCCTCCCCTCTTCCGCTGTGTGATCCTTGCTCCTTAAAGAGGAGGGGGTTCCTTTCTCCTGGGGAAGAACTCGCCTGCATATGGACATGTAACCAAGACCCTGAATAAAACCTAACCCTTGTTTGACTCTGGAAAGTCTCTTCTCTCCATACGTTTATCCGGCTGGCCACCGAAGACCTGGACTAAGGTAAGAAGACTCGGGCAGCCCACGGCAATTAGGCTGGGACAGATATGTAACACAAATATTAAAGGTTATATTATCAAAAAATAGAAAAGAAGTTAATCATATATATATTTCAAAGCTATGGATAGGGAAAGAATTCTTAACCAAACAAAATACAGAGATCATTTTAAAAGATTAAACAGATAATTTTTATTATACAAATTTGAAAACCATATGCATAAACAAAATTAATATATTAAGAATAAGAAGAGAAGCAGTTCACTCATGAAAAAAGTCTGGCTATTAAATATCTCTGACAAGAGTTTGACATCCAAGATATCTAGACAACCAACAGAAATAATATAAATAATAATAAAATATGTAATATACAATTATAGTAATAATATAAAAATTTAAACAGAAACCTTTCCCTAATAAAGTGGGCAAAGGATATGAGCAAATAGTTCTCAAAAGGATTGTAAATTATAAACAATGAATATAAATTTTTCCCCATATTATTAGTAATAAAAATAGAAATGCACATAAAAACAACCTTGAGACTTTGTTGCACACCCAATAAAACTGGCAAAAAAGACAAAGGATGAAAAGAGTTGACATAGAAGAAGTTATGGAAGGATAGGCACACTAATACAATTTTAGTGGATCTATGAACCTCTATAGCAATTCTGGAAGGTAATTTGGAATTAAGCAAATAAAGTGACTAAGCTGGCCACACCCTTTACCTCAGAGATCACACTGTGGTCAATGATAAAAAGAAAAGCTCCATATATGTTAAAATATGGCACTTTCTATGGTAGTAAAGAACTAGAAACAAAGTAAAATCTCCTCAATGATGAAGCACATTATGGTAAGTGGACATAATAGAATATTTTTTGTAAGAAATTACAAACATGATGAATACATAGAATCATGGAAAGACATGAGCTGATGTGAAATGAACAGAGGAAGGAAACAATAAACAATGACTACAATCAAGTAAATCAAAAAAACAACAAAACAGTCAAAACTGAATATCATGATATGATAATGATCAAGCTTGGTATGAGATAAGAGATATAAGACACATCCATCTCCCACTCCTTTGAAAGAGGAGAATGAGATCAATAGGGGAAATTGCAAATAACATCAGATTTTTGACAATATGTTGATTAGTTTTACTGATGTTTTTTCTTCCTCTTCTTTCTATTTTTTGTTAGAAGGGATAGCCCTCTGGGGGAAAGTTGAAGGAGACATACATGTAGGTGATATAAAAAAAAAGTAAACAAAATTCTTTTTAAAAAAAATAATTAGTAGTTTAGTTTAAAATACTAATTTTTTCAAAGATTTTTGCTGATTTTTTTTGTTTTTATATCACTTTTATATCATCTTTTTATAACACTCATATCATTTTATAGTTTGAAATCTAAACATTCCACAATTTAGTTGTGATTTTTTTTGCAAGAAATTTTACTAACCAGGTCTTCCATACACAGAGACAGGTCCTCTAAAATAACAGTTTCTTCAAGGTCACTCTTAGAATAATTATTAGCATCCCTCTAAACTGAGCAGGCTGCAGATCCTAATGTAACATCTGCCTCCCAGAGTTACTGAACATGTCATCGTTAGGCTAATTGTACAGACACAGCAGTCCATGCCAAAACAATAGACCCTTGAATCTGAGGCTGCTAAGGGCATTGCATGTGGATCAAGGTTAAGCTGCCTGAAAGACCAATTATGAATTCAGAAAAGATTGTTCCTGAGCTCAGGACCTTCAAGACCAATCAAAAAGCAAGAGTTTACTTTTAAGTGATGTCAGAAACAGAACTTTTTCTATATATAAGAAAGAATGACCCAGTATCAAATTTCATACTGTTGCATGAAACTTAGCTGGTATAGAACCAGGAATTCTCAAAACCCAGAGGTAAAGAAAAAGAGAAAGAGGGAGCCTAAATTTTCTCCATCTTGACATGAGTGACTCCATCTTCAAATTATCCTCCATTTCAGTTTCAATTCATCAGTCATGCTCACTTTCCTAACTCTGGATTTGCTCTAGTTCTTATGCAAGTTCAACTACAGAGAAAACAAGGTACAGAGAGAAAACAAGTCATCCTGTGCCTCTTGCAAGGATAACTACAGAAAACCTCAAAAATAAGTTGTTTTTCTTAAAGGATAAAATTCTGCCATGTGCCCTATTTGGGGAGATTCTTCTATAGAATTCTTTGCTTAGCTGCATGTCTCTTAATAAAATGTTTTTCTGACCTGCTACACTAAATTAGCTTTTCTTACAATACATTAGTGCTTTGATTAGGAAAATACAAAACATGGGCTGAGGGAGAAGTCCCAAGTCATTCCCTCTCCTTTTCCAGCACTTCCTGTCATCAGATCAAAAACAAAGGAATTCCTATCAAAGCTCCTTTCAATTTTCCTGAAAAAAACTGCTGCCCACAAACTCATCACTTGTAATCCAAGGATTACTTTGTTTGTTTTTTAGATAGGTCAGAACCTTTATTTTTTATGTAACAAGGGCTGGTGAGCAAACAGTAGAATGTTCAGCTGCTGCAATCACCACTGCCTGAAATGGGAAGGGGTGGAGGTAGGAAAGGGAGAGATACTGTTTCAAAAAAGGCATGATACTGAGTAATGGAAGTTAAGCCATGAAGACACTAAGGGCATGCACAGACTTTCTGTAATTGGTTCCAATCTGCCAGTCATATATGAAGCGGATCCTTGGTAGTTGCCAAGTGCATTTAAAAGATGCAAGTCGGTCAAACCTAGTGTCTTTGTCGTATGACACCTTACTGCCTCAAGGCTGAATTCTACTGAGAGACAAAGGAAGAGATCTCAGACCTTCCCTGTATGAAGCAGACTTTGTGGTCCATAGATAAGAGTCTTCGCCCATTGCCTCTGCATTTATTCTTTCTAGTTTTAGATGAAAAAAATTTAAGATTGCTATGATCTGGGGGCAGAGCCAAGATGACAGACTAAAAGCAGAGATTTAGTTGAGCTCTTCCCCAAATCCCTCCAAATACCTATAAAAAATTACTCTAAACAAATACTAGAACTGTAGAACCCACAAAAAGACAGAGTGAAGCCCAATACAGCCTTGAAGGTCAACAGGAAAGGTCTGTTGTGCAGGGCTGGGAGAGGAGTGTGGTCCAGCATGCCTGCACAACCTGGACCAGGCCTCAAGGGACTTAATCACTGGCAGCTGAGGCAGTTTCCAGACTTCTCAACCCACAAATGCCAAAGACAACCTAGAAGTTTAGTGAGAAAGGTCTTTCAGTGGAGCCCAGATCAGCTCCAGCCCTGTCACAGCCCCACTGGAGGCAACAGTGGCAGCAGCAATGGCAGCAGGGACAATGGCAGTAGCTGCTTCCAGAGCTATCAGCTCACAGACAGTAAGGGGATAGAACAACTGGTCAGAAGGAGATTGCAGGGGTCTCTTTGCTGGCATTGAGGCAGGACTCTGTCACTTTGTTCAGACTTGGATCTGGGTGGCAGTCCTGGTGGCAATCCCAAGGTGAGGAGGAGCACTGGCATAGAAGCACTTGTGCCAGCAGTGGATAGGGAACCCTCCTCACAGTTCCAGGACAGAAAAGAGTGCTTGTGGTCACTCACTGACCAGAGCACAGGCCAGGAGATGAGTAAACACATCTCCTTAGATCATACCACCTTGGAAGAACTTAAAATTTACAGATCCCTAAAAGTATCTCTGAAAACAGCTGTACAAAACTCCTTGAAGCCTGGGACAGTACCACCTCCACATTGGAAGCAAAGTTCTACCTTAACAAAGAGCTAAAACATCAAGTAATTGGCTTGGAAAATGAGCAAACAGCAGAAAAACTCAGACTATACAATATTACTTTGGTGACAAGGAAGATCAAAATATGAAATTAGAAAAAGAAAACAAAGTTGAAGTTCCTACATCCAAAGCCTCCAATAAAAATATGAATTTGTCTCAGGCCATAGAAGATATCTTACTGGACAATCAAGTAAGAGAAGCAGAGAAAAAATTGGGAAGAGAAATGAAAGTGATACAAAAAAATCATGAAGAACAAATCAACAGTTTGTTAAAGGAGACCCAAAAAATACTGAAGAAACTAACACCTTAAAAATAGACTAGACCAAATGGCAAAAGAGGTCCAAAAGGCCAATGAGGAGAAGAATGTCTTAAAAAGCAGAATCAGTCAAATGGAAAAGGAAGTCCAAAAACTTACTGAAGAAAATAATTCCTTAAAAATTAGAATGGAGCAAGTGAAAGCTAATGACTTAATGAGAAATTTTAAAAATTATAAAACAAAACCAAAAGAAGGAAAACATAGAAGACAATGTGAAATATTTCACTGGAAGAATAACTGGCCTAAAAAATAAATCCAGAAAAGAACATTTAAAAATTATTAGACTACCTGAAATCCATGATCAAAAGAAGAACCTAGACATCATCTTTCAAGAAATTATCAAGGAAAATTGCCCTGATATCCTAGAACCAGATGGTACTTGGTTGTTGGTTGCTGTCCTTCATTCTCAAAAAGGACCAAAATGACATCACCATGATAAAGTTTCAGTGTGTCTGACTGTGACTGATCAGACCAATACAAGCTCAGAATGCTCTACTACAGATCGGGCACAGATAGTTCTTGTGAATATTTGGAGTGGTTACTCCAAGTTTGTGCATGCTGTTTCCTTTGTGCTCTCTCAATTCTGCTTTGCTCATAGAGCACAGCACCCTTTCTGATGTGGTCACTTCATACTGAGCAGTACTGTGCCAGTGTCTCCCATGTCGCACAATCAAATCCAAAGTTCTTGAGAGAGACCTTGAGAGTGTCTTTGGATTGCTTCTTCTGACCACCATGTGATCACTTGCCCCATGTGAGCTCTCCATAAAATAGTCTTTTTGGCAAGCATGCATTTTGTATTCCAACAACATAGCCAGCCCATCAGAGCTGGGGTCTCTGAAGCATAGTTTGAATGCTTGGCAGTTCAACTCGAGCAAGAACTTCAGTATCTGGTACCTTATCCTGCCAAGTGATCCTCAGAATCTTTCTAGGAGTTCAAATGGAAGCAATTCAGCTTCCTGGTATGAAGCTGGTAGACTGTCCATGTTTCACAGGCATATAACAATGAGGTTAGCACAACAGCTCTGTAGACCTTCAGTTTAGTAGTCAGTCTAATAGCCCTTCTCTCCCAAAATTTTCTTCAGAGCCTCCCAAACACTGAAACAATGCATGTTTCAGTCTCATTGTCAATGTATACATTCCTGCAAAGTATACTACCAAGGTAAGTGAATTTATCTACAGCATTCAAAACTTCTCCATTTGTTGTAACCAATGGTTCCATGTTTGGATGGTGTGGTGGTGGCTGATGGAACACCTGTGTTTTCTTGGAGTGGATTATTAGGCCAAAATTAGCACAGGCAGCAGAGAATTGATCCATACGTTGTTGCATCTCAGTTTCAGAGGCTGCATTGAGTGCACAATCATCTGCAAACAGAAAATCATGCACCAACACTCCCTCCACTTTGGTCTTGGCTTGTAGCCTTTTCAAATTGAAGAACTTACCATCAGTGAGGTAGTTGACCTTGATGCCATGTTCATCCTCATTGAAAGCATGTAACAACCCAACTGAAAACATCATGCTAAAAAGCATGGGAGCAAGCACACAAGCCTGTTTCACTCCATTGGTGACTGGGAAGGCAGGAGAGCATTGTCCACTGTGCAGAACCCAGGCAAACATGCCATCATGAAATTGAGATACAATACTGAGGAACTTCTCTGGGTAACCAAATTTTGACATAATTTTCCATTAGCCCTCATGACTAATAGTATCAAAGTCCTTGGTCAGATCTACAAACATTTTATACAGACCTCTATTCTGCTCCTGGCATTTCTCCTGGAGTTGTCAGGCAGCAAACACCATATCAACTGTTCCTCAGTCCTTTCTGAAGTCACACTGGCTCTCAGGTAGACGACCTTCTTTTAGATGAAGGATCAGCCTATTAAGGAGGACTAGCAAGAATTTTGCCAGCATTGACTAAGAGAGAGACCCCCTGTGATTGTTGCAGGACAATCTATTCCCTTACCTTTATAGAGATGGACAATGGAGGCATCTTTGAATTCCTGGGGGATAATGTCCTCTTGACATATAACCTGGAAAATTTCAGTCAACTTTTGTATGAGCAATGGTCCCCCTACCTTGTAAATCTCAGCTGGAATAGAATCAGCACCAGGTGCTTTGCCACATGAAAGGAGCCTAATAGCCCTCAAAGCCTCTTCTGCAGTTGGGAGTTCAGCTAAGGAGGGACTGACTTCAACCTGAGGTAAACAGTCAATGGCCTCAGCATTGAATAATGATGGCCTATTGAGAACACTATGGAAGTGTTCAACCCATCTCTCTAGGATCATGTCCTTATCACTAATCAATGTGGCTCCATCAGCACTAAGTAGTTGTGGTGTACCATAGGTTTTTGGTCCATAAATAGCTTTCAGAGAGTCACAAAAGCACTTTGGATTGTTACTATCAGCATAAACTGAATCTCATCTGCTTTCTTACTGAGCCAGGAATCCTGCGTCTCTCTAAGCTTTGCTTGTACTTTGCTTTTGATGGAATTAAATCCTGCCTTCTTTAGAGGTGGATGTACTATCCTGCTGGTAAATCTTGTGGAGTTCTCATTTTTCATTTAACAGCTTCTGAATTTCCCCATCATTTTCATCAAACCAATTGGTGCTTGAGAGTGTTCTGACGCAGATGAGCAAATACAGTGCTGTACACCAAATCTCTGAAAACTGCCCACTCCTTTTCTGCTCCACTGTTTTCAACTGTGTGTTAGCTCAACTTTCCCTCCAAGTTAGCAACAAACTGTTCATGCTCAGAGAAGAGCTTTAATTTGTTGACATTAATTCTTCTGGTAGTCATTTTGCCTTGGGGGCAGCACTTTTGATGAATGAGAATATTTAGTTTGGACAGGATGTCTGTGATCAGTCCAGCACTCTGCACCACACGTTGACTTTCTCATTCTCACATCTTGTCTGTCTCTTCTCCTTTCAATCACATAGACTATTATGTCAGTGTTTGCTGTGAGGGTGCATCCATGAGGTTTTATTGCATTTAGGTAAATGGAAAACAGTATTGGTGATGAGAAGGTCATGTGATGCACAAGTCTTCAGCAGTAAATGACCATTAGTGTTACTGTTTCCAACTCCATTCCTTCTTAGGACTCCCTGCCAAGTCTGGTAGTCTGAGCCTACTCTAGCATTAAAGTCATCCAGAATTATAAGCTTGTCCTCTTTTGGCACATTGATGATAAGGATCTCTAGGTCTTCATAAAATTTTTCTTTAACCTCATAGTGGGAGCATAGGTACTGATGATGGTGGCATGTTGTTTTCCTGCAAGTGGCAATCACATTGTCATGAGCCTGTCATTCACTCCTTTTGGCAGGCATACCAACTTGCTGACTAGATTAGCTTTGTTTACAAAAACTATGCCATCTTCATGGTGCTCCCCTTCACTGTGACCACTCCAGAAAAATGTGTATCCAGTTCCAACTTCAGTAAGCTGGCCCTCATTTGCCAGCCTTGTTTCACTCAGGGTTGCTATTTGGATGCAATACTTGTTGAGTTCTCTTGCAACAAGAGTAGTTCATCTTTCAGGTCTACTGGATTTTGTGTTATCTACAAGTGTACACATGTTCCATGTGCCAATGGTGAGTGGAATCATCTTTGCAGATGTCTTTGTACATTTTGTACATATTTTATGTTTCAGCGGCATAGTGGGATTCCCTGCTTGCCGAAGTACTCAGCCCAGGGTTGGGTAAGCAGACAATTTTTAGGGCATCTTTTCTAGCCCCCTTCCTCACACCAGGAGGTGAGCAGTATGATCCTTGAAAGGTTGCTCAGACACCCAGGGGGCTGCCGAGTCCCACTGATGCTTCCAGTGAGAAACGACCCTATGGTATGGGCCACCTGTGTGCAGGGTTGTGACTACAGCTCCCAGAGTATCTGCACCTGCTGCTTCATCACATGCTTGTCACCACAGGACTTTAAGGCATAATAGTAGAATGGTATGGATGACGTCTTTTGATTCGCGTGTAAATTGGATTTAAGTGAGACAGAGTTGCATGAAGTCAGCAGCCTCACTCTGTCCTCCAGAGTCAGCATAGTCCAGTGGCAGGACAGGGACAAGATGGCTGGTGGTGGCTCAGGATGCAGTGGATGACCTTGATGTCTTCATTGTCTAACCAAGCTCTAAGCACTCCACATCACCTGCTTCAACTGCCTTCATGGCCATGGGAACAAATTGTTCTCATCCTCCCATTCCACCAGAAGAAGTCTTCACACACTTGGGGTAGACACTGCCCTAATTCACCAATGGATTTGAGACCCCTTGGTTACCTTCAACCTGGTTTGGCCCATCTGCTGAAACAGTTTACCAGGGTGTGGCCACTGCACATGCTGCAGCTTCTTGGAGCCACAGGTGAGAGTTGGGTGGAACTGGGGGACACCGAAGGTGGAAAGAGCCCCCAAAAGGGCTCAGCAGCCATCACACTAAAGGTACTGGTCCTCGCTGAACACACTCTACATCCCACCAGAGGGTAAAATAGAAACTGAAAGAATCCACCAATCACCTCCCAAAAGAGATCCCAAAAGGAAAACTCCTAGGGATATTATGGCCAAATTCCAGAGTTCCCAGGTCAAGGAAAAAATATTTCAAACATCCAGAAAGAAATAATTTAAGTATTGTGGAAACAATCAGGATGATACAAGATTTAACAGCTTCTACATTAAGGGATTGGAAGGCATGGAATAAGATATTTCAGAAGTCAAAGGAGCTAGGATTAAAACCAAGAATCACCTACCCAGTAAAACTGAATGTAATCAATGAGGGGGAAAAATTGACATTCAATGACATAGAGGAATTTATTTCACTCTAGAGAAGCCAGAGCTAAATAAAATAATTTCAAATACAAGACCCAAGAGAATCATGAAAAGGTAAACAGGAAAGTAAAATCATAAAAGACTTATTAAAGTTGAACTGTTTACATTCCTACATGGAAAGATGATATTTGTAACTCATGAGACCTTTCTTATTATTAGGGTGGTTGGAGGGAACATATATGCATACATATATATATATATATATGGGGGGGCACAAGGTGAGTTGAATGTGATATCTAAAAATATAAAATTAAGGGATGAGAGAGGAATGTACTGGGAGAAGGAGAAAGAGAGAGCTAAAATGGGGTAAATTATATCACATAAAAGAGGGAAGAAAAAGCTTTCACAGTGGAGGGAAAGAGGGGAAAGGTGATAGGGAATGAGTGAACCTTAATCTCAACAGATTTGATTTACAGACGGAATAACATACACACTTAATTGGGCATGGAAATCTATCTTACCCTACAAGAAAGTAGGGGAGAATGGGATAAAGGGAGGGAATATTGGGGGAGGGGATATTCAGAAGCAAACACTTTTGAGGAGGGACAGAGTCAAAGGAGAGAACAGAATAAACAAGGGGTGGGATAGGATGAAGGGAAATATAGTTAGTCTTTCACAATACGACTGTTTTGTAAGTGTTTTTCATGACTACACATGTATAATCTATTTTGAATTGCTTGCCTTCTAGGGAAGTGTGGGTGGGGAGGGAGGGAGGAAGAGAATTTGGAACTCAAAGTTTTAGAAAACAAATGTTTAAAATTGTTTTTACATGCAGCTGGGAAATAAGATACACAGGCAATGGGGTATAGAAATCTATCTTATCCTACAGGGAAACAGAAAGGGAAGAGGGAAAGAGAAGGGGGTGGTAACAGAAGGGAGAGTAGATTGGGGGAAGGGGTAATCACAATGCATGCCCTCATGGGATGTGGAAGGGAGAGATGGGGGAAAAATTTGGAACTCAAAATCTTGTGGAAGTGAATGTTGAACACTAAAATAAATAAATAAATTGGGGGGTGGGGAGAGAGATAGCTATGATCATATCAGCTTCAAAAAGTGAAGAGAAGGAATCACCAGGAGATTTGGGAGTAGGAATATGCCAGGTGCTGTTGCCTGCCACTTGAGAAGGGTCAAAAGGACTTCAGCACCAACCCATGGGTAGCTGAGACTCATTCTACAATAATGCCAAATTTAACTATGAACTTGGTGACCAAACGCTGTGTAAAAACATCTTCAACTAAACCCACTTTTCCCAGATACTGAGAAGCTTGTGAAAGGGGTGAGGAACAGTTCATACTTCTTTCTATACCCTTAAGGTAAATTGTTGTTTGTCCTTCATTTTCTTTTTTTTTTTTTTTTGACCTGAAAGATGAATTGTTCTTGTTGCAAGAGAATTCAACAGGTACCACATCCAAATAGCAGCCCAGAGTGAAACAAGGTTGGCAAATGAAGGCCAGCTTACTGAAGTTGGAACTGAATACACATTTTTCTGGAGTGGACACAGTGAAGAAGAGCACCATGAAACTAGCATGGATTTTGCAATCAAAACTAATCTAGTCAGCAATCTGGTATGCCTGCCAAAAGGAGTGAATGACAGTCTCATGACAATGTGATCGCCACTCTCAGGAAAACACCATGCCACCATCATCAGTGCCTGTGCTCCCACCATGAAGAACCCTGATGAGGTCAAAGAAAAATTTTACGAAGACCTAGAGACCCTTATCATCAATGTGCCAAAAAAAGACAAGCTTATAATTCTAGAAGACTTTAATGCAATAGTAGGCTCAGACTATCAGACTTGGCAGGGATGTCCTTCATTTTCAAAGAGGACTAAGGACATCATAAAGTGATGTCTTGACTTGTGCATGGGTTGGATTTAAATGAGGCAGAGCTCCACAAAGTCAACAACCTCATTCTCTTTTCAATGGTCACTAAAGTCCAGTGGCAAGACAAAATTCAAGCTGACTGGCAATGGCCCAGGATGCAGTAGATGACCTTGGTGTCTTCAATGTCTGACCAAGCTCTAAGCACTCCATAGCACCTGTTTTGATTCATTGCCATTGGAACAAATTGTTCTCATCCACCCAATCCAGAAAAAGTCTTCATATCATTGGGGTAGACATCTCCCTAACTCATCAACAGGTTTAAGGTCCATCAGTTCCCCTCAACTTGGTTTTCAGTCCATCTACCTAGATGGCTTACTGAGGGAGTGTGACCAATGCTCAACCTATAGCTTCTTGGAGCCACAGGTGAGAGTTGTGTGTCAAACAGACACCAAAGGTGGTTGACCAGCCCTGAAAAGTCTTCAGCAAGCCCTCACACCAGAGGTACTAGTCCTCCCTGAATACCCCATACATCCCTCAACACAAATACTCCCTTGTAAAAGCTAATCAAAGTTAATTGGTTAAATGAAACTAGAGCACTAGTTAATGGCAGTGGACACTGGAAATAAGACACCAGAAAAGAGACTCACACTGATAGTACATCCCCAGCTACTAAAGAATACTTCTGGAACACTTCCTTTCTTCACTCTTGGAAAATAAGTCCATAGCAATTATTGCATTTGTTTCTGTTTTCAGTATTCTGTTTGGTGCAAGCAGATTCCTAGATATGAAACCATTTAGAGAAAAACTGTTTCAATACATTCATGTAACACTACATGCCAGCTCTAATCTTAAAGAGAATTCCACTGTTGTGGGAGGTTTTGTCTTAATCATTTATCCTCTCTATCCCTAAGAATGTCTCTTCAGACTTTCCCCATAATTGTTTTATCTATTACAGTTCCACTCTTTGTGATCTCATTTTGTGAGATACCTATCAGAACTCTACTACCTTAGTGAAGCCCCACAGGCATCCCCCAACAATGTAACTGTGAGCTGGGAGAAGCCTTTTTTTGTCTTTTCCTATGTGTTGCAGTGTGGACAGGTCAGTCTAAGAAAGTCCCAATTCTTCTTTTCTGGAATGCTAAAATAATTATATTAATAGTTATAATTAAATATGTAGCATTTATATGGCACTTTAAATTTTCAAAGTTGTATACAAATATCTCATTTCATCCTCACAGTAACACTGAAAGGTAGGTGCTATCATTATTTTATAGATAAGTAAACTGAGACAGATAGAGATTAAGTGACTTATCCACAGTAACACATCTAGTAAGTGTCTGAGGCAGTATTCAAACTTAGGTCTTCTTGACATTAATACTGGAACTCCATCTGCTGTGCCACTTAGCTGCCTACTGACATAGCATGACTTACAATAATATATTATGCCCAATCATGATTCTCCTAAGATTTTCAAGATTGTGTGCAAATGTCACTGTTATACTAAGGATGATCCCACTAAGCAATTTCCAGAGAAAGAAACATTTGACCTTGAAAGAATTTTACATTTATGAGAGCTTTCCAATACCTTGAGTGCAGAGGAAACTCAATGGCAGTGGTAAGGACCAGGAGAGCAGCTAGCAGCTTCATATAGTGCAGATTGTTCCTGAAAAGACCAAAGACATCAAAGTGCATAGTACAGAGCTGTGAATTCCTCACTCATTTATCTCCCTGCTAGGTTTCTATAAGTGTGTGTCCACTCTTTCTCACAGTCACTGAGTGAATTAGGAAACTATTATTCAGGTTTATGGGTGGATTGTAATGTTTTGATTATTGCAGATTTTGCCTTCTGTTGTGTAGGTACAATGTTAGATTGTTCCTACCTTTACTTACTAAATAAAAGTTATGCTTATTTCTGATTTTTTTAAAGTAAACTTTGTGATGATTCTTGCTTTTCTTTATCACTAAGTAAATGTTTTATGTTTGAGTTAATAATGTGATGGTAACAGATTTTGTGTAAAAGAGAAGCACATTGGTGGGGGCTCAAGAGCTATAACAGCAATTAGTAGGAGAGTATCCCTCCAAAAAAAAACTAGAGCTACCTTCAAGCCATTGAGAGTTTTGAATTCTATCAGCATAGTCATAGCCCCTCTTTTGGAACCCTAGACTGCTACAGTGTGGGGTGATTCAGTCATTGAGTGAAAGTGGCAGGGGGAATGTTGAGCTCATGTGTATACTACTTATAAAATACTTAAATAAATGGGATATCTTAAAAATAAATATCTTAAATAAAAGTAAATATCTTAAATAATTGAATCTTTTTTAAAAAGGGGCGTTGAAATAGCAATAAAGGAACTATACAAATTATTCTACAAATTTAAGAAAGAAAGGGCATGATCAAACTCCTTTTATGAGACAAGTATAGTCCTAATACCTAAACCTGGAAATGATACCAAGATATTAAGATAATGTCCATCTATTCCATGCTTTCTAATGCGTGTGTGTTTTTAACAGAAATGAGTTTTGTATTTTGTTAATAGTTTTTTCTGCATCCATTAATGTAATTCTTATTGTTTTTGTTATGATTGTGGAGCTGTGAATTGGTCTAGTCATTCTGGAAAGTAATTTGTAACTATGCTCAAAAAGTCACTGAAGTGATCAATCTTTTAGCTGAGTGATACCACTACTAGACCTATATCCCCAAATGGATGAGGGAGAGAAAGAAAGGGAAAGAGAGAGACAGAGAGAGACAGAGAGAAACACAGCAGTTGTTTTTATAATGGTAAAAATGGGAAGGTAAGGGAGTACTTATCAATTGGGGAGTACACAAATTATGGTAGATGAATGTGATGGAAGATCATTTCACTGTAAGAAATGGTGGTGGTGGTGGTGGTGGTGGTGGTTTCTGAGAAGCCTAGGAAGATTTGTAAGAAATGATGCAGAGTTAAATGAACAGAGAGGCAGAGTCAAGACCGTGAAGTGAGAATCAGCGTTTTTGCCATGCTCACCCAACACAACTCCTCCATAACACCTAAAAAAAATTTGCCAGATCAAATTCTAATCGGAGAAGCCAAGAGAGTCACAGTGTGTCATTTTTCCAGTCCAGGCCAGTTTAGGAAGATGGACAGGAAGGTCTGTGAACAGTAACAAGGGACCATGGTTGAACTGGCTAGGGTACAGCATGGTGGTAACAGAAGCAGCAATTGGGAACATTCTACCACCCAGGGACACTAAAGGGACTGTGACTGAACACCAAGGCTAGCTGCACTTGGGCAGAAAGAGATCCTAAGATCTGAACCAGTTCCAGAAACAAGTGTCATCTGGCAGCTCCATTGCCTATTACTTACTTCTGGGTCATAGTTTCAAGGTGGAGAGGAGTAGTCACCAATGAGAAAGGCCCTAACTGAATTATGGACCCAAGAACAAGTTCCAAAATCTTAATTTGTGGATCTGAGCCCAACTAAACACAATCCAACAGACTCAGCCTGGGACAGGAACTCATACAGCTCATACCAGGAACATACCTCTCTCCTGCTCACATCACTTCAGAAATACTGAAAACATGCAGACATTCAAAAGGTCATAAAAAGACGGAAGTTCAGGCCAGGCACCACCATCACCAACCCTAGAAGTAAACAGAGCCCAAAACTAACATAAAAATCTAAAGGCAAGAAGTAGACTGAAAGAATGAGCAAACAAAAAAAATCAACCATAAAGAGCTATTATAGTGGCAGGGAAGCTCAAGACATAAACACAGAAGAAGACGATGATTTGAAAGTATCTACAAAAGAAAAAAAAAATGCAGATCAGACACAAGCCCAACAAGATTCTTAGAAGAGTTAAAGAAATAGATGTTTTAAAGCCAGAAAAAATAGAGAGGAAAATGGGGAATGAAATCAGAGTTGTACAAGAAAGCTATTTTTAAAATTAAGTTTTCTAAAAGATGTATAGACTATTAATGAAGAAAATAACTCCTTTAAAATTGGAATTAGCATCACTATTGGTTAGAGAGATGCAAATCAAAACAACTCTGAGGTACCACATCACACCTATAAGACTGGCAAACATGACAGAACAAGAAAATGATAAATGCTGGAGAGGATGTGGGAGAGTTGGAACACTAATTCATTGTTGGTGGAGCTGTGAGCGCATCCAACCATTCTGGAGAGCAATTTGGAACTATGCCCAAAGGGCTACAAAAATGTGCATACCCTTTGACCCAGCAATATCGCTACTAGGACTATATCCCCAAGAGATCATAAAAATGGGAAAGGGTCCCACATGTACAAAAATATTTATAGCAGCACTCTATGTAGTTGCCAAAAACTGGAAGTCAAGGGGATGTCCATCAATTGGGGAATGGCTGAATAAATTATGGTATATGAATGTAATGGAGTACTATTGTGCCATAAGAAATGATGAACAAGAAGACTTCAGAGAGGCCTGGAAGGACTTATATGACCTGATGCTGAGTGAAAGGAGCAGAACCAGGAGAACTTTATGCACAGCAACAACCACAGTGTGTGAGAGTTTTTTCTGGTAGACTTAGATTTTTGTAATAACACAAGAACTTCTGAAAAAAAAAAAAATCCCAATGGTGGACTTCAAGGCAAAATGCCTTCCACACTCAGAGAGAGAAATATGAAAGTCACTCACATAATGTAGCAGATCATGTTTGTGTATGTGTATCTGTTTGTGTATCATGTTCTGATTTGTTATACGGATCCTTTCATTTATCTTAGTCTGACTACATAGCATGACTATAGTGAAAATATACTCAATAGGAAAGTATATGTAGAATCTATACAGAATTGTATGCAGTCGTGGGGAGGGAGGGAGGTAGTGGGGGGTGGGTGGGGAGGGATAAAATCGCAATTGTATGGCAGTGATTGTTAAACATTAAAAAAATAAAAAAATTAATAAAAAAAAAAAAGAAAAAAAAATTGGAATTAGCCAAATGGTAAAAAAGGTAAAAAAAAAAAAAATACTGAAGAAAATAACTCCTGAAAAATTAGAATTAACCAAACAGAAGCTAATGAATCCATTAGACATCAAGAAATAACAAAAGGAAGTCAAAAAAAACTGAAAAAATAGAGGAAAATGTGAATTATCTCATACCAAAAAAAAAAAAAAAAAACATTGCCTGGATAAAATGTTGAGAAGACATAATTTAAGAATCACTGAACTGCCTGAAAGACATGAATCCAAAAAAAAGAAGCCTGGACATCATATTTCATGAAATTATAAAGGAAAACTGAATATATACATATATATGTATGTATGTATGTATGTATATCAGAACCAGAAGACAAAGTAGAAATTAAAAGAATCCCTTGGGAAAAAAATGAAAACTTCCAAGAATATTAAAGCAAGAATTCAGAACTTCTAGGTTAAGAAAAAATACCACAAATAGCAAAAAAGAAGGAATTCATGTACCATAGAACCACAGTCAAGATCGTACAAAATTTAGTATCTACCACTATAAAGAAACAAAATATGATATTCTGGAAGGTAAAGAATTTAGGAATATATTCAAGAGTAACCTATCCAGCAAAACTGTGTATAATCCTATGGGAAGAGGGGGGAGACATGGACATTTAATAAAATAGAAGACTTTCAAGCATTCCTGCCTAAAAAAAAAAAAAAGGTAAACAAAACTCTACATTCATACACAGTACTTAAGAGAAGCATGAAAAGGTAAACATGAGGTAGAAATCATAAGGGACTAAACAAGATAAAAGTGTTTACATTCTCATAGAGAGTAACCCCTTATAAGCCTTCAGAATTTTAGATGTTTAGAGAGAATCTAGATAGACAGAGAGCCTGGGTGTGATTTTATTAATTTGGGATGATCTCAAAAGAAGAATAAAAGGATGGTGGGAAAGAATGCATTGGGGAGAAGAAGAATCGGAGGAAATTACCTCACATAAATGGAGCACACAAGAATGAGTTTATACAATGGAGGGAGTAGTAGTGGGGAGAAGACAAACTTGAACCTCACTTTCATCTGAACTGGTTTAAGAAGGAAGAAATTAATGTACACACACAGTTGGGTACAGAAATTCATCTTACCCAACAAAGAAGTAGGAGGAAATGGAGTTAAGAAAAAAGGAGGAGAGGCAGAGCCAAGATGGCGTAGTAGAAAGACGCACATACACATAGCTCCGAACCCACAATCCATAGAACAACTACAAAGAAGTAACTCATGGCGAATTCTGCACCCAGAGGCCACAGAACATTGGAGCGAGGGAGATTTCTGTTCCGGAGAGACCTGCAAACCTCTCGTAAAAGGTCCTTCGTGCTGCGGACTGGGCGCCGGGACTGGGAGCTGAGTACAGCCCTGCTGTGGCCGCGGCACCGAGAGGAACAGATCCGAGCAGGCTTCAGGGACGGGATCTCCAGTGGCCGCACAAGTACCTCCACCCACAGGTGACGGGGGTCGGTGAGAGAGTCCCTTTGGCGGGTCGAGGGGGGAGTGGGGTGCCCCCATGGCTCGGGCCCCCTCGGGAGACAGAAGCTGAGGGGCAGCGGCAGACCAGGGCTCCCCAAGCAGGCAGGAGCCTGGATCCATTGTTGAAGGTCTGTGCATAAACTCCCTGAGGGAACTGAGCCTGAGAGGCAGCCCTGCCCTCACCTGAGCATCTGAATTTAATCTCACACTGAATAGCAGCCCTGCCCCCGCCCAAAGCCCTGAGGCTGGAAGCCGCATTTGAATCTCAGACCCCAAACACTGGCTGGGAGGATCAGGAGGTGAGGTGGGTGTGAGGAAAATATTCAGAGGTCAAGTCACTGGCTGGGAAAATGCCCAGAAAAGGGAAAAGAAATAAGACTATAGAAGGTTACTTTCTTGGTGAACAGGCATTTCCTCCCTTCCTTTCTGATGAGGAAGAACAATGCTTACCATCAGGCAAAGACACAGAAATCAAGGCTTCTGTGTCTCAGCCCACTCAATGGGCTCAGGCCATGGAAGAGCTCAAAAAGAATTTTGAAAATCAAGTTAGAGAGGTGGAGGAAAAGCTGGGAAGAGAAATGAGAGACATGAAGTCAAAGCATGAACAGCAAATCAGCTCCCTGCTAAAGGAGGCCCAAAAAAATGTTGAAGAAAATAACACCTTGAAAACTAGCCTAACTCAATTGGCAAAAGAGGTTCAAAAAGCCAATGAGGAGAAGAATGCTTTCAAAAGCAGAATCAGCCAAATGGAAAAGGAGATTCAAAAGCTCACTGAAGAAAATAGTTCTTTCAAAATTAGAATGGAACAGATGGAGGCTAAGGACCGTATGAGAAAGCAAGAAATCACAGAACAAAGCCAGAGGAATGGAAAAATGGAAGATAATGTGAAATATCTCATTGGAAAAACAACTGACCTGGAAAATAGATCCAGGAGAGACAATTTAAAAATTATGGGACTACCTGAAAGCCATGATCAAAAGAAGAGCCTAGACATCATCTTTCATGAAATTATCAATGAAAACTGCCCTGAGATTCTAGAACCAGAGGGCAAAATAAATATTCAAGGAATCCACAGAACACCGCATGAAAGAGATCCAAAAAGAGAAACTCCTAGGAACATTGTGGCCAAATTCCAGAACTCCCAGGTGAAAGATAAAATATTGCAAGCAGCTAGAAAGAAACAATTCAAGTATTGTGGAAATACAATCAGGATAACACAAGATCTAGCAGCTTCTACATTAAGGGATCGAAGGGCATGGAATAGGATATTCCAGAAGTCAAAGGAACTAGGACTAAAACCAAGAATCACCTACCCAGCAAAACTGAGTATAATACTTCAGGGGAAAAATTGGTCTTTCAATGAAATAGAGGATTTTCAAGCATTCTTGATGAAAAGACCAGAGCTGAAAAGAAAATTTGACTTCCAAACACAAGAATGAAGAGAACCATGAAAAGGTGAACAGCAAAGAGAAGTCATAAGGGACTTACTAAAGTTGAACTGTTTACATTCCTACATGGAAAGACAATATTTGTAACTCTTGAAACATTTCAGTATCTGGGTACTGGGTGGGATTACACACACACACATGCACACACGCACACACACATAGAGACAGAGTGCACAGAGTGAATTGAAGAGGATGGGATCATATCTTAAAAAAAATGAAATCAAGCAGTGAGAGAGAAAGATATTGGGAGGAGAAAGGGAGAATTGAATGGGGCAAATTATCTCTCATAAAAGAGGCAAGCAAAAGACTCATTAGTGGAGGGATAAAGAGGGGAGGTGAGAGAAAAACATGAAGTCTACTCTCATCACATTCCACTAAAGGAAAGAATAAAATGCCTACTCATTTTGGTATGAAAACCTATCTTACAACACAGGAAAGTGGAGGATAAGGGGATAAGCAGAGTGGGGGGGGATGATAGAAGGGAGGGCATGGGGAGGAGAGTGCAATTTGAGGTCAACACTCGTGGGGAGGGATAGGATCAAAAGAGAATAGAAGTAATGGGGGACAGGATAGGATGGAGGGAAATATAGTTAGTCCTATACAACACAACTATTATGGAAGTCATTTGCAAAACTACACAGATTTGGCCTATATTGAATTGCTTGCCTTCCAAAGGGAAGGGGTGGAGAGGGAGGGAGCTAAAGAAGTGGGAACTCAAAGTGTTAGGATCAACTGTAATGTTCTTACCACTAGGAAATAAGAAATACAGGTAAAGGGGTATAGAAAGCTATCTGGCCCTACAGGACAAAAGAGAAGACAGAGACAAGGGCAGAGAGGGATGATAGAAGAGAGAGCAGATTGGTCATAGGGGCAATTAGAATGCTTGGCGTTTGGGGGGGGAGGGGATAAAAGGGGAGAAAATTTGTAACCCAAAATTTTGTGAAAATGAATGTTAAAAGCTAAACAAAAAAAAAAATGTCAAAAAAAAAAAAAGGAGGAATAAAAAAAAGAGTAGATTAAGGGAGGCCATGATCAGAAGAAAAACAGACTTGTGAAGAGGGAACAGAATAAAAAAGAAAAAGAAAAATAGAAGAAAATAAGGGAAAATAAACAGCAACCACAACTATGAATGTGAGTGAATGAGTTCACCCATAAAACAGAAAAGGATAACATAATGAATTAGAAACCAGAATCTAACAATATATTGTTTACCAGAAATACACTTGAAACAGAAATATATCCATAGAGTTAAAATAAGGATCTGAAGGAGAATTTATTTTGCTTCAGCTGGAGTAAAAAAAAGGCAGTGATGGTGATCATGATCTCAATCAAAGCCAAAACAGATCTAATTAAAAGAGATAAACAGGGAAACTATATTTTGCACAAAAAAAAAAGTACCATAGGTAATAAATTAATATAAATACTGAGTATGTATGCATCAAATGGCATCACATCTAAATTTTTAAAGGAAAACTTAAATGAGTTGCAAGAGGAAATAGATACTAAAACTATAGAAGAGGAGCATCTTAAAGTAGCAGATCTACATTAATCTAATCATAAAATAAAGACTAAATAAGGCAAGGACACTCATAAAATTTTAGAAAAGTTAGCTATGACAGACCTCTGAACAATACTAAATAGAAATAGAAAGAATATACCTATTTCTCAACTGTGTGTGGCAAAAACTTCACAAAAACTGACCATGTATTAGGACATAAAACCTCATAAACAAATGAAGAAAAATTAAGTGCATATTTTTCTGACCATAATGAAATAAAACTTAAATTCAATAAAGGACCTTTGAAGCATAGATTAAAAATTAATTGGAAACTAATTATCCTAATCCAAAAGAATGATTGCCTCAAAGAACAAATCATAAAGAGAGCTGAACCAAGAGAAAAATTTATACAATAACAAGAACATTGTAAAGACAAACAACTTCAAAAGACTTCAGAACTTTAATCAAAGGAATGGACAACCATAATTCCAGAATTTCATCATGAAACATGCTAATCACTTCCTGAAAAAGGAGTGATGGACTCTGGGTACAGACTGAGACTTGCATTTTTTACATGGTTAATACAGAAATTTATTTTACTTTACTATGTGTGTTTGTTACAAGGGTTGTCCTTTTCTTTATTCAATTGATAGTAAGGAGCAAAGAAGAAAGGCAAATTTTTGTTCACAGGAAAAAATCAAATTGAAAAAAAGAGAAATGAATAAGGGGATAGTTTCGGAAAAACCTGGGAAGACATAGGAACTGATACAAAGTGACGTGGTCAGAACAAGCAAAACGATTTATACAAAAACATTTTAAAGACAAACAACTTTGAAAGACTTGAGAACTCTAATCAACAAAGTGACCTGTCACAATTCCAAAGGCCTGATGATCTAATAATGAAGCATGCTACTCACCTCCCAACAGAGAAGGGATGGATACAAGATGTAAAATGACACATTTTTTAAATGTCAGGTTTGAGAATACACTTTTAAATGACTATGCATATTTGTTATAAGACGTTGGAGGGTTGTTATTTGCTTTTCCCTCCAGTAAGGGAAGGAAAAGAAAATAAAGGATGATTAAGTAGAATTCTTTTTAATCCTAGGGAATCATCAAAGAAATTAATTGTGACATTTAGTAAAGTTGCTTCAATAAAGTCGCAGACTACAAAGTAACCCAACAAAAATCAATAGCATTTCCAGAAGGCAATAACAAGGATGTATTAGCAATAGTAAACAAGTAATATGCAAACAGAAGGTATTAATACAAATTCTTTATTTAATCCTGTGCAAACTTTAATGCACCATAGAAATGAGTTATACTAGCAGTTATGACTTTAACACATGGGTTTATGATACAAAGCTTCATAAGCCTTGACCATTAAAAAAAAAAAAAAGCAGATATTTTGAATCAGTCCCAAAAGATGAAGTGCGATGTAGAGTGAATGATGATAAAAGGCTTTCCCATGTTTATTGTGTTGGGGAAAAGGAGTAGTCACACAAATGCATCATAAATGAACCTTGACATTTAATAATGTCTGGAACAAGATAAGTTTTTCCACCCTCATTCCACAGACTGTAATTATTTATTACTCAACCAACACCATTCCCAAGGTAGGACCCAATCAGTCCTACTTTTTTGTACTCTTGGAAACTGAAATTTCTCCTTCCCAGGCTGCATTCCTTCTCTCCACCCCTCCTCACATAATGTTTCCTACTTTTCTCATGGTCTTTGTGGTTTATCATGGAAAAAGCCTTGGAGTCACAAAAACTGAGCTAATCTCAGTTCTGCCTCTTCCCATGTCTGACCTTGAGTACAAGTCCCTTCACTTCCTTGGGCATGTTCCCTCATAAGCAAAATGAGTGAATTACACTGAAGGAAGTCTGAGGTCCCCTCCAACTTTAAATCCTATGACCCTTTCAATCTTGTCTGCCACATATTTCTATTTTAATTCATCCAACAGTGGGATCCTACTTAGGATCTGTGAGAAAATGTTTTTTCTCAAATTCTTCTATTCCCTTTCAGTGTACGTCCTCCTCCCAGTCCCACCTAAAAAACAGGGAATCTAAACATGGAGCCAGTATCTATGGTGATGACAAATAACAAAAAATACTCCTCTATGGATGTGAAAATTTTACTATGTGGAAAGGTCTCTTTGCTTTCCATTTTTTCCCTCCTCCTCTCTGCCTCCTGCTTTCCCTGGTTGCCTTCAAGTCTTGGATAAGAACTCACCTTCTAGGGACATAAGAGTGGTGCAATAGATAGAGCATCAGCCCTGGAGTCAGAAGAACCTGAGTTCAAATATGACTTCAGACACTTACTAGCTGTATGACCCTGGGTGAGTCACTTAACCCTGATTGCCTCTAAAAAAAAAAAAAAACTACTCACCTTCTGCAAGAAACTTTTCCCAATCTCCCTTGATACTAGTGTCTTCCATACCACATCATACTTGTCAGACTGGCTAACATGAAGAAACAGGAAAATTATAAATACTGGAGAAGATGTGGGAAAATTGGAACACTAATGCATTTTTGGTGGAGTTGTCTACTGATCCAACCATTTTAGAGAGCAATTTGCCCAAAGGATTATAAAAATGTGCATACCCTTACATTTGGCTCAAGGAAGGAATAACATGCACACTCAGTTTGGTATGAAAACCTATCTTACAATACAGGAAAGTGGGGGAGAAGGGGATAAGCAGGGTGGGGGGGGATGATGGAAGGGAGGGCAAATGGGAGAAGGGAGCACTTAGAAGTAAACACTCTTGGGGAGGGACAAGGTCAAAAGAGAGAATAGAAGAAATGGAGGGCAGGATAGGATGGAGGGAAATATAATTAGTCTTACACAACATGACTATTATGGAAGTCATTTGCAAAACTACAAATATATAGCCTATATTGAATTGCTTGCTTCTCAGTGGGGATGGGTGGGGAGGGAGGGAGGAAGAGAAGTTTGAACTCAAAGTTTTAGGAACAAATGTTGAGAATTGTTTTTGCGTACAACTGGGAAATAAGAAATACAGGTAATGGGGTATAGAAATTTATCTTGCCCTATAGAACAAGAGAGAAGATAGGGATAAAGGAAGGGAGGGGTGTTAGAAGGGAGGGCAGATTGATGGAAGGGGTAATCAGAATGCAAGGTGTTTTGGGGTGGGGGGAGGAGAGAGATGAAGAGAAAATTTGAAACTCAAAATTTTGTGGAAATGAAAGTTGAAAACTTAAAAAAAAGGAATTAAAAAAAAAACAGAAAAAAAATATGCATACCCTTTGATCCAGCAATACCACTTCTAGGTGTGTATCCCAAAGAGATCATAAAAATGGGAAAAGGACCCACATGTACAAAAATATTTCTAGCAGCTCTTTTTGCGGTGACAAAGAATTGTAAATTGAGGGGATACCCATCAACTGGGGAATGGTTGAACAAGTTGTAGTATATGAATGTAATGGAATACTATTGTGATATAAGAAATCATGAGCAGGCAGACTTCAGAAAAACTTGGAAAGATTTAAATGAACTGATGCTGAGTGAGGGGAGCAGGAGAACATTGTACACAGTTACAGTCACATTGTGAAATAACTCATTTTGACAGAATTGGCTCTTCTCAGCAATGCAAGGTTCTAAGATACCTCCAAAAGGCTTGTGATGGAAAGTGTTGTCCAAATCCAGAGAAAGAAGCAGATTATTTTGGTTTTTTGTTATGTTTCTTCTTTCTCATGGTTCATTCCATTGGTGATAACTCTTCTTTACAACATGATTAATGTGAAAACATATTTAATATGAATGTATATGTAGAGCCTATATCAGATTGCATGTCATCTTGGGAAGAGAGAAAGGGAGGGGGAAGAAATTTAAAACTCAAAAGCTCATGGAACTGAATGCTGTAAACTACAAATAAATAAATAAATCTATTAAAAAAAAAAAAAAAACTAGTACCTTCCCTGGTTGCTTATCTCCAATTTATTCTCTATATAGCTTGTTTGTACCCTATTGTTTGCATGTTATCTTCCTCATTGAACTGTGAGCTGCCTGAGAGCAAAGACTATCTTTTGCTTTTCTTTGTATCCCCAAAGCTTAGCACAGTGCCTGGCACTTAATAAATGTTTATTGACCAAGTGTGACCTTGGAAGAATAACTGAACTCTGAGCTGCAATTTCCTCTTCTTTTAAATGAGGGTGTAATAATAGTTGCATTGACCATTTCATTAGGTTATTTCCAGGAAAGTACTTTGTAAATCTTAAAACACTCAATACATGTGAGTTCTTTTAAGGGTAGTCTCATCTAAATGACCCTCCGTTTCCCATTTGTGTTACAGATTTATTCTTCTGCTGCCCCATCCTTATCATATAGGAAAGAATTAGGAGAGGACAGGAAGAAACTAAAGAGAAGAAATAATGCTCAGATAGGGTAAGGTAAGATGAAATGAAAGACTATCAGTGGCTATTCAAACTTGGTCATTTAAGTTTGTTCATTATTATTTTATTTATCCTTAATTTCTTAGTAAAACTGTTTAACTTCTCACCACCCTGAACTGGATGGATGAACAGAAGATTGTTTTAGTGACTCCTCAAACAGAATGAGATTAGTCATGATCCAGGGTTCAGGAGATGAGAGTAGTGGGAAAACCCTGAGAGATATTACATCCCTAATTAGCTGATACTAGTAAGAATTTTGAGTACAAATAAATATGGTCAATTTGAGAGAAAATACTGGGTGGAGTAGGGAAAGAAAGAAAGAAAGAAAGAAAGAAAGAAAGAAAGAAAGAAAGAAAGAAAGAAAGAAAGAAAGAAAGAAAGAAAGAAAGAAAGAAAGGAAGGAAGGAAGGAAGGAAGGAAGGAAGGAAGGAAGGAAGGAAGGAAGGAAGGAAGGAAGGAAGGAAGGAAGGAAGAAAGGAAGAAGGGAGGGAGGGAAGGAGGAAGGGAAGAAAAGAAAGGAAGGAAGAAAAGAAGGAAGGAAAGAAAGAAAAAGGAAAAAAGAAAGAAAAAAGAGCAAGAGAGGGATAGAGGAAGGAAAAAAAGAAGAGAGGGAGGGGAAAAAGGAGGGAGGAAGCAAGAAAGGAAGGAAGGATAAAAAAATCATGAACAGAAAAGTACTCAGTGGACCAAAAATGTTAAAAGGAAAAGAAAATATCCTAAACAGGAAGTTAAGAGAGTCAAGAGCTTTATTGCAAAGTCAAGAGGTCAACAAGTATTGGTTAAGCGTCTGTGATTTGCCAGGCACTGTGCTAAATGCAAAGATAAAGGCAGAACGTTATATTGAAAGCATGATATTATACACATAGAGGACTTGTTATCCAAACATTTGTGATTGCTCTATCTTGACCAAAACAGAGCTGCTAATAATGTGATTTACGTTAACAATAATATCATCCTTCAAATGGTGGGGGAACCAAGAAATGAAACTTGTATTATAGATCTGATCCACACCAACAAGGAGCTAGTTCTTAGGGCAGAAACAATGGAAATCTTGGGGGTAAATGGCTCTGCCATCTTAGAATTTGTGACAGAAAAACAGAGGAGATCTAGGAAAGGATTAAGATATATCCCAGGTTCCCAGAGAATAGATTGCAAAGGGATCAGAGAAAAAAGAGGTGAGATCCCATAAGCTAAACTCTTACAAGGGAAATGAGCTCACTAAGGATGGAAACTTCAAAAAATTAAATTCTGAGAACACAATAACAATGAGATATTGTGATATGAATGCTCAAAAAATGCACCAACCAACTTGAGTTTTAAAAGGCACAAATATAATGGCACATTGTTTCACATTAAAAGACAATATGAGAAATTCAGAGGACAGAAAGACGTATGAATCCATGCACATTGAAACAAGCAGACCCAGAAGACTAATAGACACAATCACTGTAACAATAGAAATGAAAACAACACTGAAGAGTAAGTCAAATTCTAGTTAATTGGAAGAATCAATCATAGCCCCAGGAAAGCACGCTTCACTCCTCTCCTTAAAGAAGTGAGGAGATTATGGATGTGAAAAATTTTATGTTCTATTAAATGGGGCCATCCTGTTGCTTGGTTGTGTTTAATTGCTTTTTCTCTTATAAAGGAGATCTTGATGGGAAAGAGGACAAAAGTATATCAGGAAATCACTAAAATTTAAAAACAAGAAGCATAAAATTTATTTTTTGTTTTAAGAAATATTTAGAGAAGATGGAAGCAAAAGCAAGTAGTAGAATATGAACAGAAAAACTTCAGTGTGGTCCTGTAAGCATGAAGAATGTTCTATCCCAGAAAGAGCTAAGATGAGTAATGAAATCAAAAGGTAGCAAAAAAAATAGTTTGTGAACTATATTGGGGAAAAGAAAAAGCTCAAAATAAAAATAGGACCGTGATGGATAAGATGATAACAATGATGATGACAATGATGATGACGATGGTAGTGGTGATGATAGTGGTGATGGTAGCAATGGACAAGAGAAAGAAGGCAACTCTTAATTTGACTTCTATTTTCACTGGCATGCAGAATGACTTCTGAACTGCAAAGTAGAGACTGAAAATGTCTAGTAGGAAACATGTTCAAAGGAAGGAAGGAAGCAAGAAGGTCATTGCCCTTAATGTTCCTTTACATTCATATACCATATTAAAGGCAATGTGGCATAACAGGCAGACCCAGGATTGCAATAGTCCAGGTGAGATATCATCACTAGATGACTAGGTGTGAGGACCTGCACTGGAGAGTCGCCATGTGCAAGGAGAGAAGGGGACATATTCGGGAGATATTACAGAGATGAAATCAAGAGTCTGTGGCAATAGCTTGTATGTGGAGAGTGAGAGATGGTGAGGAATCCAGGATGATTCCTAGATTGCAAGCCACAGTGACTAGCAGAATGGTATTGGTATTCTTGACATTAACAGGAAAACTAGAAAAAGTAAGATTTGAAGGAAAAGATAATGAGTTCAGTTTCTGACATGTTGAGTTTAAGATAGAAGGCATCCAATTCCAAATGTCCAAAAGGCCATCATGCCAACGGCAGGGAAAGGAGCTAACATTTATCAAATGCTTACTATGTGCCAGGCATTATGCTAAGTTCTTTATAAATATTATCTAATTTTATCCATGTAGTTCACATTTTCGGTCATGTTTGACTCTCCATGACCCCATTTGGGATTTTCTTGGTAAAGATACTAGAGTGGTTTGTTATTTCCTTCTCCAGTTCATTTTACAGATGAAGAAACTGAGGCAAACAGAGTTAAGTGACTTGCTCAGAGTTATATAGCTAATAAGGGTCTGAGGCTGGATTTGAACTCAGGAAGATAAGTCTTCCTGACTCCAGGCCCAGCATTCTATCCATTGTGCCACCTAACTACCCAAATTTGATCCAGGGACCTTAGCTACTCTTGCTAATGACTCCCATATGCTTCGTCCCCATTTGCTCACTAGGAAAAGTACTTCTCAATTCATCTCTCTCCAGCTCTTCTTTCATCTGAGAAAATCTCAGATGTGAAAACTGAAAGTCCTATTCCTTGGAAAAGAAATGGGACTTTAGTGATGGTCCTAAGGACATAAAACAGCTCAGTTCCCTTGGACTGAGGATCAAATAAGAGGATATTAGGAAAGCCAAGAGGAAGTTGGGAAGGATGTTCAGAGCTGCATAACCTAGGATAAATGGGGGCACAAATCAGAGGGCTGATCTTCACTCAGATATGTCCCCTCTCCCTACTAGAAAGACAGGAATAACAAGTTGGGACTTCTACACTGGAACACTGGGGCATCCAGACTAGGAAACAGTAGACAAGCAAACTGGAGATCCAGGAGTTACACAATGGACAGAATCTGCCCACTCCCATATAACACAGTTTCTTCCTGGAAACAGGAAACAAGAAACAGGAAGGCATGGTTTAAAAAATAAAAATTACATGTGAAAAAAAAGAAGAAGAAGAAGAAGAAGAAGAAGAAGAAGAAGAAGAAGATGATGATGATGATGATGATGATGATGATGATGATGATGATGAAGATAATGCAGAAGAAGAAAAAGATGAAGAAGATGAAGAAGAAGAAAACTGATGATTCCTGAAATGCCAATCCTATTTCTGCTTACCCAGGAACCATGTGAGTGGAGCACCACAGGAGGCAATTCCTAAAACATGGATCTAACCAGTCACTACCCTACTCTAGAATCTTCAGGAGCTCCTGATTGCCTCTAGGATAAAATACAAATTCCTTGGTTTGGTATTTAAAATCTTTCACCATCTGGTTCCAACCTACCTTTCAATTTTTATTTCATATCACTTCCCTTTGTGCATTCTCCATTCTAGCCAAACTATACTATCTGGTATTTCCCTAGTTTCCTTCCACTGCCCACCTCCAGGAGTCTGTCGCACGTGCCTATAATTCACTCCCTCTTCACCTCCACCCCTGCCAAATTCTTGGTTTCTTTTAAGGCTCAAATCAGGGAAGCCTTTCCTAATCCCCCAGCTGCTCTCTTCCACTTCAAATTATACTATATTTACTTACAGGTTCAAATGTTGTATCCCAAGAGGAGCAACAGGATATGGCAGCTAAAGAGCTAGCCTTGGAGTTAGAAAGATCTGGGTTTAGGTCCTGTGTGCTAAGGCTGTGTGACCCTATGCAAGTCACTTAATTTCTCTGTACAACACCTGAGGAGGGTTGTATAAAATGGGTGGGTACTGGATGCCCTCTGACCCTCCACACATGAACCCAAGCTCTAAATTTATGATCCTATAGGATCTCTACCATTATCCATAATAACACTAAAGAATGTGGTCTTCATGAGGCCTGGAAAGATGAGGATTAGAAAATGAGACTTGCCCAGATTTCTTCAGTCCCATCTAAAGGACAAGTTTCATTGCCTGGTGATCATAGTGTCCAGTGAGCTCAGCAAGAGATCACCAGCCACCCCAGAGCTTGTTCAAGTTATTTCAAAAGACTGTATTCAGTTTCCTTTGCTCCAGTTCCAAGTTTACCCAGGAACCTTCAAGCTTTCAGGCTCTCAAATCATTCCCCCCCTACACCCTTCCCCTGCTCCCAGAGGTCAGTGAGCTAATTAGCCAAGACCACCGTCCGATCGACTCGCTTAATCCATAATTTCCATTAAGAAACAAAACTACCCTTCTGTGCTGGGACAAGTAGGAAAGGGGCTGTAAAGACCTCCCCCTATTTTGTTAAATATTTTCTAATTATATTTTAACCTGGTTCAGACAGCACTCAAGCTACATATGGTCCACAGTCTATGTGGTCTGATTTCTCTGATCTGGTCCAGCTCTCTCATTGTACAGGGACAGAAACCTGAGACACACAGACTGCTTTGAAAAGACATGCCCAAAGTCATACAGCTAAAGGGTAATAGAGCCTCCTCCCTTCTTTGCAGAGGTGGGAGACCATGGATGTGGGACATGGCATAGACACATTTCATCAAAGTATCATTTGGTTCTGTCGTACTGCTCTTTCCTATAACTTTTTTTTTAAATCTTTGGTATATAGAAAAAATTCTGAAGTTCCAAATTTAAAGGGCTGAGCTAAAATACATTTTAAACATTCTTGGTTATTGACCAAAATAAAATAGCCTAAATCAGGGGTGGGTGACCCCTGGTCTGGTCACCCCTGGCCTAAATGCAAGCATAAGCTACACAATATCAGAAGATGCTTTTTCTAGCTGACTAGACACATTTACATCTGTTGTCATAAAATTACTATTCTCTGAAACTTGGAGTTGCAATATCTTTCCCTCATCCTTGGAGTCAAATACTGCTTCAATCTAACATTGCAAATTGTATCTTTGTCCTGTTTTCATTTTCTGTTAGTCACATATTCTGTTCTCAACTTGTAACTTTAATGGAAACCTTGTAGGATTTGATCATTTCTAAATCTTTTCTCCCACCATTTCTACCAGAACACAGAAGACCCAAACTTCTTATGGCAGATTGGGATACATGGTCCATAGAGAGGGATCCCTTGATCAGGGGACTGACTTCCAACAGCTGCCTTATGTAATAAATAAGAACACTTTCTAAGAGATCAGATCAGGAAACACAAAGTTGTGGGGCTCACTTTGTTGGCATCAACAGTTCCTGGGGCTGGCTCACCAGGTAGGGGAACAGGAAATGAAGGTCATGTGGAAAATAAAGGATTTTTTTTAAATAAGTAACATCTGGATTGAAACCCAGGTTCACACACACTTTCTTTTTTTCACATTACAGTTTTGTTTATTTTTAAAAATCAATGACATTATAAGAAATAAGGGGATGGAGAATTGCGTATTAACACTAAATTCCCACCAGACCTAACAGGAAGAGTAGATTTTTATGGAAAGCTTTGTCTCCCATTCCTCTCCAGCCTCGTGCATGTACCGGCATGCTGGGTGGGCATGGGAACATCTCTGGGCTGTTCTGGTAATTCACTGTTGCCACCACTGCAGTGGAAAGGCCCTGAATGTCTCTCACTGCATCCCCACTCTTTACCCCACAGTCTAACCTGCTTCCAACATAACCTCATTCTTTGGGCCCAGGCTTTATCCTCCCCTGCCACCTCCCTACATTCAGGTAAACCACTTAAAAGTGGAAAACATGTCACTCTTCACCTTTGTATGTTCAACCGAGCACAGCAACATTCTAACTATTTGCTAAACTGAAACAGCCTCATGTGAGTCCAGGTGCCCTGAGTCCTTTTTCCCAGGCCCCTTCTCCCCACCCCACAATAAGCTGACCATTAACTACCAATCTAAAAAACTATGCTCTAGACTACAGAATCATAAGAACATAGATTGAGAGCTGTAAGAGACCTTAGGAGGTCATCGAGTCTAATACCTTCATTTTACAGATGAGGAAACTGAGCCTCATAGAGATTAAGTGACTTGACAAAGGTAATAAAGCCTATATAGACTCAGAGCAGGAAAGGACCTGAGAACCTATCTGATGCAACCCTTTTATTGTGCAGTTGAGAAGACTGAAACCCAGAAATGTTAAGCAACTATCTAAGATCATATATGTAATAAGGGCCAAAGACAGGATTCGAACCCAGGTCCTTAGACTCAAAAGCCTGTGCTCTTTCCACTGTGACATGATGCCTACCTCACATCTCCCCCCAATTCTGAGATACCATAAGACACCATAAGACCAGCTCTGAAACAACTTTTAAAAAGGTCATTTCTTGTTATAATGTTGACTCCCAACTTCCAGACAGTAAAATATTGCCACAGTGCCCTCTGCATCTGCCCCTGAGCTATGTCCAGTGAGTGAGCTCACATAGTAGGCCCTTAATAAACATGGTAAAGGGAGAAGAAAATACAGATCAAAGTCAAAGAAAATTCTGCCTTCAGAGCTAGAGCGAGGGGGGGCAGCCTGCAGTGGTGAATAGATAGAGTCAGTCAGTAACAGCTGGGTTCAAGTCTCTGTACCCACATATTGCCTAGGTCAAGAGTTCATTCTAATTCTTCTATACAACATGACTAATGTAATAATATTTTAATAGAAATGTATATATCAGATTGCACGCTATCTTGGGGAGGGGGAGAAAATTTAAAACTTATGGAAGTGAATGTTGAAAATTAAAAATAAATAAACTAACTTTAAAAAAGTCATCAGTGAAGGTGCATGAACGCTCTTCCCAGTCAGTCCCACACTCTGCTTCTCTCCCCCCCAGTTCCCCTTATTATTTTTTTTGTCTTCCTTCATTAGAATGTAAGCTCTTGTGAGGCCAGAGACTGTCATTCTTGCTTGTATTTGCATCTCCAGCACTTAGGACAGCGCCTGGCACATCGTCAGCATCTTCTCAGGCCCAGAAATGACTCCTTCCTGTGCCTAGAAAGCCCTGAGATGGCTGGGGGGCGGGGGGAACTTCAGGTTTTCACATTCCTGCCCCCCCCATGCCCTGCCCTTCCTCCCAGTCCCCAGAGCCAGCCTTCACCAATCTCAGAGCAGAAAGGAACGTAAGCTTGAGGGGAATCCCTCCTCTGATATCCCCGACGGGCACTATAACTATTATGAGTGCCAAAATTATTTATATTATTATTCATTATGATTTTCCCCTCTCATAGAATTCCATTCCACTCTTGGCTCAGTCTAATTTG